>NW_025763503.1:3736229-4981638 GCF_020744385.1 Fusarium flagelliforme
CTCTTCTACGGCTCCAATTTACATGCATTGATATGATCATGGGTCAAGCGAAGCTTTGAACCCTTTCCGAAATCGCTATCTCCAACACGCTGAACCCTGAAATTATCTGTCCTGTCCCATAATCATCTACACAATGGAACATCCTTCAGCAGCCTGGTCTTCTCAGGCTCCGTCTCCCGAAAAGTCATGCGAGCTCTATATACGCGACTATCCTCACCGGTCTATCGCCATCGTGTCGTCCTCCCATACCCTAATATTCCGATACACCTCGTCCACCAGTGAAGCCATCGCGAACGGCTCGCTTACATCCTTAGCTGCGATTTCGAGACCCCGCGGGAACGTCGGCGAGACTCTAGTATCAAAATGCATGGTCGAATTCGCACCTGTTTCGAAACACCTACTGCAAGACTATCGTCGTCTAACTCATCGACCGATTTATGGAACATTGGGCTTGATCACGGTCAACAGCGAGGTCTTCCTATCTATCATTACACATGCGACGCGCGCTGCCACCTTACGGCCTGGCGAGACCGTAGAACGCATAGGCGGAGTCGCATTCTATTGCTTGAGTAGCGCAGACTACGACGATGTAGTTCCCCTTGAATCGCTAGATCCCGAGTTTTTAGATTCTGCATCAGTGCAGTCGGCGCCTTACGGTCAAGGCCTTGGTCGAAGGGAGGTGGCCATGGAGCATCCTTGCCATGAATTGCGCAACCTACTCAGCAATGGAACCTTTTACTACAGTACAGATTTCGATCTGACGAACCGACTTCAAGACAGGTGGGTTGGCGTCTCACTTATAACAAACCCCTACTGACGAACGACAGACCCATCAACTCCAACTCGTTTGAGATTGACAACTTCGATGATGGATTCCTCTGGAACTCATTCATGATCAGTCCTCTTGTGCAGTTTCGCTCTCGACTTATGCCAAATGAACGAGCAGCTCTTGATTCGTCGCGTATACTTACTTCAGCAATTCGTGGCTTTTGTAAAACAATGACCATCCCGCTGAGCTCATCGCCCCTGAAGAATGTCAAGTCAGGGATGCCCTCATTTATGACTCTCATATCTCGATTGTCTTGTCGCAGAGCTGGGACTCGCTTCAATTCGCGAGGTATCGATGATGATGGGCACGTAGCTAACTTTGTCGAAACTGAAACCACTTTCTGGAGTCCAGCAGGAACAATGTTTTCGTATGCTCAAGTACGTGGATCGGTTCCAGTGTTCTGGGAGCAGGCCGCCGACCTGATTCCAGGTCGCCAGAAGATCACAGTCACCAGATCTCCCGACGGAACGCAGCCTGCCTTCAACAAACATTTCGAGGAGCTTGAGCAATCCTATGGAGCAGTGCATGTCATCAACCTTCTTAGTGAGACTAAACCAGGTGAGGTCGAGCTCAGTAACCTCTACCATAAAGGTATCAGGCATTGTCCTTTGAGTCACGGAGAGCAGGGTGGATCTTCGGATCATGCCCTCCTGCGAGAGACAAATTATGATTTCCACGCCGAGACAAAGGGGCCCGCCGGATACGAGGCTGCTCGGGATATTCGTCGCTATATTGAGAATTCGACCGATGCTTTTGCGTACTTTCTAGCTGAGGAGACGACTGAGCCCAGGTATGAACAAGATAACGCTGGACATACGCGTATGGTGGTCGTGCTCCAGCAGGAGGGTGTTTTTCGAACCAACTGTCTTGACTGTCTCGATCGAACCAACCTTATACAGACAATGATCTCACAAATGGCGGTTGAGGCTTTCCTAGGACACCGCGGTGAATACGCTGCGTCCGATTTCTGGATGAGACATTCCAGTCTATGGGCAGATAATGGCGATTCCTTGTCCAAGACCTACGCTGGAACGGGTGCCCTCAAGTCGTCTTTCACACGCCACGGTAAGATGTCGCTCGCTGGAGCGGTCGCTGACGTGCGCAAATCCGTACAGCGTATCTACCACAACAACTTTCTCGATCCTTCTCGCCAGATCACTATTGACATGCTTCTGGGTCGTCTTGTTGGGCAAGCACCGGTGCTACTGTTTGATCCCATCAGCGACTTCGTGTCATCAGAGTTGGCCAAGAGGAGCGGTGAATTCACTTCATTTAACAGCATCACCATATGGGTTGGCACTTTCAATCTCAACGGACGTACAGAAGGCGTTGAGGATGATCTCGGGCCTTGGTTGTTCCCGGAAGCCCTGGGTAATGCCCAGCCAGATATTTTTGTGGTTGGATTTCAGGAGATTGTCGAGCTCAGTCCTCAGCAGATCATGAACAGTGATCCGTCACGGAAGAATCTCTGGGAGCAAGCTGTAAAGTATAATCTCAACGAGCGGCAGAAGCGATTGGGCGGCGAGCGGTATGTGTTGCTTCGAAGCGGGCAGCTTGTTGGAGCAGCACTATGCATCTTTGTCAAGACGCCTAGTCTAGCCAACATTAAGAACGTCGAAGGCAGTGTAAAAAAGACGGGTATGTCTGGCATGGCTGGAAACAAGGGCGCGGTGGCGATTCGATTCGACTACGCCAACACTCACATCTGTTTTGTCACGGCACATTTGGCCGCTGGGTTTTCTAACTACGATGAACGTAACCGTGATTACGCCACAATTCACCATGGCTTACGTTTCCAGAGAAATCGTGGTATTGATGACCATGGTGAGTGCTTACTGTCCCTTCTCCTATTATGCCGTTATGCTGACATCAATAGACGCTGTGATTTGGTTGGGCGACTTCAACTATCGTATTGGTCTTAATTCGGAGACTGCGCGCGCTCTCGTCAAGAAACGTGACTTTGAGACGCTGTATGAGAACGATCAGCTTAACCTTCAGATGGTAGCTGGGCTGTCGTTCCCTTTCTATTCTGAAGCTCGCATTACATTCCCACCCACGTACAAGTTCGACATTGGGACTGACAACTACGATACATCGTATGTGTTTAGCTGTGAATCACGTATCAGTGCATGTATGCTGACTTGAGATTTAGTGAGAAGGCTCGCATTCCTGCATGGACGGATCGTATTCTTCGAAAAGGTTCCAACCTGAGACAACTATTGTATAACTCGGCACCCCTGAAGTTCTCCGATCATCGACCTGTTCATGCCGCATTTGAGTGTAAAGTGAGCATCGTTGACGAGCAATTGCGAGAAACAATTAGCAAGGAATTGTATCAGCGTCGAAAGGCCGACGTTGGAGACGCAACGGCTCATCTCGGGACTGGTGAGGACAGCGATGACGAAGATCTCATCGGGTATGATTCTATCGAACCTGGGCTGCCTCCTGCAAGTTCTGATCGCCAGAAATGGTGGCTCGATAATAAACAGCCTGCTCGTGCCGCAGTGCCTGTGCCCAAACCTAGGAATGGGCAGGCAGTTGGACTCAATCCCAACCGTCCCTCGAATCCATTTGGTCTTACGGAGGAACCAGACTGGATCTCTATCCCAAGATCATCTTCAAAGGCATCACTATCCAGCATGTCGAGCTCACCGTTTGAAAAGGTCAGCTTGCCTAACTCGATGGCGTCGACTTCGAGTATTCAGCCTCGAAAGCTGCCTCCGCCGTATGATCCATCATCATTGCCAGCCAAGGTGGGACGTATCAACCTTATGGATGACCAGACTCCTATGGGCCATGTTGAGACGCCGCCTCCACCTCCGCCTCCCCGACGAGGAACGTCAGGGGTGGCACCGAACACTGGATTTGGTCTTAATAGAGTTCAGACTCAGTCGCAGCCGCTGCCACCCCCTCTAAGGCCAACATCAGCGGCCTCGCACGTTTCTCAGTTCTCGCAAAACAGTAAGGGCGGTAAGCCGGCACCTCCAGTAGCAAAGAAGCCGGCACATTTGACCACAACATCACCCAGTTCGAGCCCTGGGCTGAGTCACAGCCTTATGGATGAAGACTTTCGGCCTCCGCTGCCGTCGAGAGCTCAAACTGGCGGTCCCATGGGAGGCCATCAACTACCAGGCCTCGGAGCCGCTGCACGGAAACCCGTTGGCCTACCGAAGCAAGGAACTAACGGAACGGGTCTAAAGCCGTCAAGTTCAACCGGGGGTACGACGGGCGGGGTGCCATCGCGCCGACCCGCGCCGCCGGTACAGCCCAAGCCGCAATTACCGCAGCCAAATCAACATCAACGGCAAGGATCGATGGATTTGTTAGGTTCGCTGGACGACAGCCAGAATGTTGGAGGATGGGAGACATTGAAGCCAAGCACGAGAACATAAGGAGATGAACAGCATTGTTAGCATAGTAGTATTTGGATGCGCAGGCGTTGACTGGAGCGTTTCTGTGGGCTTGGATTTAGAGTAAGCCTGCCTGTCTGTCTGTCTCGTGTTGGATTATAGCTACTGGTACGGCATAAAAGTTGAAGTAAATTATAACTGTTATCTCTATGGTTCTTTTTTTTAATGTTTTCTTGTTGAGGGTGTTCACATTGAGTCTGTTACACGACATGTGAGCCAACAAATGAATCAGTGTGACCAGTCGGTCACGCAAAGCCCTGAACCCCTAGAATCGATATGGCGGTATGTCAAGCCACTGTTCATCGCCAAGATGCAGCTAATTAATTCGATCCCTTTTAGAGAACTGCACGTGGGGTGATGTGTGTGTGAGATACATAGAAGACTCCTGCTGCTGCTACCCTGGAGAGGCGAAATGGAGGGATTTTATTTGGCCTCATGACCCAGGTTCGTTGCCCCACAAACAAACAGACAAACAATGGATATCTGATCTCCAACCAATTTGCATGTATCAAGTCTGGGGTTGGTTCTATTGCTGCTGGTCTGAATATTCGGTCAGTTCGAACTAAGACATTCACTCTGCTGACTCTCAAGTCAGTACAGATCCTCGTCCGATACAGTTCAGACTAAGACTGGGCTGAACCAAAAGGAAGCACTAATTTAGTCTGGATCAACTCGAACGTTTTTGATTGATGTTTTGCTATGGATATTACCGATATCCACACTCACTTTAGCTTTTTTAATGGATGAAAAAGGCTTCGCTTCTGAATGAGTGCATTGCATTGGCTGTTAGTACAATACAGCAAGCAGGTCTTTCCTGTAGGTACCAGCTGCACTGTCGCTGTAGCTGTACCCTGTTGTGAGCACGAGACCTTGACCTTGGACGATCTAGACCAATGCTGATCACTTTATCAATCATATCACACCCTTGTTCGCCTTTCCCGTCCTGTCCTTGTCCTTTTCCCCTTCACTTTTTCCCTTCGCTCCGCTCTCTTCCTCGTCCCTCTCTCCACAATACAGCTCAGCTCCTCCTTACATTATTACTTGCATATCCGTAACCTCAAGAGAATAAACTTCAACATCTCGAGTCAATACCTACCTAGGTACTCTTCCTCCTCAACAAAACCCCACTCTACCGTGTTGTTCGAGAAAGATCGTCCCCGGTCTGGTCTGTGGTCCCATTAGCTCCAACTACTCTCGAACCGAGAAAACCGTTCCTACTTCCTACCTGAGTTACCTTGCAATTGGTCTTGCCTTACCTTGTCTTGGCTTGCCTCTCTCGTAAACCTTGATCGCAATTTCTCCCTTTTCCGCTCCCGTCCTTTTCTTCAACAAAGGAACCAACCGAGTACGGATACTCCTTTTTTGCTTTCCCATTCATCGTCTTGTTCCTTGTTCCTGGCATTTCCATCTACTGTACGGGTTCTTTCATTTCTTGGCTCTGTTTCTTTCAATATCAAATCAATCAATCGGCGAGAAACAGAAACGCTCAGACCCGTCGATCGTGGTGTAATTCCCTGCACGAGCAGACGAGTTACACGAGTCATTGGCGTACACCAACGAATTTGCTTGATGGCGCAGAACAAAACACTGCCATGCCCATGTGAAAACCAGAATTGAGATTTTAATCATCAATTTCACATCGTGAAGAGTGGGAAAACGCAAAAGCGAAGCAATTGGATGTCAGAATCACGACTCCGACTGGTCTCGGACTCATATTATACGATACGACGTACAACATCAACATAATCCAGCCTTTCCCTACCAGCCGCCTAATTATTTTCTTTACAATCACGCGGAGGAAGGAACCAAACCACCCATCATATCAACAGCATCTATCGGATACCCCATCACAAGTTTCAAACAAGTTTCAATAAATACATAATCAACCATGCCCGGCACTTCAGATCCTCGAATCAAGGTCAACCCCCTTATGCCTCCGGCAAAGCAAGAACGCATCCATGTCTGGCGAACCGAAGTCGCTTCCGCTCTTCACCTCCCCACGGCCCCGTCTCTATCATCCTCTCTATCATCATCATCCGCTGCGACACCTGATCCCGATCCGGATACTTCTTTCGCGACACCCCCATCGCCAGCCGGTTCAAGACCACGAAGTTTGTGGAAGCGCCTCAGCTGGCGCTTCGGACCTAAGAGACGAGCTGCCAACATGGCTGCAGCCGCTGCCGAGCTACCTCCCGATGGCCGAACGGCTATGTACCGTGGGCTCGAGACCAGGGAGCCCAGGGGCGAAGACGTGATGGACGAAGAGGGCGGCATACTCGAGAGGGATAGCGAGCAAGGAAATGGCTTGAGAGAGAAGCAGGAAAGGTTGGCACGGGCAGCACGATTACTCAACCGACGCGCTGGGGAACGGTGACCTTCTGGCTGATTGACGCATCCACCTACCACTCGCTATGACGAATGTGTCTCTGTAATCACGAAAGGCCCGGAACCAGTAATATTTCTTAATAGGCAAGCCGGGGCCATGCCGACATGTGTCATGATATAGCATTTATTCTTCATTAATTGATGTCCTTGACAGACAGCTTCACGCGTGTATGCAAGCACGCACGTACGTGCAACTAATCTTTCTAATCTGGGGTACGAGTGACATGCGACGATTGTGCCATATGATATGCTAATTCCATAAACATCAAATTGTGTCCAAGCACTCGCCTGCGAAGACAAGATTGGACAAATCAACGGCCCAAGGAACAAAGCAAATGTCTTTTGGACAAACGTCACCAGGGCAGAACCTTTGGAAAGGCTTCAGGACGAAGGAAGCCAGCGGAGACAACATAACAGTCGCTCATCTCGGTACCCGTGAACATAAATGTAAGGGGTGTAATTTTCGGGGGAAATGGTCTTTTTTAGAAACAGGAAACAGTTCATCTCCATCGTCTCTCACCAGGGCACGGTCTGGAAATGGACCGATAGACAGGAACGAAAAGACATAAAAGACAAGAGACAAGGAGAAAACAAAAAGCGCAAACATGAGAAAGCCTTCTTCGCGGCGATCCATCGGGATGGGCAAGGCCCTGTCCACTTTCTTAATGACCAACAAGACGGGAAGTGAGAGATACACGGATGCTAGGTGCCCGAGACAGGCAAAGAATAAAGGTGAAAAAAAGGGGGGAACTTTGCGATTTATCTGCCAGGTAAAAAAGAAAAAAACAAGAGCCGTCATCATCATAGAGGTTGGCGGTCGATTTTCTTCAAAGTCCGACGGACGAACGAGACGAAAGATTCCGCACCGCAACACTTTCCCTTTGCCAGAACCAGACCCTTATTGATTCATTCCTCCCTCTCCATCGCCATGAAAAAAGCAACGCACCGCGCAAAAAGAAGAAGCCTCGTACTATCATCCAGCCCGCCCAAGACAGTCCCAGCTATCCGTATGTCCAGGGGCAGACGAGTGTAACCGGGGCGAGAATACATCTCGGTTCCTATATGCCGAGACGCATGTGGTATCGAGGAGGATTATTGATAGATTTAGGAGGCAGCAGCAGGCGCAGGCTCCTCAGCGGCGGGCTCAGCGGGCTTGGCAGCCTCGCCCTCCTCCTTCTTGGGGGCATCAGCAGCACCGGCGGCCTCACCCTCAGCGCTGTCGGAAGAGGTCCAGAGGGTAAGGTTGTCGCGGAGGAGCTGCATGATGAGGGTGCTGTCGCGGTAAGACTCCTCAGACAGGGAGTCGAGCTCGGCAATAGCATCGTCGAAGGCCTGCTTCGCGAGGTGGCAAGCACGGTCGGGAGAGTTCAAGATCTCGTAGTAGAAGACGGAGAAGTTGAGGGCAAGACCAAGACGAATGGGGTGAGTGGGAGTGAGCTCGGTCTGAGCAACGTCGGTGGCGCTCTGTTGGGCACAGTTGTCAGCGAGGGGCACCAGGGGCCCGGATCTTGCGGCATGTGACTGTGGTGGGGGTAGTTTAGCCTTACCTTGTAAGCATCGTGGGCAGCGGTAGCAGCACCCTTACGCTTCTCACCGGAAGCGAACTCAGCCAGGTAACGGTGGTAGTCACCCTTCCTATAGATTGTAAACAAACTCGGTCAGCTTCTCGGTACAAAAAAATATCTGGGGTGCATTGCAATTTTTTCGTTGCGGAAAAAAACACGCATATGTCGAAATGTAGTGATTGGTGCATGAGCACAAAAAGGGCGGCAGACGAGGGGCCTCAGGCCAGAGGCGGGGAAGATAAAAACGCACATCTTGTGGTAGAAGACCTTGGACTCGCCAGTGGCGGCGTTGGGGATGAGGAAGTCGTCCAAAACGTCGAGGACATCCTGGCAGACCTTCTCGAGCTCGGTCTCGATCTTGTTGCGGTAGTCCTTGATGGTGGAGACGTGCTTGTCGGATCCCTTAGACTCCTCCTTCTGCTCGATCGAGGAAATGATGCGCCACGAGGCACGTCGGGTACCGACAACGTTCTTGTAGGCAACGCTGAGAAGGTTGCGCTCGTCGACGGTGAGCTCTCCGCCCAGCTTGGCCACCTCCTTCATGTAGGTGACCATCTCATCGTAGCGCTCAGCCTGCTCGCAGAGGCGGGCGAGGAAGGTCTTGCTATATTGCGGTAAGACGTACGAGGTTAGCGAAACGGTGTCCTGGCAGGATGATTGAAATCTCGACGAGCCAGAGCAGTTATCGAGCGCCGATAGCGTCACGAGAGAGGTGGGAGGGAACCATCTGGACAAACCTTTCACGCTATCACACCATAATAGTCAGCATCGAAACAACATAGATTAGGGAGATAGGGAGCGAGAGAGATGAGCTATGAGATCAAAGTAGCCAGTACCGCATGGAGGACACACGAGAGAACTCGAAGAGCATCGCAAGCTGCATAACCACGTGTTGGAGGTCATGAACCGGAAATTATCGACGAGGAAACTCGTGGTGGTGATGCCGTCCATGTTGGGCTTCGACTGAGGGGTTGTGCGGGCTTCGGCGGGAGCAGGCCGAGAAGGAAAAGGATGCCAGGACCCTCTGGAAAAGGAGGGGGGAATGATGCAGCGCAGCGCAGCAAAGAGACGACTTACCTCAGTGGCCATTGTGGAAGATTTTGGGTATTTGGTTGATAGAAAATAGGAAGCGGTCGTAAGGGAAAAGAAAGTTAGAAGTTGAGGTTGTGAGTGAGAAGATGGGAATTTTTGGAGGTTGAGATTTGGGGGGGTGAGAGGAGGAGGGAGCGAGATGGTAACCTATGACCGTAACCTCAGAGGGAGAGGGAGAGGGACTGGACTGGGTTGGGACTGTGACTGGGACGGGGACTGGGCTGTGGAGGTGGGGTCAGAAGCCAGCCCGGGCAGCGGTTCAGAGCCCAGCAACAACAGGCCGCACAGTATGGACAACCTAATGGAAACCTACCAACCAGCCAGTGAACGGGTCCAGCCTGCATTGAATTTCGGCAGCCCAGGCGCCAGTCTACGCTCATTACCTGCCAAATTTTGGGGGTTCACATCGCTAAAAAGAGCTGGACAGCCCGCACAGCACAGGCCTAGGCCCTGGGACCCCCCTCCATTCATGTGGGCTGTTGATTTTCTTTTTCTCATCATGGATGTATTTTGGACACCGCTCGCCTTCTTTTCCTCCCAGTGACAGTGCTGTGCTGTACCCAAGTCGGGTAAACTTAGTGCATCCTGTCTCCCCTCTCTCTTCCTCTCTCACATGGAACCCAGTCACCGCTCTCAACATATCCAACGTAACCGACACTGTTTAGAGAGTAAAGAAAAAAACAGAAAAAAAGGGGAAGCTACAGAATCTCCCCGTTAAGCGGAACACATCCCCGTTGAAAAGTTCGGACGGAAAGATGGGCACTATAGCTGCCCGCCTCATCTAAATTGCACCCTCATCTAGGCATGGGCGAGTCTATGACAGAAATTGCAGTGTCAGTCAGTACTGTAAACAATGAAAATGAGCCACGTGAGCGCAAGAAAATAGGTGACGACACGCAAATCTTCCATCTCCTTCACCCCTCTTCTACACTACCTTACCTTAGGCAAGGTACAGTAAAGTAAACGAAACAAGCCCAGCCTTGGTCTTGATGGCCCTGGCACGTCATGTCCCGTCAATCCCTATCATTATTAGACCCCTTATTATTGACATTCACGGTGGAGTGTCTAATTCTTGATTGCTTCGCTCAGCAATAAACAAGCACATCCTGTACAAACCAGACAAGGCAAAGTCGATTGCTGGCCTGTACTCAGTGAAATTCCACAACACTCTCTGCCTCTGCATTAGATAGGATTCCCTCAAGTCAGCCTCGTTGGGGCTGAGGATATCCCCCCTGTCTTGGTTATCTATGCCTGCCACAGACAGCAACTCGCGTCTCACAACGAATCAAGGCTTAGACCCGAGAGGCTTTAGACTGCACATGGCAACCTACCATTCATACACCTCCTCTGGTTCATAAAACTCCTAAGACTAGTTAGTTACCCAACAAACAAGGCGACAGATAAACAGTTTTGGGTGACGACGAGATGAACTCATTTCCTGGGCTGGACTCGTTCGCCTTGTAATTATATTAACCGCCCACTGCAGCGTCTAAGTAATTACTGTACGGAACTCATCTGACCCAACCAATCAGTCATGGAGCGTAACAAAGTAGATTCTATCTTCTTCTAACCCTGACTTTGGCTGTAACTCTGAGACACCTGTTGCGATATTTGTATCAAGTCCATGGTTAACCCACTCTCTGAAACATGAAGCATATTGTGTTCGTGCACAGTTCATAAACAGTCAATGGCATTATGAAGTCTTACTGTCAGTGCCCATCTTAGTAGTCCATGTGATGTGATCCGCTATCAAATCTACAAAGATCTGCCCATCCCATCTCGCTATCGACGGGACTATCCCTTTCCATCCCTGCGTGTTTATTCGAGATGGAAACCTATTCCGCTTGCAAATGCAACCCACTCTTCAACTTGTTCATCTATCCTTGACGAGAAATCCACGAACCTGGATGCGGGAACTTTGATCTTGTTCTAGTTCAGCAATATCCTGGCTTGTTTCAAAGGATTCAACCAGGAGTGAAGATCAGCTGTCAAATAGCTTGATGACTCATTTGCTATCATGGACTTCAAAAGCAGTGCAGTCTCGATTATTGAGCCCCCTATTACTGACAGAACGACTTTACTTCTCTTCAACCTTGGACCCATCTGCAATTAACCGCAGCCCACGTTCCACCAAAGGCGGAACCAATTTTGCCTCAAAGTACCCGTACAGCTCATAGATTGTTACTATATTGCTGATATGCCTAACCATAGAGCGGAATAGAGTACATATACACCAGGTTTTGCCACACAAGAGTCTACTTTAAATAGACTTCTCTTTCTCATCAGTCTTTCCAAAAGAGCCCATCAATACGAAGGCTCTTCGTGATCATTTGACCCTAAACCTCGAATGACCCTGGAATAACTTGACTTGTGGAGCTTTCCGTTCGGTCTAGCCCGTGGTCGCTGCGGGAGTGGCCGGGGGACCGTGAGTTGGCAACCGGAGAACCGTAGGATACCGTACCGTACCGAGCAAGAATCAATGTACAATCGTACAAGATTTGATATAGAACGCTTGGCAATGGATAGACGCCGAGCCATTTATTATAAGGAGTTTTCACTAATGGTCTATCTTTGTAGCTCATGACATCCAAGAGAATATATAACAGACCTACTCGCTGGCTATCAAGTTCAATACTAAGTAGAGGTATCTATAACAAGGCTTTTCTCAAATTCGTGAACGCCAAACAGCCCTTCCAAGCCGACTACTCGCCAAATCATAATTCCTCAGTCTCTGGGCCTGGACCTTGGTATCGTCCTCTGCCCCAGTCTGCAGGATCTCCTCCGGGTACACAAAGACCTAATCTCCAGAAATAATCCCGATGCGCAAACAAGAGCTGCCACAACTTGAACCTCGAAGGAAACCCATTCAGCTCTGCCAATTTGTCCGATGTCGTCAGTAGGCTTTTGGCGTGGAACAGCCGGCGGATGGTCATCCATAACGAATCATCTGCCCCTGCTATGCATTTCGGGTCATCGTCGCCGATGCACATGTAGATATCAGACTCGGAAGGCGTCAGTTCTTGTTTGGCAATGTATACCTCTCCTGAGTGCGACTTGTAGCCCCATTCACCCAGAGGCAGTAGAGGTACAGGATCTTCCTTGTGAGTTACCCGCCTGTATTCGCGCTTCTCTAGATTCTCTCGCCCATCTAGGTGAAATACCTCATCCACGAAGCGGGCTAAGCCTTCGTTTCCAACGCGAGGCTCTCCGAAGGTGGTGACTATGACATCTTCCCATCCTAGCGATACCTTCAGCTCTAGTGCTGCGAGGCAGGCAACAGAACCCCCTAGGCTGTGTCCAACAAGTTGAATCGGATAGGAAGGGTATTGTAATCTTAGCTGTCTCAATTGCGGGAGAACGAGACGTCGAGTGTTCTTCCACGACTGGAGAAAGCCCATGTGTACGGTACAATTCGTACATTTATGCTCGGGCTCTTCGGGGGGTTCACCTCCACCATGATCTGGGGACGGATATGGTACATACTCCTGAGGTACAGTGCTCAGATCAACAATTGTATTGGCAATACTGTAGGTGCCGCGGAAGGCCACCACGATGGCAGGTTCACCAGCGTTCAAGACATCGCCATCCCCTCGCTGTTTCACGCCATGATCCACGGCGATATACCCGCAACTATCGCTGAGCAAAGGACCAGTGTTCCACGTGTTGATGAGAGACAGACTGGGGAAGTCATTGCATCTCGATACACAGTCAAATGGTTTTCTGACTCCGGTTGTCCCAATGCAATAGGCGATGTCCACAAGTCGCGACAGACGTTCGAGAGTCGCAAAGAAAGATACTGAAATGCTGTTCGGTGACGGTGTGTTTGACTCGGGGATGTGTCTTTGTGATGATTGAGAACTACTGAAAGCGAAACTCGAAGTGATGAAGATGAGCTGAACTGTCAAGATGCTCAGCGAATCTGTAAATTTGAACCTCATGATGAGACCAAACTTGTTGTGATTGTATAATTGGGGTGAATTGTAGACGCGTTCCGAGGCGCCAGCGCTTTGAAGATTTTGAGTAAAGTATTAAGCTTAATACCAAGTCGATAGCTCATAGATAGTCCGCATTGGGAGAGGAAGGAAACAGCGACACATAATAGAGGTCTGTGTTTTGTTGGGGAGGAATCTAATTTAGCTCCCAGTGAAGCAATGACGATGGGATCTAGAATTGATCAAGTGAAGGCGTCAAGATCAGGGTTGACAGGTCTCGTGAGTGACAGATCTCAAACCGTTGAGGTCATACGGTAATGTTACCCTCTCTGACCGTGAAGAGCGGTACCTGATTAGCCCACCAGATGACCACTATTGCGGAGGTATCATTCTTTGCTCATCCAGAAACAGCCTCGAGAATTGATTGACGGGCTGTGAGTGGTTGATTGAGCCTGTGCTACCCCGGATTCCAGTCTCTGGACCCGCTTTAATACATGACCTCCATTACAGGGCAGGCGGCAGTTGAATTGAGGTTTGTTCCTGAATTTCACTCTCATCTTTGTTTGGATCGACAATTTGATGTTTAGTTCATTCTATTCCATTCTTCTCTTTTGACAAGAGTCATTATTCCCATTAATCGCCAAACTCATCCGTTTCTAATTATTGTCCTTTGATGCCTGACTCGGTTCAGTGAAGTCAAGGGCAGAACACCTGACCACTACCTGTAGTCCTGCACCGCCTAATCTCCATCATCACAAGATCTCACATCATACAGATCGAAACTTATGATGGAGGTGCTTGCCTCGAAGGCTGAAGGCTAGTGAAACCCGCCTTGTGGTCTGTTGAGTTGGTTGAGCAACTGCCAGTCCTAGCACACTTGAGAGGGAGCATGACGCTTCCGCTGGCCTCGTATGGTAGACTCCTATAAGAGCAATTGTCAATCATCAGGGAATTTTAGTTTCATCCGCAAGTACTTACCCATCCGCTTGGCCGCAAACCTTCTCCATCATCCAAAGCTTCTGGTAGTCGCTATCCCACAGAAACTCGACTGCCCTGTCGTCACACGCAAATCGGTCAGTGCCCATTCCGGTGATGGGCTCTGATGAAGAGTTCTTGTGACAGGGAGTGGTCAAATCTGTGTCCTTGTCGAGGAATGTAAAGTCAAAGCCAGTGAGAGTCTTGCCGCCATCCTTGGACTCTGCCTTGAAGTTACGGATATGATAGGTATCGGGGAGTGTGCACCCGTTATCCTCGGCGCTGCTTTCTAACATTGAAAGGCTCTGAGGAACTGCGTAGGCATGGGCCGCCCAGGTAGTGGGTAAAGCAGCAAGAATAACGAGGCCGAATTGCATCTTGAGGGTATGATATTCGGTATGTGATATAGTGATATAAAGATACGGATGATCAAAGACGGCAAAGTTATTAAGAAGGTAATGTGATATGTTTTAGAAGAAACGATGGATTTTCATGTCGAGACATGACTAGTTATAAACCTATCGAGCAAGCCATATGGAGAAGACGACGTCAGAGTCGTAATAGTCCCTTTTGCTGGTTCCTCCTTGCCTCACCGAACACGCGGCCTAAAAGACCATTAAACCGGGCCTTCTTTCCCTTTCAGCACCTTCGTGCAATCCTATTTCACCTGCCGATCCTCCTGCATTCGTGAGAGGACATGGAGTTGACGGATCAGAGGCTAGGATCCGGCAGTAGGCAGTGCTATTGATTGGATGCCGATCTAGTTTCATGTTTACAGGGACGGAGGTTTAATTGTGGACTCGTGCTCTGTCTGGACAGCGCACATGTTTATCACCTTCTCAGCTTTTGGTCGTTGGTTGGTTGGTACGTAGCGATGCTATTCCCGTCGAGTGTTACAAGAATAGAAGCGTTATTCCGTCATGCGAATTGACTGGGCTGAGAAGCGATCACTTATAAGGGTCCAGAGGTGCTTGTTTGCATGTTTCGGTTTAACTCGTGAGTCTGTGAGTCTTATGATGCGCTTCGAGACTCGGTTGTCGATCGTAATGCGCATTGAATCATACCCTCAACTCATCTCCCATGCCAGGGTCCGAGAGGTAACCAAGTAACGTTAGCAGAAAGCATGTTACCTTGATAAATCCGCAGTAGATGGACAGAGCAATTCGTCTTTGAATGGAATGAGTTGATCTTGAACTGGACCTGATATCTCAAGTTGGGAGCGAATCTTGGGGGTGACTTCTACTTTAGACCAACAACAGTTATCAATAGGACAAGAAGAGTTTATAGCCAGATTATTGGCGTCTTATAGAATATATCTTAGAATAAAATACAGTCCATTATCAGAGAAACTTTTGATCTTGCTGTCGATTCAGTGGTAAAGACATCCGACAGTAAATCTAAGGTAGAAATCTGGTAGTGGATCCAGTAGTCGCATTCTTGACAGCCACAATTGTAGCCCCGCCATCTTGAGCCACAGCTCCATCGCACATTGAAAAAAAATTCGCTTACCCTTCGGCACGTGACCCACAGATTTGCCGGCAAAACTTCAGATACCCTCCATCTTTTTTGTTCACTCTCGTTGGAAATATCCTCGATCAACCCACGTTCGACTAACCCATCCAGCAACAATGGCCGCTGAAACTCCTGCGAAGTCCGGTTTGGCCGTTGGCCTCAACAAGGGCCACGTATGTCTTCCCTACGATTTTCCCGCTGAGTGAGGTTTTGGAGATTGATCGAAAGGTCGATATTTCAATACTTCACTTGGTTCAACTGTCGCAGTCTCACCTCGTGGAGGATCTCTGCTTCGCCTTCGCGACGGATGACGGCGCGACGAAATCATCCAACTAGCAGACGATGGACGCTGACATTTGTCGCCAATCTTACAGAAAACCACTCCCCGTGTCGTCAAGCCCCGTGTCTCCCGAACCAAGGGCCACCTGAGCAAGCGCACTGCCTTCGTCCGCGAGATCGTCAAGGAGGTTGCTGGGTAAGTCAATACAATTTTATTTGGGTGGAATGGGGAATCGATCTGGAGAAGATTCTCTGCTTGATGGGGATCATGTCAAATTTTGCGTTTGGATTTCGACTAACAATCATCCTTCACAGCCTCGCTCCCTACGAGCGCCGAGTCATTGAGTTGCTCCGTAACTCCAAGGACAAGCGTGCCCGTAAGCTCGCCAAGAAGAGAGTACGTCAAACAGAACCGCCTATACCGAAACCCTCCACGATCTATATACTAACTCACATCGCAGCTCGGTACTTTCGGCCGTGCCAAGGCTAAGGTCGACGAGCTCCAGCGTGTCATTGCTGAGTCTCGCCGTGCTGGTCACTAAATCATTTAATCTGATTTTCTGGGAATCTGGCACCGGATTGGGTTCACATGGATTGGCGTGGTCGCGATATGATCAATTAAAAAATTAACGGCTTTGATGCTCCGTGGCAGGGAAGCTGCGGCTCACCGGAATACCAACACTTTCAAGCAATTTATGGCGTAATAATCAAGCCATGCCCCTATCAGTCTTCTGCGTGATGAATGTTTGTGGTCTGAAAGTGACTGATACTTGAATGTCATTGCAATTAAAGATGTGTATGGACTTCGCTTCTATACGTTTATTACGACTTAAACTCGACTAACCAACGCCGCTAATGATGATCGATGCATACCTCGTGTCCTTCCCATGATATTTTGTAATTGCCTACTTCTTTCCCAACTTGAGCCACTTGGGTATCTTCTTAGCAATCTTCCCTCCTGA
Source organism: Fusarium flagelliforme (assembly GCF_020744385.1). Classification (NCBI taxonomy): domain Eukaryota; kingdom Fungi; phylum Ascomycota; class Sordariomycetes; order Hypocreales; family Nectriaceae; genus Fusarium; species Fusarium flagelliforme. The sequence continues at coordinate 3,753,171 of NW_025763503.1, forward strand.
TCCCTCTCCGGTCTCTGTTTGTGCTGGCCGAGAAACTGGCACCGCCTCATCCTTCTCATTAGAAACGATGGGCTCAGGGACCTTGACTTGTTGACCCTGTTGAGCAACATTGGCCTTGAGAAAAGGTTGTTTTCTCACAGCTAGTGGCACGCCGTCTTCCCAAACCAAGTTGATAAGAGTTCTTCCTGACAGTTTATATGCTTTGATTAGTCCATTGTTGGGGTTAGGGTCGTCCTTGATTACAGTCTTGGTTCCAGGAAGAACAAGATGGAAGGGTTGGCCATCTTGGGCCATAACGTGCCGGACAGCGTCGTACAGAAACTGACCAGTGTGTGCTGGGCTAACTTGCCAATCACTGCTGGTATTGTCTGGGAACCGAACTTTGATAAGGATAGACTTGATGGCGTTGATTTTGGCAGCTTCTGCTGCAGCTTTCTCTTCCAGCTCCTGGTCTGAAAGCAGTCGCTTATTTCTTGAGTTCTCCTGTAATCGAGCTTGGTGGAGTTGTGCATGGGCGATCGTAGGAGCGAAATCGGTCTCTGGAGCAGGAGCTAAAGCTGCGGCAGGCGTTGATCCTGAAGGGGCTAGGAAAACATTGACGGGTGCTAATGGATCACTTGACTGAGAAGAGTCGACTTCCATATTGTCCTCTGCAACAGCCTCGGGTGCTTTCTCCGGTTGAGTAGGAGCTGCCTCCGAGGGCTCTTCTGTCTGAGCGTCCGCCATCTTTGAGTCTTCTGTCTCTTGTGATACTTGCTGTTCCTGAGTTTCGGTCTCTTCCGTTGATACAGGCTCGGCAACTGTTGTTGGAATTTCCTCCTTCTGGTCTTCGTCATCCGTATCCTTGAAGAACTGGCTGATCTCCGTCATTGCATCGTACAGAGTCTTGTCCGTCTTACGGAACGTCAATCGGATTAGAACACTTCCAGAGTTATATCCGAGCTGGGACAGAGTCTTCTGGAAGTCGGTGAAAGATGAGAGTTCTCTGCCCATTATGTTCAAGACTGGTGTTTCGTAGTGTAATTGCCCGCTGCCACTTCCCGAACTGTCGTCCATCGAGGCAATCCCACGGGCAGTGATATTGATGTTCTTGCCATTACTCGCCTTGCCGCTCTCGAATTGACGTAGAACCTTCCATATGGTGAGGTCACTGGGAAATTTTTCGATCAACCGTCCTCCTGGTATTTCGCGACCCTCGGGAGGTGGGACTTGAAGGGCGACTTGAATGGCAGAGGGTGTTTTCGACTTTTGTACAAGCTCGAGCTTTGCGCCAGGACCGAGACCAGAAGCACGAAAAGGAATGGAGAGATCGACTGTTTTTTGCCGGTGCCTAGAAGAATACGTCGTCAGTATTTGGCTAGAGAACAGTGACAAGAGGTGGATGTGCTCACTTGACAAGATACTTGTCACTTGAGAGGCTGAGTCTTCGACATGCTTCCTCCAATACGTCAATCAAATAGGTTCCGGGTGTGACTTTGATAGTAGCCCGCCGCAAGTCGGAGGCTATCACAACGACGTTTGTTGCCATGATACCGATACCGATGGAGAGCAAGTAATAAAAAGTCTAATAAGAATTTGAGAACGTTGTAAACGGGCTGTGAATTCTTCTAAAGACAATCGCGGGGAGGTTGAGCTTGGCTGGCGGTGATGTAAGCAGACAGCTAGCCAAAGATACAGCGGGGTTACGTAGGGGCCTTGAGCTGAATCCGCAGTTGAGGGAAGTTCTTACGGCAGGACCACTCATAGGAGGTAGGCAGCCACGAGTTATGAATGAATGGGTGTAATCGATATACTAGAAGCTTCTATAGACATTATTACCGAAACTGGTATCTATCTCCTAACAGTTAGATCGTTATATTAAAAGACAACCCAACTTCGACTATGGTTAATCAAGTCCAGATCAAGTGCCAAGCTCTTCAGCCACTTCTTCTATCATTATGTTAGTAAATACTGTACCTACCTGTACCTACCGTAGATGGAGGCTTCAGCTACTTCAAACCCCTAATCATGTAGGATCATTATACTAAATGAAGCCTAATTGATACCTAGGTAGTCTAAGCTGGCATAAAGTGACCATATTATCTCGTCTTATGCTTTTGGGTGTCAATTCGTCTGATACCCTGAGGCCTGCTGAGCCTCTTACGCCACAGCTTGTAGGCTGCTTCAGTCAACGTGGACCTCGACCTCCACTTCACAGACAGAGCTGCTTCTTCCCGGCCGCGCCAGACCGTGTTTGCCTTGCCAGCCCGCTTGTACAGTACGTACCTTCCATAGCAGCAACGCAACCTCATTGCACCTGCACCTTCTGTAGCTCCAGTTCAGTGACGGGAGCTTCAACCATCCATCTCGCACTCCATCTCCTCCACGTCAACTGCTCTCCAACAACCCACCGACGCGACAATACGATACGAATTAGCGACAGCCAATCTCGTGGCTTCTTATAACGGTCCATTTCCTTACCTCGTCCTCGGCTTCCTCACGATAAGACGGTCGCTGGTTGACGTCGATTGTCCGACCTCGCATCTACCTATCCATCTTTAAAAGCCATCATGGTATGTCAACCTCAGTCCCACCAGCTATTTCGAGTGCCAGAAGCTAATTAGTATATTCAATCAACAGTCGTCTCCTTTCTCGATAAGTTCGTCTCGACCATTCATCGTCATGCCAATGATTATACAAAGCTAACCTCTCCTCCCTCACAGACGGCGGCGCCTGTGTCGCCATGGTTGGCAAGGATTGTGTCGCCATCGCATGCGATCTCCGCCTCGGTCTCCAAGCTCTTACTGTTTCCAACAACTTTCCCAAGATCTTTCAGTACGGCGATGTCTTCCTCGGTCTGACTGGCCTGGCCACCGACGTCAACACCGTGAGCGACCTCTTCCGCTACAAGGTCAACATGTACCGCCTGCGTGAGGAGCGCTCTATCGCCCCTCGAACATTTGCCAATCTCGTCTCTTCATCTCTTTACGAGCGCCGTTTCGGACCTTACTTTGTGTCTCCCGTCGTCGCTGGCTTAGACCCCAAGACTGGCAAGCCTTTTATCTGTGGCTTCGACAGCATTGGCTGCATTGACTTTGCCAAGGACTTTATTGTATCTGGTACCGCTTCAGAGCAGCTCTTTGGCATGTGCGAGGGTCTCTGGGAGCCTGATCTGGTGCGTACATAGACAACCCGGGTCAACAGTCATGTCCCGACTGGCTTGGATAACCCGCCACTTAAGATTGGTATACTAATAGTCAACTTTACAGGAGCCCGATGCCCTCTTCGAGACCATCTCTCAGTCTTTGCTCAACGCCGTCGACCGTGATGCTCTTTCCGGCTGGGGTGCCCATGTTTACATTATCGAGAAGGACAAGGTTACCAAGCGATTACTAAAGGGACGACAAGACTAGAGCGTCGGTGTTATGGACAAATCTACAAGAATAGAGCGGGACAGGGAGTGGTTTATGTATCCTGTATGAATAGATACTCAGCCGACATCGACCGCTGGGTAATGAGAATGCACTTCTTCGTCTTGCTGTTACAATGCATATGCTTGGGTAATTAATGTTTATGAGATAACTGATTGCAGGATATGTCTCCATTTGCGTCAATATTCCCTACGTACTGACGTTGTCCCTGGTTTGGCTGTATACAACCATGCTATATAAGACCTCTCTAATTACTTTAGCAGCACAGCAAAGGCCTCACAAGGTGCCAGCTTGATCTCGCCGCTGTTGAGATCATCTGGTGTCCTCCCCGTAGGGCTGGCCAGCACTTCACGTGCCTCACCGGGCAACTTCCACGCAACCGAATCCGCTGAGAAGTTGCACACGACGAGAGCAGTGTCCCCGTTGTCAGCGCGTCGTGAGTAGGCAAATACCTTATCGTTAGCATCATCTACAAGCAGGAAATTGCCATAGACGAAGACATCGATATGCTCCTTGCGCTTCTGGAGGACGTGGCGATAGCAGCTGTACACAGACTTGGGGTCTGACGTTTGGGAAGCGGCGTTGATTTCAGTATAGTTATCGTTGACACGCATCCAGGGTTTGGCCTCAGCAGTGGTGAAGCCTGCGTTGGGACTCGCATCCCACTGCATGGGGGTGCGAGCATTATCGCGAGACTTCCTTTGGTACTCAATCTTGTAGGCGTTTTGGGCAGCAGCATCATCATTCTTATGCAATCTAAGAACTGTTAGTATACGCCGGCGTATGGATACTGTTTAACTTACTCCCAGTGATTGAGGCAGTCGAGGTCCTTGTACTCTTCCAAGTCCCAATCCTCAGGAACGTTGGTCATGCCAATCTCCTGGCCTTGGTAAATAAAAGGTGTGCCTGACTGGAAACCAAGGAAGATTGCGATGAGTTTGGCGCTGGCAACACGGTGATCAGGGTCATCGTGGACAAAGCGGCTGACTGCTCGTGGCTGGTCATGATTCTCCAGGTACAGTGCATTCCAGCCTTGGTTGTCGTACATGAACTTCTGCCATTTGAGGGTGGTGGCCTTCAGCTCAGAGAGTTTCCAGGATTTGGGCGTGAACTTGCCCCCAACACCGTGGTCGATGTCCACCCTGTTTATATCAGCCCATTACTCACAAAGTTAGGGGAAGCAAAGGTAGACTTACAATTCAAAGTGGAAGATCATGCTGAGCTCTCCACGATCACCTCGAACAGCCTTGATCAGCTCACGCTCGTCGTGAACACAGGGCATCTCTCCAACACTGAAAGCATTGTACTCCTGGAGGATAGCGCCGATTTCCTTGAGGAACTCATGACATCTGGGACCACAGGCGTAGTACTCTGTTCCGCGGAGAACAGTCTTGTTTGAGTCGGGGAATGCTGGATCCTTGCTGATAAAGTTGATAACATCCATGCGGAAGCCATCAACACCACGGTCGAGCCAGAAGCGCATCACATGGTGTACTTGCTTCCGAACCGCCGGGTTCTCCCAGTTGAGGTCTGGCTGTTGCTTGCAGAAGAGGCACAGATAGTACTCATCTGTGATTTCGTCGTACTCCCAGGCACTTCCTGTAAATTGTGAGCTTTTATGGTCATTAAATCAGGAGTTGGGTGCATTGTTACCTTGGAAATGGGCGTCCCAGTTGTTAGGAGGATGTCTGTTTCCATCCGCATCATACTTTGCAGGCTTCCAGATGTACCAGTCTCGGTAGGGGTTGTCTTTGGACTTGCGAGACTCCTGGAACCACTCATGTTGGTCACTAGTGTGATTCATGACCAGGTCGAGTACAAGTTTCATGCCTCGCTCATGGAGCTTATCTTTGAGAACATCAACATCTGAGACGTCTCCATATGGAGGATCGATTGTGTAGTAGTCGCTGATATCATACCCCTGATCCATAATCAGTATACTCGGATGAATATTGCGTTCTGAAGGATAACAAACCATATCAACCTGAGGGCTCTTGAAAATGGGTGAAAGCCATAGGATATCAACACCCAGATCTTTGAGGTAATCAACTCGTGAGATGATACCCTTTAGATCACCAACACCGGAACCTGTGGAGTCTTGGTAAGATGCAGGGTACACCTGATATACCGTGCTCTCTTTCCACCAGGCTCGAAGACTCTGATCTATGCTACCCATCTTCTCTCTTTTGTGAGATATCTCTGGTCGTGGTGTCCTGCATTCTGTTAGCTATATAGGCCTTGAGTGCTCCTTGCACGTGAGAACAGCCGCTCGTGATCAAGAGACAAACTCACGATGGACCAATTAAGGCACTTTCTGATAGACGCACCGTGCACTTTACGGCTGCTTCAACCGAAGAATCCGGCAGAGTATAGACTGGGAATGAGTCGTTCTGATCGTTGTATCAAAGACGACTATTGAGGCTCCGGCAGATGGTATAGATGCGGGGTGTTACTCTCCAAGGTTTTATGCCCAGTCGTGTTACACAGCGTCTTCCCTCACTTATCACTTCAAGAGCAGTTGTAGAGAATCTCTTTATTAAGAACTATAGTGGTATGGATGTTCTGGTTTCTTTAATAGACAGCACGGAGTAATTCCCGGAGACATTGTTGCAATGATAGACTGGAGCCCCTCTACAGGGTAAATTGTTCGTTTATTTGTCCCAATACTTGGTGAGATATTTACGGTAGCATGACTCTGATATGAGATCTGCAAGAACAACTTGTTAGTCATGCATTTTTATCACTGAGAGTTTTGTTCGTTGCAGACACTCGCGGGTGCCAGTAAATCAGTTCGATGAGGACCTTTTCAAACACGATTCATGAACTCATTACGTGTGACATCTTCCACCAAGTCAACATCCAATGTGAGGGTAGTTTGCTTGTACTTTTTATCAATATTGGATACAAAGGAACTGCTGCTTACAGAAACCAACACTGTACCAAAAAGTCTATAGAATCCTGCCGTATTAAGAGGACAAAGAAGCTGGGCGTAGCTAATGGAAAATGATACACTCACTTGGGTTCCACTTTGGCTACGTTCCCCCATCATGGTGGTGTTGATACAAAGACAATCAATAGTCATGCCCGTTGCTCGTCGAATTTCATGTGCCGTTACAAAACATAACTGTTAGTTACATGCCACAGGATCTGTACAACCTTTTTACTGTAGTATACTGAAGCTTTGGAGATACCAACCCATACACGATGCCACATAAATCACCAACGATACACTTCATTGAACGACTCTTGAATGAATCGGAAGCAATGGTGCCTCTGATATGTGAATTTTCCTGATAGCCTTTTCATATTGAAAGTAATATGATTAACTGTGTAACCGCATTCCTTACAGACGGTCCACAATAACAAGGCACAATCTAACCTGGCAACCTACCGTGTTATCCCGCAAACTATGATGTTATAAGTGTCATCAATCATTTGCGGATACACATGTTCGAGGTTATGTCGGCCAACATGCATGATATATGGCACTCTTTGTAGCACAGAGCTCAACGTTACAGCGGGACTATGAGCTAGTAACCAACATACGGGGTTTGATTGTCTTGTCACACATTGGAATTCTGTATAAATATTGTAAAGATGAAGAATGTGCCGTTGGTTCACGGATGACAGACAGTACATACAAAAGCTGAAAGAGACAATTACACAAACCCCGGTTCAACCTTTATCACTGGTGTCCCAACTACCGTCTACGTACCAACAAAGGAACCTTCAGATAGAGGCAGTTCTACGGTTACAAGTGCTATCACTCTAGAAAGACCCTGAAGCAGAATGTGACAGGAGCATGGGCCCTAGTTTTACCTACATGGCTGACATGTCAATAGTGCTACTGTAGCCGGGGTATGTCTTTTGATTCCCTAGACTATCTGCTACGCACAAAGAAAATTGTACTGTATTCTGTTAGTTTGGCTCTTTCTTGATTGTGTCTAGGTACTAAGTTTCCAATATCAACAGAGCCTGTCTTTATGGTGCGTAATTATTGAGTGCCTTATCTTGAATAGGTACTCCTACTCCGCATTGGATCGTATCTAGTAGATCAATACGCTGCAGGTAATGCATTAGCAAAGCAAGTTCAGCATTCGTGAGCATGTGGTACGTGCGATGCATTTTCCGTGTCTCAATCATCCATTTCTAGATGCGATGCGATGTGATGGCGCTACTTGAAGGTACATGAGATCAAGTACAGCACAGCTTTCCGCCCTATAATTTGGCACCTAAATTGACAGCCCTGGTGTACCTTGAGGTTTCATATATGCAAGATTCAACACAGACCAGGCGAGACAAATGAGGCACAGCAGCATAAAACATAAATAGAATCTGTCCATTAAACAAATAGTTTGATTTGGGGATAATTTATCCGACAGGGAAAAACATTCCCTGAATAAGAGACAACTATATTGTGCGTGTACGACTTTTCTTTCTTGTCTTGTCTTCCAAAACCAAAACAAAGACTCAGGTCAACCTGATACTGTACTTGATTCGGACAGGATGAATGTAACGAACCAGTAACTGACCAGTAGGTACATCGTTCCAGCGACCTTACCATGCTCGGCACCCTTACGCTTTAGCACAGTCTAGGGCTAAATGGCGCTGGAGTAGGTCAGGATGATCGCCTAGTCAATCCTGCAACTGAATCTCAGCCAACCATGAACCTACGCTAAAGACCAAGCCCAGCCTCTTTTTCTCTGGTCTTTTTCTTTCTCCCCTCTAGGCGACCGACAACCATCCATGACCTTGACCTTGACCATGACCCATGCATTTGATCCATGAATTGAATTGAACCCCAGTCACACTTAGACCCCCCCGGGGTTGAAAGCGCCTTGACCATCGACAATTAGTGGATTGATTCAGAGAATTGCAGTGTACTATCAGAAATCAACACCTATGGATGAGTCTGTCTGTCTGTCTCTCTTTGATCAGCATAGGTTCCTTTGTCGTAAACATTCACAAGCCATCTCTTATCCGGACATCGCCAGGAACAGGAACAGGAATAAGCTCCAAGCTTCCCCAGGTTCATCCAGCAAAGACCAATACCATGCCTAAGCCTAAGCCCAGGAACTGGAACTCAGCCTCTCAGCCTCTCTCCTCTCAGACATGACGTGAACGCAAGCAAGCACTGCCTATTCGGTATACTCCGTACCCAAGTTACAGTGCAATCCTTCCATACCTCTCTTCACTTCTCTTTACCTTACCCAGGTTACCTTACCTCATCTTGAAGCTACCCGTACCCGTACCTATACCCTACATATGTATCCGTAGCTTGGACCTCTTTTTCACCCCCGCGCTTTTGCATTTCACGATTTGCATCTGCATTTGCCTTTGTACCGACAACCGATACCAGTATCTATTATTGTCTGCCTGCTTGCCTGCATTTGCATTTGCGCCCCGGATACGTTGATCATCGTCGCTCTTCATCATTGCGTAGTTTATTCCCAGATATCTATCTGCTTTTTTGTTTGTCTTGCAATTCAACAAGGCTCAATTCATGGCTTAGGACTCCGTCAATTCAAGGACGATCCCTACGCCTCGGCGACAATGACCAGGAATGAGCATGTCAATCGCATCAGCTCTGTCATGGGCCCGGGCAACATTGATACATATTCTGCCGTTACCGTGAAATCTCCGCCTCAGTCTCGGTCTCAGTCTCACTCTCATCAATCTCTGTCTCCATCTCAATCGACATCACCAGCGACTACTATCACTACTGCCTCCACTACTCCCGCTCCCGCTTCCGCCGCCTCGTCTACTATCTCCACTCCCATTCCCACTCACTCGCCTACTCCCAATCCGGCACCAAATCCAAATCCAATACCAAAGCAAGAGCCAGATCCAAATGCTGATACCGACGCTCTAACACCAACTCCATCATCCTCCGCTACGACGGCTTCCTCAAATAACTCCTACGTCTTCTCCTCCACGCCGCGCCGACGCCCTCTTCCTCCAAATCCTAATCCTAATCATACTCGCCTCAGCGCTGATGGCAATGCTTCTTTGAGCAACCAGTGGTGAGTTCAACTTATATCCAATTACCTATTAGTTACCTTACCATCCATGCCGTCTCCCGTCCCACGATCCCCTGCTGCCACCTCCCGCCTTCACCTTAACCTGCACGTTCATCTCGCCTCTCGCCGCCTTCCAACCAAAGCTAAACGCTTTCCCGCGTACTACAGGTACTCCTTCAAGGATGAGCCTCAGCTCTCACCAACCTCAACAACATCGACTGCCACCTTCGCCCCTCGCGCCGGCGCCAATGCTCAATCCAAAGACCGTCGCATGAGCGACCTCACCAACTACCGACGTGAGCTCGCCGTTCTCGAGACCTCTAGAGTACCCCAGATCCAACAGATTCCGCCAACCGGCGGCGCGAGCCCTCAAATAGCTCCTTGGGCGAACCAGCCTGGTTCCCCTACAAACACTTCCACCATGCCGACCACCTTTTTCAACGACTCGACCGACAACCTGTCGCTCGCTTCACAGCTTTCTCCGGGTCACCAAATCAGTAATCGCCAGCAGCATCAGCAGCAGCCGTATCCTTCACACCCCTCGCAGCATGATGCCCCTGATGCGTCGTATTTCGACGGCAGACGGCCATCCGCAGCCAGCGTTCTCACCGCGAGCAGCCAGGGCAGTAAAACCAGCGTACGTGGTGGTTTTCGCAAGCTCCAGGGCTTCTTTGGGGAGGAATTCCCTGGGCGCGATAGCTCGGAGGGTAGCCTACCCACTTCGCTCGCGGGCAAGGACCAGCGTGGACGCTCTTATAGTCACAGCCGCCCCACACATAGAGATCGCAACTATTCCAATGCCACGGATCACACCCGCGATGCCTCGCCATCATCTTCCAGACCAAGAACTCCTGTCCCAGCGCCAGAGGTTGTGCCCTTCCTATACCAAGACAACAGTGTATGTATAATGCCATGCTTCTGTCTCATTGTCATGACTACCCCATCCTTCCTTCCCCTTCGGTCTGGTCCGCGATCGAACATTCCTTCCCGAAATTCTCTCTTGGTCAGCTTTTAGTGCCCGGCCCAGCGCCCAGTTGCCGTGTTATCCAATGCATTCTCGCCCACGCAACTTGTATCACTGACTCCATATAGGACATCGCGCGCTATGGCGAAGCACCCGTACGAGACATAATGACCGGGCCTGATCGAGAGCGATATGCTGGTGACGGCTCCTCACAGGTACCTCCAAAGACATCATCATCCTCAAGATCCGGCCATTCCATTGCCCATCTGCCTGGCCACCACCGACACAACAAGAGCAACGAGGATCCTCGCACGCTCAGACCGACAATGAGCAGAGACGATACAGCAATTGGCACACAAATGCCGCGCGATCGCGGGGGTGGCAGCAACGCAATGTACCAGACAAGATCACGAGGACAGAGCCCAACGCCCAGTACCAGGAGTGCGGGAATGACTTGGAGTAGCTCGAAATCTACGCAAGCGGACGGTCAAACATCGCCTGGCCATCAACACCATGGCAAGCGCGGATTTTTGCGACGACTACGAGGACATCATAAAGAAAAGGACGACGCCGTTGCTCGACTTCGCGACCTTCCCCAATCGACAAGGTCTTTACAAACAAAGTCTTCAAAGACCGACCTGCACCGACCCAGCGATGTATCATCGACCGCATTGCCATACGCGGGCACGTTTGGACCTGCCGAACCGAGTGACCTTCCCGATCCACGACCAGCAACCGCACAACGGGGAGCGACCTTCAACAACAAGTTTCCCTTTGCAAAGAAGCAACGCTCGCATCGACCTCAAGACTATGCTGAAGAGACGATTGGGCCGACTGATCGTAACGATCCTAATAACATGTACCATCTCGACACCAATTTGAATGACATGGAGGGTATCTTGACCAAGCCCCCTCCGCTCACGCCCATGGATACTAGCTTTGTCAACAACGTCGAGCCGGAGCGTCATGATTCCATTATCTCAACAGCGCCTAAGGGTCGTTGGGATGCTCCGGACAGTTGGGCGGTACGTCGTAACACAGAAGATAACTCTTATCATGGCCCCGAGCTCGACGAAATTGGCAGTCCGCCCCGGCCAGAGGAGAAGGCGTCTCCATACTGCATTCGGATCTTCCGCTCAGATGGGACATTTTCCACCCACTCCATGTCTCTGGACTCGAGCGTCACAGATGTCATCTCGCAAGTTATTAAGAAGACGTATGTTATGGATGGTCTAGAGAATTATCATATCATCATGAAGAAGCATGATCTTATTCGGGTCCTAACACCTCCCGAGCGACCTTTACTTATGCAGAAGCGTCTATTACAGCAAGTTGGTTACGAAGAAAAGGACAGAATCGAAGATCTCGGACGCGAAGACAACAGTTACCTTTGTCGATTTATGTTCTTGTCTGCACGGGAAAGCGACTTTCACGCCAAAACTACTGATATGGGCCTGGCCCGGGCCCAGAAGCTTAATTATGTCGACCTTTCTGGTCGCAACCTTGTTACAATACCTATATCGCTATACTCGAAGGCCATGGAGATCATCTCCCTTAACCTCTCGCGGAACCTCTCTCTTGACGTTCCTCGTGATTTTATACAGTCTTGTAAACACCTTCGAGATATCAAGTTTAACAACAACGAAGCCAGGAAGCTGCCACCCAGCTTGAGTCGAGCAAACAAATTGACTTTTCTGGACGTTGCCAATAACCGGCTCGAGCAGTTGGAGCATGCCGAACTTAATGCCCTTACCGGCATGCTCAAGATGAACTTGGCCAATAACCGACTAAAGCACCTGCCCTCTTACTTTGGAGCATACCAATCACTTCGTTCGCTCAACATTTCCTCCAACTTTCTCGACAAATTTCCAACGTTCCTATGCGGTCTACAGAGTTTAGTCGACCTTGACTTGAGTTTCAACGCCATTGCAACGATCCCTCACGAGATTGGTAGCTTGAGGAACTTGGAAAAGTTGCTGATAACCAATAACAGACTGACGCACGCTGTGCCCGCTTCATTCGGTCAGCTAGTCAGTCTGCGTGAACTCGACATCAAGTACAATGGTATCTCGAGTATCGACATCATTTCAGAGCTTCCCAAGCTCGAGATTCTTTCCGCGGACCACAACTGCGTCTCTGCTTTTGTTGGACAGTTTGAATCATTACGGCAGCTGAAATTGAACTCTAACCCCCTGAATAAATTCGAAATCGTGGCTCCTGTGCCGACTCTCAAGATTTTGAATCTCTCGAACGCTCAGTTGGCTAGCATTGACTCTTCGTTCGCAAACATGGTAAACCTCGAGCACTTGATATTGGACAAGAACTATTTTGTTTCTTTGCCACAGGAAATCGGTACTTTGAGCAGACTTGAGCACTTCAGCATTGCCAACAACTCGGTCGGGGAGCTGCCAGCACAGATTGGTTGCCTTACCGAGTTGAGAGTGCTTAATGTCCGAGGAAACAACATCTCCAAACTCCCGATGGAATTGTGGTGGGCAAACCGACTTGAGACGTTTAATGCCTCTTCCAACGTCCTGGAACATTTTCCTAAGCCTGCTTCCAGAGCACCACGGATACCAGGAGAAGAGTCACAGCCAGCACCTCCTCCTGTTAATGGAAGAGCAGCCCCCCTCGGAACTTTGTCAGCGACTGCGAGCTCTGAAGAATTGTCGGATGATAGAAGACCGAGTCAAAACTCAAGCACTCTGCTCAGTGTTGGGCCGTCCCCACTCAATGCTGGTGATCGCAAGAGTTCCGTCGTGTCTGTCTATGGCAAGGGCGGCCGTAAGACGTCTGTTGTTTCTAGATCTGCAACTCCATCGGCCCCTACGCAGTCAGTCAACCCAAGGAAGGATTCTGGGATGTCATCAAGGCTTAACAACACTTTTGCTGGGTCTCTAAGGAACCTTCATCTTGCCGACAACCGTCTCGATGACGATGTTTTTGATCAGATTACACTCCTCGCGGAACTCCGCGTACTCAACCTATCTTACAACGACGAGATTAGCGACATGCCTCAAAGATCAATCAAGAGCTGGCCGCAACTCGTTGAGCTGTACCTGTCTGGCAATGCACTCACCACATTGCCTGCCGACGATTTAGAGGAGTCCAGCTTACTCCAAGCACTCTACATCAACGGTAACAGGTTCACCAATTTGCCAGCTGATATCTCGCGGGCCAAGAATCTCGCCGTTCTCGATTGTGGCAGTAACTACCTGAAGTACAACATCTCAAACGTGCCCTACGATTGGAACTGGAATCTCAACCCCAATTTGAGATACCTCAATTTGTCTGGTAACAAGCGTCTGGAAATTAAGCAGACAGCTACAGGTCCGCTTGGGCCTGGTGCTGTCAATCGTGAGGAGTACACCGATTTCAGCCGTTTGCTGAACTTGCGTATCTTGGGTCTGATGGATGTTACTCTTACGCAACCAAGTATCCCCGACCAAAGTGAAGACAGACGTGTCCGCACATCTGGGTCACTTGCCGGTCACCTACCTTATGGTATGGCTGATACGTTGGGCAAGCATGAGCATTTGTCAACGGTGGATTTGGTAGTTCCAAGATTCAATGCATCAGAGACAGAGATGCTCCTAGGTCTGTTCGATGGACAGGCCTTGTCTAGTGGCGGATCCAAGATCGCCAAATATCTCCACGAGAACTTCGGTCACATCTTTGCCCTTGAACTGAAAGCACTGAAGACGCGTGCGGGTGAGACTCCAGTCGATGCCCTGCGACGAGCGTTCTTGGCTCTCAACAAGGACTTGGTGACTATTGCGATTCAACAATCGGAGGAGCGGCCACTTCAGACGCATAGGAGCTCAGGCCAGCCAATAATACTTACAAAGGAGGATCTCAATTCGGGTGGTGTGGCAACCGTCGTTTATCTCCAAAGCACGGAACTCTATGTCGCGAACGTTGGTGATGCGCAGGCCATGGTGATCCAAACCGATGGTACACATAAGATGTTGACTCGGAAACACGATCCTGCAGAGCCGAACGAGAGATCACGTATTCGTGAAGCTGGTGGGTGGGTTTCGCGGAACGGACGACTGAATGATTTGCTGCAAGTCTCGCGTGCTTTTGGATACGTCGACCTGATGCCAGCTGTACAAGCGGCACCATACATCAGCAACATGACTATTCGAGAGCAGGACGATATCATTCTGATTGCCACCGGAGAACTTTGGGAGTATTTATCGCCAGGTCTAGTTACTGATATTGCGAGGGCGGAGCGACAAGATCTCATGCGAGCGGCCCAGAAACTTCGTGACCTGGCTATCGCATACGGCGCCTCAGGCAAAATCATGGTCATGATGATCAGTGTCGCCGACCTGAAGCGACGAGTTGAACGATCAAGGCTTCATCGCGGCGCTAGTATGTCGCTTTATCCTTCTGGTATTCCTGCCGATGCCCAAGTGCTCAACACCAGAAGGGGCCGAAGGACAAAGGGCGATGTTCTCGACTCGTCACTCAACCGTCTTGAAGCCGAAATTCCAGCCCCGACAGGCAATGTGTCCATCGTGTTCACCGATATCAAGAACTCGACAACTCTCTGGGAGATGTATCCCAGTGCCATGAGATCAGCAATCAAGCTTCACAACGAAGTCATGCGTCGGCAGCTGAGACGAATTGGTGGCTACGAAGTCAAGACTGAAGGTGATGCATTTATGGTGTCTTTCCCAACAGCTACGTCGGCACTTTTATGGACGTTTGCGGTACAAATGCAGCTTCTTGATGTGAACTGGCCATCAGAAGTCTTGAACTCGGTCTCTTGCCAGCCGATATATGACAAGGATAACAGCCTCATCTTCAAAGGACTGTCAGTGCGTATGGGTATTCACTTTGGCGACTGTGTGAGCGAGACGGATCCAGTTACTCGCCGTATGGATTACTTCGGACCCATGGTGAACAAGGCGGCTCGAATTTCTGCCGTGGCAGATGGTGGCCAGATTACAGTCTCCACCGATTTTATCTCGGAGATACAGCGATGCCTCGAGAATTATCAAGACACAGATCGAGGTAATGCTTCCGGCTCTGAGGATACCTTTGGCGATGAAGAAACCTATGCTAGCGCGATCCGAAAGGATTTGAGATCCCTCACCTCACAAGGCTTTGAGGTTAAGGAGATGGGCGAGAAGAAGTTGAAGGGTCTCGAAAATCCCGAAGTTGTGTACTCTTTGTATCCTCATGCTTTGGCTGGCCGCATCGAGTTCCACTCACAGCATGAGAGGAAGGATGACGCAGGCAACTCTCAGCCAGTCGTCCTTGCGCCCGGAGCCGAGCTCTGCATCGATCCGGATAGTGTCTGGACTCTTTGGCGTATCAGCTTACGTCTTGAGATGCTTTGCAGTTCGCTGGAAGGCAACGAGCCCCCAGGTTTGCAACCGCCCGAGACGGAGCTACTTGAAAGAATCAAGCAGCGTGGAGGCGAAGTGACGGATCGATTCCTGTTGAACTTTTTGGAACACCAAGTAGCCAGGATAGAGGTGAGTTTGGCACGACCTTTGTTTGACTGTGACCTTTGCTAACAATCGCAGACCTGTATTTCAACACTTGCAATGCGTCACATTGCCATCGGTGGAGGCACGATTAAGGAACTCGATGAGCTCCACGGTCCCATGTCTGCCATCCTGGACCAGTTCATGGCCCAAAACAGAGAATTGAAACGTTACAGGAGGAAATATGGTGCGCTGCCTAACCCGGTTAGCAGCGGTAGCAGCGAAGAAGTAGAAGAAGATGATGACGACGACGATGATCCCGACACCGAAGAAGGGAGCGATACAGAGCAAGAGTTGTGATCCTATACGACTGGCTCGTTGGAACCAAACCTGAGCCCTTATATATGCTATAATCAATCATCCACGTGATACGAGGAACACGACCCTGGGAGGTTGAACAGAACGCTTTTTGCTTTTGATGGAAATTGGATGAAAGGATGCGATGGGGTTTAGGGTGGGAAATCATGTTTTGGCTGGGTGTACGTTTGCTCTAGGTATATTCCGGACGGTTTGGTGGGAAGTGCTCGCAATGTGCTTGAGGATTGGAAAAGACCTTGGGTTGGAGAGGCAGTGCATGGCGTTGGGCTACGGGGAAATTAAGGACATACTGATGGCTGGTGGCTTTCTGCCAGTATGCTTGCTACTTCTTGCGCCCATTGGGATTTCGGATGATAGGTTGTGTTTTCAAAGGGGTATGGATGGCCTCGGGGAGTCTGCGCATTCACGTATGCATTGTTTACACGATACGATAGGCATTACAAAATAAGCTGATGTAGTATTATAAGTCGTTGCTTATACGCGATCTGAATAGTGAAAAGGCATGCTTCGACTAAAACTAGCTCACACGCCTGAGGATTCGGATCTTGGGCGACATTCGGGGTCCAACCCACCAGCCGCCCGTGTACCCCCTGACGAAGTCTCTCACAGCAGCGACGCGAGCGCCCATGCCTAGAACTATCTCGCCATCAATCCTCCCCTCCTCCTTTCCATTGCCTGCAGGTGAAGAGCCCGGCTTAAGAACCTCGATACCGTCATAGCCTGTGACCACTCCTACAACCTGCCATCCGCCCAGTACTTTGCGCGGGTCTTCGGCTAGAGCATAGTCGAAGCGATCCCAAAAGCCGGGCAAAGCAAGTCTTTCCTTTGCTTCCGTCTTATCGAAGAGCAGCAAAGGGGCTGTGGCATTTGGCTCAGGAGTGATGGGATATGCAACAGGATAACCAGACGGGTTCTGTCCGAAGAGTGTAAGTCCAGTCATGCAGGTCAACACATCGGCGTGAACGTCCATAACGGGAGTAGGGTCATCTCGAGTGATGTAACGCAGCTGCTCAAGTGCATCACCACCGGGGTAGTTCAAAGACGAGATGATCAGTTTGGGAATGCTGGCCGCGAAGCTGACCAGGACAGATAACACGATAGCCATGCGAATGACGCGGTAGACCAAGTTCTTGGACCCACGCACGTATATGTAGTTAGCACCAAGTGCCGCAGCAGCTGTGAAAGACGGAATGACATAAAAGATGAACCGTGGCTCTTTGTGCGGCTGAGCAGAGTAGATGATGACAAAGAGTAAGTTTGGGATAACTAGATCTCGCGCAGGTCGTTGTATACCACTCTGTTGTAGTGAAAAGAGGATCAGACACGGCACAAAGGGGTTAAGGAGAATCTTGAAGATCGCCGAGGTGAAATAATAGTGCCATGGAGAGACACCCCATTCTGATGAGGACCCGAGGATAGCATTGTAGTAGAAGCCCCAGAGTTCAGGCCAAAGCGGCTCCTGCCAGAAGTACGAGTCGAGGGGCACTGAGATAGCGATTGAGACGAAGAAAGGGGTGAGGACGGCAACGGCCAAGCGGAGCAGAGTGATACGGCGTGCGACAAGGAGGTAAAGCCCAGTGGTGGCCAGGAGAACGGCAACTTCGGACCGGAAGACTGCTGCTGCAATGACTAGGAGAGCGATTGCTTGGTTACGGCGAACAGCAGAAAGCCCATCCGTGGCCTGAGGTAATAGAAATGCGGAGGCAAGAGTTGCTGGTACTTGTGAGCTGGAGCCCTCGCGAGTCGGTGGATGAATTGATTAACTTACTTAAACCAAAGGCATACATATTGGGCAATGTCCGTGATAGGTAATAATTGATGTGAAACTGGCTGGCCATAAGAACAACCCACCAAGCCGCAACACCTTGACCGTATGCTCTCTTCAAAAGGTTCTTGAACGTCAGCAGGGCAGCAATATTGGCCGCGCCAAGTAGTCCTCGCACTACTAGCTGAGCATGTTGGAAGCCAACAAGAGCAATAATAGGTTGCCCTAAACCTGCAAGAACCACAGCACCGAGAAACGTCCGGGGAACGGCCCCGGTGAACGTCAAGTGATCATAAGCTGCGAAGAGGCGATCAGAAACATCTGTGTGAGGTGTTCCGTAGACGAGGATGTCGTGGACTGCTTGGATGTTGAACGATTCCTCGACTTTAGTGTACGGGGAGACGAGGAGGTGAACAAGCGGAACACTAATGAGAAGGCATGTCAAGAGAATGTCTAGTGAGTGTTAGCCGTGATTCTAAACAGGTAAATTTATTGACAGGGCTGATATGGTCATACCAATTGTCTTCATCTTGGCTGATGGTTGATAGTGAGAGCTCTCCACCAGAGAGAGCTACTGTTTTAGCTTCGAGTTCGGTGTATGCCAATCAATACCTGCTCCTCAAAACGTGAAAGTTGGGATTTTTTCAACAAGATGAAAGAAGAACCATAAAGGGAGAAATGATCCTCATTGTATTTTAAAGTTCATCCAAAAGTACGGTGCTTGTGATTTGCATCTTGTTCATCCATGAAACGGGCAGAGCTCATTACCTCTTTAGGGGTCCTTCGGATCGGCCTAACCAATCCCCCGCAGTAATTCTTTCCCCTGGGCCATTCAAACCACGATGGCAGCTGCAGCGCATGAGATGGTGGGTACGTACCTGCCTTCTGAAGCCAGATCCATTAGTAGGTGGGTAGTAGGTAGTAGGTAAGGCAGGAGGGAGTCGGATAATTACACATCATTGTCAACTTCCAACTGTCAAACTTAGCCCTTTCTCCGCGATCAGCGCTTTCGCCCAAAATGTGGTTCTTTGGAAGTTTTCTATATGGTAGACATCTCACTCACTATCCGCCCTCTCTAAGGCGCGCATACTAATTCGTCTCTCAGTTTGCATTCTCCTCATCAACGCCATCGCTGTCCTTTCCGAAGATCGATTCCTCGCGCGCAGTACGAATCAACCCCCATCTCGAGCACAAATATATTCGCGCACGTTTTATCTGACACGTTCTATGCAGTCAATCTCTCGCCCGCTTCGTACGATCCCGCATTCGGTGCTGGCCCCGATGCCAGTGTCAAGGCCAAGATCATCAATCTGATCGCGAGCGTTCGAACAATCATGAGGAGTATGTCGACACTCGATATCCACGCAACCTGATACATATGGAGTGCACGCGGACTATATTCCAGAGACTAATGCTATCGTAGTGCCATTGATCTTTGTCAACTCGGTCATCATTCTTTACGAGCTCATACTTGGCTGATTCAAGCGCTACATTTGGACAAACACATACGGCGAGATTATAAAAGAGGACACAGTAGATTTTTCTAGGCATTAATGGAGTCAGGCAATTTGGAACTGGAGTTTTGTTGATATACATCAAGGTAGACCAAGAGTGGGAACACCACTACTTAGTATGAGAGCGACGTGGGATGAGACAATATGAAAGGGAGGCAGCCTCCCCATGAAATTGAGCGTACTGTTACACAAAATAGAAGCCGAATCGACCGATATTCGCTTCATAAACGTCTTGTTTTATTCAATAGCTACCAAACGAGCCAGAATAACCAATCTCTGTCTACGCCAGCTTGGCCTTCCTAGCTTCCTATGTAACTTGTGTATTATACAACTGCCACGCCTAGGGTTATGTTGCCCAATGCCTGAGCAAAACTTGGCAAGCGAACTCACTAGGATAGCGATAATCAAGCACGCTCTTTGCCCATGTGGTCCATCTTCTACCTGGTATGTCTGTAATTAGAGGCTCTTGTACGCAATGCCAGAGCATAACGAACTTTTCTTGTCGAAGGGGCTGAAAGGGGCAAATAAAAAATGTCCCCAAGATGCTAGTCTTGAGCAGCTTGTCAAAGACGTTTCATCTTTCACAATTGAGCCGGTGGTCGTACTTTTGTTCATGTAATGACAGCCTCCTTCAAAGTTAATGGGTATCCTGTGTCCGCCAAAACCCACAAGACCACAATGATGAAACCGAGTACAGTATCTTCTTTCTCTTATGTAAACGCTGCAAAGTATGGGTGTTGAGATTATGAAAGCAAGTTGGTACTCTTTTTGCGGCCAAGACTAAAGCTGAGACGATCTTTGAGTTTTTCGTGTTTCTCGCTCGAGTCGCCATTAGGAGTGTCTGGAGTCTGCCCACCCGATTTGTCCTTGTGGAAAAGGGAGAAACTCTTCCGCGACATGGACTTGCTACCTCGCTTGGTCCGGTCGAGGATCCCATTACTCGGAGACGCTCCATTCTCCTTCTTTCTCGCTTCCTCTTCTTGTACGGCTGACTTCTTGCTGGCTTCAAGAGCCTTGGCCATCTCATCGTTCTCATTTCTTCGTGACTGTAACGCCTTAAGATTATCTTCTCTTCGTTTCTTCTCATCGAGTTTTGCTTGCTTCTCTCGCTCCTTTTCCGCAAGCTTTTCGGCCTTTTCGGCCGCCTCACGCTCTTTCTTCTCCCGTTTCTTATCTTCTTTGGATTTGACGTCCTCCTTTTGTGTTTGAACGCGGTGCAAACCGTTCGTCACTGCTGTAGGTGGTGCTGAAGCATCAGGCTGGGGAGCCGAAGGCATGGCTGGCGCTGTACTTGCATGGGCAAGATTGGCCATCGATTCCTGGTGCGTGAGGGGCGACATGGGCTGTGTTGCTTGTCGTTTGAGGGGCGATGTATCGGCCTTGTCTCCGTTCTCCTGAGCTAGGTTGGCCGCTTCGCTAGCAAGTTTGACCTCTTCCATGCCCTCCTTCTCTTGTTCTTCTCGGACCTTCTCAAACGTTGTTTCCTGGTAAAACAGCACGTATGCAGTAGCCATTCCGGGCTTGTCACCGAAGAAGTTGCGGACGAAATTCTTGTCCACTGGCTCGACCATCTCATCGTCAAACAAGATCCATCCCCGACCCGGAACCTTAATTATAGACACATAATGACCATGATAGGCATTACCACCAATGTGAACAACCACTGCATATAGCTCATATAGTCGATCCGGGTCTTCGGCATTATCCGTCGTATTGAACATGCGCAGGTGGTAGGGATACACAACCCTGTGGAAAAGCTTTTGCAAGCGGCTGTAGTCTTCGGTATACTTGAATCGTTTCAAGTGAAGTGTTAGGATTTTGGGCAAACGCTTTACCTTCATTCTCTTCTCTGCCTCCTGGAGACCTCCACAGTGATCGCAATGGAACTTATTCCTTTCGCAGAGCATCTCCTCGGCCGAGAACTTGCGCAAACATGATGTCACGGAAGAATGCTCCTCCAGATCAATGGACAGATCAAGGAATGTCTCATCACGCTGAGAAGCAGTTTCACAAGTCAGACACTTCGTTTCCGATGTCAAAACGCCTTCAAAGATATCATGAACCCATCCTGTCGCCGGTGAGCTTGCCCCGCCAACATGGTTCATCATGGCAGATCCAAGAGCATGCCCTACTGAAGTGGCCAAACCGTCAAGACCATCGGCTGGTGCTTGCAACTGCATTTGGCGAGCCGTGCTTTCAACGCTGTTGATGACATCATTCAGCACAAGACCGTAAAATTCGTGAGCGTCTTGGTGCATAGAATTTCGAAACATTTCGTTGTCGCGCTTGAATATTTCCAGAAATCGCTGGGGACTGAGCACTCCAGTATGGGTTTCGCTTTCAAGCAACGCCAAAAAGATATCTTTGAGCCCGGTAAAGGTACATTCGTCCATACCGTAGGAAGTAGCGTTCTCCCGCGCCAGCTCGAGGATAGGCCCCTTGATCATGGCTTGCTTCTTCTTGTATTCGGGCGTATCAGGCTTGTCTTCGGGTCGGACGCCTACCTGTCCAGGTAATTGTTGACTGATGTTTTGTCTTTGCTTAATGACTTGGGAGGTGCTGAGACCCTTTTGTTTGGGTGTCGTCTCCACGGCGTCAGTGGGCGGAGGTCTGATGGTAATGGGAACTTTGGGTCGGCTGCCGTTCGTCTCCGTGGATGAGATCGAGGGATAGTTGACAACATTGTTTCGAAACGACTCGGAATAGAAGAGAGCCTGAACGATCGAATTGCAGTAGCTAGACGAAAAAGTTAGTATAGGAGCCCGGCCGGGCGATCAGTAGGACTCATACCATGTATTTCCAAACTAATATCAGGTCAGTCTACTTCTGGTAGTAACAGCGAATTCAACTTGAAGCCAAGAAAGGTTTGCGCTTCAGGTGTGTCAGGTAGGGCTCGACGTACATTCTCAAGGCCGAAGAAGCGATCGGTGCCATCATCTCGGACCGGCCCAGCGTTCTGGAGCATCTTCTCGAGCGGCGTGAGGTCGAGGACAGGCTCCTCTTTTTTCTTTGCGACAGCATCTTGTTTGTTGGGTGTAGTGGTTGTGGCCTAGAAGCAGAGAGCGAGAGGCATTTTGTTAGTCATGAGAACTATACTTGGCGCAACTTGAAAGCGATAGATCGGGTGAAGCTGGGACAATCCGGGATGGAAATGGGCAGTGAGCAAGTCCGAGACATACAGTGCCAGAACCCTTTATCTTGTTGAAAAACCCGGCCATGGCGATGTCGTGATGTCGTCAAGTGGTAGCAATTCGGCAGCAGGGTCGTGGACTTGGTGAGCCGATCGGAGGGACGTTATCAAACGGCTGACCCGCAACAGCTGCGGCAGCAGCACCTCGGCGAAGAGAGTCGCAATTGAGTCAAAGCACCATGCGCGAATGGCTTCAATCCGAAGAATTGCTACCAGAGAATCGCGCAAAATGGACGAGTCGAGTCAAAAACCACAAGCCAAGTCAAATCCAAAGTTGCCGAGTTGTGAGCGAGGAATGGCGCAGGTGCTGGTCGGCGTTGGAACTTGGCGCTGGCCTGGGGGAAAGCGAGGCGCGGTTGCGTGGCGTGGATACGATAGCGCCGGACGGAACTACTGTACTGATCTAATAGCCGAACCGAAGGAGAAGCAGTCGTTGACTGTATATGTACTGCTTGAGTCTTGAAGAAAAGAAATGCAATTAGATAGAATAGTGGTGAAGGACAGCTCCAAAGACACCTTGGATGTAAGAGAGAGGTGTTGAGTCGCTTGAAGACAAGGCAAGGTACCTGAGAGAAACCAGTTCAAGTTGCTCCTGTAATGGAGAAGCTAGAAGTAAGGTAAGCAGGGACAGCCGATGTAAGGAAAGAAGGTAGGGATGAAGGTGGCGGGAAATGGCCTAGATGGAGGTCAAGTCCGGGGGAGATGATAGTGGAAGTGGAAGTGGAGGAGATGGTAAAGAAGGATGGATCAGTGACCTCGTGGTTGGATGCAATGGTACCGTGCCCCAACATGGTAGGTGCAGGTGAGGTTCCAGGACGTAGGATTTTATCCATGGGTCCTGGACACAGCTATGCTGATTTTAACTGGATCATGGCTAATTCCTTAAGTTACAGCACATTGCAGTGCAGTTGGTACTGTAGTCCAGCAGTACAGGACAGGGACACCGGGCAGGATATGGAAGTCATGATGCGGGATTCCCCAGCCTATAGGAGCCGATGAGGAGCCAGTGGACTGATGATTCCTTCTCTGGCAAGGCAAGGGTTATGGTTAGCAACAGTTCTTGTCCTTTCCTGCTCAATTGGAACGATAGATGCGAACAATATCGTCCTCCAGACAGAAACGATGTCGGCCATCTTCTCTCCTACTAATTACCTGCAGCGACCTGCCTACGGAAAAGGCTCGCGCAACCCCAGTTTGCCTAGACCCTCGAAGCCCCCAACTGCCCCCCTCCAACTCACGATATAGTACTAGCGCTGCCTAGACTCTCATGATGGTGCATTTGCTGGGTTCTTAGGTCTAGGAAATACCACCCCAGAGGCAAGGCTAAAACTACGAAAGATGAAGTTACATATAGACTCAAGAATCGAAGAATAGCTTTCTGCCCAAATCAAAAGCCTTGCCTAAAGCATGTTCAAGCTATTCACACCCTTGATAAACCGACTACCTAACGGTACTGTATCATCGCAGCTTTTGGATGAGGTACTAGATAGGACTGGATAGACTAGACTAGACTACCTAAGACTAGACTGGATGCAGAAATCCGACATCATCGCTGAAGAGGGGGCCTGGGGTAGGTACTGTACGGGGTATGAAGCAGCGCGCCAGATCAGACCTAGGCCGAACGTGGTGTGGACGGTGGACGGTTGATAGACGCCAGCCGGTGGCCAGGTCTCGTCGCTAATGATCCATTGGCTGGTACGATGAAGCCAGACACAGTCAAGGATTAAAATGTCAACATGGGGCTCAAAGCAGTCGCTGACCTTTGGAATCCAAGAACGCAATGATAGTTGTTGTCATACCCGAGAATAGGATAAAAGACTACCTATCAATACAAAAGCAGCTCTTTCCTGAGATCTCCTTTCCTTGACAAACTTTAGCCCACCAAATGGTCCAGGATTAAAAGGAAGGCCATCTTCGGAGATAGAATATAGGTAGAAACCAAAAGCGAGCAAGGTTTCATGGTGCATCTTCCCTTGACTCTCGCATACCTTCTTCCTCTAAAACCGTTACATAGACGGGAAGCCCGACGCAGATGACAGTGTCTACCTACCTTCCTACCCACCTTGAAGAAACCAACAAATAGACTGTTCCCACGATAACTTCAACGATCAGACAGGCAACTGCCGAGTGGTAATTTTTTCTCTTTCCTTCTCACAAGGTGCTGATGACCAACAAGAGGTAACGAGTCAACAGTCAAACAGCAGACATGGATTTTCAAAAGTCCCTCACATATGTACCTTCTACACTCTCCCACGAATACCTTTCTAGGTACTGCCTAGACAACGATACCAACAGGCACTGTATGTTAATTCTCAGTACCTACAAGGAGTTGAAATGACAGCGACAAGAGCGCTAATTTGGACTTGCAGACTTGGTCTTTGGTGCGGTAAATAACGAATAGCGCCACAACTCATCGGTTATTAGCCTCGCCTAGCTCAGGGCGATTTGAAATTTGAGATCAAGACCGCCTGTGCCTCTCTTGAGGATTACTTTTAGCCGAAGCATTTGGGAGCCTGGACGTCGAGCATTTTGCACCAGGCGGGTGCCGAGATGTACCAACCACCGCCAAGCCAAAGATGTTGCTGGGACTGTCATTGCTGACCAGAGTGAGGATAACATGATTAAATTCATTCGACTCGGACCTCAGTTCGCCGGACTCCCGGGTTGGGCTTTGTTGGACTGTGACTATTTACTCTGCATCTGAGTAGCCTTGAGTTGCTGGCGTGGCTGCTTTCTCAGATGAAAACTGTTATTCCATACTGCCTGAAAGATTTTGCCTCATACATAGTAAGTAACGACGTATTCTTCGTTGCCTTAACCAAGGAACCTCGATTACGGTTGCCTCCCCGGGCTGGGTAGGTAGGCGGTATCAGAAAACAGGAAGACCACTGTTGAGTGATTCTCTTCCTTGCCTAAACCCTGTTACTTGGCATTGTTGAATACACAGAAACGGAAGCTGACTGGCAAATAGCCACGACCACTGGACAGACAACGTTATATTCCTGGTACAGTAGCAGTTCAAATGGCTTTCATCAACAACGGAACAATCTCTGGACTTGGCTACACAGATTCTGAGCCTCATTATGCCGCCAATTGTTGAGCATTCACTTTGCGTCTACTAATAAGTCAGAGCCATGCTCGCCGAACCAAAGCAACCCCTCTTCAAGATTCGGATGAGAGTGTGGGGTTGCCATGCGGCACATCCCTCAGCCCACCCACACAACTAGACTGTCACCAATCACTCAACCCTTGGTTCCCAACCGTGGTGATGGTATCCTATCAACTTGATTCCCCTCCCATCCTGATCGCCCACCAGTCGGTCCGTTATTGTTGATGTGTATGTCCTCCTGTACATCTGTATGCTGGAAAAAGATGACCTGAAGGCGGTATGTTCAGGTTCTCACGACCTTGGCCGAAGACATAAACGTTAGACTACTTGATAGTTATTTGTGGATATCGGGTACCTCACGTGCGTCGGTCCCGGATTCCTTGCGCATTGTTCATATTTGGACAATACTATGAATTAGGTAGTCTGATGCTCAGGTGTGGTTTATCATCTTGACCGTGGATGCCGGTTGCCCTCCTATCCCGACCTATACGATATTACGCAGTCTTTGAGGTAAGGAGTACCAAGTTATGGCAGTAATAGTACTTTTATATGTGGCTGTTTCTACTCTGTTGCTATTCGACTATTCGACTGTGCAGCGTGCGGGCGGTAGAGCTGGAGAGAGAGAGGGGTTTTGGCTGCTACATGTACGCTACACAACTAAAACAACCCACCTTTGAAGCCAAAGGTAGTAGTGTTCTGGAATAAACGTCAGTTACGCTAGCGCTCTGGCTGGAACTAAGTTCACAACCGCCTGCACGCATCGCATTGCATCAATGTTTGCGAACCGCGCCGCTCCCCCCGCGGTGCCCACTCAATCTCATGTACCATGACGGCATTGGCTGCAGCCCTCTTTTGGTGACAGGCTGGCTATCAACAACGATATCTACATACAAACTACACCACAGCAGCCTCTGTCAACGGTACATTTGATACTATCACTTAATATGTAAGCTCAGTTTAGTAACAAGTGCAGACGTCATGATTCAAAAATGAAGCTTATAAAACAAAGTCGAAGCCCGACATTTCGAGCTACACCCTTCCCTTGGCAGAGGACCACCTGGTAGATTCCAAGGTAATACATAACCTACCTACCCATCTATCATTATATGTAAGCACGTCGCTGTGTCTCCAGCTTGTTCTATTGCCACTCAGGTACGGGTTTTCCCATGACAACATGCAGCATGAGAAACTCGACTGACCTTCCCAGTCCGTCAAGCTTTGCATCGTCCCGCAGGCAGCGTTATCCTTTCCGATCCCTCATGTACGAAATGAACACCAGAAGCGCACACCCTTCTACTCAGTAGTTAGTTGACAGGCAGATGGGTAACAGAAGAATAGTCTTCTAAGGCTTAGGCTATCATAATAAAGTAGCCTAAGTGATACTCTGAGCTGACACAAAGTGGCCAAATTATTTCGTCTCTTATGCTTTTGAAGGTCAATTCTTCTGATACCCTGAGGATAGGATGAACTGTGCCTTATTTACCCCTGCAGCATCGTTATCCGGCCAAGTTATTTTCTGACCAGGATGGACAACGATAAGCTTGGAGTTCCACAAAGCGAATTGGCCGTTCCACCTATACCCGATCGTTCCGAGGCATGTCACTACCGAAACGTATTGCGTTATCTCAGGAATCCGGATGTTTCATAGGAATTGATTGTTTCCTCCGACTATCCACATGGTTCTTGGTCTAGTCCATCAGAACCGAACAGAACCGAAATATGTCCAACAGACATAGCACACGCTTCTCAGAACATACAAGGAAAACTCTCTCATAAGACGCACCATTATGGCTTACTCCTGCTTCTTGGCTGGTGGTGGACCGCCGCCAGTAGTTGGGAGTCCCATGAAGATCTTGAAATAGTCCTGTGACTCGCATCAGCAAACAACGTCAAGGAAATCGAGGGGGCCGTTTCGCAATACTTACATAAATCATCCACTGGAGTCCAGTCAGAGTACCGATCATGACAATTCGTACAGGGAGACCGTTCCAGAGACCACTAAAACCAATGTCCTTGTAGATCCTACCCATCGCGCTACCGAAAGCTTCTCCGGGTTGACGGTTTGAGTTCAACTTGCTGACCATAACATCGGCGGGATGGGAAACAATAGCACAGAGAATTCCAGCGAGGTAACCACCAGTGAAGGATACACCAGTTTGAGCAGCCTTGCTATAATCGCTCTTCTGACCGGGAAGACGATCATAGATCATCTCAACAATGGTTTCAAAGGAGGCAAACTTCATCATTGTGTAAGGAATCTGGCGACCCCAGAGCGGATACAGACCCTTGTACAGACCAGCAACACCCTCCTTGCCTGTGACTGCACCGATGCCCTGGATTGTTCCAGTGTAGGGGTTTGGGATTGAGCCTTGCATACGGACCTTGACGGCTTCGAAGGGACAGAGAGCGAGGTCGGCGAGAAATTCAGCGGAGGCGGAGGCGGCAAGATAAAGACCAGTCTTGTACTTGGTGGCAGCCTCGGGGCCAGCCATATCAGAGTATGTCTTCTTGAAGTACTCATACCAACCATACTTGAAAGCACCTTGAGCAGAATAGCCAAAGAGTGTAGGGCTCCATCCAGTAAAGATACCACGGATGCCCTCGGCGCGGTAGATCTTGCCCCAGGCCTGGAAGTTGCTGGTGTAGAGCTTGGAATCAACTTGACGTCGAGTTTTCACAAGATCAAGAGGAGTTACAGCAGCATGAGTAAGGCCCTAGGTTAGGTATGTCAGTATAAGATATATATGGATGAAGAGACGTGGATGATGGTATGGTCCATTCTCGTTAAAGCCTAGACCTGAACTGAGCACTTACACAAGCCATCAAACCGCCAAAGGTACAGGCAGCATAGTATTTGCCAGAGTACAACTCGATCCTTCCAGCTTTGGCTTGAGCCTTTGCGCTCGCCTTTTCAAATTCGGCTGTTGCTTCGGCGCTCAGCTGCTTTGCCTTGCCCTTGGCATCTTCAACGACGGAGGAGTGGACCGGGAAGAGTTCGGCGCGAGCCTGATAACGGGTGCGATTTGTTACCGAGAGGGGGCTGTAGAACGCCCCTTGGAGGGCGTCCTTTGACGGATGAAACGGGGACATTTTATCTGTCCGGTACGAACTGAGATGCGGTCTGTTAGTGATACTTTGTTCAATCGGAGTGAAGATGTTCAATTGGCTGTCTGTAGGAAGGTAAGATGTCGAGATGAGAGGATGTGAGAGAAGTGGGAAACAAAGATAAGGAACAGATGAGGAGGTTTCCCTATTGAGTCGACTGCTATCCTCTAATGTGACACGGATGAATCGGCTGTGCGGATTGAGCTTGCCTTACCCGATATGACGTTTCAGCTCCAACAATGAGCGAACTGAGATGCTCCGTTACAGCGTCTTGTGAAGAATGGTAGACAGAGACGAGGAAATCGCTCAAAATGAGACGGAAGAAGGGAATCAGCAACCACCAAGGGCAGGTTGGTCGCGCCTACCTAAGTATCTCACGGAGTTAAGGTGATGCATGCCAATTCCATCCCGTCCATGAATACAAGAGGTATGACGCTTGTGGCAGGTACGTTGGAGTGGATGGTGACATCACGCTTCACACGATTGTCAGTTCTTTGATTCGCTGTTATCATGATGAAGGAGTGTCCCCTGTATGGTTGATTCCTTAATGCTCTGTCCATGTTCCTACCGCAGTGAATGTCCTTCTACTGGCGTCGATAAGTTGATTCCACTTACACCGGATCTTGTCTCAGGACGCTAATGAAGAAACTCCGTAGCGGGACGATCCACAGATTGCAGATGGGGCCCGTTCATGACCTTAAGTTAGTGGGGTCAGCTGAAGGTTTACTACCATGGGTGAAAGCCGTTGCAGGCTTTATTTCTGTAACTCGGGCTCTAGCAGCCACGATGACAGAATAAGTGACACATTCAAGAACCATCAAGTAGGTGGTTTACCTAGACAATTCGTTGATTTTAAACAAGTCAATGCCCGCCAGGTTTGATATTGGTTTACATGCATAATAAATTATTGTATTCATTAGTTACAGTCATTTAAAGGAACATTGACTCTTGTACTGTTAGTGGTTAACCCATCTGTGTCATGATAACCTAACGAAAAAAAAGCTGTGCCCCACCATCTGTCGAGTCTTTTGCGTGACTGTGACTTAGAACTGCCCCGCGACCCTTCAACTCCCCGACATTTCAATCAGACCCAACCCGAATGACAAAATCCCTTCGACTCTCTCGTTGAACTTTCGATACATTTTTCTGTCATCAATTTCTTCATTATGGCTACTGCTACTGCCACCACTACAATGCCTGACGCGACACGTCCCCTCGTTACAAAGTGGTCTTCAAGATATCGTGGGGTATGTTTCTTTGTCTGAACTCGCTCATGATACCATGTTATACCGGGAGCTTCAGGGATACAATATCCAAATAGAGCTCACTGTATATATGAGCTCAAGCATAACTAATGCGCTGCAGGCTACCGTTGAAGACCTTGACCCCCCAGCCGCGCTGTCTCTCAACCCCTCCGATGCCATTTCTCTAGCACTTCTCTCCGCCTTCGAGCGCGATTACACCCACTTGACCATCGTTGACTCCGAGACACGTGCTCTCCTGGGCTATATCTCTATCCCACACTTGCAGTCGTTGCTCGATTCGGGCAAGGTCAAGCCCAACGATCCTCTCTCGACCGCCATGACACGTTTCCAGCGCAAGGGCCGCAGCTACAAGGTTATCACCATGGAGACCACCCTTGAAGAGCTCGAGGACTTCTACCGTGGAGGTGTGACCGATGGGCCTTGGAAGGAGGAATTTGCTGTTGTTACGGACGAAAAGAGAAGGTTTGTCCTTGGCGTTGCGACAGTGCAGGATCTTGAGGAGTTTGTGAAGCGAAGACCCGAGTAAATGGTGCCGTCTTCCAGTAAGGGGAATAAGGGTTTATCGTATGGCTTGGATGGAAGACGACAAAAAGGAAAGACATGGGCATCTTGAATGGGCGTTGGGGAATAATGATCTAAACATCATGAAGGCTGTGGTAGGCTTGTCGCAGCCTGTCAAGCAGGAAAGCTGCTTTCAACATAGCGCAATACCCTAGGGACAATGAACCTTGATGGACATTACTTTTAAATACCGAGTGCTGGCCATTTATGCAGGCCACATCTTCATCAATCAAGTATATTTATTTCTTCAAGGTGTTATTTAGGTACTTGAGGGGAGCGTGGCATTCATGTCGTTAATCGTCTATCCATGCCGGCCAGGTAACTTGAATCTTCCATATCTAACCCTGGTAGTCGTAGATGAGCTTGGCGGTGACTCTCTTGTCACCCTTGGTCACCAAAATGTGCCTGACATATCTCCTCTCGCCCTTGATCTCCTCAAATCCCCAGATCTGAGTAGCGACCCAGCCATTGTCGACGCTCTCGGCGATACTCTGAATGAACTTTCCCTCGCCCTCAACAAGCCAGCCCTCCTTGAGAAACTCGTCCTCAACCTCATCAAGAGTAATGAAACGGGAACGGCCTTTGACGGTACCGAAAAGCCAGTCAGAGTGCTCACGCTCCTCAAAGTCAAGACAACGGTTCTCCTGGGTGCTTGACAAGCCAGAAGCGGACTGGGTGATGTCGACGTGAGTGAAGACGTCCGTGGAAGTGTTTGGTGGCTTGGGAGGGGCATTGTACTGGTTGACATCGATAGTAATTGAAGCCAAGCCGATGCCCTTGCGAGTAAGGTAGCCAATGCCCTGCAGAGCGAGAATAGGCTCTGAGCTATCGGACAGGTTCTTGTTCTAATGCGCGTTGCTGTCAGTCTCATGGTTCACCTATAGCATTATCATGTATTGAGTAGAGGGGTATAACATACGAGGAGCCATTTACCACTGAAGTCAGTGATGGTCTTTTCAGCGGGGGCAGCCATTGTTAAGGTATGTTGAGTTTAAGTCAAATGAGATATGTCTTTGGTGTAGGGGGATTGAAAGAGCAATAATTTTGTTGAGAGAAGTGAGTATTGTATAGTCGACTAGCGATTGAGGTCGGATGTTGGTTGGTAAGGCTGGGCTGAGCTGAGCTGGCGGTTTGTGGATCGAAATGACGCTATCAAACTGCAGATGCGCTTTCCTCAAGTATGGTTTACGTGGTACAAGCAACTTCCAGTTCAATCAGATGGCGGTTCAGAATGGGGAAAGTACCAATGGCATGTTAGGAACCGCGCTTTCCTGGTTGGACATTCGCTACATTTTATATGCTTCCTTCCGGTGAGGCCAAGCATTCAATGTTAATCACAAGCAACACCGAGCAATGACACAAAACGCCGAGGTCAATGGAACAGCCAATGGCAGGGTTCTGTTTGTTCTCTTCTACAGGCAATTCCTCTTGATTCTGTATGAGCTTTAGGTAACCTCAAGCTACTGGGTACCTATACAAAAGTGGTAGGTGAACAAGCACATGATAGGGGTGCTACGTACGTCCATGTAAGATCCTCTCAGTGCGGGGTTAAATCAAAATAGAGGCTGAGCAACTACCTACACTCATATGATGCGATGCACAAGAGGGATGTCTAACTTGAAGCTACAAGGGTCGTACAGTTCAGATATGGAAGTTGTGTCCGTACCTAGTCCAAGGTATAGACTATGAGGATAAATACATGCCTCATTGCCAAGCTTTATCACGTCTCTGATGCGACCAGATGCTAAAGGCTGGAAAGCAGTACTATCAATATATAAAGGCAGCTTGTTATCAAGAACAATAGAAATATAATATAATATGTATGCAAAGTAATACTCGTTTAAAACGAAACACCCAATGATAAAAACAGTGTCAGCACTTAAAATTATCTTGTTGACTACCCCTAGCAGGATGATTGATGCCCCCAACATTGAATTGAATTGGATCAGGCCAGGTCAACTCCCAGTGCCAATGTTCACGACGTCGACCAAGAAATCTCGGCCAGGATCACATCCCCGCATCGTCAATCCTTAATCTCCACCACTGAGTACAACTCAACTAGAACCATTTTTTGTTCTTTTCTCCCACATGCCTCCTTCGTAAACCTCGGCTCAATGAATCTCTCAGCCTCTTCCTCAATAACTAGGCTGAGCCCTGCTTTGAAATCCTCCAGAGTCCGTAAGAACATGCGTATGCAGTGCAGTGTTGTTACACAACAGCCTTACAGCCAAGAACGAGAAATCGTATGCAAAATCCATCTTGAACATGCAATGTATTTGGCTGTATTATTAGTCTACCCTCTACTGGGTACACTCGTCATCCCACGACTTTCGCCTCTCACAACTCCAATATACAAGTCGTGCTTATAACTTCTTTGTCTACCTCCCCAGGCATCATCATCATCATCTGCTGGCAGTTCTTGTTTGACAGACACTAAATCTGCTGCAGCTCGATTCTGCCGGATCTTCTCACCGCCGCTCTTCATTCCTGTGGCTTTCCATTGCCCCGGGTATCGTCTCTTTCCAGCAACAAGCGGAATCTTCGCTAAGTCGAGTTCATGCAAGAAATAAGTCAAAATCCATGGATATCCATACATGCCATGCACATCTTGTTATGTCATGCCGCATCTGTATTCTTTTTCTTCTCCGTCATCCTCTCAAGGCCACCACTTCATCCTCTTGTAGCTTTCAATCACCTCCTCGATCAGCTCCTTGGTAAGGGTTGGCTTCTTGTACTCAAAGCCTAATAGCGTCTTCAGACGTGTTCCGTCCATACTGAGATCTGTATCTTTGAGCAGCTCCTTCTCCATGAACGGGGTCAATGGTCCTGGTCGCGTGATGCCCGCATCGGCCAGAAGATCTGCCCATGGTCCCAGAAGTTCGTCATTGACATCGTCTACAACACTGTCGAGGTTAAGACGCGCAAAGGTGCTGATAAGCTGACCTTGGAAACCCGTCTCGATCTTGAAGATGTCGCCAATGATGGTCGCTATGGTGCCCTGGCTTGTCGCGCCTTCGTCCACTATGTTAAGAATGGGAATCTTGCCCATGCTGGCTTCATCCCACTTCGCCTTGCCGGCGTCGTACCAAGCTGCGATATCCCACAGGGCGCGTGTGACATCGTCGATGTGTGCTGTGTTAGTTCGGAGATCTTTAGTCCAAAGCCACTTCATTTCGTCCTCCAGATGCTGGTAGGTACGAGCCATGCACAGTGCTGTCGCAACCCACTGAGAAGCATAAGGCCCGTATACATGTGGTAGGCGCACGATTATAAGGTTGAGTCTGGAAAGCCACATTAGTACACAAGGCGTTGAGAAGTTCTGGTCCCACCATACCCTTCGATTTTGGAGAGTTCCTCCTCGGCTTGGAGCTTAAAAACAGCAATGCGGTTCCATGGCTTCAGCTTGTCGCCTTCTTTGCTTGGAGACGAGTCCGATTTGTACACCATGCCTGTGCTGAGCTCGACAAAGGCCTTGACACCTCGTTTCGCTGCCTCTTGACCCACGGCAATTGAAAGATTCAAAGACCTCAGCTTGTAAACTTCATCCTCTTGCGAATATCTCGTCTCGCCACCACAGTTGAAAACATAATCCCATTGCTTTCCGTCAGGTCGGTCAAAGATTCTTGCTAATCCTTCTAGAGGAGGGGGAACGAATGGTTAGCAAGCTGATCAAGGTAATACGAGTAAGCAGCACGAAATCTTACCGGGTCGACTGGCATCAGCTTGCATGAACTTGTCCTGCGAACAAGCCTCGGAGAACTCAGGAGCCAACCATGCCAATTGAGGAAGAACTTTGTCGACAAGTCTCACATCGGAGGCGAGCTCATTCTGGTGTATATGGAGGGCCAGGAAGCGGCCGATATAGCCAAGCCCTCCAATGATCAAGACCGAAGGCTTCTCGGCCATGGTCGTGAGAGTTGTGGCGGTCGAATCGTAATATTATAATCGTGCGCGAACGTGGGGTCGAGATGAGGGTGCAGATGTCTCGACGTCGGCGGCGCAGAAGCGGGTTATTGGAAGGCGAAGATGCAAAAGAAAAAAGCAGAACAGACGAAATACACCTCGACGTCTAATGCTTAGTTTAACAAGATGCTGAACAAAGACGGCAAGTGGCTGTTGTGTGAGGAATATCGAGTCTGGGTACAGTACAGAGTACTGGAACGAGATTATTCGGCCTCAGGGGGTAGAGAGGGCTCCAGTTGAGTAAAGGCACGCCAGCCAAGAGGTCCCACGGGGTGCCAACGCTGGACGGATATGCGAGAATCGGTGTGATTTAGCGTTGGTCGAAGCGAGGTCGTTCGGGTCTCTCGTGGTAGAGTGGGCTGGGCAATGACCTAGCTCAGTAGTTTGATTGTGAGAAGAAGGGCCGCAACCTGGCAGGGAGTCAGGCACGTAAGTACGTAGGTATTTATTAGGACATCAAGGAGAAAGAAGTGCTAGGACATACAATAGCACAGGTTTAGTGCTGTACTTAATATTGAGCCCCAAAAGTGCTGGTGTGACGACGGCGTAAAGGCGATGTGCGGGAGCAAAGGGGAACAAGTTTGATCCAAGGCGGGAAGGCAACGGGAGGACGGACGGAAGACGGAACCAGATGGGCGGGATGCGCGGTGGGAGGAGTGGAGGGAAACACGATCAACAGATGTAGTGTAGTATGTAGGCCGGTAGCAATTTCAACTTTTGCGAGGGCACGAGGCGACGCACCAACCGCTTTCTGGGACGAGCGATGGGTGACCAGGGGCTTGAACTAACGTTGAAATATGTTTTCGAATCCTCCGAAGCCTCTTGTTTTTCTCTTGAACGATCGAAACAGAATCACCAGGCCGAGCAAGAATATGCACCAGAATACTGAAAACAGGCAAGAAATAGCAATGTCCTTATTCGGTCCTCGAAACTGCGTTGATGAGGGAGAGGGTGGATCTCCGTGGAAAAGACGAGGGGAAGAATCGGCCAGTGTAAGAGTGAGTGGGATGTAATGTGGACTCCTTTCCCAGCAAAAGGGGCCCAGGTTTTGATGCTGGCTGGTCTCTAGTTTAATGAGGGGCGCATTGTGGGTTTATGGACGTAAAAGGCCCTGTCAAAGGGTTAACCTTTATGCCCTACCGATGTCAGGCACCAAGCTGTTCTTCCATCAGTCGCTTACGAGACTGAGACTCTTGTTTCATGATACCTGTCGGCCTCGGAGTCTCGTGCCTCAACAAGGCTACCTTGTATTGACTTTAAGCATGTATATATGAAGTCTCTAGCAGACTCGATGGCGGCATGCATGTGTAGAACACATAATAGACCGAAGGAAACGCTGGCCTGAAAGATGAGTTAAGAAAGCAGGTGGGCGGCCTGTGGAGGGGTCCTTTCAACTCATGTACAGTACATGCAGTGTACATGACCCTGTACTGTTGAGAGATCCATAGTCCGCTCGACTATGTATGTGCTCCATTCCTAGTCTTAGGTCAAGGCTCTCGTCGAAGCATAGCTCTTTGCTTGGCTTGATCTAAGGTTCAATATCGTGACATCGAAGCTGTTCCTGTCATTTTCACTGTTTTTGTTGTTCTTCAGCAACCTCTCGGCAGTCAATCTTGGCAAGAGTCTGACAAGTGCGTCTCAGATGCGAGTCAAGACAGAAATAGTTGGAAGTCCTGCTAAAAAGAAATGGGCTGCAAAAAGATGCAGAGATCCAAACTGTATTAGACCAGTGGGGGTAACCGTCCCCTAACTTAGCTGGCGGAGATACAAATTGGCGGTCATGCGGCTGGACGAGCAGAGCTGCAGGATGGATTTGCAAGATGCCCCGTTCATCATATCGCTGGGCTAGCACCTAGCTACCGAACCTGCAGTGGGCCTCCATGTTCGTCATTGCCATTGTGACAAGGGACATGCCGGCATGACAGGGATTGAGAAGCATGACAATCGCCGTCCCTGCCTGGGACGACGTATGCGTACACTTCTGAAAATTGTAAACAATCTTGTCCCGTTGAATAGACTGGCGATATATAAATCAGGGCAAAGTACTACAAGAGTCTGGGCGCATTCAGACACCACCCGTTCGCTGATCATCTTGGGAGCAAGTACAAGTTAGTGGAAATATAAGTCAATACCCTCCATACGGGCGGTCAAATATCCAATTCCCAGCACTTGGTTGGACGCGATGCTTATTTCTGGATCACGCATTCTCGACGTACGACCTGCTGATAAACACATCCTTGGTTCAGGATCATTTCCGCATGGGATACGTATAAGCTAGCGAAGCGTGTCTGGTTTGATGCGCCGCGAGACCAGACTAAGAATGCCATGTTGCCTTCATCCAATTGTTTTGGTGAAATTCGCAGTCTCTGATGAGATTGGCATGATGAGCTTGCGCTGGCCTACATGCCAATCTTCTGACATACTTTCTCAGCATTGGGTTGAGAGACCAAGCAATGGTTGCTGTGTGAGGGGTAATGAACTGTCGATGTACTGTACTTTGAGGTCTTGCAAGAGCTTAGCGCTGAATATCGGCATGCCTGTCGATCCTAAGATCCCGTCCGGGCCGCCACAGGGCCATCTTGATCTTTTTACTTTCAGAAAAGTGGTAGGTGCTGAACGCAACCGGGCCAAATAATCAACAGGCCAAGCCACGCTGATCTTTGGCGTTCGATATCCGACGTCCATCCAGCTTGTTTGTGATTTTCCTGTGTGCCTGAAGCGAAGGCTGAGGAGGCTGGGGGTTCGATCAGGGGACATAGCAGGCGGCTGCGTCTGTCAAGTGGGCATGTGGCAAGCGGCAGGAACAGGAACGGCGCGATGCGGGGTTCTGTTTTTCTAGAATTCTTCCATTCGCGTGTCTGTCTACCAATGGTGGGAAATTGAATGTTGTGACAGTTCTAGAAAAATTGAGGAATGAAAGGTAGCAAAAATTGGAGTAGTGGTTGAAGTAAACAGAATCATCACATGAAAGTCTCACATCGATGTATGTCAAGTTTCAAGCGGCAGTCAATCCCTTCCTACCTTCCCAGTCCTGGACTAACTGTTGTCAATATCCCGCCCAGGTCTTGGCCTAGCTGAGGGCAGGAGCCAGTTACCTATTACAGCCCTGTAAGTCCCAGGTAGGTGCCTCCCAAGACAAATCGGCCAGGATACTCCTACCACTCACATCCACCCTCGGGATAATAAACGAAAGCTAAACCACCTAACCCAGCGATCTACTCACTGTGAGATCCAGTGTCATGGTCAAGAAATTACATGTCATCTCACTATCGTCCCTAGCGACCTTTCAAAAACTCAATGGACTTAGCCCCTATCGTAGCATACAGTTCAGCACTAACTATACTACGCCTTCGTCGACGCCACGCCTAGCTAACGAGTAAAAGTACAGTACCAACATCAATAAGTCCAGGCGTCCAAGACATTTAACAGTGTACGTGCACGCATACAACAGGTCTTTGGGCCATTGAGGATGAGGTTAAGATTTAGATCCGACCAACATGCACCAAAACTCCGGGATCCGCAAGGCCTTGTCTGCATGACATGCGCAACACAGACCTCAATGCGGCTATGGAGCAAGCAAAGCGAGCGAGCAATCGAGAACTACGTATCCGTAACGCGATCCGTGTCGTCCTCGGATCACTATTGAACATGGCTATGGATTTTATCGCCGGCTCTCCGCCTCACATTCCACCTCCGAAACCCGTTTCACCAAGCCGAGTGCCTTGATCTTTCCTACACGGCTTCTCCAGCCCGATACCATTGCTGATGGTGTCTGGGTGCCAAGGTCTCACTGTTCTTTGACGCTGTCCTCTGTCATATCTGACGAGACAGGGCTGTCTAGCTGCTGCATCTGTAACCACTTCCCCGTATTCAGCCCGGCCTCAAGCTCGCGCCCACCTCTGGTCAAGGGTGGGACCCCCTTCATCGCTAAGATCCTTCAGAGAACATCATCTGGTAACATCGGTGCCTTGTGCAAAAGGCTACTGCCTTTCACTAATCTCGCAATGTCGTGTTCATGCATTTCTGCAGAACGTGTGATGTCTCTGACTCAGAAGGAACTGAGCCCATGTCCCTTAGCGTGGCCTGGCGCACTACGCGAATAAACCATGCGAGCCGCCATCTGTTGGACAAGACAGTAGAGCCTTATTATGTATGAGCTCGATGCTGACTGTAACAAGGAGCCGCGGCCAGCCATAGGGGAGGGCGATGGCTCGGGTTGTGGTTCTCAAATGTCCAAAAGCCTATGCAGCTGGAAGTGCTTATGAACGTATCGCCTGATCAACTTTGTGTATTTTTGCACTCATCGCCAATTTACAACACGACCTTCGCTTTGATGATAGAACCTGATCGACGTCCAGGATCGAACTTAGCCAATGGTCCCGCTAGCCCCTGCAAAGACGCTCAGGACGTGTTGAAGCTAATGCTAATGCTATACTGATCTGGGTAACCACTTCACCTCCATATCCGTTGCTCTACTAGGTTATGGTACCTACTCTCTACGGGAAAACGGCCCGGTCCAGATATGCGCAGATTGTTCGACTTACAATGGGATTGGAGGGTTCTGACATGTGCTTTGAACTGAAGAGATTCTCCCCGGTCTGTTCACACTTGATAGACTTCGCAATAGTAATATCATGGCACGTATGTCCTATCCATGCTTCCAAGTCCTGCAAGGCAAGCAGTTGGCTGTAAAGAGGCTATCAAAGGGAACTTGCCTGCCAGATCTGCTCTACTCACTCCAGAACAGATGGTGTTTATTTGCAATGCCACAAAAGTT
This sequence comes from Fusarium flagelliforme, assembly GCF_020744385.1. Lineage (NCBI taxonomy): Eukaryota > Fungi > Ascomycota > Sordariomycetes > Hypocreales > Nectriaceae > Fusarium > Fusarium flagelliforme. The sequence continues at coordinate 3,792,633 of NW_025763503.1, forward strand.
GTAAACAGTCTATCGAACGTATTGCTCTTAGAAAACGCCACATAAGACGAGCAGGAGGAGGTTTTGCACACCGATCATCTCTTCATGCTTCCAATAAGCTCTCGCTGCGCTTCGCGATCCCGTGCCCCCTCGCTCAAGCTTCCAATACTCCTCAAGTCACCCACGACGTCCTTGGCCTTGCCAAAGTAAACCTCTTGCAGGAGATTGCGCATCTTGAGCTCCATATCCTCAACCAATCGTCCGACGTTGGCAATGTGGCTGTCGTCGTTCTCGACAGGGAGATCCTGCTCGACCTGGCGTGTCATGTTGCCGCTGAGGTCCATCTCGCCCAGATTACCACCACCAGTCGACAGCGTCAGGATCACAGTAGATGTGAGCTTGTAGTGAGTGCTTCGTCCTCGCTCGATAGCCTCGAAAACATGAATGGAGTCCCAGACACCCTCGGAATTGCCACCTTGGGGAGAAGCTGCAATTAGATGCCCAGTTAGCGTTCGCGGTTCAAAAGCAGGCATGCAGTTAACAGGAGAGTCTCCTACATTTCTTAAGAAGGACAACCCCTGCAAATCCATCGTCGAGATTCCAGAAGTAAACACTGCTCACGCCGCCTTCGTAATACAGGTCGCGATAGACATCGAAGGCCTCGTTCGCCTTGACTTCCATCTTGCGAACACGCTCACTTGGGATCGCACCCTCGCCTGCGCCCTCGTTTCCACCAGCGCCTACACCACCAGAGCCAGCCTCATCCAGGGGCGGGTCAAACTGGTTGGACCATGGAGAGCGGTAGCTGTCGCCATCGCGATTGTAGTCGCAAAGGAGGTAGTCTCGGCCGGTCTGCTTGCAGCGGCGCACGGTAAGGGGCTGGTCGACGGACGAGAGGAGATCTTCGGTCAGGTCAGGGGCGATGGAGATGATGGCGTTGAGATGGTCGGTTGTCTGCTTGGGATTGAGGCGGCGCAGGAGGTCGCTACGGATGAAACGGTCAGCTATAAGGGGAAAACGTCATTGTCCGAAAGATAGAGAGAGGGGGAGGCTTACAGAGCTGAGTCAAAGGGGTCGACAGCCATTGTAGCGGGTTGTTGTGTCGTTTTGATATGGCCGTTCAGAAGTTGTTGATTTCTTGTTATTGTCGGTTACGAAGGGCCCAGTGGTTTGGTCTTCAGGTAATGCACTGTGTCGAGATGAAGCTCTGCGACATTATGGAGTAGCGGGGTCGCCTGGAGCTCCGTGTGGAGTACGTACTTGAACTTCAATGTAAGCTCAAGATCCATGGTTATTCCCGACTACCTTACCTACTAACGTAAGGGACCCAAAACAAACCTATTTTGGAGGCTTACACCAACCACAGAATATAAGTGACGGACTAGCTCCTCAGAATCTACAAGCCAAAAGGCTTTCGGAAGAACACGAAATAGGACTAGCGATAGTATCATAGATAAGGTAGTCAGACAACAAAGTACCACAGGATATAAGGAAATAGAATTCGATTAAATCAAAATAAAGCCTCATTCTTAAGGAAGAAAAAGTCAAGCCGTCGACAACACCTTTGCCAGGCAAATAATACCATGTCAGAAGGTTAATAATCAACGAGAAGGCCAACTAGTCGCATGCTCAACCTCTCTGATCCAATACCCAGAATACGTCCACCCACCGCCTCAACGTCGACCCAGTCGTCCCCAGTTGGTCGTATTGTGGCCCATATGGACAACTCCTCTCGCGTCGCTTCAAGAATCTCATAAAAAAGCAAAACAAAGTGCGTATCTCCCTCACTGCTCGCAAGTTCCAGTTCGCACCACTTTCCCAACTCACGATACAGCCAGTTTCGCCTCCAACGCCGCGCCCGGAAAATCCACCAGTGGGCGAATCGCCAAAGTGACCTCGAAATTTTGATAAAAGAAACCGAAGACATTCGTCGTTTCAATAAGTCTTGTCAAGTAGGCCGCAGCTGCCCACAAGCCGCTGAGAACTGACTCGCTGATCTGCGCAATATTAAAGTGCGCCTCTCAAGACGTAAGAACCTGCTGACCGGAGCAGGTTCTTTACAGTTATAAGGTCTCGGTGTCGAATGTTCATTCGATGCTGCTATCGCACAAAAGGCAATGGGCTTTCTCAGTCCAGGTCTTGTCGCCGCCTGTTACGTTTGGGCGCAGGTCACGGATCTCCCAAGCCGTAGGGCCCTCCTGCATCTTGAGGGTAGCCTCAAAGAGCCCTGCGTAAGGCTTCTCTACAGCCTTCTTCTTGCGACCCTTCTTGTTCGCCCCTTTGGATGATGCTGCAGCGATGGATCTTGCTGGTGTCGGTCCAGGTGTGGGAGTTTCGGTGTCTCTGGGCGTTTCACGCATGCCCTTCTTCACATGAACATTATCTTGTGTCTCTCCAGAGCGCACGTCGATCGTTGGCTGTGTCTCTCTTTCTTCGGCATCGGTGGGCGAAAGGGGACGTGTTGCTTCTTCGGGTTTTTCTTCTTTGACAGTCGCTCCCTCGGTCCGGTGAGGTTTGTCGGTGCCCAATCGTTCGAAGACCTTCATGAGTACGTCATGGACCATGCATTCGCGGTGCATCCATTTCCCACATTCCGAACTCGTACATCCTATAAGTGTTTTATCGGGGTTTGCAGGGGTTTGGCATTTGCACATAATATCAACTGACTGTGGGAATGTTAGTTTATGTCAATGGAAAGTAGACTACCTCGCAACATACCGAAAGCTGCGAGTTACGACAGTCATATGCTTGGCGCCAATAAAGAGCATCCTGAATCTCCTCGTCGTCTGACTCTATCCATTGGTTGACGGAAGCGGGCGCCGTTACACTGACGACGTTGATGATGTCCACTTAAATCATTGGTCAGTTGCGTTGCGGTAAGGATGTCAGTCAGCATTCTGGAACATACTATGGTTGGACGCGATCAGTTCGTTGCGGCCATGGTATGGTTGGCGACCCTGAACAGTCTTCTTGCCATCGATAGTACCAGGAGGTAGCTCGTCAGGCCAGTACATCCAGTAGACACGGGCATAGACATGGTGCTCGTCGGAGGCTCGAATCTCGAGGATGCGCGCTACCCATTCTTCTCTATTATCTCTCTTCTCATAGTCGCCATTTTCGTTCTGAGCCTTCTGATGCTCGACCGTTGTTTCGTTGGCGACATACACGAAACCCTCGCTGTAGTATTTAATGCTATTAACTAGCAGATATTAGCCATAAGCCCCTCAGATATCGTGCTGTGTGAATTCCATTGAGTACTTACGGACGAAGCTATTGTAGCGCGTCATATCTTGCCATCGCTTGCCAGGCTCAACTGTGTAATACAAGTCCATCGTGTCATGGGTCTTGAAGCTACCCGTTGGAGAGAAGGGTGAAATTTGGATTTGAACTCGCTTATCGTCATCTTGGCCGTCGCGCTTCCGCTTCTTGTTTTTATGACGTTCTTGTTCTGCGCGCGATGGATTATTCGCGTAATTAATTGAGAAGGGACACTCTGCGCGATTCTCCTCCCCAACAGATCGCGATCGTTTGCGATTGCTCATTGTGGCGTTTTGATGCGGTTGGGTATGACCGCGTCGGAGGTGGAGAGAGAAGGAGGGGTTTCGGGCGACAGAGAGCGAATAGCGCGATGAAAGGGCGATGAAAATGACGAGACGGATATGAGGAAGATGGAGAATTGATTGTTTGGATGTGGCGTAGCCAAATTTTGATGGCGCGTTGTATGTGAAGCCGAGCCCAAGCTGTCTGTCTGTGAGCGACAGATCGCGGCGTGCGATGTCCTGTGCACGTACGGCTCGATTTGTCTAGGTGAGCAACGTCGCAATCTGCGGAAGAACTAACGTTAAGAATCGGGCCAAAAGCACAAAGAGACTAGCGTCACGTGACTGATCTGGCAATGGGGCCACCTAAGCTGAGGAAGGGAGTTACACCAGGCCTGCCCAACGCGTCAAGACGAGTCTTGGCTATAGCCTATTGTCCGATGCGATGCGAGACTTGGCGCCTTTCCGTCGTCTGTAGGAGGCCGAGGGAAAATTGGGTTCGAGGTGGTTGGACGTTGGAAGTTACTAAGGTAGGTAGGGAAAGTGGAAAGTGGATAATAGAGCAGACGCGATAAGTGACGCGATATCTTCGGTAGGTATACATAGTATTGGGTAAGCGCCGTTTGCCGTTTCAAGACGGAAGGAGGGCTGCAGGTCAGCCAGTAGCCGACCTGGTAAAGGCAGGAAAGGGCAGGGTCGCCGTGTTTGCATCCAATGCTAACTTCCCCCGGATATAGAACCGCACAGGGAAGCGCCCTTCTAGAACTCCGATCAAACGGGGGCCGGGAGCTGACCATCACCGGCAACATGGATGTAAGTGCTAAGGTATGTTTAATGTACAACGAGCTGTTTGAAAGATTATTCATCTTTCCATTGCGATATGTGTTTGCTATAACTTATTATCCAGAATCGGTATGTAGTTATTGTCCGGGTATGATCTACATCCATTTACGGATACAGTAAGTTACTAAAATGACATAACTGATCATCCAGCAAAACGCCGTCGCTATGCTATCCAATAACAGTCCGCGAAATTAACGACCTGCACGCTCATAGTGTTCCTGTTCTCGCTCATAATCCGCCAGCATTCCACGACGCTCAGCTTCATCATCCTCATCCTCTTCTTGCTCAGTCGACTCTGTTATCGAGTTTGCGAGTTTGGCGCCCTCTCGTCTTCCACGTTCAACGTCAATGAACCATATCAGGGGTGCAGGGAAGCCAACCAAAACTGCGAGAAACCAAAAAGCAGGACGTATTGTACCAGTCCTGTCAATAATTGCTCCCACAATCGTCGGTCCAAAAACACTGGAGCCTTTGTCGGTAATTGCGTAAAGTGCATAGAAAGCTGCCTCGGATCCGGGGGGGATAAGTTCGCCGTATAGGGAACGACAGTAACCGCTCAGACCTCCAAGGACAACTCCGTAGACAGCAGCCAGGGGATACATCTCCCATGGTTGCTGGAGTCCAAAAACGCCCCAGTTTTTGACAAATGGAAGGTATCCCAATAAGCCGTAAAGGGGAATCAGTTCAAACAGCGCGATGCAGACAAGAATGGTCTGATGGGCTTGGAGATTGAAAAGTCGCGATATCCACGACCATCCGAACGCACCGAATACCCCTGCAAGAGTTGAAATGACATTGATCATACCGAGCGCCCACGGTTTCATGTGGAGTTGGGTCTTGGCGAATAGAATAGCAGTCGATGACGTGGTTGCGATGGCATCTGACAAAAGAAACCATCCGGCGAGGAATAAAACAATATCCAACAGACGTCTGGCCTGCTGGACTGTTCTGAACAGGCTCTTCCAAGCATATAGAATGTATGCGAGTCCCGCCATGATGCCTTTTCGGCCATTGTCTGCTAGGGGGGGTCCGGGACGGGGTCGCAACCACATCGCTGCAGGAATAGTAAAAACGGTCCACCAGACTCCAACCATAAATAATACGACTCGCTGGCCCCATGTAGTGTTGTGCAATGAGATGAGAACACCGATACAAACACATTGCAAAAACAGTGCTGCGATATATCCAGTACCAATTCCGATCGCTGATATGCGCGTTGACAGTTGCAGCTCCTTGGACGTTATCTCTGCATGGCTTGCCGTGGGTTTTAATCGTTCACCGTCCTCAGGAAGTAACAGAGGCGAAGTTGTTGTAACTGCTGGTGCCTCGAGTTCACCTGCCGACTCGTTTAGAGGACGCGACTCATAGTCCGAGTTGCCGAGATCCGGGGTAGTAGCAACATTGGCCTCGATAACATCGGGATGGTATCGCACAAGTAGTGGGAGGAAAGAGTTTAATAATACAAAGGATGCGCCAAACGACGTGTTGGATATAACGGTCAAGAGAGCGCCGAGAATATAGTTGTCTTTGGTGATGAAGATGTAGGACATGACCGCGAAGCTTCCAATCCAAGCGAAACTGAGGAGGAGCTTCTTTCGGTAGTTTCCATGGTCGGCGGCGCAGCTGATACTGACAACCAGCAGCGCTTGGACTAAGACGCTCACTGAAAAGGTGTACATTGCGAAGCTGGCGGTGTTGATCTCCATTCCAAACACCCAGACAATGCACTGGCCATCGCCTTCATTTTTGCTATCACTTGATCCGCATGGTGTTTTTCGGTCTGAAAGCAGCACGCCGTTCTCTCTAGCAAGAGTTTCAAGCAGTATAGGTATGAATGAGGCTGGGCCATGAGTGTTAGCGGTGGGTCGCATCTACAGAAGCTCTGTAATTGAACTTACCGATTCCACAAATCACGTACGTCTCAGCAGCGAACGCATATGCGTACCATCCCAGAAGTTCCTTTCGACTCGTCGGGCGAGCGTCATGGCCAGAATGACGCGGCACAATTGGGCGTCGCAAGCCAGACTGGCTATTGCGAGGGCTCATATCGCCGTCGCTGGAGGAACGCTCGTCGTCAGCCTCGAAAGCAGAAGTGGCGCAGGATCTAAAGGACCGTTTAGAGATATTGGAGAGTCCTGACCACGGCCTATGGTCTTTGAGTTGCGGACGCTGAAGGTGAGTTTGAGGTTGAGGTTGAGGTTGAGGTTGAAGGTTTGGCGCCATAGCTGCCTGCAGTGAGCTTCGGTACCTGGTATGTATGTCGCACTCGTGATCTCACCAGACCCACGTGATTGTCGTCACCCGGCCGAGACAGGTGAGCGAGTATAAAATACAGTGGGATATTTCAACGCCAGGTCGTATTTTGCTGCAATTGAAACGGTTTCCAGTAAACGTAGAGCTTTTCTTGCTCTTGGTAAGCTGTAAAGCGCTCCATGTACTCTGTCGGTATGCGGGAAGTAAACGGATATAGGAAGAATCTATAGACTCGATATCGTTGAAGCAATCGCGCGCGCAACAATCCCGATGATGCTGAGACCAAGTGAGAGAGAGTAGGAAAAGTGTCACAATAAATATTGAGTGAACGGCACACAGTTGTATTCTTAAAGTTGGCCAGCACCAAGAACCAAACCAGGTCAGGGACGGATATCACCGTCGCATCCTCTAATAGCACAACGCCTTCGAACCAACAAAAGATCCTTCCCATGCTAGAAACCAAGACTAACGAGACAATAATTACTCGGCAATGTGTGTTTATCGCAATGCCTATTCGCTACTTTTGGGCCTTGTCGTCTACGGAATCGCTGTAAGCCAGCATAATCAAGGCCACCTTGGACGATCCCTGAACAATTTGGGCTCTTATCAGGGTCTTTAATGATCATTTCAGCACTAACAAGGTGCTTGCAGTTTCTCTTAGTTCAGAGATGCAGCTGTTTAATGCCGAATTGGTTTAGCTTCGGGCTTGGGATTGAGGAAACCCACAGTTTAGAGCCGATCCTGGAATATCGACTCTCTCTTTACAGCAGCTTGAATTTTGAAGCGGAGTCTCGAGACACAGGCACTCCGCTCTCCGAGTTGAACTTGACTCACGAGAAGTCAAGAAATGAGGGGAAGTGGAGACTTGGATCTCGGGAGTCTGGAGACATAACAACAAGGGATGATCCTTGATAATTGAATATCCACTAGATAATAGAAATCAACGTCATCCGTGGCAGCCCAACGTACCTTTGACACCTGCATACCGATAAGTTCATATTACGGCTTACTACCGAGTCTTTCTTCAATAGCCTTTTGATCTGAAGCTGTCAGATCTTTATTATGCAGGTCAGACAGACCTGCTCGAAGTAAGATGCGGGGGGGCGTTTCTCTCATGTCACTGGGCACGTTGGCTTCAAGGTCATCATTTAGGACCATGCGCAATAAAACGGTGAATATTGAAAACCGATTTACAGATATTCACGAGAGCAGCAATGACATCGGGGGTATTTCTGAAAGAACCAATATCAACAACAACACTGCCCAGAAACGACATATCCTCCTCCATCGTACCCAGCTTCATCCAGATCTACTTCTTGTGGCCAAAGAGCTTGGACTTGAGCTTGTCAGCCAGACCAACGGGGGTCTTGGCAGTAGTCTTCTCTTCCTCCTCTGACTTTCGCTCTGGAGTACCAACTTGAGCATTGCCAGCACCTCCACGGCCAGTGTGGAAGTCTCGGCCGTCCTGGCTCGGTCGGATCGCAGTCTCGGGGATGATGTCTTGATCCTTTCGCTCGGTGGTAGGTGTGCCTACATCGCCAATGTTTCCGGCACCTATTGTTGAACAAGTTCTGTTAGCAGACTGGTTTTGATTGTAATGGGTAAACGTAGGGTAGGCTTTTGCGGAAGAAAACACAGTCGTAACAGCATATGACCGGAACAGAATATCGATAGTTACTTACCTCCACGTCCTGCGCTGTATGCGCCATCACCGTGGCTTCCAACAATACCAGTACGAACGACTTCTCCGTCGACGTACTCTGTATCGTCATGCTTGAAGTTGCCAGCACCACCACGACCATGAGAGACTTCAGCCGACATTGTTGTTGATTATTCGAAATGCGTGTATTTGAACGATGTGATCAAAAAGATTTGTACAAGGTCAAGTTGTTGTCGAGGTTATGACTCTGATTGTGATATAAAAGTCGGCCGTTCAGGCGTCAGCCGAATCCCAGGGTATGACTACAACTTATAGCAGTCGTCACCGGGCGGAAGGGCAACACAACACAGCACAGTCATCAAGTTAAGCTTGTTTGCTCCCATGCCTGAGACCATCTCTGATAAGGAACAAGGAACAGGCAGTGATTACCATGGCATCATGGTCAGGTACAACTACAGGTACATGTACAATGTACGAATACAGTACTTGGACGTAGAGCCGTTATCTCTATCGGATACTGAGCGATATCAATTGGGCGACTATCACTTAAATGGATTCTCTTATCAGTTTACACAAGAAGCCCCAAGAGAACCGCCAAGATCGCCTAGAGAATCCACTAAACCCTACTAAAACAGTGATCAAAGGTCACTAAATGCAGGTTCTACAGGGCATTCCGAGATCAAAGACGCCAAGCACGTGCGATGGGTGACAGCAGAGGTCAGAGGGTGTGATGATGGCAGAAGCGACCGCAGCCAGTCAGAAGCCATCTTTCAGTCTCTGGTTACGTATCCGAATTTGTTCAGCTTTGGTAATTTAATGTGGGGGACTCAACTTATCGATTCTCCAATGCCTTTCATTTCCACGGCCACGGGTGAAAGAATCATGTCTTATCAGGAACCTTGCATTAATATCGCGGACAAGAGTGGGATTGGATTTTGGTCTACATTTCGTGAATTCGTCATGTTTACAGACTTACCTTTCATGCTGATGTGCGATTCCAATAGTATTGCGACTTGAATGCGTCTATTCTACATAAATATTCACTCATTTTTATCCAGGATATGAAGCTTCATTCACATTGACTCCAAGTATTGGCTGATTCTCACAACTTCTAACTAAGCATCAAATGTATATATCAGTTCAACCACTCTATGGCATAGAAATACAATACCCAACACAAACCGATACCCCAAGTATACCTTATATCTATCCCTGCTCTCATACCAACTCCATTGTCATCCCCTCTCTCTGGATCATCCCCAACAGGCTCCTTAATCCATCCCTCCGGTACTTGTGTCAAAAAGTCATACCAGTAATCACCCATAATGCTATAACCTTCATTTGTAGGGTGCAAGCAGTCTCTTAGATCCTTCAAATCAAAAGTGCTAAAGTCCACGGTAACAACATGCTTTCCCTCTTGTCGACGCTTCCGCACAACCTCGGGGATCATGGCCCTGTATTCCGGAGATCTAGACTTGAATCCATCGCAGGATGATAGAGGTATCGCGACGAGAATTACTGCATCAGGACAGTATTTGATGGTTTTATCGATAAGTTGACCTAGGCGTTTTGCGACACCTTTCGGATCGCTGCCTTCTTTCGAGATCGAAGATCGTCTGTCCATATCGTTTGTCCCAGCATGCAGAAGAACAACATTTGGTCTCTGCTCCAAAGATTCTGTGACATGATCGCTTATATACTGGATAGTCTTTCCGGACCATGCTGCCTAAGAATCGGTCTAAGTATGACGTCTTTGTCTCTGAGCTTGAGGCTTACATGGTAACTATCCTCCATTGATCCTCGGTGCCTTGTACCAGCAAAGACAACATCTTCACCTATATACGAGTCAATACAGGTTTCTAGGAGCCATCTCCTTATCCAATTAAACTCACGAGATAGATGCTCTGCAAGAGAAAGTCGATAGCCATTTCCGTCACCGCCATTGAAATCACTGCCCCATCCTTCAGTAATCGAATCTCCAACACAAAGAATACGCAATGGAACTTCTATTTTCGGCGAATCGTCAAGGTTAGTACTGGTGTAGTTTAATACATCATAAGCTGTGTAACCAGAAACGTTTCTAGCTATCTGCGGAATGTCCTGTCGTGGTAAGATATCTCCAGCTTGAGCTATACTTATAAGACAGAACAAAAAGGTGTACCACATGTCGATATCAGAAAATACCAGTATTCTACTAAGAAAGGACGGCTCGGAATAAGAGCGTCTTTTTCTGGGTATCAGACCACATATTTAAAGTTGCAGTGAGAAGATCGCTGTCGATTCTTTTGCTGTTGGTTGTTGTCGGTCTAATTGTCAGCAAAATGCCCAGGGTTCCACATCCTCCGAGTGCTGATCCATGATGAAACATTCCAATGCAAGGTTCACGATGTTCTCCTGCAGTTCACTAATGTTAAATCACGCACCTGTGACTGTCACTCAGACGGGCTGCATAAACATTGTTAGCACAGCCTCATAAGTGACTCGCCCATGTAAATGTTTAAACAAAGAAATGCGGTTTCTGCTTTCCCATAATGAGCTAGGGAGCTGTAAACAATAAACCGTGGTAAATGTTCTTCTTATTCTATTCTCTCGTTCATCTCTCTCGTTAGTCCATTCTTTGGGTCCTCAACATCTGCATTGAGGAATGCTTTCATCTAAAATTTCATCAACGCCATATCAATCACATAAACTCCCAATGATGGTATTTCTCAAATGTTCTCGTTGTTGATAGCTGCTGCTATCAAGCCCTTCCAGCACGACCAATCTGCAGGATCTCACCTGTCAGGGCTTCGTCGCCTCGAAACACTGGCCACGAGGCGCCATCAGATTTAGCCAGGACAAATTCCAACTTCGTGCCGAGCACTCTGTAGCTTGACTTCTCTGGGTCAATCGAACCGTATAAGGGGATGTCGGCGGTATAGCGCTTGGGAGGCGAGTCGGATGTTGCGAGGTCGAGCTTCAGCTGCTTGGGCTGGAGCTCGATCTTGGCCGTGCCCTTGTCGATCTTTTTCAAGAAGAAAGATGCGATAACGTTGACGGGGGTCTGATAGAAGTCATGTCTGGGGTCGTTAGCATTAACAAAAACAATCTTATCCAGTAGACATAAACTCACCTGACGTTAGAAACAATCTCCTCGCTATCAGCGCCATCCTTCTTTCCGCTGCCCACAAACAAGTGTTTGTTCTTAGTCTTGCATCCCTCGATCTTCATGAACTGGTCAAACTCCAGCACTCTCCTCTTGCAGCAGGAGTAGCCCTTGCTTCCTTCATGGAAGATCGGGATACCTGGGTGGTGAATACACTCCTCTTCGTCCCTCGAGCTACCCTTCTTATAAGTTGCGCCGCACGCTCTTCTCTTGCAGCCAACGCCGTCGGCAATCTCGAGACTGGGGTCGTCGTCTTCCGACTCTGGAGCTGGGGGAGGCGGGGTGGGAGCATGCTGAGCAGTCGGAATTGGTGCACGCGAGGGAGTCGCAGCGTTCAGCGCATCGATCTTCTTGACGAGATCCGCATCGTCCTGCTGAGGTTTCTCCTCCAGCTGAGGCGGCTTGTCGGTGGTCGAATGAGTGCCTGTCGTGCAGGGCGGAATCTCCATAAACTCATCAAAGGTCAAAACTCGAGGCTTGCAACACTTCCATCCTTTATGCAGCGAATCAGCATATAGATCATCATATGGTGTTTCTTAATCAAGCTTACCTTTCTGCCCCTCGTGGAAAACAGGCGGACCGGGGTGGTACTCGCACTTCTCATCAGGGTCCGTAAACTCCTTTCCACAACCTTGATGGACACACTTTTGGGCCATTTTGCTAGCAGTTTTAGATTCGTGCTCCACAAGCTTGAATTGAAGATTTTCAAAGTATAAATAAGAGAGAAGAAGGGGAATTTGGTTATCACCGACTCTGGTGGGGTGGGAGCTTCTAGAATTCAAGCTCTGACACCCATGGAGGCGATGACGATGCCCACTGGAAACAGCCCAGCTATGGCCTGACCGCCTTCCCTTTTCGATGCGGGGTTGCTATGCGTGTTAGGACTAGATCATTATCTCATCTATAATCTCAGGCCATTTTTATTGTACATTTTGTTTATATATTTGCGACCATTACTCTATAAATAAACCTTTCACATTTTATCATGTTTGCTACTCGTCGTCTTCTATTCTCAACGAGGATAACATTCTTTACTCGCGAAACATGTGGCCTCTGTAGTCAAGCCAAGCATGTTCTATCTGATGTTTGGGATAAAAGGCCATTCGACTATACAGAAGTGAATGTTGACCTTCCAAAGCCCGAGTCTAAGCAATGGAGGGAAATCTATGACTTTGACGTGCCTGTAGTAAGTAGAACAACTGATTTTGAGTTTTCTATTATTCACATGAAATTCCAGATACACATCAGCAAGTCCACAGCTCCAGAGGAGAATGTTAAGAGTGTGGGCAAGGCTATCAAACTCATGCACCGATTCACAGTCGAGCAAGTCGAAGCTCAAATGGACAAGGCAGAGAAGGACTGAAGTTCAACTTTATACCTTCTAGTATCCCTTTCCTCTGGCCGGCGCCGCTCTTCCATCGGCAAAATTGAGCTGCTCTTTGACTACAAGCCCCAAAGACGTGTAATCTGTCACCACATTCATCATATCGAATCCAAGATCGGCATAGGCCTTCGCTTGTTCTCCTCCTGTACAGTATACTCCTGTCTTCTTGCCCGCCTTTTGACTAGCAGCAAGAATCTTGGCAATGGCATCTTTCAGTTCCGAGGCCATGACTCCTTCGATGATAGGGTGGCCAATGGCGTTTCCTGTCGTGTATTAATACTTTTGGGCTTCCCAGGATACTCAGGTGCCTTACCTAGGTCAAAAGGTCCAATGAACAACACATCAATCCCGTCTACAGCAGCAATCTCATCAATTGACTCAAGTGCCTCCCTGGTTTCGATCTGAACGATGGTTAGGAGAGAATCGTTCGCTTGCTGAAGGTACTGCGTGAAGGTTGGCTCAGGATGAAATCGTTCGGGAGCAATTGGAGACCCAAAGCCTCGTCTGCCTTGAGGGGGAAATTTGGCCGATTGGACAAGCTGTCTCGCCTCTTCGGGTGTTCTCAACAATGGAACAACGATCTTGTGAAAGTCAGTCTTGATACTACGATCTTCCAATCATCAATGCTTACACCGTGGGCTCCGCTGTCAAGTGCACCTAAGGAATGTCAATCCTGCTCTTTCACTTCAAAATTTCTGTGTAAATCTTACGTTTTACCATCCATCCTTGCATATCAGGCAGTCTCACGATAGGCGAAACCCCTAGTGCCGCAATAGCTGGCACGGCGTCGTGCATTGCGCCATCTAAACAAACGTCAGGCTTTGTCGGAAGTCACAGTGAACGAGCCCTTACCATCTATGTTGCCGTGTTCACAGTCTATTAGCACCCAGTCAACTCCTGATCTTGCTAGTACCCGTGATACGTTCGCCCCAGGAAGCATCTGCCAAGCACCGAATGCCTTCTTTCCCTCGAGCAGTGATGTTCGTAGTCTATTGGACGCTTGCATGGCAGACATGTTTCTGGTTATGCTCCGTAGTCGTAGTGTATTGGTTGTAAAAGCTGGTCGTATTCGCAATGTCGTTGAAGTCCATACTCTACTCATATTGTTTATGTTTGAGCTCTTGTAAGGGTAATCGATAATCAATGCACAAAGTCAATTTTCTCGGAGAAGCAAGCCCCGAGAGCCCAATTTATAAGACCGAATATCATGCACTTCCCCGGAGCTCCCCGGTCCCATCCCAAGTTTCCAAGCGGGGAGACATAGATTGCGGGGTTTCGTGGGGGAGATCAACCTGCTTCAGGAAATCAACACCTATCTTCGCGGCATGCAATTGGCCATTCTAAGAATTTTGTGTTGCAGGGCGGGCAGTAGTCATTCATAGGGCGCAGAAACTTGAGCGTGATCGGGTATCTGTGTTTTTATTATATGTTTTGCAAAGTGCAACGTCTTGCGTGTAATTGTCTAATCGTTCGCTGTCGAAATAAGCCAGAACCGACGCCTATTTCCTTTATAGCAAACTGCGCCCATCACATTCAACCTTGGGCTATCTAAACACCCTATATATCCATTACAAAGAACTGTGCGGTGGGTCCAGATGTGGTGGCACTGCTTGGCTTGAACAGCCGATGAGTCTTGCTGATGAGTCTCCTATTCAAGCTGCAGCATGCAATGGTACCCTTGCCTGGTAAGGCAGTTCATAAATTTGCCGCAAAAAATAAAAGCTTTTGTTGTGATGGCCTGTGGTTTGGTGGCATCTATTGTCGGGTCTGATCATGCTTGGCGCTTGATAAACCCCTTTTTCACTTTCGAGTCCAACTTCTCTCCATATCGCATCAAAATTAGGAGGCCTGAAGGCATCTAGAAAGAGCAGTTAGCAAACAGAATCCAATAACATTGACTGGAACAAACATACCCCAGGTAATCCTCCTTGATGCTACCAATAGCCCACATCTCGCCGACCTCTGTTCTGGTACCGATGATCTTCACACGCACGTGCGTTTGTGGCTCGATCACGGTATCCTCGTTGTTGGTGAATTGAGGTGGTGTCGCGTTGGGATCCCACTTGACATCATTGGGAATCAACTGCGCTAAGTGTTAGAATGGTCGTATTGTAACAGCCGAGAGAAACCTACATGAGCTGATACAAAGAGCTGCAGAGGTCCTGCGTGGGCAAAGAAACCTTGAGGGTTTATAGAATGGACAACAGCATCAACCTGAGTCAAGTCAGACTCCTGGATCATCAATCCTGAGTAGTGATAGCCTTACCGTCTCGCCCTTGAATGGCCGCCATACCACAGCGCGATATCCCACGGTAAACTCAGCCATGCCGAGACCAGGAAGGATTCGGCCTTCGGAGATTTCGAAAGCATCCATGATGGAGATGATGAAGTAGCTGCCAGCGCATGTGCCTTCGACATCCTTCAGGAGCTTGCCTGTAACCAGCTCATGCATGTTGCGACCCATGAAAGAAGGGTGCAAGGTGACCTTGCGTTCCAAGTTGTAGAGAAAGAACATGATGCAATTTATTTAGAAGAAACGAATATGTTGATAGTAGACGGATAATCGTATTATTTGAACGGGATCGTTTGGGCGTCGTGTCACGGTCCGTGATCTGCAAGCGAGAACAAATATAGATCCAATACAGCGAGGCTTAAGCTAATAAGTACCGCCGGGCAGAGGTTTAATGCGATCGATGGAGAAGCAGATGCTGAGATAGCGCGTGCGACGGATTACGGGGAGTAGCGACAGGTCGGCGTAGCTTTGGAGAGCGCGTCTTTCGCTGAAGAAAGCTGAAAACGAAATGATGCGGAAGAGAAAAGACCTTTGCGTGTCGAGTCAGATTCCGACTGCTGACCTTGTTGACGCGAGCGCAAAGAGGTTCAAGGTTCGTTGTAACAAAGAATGCGAAGTGAGGTGCAAGTTTGGACATTCTGGACGAGGCTGAGCTGGCCAATGCCTGTGTATGAACTCTGTCCAATCAGAGCTTGGTTACTGTTCAGCCACACGTGTGGCGTAGGAGAGCAGGTTGCCTTCTCTTGTATGTGCAACATGGTGGAAAATACAACTTGATGCATGTATCGATAAAGCATTTATAGTCTTTTTTCGGTAACTTCGGTATCTTGGAGTTAACATTGAAGCTTGATATTATGGCATGAAAAGATTATTTTGAAGGTATAAGCCAACAAAGATCTGATGGAAACAAACAAATGGGCTATTGGAACTTGCAGCTTAACTATTGACCTAAGAAGTCACTAACGAAAGCGACGTCGCTAAAATAATCGGCGCGCAAGCAGCTCGATAATTACTGCAAGTCAATAAACGAAACTTGGTAGTGGAGGTCTCGGCCGTTCGCAGTCGCGTCTTCCAGAAGAACTGGGATTGTGGTACGATTACAATGGCACAGTACAGAAAGACAGATGGGTGGCAGGAAGCGAATGGAAGTCTCTGTGAAACCTTGTTGCTACCAAAGTACAAATCCGGCATACAAGCAAAATCTGGGGAAGTTGCAAGGGGAAAGTGCTTTCTTAAGCATCTTCAACCAATGCAATGACAAAGAAGGCGTACAGTAGACTGTTTCTACGGTTCGTACCTTCCGCTTGGCGGTAATTATAAACTAAGGGTCCGGCCGGGTCTGGGTCCTTGTCCAAGTTAAGGAGATGAGCACACGAGCTGGAAGGAACTACTGACATGGGTCAGGGGCTGGAAGGAAAAGGAGGCTCCAAGTTACAGGACTCTGCCCCACAGAGGCAGGTGCGGCGGTGCAATTCAGGCGGGTCTATTGCAGTGGAGGGTAGGAGAAGTCTCGCAAAAATGGAAAGCACATGAAGAATGAACAGCTCAGCAAAGCCAAAGCCAACGCCAAAGTCAAAGCCACCTCACTCAATCACTCTCATTCGCTTTATCGTACTAAGCCGCCCACCTTCTTCCCCCGTCTCATCTCTACCTCGTCTCGCCTCGCCTTATTTCGTCTTTTTTGGATAACTTCCTTTTTCTCTACTTCTCATCTCTTGGCTCGTTCACTGCCACTCATTCTTTATTGCTTCTTCCACCTGCATCGCTCCTGCACCAAACGCGCATCCCCTGACTACCTAGTCTAGTCTGCATTACAAGCCTCGGTTTGTCAAAAAAGGGGTTCCATTCACCTTCTCTGACTGTCTTGGATTGTGCTACTTCGCGCTACTCGACGTTAAAGTTGAGGTAACCTGGTCATATACCTTAATTGTAGTCGACTTCAACATCGCACCACGGGGCAGGCATCAACGTTATCTGTCAAGCTACGGCTACCAAGCTTCTTTTAATATCTCTCCAGTCGCCTTGGCTATTTCTCAACCTTGAGCTCAGATCCACAACCGCAGTCTCAGATCGTCAAGCACTGCATAATTCAACTCACGGACCACATTGAGTCGAGTCGCTTGTCTGGTTGATCGCGACTCGATAAACTTTTATTCGCGTCACTCTTCCACCTTCAGTCTACTACAGCCGTCGTCTCATCTCGTCTCGTTTGCTCTGCTAAAGTTTTAGCCACCATGTCTCTGGATCTTGAACATCATCTCACCTTTGTAAGTCTGGCTCAAGTCTACATCTTCTCACCATATGTCAAAACACTCGCTAACATTTTTCAGTATGGTGCTTACCACCATAATTCTGTCAATATTGCCATTCACATGGTCTGCGTTCCCCTCATCCTCATCTCGGGGTTCTCTCTGGTTCGTCTCCCCACCTCGTTGCTGGGTCATATGAGTGTTGGCTTGTCAACTTGAATTCAGTACACCAGCTTACCACTTTACAGGCCACATACAGCGGCACTCTCGTCCCCACACCGGAGTGGCTCACTGTTCCTTACTTGGAGCTTAATCTTGGCATCATTGCTGCTAGTCTTTACTCCCTGCTTTATCTGCTGTTGGAGCCTTTTGCTGGCTTCCTTTTGGCCATCTTCTGCATGGGTGGAGCAGCTTTCGTCAACTATTTGCGCCAACAGAACCCTGACTCAACCTTCCAGGGTGCTCTGGCTGTGCACATCGTCTGCTGGATCTTCCAGTTCATCGGTCATGGAAAGTATGAGGGCCGTGCTCCCGCTCTGCTCGACAACCTTATCCAGGCCGTCTTTCTAGCTCCCATGTTTGTGTGGCTTGAAATTCTCTTCAAGTTCGGATATCGACCTGAGCTCCGAGCTCGTGTCAGCAAGAAGGTCCAGATCGAGATTGAGAAGTTCAGGGCTAAGAATGGCAAGGCTCAATAGAGCTGTTGCCTTACTATGGACTATGGTGCCGGCGCTAAACAATATGGTGTTTCTGACAAGCGACCCGCCAGGAGTCGGTGCATAGGACCATTTTCAACATCGAGACAACCCACATTCTGACTTGTAAGAACATGTCAGACATGGTCGATCGGTGACTAACACGGGATGTCCAAATGAAGCGGTCGTGAAGCCGGTGGATGTAATAAAGTCGTGGGCATCCCTCTACCAGAAAGAAGGTGGCGTTGGTGATCTCGTCCCCTATATTCACTCACGCACTTGACGTTCCTAATAGCAGTCTTCTTTGCTTATACGGCCGTTAGGCTGCTTCGAGATTTATATCAAAACTAGCATGCATGTTTAGAAAGGAGGGTCTGAAGATGGTCTGGCCGTGTTGGCCAGCTCAACATTGTACGAGGTGTATGGAGTTGTGTTGTTTGCAATTTAAATTAGCAGTTATCGGTCAAGCATGTAGCAACATCGTCTATTCACATCACAAGTCAACAGGATTATGGATTCAGGAGTAAACTGTTTGTTTTTGTCTTGCTGCTTGGTACTATGTATCTGCTGCTCCATGGTGAAATGATGCCTGGTCACTGACAGAACAGGATCTTGGTCTGCTCTTTGAATCAAGGCTCGTCGTCATACATGACAAACCTGTATCTCGAGCGAACTGCGACGCTTCGCAGAATGGTATTGAAGTTGTCCCCATCGAACCTGCGACATACTCTTATTAGTGCAAGTCTCTTCCTCTTCGCCAGGCTCACGCAGAATGCCAAGCCCACACAGAATGCCGTTAGAGATGCAGACCCTGGCGGGACTCTCTGGCTGTGGCACTCAGTAGACCTTGTTCATGCTTGTGATGGGGCGTCCTCAGGGTATCAGAAGAATTGGCCCTAAAAGCATAAGAGATGAAATAAATCGGTCACTTTATGCCAGCTTAGACCAACACTTAGACTACTTTATTATGGTAGCCTAAGTCTTAGAGGACAATTCTTCTGTTGCCCACCTAGGCGTACACGGTTCAAGCTTAATTGCTTTCGCCTTGTTCGGCGTGTTGGAGAAGAATGGCGACCGAGTGGCCGAGCCGGACGTGGGCGTCTGTGGTTCGGATGATTTCGGTGTAGCTGAGGGCTGGAATTGCCACGTAGCTGTCGTCGTCTTTTTGAGTTCCCGCCCTCTCTCAGCGTAAGAGGGGGGCTAGGGGGGGCAACCTGTCTTTGCTCCTGTTTCTCCGATGATGTCAGCGAGGTCTTCTAAACCTCCCGTGAGATATCAGAGGGAACTTGGAGCTCAGTTCTTTGCTCAAGAAGCTTGGCTCTGCAAGGTTTACAGGGTTTGCGAGGTCGCTGTACGCCCTCTATAGTCTCGTTACAGATTTTGACTGGGCATAGCCAGTTGAGGAGGGGTCGTAGACATGCCTCGCGGCGTTCGTCGAACCTTCGACACTTGACCTGTTCTCGACCGATGTGTGGACAATCGTAATTACATACCTGATAGCACATGGTGAAAATGCTGGCTGATGTTTTTGGTGAATAGTGATGAGTATTGAGTGAGGGTTGAATAGTTTGAACTTCTCTGTTAGATAGTTTGTTAGTTGGGTTTAACCAAGACATTTCTCGGCAACGACTAGGGGTTTTGATAGCTTTATATTTGACGTCTGATGTGCAAAGACCAGGCAGTTATCGTATGGACATATCCTTTGTTCCAAGGACAGACACCACCCGGTTTATTGTTGCCTCTGGTATCTTTAGAGACTCGCTTTGTTCTTTGTCTAAATATAAGACCATCCAGTCACTAAAAGGCACAAATATAGATCTCGGGTCAGAGTCATGGTGAACACACTGCATGTAACAATGAAAATCCTCCAGGTGGTCACGATGGATAAACAGGTGATTGCAAAAGTTGTTTCATTAGGAACCCGTAGTGGTTGCTGTTTATACTATTCAATCTGGGATACGACGGGTTTCTAAATCCAACTCTCAAAGGACTCTTCCAAGTCTCTTCCAATCTTAGTTAGCTAAAAGCAAAACGGCTGTTCTCTTGGCTTTCGTGTGTATTCGTTTCATTCTGGGTTATGTTCTTCAGTACATGTTCTTTCGGGTTTACTTGTTATCGGGATGCTTTACCTTGTATGTCGTTCTTTCAGGTTTCCTCTTGTCACTCCAAGTAAAACCGCCAGAGACACTTGTTCGTATGTACATGTTGATCTGGACAATTTTCATTAGTATGAGTACTGATTTTGTGGTAGTTCAAGGGGTATCTACCAGCAATATACTCGAGTGCTTCATCACTCGTTTGACTGCGGCCTTGGCCTTAGCACCGCTGTTCAATGTACCGCTGCGAGTGGCCATCTCTGTAGTTGAGATCCGCCGGCACCCAAGGCTTCTTGTCCAGCAGGGTAAATCCAGCTGGCTTCTCCTCCATGATTACACCCCCGTGCCTCGCACTTTCGACATAGTTGAAGTACGAGGGGATACCAAATTCGGCGAAGGGGTCGTCAACTGAGCCGCCCGTGCTGGTACGGCTGCTGACAGGGAAAGCGTTGGGCTCGTCGGTCTTTTTGAACACCATGAACTTGTGGTGATTTGCAAAAACGATGTACAGGAGTTCTGGGACCAGATATAGGTTCCAGAGCTTAGGCGAAGAGTCCTCCTCGGAGGCACGGGTCCATTTGGGAAGAAGGGAGATCGGGGCGAATACCGAGTAGAAACTAAGAACTAACTTGGTAGTAAATAGTAAGAGTAGGATGCTGTTCAAGAGCTCCATGATGTCGGTTCCACTGCTGGCTGCGTGGGTATCTCGTGATGATGGTATCTTGTGGTGATGTCTGGTGATGATATCTTGTGATGGGAAATTATGAAGAGCGGAGTGGGTAATCAGCAGTACTCTTATACTTGTGGTTTTTAGTGTTTCAGTATTGGCTTTTTAGGGATAAAATTTTTAACCAGGACGTAAATTGTGATTCGAGTAAGTTTGAGAATGAGTTGTGTTTGCCATTCAGTTAATGTACGTAAAGCCAGTTATGATTATTATTGCACAACAAATATCCATAAAGTCAATATTCTTGTTGGGTAATTGTTACCAGCTGCTTCATTTGTTGTCTTTTCTGGAAATCCAGCATATGCTTTGTTGCTGCTTTGTTTGGCGTTTCCTGTCAAATGGACTTGAGCAACTATTTTGTTTAAGCATACCCCCTCATGGAAACTCGTGAGACTTCTCTTCCCAAATTTTCTAAGCCAATATATGTTTGAGTAGCTCTTAGGTTACCAATCCGGATTCGAAGATTAAATTTAGCATTATAAGCGAGCATATATATGGTTTGGATGAGCTGTTCTTGACGACGGTGGCAGACAGATGATTCCAGAAGAGGGGGCCAAGCCCAATAACTGAATAGACTTCATTGTATTCACATCACTTCTGAGGCATTTTCAGTAGTCTTTTCTTCGGCGATTTTCCAAACATGATGCCATAGATTGGTTGTTGTATCAGCCTCTGCTTGTGGTCTGAGGTCAATGAGCAACTCATGCAAACCACAGCGCCCAACTATTGTGTTTATGAATGAGCAATCATCGATGTAGTGGTAATTAATCATTAAGTCTTTTATCTCGCTTTGAAATCGAATTGGTCCTTTGCCCTTTGTTCTATTCACCGACATGGTAATTGTGGTGAGGTTGAATTTCAGATGGAAGATGAGTAAGCTGTTTTCAGTTGACCAATGGCGTGTAAGGGAAAGCTCGGGGTTTGTGCGTTGATGGAGCTACAGGGTAGTATGGAACTCTCGGTGATGGGACGATCTTGGTTGCTGGGCCACTTTGTATGTATGGAAACTTCGATTGCTATCATGATATCCGATGGAAGAGAATATGGGCTCGGGGTTTCGGCGTTTCTTCGCTGGTAAAGCCAGCCAAGTATGGATGTTTAAGTTGGTTGAAAGCAATGGACATTTTCAGTTTCTTTGCGTTGTGGGAAAACCATAAGGTTGGTGAAAATGAACACAGTTCTTTACACCCTGTGTGTAAGTTTTACAACTTGAAAAAGAAACAATATGCTCAAAATGAAGCATCATGACAGCATCGCGAGAGTCGAGAGTCTTATCATGTTGGAAAATTTTGTCTATCATGACCCGGCAGTTGAAGCAAACATGGCCTCGACATTCGGAATCTCTTTCATGACTCAGAAACTTCCGCCAGCGGCTCCTGCTACCGCTCAAGCGCCGAATAGCGGCGGGATAGGCGGACAGAGATACCGCTCAAGCCGCCGATGCCGGGGAATCAGCTATCTTAGCTTGACATATCCAACACGGCATTGGTCGCTTCGTCTTTTTTTCAATGGGTCGAAAAGAAGTCGCCAATTATTCTAGACGTATGTTAGCACCAGTAGAATTATTTTCCTTGTTGCTGACAGCCGTTTGTCTGCCGTGTCCTGGTCTCTTTCTGGCTTTTTCCCCCTCCAGTACCAGGGTTCAAAGAAGCTGCCCTGGCCGGTCGCCGTAACCGGACCCATAAGCTTAGCTGGATCCGGGGAGCTCAGAGCAAGGATGAGCAAGGGCCTGCAGGTGCTGTATAGTGCGTAGGTTGAGCTTCATATAGAAACAAACACAACAAAATAGACAGATACGATCAATGAATTACTGGGATTCATGTCTAGAAACCCCAATTGGGGTAACAAAATACAACAATCTGGCAACTTTGGAGCTATGAGCCTTGGATACTCCACGAAGAACCCTTGAGAGAGCCGCTAGTGACAGACGATCTCTATCGAATCTTGGTTTAATTTTTTCTCACTACGGCCGAAATGTTGGGGCAGTCTTGTCTCAGTCCCAGTCCCAGTCTCTCTAAGGTATCATCAGTATCTGAGCACTAGACTAGACTAAATCGGACCCAAGGATTGGCTGCGTCACATCTTTGGTTGGAGTCACACAGAATAATTTTCGGAGCCTCTTATCTTATCAAGCGGCATCGAACCGCCCGCCATTTTTCTTCAAGAGTGGCCGCCCTGCCTCTTTTCTCCCCTCTCCTTCTGGAAATCATTCCACAGAGTTACCGTCTCTTGTGTCCTTCACAAACATCGCTATCCTCGACCCTTAATTCGGGACAAAGAAGGGCAACCTCGCCAGCGGGACGGTTCAGCTTGCATTGATACGTGCAAATTATCCGCTGCAATGCCTCTCAACCTGGCAACCACTCTCGCTGGTCGAGCTCCGGCCCTGCTCCGTCATGGACGCAGGGTCCCGCGAGCTTTGCCCTCTCGCTCATTCTCCTCGGTGAGCCCTCTTGCCAATGCGTGCCGAGTCTCAATTGCTGCTACACGACCTGCCAACTCAAAGCGCCTGGGAACCCTCAAGGTTATGCGCGGATACAGCTCCGCCGCTCAAGACGCTCCTAACCCCAAGGCCTACCTCGACAGTGGAGTTATCAAGCCTCACCAGACCGTCGATGTCAAGAAGGTTCTTGTCATTGGAAGTGGTGGTCTTGCCATTGGACAGGCTGGAGAGTTCGACTACTCAGGTTAGTATACAGTTCTTTGCATGCCAAAATCTCACCGACTTACCCCGCGACTCACCAAAAATATCATATCCCACAAGCGCATGCAGAAACTGACTCTCAACAAATATAGGCGCCCAGGCCCTCAAGGCTCTCAAGGAAGCCGGCGTTGCTTCTGTGCTCATCAACCCCAACATCGCTACCATTCAGACCAACCACAGCTTGGCTGACGAGGTCTACTACCTCCCCGTCACCCCCGAGTATGTCTCCTATGTCATCGAGAAGGAGAAGCCTGACGGCATCTTCCTTTCCTTCGGTGGTCAGACTGCCCTCAACCTCGGTGTTGAGATGCAGCGACTCGGACTCTTCGAGAAGTACGGCGTCAAGGTCCTCGGTACCAGTGTCCGAACTCTGGAGCTGAGCGAGGATCGTGACCTCTTCGCTAGGGCTTTGGAAGAGATTAACATCCCCATCGCCAAGTCGATCGCCGTCGGTACTGTCGAGGAGGCTCTCGAGGCCGCCGAGACCGTCGGATATCCCATTATTGTCCGAGCCGCCTATGCTCTCGGTGGTCTGGGTTCCGGTTTCGCCAACAACGAGGAGGAGCTCCGCAACATGGCCGCTCGATCTCTTACTCTCTCCCCTCAGATCCTTGTCGAGAAGTCGCTCAAGGGCTGGAAGGAACTCGAATATGAGGTCGTTCGTGACGCCAACAACAACTGTATTACCGTGTGCAACATGGAGAACTTTGATCCTCTTGGTATTCACACTGGTGACTCCATTGTCGTTGCTCCCAGTCAGACCCTGAGTGATGAGGAGTACCACATGCTCCGAAGCGCTGCCATCAAGATTGTCCGACATCTTGGTGTTGTTGGCGAGTGTAACGTCCAGTACGCTCTCCAGCCCGATGGTCTCGACTACCGTGTCATTGAGGTCAACGCCCGTCTCTCTCGATCCTCTGCTCTGGCCTCCAAGGCTACCGGATACCCTCTGGCTTACACTGCTGCCAAGATCGGTCTCGGACACACCCTTCCCGAGCTTCCTAACGCTGTCACCAAGACTACAACCGCCAACTTCGAGCCATCTCTTGACTACATCGTCACCAAGATTCCTCGATGGGATCTTTCCAAGTTCCAGCACGTCAAGCGTGACATTGGCAGTGCCATGAAGTCAGTTGGTGAGGTCATGGCTATTGGCCGAACCTTTGAGGAGTCTTTCCAGAAGGCTATTCGACAGGTTGACCCCCGATTCGTCGGATTCCAGGGTGACAAGTTCGAGGACCTCGACTTCGAGCTCCAGAACCCTACCGACCGCCGATGGCTCGCTGTTGGTCAAGCTATGCTCCACGAGAACTACTCTGTTGACAAGGTTCACGAATTGACCAAGATCGACAAGTGGTTCCTCCACAAGCTCCAGAACATTGTTGACTGCACCCGTGAGCTTGAGCAGGCTGGTGGCCTCCAGAACCTGAAGAAAGATCAGATTCTCAGTGCCAAGAAGATGGGTTTCTCTGACCGACAGATCGCCAACGCCGTCAAGAGCACTGAGGATGAGGTTCGTGCTGCCCGCAAAAGTTTCGATATCCACCCCTGGGTCAAGAAGATTGACACTCTCGCCGCCGAGTTCCCTGCCAACACCAACTACCTTTACACCACCTACAACGGTTCTACCCACGATGTTACTTTCGAGGACAAGGGTACTATGGTTCTGGGTAGCGGTGTTTACCGAATTGGTAGCTCCGTCGAGTTCGATTGGTGCGCTGTCAGCGCTACCAGGGCTCTTCGAGCGATGGGCGAGAAGACTATCATGATCAACGTAAGTTTAATATCTGCCTCCCTTACCATTCCCCAGGGAATCAGAAGAATTGGCCTCCAAAAGCGTAAGGGACGAAATAATTTAGTCACTTTATGCTAGCTTAGGCTAGCACTTAGGCTACTTTATTTCTGTAGCCTAAGCTTTAGAGGACAATTCTTCTGTTACCCACCTGCCAGTGAAGTGTACAAGCGGTACTGGTCCGGACATCGGGACCCCCTTTTCCGACCCGGACTCCGGACTCAACTGTTCACTTGTTTTCTTCAACTCTTTCATCGTTTACATGCTTCTACCATGCTCATATGCTAATTTAAACGATAGTACAATCCGGAGACCGTTTCCACTGATTACGATGAAGCTGATAAGCTTTACTTTGATGAGCTGAGCTACGAGCGTATCATGGATATCTACGAACTTGAGAACTCGAAGGGTGTTGTTGTGTCCGTTGGTGGTCAGCTTGCTCAGAACGTCGCTCTCAGACTTCAGGAGACTGGTGGAGCCAATGTTCTTGGAACTGATCCCAAGGACATTGACAAGGCTGAGGATCGTCAAAAGTTCTCTGAGATTCTTGACAGCATTGGCATCGATCAGCCTGCCTGGAAGGAGCTTACTTCGGTCAAGGCTGCTGAGGACTTCGCCGAGGAGGTTGGCTACCCCGTCCTGGTCCGCCCCTCTTACGTCCTGTCTGGTGCTGCTATGACTGTCATCACAAGCAAGGCAGACCTCAAGGACAAGCTCGAGGCTGCCAGCAACGTCTCCCCCGACCACCCCGTTGTCATTTCCAAGTTCATTGAGGGAGCTGAGGAAATCGACGTCGACGGTGTCTCTTCCAACGGAGAGCTTATCCTCCACGCTGTTTCCGAGCACGTTGAGCAGGCTGGTGTTCACTCTGGTGACGCTACCCTTGTCCTCCCCCCTGCCAACCTTGACAGCACCACCATGGAGCGTGTTAAGCAGATTGCCCAGAAGGTCGCCCAGGCTTGGAAGATCACCGGTCCCTTCAACATGCAGATCATCAAGGCCGAGAACCCCGAGGGTGGTGAGCCTCTCCTCAAGGTTATCGAGTGCAACCTCCGTGCTTCTCGATCTTTCCCCTTCGTCAGCAAGGTTCTCGGAACCAACTTCATTGATGTTGCTACCAAGGCCCTCATTGGCAAGGATGTTCCCGCCAAGACCGATCTCATGGCTGTGAAGCGTGACTACGTCGCCACCAAGGTTCCCCAGTTCTCCTGGACCCGTCTTGCTGGTGCCGACCCCTTCCTGGGTGTCGAGATGTCTTCCACTGGTGAGATTGCTTGCTTCGGTAAGGATCTTGTTGAGGCCTACTGGACCTCTCTCCAGTCCACCATGAACTTCCGCATGCCCGAGCCTGGTGAGGGTCTTCTCTTCGGTGGTAACGTCAACAAGCCTTGGTTGACCCAGGTTGTTGACTACGTCGCTCCTCTCGGCTACAAGCTGTACGCTGCTAGCCCTGAGGTTAAGGAGTTCATCGAGGCCAAGTCCAAGACCAAGGTCGAGGTCGAGGTCATTGAGTTCCCCAAGGAGGATAAGCGAGCTCTCCGAGAGGTCTTCAAGAAGTACGACATCCGTGGATGCTTCAACCTTGCTCAGGCCCGAGGCAAGACCACTCTGGACGTCGACTATGTCATGCGCCGAAATGCCGTCGACTTCGGCGTCCCTCTGTTCATGGAGCCTCAGGTAAGTCTTTGATAAACTCACCATAACCTGCCCCTAAAGGACTATAAACTAATCATAATTTTAGACCGCTATCCTCTTTGCTCAATGCATGAGCGAGAAGCTTCCCCGCTCCGGGGGCATTCCCGCCGAGGTCCGCCGATGGTCCAACTTCATCGGTGGCAAGCATCTGTAAAATCATATCTGGCGTTTTTGTTAATGGAAAGGAAAAGGATCAGTTAGGATGTCAAGAACAGATGTCCTGGATGAAATCTTTCGTTTGAAGAGGGCGGGGATTTTTGGGAGTTTGCGTGATGATTGATTGGGCTTATAGTATACCCGCCCTCTTTGTACCTATAGATGGAGTAGATGGGAAATGAATCAGGTTTCATCATGAGAACACAAATCTCCACTGCATGTGAATAATGACGTCTAAAGTTTAATAAACTAGTCTAAGGTATGAAAATCTGTTCTAAAGATGTCCTAAATTTATATGAATCCGACCATTACAACCTGTCAGTTATAATAATAGACGAAATCCCAATATCAAACAAGGCCGATTTATAAGAAACCAATAGCCCTTGCTATTATTTGTACTCAGTATGAGTTGTATGTATTAGTGACTGGCTAGCATCTCGACATCAAGGTTGACCTGTCCAGGTAGGTCATAAACTGTATGTGAAGATGAGATTCGTTTAAAAAGTTGATTCTACGTGATCTTAAGAAGTCGATGCTCTCAACAGACGCTATTTGACGACAATAAATCGCACTCACTGCCTATCACACACCAAAACACGCTCACACACTTTGGTAATGCTACCCATGAATGTTGCCTTGTGCTCCGATCCTGTTATCAGTGAGTCCTTTCCCAAACGCCACCCCAGCTACAAATGCAATATCGTCTTCCAGCTGATGGAAGGTAAAATATGTAACAAAAAATCGAGCCTCGCAACTTTTCGGCATTTCCGGCGAATCTAGACCTCTGTTTAATCTCAATTCCAATCCCAAACTCCCATCCCCTTTTACCCAATACCTCTTATTGACTAGGGCGGCGTCGGATTGGCGGATTTGGTCATGCGTTCGTTTAGCCTGAAGGCAGCAAATCGCTTAGCAAGGGGTTCACCCGAGTCGCGAGTGGGATCTTTATAAGAAGAGGAAGAGGATGAGGAGGGCGAGGAAACACCATCGTCCTCCCGCTGACGCTTGGGGATTCTCTCACCAGTCGATTGAAGGATAGCCTGTAGGGTCTGCCAGCCCTCGGTAGAACGCAGCTGGAATGTATCAGAAAGATCGTGTTGGCTTGCTACACGGCAGAGCAAGGCTTCTTCGTCCTGTATGGCATGTCAGTAGATTCTATTGTATTGAGATCGACGGGCGCACCTTGGAGAGGACACCCATCTGCTGAATGAAGCAGAGAAGATGGAAGTTAGACACTTCTTGCCCAGTAGGCTTTTGACTAGGTGACTGCTTAATAAACTTGGACAGAGCAGAATGCTCTTGGCTCTCTCCCACGTATTCCCGATTCTCGATGGGGAAGCCTTGCTGGGTGAACATAGGCTTAGGGTCGGCAGGGAAACCGTGAGTTAGTGTAACAAACAGATATTCGACAGGGAAGGATGGCTTTGCGTTCTCTTGGACATTAGCGCCGTACTCGTTGACTCTTCGGTAGAAGACTTCGGGGATATATCGCGTGCGGCTGACTGAGCCATCATCTTCCTCCTCGTCTCGTACGAGCATAACATTGGGATCAGCAGATGGCTCGACAATGTCTGCACGAACCATCTCGACTGACTCGTTGGACATCTGGTAAGACGAGATGGAAATTTCACCATCTTCGTTACCAGTGATGATGCATGTTACAAAGTTGGAGCCAAAACTGCCAGTGTCGCTCCACTTGGAAGCCTTGGGATACTGAGCCTGCAATCTTGAAGAAAAGCAGATTTCAAGAGAGGATAGGAAGTAAGAATCAGCATGACGCTTGCAAACCACGGAACCATCTCCATTGCCAGCATCGAGCAGATCAGTCCAAATGACACCCACCGGTTCCAGACCACACTGCTTGGCTACCTTGTCGATCTCCTTCTGGGACTCCCATGCATTCATGGTGATGCCGTCAATCTCATCAACCTGAGGAGGCTCGTAGATGGCCTCGACAATAGCCTTAACACCGAGAGGAACTTCAGTATACTCGACATACTTTCCGTAAAGGTAACCCAGACGCTGAGATCCAGTCTTTCGCCAGGTATCAATAAAAGTATCAATGATAGAAGGCGAAGAAAACTCGACGTGGTCAACCATTCGGAATTGTTGGGGCTGCAGAGTGATGGCACTGGGCTGACACTTTGTGCAGATACCCTCAGGCCATGGGGGGTGACCGGAAGGGCATTCATGCCTAACTCGATAATAAGGCTCGACCAGGGGAGGAATATATGAAGCTCCGAGTTCGGGCTTGTTTGTTGCGGCATTGATCTTTCGTAGGTAGGAATGGAAGGACAAGTACTTGATCTTCTTTTCTGCTAGGTAGCCGGGGTCGAAGGGGTCGAGAGGTTGACAATAGTCACACATGCCCTTGGGGCCATGGCGACACATGCGATCGATTCCTCGAGGAATTTTGCCATCTTGTCGGTCTAATCGATCGTCCAGAGCGGATTGACGAACCACCTCCCATGGTCTAGAGATCCTCTCGGGCTTGGGGTTAATAGGCAGGTCCTCGGTTGGTAGCACTGGCTTTCCGTTGAGCCTGGCGGAAGTGTTGGATGTCTCGAGAGCTTCACCGTTGGCGGCTCCAGTATGTTGGTAGGTGAGAAAGATGAGGTCGCCGTGCCTGTGACGTTAGCTTTCTTGACGGTGAAGACCTCATGAGTGTAGACTGACTTGAGGCCGATCTGACCAACTTTGAAGTTGATGATGTCGCCCAGTCGCTTCGAGTCACCTCCATTTGGTGCGTTGGATAGAGCTATGGTCGTGGGATCGACAGTCTTGGGAAGTTGATCAAGTAGCTAGAGATGGCCAACGTCAGCGGGGACAAGGGACAAGTTGAGCATGGAGCACAACTAACCTGCTTTCCCAAATCTCCAAAGGTAGCTGTAGGCTCGACGGTCAGACGGGCCATACCGTCGGGGCCCCGGAGACGCAGCAACATGGCGGGCGCTGTTCTTAAGACTTGACTTGCTGCTGGCGATATACGGTCTTTGGTGGGGGTTGTCGGCGTGCTCTTTGTCGCTTTTGCAGACGATGTTTATGCTGTAAAAGACGTAAACGACAAGTTCTTCAGAAGAAATCGTGAAGACGGAAGGCTTATAGAAGTAGAAAAGCCTAATAGTATGTCAAGTTGGAACTCAATGAAGCAATAGCATCGAAGAAGAAAGTGCTAGAGGTACCTGAAGCTCGAGTCTGTGCGGGTACGTACCTTACCTAACTTAACACTGCTCACTTCAGTGAAAGCACAGCGTCATCCAGCGATGCCTACCTGCCTACACTGTGAGTGGAGAAGGAGCTTATCTAATCCTTCAGTGACGTCGCACGGCAGTCAGATCCAGGGGCCCATAGCACACAGCCACGATTCAACAGCCACATAAGACAAAGCAGAAACGTTATCTGGCCTAAAGTTGAATAATGCGCCACACCACCACCACTTACCACTTTAGCTGTATTACTATTACTGTATCCGTACCTTAATCTGCAATCTGTATTCTTGTCGATTGACCATCCCACATCCCTCAGTCTACGGCCGGCTCGACTTCTTTCTTGACACTCGTTTTAATTACAGCACACGGACAAATTGTGTTTTTTTCTTTCATAACCACTTTTCATCATGCTCGACATCGATTGGAAGGGCCTTGCCCTTCCCTTTGCCTATGTTATCGTTCTCGGCAGCGCACTCATGACATTCTCGACGATTTACCGAAAACGACAAGCTGGTATGTCCCTGACAAACCTTGGAAACAAATTGAATGGGCATTAACTCTTGAAACAGCCGAGAGCGCCAACCTGGCTCCATGGTTCGGCCCCCATCTCCAGCGCAACGTCTACCTCTCCCTGCTGCACCTCGAAGACGGCACCGAAAAGGGACCCAAGGTTCCCGAGAGCGTCCTCCGCGCTGCCCTGTTGCGCCGCGCCGTCGAGGATATCCGCCGTCTGATCCAGATCAAGTCAGCCAAGCAAGCTTGTGGTTCTCTGTTGGCGCGAGGCAGTGTGGGCGATGACTTGTGGCAGCGTTTCCAGCGCGCTGAGAAGGAGATGGAGGAGGAGTTGAGAGATGTTGTTACAGAGGTATATCCGCTCGCCCGTTCTGGCGCATGCGCTTAGATTTGATGTTATGTACATTTTACTGACACCATACAGGCCAACGCTCTTGCCCCCAACTGGGGTCAGTCCATCTTCCAGTCTGCCCACGAGATGACCGCCAACGCTGCTATGCGCAGCTCACTTGAGGAGATTCTTGCCCAAGCCGAGTCAGAGAAGCAATGGTGGGAGAAGCGCCGTGGACAGATTCAGACAGAGTTTATGAAGGAGCTTGACTCTGAGCAGAGCTCTTCTGCCAAGGCTACCAGTGAGGAGGATGCTGTTATGATTGACAGCCCTTCGAAGCAGACCGCCGAAGATTAAGCAAAGGCAGATTCTCCTCAATGACGGATCGCAAGAAAGGAGACGTCTTTTATATACACACGAGTACGAACCTGTTTCCCCAGTTTGGGTTTGTATAGTATACCACACATCACTTACGTTAGTGGCAAGGCGCACACTCTGTGCGCATCGGGACGAAGAGAGGGGTACCAACATCGATCGGCGTTGAAGGTGTTTTTGAAAATAGTAGCATGGGCTTCTTCTCTATTGATATATCGGTTGTCTTTCACCTATCTCTGTACTCCAATGAAAATGCAATGATGTGCGCTGGCTAGTTGGCCATGTCTAACAATGCGACCCCCTAGATGCAAACGAAAAGAAAAGAAAAGAAAAGACGACAAAACCATATGCAAAACTCCTGTAAACCACTGACAAATACAGATTATTAACCCTCAATTAACCATACCAACGCCGGCTATCCCTCGCTTGATGCAATCAGGAAAAGTGCTTTCGCCTCCAAAGGTCCTCCTCGGCCGCGAGTCTGGCTCTGCGTGCTTCTGCCAAGATCTCCTCTTCCGTCTTAAGCAAGATTGGTGATTCGCAACCTCGAAGGCCAATGAACTTTCCCATCTTGCGTCGTTTCTCCTCGAGAGGCAGATCGGATCGCCATGTGACTGGGCATGGGTATTGGTTTGTCCACGGGCTGGGCGTCCTCTGGTGGTAGAAGTGAGCGAGAGACTCGAGCTGCTCATCGGTGAGCAGCCAGAAGTTGAGGACGGTAGTGGGAAATGATGGGTGGACAGCGCCTGTAGTGAGCTGAACTAGAGGTGCCAGTGGTAGAGCCATCTGCTCCAGCTTTCTTTGGAGGTTTGGGTTCTTGGCCAATCGTCGTTGGGCAAAAGCCTGGCGATGCCTTGAAGGAATCTCGCCTCGCATCATAGTGGCGGATTGGCTGTTGCTGGAGAGGTTGGTAGAGGATAGGATAGTATAATAGGGTTGAATTGAGCTTCGCAGCTTCAAGCTTTCTTTTTGTAGATCAAGAGTTCCGGTCTCTTGTTGCCCCCCAAGATTGACACTTCTGAATAGGAATAGTTTTTGAGTTTGATTGACGGTCAATCAATGATGACTGGTGATGGTGAATTGGCCTCGGCTGGGTGGCTATCGACAGCGGTCTTCTCCGCAGTGAATGACAGCACAGGCTGGAGTTTTGAGTTTTGTAGTCGAATCCTACACTGGTATTCTGTATCTCGGACTTTCCGCAGGGCTTGGAATAGAACTGAGGCGAGAATCAAGAGGGCTGATCAAGGCAAAAGTGTAGAGAGATGAAGAGAGAAAAGGAAATAGAAGAGAAGAAATAGAAAGAGAAGTCTTGTAGTTAGTTAGATAGATAGATAGATAGAAAAAAAGATACTGGATGCTATTGCTCTTAGTCTTAGTCTTATGAGCGAAACCCCGCCCTCTTAAGACTTAGAGAGGGAGTGACATGAGAAGCTAGGATCGCGAACAGCCAGCCGAACCGTCTTTGTGACCAACACCAACCGAAGTCGTTCTTGTTCTGTTCTGTTTCTCTTTTTGGAAACAAAAACTCACGCACACCCCAGCAGCTGTTCTGGGCAAAGCGGGCTTTGACAGCTCAGACCTGAACCTGGAACCGCTTTGAGCTCATGAGTCTAGTCTCTGGCTGCCACACTTTGATCGACTTCTTGGATGGGAACTAGACTAATGAAAAGCTTCCTGCCAGCTCAGACGGACCCGGCTCCAGGTAAGACTCGGGGTTTATTAGTGGCCTTGAGACTAAGACTGAGACTGAGACAGAGGGAAATACTGCAGAGAACCAACTGTATTGCATTTGAACCTAAAGAACTGCTGCTAACTAACTAGCTTAACCCATCAGAACCAGACGCAATTGGGTTGGTCTGGAGGCGCTTGGTTCATTGAAGCAAGAAAACACCAACAAATGATGGCGTGGAATGTGACTGGTGGTCATGACTCAAAGCGATGTCTCGGAACAAGAACGAACAATGATGTGTTCAAAATAAATCTAGTTTACCGCCTTTTATCCAATTATTCATTCTTTTGTTCTCTGTTCCCAAAGATTCTTACTCCATTCTAAGACCATGATGATAAAGAAAATACATGACATAACATATCTACAGACTACAGCAAGGTAGACAACGTATTCAATTTAGTACACTCACATGATGCTTTGTTCTATGCAGTTCGCTCCGCTCCCGGTGTCTAATTCTTTTTTATTCCTGCATGTCTTGCATTCTGCTGCGCTGGCTGTGCTCCAAATGTCTCCAATTGCAACCCTCCCAGCCACCTGGTGTCTTAGACTGACGACACTTTCTTCTTCCGTGGCCATTAACTCGACCTCGGTCTTCATTAGTTAGTTAGTTACATACATACAAAACACAAACCCAGAAAAACCTGCTCCTAAGACATCATTAATTCCGTCCCTCCCCCTCCTAAAAGAGTCCACAAAGGACCACCTTTATGTGCGGTTGCAGTCTCCAAGTGCTCACTCTTTATCGCCATGTCTCTCTTTTTGCAAACTCTGTCGGCCAATTGCAAATGCAAACATGCTTAGAGCCACTTCAGCTTGGCAATATGATCCGCTTTCTTTTTGCTTGCTTTGACAAATCCCAAAGCCCTCAGCTCAGCCAGAGCACGGTAGAACATGACCAGCGATTTGCGTTCGTCAGTCTCCTCGTCGCCGACCAGCGCAGAAAATGCAGTCCATAGATCTGCCACATTAATCAGACTTCCTGTCTCCGTGTATAGACGATATAAGAGTGCAGTGGCCGGCAACGTTGCGGGGACCTCTCCGTCACCTGGTTTGCAGCATGAGCAGGACAGGTAGTCGTGCGGTCTTGTAAGGCCACGCTCTAGGACGGCCCTCGGTCGAGGCACAAACACATCCCGCGATGGGGCCCGAGAATCGTACAGCCAGCTTTCCGACGACAAAAGGGAACCGGGCCTCAAAGCCTGGACGTGCTTAACAAGTAACGCAGTAACATCGTCAATGATCTGAGTAAGTTGCTTGTCCTCATCTGTAAGTGCTGCTGAATCGTGGCTCAGTTGAACTCTTTGTGCAATAACAGTGGTTCGCGCAACTTTGCCCTGGCCACTGTACTTACTTCGCAGAGTGATGCCCTGCTTTTGTGCTTTTGAATGCAGCGGCTCCAGGTTTGCGAGTTGTTTTAATAGCGCATTCCGGAAATCAACATCTGTTTGTTTGGTTGCTGGGCCGAGTAGCAGGTCAACGTCTCCATCTCGCAGGATTGCTACCATCTTGCCAAGTAGAGCCAGCAGCTCATTGACATCCATACGTCGTACCGATTCGATAGCCCTTGAGTTATCTGTTATTGAAACACCATCCTCCAAAGCATCAACATAAGCTTTGGAAAACTCGATATCTTGTGCTTCTGCCTCCTTGACAATGAGCAACGCTCGCAGGAAGTCTTCGATACGCTCTTGGCGTTCAGTGAGGCTATTTTGAACTTGCAAAGCCAGGAATTCGTTGTCTTCGAGCAAATCTTTGGCATACTGCACGTTATCCAAGACCCCGGTTTCCACAGCCCTTTCCACAGTTTCTTTGAAAGAGTCTGTGTGTCGAATTGCTTCGATGTGCTCTGCTTGGAAAGATGGGGCATGCGAAAGAACACTGAGAGGGTTTGCGTAGAAGTGACACATATAAGCGTACTGTTGCTCTTAGTAAAAGTTTTCTGCTTGTTTCAATTCTGCAGAACGTACCTTTAATGACATTGCAAAGGTCTGGATACCTGAGACTTGGTTATGTTGACGATCTAGCATGCTATAAAGAAGCGACGTTCCCACCAATACAGGGGCATCTGACGCTGCCACGGCTGCTTTGAAGACGGTCTCAAGAATGGCCGAGGTTTGGATAACGTCGAACTGTGCTCCATAGATCTGCTGGCATGCAGCCTTAAGCAACCTGGCTTGGAGGAGCTCGACTGATGTGGCGATACCAAAGAGCAAAGTAAAGGGGATACGTGGGCGCCATGAGCTTCAACAGTTAGTAGGCTAGAGGTGGCTTCTAGAATGGATAACATACTTGAAGAGAATGATCAATTCGGACAACAGACTGCTGTCAAAACCTTCACTGTCTTGAAATGCGACAAAAACATGCTCGCAGTTCTGAAATTTGATGAATGCGTGCAGTGCTTCAAGATCATAGTCA
Organism: Fusarium flagelliforme; assembly: GCF_020744385.1. Classification (NCBI taxonomy): domain Eukaryota; kingdom Fungi; phylum Ascomycota; class Sordariomycetes; order Hypocreales; family Nectriaceae; genus Fusarium; species Fusarium flagelliforme. The sequence continues at coordinate 3,828,415 of NW_025763503.1, forward strand.
AGATACCTTCGGCCCTGTAACGCATGAGCATGAGAACTACATACCAAGCAAGGCGACTTACCTCACGACCGTCTCCAACTTGGAGATCATCGTCTTCATCGTCAGAAGCCTTGGCTGTGACATCCCGAATGATCTTCTTCAACGCTGCCTTGAGAGTTAATGCCTCGGAAGACCTCAGGCCAACAAACTTGCTTGGTGTTGTTTGTTGAAGTGTCTCTGATAGTTGTTGAAAGAGAAGGTCCTGTGAAGCAATGTTGGGTCCGGTAATGATGAAAGCTGAAGGGATCCTATCCCCACTGTACGAGAATTAGGGGTTGCCTGCAAGCGAAATGGTTTCTGGGGATGGGCTCTTACGAGTCTGTTACTGCATCTTTAACAAAATCGCTGACATCGTGCAGAGTTTCGAGGTTTGAGTTTTTAAGAATTCCCTGGTTTGTGTGAGAGTCGTTTCTTGGGTATGAATATGAATCTCATTCACCCACCTCAATGCGTTCATCAACCTTTGTCCAGCTCTCCTGAAATAGGGACTCCCTTAGCTGGACAAACTCATGCTTCTCGGCACCGTTGAGCAAAGGCACAAAAGGCGATGAGTCTTCAGATGTCTGGGCTTGTTTTGATACTCTTCTGCGCTTAGTAGACTTCTTCTGTGTCCCATCGTCTTCAGGGTCAAAAATATAGGCGACCTGTCTGTTGCATTAGCGAAAACGGTCAATGAATATCGGAGCAGAGTTATCTGTCACCTGGTGATCCTCTTGGCTATAGGCTTCTTGTTTAGCTTCTTCGCGTGCCATGATTGAATCCTTCACAACAAAAAGAATGACAGTATTCTGGAGATGAAGTTCATCAAGCTCGGGTTGATGTTGAAGGTCAACGCGTTTTCAGACGGTAGGCGCGTCTAGTGACACTGTAATTCGCACTGTATCCTAACGACCGCTAATATCTGGCTACTCTCACTCTCCCATGTACACATACCAACGAATATGTAGTTCCATTAGAACAATTAGAAAAGGCAATCACGTACGGCCATTTCTTGAATATGTAAATTTCATCCTCCAGTACATCTAGTTCTTTGCCCATTCATCATCTGTATGCTGTTGTTCGCCATATCCACGTTTCATACGCCTCCTCTCAAAACTATATCATCCTCGAGCTTCACACCCCTTCCCTGTCCGTTCCTGTACCAAATGACCTGGATTGAGCTCTTCCTGTCCTTTGGTTCAAGAAAACCTATAAAAGACGAGTCTCCGAGTCTCAGCATCCTCAGTTTTCCCCGTTTGTACACCCCCTGAAAGATGTTTCCTGCCCCCATTCCTGCCGGGCTTATTACGACTCCGGTGAGTCGCGGCGGACTCTGCCACCGACTTGGCAGATATTCATACAGATAGCGAAAAGACGCGATGAAGTCACTTTTACCACAGTTGAAAAGATAAACCCGTAAGAAAAGGTAAAAAAAGAGACGGAAAATACCAGAATTGGTAGACCATAACCTTGACGCCGTGAAAGAATTTGTTCTAAACCACCATGAGCCGCACGAGACCTTAATTATCCTAAGCTGCGGTTTCAACAGGCTCAGGGGGGGCGGCAGTCTTTATCTCTGTTAGCTAGCTTCATATTCATGTGTCAAAGTCATCACTTACATCGTCCTTCTTCTCCTCAGAAGCCGAGGCTTGTGGTGTCTCCTCGATCTTCTCCTCTTCCGACTTATCGGCCTCATCAGGCTTCTCAGCCTTGGGCTCAGAAGCCTTTGGGGTATCCGACTTGGGCTCTTCGCTGGTCTTCTTGCCACTGTCGTCGTTCTTATCTTCCGGCTTAGCTTCCGACTTGCCGTTCACACCGTTGGTGGACTCGGCAGCAGGCGCTGTGGGCTCGGCAGTCAGGAGCTTATTCCACTTGTCCAAAAGAACTTGCGAACGGTCCTTGAAGTGGAATTCCTCCTCCCGTGGAATTGACTCCAGCTTGAGCATGGCCTTAAGAACCTTGTTGATCTTGGTCCCGCGGATGATAGACACCTCCAAGTCCTTCAAATTCTCCAACATAGTAACGTATTCAGACATTTGCTCCATCTCTGACTCCTGGGGTTGTTGATCCCTGGTGAGGAGACCTCGCTGAAGCTTGTGGCGTAGGTAGAGGACCTCTTTCTGCTTCACTATTAGCACTGTTTAATACTATCGGGCGATAAAATGCGCTTACCTCCTTGTGGTGTCGTCGCTCTTCAGGGGTCATCTTAGCCTTCTTGCTACTCTCAGTCTTCTTATCAGCAGACTTCTTGACCTTGACTTTAGTTTTGGCCGCAGAATCTTCTTTGGTCTTGGGAGTGCCGTTGGCAGCCTTGGGCGTCGAGGTGTTGAGCTTAATCTTTGGCTTCTTAACCGAATCGGTCTTTTGTGGTGTCTAAGATTCGTAGTTAGCATCTTGATTCCAGGCAGACATGCGGGGGTCGTGCTCACGCTCACGTCATCCTCAGCCTTGCGCTTCTTCGACTTTGACTTCTCCGCTGTGGTATCATCGATGTCCTCCATATCGACATCTTCGTCGGAGGCCTTGGCCTTGCCCTTCTTAGATTTCTTGGGTGTTGCGGCAGCTTGCTGCTTAGCAATCAGTTCGTCTTGGAATTGCTTGAGCATATCCTTATAGGTATCGAGATCATTGTGTTCGGATGCGCGTGTGAAAGCCTCTTTGAGATCCTTGCGCATCTTCTCAGTGATGGTTTCCAGAGCCTTCTCAGGCGTGAGTTCTGTCAGGAGACTATTGGGCACCCAGCCACTGTAGTCGAGTCAGAGAGAGTCTGTTACCCGAATGGGGAGAAACTTACAATTCGTTTGTGTGGAGATACATGACAGGAAATGTTCTATCGTTGACACGTTTGCCACCATCGGCATAGGCCTCTGTGTAGGTGCCATCAGGCCGTGCTGCAGCTACCGGACGGCTATCAACCAGAGCTTGAGGCAGCATTGATTCATCGCAAATGATGGCGGGCCAAGCGGGGAATCCCTTAAGCTTGACTAAGAAGTGGTCTCCTGGCTTGGCATCCAGATGCGTGACAAGACGCGCCTTGGAGGCCTTCTTGCTCAGACTCTTGCGGGTGTTGCCACCAGTCGACTTGCGTCGATTATTCTTGCCCTTTGACGAGGGAGTCTCAGTGGCGGCATTTTCAGTCGCTGTCTCGCCGTCAACTGATGGGGCCGAGTTTTCTGTCTTGGTCTCCCCGGCAGCCGGGGTCTCGGTCGCGTCCTTCATTTCAACGTCGGCACTCTCGTCAGCGGTCTTTGAGGCTTCGGTCGCGCCTGTGTTTTCGGCGGGCTTCTCTGAGCTTCCGGCTTCCTTGTTTTCTGGTTGCGCAATGTGGTCAGCATGAGTCTGACGAAGGGAAGAACGCGCCCGTGCCATGATGCACGCGAGAGATCAGGGCGCGATTTGAAGAGCAATGCGGCCAGCTGCGCAATAGATGCCAGATATACCGTGAACATGACTTACCCTCAGCGGCCTTTGTCTCCTCCTTGTTTGCTTCGCCATCGGCCTTCACGGCGTCGTCTCCGTTTGATGACGGCTCCACAGTTTTCTCAGTAGCAGGAGCTTCCTGCGCGTCGGTGGCAGGAGCCTCAACCTCGGGCTTCTCTGCAACCTGATCGGCCATTATGCAAATAGTAATGATATTTCGCTGGTGACTGTACGCAGCACCTAGGGATGTAATTCCAGCTTGCAAAAGATAGGCGAACGCGTGTCGGAAGGCGTATCGCGCGCGTCAATGGAGCGCAAGATTCGTATCGCGATGAAGGTTTGTTAATGAAATTGTTGCGCAATTGATGGAAGGAAGGCGCTTCGTCAAGATGCTGGGGTGTTGGGGGTGACGAAAGAAAAAACGCTGGTGCGAGTTGCCGGGCTGGGCCTGAGCAAGGGAAGCACTTTCAAACGTCACCAGAGGATGTACGGTCACGTGATGCGTATATGGGCAGGCGGCGTCATCAGCAATCCGACCCCAACCCCAGGTTCTTGCCTTCTCACACACGACACCAAAGGCCAAGCGCGTAGCTAACGCTGATTCGACGCCCAGGTATACGAGACCAACGGGGGACGCGTTCTTAGCCCATTTTCATAGCATCTTCACTGTTTCCTCCCTGATAAAGTCACGTCGTAGGCTTGCCAGTCACTAGACGCGTTTGGCGTTGTGAACACCCATATCAACCTTTCACGCCTCTATAACTCGTGTCGCACCATCAAACATCCGCACAACTCAGCTTGTATCGGCATAACTCCCCTTAAAGAGCACATCTCAGTCACATGCTATAACTCAAGTCATCGCCCTAGTTGATAAATTCGCATATTAAACCCTAAATTCGCATTCGTAGTTATGTAGTAGTGTACAAAGCCGTCGCTGGCCATCGCCGTGGTGGTTGGAGTAAGCCATGGGCTTTTACTCCTCGTCTTCGTCCGAATCCTCCTCCTCGTCCACATCCATACCTTCGGCCGCCGTGACCGAGAACTCCCGCTCTTGATCAACTCCAACATAGCTGTCGCTCATCAGGAACAGCTTCAGATCATGCTCACCTGGTGATGGCACCGTGTACTCAAGACGGACATTCAGCTCCCGTCCGATTGTCACTCGTTTGATGGCCAACAGGCTCTTGGTCTTCTCTTCACCAACAACCAACCACCAATTCTCCATCTTCTTGGAGGGATAGAATGGTGCGTGTACGGTAGAGTCATAATCACCGTCTTCCTCCTCCAGGTTGCGAGCAATCTTGATGTTCAGGTACGCGGGTTCACCAGCTCTAATCTCGTCCTCTTCCAGAACCTCATGCTCAAGCTCAAGATCGGGGTATTTATCGTTTGTGAAGTTGGCTGCCTGTGCCAATTGGTTTTGAGACAGACCCAGTCGCTTAACGAGCTTGTTGTAATCAGCGTTCTCGTCCGGATTCATGGCCTCCATGAAATCAAAGATGTCCTTGATTCTGTGGTGGTTGTTAGTTGAAGCTTCAATCTGTAAATCACACCCCGGTACATACCCAAATTCGTTAGCCACCTTGACAACTTCCGGAGAGAAGTGAGGAATCTGTTTGAGAGGGCTATCACGGTCCCACATTGCTTGAACGATCATTTGCGACATCTCCATGGCGCTCATGGCGTTCAGGTGTCCGTCTGAAGATAGAATATCAACCATGGCGCTAAGGAGGCTCAGAACCTTGGTTAGTAGAACCTCCTGATCCTTCGCCAAGTCGATCGGCAGCTGCATGCGTGAAAAGTGAGCCTGGAGTAGAACGAAAGACTTGAAGTGAGGTGAGTCGTAAACTGCTTCGGACATCTTGACAGGAACCCGATCGTAAATGCGTCGCAACAGACCATCCTCGTGACGTCGGATCTGGATCGTCTCGAATTCGGTGGCCGAAGTAACAATCTCCATAATACCTTTGAGCTTTGTACGGGCGCCCAATGAAAGCAGGAAGGTCTGCATGGTAATGTAGGAAATGTTGTAGTAAGCAGCGATCATGGCGGCGTTCTGGGGAGCCACAGATCCGTCGTCCTCATCGAAGTCAATGATCTTAGACTCGCCAAGCTCGCGCAGAGTTGTCTCAACCAAGTCGGACATGTAGTTGCTCAGGCCCTCGTGTGTTGTGCTGGTCAGACTGTAGTAGCTGGGGTTGGCGAGCAGTCTTCGGTAGAAGTAGGTAAAGGTAGTCCAGTTGATCGCGTCATCACCGGACTCGATCATCTTGGTGCTGATCTCCGTCACAAAAACGTCGTGCAAGTAGTTGTGGAGATGAGACTCAACAGGCAGCGCCTCGTTGAGGAACTTCTTGTAGTACTCGCGCTTCACTTGAGGCAGCATGAGGACACCACGGCCACGACCATCCTTCGATGGGCGGAGGGCCTTACCAAACATGTGAAGCACCTCACTGAGTGGGTAGTCAACATATCGGTGCTCTCGGCCCTCGAAATATTGTGTACCCATGACAATGACAAGATGAGCAGTGCTGTTGAGCTCCCAGCAAACGTCTCGAGACGCGACAAGGACCTGAATAGCACCATTATCATAAAGATGCTTAACAATACGCTTGTCGCTCTGGCTGAGAGCTTCGTGGTAGTAGCCAACACCGTGAGAGAGTGCCTCGGCAAGGGCCTCCTCATTAATGCGATCAAGCAGAGGTTGCATCTGCTCCACCTCGGCATGAAGGAAACGGTCCTCGTCATCGTCGGCGAATGCTGCGGCCAAGAGATCTCGAGTAGTTGCACGAGTCTGTTTGCGGCTGGGTACAAAGATCATAGCGGGCTTGTCAGAAGACATTTGTGTAATAGCCAAATATGTGGGTTTGGCCATTGCAAGCATAAGGGAAGGGAAGTGAGGGTTGGTAAACGACTGAAGGTGAAGTTCGAGTGGTACTGGTCGGACATGAGGGCTGAAGTTATAGATGTCATGCTTCTTCGCATCAATCCATTCACCGATGTCTCGGGCGTTCGCCAGGGAAACGCTCAGGGCGACGATTCGTAGGGGCAATTCAGTTTGAGTACGGATATAGTGCATACGAGAGACAATAGTCTCGTACACATAGCCCTGAGCACCGCCGAGTAAGTGGACTTCATCAGCGATGAAAAGCTCCACGGTCTGGACATTCTTGCGTCGCTTCCATTGCCTAGACAGTACATCCCACTGGGTGGGTGTCGCCAGGATCAAGTCACCCTTCTCCAAGAGCTTGAGATCGGTCGCTGTCTCACCAGTAAGCTTTACAATCTCCTTGCCGCCATTGAGGGAACCAAGCCTCTTCTGCCAGTCTTGGAGACGAGAGTCGACAAGTTCTTGGAAGGGAGCAATGTATACCGCTCGGCCAACATCCCCCTTGGTCCAGTGCCTTAGAAGAGCAAACTCAGCACACACAGTCTTGCCACTGCCTGTGGGGGCTCCGATAAAGACGTTCTGGTCTGTCTTGTAGAGCGAGTTGAAAGTTTGTGTCTGGATCCTGTTGAATTGCTTCCACGAAGGATAGAGATTGACGTAGTCTTGCACCTTGAGAGCGGCAACAGGGAGGGGCTGAAGCTCGAGAAGCTCGGTGTGAGGGGGGAACTTCTCAGGCAAGATCAGCTTATGGAAAGGAACAGGAAGTCTGGTCTCGGCATGCATCCATCGGTCGGAAACAACCGAGACGAAATAATTAGGAGGCATTGGGTCGGTGATAGGAACTGTAAAGTCAACGATATGCTCGTTTTGCTCCGACTCAGCATATTCCTTGCGCAGCAAGAAGGTGTCGTGATAGAGGATATCTTCACCATCACAGTCCTCGACCAAGATCCAGAAACTTTCAGCAGCACCATGGATAGAATCATCCCATTCAAAGTTAGGGGTGATGCTGAGCTCAACACGCAACATAGATCTAGTCATGGGTTGGACCTGAGCTTGGACTTCAACTCGAGGGAACTTGGACACTAGACCGCAGACAGTTCGGCCAGCTCGGGGTAGACCAAGGAGCTCACCCATGCGTGGGGGATCAAGGTCAAAATAGCTGCTCCAAGACACATCAATCTTCTCAGCCTTCTGGACAACATCTCTAGGGCAAGAGGGAAATTGGCGCAGAGGAGACATCGTAGGCCACATGCGCTTCTCTGCCATTTTACAAAGGTCCAATGCAGTCTTGGCAACAGATGCCCAGCCCTTCTTCAAGGCAATCTCAAAGATAGCACGCAGGATACGGCCAGCCGATTGTGTGACGTATACCATGTCAGCCATCAAGGCCAAGCCATCAAGCTTGAGGCGTGAGATATATGCTTGCAACAGCACATTAATCTTGGCATGAGGCTCCTCGATACTCTCCTTGACAGGGATTGGCACTCTACCTAATAGCTTCGCCAACTCGAGTTTTTCGTCCTGTCGCACTGGAATGTACTTGAACTCAGCACTGAGAGCAAAGACGCGGAAGAGCTCGATAGTAGTAATGGAAGGCTGAATGAGGTTGTTGTAGGTCTCCATAGACCCGAAGGTGATATAGTAGTGAGAAGCGATGCGACCAAGCTCAGTGGATTGTAGCTTGCCTGTCTTCTCGTCATACTTAACAAGGTTCGACTTGCGCAGAACCGTAGCTGCTGAATGAATGAGATCAACTCGTTTCTGCTCAAGAGCCTCATCATCCTCATATTCTGCTCCAACCTGATAAAGACCAGGGGAGCGAAGCATTCTGACAAACAGATATGTATAGCCCAGCCATTCGACACCCTCGTCGCGGGTCCTGACGTTTCCAAGTACAACCTCAGCATTCAGATTATCCACCAACTTGCTCACAAATTGACTTTCAATTGGAAGTTGTTGGTTCAGAAGCGATAGGTAATACTGCATTTCACTCTGAGTTGTGATGATGATACCTTCACCATACGTGTCATATTGGGGTCGACCGGCACGTCCAAGCATCTGAAGAACATCCTGGGGGCTTAGTTCGACCCAGCTACCCTTCTCAGGGGAGTAAACTTGGGTTCCCTTGATGATGACTGTGTGGGCAGGCAAGTTCACACCCCAGGCCAGTGTAGCAGTACACACCAAAACTTGGATAGCACCACGGGCGAAGAGGTCCTCGACATCTGTCCTGTCAACTCTGCTCATACCAGCATGGTGAATACCGAAGCCGTAAGGAAGAATATCTTTCAAGTCCTGGTCGGTTGCCTGAGAAGATGCTTCTTCGAGGACCTCGCGGCTACCAGCATCGTGACGAAGGATTTGGTGAATTGTGTCTGACTCAACAGCCTTGTCTCGAATGTAGCGGGCAGTCTTTGCAGTCTCCTTTCGTGAATGCACAAAGATAAGCATCTGGTTGCGGTTTGTGCCTACATGCTCGATGACCTTGTTGTAACAGACATCGTTCATAGTCTTCAACTGCTTAATGGCTTTTCGGTCAGTGACACCAATGAACTCCTGTCGCAGAGGGCAAGGTCTGTAAGAGCTGTCGAAATGGAAGAGGCCCTTGTTCGTGTCAACTCGCAAGAAGCTTGCAACATCTTTGTAGTTAGGGAGGGTAGCAGATAGACCAAGGATTCGGACTGGCTCGCCAGTCTGCTCAGTCTTGCGGATAGTTCGGCTGACAATGCTCTCCAGCACAGGACCACGGTCATCATGCAGCAGATGGATTTCGTCAATGATGATAAGGCGTACAAGATTGGTGTATGTCAGGTCATTAGACTTTCTGGTAATGACATCCCACTTTTCAGGCGTAGTAACGATGATCTGGGTCTCGGCGATTTGTTGCTTAGTGAGTTGGCGATCACCCGTCAACTCAGCAACCCTGATGCCGTACGGCTCAAGTCTGTTGCCCAAGTTACCGACCTGTTCCTGGACAAGAGCCTTTAGAGGAGCGATACAGACGATCTTGAAAGCATCAAGGTCAATATCGCCAGTCTCAGGGTTACGGTGCTTTCCAATCTCTCGAAGAATCGTGAGCATACCAACGTTGGTCTTTCCACTACCAGTGGGAGCACAAACAAGCATGTTTCCGTCGTCGTTGAATGCCGAAGGATAACACTTTGACTGGATCTTGTTCAGCGATTGATTCTTGCTGAAGGGGTTTCGCGCCCACTCAGGCATATCAGTAATGGGCATCGTGACATCACCAGGTTCGTTGCGTTTCTTGGGTGTTGGGATGTGAATTTCCTCATAACCCTTGAAAGTCCTCTTTGTTGAGCCTTCTGGTAGGCGGACCTTGGGGTTTGTCATGAGATGGTTACCCTGGTCGAAAACCAAGTTATCAAGGTTAATGAGTTTTCGGGGCTGAAGTCCGCCAACGAGTTGGCCTTCGGCGCGTTCAGTCTTGGGTGCTTCGGCTGTAAAAGAGGCCGGGACATCAATATCCATCTTGATGTCCATCTTGCCCTTCTTGCCGTCGTTGACACTCTTGCCCTTAAGCTCGTCCAGAATCCATTGTAGTCCTTCTGAAACCATCTCTCGCTCCACGTCGGCGTGTTCCTCGGGGGTCTCGGTCCGTGCCAGTTTTGTGAGCCAGAAGACCTTTTCCCTGTTCTCGACCAGCTTTCGAACCAGCTCGTGGTGATTGTAGTCGAACAGGTCCATCAGGTCGTTCTCAACATCACCAAGAGACTTCTCCTCACCATCCTCGCCAGGTTCACCCGATAGGATTTGAAGTGCAGCCCTTGTCTTGTCGGTCTGTTCGTGGGCATCTGGGTAAAGAGTTCCAATTTCACGCCTTAACCAGAAAGCATCGATATCCCGGGCCGGTACGCTGTGCTTCTCTTTTTCGTCCTGTTTTCCTCCTGAAGGCGCAGAGTCGAGAATCATCTCGTCACCGACATCGGCAACAGCATCATCTTCCTTGCCCTCAGCATTCTCATCCTTCTCTTCCTCATCCTCTTCCTCGTCGGATGACTCGTCACGGACCTCATTGACTAAGCCACCCTCCTCATCGTCCTCGTCTTCGTCGAAAGCAACTGCAACACCCTGGCGCTCATCTATTTCAGCATCGTCGCCGTCGGCGCCTCCCATAGCAGCGTCCTCGTCGTCATCCTGGGCATCATAATCTGTGATCTTCTTACCGAGATTCACAAGCTCGTTGAACTGCTTTGGATTTAACGTCACGCCAAGAATATCGTCGACTTCTCGCTTCTTATCCAAGTCCTTCAAGTCATCGTCCTTCAAATACTCCAAAACAGCATCGGCCGCACTGCGCACAACCTCGTGTGGTACGTCGCCAAGGTTGTTGGCTACTATGGTGATAATTAAGTCGAAAGTCGCCTGTGTCGCAGCGGTTCGCGGTCGGTATGTGATGCCTTCCACGAGAAGATCATTGTTGCCGAGGACTCCTGTTGATTGAGGCGCTTCGGCCTTTCGTCGTTTTTGCTCCCGCGCTAGGATATCTTCGCCTTCTCTTAGACTACCTCGCTCGATGTCGGGCATGCCAGGCTGCTTCTTTGATTTCGGCGCGTCGTCGCGTGCGACTCGAGCACCCATATCTCGAATACTCAAGCGTCCAGCCAGCGACTCTGGGTCACCAGTAGTCTCATCGGTTCGTCTCGTGACGAAACGACGGTCGGCCTGGAGAACCAGGTTCGACATGGCCGAGTACTTGTACTGCGACACATCGCGATTTGCGTCGGACATGGTGGCTAGATTAATTAGGTAGATATGAAGGTTGTTGTTGTTGGAGAACGTCGATGTTCTCGACAAAAACCCGGGGCGTTAGATTATTAAATGACCATGAGTTTGCCACCAACCGCGACTGTGGTGATTATATAGCGGTTGACTGGATGCTTGGGGTTTTGCAATTGATGCGCAGGCGTTGAAAGATTGTATGGAGTCGTCACTGAATTGGAGAGTTCAAGTCGCGATCGTAAATTTCAGATCGCAGCCTAGGAGTATAATGCACTAGCCCCAATACGGTTAAAGACATTTAGAGCTTTCCTCGCGTTTGTGGCGCAGTTTGGGTGCATAAATGATATGTGGCTGGAGCTTCAGGCTCTTGTTTCTATTAACAAGCAATTGTTGGACTCTATAAGAGACCGTTCCAACAAGAAGTCTCAGTTGATATTCATCAGAATCTCCCATCTTCGTCATGAACTTTGTCTGTATTTGCGTCGCCAATTTGAAAGTCGACCGACACTAGCCACACTTCGAATATCGTCTAAGCAGCCCATGTAGTTCGTTTATTTACTTACTCCTTTCCAATAAGACCGTAGCAACAGGCCGTGAATCAGTGAACACTTCACCGCCAAAATACGAACCAAAATGACGAATCCTTCACAGACGATTGAAACGTTTCAGAAAACCCTTGGTCCGTTTATTAAACCACGAGAGCAAGTCAATTACATTCGACGAGTTTTGGCACTTCATCTAGGCTCATGCTCTCACGATGGCCCAGTCAAGCAACCTGTGTCTTTGGCGGATGCAACTCACGACGTAACTCCTGACCCTAGCTCAAAAGGATTCTACAGAGAGTACATCGAGGCTTTGAAAGCCAATGTTGATGCACGTCGAAAGTATGAAGATGCTGCGCAATCAAATCTCGCTTCATCGTCTTCAAACCAAAACTCTTCGTCCAGCAACGAGCTCCTAGAAGAGCGGTTAGCACTTTTAAAACTTCAAGCTAAGCAAAGCCGTCTTTCGGCTGTTCAGGGTCACCTTGACTCGCTCATGCAGAAGCCAGCTGCTGCACCTGAATACCTAGACCCCGAAGATGTTTTCCACGACGCTGCGAGTCTACCCAAAGTCCCAAAGGAGGTAGTGAACAGTCTCGTTGCACAACAAAGCGTCAAAAAGACCGACTTGACGGAGCAAGTTGCCCAGCTCGAAAAGACTGTCTTGAGAGCAAAGCTTCTTTTGAAGCGGGAGGAGCAACTACTTCGCGAGACCAGAGCCAATGCCCAGGGCTTACCGGATGTAGTGAGCAATGGCATCAGACTACATGCTCTGAATACAACACGAAATGAACTGATCAACTGGATCGAGACTGAGTTGAGCAAAGCATCAGGCGATGAGGAAGGGGGTGAGGAGAGTGGTTCCAAGAGCCATGCTCAAGCAACTACGGATCAAGCCACGATAAACGAGCAACTCGGCACGATAAAGGAGAAATACGCCAAATACCTTTCAAATAGGCGATCTCTTCTGTCCTCTGTTGGCGAAAAGTTCGATTCGTCAGCAGTTCCGGTCCTGGCTCCGTCCACAACCAAGCACCAAGCAGAGGAAACAGAAACTGCATCCAGCACATACCTTCTAACACCATACATTGAGACTCTGCTTGCTCTGTCAAAGAAGCAGAGAGCAATGATCACACAGAAGGCTCACGTGAACACAATTCTTGGCAAGGAAATCAAGGATAACTGTCAATCACTTGGTCATCTGGAAGAAGAAAGCCTATTCCTCTCGTCTCACTCCTCTACACCGGCTACTCGACGCAGATCTGTTTTAGGGGAGTTCCTCCCCCCTGGTGAAAGGTCAGGTCTGACTGGAAAGGTTCAACATTGGGTTCTTGCTGCCGACTCGGCCAAGATCGCAACCCTTGAGAACGTGGCGGAGCAAATTGAAGGCGGTCAGCTTGCCTTGGAAAATTCTATGCAGACATTGCAAGAGATCGATCATCTTCTGGGCCAGGTCGACGAGGAGAAAGAGGAAGAGGCTCAAGCCGATACGACGGAAGATGATGTCTGGTTGGAAGCAGGTCCCAAGTCTCCAAGTAAGACGAGGAAGCACACGGAAAAGGGCAATGCGGGGCAACCAAAGGATGCCTGGTCTGGTTTGCATGGCAACCTTGGATTAATTGGCCAGGAGGACGCGGTATAGGACTACCATAAAACAATGTCAAGTACAATAAATGTCTGGTAGTATAGAACCAGTTTAAACGCCCATCCATATCTAACCACAACTCCATTCCTCATTGCTGAGATACAATCCTACATATGAGGTCGAAGAACTTATTTCTTCGCCATGATGGCTGATATCCTCACAGACAGGTCGAGAACTGAAAGATGCTCATCGGCTCCGTCTACTAATCGTTTATCAACCTCTGAAAAGATTAGAACGATCTTGTTCTTCTGCACATCAGGAATTGTGCCATCATATATCAAAGTTTGATAGAGCTGCAACGTGTAAGCGAATATTTGGTTAAAGAGGATGTGGTCGACTTACCTGGCCCACAACTTGTCCTGCGCTCCAGCCATCTGCAACCAGCTTCTCGATAACATCAGAAATAGCCTGATACGGTGACCCCGAGCTCTTTGGGCGTATTGCGCTGACAAGATCGTGGATGGTGCTTTCCGGGATGACACCGGCAATGTCCTCGACGATCTTAACAGTGACTGCCTGCTTGTCCACATCCATCGCTTCGTCACCCTCTCCGTCCTTGTCGGGGGCACTGGCGCCTACCAGTCGAGCAGCACTTTGTAGGTATGTAATTGCTTTTCGAAGATCACCTTCGCTGCACTTGATGAGAGCCTCAACGGCGCCGTCTTCAAGCGACACGCCTTCCTTCTCTGCAATCTCCTCGAGTCGCTTCTTGGCATTGCTCTGGTCCAGACTCTTGAATCGGAACTTGCTGCATCGACTGGCAAGCGGATCGATGATTCGAGTGACATAGTTGCAAATCAAGCAAAAGCGTGTGATCTTGCTGTACGTTTCCATAGTTCGTCGTAGTGCACTCTGGGCATCTTGTGTCATGGAATCGGCCTCGTCGAGGATGATGATCTTGAACGGAGGGCAAGGGTATTTATCTTTGTAGCCAGGGGCCGGGTTGGTCAATTGCATTCGCGCAAAGTTCTTGACCTTTTCTCGGACGATGGAAATACCACGCTCATCGGAGGCGTTGAGCTCGAGGACTCTCGACTTGATCATTTCGGGACCGTAGAGCTCTTTTGCCAGCGCCAGGACGGTTGAGGTTTTTCCTGTACCCGGAGGGCCGTAGAATAGCATGTGGGGGAGCTACGAGAATCAGTATTGAAGCGTCTCGGTGTTCGGGGGTAGGATAATCGCACGTTGGAGGACTGAAGGGTCCTTTGGAGTACGTCGACGGTATGATCTTGAGCGGTGACATCGCTGAGGGTCTTTGGTCGGCTATAGACAGACAGTGAGTTTTGCGTTCCGGATTCTGTTTTGAGCAAATACATACTATTTTTCGACCCAGGGTTGCGTTCGAGTATTGGTAGGCTTGTCCTGTTTCTGGTCGGCGTTGCCATTGGCGGCAGCGGCAGCCTTTCTGGCTTTAAGATCGAAAAAGCTCGCCATTTTAGCTTAGTATGCGCCTCGTGTTTCTGTGTGTATGTGGTCGGCTATGCAGGTGGTGATGGACGTTAACTCAACGTCGTTGTATGGTAATCACTAAATCGCCGAGATGCATTGATGCGGAAGCTCGAGAAAATCAATTAACGCGTCAAGCTACGCGTAGCGCATCTCTAATGGCAACCGCTAGGTAGCAGCGACATGTGCCCCACCTTCCAAGCTAGCGGCTCCCGGGTAGGCTTCTGTCAAGACATCAAGACATCAAGACATCCATGAGAACATCCATCACGAATTAGATGATAGGGAAGGTTTCTCTGTCATCGATGCTACAATGAATCCATATGATATGATCACTTGATATTTGCTTGAGCCATTTTGTGGTTTAAATTCAAATCATACTTCGCTTCCTGTCCTACTCACTTTGCAAGCGACCTATATCTAAATGCACCTTATAGCATGTGCACATGCAAGGACAACAAATCAACGGTGGAAGCAACAGAGCTTCAAACGTCAAAAGAGTACATATGTAATCTCATTCGTACAAAGGAGAAACAAAAACATAACAGAATCATCAACAGTTGCAGCCGTGAATGGCTGGTACATCCAATTTCAATATAGCTGGGTTGTAGTTGTAGTATAAGGTCAGTAGTCAGAATGTCACAAACTGTTTGTAACAACAAATATCTGGACTATTTCCATACTCAAATCAATATCAGACTTAAAATGTTACACTGCCATATTCCAATCAGTCTATTGCATGTAATATTATAAGAGCACTGCAGGTAGGCACCTATTGGAAGTAAAGACCCAAAGGCCCGACCAACACAACTAACAGCGAGGCAGCAGTCACCCCACTTTCCTCATGCGCCCGATTTAAACGGTCTCAGTCTCACATCCCACTTTGACAGCTACAACACCCAACATCAATCACCTTTACCTCTATTGCCCAACAGAGATCTTGCAAATTCAACACTAAATATTGATCGCGAATTGTCCATGTGCGTCGCGTTTCGCAGTCAACGTCAAACCCCAAATCTCTATTTCTGAACTGCCGTATACAAGACGCCATGGACCAGTCTATCATCCGCATCTCGAAGGTTTGCTGCCCCGCATCCGCTTGCACTTCATCCCATCCCTTGCTTGGTTCACGATTCGAGACCAATACCAAGATACTAACTTCTATGGCAAGGAACTTGGCGATATCCAGAAGAACTGCGACCTGTGTACGTTGATTCCAGCTGATAATATGCAGTGCGCATCGTGAGGACAATTGACTGACCACTGTATCGACACATTCAGCAATTGCTGTGGCATGTCGTGATGTCGATGTTCGCAATGTGAAAGCCTTGATTATGGGCCCCCACGAGACGCCCTACGAATTCGGATTCTTCGAGGTCAGTTCAGAACTTTGCCCTTGCTCCTGTCTAGAAAAACCGACTGACCCAATATGTCAGTTTGCGATCCGGTTTCACAAAGGTTGGGAATCCCGTTCCTATGGCGGACCTTGGTCTCATCTTTATGACAGATTATCCCTCCAAGTCGCCGGCTGTCGTCTGTGTCACCACAAATGGAGGACGCTGCCGCTTCAACCCCAATGTTTACAGCAATGGCAAAGTCTGCCTGTAAGTACCATGTCGCATTAATCACCACTGGCTTTACGTGCTAACATCATCAGGTCAATCTTAGGGTAACTATGGTTCTGTCATAAACTCGAATGGTTGAATTGACACTTATCAGCACGTGGCGTGGCGAGCGTGGGGAGGAGTGGTCGTCCGCGCAAGGACTGGAGTCGATCTTGTTGTCCATCCAGAGTCTCCTTTCATCCAACCCCTACGAGAACGAACCCGGATTTGAGGATGCCAACGAGGAATCTGACAAGAAAGCCCAAAAAGACTATGTTCAAAAGGTTAGTGCTTCATCGAACTGGGCGAGTATGTAAGCCTCTGACATCGATCAGATCCGCCATGAAACGCTACGTATTAGTGTCATCCAACGCCTCGAGGGATATCTTGGACTCAGTTCTAGCGGATCTCAGCAACACAGTACTGTCGGGCCAGAAGTGGACGATGAAGATATTGATGAAGCCACAGTGCCCTTCGAACCGTTCAAGGACCTCTGTAAGCGCCGATTCTTGTGGTACTTCGAGTCGTATCTGGCAGCCGTCGAGAAAGGCAAGCAGGAAACCAAGCCCAACCTCCCGTTCGCGAGGATGCCATTCGAATCTCCTGGCAACAACTCTATGGATGGCAAATTCAATTATCCGGAGCTTGAACGTCGCCTACATGCTATCAAGGCCGCTATCGACGTTGAGCCCCTGAAATGGGCCGAGGAGGGCCTAGATGCCAAGAAACGCGAGACCACCGTCGCCGTGAACCTTCAGCACCAGTTCGAGCAGGTTGTCGAGGCGTTCAAAAGGAGCGATATGCCACACGATGTGTTTCTCGACAACGAGAACCCCTTTGTCTGGGTTGTAACTTATTTCGGACGACCCATGACCAACCTCGACGGAGGCTTGTTCAGAATCAAGATGAACTTTAGCGTCCGTTTCCCAGAGGAACAACCTCGTGTCAAGTTCGAGACCAAGATCTTCCACCACCACATTGCTGCAGACGGCACAGCATGCTATACCCCGAACCCCACCAAGAGGGAAGACGTGCGGTCGCACATTGAAGCTATATTTTCTATTCTCGAAGATGACGAGCCCGCCTATGACCCTCGCAAGATCGTCAACCCAGAAGCCACCAAGATGTACTGGGGTGGTAGTGCCGACGACAAGAAGAAGTACAACAGACGTCTTCGGCGATCAGTGCAGCAAAGCATGGAGTAAGTTCGCAGCCAATTTCTATAACCATGTAAGATTAGCTAACGTGATTTCACAGGGACTTTCCGGAATGATTTATGTAACATGTCAAAGGCATCCTTGAGAGATGTACTTAAAAACACAAGGAAGGCGTACCGGCAAACATTGAGGGGTATCATTGGGCTTTATCTGGCGTTGCGGCATTGGGGTACCTGGCAAATGAATGTTACGAGGATTGCCATTTCGTTCAAGTAGAGGCAACTTGCTACGAGGCATCAAATCAATGCAGTAGAAACATGGACCATATCTTTGCAGCTACATAAGCGCAATCGACAGTAGTGATGATCTATCTTGCCAGTCACAGCAAGTATGGATATTCTTGAAAGATAAAGAAACCGGATCATGATTGCTAGTCGAAAATGCTATAACCCGGCAACAGAACTCCAGAACAGGTTACATAAAGGATCTTTCTAGACTTTGTATTCGAGAGGTCTTGAAAATGGGAAACTGAAACGCTGGGTTGTGTATTGCCTGTGCGGTATACACCGAAAGGCACCAATCATCCCATCTATGAATAACGCCAGAATGCAAATGGTGTAAATCCATTGCCATAAGTATTCGCTCATATGATACTGATAAACTGCATGTAAAATCATTCTTTCGTAAACGTCGTTTTGCCGTCGTTGCTCATGACTTTCTGCTCTTGGGCTTCTTCTTTAGGCGATCCTGAGTCGGAGCATAAGGTGCCGCAACACCTTGGTATCTTTCTTGTTTTCCCTCGCCCTTGAACTCGTACATTCCGTTTGCGCCCACGGTTGCTGGCGTACCCTGACTTGGACGGTTGACTTGTTCGTTGTGCAGCTTGTCGAGGGATTCGCCTACGACAGCATACTGGGACCAGTTTATGGGTGGACATCGGACCACGTTTTGTGGTTGAGGAATTTTCTGCCATGCTGGCGGTTCAGTAGCGATGCGCTGTTTGGAGGAACCTTCGCCGGGGTCTTTCTGTTGACTTTCTGGGCCTTGTCCGCCCATTTCTGTATCTTCATCGTCGCTATCACTGTCGTCATTGGTAGGCGCATTGATTTTGTTTGCGACAAGATCATTGATAAAGGCTTCGGGGTTCTGCACTGCTTCTTCTTTTGCGCGGCTGAGGGCCTGGATGTCGGCAGTGGCACGTTGTCGCTGTATTTGAAGAACGGAAATTGCCGACTTCAGGGCGATCACATCTGGGTTTGCATCAAAGTCTAGCGGTTGAGGCGCCGGCGGTGGTATGGCAGTCTGGTCGGGTTGTGAATGTGTAAAGCTTGGGCGAGCGGCGGCGCTAGAACTAGAAGGTTCGGGCGCGGGGGGTTGCGTAGGACGCAGCGGCGGAGTGAGAGGAGAAACAGGCGGTCGGCTTGGTGAAGGAGGATTGTCGCTGGGGAGGTTATCGGTGTTGATCGTGAGGGCGGGCATGGTTGCGTTGCGCCGCAGGTGAATGTCTTTGTTGACTCGGTAGGAGTCTGGTGAGGGAGCTTGTTGCGCTGCGCCGAGCTGAGCTGAGCTAGACTGAGCTGAATACCTAGGCACCGATAAACGGGGAAGAGGTCTAAAGTCACGGACTGGGTCGGGTGGTGGTGGCCGACGAGGGGCGGAGGAAACGGTCCAATAGAAGCTCGGACGCGGGATATAAGACGGAAGATGAAAGATTGTGAAATGGGAGAGGAGAAGCTAGAGATGGACAGGCAGAGGAGAGAGAGGAGACCCAATACGGTAATTTTAGTGGCAGCTGGAGCATTTTTGGCGGGGTCAGCTAGAAGTGGACGCCTAAAAAGTGACAGTGATTGAAATGTAACGTCAGACAGACAGACACTGTGACTTGTCATTTGACTATGATTTTGATTGTTTGAAACAATTAATCAGAATCAGTACGAAAGGAGTCAAATTAAAAACTGTTCTGTGAAGAATCAATTGTTTTACGGAGATAATTAACTTATTAGTATTGACTGGATCGTGAAGCTTCAAGTCGCTGCCATAGGTAGGATGTCCTGTAGGCACCTGTAGATGGATGGACCCTGGTCACTCATGCTTGTTGACTGGGATTGGATCTCATTGTCCCACTTCAAGACGTCGATCGGACACGATCTGGCGCCAGTTCCGATGCACATACGCACGGACCACCTTGTAATTCACTACAGTACCTACAGTAACTTTACTTCTTCTCAGCTTCTCACCCGAACGAGCACAAATATGCTTTTTCTTTATGCAGGCGCATCTTGGAAGGGACATGGTAATGAACTGCCAGCAACATTTTCCGCCCAATCAATCACCTCAGAGTCAAGCCTGAAGGGATAAACGGGATGGCTTGCGGTCTAGACCTTTAGTACAACGTCTTCAATATTGGGCTGCTAATCTGTCTACACTGTTGAACACTTGTGAAGTAAGACATCGCAATCATCGATAGTTTGAATAATTCGAACGTCTACCCGAGACAACGGAATGGCCTGGATGCTACAGACGTACCAAATCCACGGAAACGGTATTCGAGTCTTAGACATTCTACTGTGATCAACTGGGCGGATACTGTAAAACACTAACTGGGGCCTTTCATGTCAAAAAAATCCATTCTTTTGCATTAGTGACTTCATACTCGCCGAGCAAAAACGTGCTCAGAGCGCAAACTTTATGCTGCTCTGTAGGGACTTTGGTAAAGACGTTGGAAGTAGTCAGGGGAATTTAATAAAAAGTGGGAGATGGCGAACTCTGCTGGTAGAGTAATACGAAAATGCCTCTCGACTAACGACGTAGTGCTGCGTTAGTTGTTGGTGTAGTAAACTCTGTTGAACAAGGCAAGACTTGCATAAAACTTTGTGTCTCCCATGAAAAGGTTGTCGAATTTCTTCAAGCCATTGACAGGAAATGATCGGCGTGGATTTCTCTATTAAGCACCTTTTGCTTTTTTCTGTGTCACTTGAGAGACTTAGCCAGCCCACATAAAGACTGATGCCATTATTGCAGAAACCCACAGAAACCCAATGGACATGGCATTTCCCATTCGTTAGTGATCGACTCAAAAAGGCGTTTGACACTTTTTGCTTTGTCGATAGACCGAATACCCGGGTCTAAGAATTCATATTACCTTGACGCCAATATTCTGAAAGACATCGGTTCAACGACGTGGCGCCCAACTCGGAGCTTGGATGCCGGCATTTGTGATTAGTTCAGTGCCACTTCAGATTTTCACGCCATTGAATCCGTTGATACGCATCGTCTGAGATCCAACCTCGGCTGGGACAGGGACAAAGGTCAGCCACAGGGACACGCCGTTGCATTATCACTATCGAAGACAACCTAGGAAAGAAACTGTTCTCTGGGTTTCCCTTGTCTGATGCGGGCATGAACCAATCAGTAGCCCACATCTAACAATTCCAGGGTTTTGTTTTTTATCTTACGTGCTAATTCTTCAGCTGGAACTAAGCCATGATCGGACTTGGCGGTACTATAGCCTGAGTATTTATGTAAGGGTGTCATGCTGCGTTGCATTGCATTTGCATGATTTGCACGATTCCGTGGTTTTGGAAGCGCTGGTGTCGAAGTGACGCTGGAGGCTTGACGAGGGAGGGTGGACAGTAATAGCCTGGGTAAGGTATGGACACTAAAAAGGTAATGGATGGATAAGAAGCAAAAGTACAATATCTCACATACCAATTGCAGTGCCTCGTGTTGTACTATTGGACACTCGACACTCCCCCCCGGGAAGAATGTTGGTGCTGAACAGCCTTTTGGGTGACACTATTTGACTGTCACATCCATTGGATTGGATCACGGTTTGTGGGCAAACACGCCAGCTCTGGTCTGGCTCGTTCTTTCTTCAAACCCTCTTTCCCTCTCTGCCTTTTTTATCAGTCTTCCCCTCTCTTCTCTATCTTCTCTTTGTTCACCTCATACAACAGTTATATCATCTGTTAATCTTCCTCTCTGCTCTACTCTCCTTTTCGCCTCTCATCTTTACTTTACCATTTACAAAATCGCTAGCTTTTATAGCATTCCATCTACCCGTCGATCCTTTAGTTTCCGTCGGCAGTGCTTCCCATTTATGCGTTGCACGACTCGTGCACTTGCATCGACCATCATCATCCCGCTGCCACCGTTGGAACAAACCGTTTGGGGCTATACAAAAAATACACCATTGACTTTGTTCCTGCATGGCATTGTACTTTTGTTTATTAAACATCAGCACTTAACTACCCTTTGTTCTTCTCTTCACAAGTCCGTTACAAAGGCGTCAAAGTCTTGCTTGAGAGGCGAATAACGATCACGAGTGAGGCTGTGGTGTGAAAGACTATGCCAAATTCAGAAACGTCCAAGACTCTCCATCATTCATATATTCAAGAACCTTTTTGAAGAACCTCAGTTATCTCGTCACCTTTGGTTTCTTTTAGATATATCATCATCTTTGAGAACTTTACCGACTGCATCAGAATACATCCGCTGTCAACCAATATCACACCAAACTACACCACTTACCCACAAGAACAATCGAATCTAGGCCTACTTTGAGGCCAAAATCACTTTAATCATGTCATCTATCACCGAATCAACCTCAGATACACCCGTCAGCCCAAGGTCATCAGCTTACATAAAACGCCAGTCGTACTATGAGTACGATCCATCCATCAGCGGTATTGAGACCTCCCGCACGTCCATGTCGTCAACAGATACACGAAAATCCAAAACAGGCAAACCTAGATGGTTCTCCCAGGTCAAAGACTGGCTGTCAGTAAGCGAACCATCAGCGCTGGCTATGAAGGAGCAGAAGAAGAACACCTTCAAACGGCATGGCATCGACATGAAGGACCCCAGAGCAGCAGTGAAGCTGCATCTACCAATTGGGAAAATACCCGAGGACGCCATCACTTCAACTCGAGGCCCCAGTCCAGAAAAGGCACGCAAGCGGGCGCGACAGCAGCGAGAAACCACACAATCTTATTCGGGAGGCAGCCAGGCGTCTCATTCGGTATCGAGCGGTCTCAGTACAGCTCCTAGTGCTAAGGAGTTTAATCCAGTCACTCCTTGGGACTCTTGATCCCTGTCAGTTATTACGGGGATAATGTGTATTGATGGATGAACTTGACTAAGAAAGCGACTGACCTTTTCATGATTTGTTTTATATGTTACGGCCAGCAAGCGCAGCCTGGAGTTGTTGAAGGAAGTGAAGATACCCTACCTACTATACCTATTTATAATACTTGACGTTTGGAAGACAGATCTTTTTTTAATAGTCTTGCTAATACTTCTTGAATATAATATCCTTTACACAGTCTCTGACCGTGATGCTACCATGATCTGATACCTGTAGTGCGACGGACTGCTGTTAGGTAGGGGACTGATCTGTGAAATGATGGCAGGCGATTCACTGCTGATGAAACAGTAGCATCTTCTTTAAAACCGCGATGTGAATGTGGATAAGAATGATAGCTGGGATGATTGATTAATATTATAGCGCCGCAAGCGATAAAGAATTAAAAAGGGCGGAAAACGGACAAAAGGTGATCGATTCAAAGAGGTTCTCGATTCTGGTGGAATGTTCAAGTTGAACTGAAACTGAGATAATGATGATGCTTTGTGGCTGTCATTGGGGGGACACCAAGACCAAGACTGGGCGGGATCTGGATGCCGAACAAGATCGGGCAAGGTCAGGTTGAGCCAAGAATGAGCAATCAAGATTCAATTGCTGTGTAAGTTCTTCACAGGATAGGTAGGACTTCTTGGCTGTGGCATGTGATGCTCAAAAGGTAACCATTGATCACTCTCTTTCTTAGTAGCTACCTAACTAAATGATATTCTTTGCTGCCTTGTTTTCTGATGGCCGGAATGGCCCATGATTAATATCCATAGAATCAAATGTTCAACTCAAAAAGCCAAGCTTCAGCTCCAAGCTCCATATCCCGGAAGCTTGTGTCCGCGCTAGCACTCCCTTGTGCACCGCTAACGGAGGCGATTGGTGACATGGCAAGCTGAAATGGCTGGCCTATGACGTATTCTACTTTTTAGTAGGTTCGCTTCATCATGGAAACAGCCGCCGTAGGAACAGTACCTACAGTATAGCACCAACGCCATAGAGTTTGGTTCATATAGAAACCTTGACAGTCTCAGAACTAGACAATTGAAACCGAAGGGCTTTTTTCTCCGAACGTTGCTTGTGCGACTCGCCATTTAATTACTGACAACTGAGGTCAAAATCGCATCCCAACTCTCTCATCTGCACTTACACAAAGCACGCTCGACATTACACCTTCATCATGCCGCTTTTCTCATCCCCCAAGAGGGATCTGAGCCAGGAGCGCGACGAAAGGCGACCGAACGGTTCAAATGGCGCCATCCGTGACCCCGAGGAAGGTGACCAGGTCGCTCCAGATGAGCATACTCGACTGCTACCAAACCGCGTCAACTCAACTCAACCTGGTCTGCTTGCACCCGATGATCCTGCAGTATCTCCCTACAACCTCTGGAGCATTCGGGCATTGCGATATCTGACGATTGCTTTCACCTTGATAACCCTAGTCTTCTGGATCTTGCTTCTGGTGTCCACCTTTGTGACACCACCTGGCATCCATACTCGTGGCAGCCCTTGGTTTGCTTTCGGTTTTGCGACATGGACGCTCGTAAACCTCATCTTCACGCTTCTCTTCTTCGAGGTGCCATCCAAGTCTGTGAGAATTCTGGCCATTTTCATGTCGGTAAGTGATAAGACCATTACCACCACTAATTCTTCGCACTCACATTCTGGTTAGGGCGTCATTCTCCTCGACATGATCCTTCTTTTGTCTGTGCAGAAGACTCGATATGAAGAAGGCTGGATCGGTGCCATCAGCGTCATCTGGGCTCTACTCACCAGTCTCTGGACGCTTTTGGTTGACCGCATGGTGAAATGGGGCAAGGCCGAGGAGGAGCAGCGCTTGACCGGTCGAGCTGAGACCAGAAGGACCCTCTTCGAATGGTCCGAGGTGATGATCTCAACTGTCGCCTATGCCGTCATGTCAGTTGCTGTGTTTCTCATTACTCTAACCATCATTCTTCGAGCTCTCGATGCAGGCGTGCCGCATCCAGGAAAGCTGCAGTGGGTCGACAATGACAAATATCGCATCCACGTCTACTGCCATGGTAACAAGACTGACTCCAAGGGCAACGAGTTGCCCACGGTTTTGTTCGAGGCTGGTGAGCGAACAGTCGAACACGAATTCTGGAACTTCGCCGACAACGCTGTCAAAAACGGATCCATCTCACGATATTGCTTCGCTGACCGGCCCGGATACGGCTGGTCGGACAATGCGCCCTCCCCTTCGTCGGCAGGCTTCGTCGTTGATACCCTTAGCGAGGCTCTTGCCGGTGCTGGCGAGAACGGACCGTGGATTCTTGCCAGTGCCGGAATTGGTTCAATTTACTCAAGAGTCTTCTCAGCACGACATGGAGACCACATCAAAGGCCTACTCCTTGTCGACCCTCTACATGAGGATCTACTCGATGATGTAGCATCGCCCGGCCGAGGATTTATTCTCTGGCTCTGGGGTGTTATCTCTCCGCTCGGACTGGACCGAATCCCTGGTGCTATCTTCCGCGGACGAACGAGCCGAGACCGAGTATACGGGCGATCAGCGCAGCAGAACGGCAAGTTCATCTTTGCCAAGTTGCAGGAGAGTCTGGTGGCTGGCTCTTTCACTCGACGAGATGCGCAAACCAGCCGCCAGATTCAGGACAAGGACACGCCGCTTGTTGTCATCAGCTCTGGCAAGCACATCAAGAACAGCCACACATGGGAGAAGAAGCAGCGAGATCTGACCAAGCTGACGGAGAACCTGAAGAGTTGGGACATTGTCGACGGGGCTCCTCACGAGGTCTGGAGCACTGTCGAAGGTCGAAAGAAGATTGAAAAGAGACTCAAAGAGCTTGTGCACGCTTGAAGGATTCAAAATAACGGGTTCAGTCACTATCGTAGTCAGACTTGAACAGGCACGTGCCTTTACCTATCAACATCCGCGGCCCTTGAACGAGATGCAAAGCAAGGATTCTACTGATATCGATGCTTGCATGTAAGACGGAAAGATGTGGAGAAATCTATTCCGCGGTTGGCTTTCTGCATGGAGCAGGGTCGGTCCCGTCCACTGTTCTGCGTTGTGCGCATAAGCATCAGCAATGCACCTCCTGGCCTTTTCTGATATACAGCACGTCTACACTTGAGCGACAAGAAGAATGGATGTTTTATGCTATTTGTTTTTCTATTCTGTTATTTGCAATCCTTTTTAGCATATGTGTAATAGTAATTCTTTTCAGTTATTACCACCGTACAATCGAAATATGATGTCGTCTATGTTACATTGACTTTAAACTCGCTTGACATTTACCTAAATTGAATTGTCTGGGTACAGAGATATCTGTCAATCCCCTGTGGCATATAATGAACTTACCTATAGTACCCGTACCGTACTGTCCCATACACCACTCGTGATGTTCTATACAACGCATCTCCTCGTCTGCTTGTACAAGTGTCTAGTGTATGCTTCGCGTTGGCATTCTTGGGTGTGGCCCCCTACCTAACCCCTCCACACTCGCAGGGCACACGTGATGGGATCTTCATGAAGCAATTTTAGACAGGGCAAGGTTATTTGCGGTAGCGCAGCATACATACATAAAGATCGTGATGTCAAAAGAGTAGATCTGACTGTATTGCTCCTAACCTCTTGCAGAGAAACAAAGGATTCTCTCCTTCTCTCTCTCTCTCTCTCTCTATCCAGGTTTAAGCGTTTGTTAGTCCGTTTTGACCAGCATCGTGATGCATGTTCCCAAGCTTAAAGGGGGAATCCGGGGATTGGAATGACCTCATAAACTCACCATACCTGTACCTTGTCATGACTGACTGGTGAGAAACAAGCTAGTAAAGGCAAGGTAGCACTGTAACTGTAAGCCGTGCTTTTTGTCTAGCGACAGCTTTGACCGTGGCTGACAGGGTGCTATCTAGTTGCCAGTTAGAGGCTCAGGCTGACTTCAGGCGGAGACGCTCCCAGTCCCAGCAACGCCTGGACAAGGACGTGGGTTCAAGTTTGTTATTTCGGAGACAAAGATCGTGTTATCATGGTACGTGGTTAAATCATAGTAGACAGGTACAGACAGTTATGTACAGGCGGTAATGCAATTTCTGTCCCCATATTCACAGGCTGTTGCTTGAGTGACATCCTTGGTGATGGACCCTAATAATTGCTGACATTATGAAATTATCGTCTCGCCCGCCCCTCCTTTTGCGCATGAAACATCCATGGATGGGGTCCAATGGAACAGAGGAAGAGACCGTAGGACTCGACAGCAAGCAGGATCATTATGTTTGCCCAAAACAGTCATGTCCATACTATGAATAACGTATCTGACATTGGATCCATGGATGGGATCTGCTAACTCATAGAAGGCTGTGCTGATGCATCCATCTATCTTATGTATCACACCTGCACCTGAAGGAAACGATTCCCGCTCGAAACACTGGATTCACCGTTTGTTTTTTATTTAGAACGCAATGGATCGCTGCTAAATCAGTGATCCTCATGAGGTAGTCTCTCTGATGGACCCCCTTGGCCTGGGCTGGAAATTGCAAGCAATGGAAGTAAAGGAAGGAAATTATTCTATACGTACCTCGAGGTATTCAAACGCCCCTAATACAACAGGGCCCACTCTTCTCTGCATCCCCCATCTGAGCCCACCAGAACCTCACATCTCGTTCGTTGAAAGGAAGTGTGTACGACAGCGGTACCTTGTATTGGTTTGGTGCACTGTCTATTGTCATTGAGTCGACTCAACTCGACTCTGCCGAGTACAGTACCTAGAGATACTGTTGGTTTGCTCAATTCTCGACCAAATAAGTACACAGTATCCCCTCTTACTGCTGCTGCTATCCGGTCGCCCAGGTACTAATGCTCGACTTGTTCCTCCTGAGACCATTTTTAGTTAGCACTAATCCCTTATATGTAGCTGATCTGGCGTAGAATCTCGGGCTCCTTCAGCGCACTCGGGTTCCATAGAGACCCCCCGCAAGGTACAAACTACCTGGCCATCCACTGATGCTGATACCCGACGTTTGCCCCTAGCAGTCAATGTACGAGACATACATTGCTAATCCCCTATTGCAACGGAGGTATCTCAGACCGGGAGTCTTTTACTCCTTCCATCTAAAGTACGGGGCCCTGGGCTCAACTGGGTTCCTCTCCACTACCACTGCCAGTTCTAGTCCCGGTTTCCACCCAACTTGGACTCAGCTCCCCTACCACCAGGCGCCTCCTGCTGCTACCAACCTACCAACCTACTACTCCATACCTACTACCTTTACTTTACCATTCATACTTTAACTCTCTCACGACAAGCTTCGACTTTACTCCCACGCTCCTTCATCCCACGCCGCCGCAGACGCGCTGCGCCGCGCCTCGTCCCCGTCGTATCTTTCCATTATCTCTGCTTTTCTTCTTCTTCGCCTCGGTCTTGCTGTTTACAGTACATGCTCTGGCTTGACGTAGCGTACTAAGTCTAGTTGTCTTGTGCCGCATCGCTTCTTCACTGCCACCGACTTGTCGCCGCCTGTTATTATCCCAGTCCGAACTGGGCTTATTGCTGGGCTGTCACGCGAACGCAAAAAAAAGACTCGATCTTATTTCTTCCCGACTGTTACCGTTTCTTACCGTCTGTCGAACAAACCGCCCGTTCTCGCCAATTGATCCTCGACATAATCGTTGTCCTTGCCGCCATTGTCGACTCTCAGCCGGTGCTGATGCCGACCGCTGCACACATCCGCCGATCTTTGCTGGAACTTTGGTACTGATAGACAATTCGCCTTTGGTTGGTTTGGAGCGAGGAGAGGGAATTGTGTATATCGTTCTGGATATCTTCTCACCATGTCGTCGAGCTACGACGAAACCATGCTCGGCGAACATAGCCATGGCGACCAATCTCACCAATATCATGCTCAGGACATGCCCCCGCATGCTGATTCGAACTGGCAACAGAATGGCAACTTCAGAACCCGGACCCCTGACAGCAGCTATCGACCGCGGCCGCCCATTTCGGCTCCAGGTACACCCAACCCGCCAGGATGGGCTGAGGACCAACCGCCCCGCAAAAGCGTTGAGCGGAACAGATCGCGAGGCCGGAATGGGAGGTCTGTCAGTGGCCAGACGAGGACATGCCAGGCGTGTGGTGAACCCTTGACGGGCCAGTTCGTTCGGGCTCTTGATGGAACATTCCATCTTGACTGTTTTAAGTGCCAGGTGCGGATCCCAGGTCGATTCAGTCATAGCTTGGTGGCAGTAGATGCTAATTGTTCAACTTGTAGGATTGCGGTGAAATTGTAGCTTCAAAATTCTTCCCGGCTGAGGACGAGAACGGCCAAGGACAATATCCCCTTTGCGAAACTGACTACTTTCGCCGACTTGGCCTCCTTTGCTACCAGTGCGGGGGAGCGCTTCGTGGCTCCTACATCACCGCCCTAGACCGCAAGTACCATGTCGATCATTTTACATGCTCACTATGTTCAACGATATTCGGCGCCCAGGATAGTTACTACGAACATGATGGAAACGTTTACTGCCATTATCATTATTCGACACAATTCGCCCAGCGGTGCAATGGTTGTCAGACTGCCATTCTAAAACAGTTTGTTGAGATTTTCAGAAATGGACAAAATCAACATTGGCATCCCGAATGTTATATGATTCACAAATTCTGGAATGTGCGGTTGGCACAACCTGCAGACTCGATACCTGCGCTTGAAAGTACGGACGATGCTGCGGGTAGAGACCTTATCCGCGAAGAGGAAGAGCGTATGGAAGAGAAGGTCTTCCGTATATGGAGCGTTCTGTCGACATTTGAAGAATCGTCCGCAGCATGTATTTCTGACATGCTGCTCCATGTCAGCAACGGCTCATATGTGGAGGGAGTTTTTGTTGCTAAGCGCTTCATCTGGCACGTTGAGATTTTGTTCCAGTCTGCAGATAGACTCGATGCAACGATGGTGAGCTCAAATCAGAAAGGTAAAGACACTTTGACTTTGAAATCTTATTGCATGGGTTCTAACGTTGTGCTCAGGCATGTCTTATGGGCGAGAAGCCAAATTACTGTGCAAGAAGATTGTTTCCTTCTTTTCTCTTCTTTCCAAAACGCAGGACAGCGCTACCCACAAACTCGGAGTCACACAGGAGCTTCTGTCACTTGTTACTGGCCTCGCTCATTATCTCAAGCTCCTCATCCGAATTTGTCTTCAAGGTGCATTGCGACTTGAGCGTGAAGCAACTTCCTCGACTGGCTTGTATCAGTTTCTTGACGATTTGAGTGATCTTGACGCGGTTAAGAACGATGACGGCCAGTTGTCGGTGACTGCAAGCGGCGGAAAGCTCTCTGCCAATGACTCGGACCATTGCGCCCTATGCCACAGATCCGTCGAAGACGAGTGTGCAAAGAACGGCGACATGAGGTGGCATCTCAACTGTGTTAGGTGCACGAGGTGTTCGCGTGATATAGGTCGATCGCTGGTAGAAGCTCGCTTCAACACCCTTGATCGAAAGATCTACTGCACGAACTGTGCTGGAGCCAATACACAGCCGCTTGAGCATGTTTCAAAACTCCAGCAATACGTCTTCCTGCTCCGCGTTGCACTGGCACGGTTGTTGGATATTCTCAAAGCCAACGGCACTCTTCCACGATCCAATGACGACTCCGATAATAACGGTTTCGGTGCTGCTGACGGACCGGGAGGGGATCCCAGATCTCGGGGAGGGGACCAGTCACGCGGGCCTGGCGGCAGCAAACGAGAGTCGTCTTATGAGAATACTCTGAATGATGTACGCAGACTCCGAAGTACGCGACTAGACCGGCATCTGTCTTCTAGTGTTCGACAGGCCCGAAGCTCTCGTGTGATGGATACGGATGGTCGGGGACCACGCCCAGGTTCAGCTGGTGATGCTGGCCCTGCTGGCCAGAACTCTACCGATCTCATGTTTGGACAGAACGACGGCATCACACTGGATGATATTCCAAGAATTGTGGCTGTAGAGCAGTCTCGGGAACAGCAGCAAAGGTTGCCGCAGCCGTTTCAAGACCGCTCCCTAGATGCTCCATCCGCGCAGGGCCATCAGCGAACGCAATCTGCTGATCGAGAGCGCTCCGATCTGATGCCCCGACAAATTGGGCGAAAATTCTTTTCTGAGCTCTCAGGTCTCGAGTACTTCAACGTCCGTCATCTTGCCGTACTTACCATGCAGCCCATGATCGAACAAGAATTCTCTCTCGATGAGCTGCTCAGCTTTATCGAGTCGCGCAAACAAGCAACCTTCTGGAAGAATATCGGAAAGGCCTTTAAGAACGATAAGAACAAGAGCGTCAAGAAGAAGGGCGTGTTTGGTGTACCCCTGGAGATCATCATCGAAAGAGATGGCGCAGACTCAACAGATGGCGTTGGACCGGGCACCCTTCGAATTCCAGCAGTAGTTGATGATATTGTCTCATCCATGCGCAAGATGGATCTCTCTGTTGAGGGTGTGTTCCGAAAGAACGGCAATATCAAGAAGCTGCAAGGCTTAGTGGATACCATCAACACAGAGGGCTGCGACGTGGTGAGCTTTATGGAGCAACCAGTTGTTCAGCTTGCCGCTCTTCTGAAGCGTTACCTGCGAGATCTGCCAGATCCCCTGATGACCCACAAGCTGTATAGGCTGTGGATCAGCGCGGCCAAGATTTCAGATCATGAGAAGAGAAAGCAATGCCTTCATTTGACTTGTTGTCTTCTACCCAAGAGCCACCGAGACTGTCTTGAAATTCTCTTTAGTTTCCTCAAGTGGGCCGGGACGTTCCATCAGTTGGACGAGGATCTTGGATCCAAAATGGACACAAGAAACCTCGCCACTGTCATTGCACCCAACATTCTAACAAACCCTACTAAAGCGATGGCCATGGACAGCGAAGCCATGTATGTCATTGACGCTGTGGAGATGATGATTGTGAACATTGAAGAAATGTGTCAGGTAAGAAGCGATACTGTCTACGATCAAGTTAACATGGTCAACTAACTCTTCACAGGTTCCTGACGAGATTCTCGGTCTCATGAACGACCCCTACATTTTCACCAACAGCGGAGACCTTACCACGAAGGACATTCTGAAGCGTTTTCAGGATAGACGGGGACAGATTTCCATTTCCGATGTGAATGAAGTTTACAACCGTCAGGACAACTCCACCCGACCACCAGCTCGGCGAGTAGAAACTGACCCAGCGGTATGGCAGGGCGAAGCCACTGTTCGCACGATACAAGATCCTTCGATGCCTTTCCCTAATAATGGGAACGGAACTCCGCCGGCGCGGTTCAGAGGTCGAAACGATCTAAATCCCTCACCATATGGGCACAACCAGTTCAATCAGTCAGATAGCCAGCTTGATAGCGCCGAGCATAGCAGAAGGCGTGAATGGCGCAATTCTGGCCTAGGACGACAAGGCAGCGGACTCGGCGTGTCCGGCAACTCATGATACTCTTGTTTTTCCAGAGATGTTCTTGATCACAACTGGGTTAGGCAATGCCTGGTCTCAGACTTCATTTCGGTTTTCACGTGCAGTCCAGGACGCATGGTTTGGGAGTAGAGAATCATTTGCATAGTTGACGGCGTTCTTCTTTGCTTCTTAAAAAAAAAAAACACTGCCGTGCTTCACTACGCCTGCACCGCTCGAAAATAAGAGGAAAAGCACTTGATCGCGAGAAGGCCTCCGTCGTTTTCTTTCTTACACTACACTACACTGTGTGGCACGACAAACCTGGTAGTTTTTTTGTTACTTTACCGGAAGGGTGACTACGCTCTCCCTTCTGGCAATCTTCTTTTCTCAGCGCCCAACACTACGATATTTCCAACCTCACATTACCCGAGTGGCATGGAAGATATCTGTACGCTGCTCCTCCCTTTTTTGGTTCAGCGTTTATTACTTGGGGGAGGGAGGAACTTCGGGGTATATACCTTTTTCTTATGAAAACAAAAAAGGTTTCAAGAGAGGGGGTTGTTAATCTTTTTCAGTTTCTCTGCTTTCTATCTTCTTCTATACCTAAGTTGGATGGAGTAAATCATATAAGCGGGTTGATACCGTTTGGTGTGGCAAAACGAGACGATATGAGGCGGAGCCAAGGAATGCAAAGGGGATTGATTGCCTATATTCATACCTCGCATAAGAGGTGCGTGGATGCTTGGGTCAGATGTGAGGATGTAAACATGGATGGGATATTGGTCACGGATCCAGGTGACGGCGAGATAGGAACAATAGATTCCGTTCCAATTGGGTACTCATGATTTGATGATTAGACTTTTACTACCAACCCCTTCTGTTTGTGCAATATTTGCGCTTGTGAATCAAAGTCTTGTGGGCAATTTATCTTGTCCATAGCAGGGCAAAGATTATTTGAGATTTAGAAATGATATTGTTAGAATACAAGTAACCACAGACTTCGTGTCGAAGCATCATCAGCTATAATTAAAGAGCTCGCCTATTAGATATATAGACCAAACATGTACGGCAAAATAGCCAAATATGAAGTTTTTATCCCATTTGCCCTCTCTTATCTCATTAAGGGAAATCGCCCCTTTCTTGCTCATTTCGCTCGTTACTGGACCCATTACGCCTTGACAGGGGCAGCAGCGGCCTTGTCTTGCTCGAGGAACCAGTTCACACCACGGTCAATACCCTCCTTCAAAGACCAGAGAGGCTGGTAGTGTAGTGCTCGCTTGGCCTTGTTGATGTTGTAGTAACGAGTCATGCAGCTCATGATGATGGCTTTGCGGGTCAGAGTGGGTGTCTTGCCTAGAATGCTAGCAAGCACCTCGCTGATATAGCCAAAGGTGATACCGAGCTCACGGTTGAGATACCAGTTGGGCTCAGTTCCCTTGTCGTAGCCTGCGGCGTGCCAGATAGTACGGGCAAAATCCCAGAAGTAGACGGGAGTGTCGTTTGTAATGAAGAAGGCCTCGCCGTCGACGCGCTCGTGATCGAGAGGGATAGTGGAGGAAGCGGCGGTGGCGAGGAGGAGCTGCGCAGCGAGGAGATGGGCGTGGGCGACGTTGCCAACGTAGGTAAAGTCGAAGAGGTTCTCGTTGGTGCCAACCTGGATCGTGTGCTTGCCGCGCTTGTAGGCGTTGAGGATACCAGCGAGAGTCTGGACATCGCCCTCGCCGAAGATACCAGCTGGGCGAATCGAGGTTGTAAGGAGCTTAGAGTCGTCTTGGCGGTTGGCCTTGAGAACGATTTCCTCAGCCTGAGCCTGTAGATAGTGGAATCATCGTAAGTCAATCTGTCTAAAGTGGTGGGGATATGGCGTGAGCATACCTTGGTCTCGGAGTAGTATTCAGTCTGCTGCTCGCCACGGATCAAAGGCCAACGCTCATCAGCGTTGAGCAGATCAGTAACATTATCGCTAATGACACTAGCAGAGCTGGTGTAGACGAGGACCTTGACACCAGTCTTCTGGCAGGCGTCGACAACAGCCTGTGTACCGTCGACGTTGACCTTCTTGAATACATCGTGACCAATCTTGGGGTTGACGGCGACAGGTGAAGCCGTGTGGATGACAACATCGGGCTTAAGCTCTTCGAAAAGGGACAGGAGACGCTCAGAGTCGGTAATGTCGCACTCGTGGTACTCGGCTTTAGGATTGCGGTTGCGCTCGCATCGCAGATCAACGCCGATAGTGGCGGTTGTTGTCCATTGCTCGAGGGCCTGGTTGACGATATGATGGCCTAGAAAGCCGTTGCCGCCAATGACAACGACTCTTCCCAGGGGACCTCTAGACTTTGTGGTCTCAGCCATTTTTTCTTGGTGTGTTTGTTTGCGTAGGTAAGAGTACGGTCGCAATGGGAGTCGAGGAGGTGGGAAGAGTAAGCCAGAGAGAGAGAGAGAGAGAGTATAGATTCTGGATCTCCGGGGTGCTGTACTATAAGCTAACTAAAAGGCCAAGTCAAGTTAATTTGGTGGTGAGAGCAGTTGGAGCAGGGGTCCATCTCTCTCTGTATGTGGCTGAAATTGACCCTTTACCTTAGCAGCCAGGGCAGCTTAGGCTAATGGATATAATGGTGGGGGTGAGGAGCGATGCGCTGCAGTGGCGTGAGCCGGGGGGCTTGCAGGTGCCTACTGTAGCAACCAATCAGTGAATTACTGCCTTCAATCTTCAGCAGCCTTTACTTTTGTGCTCTACTTCCACGCCGTGGATGCGTCACAAGACTTTGTTTCTCCTCATCAAGTAATGACTTTTTGGCTTTTTGTACTTTGCCTAAAGCATCTCTTTCTGTTGTCTTCTCTTCTCTTATTCCTTGCCTTTTGCTTTATCCATATAATGACCCCTTGTTTACCCCTGGCTCGTGCTCTCTCTTAATATTCTGGATCACTTTGGACATCAACCTCTACTACACTATATCCATCAACTCTGACTACCTACCTACGATAATTCTACTCGGTCTATAAGATAGTGTCTTTAGACGAGTATCAGCCGACATGCTTTATTGGCTCTCAAAATATGGCAGGAAACAGCTCGGACGATACAGAGATCCTCGTCCATATCACGGCACCAAGTCGGTCAGCCGATGATGCCCTCTACCGTCGACTTGCGCAGGCATATCTCGCATTTGAGCCTCAGAAACGTACAGAGCTTTCCTTGATATCGTCTCAGGGGAGGGAGGAGCAATGCGCCGCCACGACGCAGGATGTATGGGCACCTTCACCAAGCCAGGTCCTGGCAGGAGCTTCATTCGGACGATCTTTTGAAATCACTTCGCAGGATATGAGCTTTGAAGGAGCTGTGGATAATCGTGCTTCACCACGTCTTCCTCACACAACAGTGGCTCAGGATATGATTCCTTCTTCGGAAGATGTCGGTTTTGGGTCAGTCAACTCCTGGTGCGCGCCCCCGAGTCAGATCAGCGACTCTTATCCTATGCCAGATGCTGGTTTGTTGAGTGTTTCGCCGTCTCGGATTCTTCAAAGCTATATCGGATGGACTCAGTCTTCTCAGACCTCTCTTCCATATTCGTCACCAATCGCTTATAGGCAAAGTGTCCCTGATCCTGGGCGAGGCTTAAATATAGCATCCTCGCTACCTGTCCCCAGTCAGGAAGAGTCGCTGCTATTTGAGCCGCCTAGATTCATAGAATCCGGAAATGTTGTCCCAACAACACAGGAGCATCAAGAAGTCGATGTTCCTATCCCATCGGCCAACACTGAAATAGTAGCCTTTGAACATCTAGCGCCAGAGATCACGCATGTGACAGCGACCGTGGTTAGTGACCGCTCACCACTTCGATCGCCTCGTGCAGGATCGGAGCCTCCTCCCGCAAAACGGTACAGGATCGGTCAGATGGAGCATGGCGACCTGGTTCGAAGCTCCAGCGATACAGGCCCAGCACTGTCAACGAGGAATTCGCAGGCAGACCAAGTCAACAGCAGTCTGGAAATTCGGCCACCGTCACCACCTGTTGGTGTCAAAGATATCGGTCCTGCGGATCTGATTCCAGAGAAGTTTGCAAAACTCGCGCACGACCTGGGGTCAAGATACCGCCCCACGGTAAAACGGGATATCGACCCTTTCGAAAGGGGATACTGGCTACTTGACTGCAAAGCTTGGAGTACAGAAGCTCAGTTTAATGCCTGGGTATTCCTTAGCAACTATCTCAAGAGTGGCTTGGCTGGCTGGGGTACTTGGTGCCGTCGAGACGCAAGGCATGACTGGATCCGTCTTTACTGTTGGGGGCATGCTACAAAACACACATACCTCCTTCTATATCTTGCCAGTGGAAGGCAGGTCAAGACAACTGGTGTGAAATGGCATGACGCAGGTGGTGAGGTGGTTCTAGAAATCCCGCCTTATGAGAAGCAGGGATAGCTTGGATTACATCCTATAAACTGGGTTTTGGATACTGAGTAGAACTTGGATGTTTTTGCTTTAGGGCGCGGCGCTGGTTGGGTACTTTGCTATATATCACTTGGCGTAAAAAGCAACA
Organism: Fusarium flagelliforme; assembly: GCF_020744385.1. Taxonomy (NCBI): domain Eukaryota; kingdom Fungi; phylum Ascomycota; class Sordariomycetes; order Hypocreales; family Nectriaceae; genus Fusarium; species Fusarium flagelliforme. Next base: position 3,864,929 of record NW_025763503.1, read on the forward strand.
GACATCAGATACACGGCGGCAGAGCTTTCAAATTCACATTAGAAGAAGACATGTTCCGTACATTGTAAGAGCCTTTATTTATCGATTACTTGTCAGTGACTATGACCACCCATCACCAGCTCAGCTGGTACTCAAGGCTACCCGTCCTGCCAAGAGCCCGATACCAAACACCCGTTTCGGTACAAACACGAAAACAGAACAAAACCACAGTACCCTTATTTCATGACCCGAGTCCATTCCCCTGTAGCCAGCCCCGCCATAAATCATAAATCCCCATCCCAATCAGCATGACAAAGCTCAAGAAGAGAACTATCCTTTTACGCATAATACTACACTATGTAGGTAGTAACATCTCAAGTTCTTTTATTTGAGATGCTCAGCAGCCTCCTGAATAGCCTTTGCGCGGGCATCCAGCTTTTCAGTCTCAGCCTTATACTTGATCGACGTCTCAGCGGCCTTCTCCTCGTAGCGAGCCTTCTCGGCTGGGCTGAGTTTTTTCCACTCCTCAGCAAGTATCTTGAATTGTTCGGCGGCAGACGTTGTGCTGGAAGCACCCGGGTGGTGCTCGGTGACATACAAGGAGTAAGAGCCTTGTGGGCGACTGGGCAGGCGCTCGTCGCTAATTATCTTCTCGGGCTTGCCAGTCAAGAATCCCAAACGACGGCGGCACTTGTTGGCCAAGTGTACGCGAGCAGGCTCGTGAGCCTCAAGCCAAACCTTGTAGTTCTCTTGGTTCTTCTCACGGTTGATAGATGCTCTGCGGGTAAGGTCCTGTATTACGTATTAGAACATATAGAAAGGTCAGGAAGATGCGACGGGAACATACATCGATCTCAGATGTGTCGAGTTGGCGGAACTTCTCTGCCATCTCCTTGGCTTGCTCTACGATTCCGCCAACGCCCAGGTGGTTTCCTCTCTGCTCAAACATGTACAGGAGCCATGTAGAAGCTGGCAGCTGGGCAGGCTTGTCCTTGAGCACCCATTTCTTGAGTTCCCTGATCTCGAGTCTCTTGAGCTTCTCGGGGTCCACAACCTTCTTGGGCTTCTTGGGCTTTTCCTCAGCAGCCTTGGCCTTAGGCTTAGCCTTGACCTTATCCTTGGGCTTGGTTTCAGTAGCCTTGGACTTGGACTTGGTAGCAGTGGTGGTACCGGTCGCTTTCTTGGTGCTAGTGCTGGTCGTGGTCTTCTTGGCGGGCTTCTTATCGCTCGCGGTAGGAGAGGATGACCATGTTGAGGTCGTGAAGCTTCGAATGGGAAGCGCGGTTGCAACAGCGGACTGGCGGCAGAGCAATTGGGCGGAAACGGAAGTGGGAGCAACGCGACGAACGGCGACCCTACCCACGGAGGTGAGCATTATGAGAGGTGGATTTGGTTTGACTGGAGGGAATTGAGTTTGCGCAATGGATGCGTTTCGAGAGCACGCGACGGGCGACTGGAGACGAGGCTGAATTTTGTGTACGGTGAGAAATTGGTCTAGTTTGGCATGAGGCTGGTGGTGTTGAGCCTGCCTCTAATCAATGTTTTAGGTATTCTGGGCAGTTTCCGTGCCCGCAAAGGTGGGCAGGTGGGCTCAACTTCATGCGGAAAGAGCTCCATGGTAAAGGCAGACAACAGGTACCCTGTGCTACACCAATTGTGGCTGTCGCGGCATGTACTCTTTTATGGCCTACTAACTTTGAGCTACAGCTCTTGCAGCTACAGCATCAGGCCAATCGCTGTTGTGAAAAACAGCTTATGTAACACGTTAGCACCTCCACCTCATCCGCTGTTCGCAGGCTGCCGTTGGACGCGACAGTGAGGTCAAGGCTGGACCAAAGAGTAGCTCTCTCTCAACTTCATCATCATCAACATCATCAACCTCGACAACAACGAATTCTCACTTCAACACGGGCGAGACACTATACTATCACAAGCCGTATACTTCGTCGCCTTTCCCAATCACCCTCCGAATCAACCACATAAACCATGGATCACCGTCCGCAAGCTTGGGGCCGTGTATGTCGACCTATACAGACCCCTCGGTATCATCAATTGTAATGAAACTGACCCTAAACAGCCTAGAGACGATGTTTACGGCGCCTACGATGCCTCTTTCATGAGTGACAACGGTCCCAAGCAAAACACCCAGCAGCCCATTGTTACTGGTACCTCCGTCATCGCCGTCAAGTTCAAGGATGGTGTTGTCATGGCTGCCGATAACCTAGGTCCGTCTTATCTTTTCTATATCAATACTGTAGCGAAACCTGACTAGTTATCAGCTTCATACGGCTCTCTCGCTCGTTTCACCGACGTTAAGCGACTCCGTTCTTTCGCCGACTCATCAGTTGTTGGCTTCAGCGGTGATATCTCCGACATGCAGTATCTCGACCGCCACCTCATCGAGCTGTCCCTCGACGAGGCTTACACCTCCCCCGACGCACCGCGTCTTAACGCCGCAAACCTCCACCGCTACCTCGCCAAGCTTCTCTACCGCCGCCGTTCCAAATTCGACCCCCTCTGGAACCACCTCCTTGTTGCTGGTCTCGACGACGATGACAAGCCTTTCCTTGCTGCCGCCGACCTTCTCGGCAGCACCTACAGTGCCCCCAGTCTGGCCACCGGTTTCGGTGCTATGTTGGCTCAGCCTATCATGCGTCGCCATGTTCCCGACGAGGAGGCTTCTCAGAACCTGGACAAGGAGGGTGCTATCAAGATTATTAAGGAGTGTATGAAGGTCCTGTTCTACCGTGACGCTCGCAGTCTGGATTCCTACTCAATGGCTGTTGTTACTAAGGAGGGTGTGGAGATCGACGATGGTCTGCAGTTGGAGGCTCAGAGCTGGGCTTTTGCGGAGAGAATCCGTGGCTATGGCACTCAAACTGTCTAAAGCTACTGGGATTTGTTAATGGGAAGAACGTTGTGGCAAGGACTCGTCACAAATGTACTTGATAAGAGGTCACACAAGAATTCAAGCAAGAGACTTGATCTTATGTTACATTAGAAAGGGTTTACCTAAATTACAATCATGATGATGACAATATTTTTAAGAATTGAATTCGCATACTATGATTTGGAGGAACAACTCTTCTCATTTATGATAGAGCAGAGATGAAATACTGGACGAACCGGGGACAAGGCATGCACATCCGTGAAAACATTGTCAGACTCATTGTATACTTTGCAAGACTTAAATATTCGTGATTACGTTGCCTAGACTATGTATCGTCAATAAGCCAACCTGCTTATCCAACCTCTTCTTCTTGAGGTATATCATCTAAAACTAAACCAGACCAGCCTGGTTTCCTGGCCTCCCATTTATTCATTTATTTTTGCCAAACAATCGTTCCATGCTACCCAGGGAGACTATACACAAAAGACTTGACCAATGTACTCAATGCAAGCCAGTGTTGTCCAAAACCCAACTCCAAACGTCATCATAAACCTCTTGTTGACAAGCAAGAGTAACTCAACCAGCCGCCAAGCTCGTACTGTAAATGACATCTAGTCAAACACAGTGATAAGCTTACTCGACAGTGACCGACTTGGCCAAGTTACGGGGGAAGTCAACGTTGAGACCCTCGAGAACGGCGAGCCAGTAGGCAATAAGCTGAAGAGGGATGACGTTGAGGAGACCCTGAAGAACGTCGACAGTCTTAGGGATCTCGATCTTCTCAGCCTCAGAAGCCTTGAACTCCTCATCGTCGGGGTTGCAGATGACGATGGGCTTACCACCGCGAGCAATAACCTGCTGGTAGGCGTTCAGAGACTTCTTGAAGAGGTCGTCACGGGTGAGGATCATGATGATGGGAAGGTTCTCATCGACCAGGGCCAGGACACCGTGCTTCAGCTCACCGGACATGACAGCCTCACAGTGAAGGTAAGAGATTTCCTTAATCTTAAGGGCACCCTCAAGGGCAGTGGAGAACTGGCTACCACGTCCGAGAAGGAGAAGAGACTTCTGGTTCATGAAGTTCTCGCAGAGCTTCTTGATGGAAGAGTCGAGGTCAAGGATGGACTTGATCTGAGCAGAGACGTTGGAGAGACCCTCCATGATCTCCTCACGACGAGCCTTCTTGGAGGCACGGTCCTCGCTCAGGGAAAGAGCGAACATGACCATGGCAATGAACTGAGAAGTGTAGGCCTTGGTGGAGGCGACACCGATCTCAGGGCCAGCGTTGATGTGGACACCACAGTGGGTGAGGAGAGAGATGGAAGAACCGACGACGTTGACGATACCAACGGTCAGAGCACCGCGCTCCAAGCAGTAGCGGAGAGCCATGAGAGAGTCAGCAGTCTCACCAGACTGAGAGACGAAGACACAGGTGTCGTCACGGAAGACGGGGGCCTGTCTGTCAAGGAAATCGGAGGCCAGCTCAACGGCGATAGGGATCTCAGCAAGCTCCTCAAAGATACCACGGACAGCCATGCAAGAGTGGTAAGAGGTACCGCAAGCAATGAAGATGATACGGCGGCATCGGCGGATGGTGGACATGTAAGAGCGGAGACCACCGAGAGTGACAGTCTTGTTGGCAATGTCGAGACGACCACGCATGGTGTTGACGACGGACTCGGGCTGCTCGAAGATCTCCTTCTGCATGAAGTGGTCGAACTTACCCTTCATGATCTCCTGGAGCTCGAGCTCGAGGGTCTGGATAGTTCGGACGTTGGAGCTGCCATCGGCCTTCTTGAGACGGTGGATGTTGAGAGAGCCCTCGTGGATGTGGGCAATGTCATCGTCTTCAAGGTACATGACCTTCTTGGTGTGCTCGACAATGGCCGAGGGGTCGGAGGACAGGAAGAACTCAGTGGGCATGGGCATGCCATCATCGGTCATGAAGGCACGAGACTGAGATCGGTGGAGGAGGGACTTGTCGGGGGCACCGAGAAGGCCAGAGTCAGGGGCAAGAAGGTCGTTCTTCTTAATGGCGACATTCTGGGCAGCAGCCTCGGCAGGGAGGGCGGCGTTCTCGTCGGAGTACTCAACATCGACGAAGTCGACCTTCATGCGGCGCTCGGTCTTGACACCGATAACGAGGGGAGAACCCTTTCGGGCGGCGATGACCTCATGGGGGTAGTGGACGGACTTGATGAGAAGACCATAAGCACCCTCGAGCTCCTGGATGACAGCCTTGGCCAAGTCGGTGAAGCCAATGGAAGGGTGCTGGTCGTGGATGTACTTTGTGAGCTTGGCAATGCACTCAGTGTCGGTCTCAGTCTCGAACTTGAAACCCTTGGTCTGGAGGAGAGTCTTAAGCTCCTTGTAGTTGGTGATGATACCGTTGTGGACGATGGTGAACTCCCAGTTGGCGTCAGATCTGCATTCAGGGGTTATGGTTAGCACATGGTGTTCCGATTCAATCCCAATTCAGCATTGATCTTCAGGTCTTCAAATGTGGACAAAAGACCGACCAAGAATCAAGGAACTGGGTTGGCAATTTGGGGGTTCCTCATATTAGAACGTACCGGTGAGGGTGGCAGTTGGTGGTGGAAGGAGGACCGTGAGTAGCCCATCGAGTGTGGGCAATACCGGCATGTGAATCAAAGATCTTCTCGAGGTCGACGTCGGACTCGTCGATGAGCTTTCGGAGCTTAGCGACCTTGCCAACCTCCTTGAAGGCAATAACCTCCTTCTTCTTGTCGCCGTCGACAGCTAGACCAGCAGAGTCATATCCACGGTACTCGAGACGGGACAGACCTGTGCAAAAAAGCAATGTCAGCAAACACGAAGCTGGGCGCTGATCCCACGTCTCACCAGTGAATGGCGGGGCGGGGCATGGAGGGTGAAAGGGGTGGTGAGGGGCAGCCCAGTCCAGTCCAGTCCAGTCCAGCTGAGGAGGGGAACAACAGCTCGACTTGACTTGGCTTGACTTGCGTGGGAGAAAACTAACCGTTGACAAGAGTGTCGAGGATGAACTTGCGGTCCTTCTCGACCAGGTAGTTGATGTAACCGAAAATACCACTGTTGTCGAATGCGATTAGCGATTTCTGTTTTGGCCAATTGGGCCACCTAGTCCATTGACTACCAGCTTGTTCTTGTTCTTCATTGTTGCCTCCAAGTATCCATCCCTCATCCTGACATGCGATGGTCGCAGGCTAGAATCGGTGGAAGCTCGGTGGCTGGCAACAAAGAGAGCTAAGATTGGCGGTAACAAAGGCGGTGACGAGGAGAGCTTCCTTACCACATATTGACTGAGCTCTTTGCGGTAGGGAAAAATAGACGTGCGTAGACAATGAATGGGTTTCGTTAAGAGGCGGTCGGTGAGAGCAAAGCCGAGAGCGAGCGGATGAGTGGGGGAGGAGGGACAGGCGGAAGAGTAGAGTTTAGGGGTATCAAGAAGCAATAAGGTGTAGATGAGAGAGGAGAAAGAGGAGAGAAGAGCAGAACAAGAAAGGTGATGGAGGGAGGAGAAGAAGGTTGTATATGTAGTTTGTTGAGCTGCGTAAGAACCGAACCTAGAAAGGTAGGAAGGCACCGCTCACCTCATTCATTCATTCATGGGAGGGTAGAGCGGTATCCGTACGGGATGGTCCCAGCTTCCTGCGCTGTGGAGTACCTTGGCCCGCAGTCGTTCACTGTAAGCTACCTAGCAGCCAGCCTAACCTCCACTAACGTTTAGGCATGCTTAGGCGCTATGCTTTCCATCATTATCTTCTCGCTGAACTTAGCCCATGGATGAATGGTCGTCTCAGAAGCATCCACCATCCATGCTTGCACTCCCACATTGAAGTGGGGTCAAGATGACAATAGAGGGGGGGTGGTAGACAGGGATGTCCCGCCAGGGCCCCTCCATAGATGATGGATGGGTGAGAAAGAGAGTGAGACCTGTCGTTTGGCCCAGGTACAGAAAACATTGCTTGAGCTCCCAGCAAGCACACCGATAGGTAGAGAGATATATCACTAAAGATGGCAATCACAATGAGTATGCAGGTCTTTGGTCTCAGCTATAACACATGCATCTTCTTGAATCGCAGGAAACACCAAGTTTGAGATGGCTCAGGGATATGCCACCATCAGACGTTTTAAGTTGACTACAAGCACTGCAGACAGCATAATAACAGCCTGGGATCTTATGGCTGGGACCAACATGTATGGCCCTGTTGCACTGCATCTGGTTATCGTAAACGTGGCCGTAGCTCGCGGCTGTTGAGACGTTAGGCTGGCATGGAAGAGAGAAGCCATCTGGTTTTGCATTGCCTTGTCAGCCGCTATCCATCGCTCATGGTTGCATAAGGGTCCAAGACGACGCCAAGGCCTTCACCGGCCTCTCGTTTCTCCTACCGTTGAACTAGGTACCTACCTAGATAGATCTCATAATCCATTCTACCTACCTACACATACCAGATGCTGAGAATACGACATGCCCTGGTGATTCTAACCCGATTGTAAAGTCGACACCCGGCAGGCGGTGCTTCTCATCAAGTGAAACCCCTGGCAAGAGAACTAACTGGTCTGTCACGGTTTGAGTTAGATCGTGAAGTTTAGGTCCCGTTCCCTCCAACCTTCGTCATGGCAACGCATCTCGCCGAGCCGCAGGTAAGACTTGCACTAACAGAATAGTCCGTCCATCCATCATGGAAACTTTTTTGGAGGGGACAAGTTCCTGATCGGCAGAGCCAATCTGGCTTCTGGGCAAACTCTGTCTGTTAATGCTGTACCTGATGAATATTTGGCGGTGGTATGTGTTAATTACTTAGTAAGATTTTTCTCTTTTCACCGTATTCTGTTCAACTCGGGCCATGTTCTCTCCCAGTACTACCTATCCAAGCTATCGGTTAGGTAAAGCGTCACTTATCATGTCTACATAAACATCGTCATCAAGAGGCGGACAGACCAGACATACAGGCTACCTGGTCTTATGCCTACGCCTCCACCTTTCCTTCACCAGCCTCACGGGGTTTCCGGGCCTTGTCAAAAACACAACCTACCTAACGTCCGGAAGGCTGCAGCTGTCTCGGTATGTCGTTTCTGCCACTGAAAAAGATGAGACCCTGGACAGCCGGCGCAATTTTCTTATCTTGAAGCATGAGATCTGCATAGCCATACGAGGAAGCCAAGTTCGTATTTTGAACTGTACTGTACTGTAATACTGTATTTCTCCGGATGGATGCTCCTCTTCGGTACTGGAAGATCCCCCTGCGTCCTTGTGGAGGTGTGCGTACGTACATACATGCAGATATGCATGCATGCCCCTGAAGATTTGCTGTTGTCTCTGAAGCATAGCTGTAGTTTGTACTGTACTGTACTGTACTTTTGACTATAGCTGCTGAAACATATCATCTATGTGACAGTGATCTCAGGTAATAAACAATCGAGATGTTGGATCAGCTCTTGCAGTCTATGAAACTACAAGGTATATCCGTACCTATCATAACAATGGAATGGAACCTGCAGTGCATTAACAGTAAGAGTGACATGGTCATGCTAGGTCATGGCAGGATCGGATGGATCGTCCCCAGGTCGTGGGTCTTTCGCTGTGTTTGTCCCCAGTGAAGAGAAATTCAAATCAGCTCAGCCAATTTTGTCCAGTCCAGTCCAGTCCATCAGTTCACAGCCTCAATCGCCCCAACCAAAAAAAAAATTAGAAGTTTGACCCTCACTAAGAATAGCAGCAGCATTTTCTTAGCGTCAGTTCAGTTCCGCTCCGCTCGGCGCTGATTCCCATCTCAAGCGCAAGCGCGAGTCTTGACTTCTCTTGTTTCTTGTTCTCGATGTATTCTAGCTTGTGACTATAGCCTGCATGTCTCTTTCTGTCTTGGATTGTTTTCGCTCAGCCTTCCATTCCAGGCCCATGTATGTACGGATATGTATTGCTTCTTCTCTGTCTTCGGTTGGCTTGCCGGTTAATATTAGCTCAACGTTTACGGATAGAGATAGCATGCCATCTCGCCCGCTGCTATTGTTAGCATTTCTCGACGTCATTTCCTTCTAAAATGAGAGACCCATGCTAAACTTGACTTGGCGTTCAGTTCATTCTTCTCATTATGGATGAATGGATCTCAGTTGTTGTTCTGACTATAGAAATTGCACTCGTTCTTCCTGCTTACCTAGCCTTGCGCTTTGCAGCTCAGAACGGGCCATCCACGTCTCTGACATCAGCCACGTTGTTGAAATTGTACGGTAATTACTACTCTCAGGTGCCCCCGCTCAAACTGCGTCTCAGTTCCCACTGTCATCAATTAAAGGATGCTTCTTGTCAGCCCTGTTGGGCCTTCCTTGGCTTGGTTGCTGTGACTATTATTTACTTTACACGCTTATCCATGAATTCTTTGGAGTTTGTAGTTTGATTTGAGCCTTGAGCCTATTTACCTTCCATACGAGACAGCACATAACCCCCCAAGGTTCCTCCTTACACAACTACTTGAACTACCTTGGTAGGTAGTACGTTAGTTGACAGTTGCAAAAAGACTACACCATGACCATCTAGCTGGGAATCTCCATGAAACTCAAAAAACGCCAGGCTGAACATACCCCTCAGCCCTAAAGTTAAAGGTGCCGTGCCGTAGACACCCCTAATCTACCTATACACGTAGGTAAGCTCATGGTTTCATAACACTGGCCTCTCTGCTCCATTGTTTCTACTACACACACCCATAGCGGTAGAGCAAACCTCATCTCACATCTATTCCAAGTCTAACTACGTTGACTTATGTCTGACCCCCACCAATAGTTGCTCCTTAGGCCCCTGTGGAGGATTGGCCGCTTACATCAATATGGACATTCACTGTGCGGACATTTGGCATATGAATCTCACGCTTGCCGATTCTTTATTGTGTAGGATCAGCTCCTTGTCCAAAAAAAACTTCCCTTCCCTTTCCTGGACGCCATGTACATTCCTGCTTCTAGGGCTGAGCCAATCTAACGCTGCTGGCCCCGACTCTATTGTACAGTTACACATAATTATGCCACGCTGTGTCCATCTTCCACTCCTCATGGAGTTCCCGTTCGCCTATTCGTCATGGCGCTGTATCCGTTTTGCTCTAGCATGATATGCCTAAACACCGCTTACAGCTTCTGATACTCAAGCTTGCCTTCCAACTTCTTGGATTCAGCCACCTTGCGAACAGCCTTGTTGAAATCGTCCTGGTTGATTGATTCCCTGTAGTCTTTGATGGCAAATAGACCGCTGTAGATGTGTCAGAACGACGTTCAAGTTTGGGGATAGTGGCGGTAACTTACGCTTCAGTAACAACATTTCGCAAATCAGCACCGTTGAGTCCATCACTCATCTTGACCACGCTCTCGAAATCCAGGTCGCCGTCAATCACAACACTTTGCGAGTGAATCTTCAAAATCTCAAGACGTCCAACCTCGTTGGGTAGAGGAATCTCAATCTTTCGGTCAAGTCGACCAGCTCGAAGCAGCGCAGGGTCCAGCGTGTCAGGTCGGTTGGTGGCCATGATGATCTTGGTCTTGCCCAAGTAGTCGAAACCGTCAAGTTGGTTGAGCAATTCCATAAGTGTTCTCTGGATTTCTCGATCCGCGCTGGTACCCTCTGAGAAACGTCGTCCACCAATGGCATCGATTTCGTCCATGAAGATGATGCAAGGCTCGTGCTCCTTGGCGTATCCGAACATCTCACGGATGAGTCGTGCCGACTCACCAATGTACTTATCGACAATGGCGGAAGAGACAACTAAGTCATCGTTAGCATAGTCGCACCTAGAGTGGCTATCAAAGGCAACATACCCTTTAAAAAGTTTGTCTCCAGGCTGCTAGCAACAGCTCGTGCCAGTAGAGTCTTGCCAGTTCCGGGAGGTCCATACAACAGAACACCCTTCGGGGGCTTGATTCCGACTCGTAGGAATAGCTCGGGGTTCTTGAGGGGAAGCTCGATGACCTCTCGCAACTCTCGAATCTGATCGTTCAGTCCACCAATACCAGCAAAGCTCACTTGACCCGGGTCCTCCAAGGACATGTTGTACACCAAAGGATCGACTTCGCGGGGCAACATTCGCATAATTGTAAGTGTCGTCATATCCAGGGCCACACGAGTGCCTTGCTTCAACTTGACCTTGTCCACCTTTGATCTGCATCCGACAACGTATCGAGGGCCGGAGGAGGCCTTGACAATAACTGCGAGTATCACCGTTAGCATACGTCCATCTTGTGCGAGTCCAAATGGTGTTCGCCTTACATCGTTCGTCATCGAGCTGTTTCAGCACCTCGCCAATGATTTGTCCTACACTTTGTAGCGCCTTGATATTGTCCTCGGTCTTGTCAAACTCTCTTTGCATGTCCTTGATTTCAAGACGCAGGTTCTTGAGCTTTGCCTCCCATTCTCGCGACTCGATGAGCTTCGCACGGTAGGAGTTAAGGGCGGCCTGGCGCTCTTCTTCGGCTGACATTGTAAATGAGTGCTTGCTATCCTTTGTTTCTGAAATGATTAATTGTCGGTATCAATTCGATTCTTTGGGAGTTGGTGGTTTGGGTATCGGGAGCTTGAGTTATGTTATCGGGAAAGTGTTTGGACGGTGATGGCGGTTGCTCATGACAGTGGAGAGCTTACCTCACCAGCTGGAGCCTTCAGCTAGCGGCTCGAGCTGTGTCGGCAGAATATCGGTACCAACCGCCTTAGTTCATCGCTGAATTGCCTACCCTGCATTAACAATCGCAGAATTTATGGCCAAGGGCCGTGATGCAATTCAGTCACTCCAGTGTGTTCAAACAGTTCATCAAGCTTTAGCTGCATTTTATGCAAGTCTCATGATCGTGTCTAGAGTAGAAGGATAGCACTTGATCTACACATCCGTCGCACATTCATTGATCTCACTCTTCTAAATTTGATATCTTCTGATTCAGGTCATTATTCTTCAGTATCTCTTCATAATAAAAACACTCCATTGCCGTACCCATCTTAAATCCAGGCTTTAAACTTAGAGTACATCTTGTCTCTACATATCTTAGCTCCTTCCGACGAGCGTTATACGGAGAGTTGGGGGTTGGGCTGAAGGCGGGATAGATGTCGAAATCACGTCCAAGCGGCGACTATCGCGCAAATATGACCGACAGATACAGCCGCGCAGTCAAGTATTAATCTATCAGAGGCGTTAGAGGAGAGACCAAGCATCGTCTTCTCATCCGGTATGGCGTAAGCAATCTTTGTGCTGCTCGTCATGAGAGCTGGGGACCTCAAACCCAGACGGTAGGTTCACCAGCGGTCATTCGTCGAAGTTCGATGCTGCTTTGCACAGTTGAAAATCCGGGGGTGCCTTTCATTCCTTCTTCTCATCGTCGTTTTCTGGGGACGCATCCTTAGGTTCCCCTTCAGAATCGAAGCCAAGAGCATCTAGCTCTCGGATGAGCTCGTTGATTTTGATGACCTTGGCAATCTGCTCGGGAAGTAGTGCTTCACCATCCTCCTTCTTGTTCTTAAGGTCTTTGGCCTGCTTCAGCTTCTTCTTAAGATTTCGGGCTTTCTTCTGGCGCTCGACTTCAGGATCAACCTCATCAGTTTGGGTTTCTTGGGCTGGAGCTGGGGCATCGCCCTCTGTAGCCTTCGCCTTTTTTCGAGCCTCGCGGCGTTTGGCGTTCTTATTGCTAGCTGCCGAGCTTTGTTCGGGGCTCTCTTCCTTTACTCCTGCGGCGCCAGGAATACCGACTTTCTTGCCACGTTCGCGGAAGGCTTCGGCGGTGCGGTTTTTGTAGACCTCGACATCCTCAGGAGGACGGTAGCCGGGGCGAATCTTGATGGCTCTGCGAGTACTACCATCTGCGCGTACGGACTGGGGAATCTCACGGTCGCCGCTATTTTCGTCGGTGACGATACCGGCATTCGAGGGTTGTGAGGGCATCTTGTCCCAGAATTGACTTGAAGAAAAAGTCAAGACGAGAAAAGTTGCGACAGATTCCGACGTTTGAAGCTGTCAACGACGGACCAGGTCTGGAAATCCGCTCGGCAGCTACCGAAGCAGGACAAGAGCTGCAAATGTAACGAGTACCTGTGAGTCTTGGAGGGGTTGATGCTAAGAGTTAGAGGGGCTCCAGTGGCACGATCGGTGCTAAGCCACAATTTGAAGATGTGGCTGTAATGTGATATCTCCAATTCAACTGCAAAGCCTGCACATTGAAGTCGTAGCGTCTGAACTTTAGTAATTTGTAACTGCATTGCCCTAATGTTTGTCGGATTATCAAGAAGGTGCTACTGTGTTATAAATAGTACATTGTACACGGTACCAACCATTTTGTTGGGAAGATATCCCTGTGTTACCGATACCTTCGTCAGAATGATTATCATGTATCAAGGTACCAAAACCCAGTTATTTCGATTTGTAGCTTTGATATCAAAGTAGGTACTAAGATACCCAGTTAAATGCTACAAGACTTGAATACTGTAACGGCTATCAGCCTCAATAGATAAGCTGTGATTTTGTGGATTGATACAGAATGTGCTTTTGGGCGCTGTTTCCGTAGATTGTTCCTGTTTGGGAATAAAACAAGGGAGCTCCCTGCGAAAATAGCTTATTCGATTTTAAGTAGACAATGTGAGATCATCATTGGTCGACCACTCTTAGCCTCCCGTGCCCTGCAGGACGCCTTGTTTCAACCCTCCCGTCTTCTCGAAGCGACGTCCACGTTTGCAGGTATTTCGCCTGAAGTCAGCAACACTTCAGTAAGGTCGAATTCATAGAAGTGATACCGTAAAGGGACCTGAGAGCTCCCCAAGGCGTGCTAGTCTAGTCACAGATGCCTATGAGACTGTAACAACAATACATTAACACTGAACAAAAACTAGGTGCTCCTTGTACCCCTGCAGTTAGAACGACGGGATACCGCATCCGTTGATAAGATTAACTCGCCGCTGTTGACGAGTATTGGCCAAGGCTCCTTACATGAGGAGCATGAATTCAACGTCATGCTGTCCAGTTACAATGTTGCAACCAGTCACTGGTTGTCTCATGCGTGGGTCGTGGCATGTTGGGAGCCTACACAATTGTGCCTGATGTCAAGCCACCAAGGCAAACCGAGGTTTGATTCGCTTGAGATTGCCAGGAGCATTGTGGTGTTTTCTCTAGCAATGTCGCGAATAAGCTGGCATCTTGTGTGCTCATGGAGGCGGCGCATTTCGTGTACTGTACAGCTCTTGAGATCCATCCATGTTAGTGACTTACATTGGTCTCACACAAGTGTGTTTGCATATCACCGTCTGGTCGTATAACCGGCCCCTGCATAGGCGAGTTTTCACACTCACATCAAGGGCGCAACATGGAAATGTGCCACTGCTATTGAAGTGAAGCGGTCTGGCTATTATCTGCCTACCACGTACAAGCTTTTGTCTGGGGCGCACAGGTTCTATCAGCATAGGACAAAATGAACATGTGCTTTGGCCCTGTCTGCACACCAACTCATAGATCAAGCAGCCGAGCTAAGCCTTAAGCTGACCATAGTTTCCAGTATAGAAGGATATGTTTGTGTGCCAGTGCGACTAGATTCTCTTGCCTGATTTGCAAAGCAACGCCTCAAGAACGGAAGAGGCAACGGTGAGAAACCAGGTGGCATTCAAATAGATGTTCATCTCCTTGCATAGACGAGGTCGATTATCTTTATGGATTCCCACTACCTCATCGCTTAGAAAGGCAGGCACCTTAAATCCCCTTGTGATCCCAACTGCGGAAAGTGCAACCTCAAGGTACCTACTGCTACTGCTAGCGAGTGCCTGTTTGTCCAGGTCGTATCCCACCTCCTTCCTCCGTGCATAAACCACGACTTTCAAGCTTCCCAAACAACATCAAGGGAGGCCTCTGAGAGTACCGTTACTTAAAAAGACTATCCTCTTGGCTGTCGCAGCTTTCAAGTACCAGTATTCAACTTTCGTTCCGGCACACTTATCGTCAGCCTTACACTAGTTACCATCGCCAAGATGGTTGTCTCCGATCCATCAACGGGGGCCAAGACAACGGCGAACCTGGGCCCTGAGGATTCCGCCCCCAAAGGCAAGACTAGCTTGTTAGACACTTCGGATGCCTTGACTCCAGACCCAGGCACTGAAGACATGTTCAGAGTTGAACGAAACAAATTCGCTTTCAGTCCGGGGCAACTTTCGAAACTATTCAACCCCAAGAGTCTTAACGCCTTCTATGCTCTCGGAGGGATCAACGGCATAGAAAAGGGCCTGAGGACTGATCGCAGCGCTGGCCTCAGCGTCGATGAATCGACATTAAATGGCGAGGTTGACTTTCACGATGTTGTGCCTGAGGGAACACCAAAATATGGCACTGCTGGCGATACCATCCCTGAGAGCAATACCGAGGCGGCAGTATACATACCTCCCCCCGAGGACCCGAATCCTACAGGCGCTTTCTGCGACCGAAAGAAAATATTCAGAGACAATCGACTTCCTGAGAAGAAGACCAAGTCCTTACTCGAAATTGCCTGGACTACCTACAACGACAAAGTACTCATCCTCTTGACTATTGCTGCTGCAATATCATTAGCTCTTGGCCTGTACCAAACTTTTGGTGGCGAGCATAAACCAGGGGAACCCAAGGTTGAATGGGTTGAAGGTGTGGCGATTATCGTCGCTATTGTGTAAGTCAATGCTCCGGATACCAATAATTCCAGTTCGCCAGTAAACTAATAGGGCAGCATTGTTGTGCTTGTCGGTACAATCAACGATTGGCATATGCAAAGACAATTCACCCGACTCACCAAGAAAACCAATGACCGTATGGTCAATGTGCTTCGCTCCGGAAAGTCTCAAGAAATACCCATCAACGATGTGATGGTTGGTGATGTTATGCACCTCGCTACTGGAGACATCGTACCTGTAGATGGTATCTTTATACAAGGCAGCTCTGTCAAGTGTGATGAGTCCTCAGCCACTGGAGAGTCTGATCTTCTGCGAAAAACACCAGCTGCCGAAGTCTTTGATACAATGCAAAAGCCAGATGCCAAGGACGTAGAGAAGCTTGACCCCTTCATCATCTCTGGCAGCAAGGTCAACGAGGGCAATGGAACCTTCCTTGTCACTGCCGTGGGGGTCAATTCCAGTTACGGTCGTATCTCGATGGCCCTTCGTACCGAGCAAGAAGACACGCCACTGCAAAGGAAACTCAACGTCCTGGCAGATTGGATTGCTAAGGTCGGTGCCGGCGCTGCGTTACTGCTCTTTATCGTGCTCTTCATCAAGTTCTGCGCCCAACTTCCGAACAACCGTGGCACACCTTCTGAAAAGGGTCAGGAATTCATGAAAATCTTCATTGTCTCTGTCACTGTTGTCGTTGTGGCTGTCCCTGAAGGACTGCCCTTGGCAGTGACACTGGCACTGAGCTTTGCGACCGTCAAGATGCTTCGTGACAACAATCTTGTCCGAATTCTCAAAGCCTGCGAAACCATGGGAAATGCCACGACTGTTTGTTCCGACAAGACGGGAACACTTACGCAGAACAAAATGACTGTCGTTGCCACCACTCTGGGAAAAGCTACGAGTTTCGGTGGCACTGACGCGCCTTTGGATAAGTCTATAAAGATCAACCAGGATGCTATCACCGTGCCCAGTGTTTCGGAGACAGAATTTGCGAAGGGATTGAGTCAAGAGGTCAAAGATCTCCTCGTTCAGTCCAATGTCCTCAACTCGACTGCGTTTGAAGGCAACCAGGAGGGACAGCAAACATTCATCGGGTCCAAAACCGAGGTCGCTTTGCTAACATATTGTCGAGATTACCTCGGATCAGGCCCTGTTCAAGAGGCTCGATCAACTGCTGAGGTTGTACAAACCGTTCCCTTTGACAGCAAATACAAGTATAGTGCTGTCGTAGTAAAGCTAGCCAACGGAAACTATCGAGCCTACGTGAAGGGTGCCTCTGAGATCCTTTTAGGCAACTGTACCAAGACTCTCGAAAACTCGTCCCAGGGGGGCTTGACTCCGGTCCCCTTGACAGATGCTGATCGAAACATGTTCAACTTAATTATCAGCTCCTACGCAGGCCAGACTCTTCGGACTATCGGTTCTTCGTATCGAGATTTTGAATGCTGGCCACCTGAGGGAGCGGCTTCTCAGGACAATCCACGACACGCAGACTTCAAGACCGTGCATCAGGACATGACCCTGATCGGCATCTACGGTATCAAAGACCCACTGCGACCTACCGTAATTAGTGCTCTTGAAGACTGCCGTCGAGCTGGCGTGGTTGTAAGAATGGTTACAGGCGACAACATTCAGACTGCCTCCGCTATTGCTTCTGAATGTGGTATCTTTCGACCTGATGAAGGTGGCATTGCCATGGAGGGACCGGACTTCCGAAGACTTCCACCCCAAGAGCTCAAAGAGAAAGTGAGATACCTCCAGGTTCTGGCTCGCTCAAGCCCCGAGGATAAACGCATCCTTGTTCGCACTCTTAAAGAACTTGGAGAGACAGTCGCTGTTACCGGCGACGGAACCAATGATGCTCCCGCTTTGAAGATGGCTGATATTGGATTTTCCATGGGCATTGCCGGAACAGAAGTGGCAAAGGAAGCATCGTCGATTATCCTTCTCGATGACAAGTAGGTAAAGAACTATGGCGACTTAACGGCGGAAAGGCTAACAAACCTCAGCTTTGCTTCTATTGTAAAGGGTTTGATGTGGGGTCGTGCTGTTAATGATTCCGTCAAGAAGTTCCTCCAGGTAAAGCTTCCATGTCGAGTAACACCTTGCCAGAACTGACTGATAGAAACTAGTTCCAGCTGACTGTCAACATCACAGCTGTGGTGTTGACGTTTGTCTCAGCCGTCGCAAGCAGCACACAAGAGTCTGTCCTCAATGCTGTTCAGCTTCTCTGGGTTAATTTGATTATGGACACATTCGCAGCACTCGCGCTTGCGACAGATCCTCCTACTCGTAGTGTCCTCGATCGAAAGCCAGATCGGAAGTCTGCTCCTCTCATCACTTTGAGAATGGCCAAAATGATCATAGGCCAGGCTATATGCCAGCTCGCCATCACCTTTGTGCTGAACTTCGGTGGCAAGAAGCTTCTGGGCTGGTACGATAACTCTGAGAAAGACACCAAAGAACTGAAGACTCTTGTTTTCAACACATTTGTCTGGCTACAGATATTCAACGAAATCAAGTACGTCCTGGAATATTAGCACCGTGTTGACACCTGCTAACTTGGAACTTTAGCAACCGCCGCCTGGATAATAAGCTCAATATATTTGAAGGTCTTCATCGCAACATGTTTTTCATTATCATTAACCTCATAATGATAGGAGGCCAAGTTCTTATCATATTCGTGGGCAGTGATGCTTTTGAGATTGTCCGTTTGAGCGGAAAGGAATGGGGATTGTCGATTGGGCTTGGAGCAATATCTGTTCCTTGGGGTGCAGCTATCAGACTCTGTCCAGATGAGTGGATTGCCGCCTGCCTCCCAGGTTTCCTGCGCAGAAGATGGATCTCACCCCCAGAAGAAGATTTCGCTGCTGAGAAATCGCTTGATTCAGACGATGAATTCGTGCGGCCACCACTCCGTATCATGAGTTCTCTTCGTGGACCACGTGTACAGCAGCATATTGGGTTCAGGAAGAGAATGCGAGGATACAAGGAGAAGACTAAGGAAAAGACGAAGGGAAGAAACGACAATCCAGACAAGTCAGGGGTAGTTGTTGGTCATGTTGCTGAACCGGGTCATTCCTAACTCAAGCACATCTTCAAAGAAGAGAATAGAGCAGTCAAAACCTTGGGTGAAACGAAATTGGTTGTTGTCTCAGGAGAACAACCTCTTGCCGACGTGCAGTGATACAAAAGAGCTCTGTCAAGTATACCTTTGGGAATTAGTGCATGAAGTGAATAATAATGCTCGAAGATCGTATATTCATCTCAAGGAGCATTCCTGGGAATTCCAAGAGTGAAAATATCACATGAGTTGAAAGAAGCATATAATTTTAATTGTCAAAGTTTTAAATAATAGTTAAAGTCAAGTTGTTAGTTTAGAGGCATGGAGGATAGGATGCTTCATGGGATTAAAGTGGGACTCGGGATATCTGGCTCAGCTAACCAATCATAGACGAGGTAAAGATGTCCCCGGAACTTCGCGAATTTCCTGGCCTGACAATCTCTAGAACCTCCCCATCCTTCAACCGAAGCCTCACAATCGCCCGTCGCAGACGTCCACCACCGACTCTTAGCCGTGCTCTAGACGCTCAATTGCGCTCATAAATCAAAATGGTAAGATGCCGATAACCTCTGGACCTTCCATGCCGACCACCGTAGCTAATCGCGCACTCATTTAGGCCCTCGCCAACACCCTCTACAGGCAAGTTACGGCCAAAACGACGACGACATATCGAACCTCGAGACTAATACGAATTGAATCTGCAGGAGCCTTTTCTCCACCAACTACCTGATGCTCGCGACCGTCTTCTCTGCCGGTTTCGCCTGGGAGATGTAAGGCCTCCTCTACTCCGGACCAACGGGAACAGGGCACTGATTGAGATACAGCGGCTTCAACAACGTCATGGACAAGGTCTGGGACAACCACAACCGAGGCGTACGTTCGACTACTCTTCCGATTAATACTTCTGGATACTAATTAGGTTCGCAGCGACAATGGAAGGACATCCGACACAAGTTCCTCGAGGGTGGCGATGAGGACGAGGAATAAACAAGTCGACCTGGGAATTGATTATCGAGCAACGGGCGAGGCGAAGGATTGACTCTGTGCCACTAGCCGTGTACAAATTAGAAGAGAATTAGAGGCAGGATTTCACACACAACGTTTCCCTATATTCTTTGGGTCGCCGATCCAGACAGTTTGATGGTCGAGGCCAGCAATTCCGCCTATTGTATTTGTTACTGAAACACATGTTGGCTGTATAATGTGAATCCTTCTGGTGCTTATGAGTCACTTCCATATTTGCTTCAGTTGAATATACCTAGCTAGCCGTCTAGAGCTGCTTTTGGCCATCCGTTGCTGGTGCAGTGACCGAGGGGCAACACCTACCTTGAATTCAGCCTCAGGATGCAATGGACAGTCCGGTTTAGTAGTTAAAACATCACTCGTCATCAATCCGGGGAACCTTATGCCTTTACAATCTGGCTTTATCAACCACGATTTTGACACTGACTCCTGGATTTTCTGTCTTTGCTATTGAAATAGTTCCAGGCATACATGCCTTTTTTCCCGTCTTGCTCTCAGGTTGCTGACGTCTTTATCAGCAACGTGCTGTTCCACCAGTCTTCTCCAATATTTGCGGACCCCCCACCTTAGTATTGCCTATCAACATCCTGCCTGACGACATCGCCGACACCGCAGTCAACGTTTTTGCTTTTCTTTTTTCTCTCTGCTCTTTCACCTCCTCCTCCTTATCTGTATCTAATCCAACGAATACTACAATGAGGTTGGAGTGACAATGTCCCATTCCATGTCGACGCAGGAGCAGCAGCTCTGCCAGTTCTTGGCGGAGCTGCCCACACGCTTCAACTACCGCTTTACCGAAGACGCTTCGCGCGAACTACTAACCAGTCTGTTCTGGTCTCTTGCTGGCGGTAGCAACGAATATATGCGATTACTTTTCCCGGATGGCAAACCTGGAGACAGCCTCAAACTAAGCGACTCTCAAGGCGCAGTCGAAGGCGCCGAGTACACTGAAGCAGCGCGGGGGAAGCGATGCGGGCATATTTTTAAGCCTGGTGAGGCATCATACATGTGCCGTACCTGCGGCACTGACGAGACATGCTGTCTATGCGCACGATGTTTCGACTCGACCGACCACACGGGACACATGGTTCGAATCCACATATCAGTAGGAAATAGCGGTTGCTGCGATTGTGGAGATGATGAAGCATGGCGGACACCTCTGTTCTGTACCATCCATTCCCACGTCCAGGGAGGTACGGATAAGGGCAAAGGGAAAGAGGCAGCCGGTCTGCCTGAGGACCTTGTAACGAATTTGCAGATGACTATCGGCCGTGTCTTTGATTATATCTGCGATGTCATCTCATGCTCACCAGAGCAGCTGCGGCAGACCAAAACGCAGGATTCGATTCTTGAAGACGAACAGTCCTCCCGCCTCTTGTCGAAATACTATGGCCCTGAAGCTGAACCTTGTAACGAATTCGCACTTATTCTATGGAACGATGAGAAGCATACTGTTCAGGAAGTACAAGATCAGGTCGCTCGTGCTTGTAGGAAGAGTCGAAAGCTGGCAGCCGAGAACGCTTGGGAAACGGATGCCATCGGACGAAGTATACTCACATACCTGCCTGATGTCCCCCGTCTTTTGGAAATGGCAACAATCATGGAGGCTATCAGAGTCACGGTTACGATTCGATCTGCAAGAGACACATTCCGCGAACAAATGTGCGGCGCGCTCGTCGAGTGGTTAAGCGACATCTCTGGCTGCTCCGTTGGTCATGACCACAGTATTCTTCGACGAACCGTTTGCGAGGAAGTCATGAAACCTTGGCGTAAAGGCAGTCAAGCGACCCATACCTTGGGTCAGATCGACGATGAAGAGGAGGACGACCAACTTGTGGACACTAGACGTCGCTTCGACGGTATGAATGCTAGGTTTATCCTAGCATTGCAGGCTGCTGCGGGAGCCGGCGCCGGTGTGCAAATAGAAATCGACGACGATGATGATGAGGAGGATGAAGACGACGTCGATGCAGACATGGATGATCAGGGCCAGCATTCCCCCTCTAGTTCGGTGGCCGGAGGAGACGAAGACGGGGTCATGGACGTTATCATGGCCGAGGCAGATGTTGAAGACCTGGGTATGAACTGGAGAGACAACGATCAAGCTTTGGAAGAAGACGAAGCAACAATGGCTGGATACCCACCGCCACCACCGCCACCTGCTGCTCAAGCTCAGTCTCAGAGTCAGGCCCAGGCGGAAGCTCCAGCTAGGACCAGAGATAGAGAAGCAACACCGTCCGACTCTGATACAGCAGAACCCTTGATCGCGCCTTCAATCTACGCCAAGGCGAACGTTGATATTCCCAAAACGCCCGGTAAGTCCGAGAAACTGGAACCCAGGCCAGGGAGATATTGGGTCGAAGTTCCCTCTGTCTATGCGCAGCGCGAGAACGTTCCCCCAGCCGAGGACGTCTTCCGTCGCGTGCGCCTTGACTGGCTTCTACTATTCGATCTGCGAATGTGGAAGAAGGTCAGGAATGACCTTCGCGCCTTGTACATTTCTACAGTCGTAACGATACCTGAATTCAAGCGGGTGTTGGCGATCAGGTTCGCCAGTCTTTACACCATTCTAGCTCAGCTCTACTTGGTTGGAGACCGGGAACCAGATCACTCCATAATCAATCTCTCTCTCCAGATGCTCACAACTCCATCAATCACTGCAGAAGTTGTCGAGCGTGGCAATTTCATGACCAGCTTACTTGCGATCCTCTACACCTTCTTGACAACCCGTCAGGTTGGCCATCCCTGGGAGGTTTCCCCCAATGCAGTGCTTGGGTTTGAGAGCGGATCTGTCACCAACAGGCGAATGTACCATTTCTACCAAGATCTTAAGTATTTGTTTGGTGCTCCTCATGTTCAGGAGCGTGTGAGATGTGAACCTCGCTACCTCATGCAATTCCTCGATCTTGTCAAGCTCCATCAATGCATAGGACCCAACGTGAGAGCCGTCGTCGAGCACGTGGAATATGAGGCCGATTCTTGGATCACAGCTTCGCTTGTGACCAGACAGATCAATCTTCAAGCTCGAAACCTTGCCGAGGCGTTCCGTAACTGCCCGCCTGATGAGTTCCATTACCTGCAAGATGCAATCCGCTTCACGGCAAAGACTGTTATCCTCAACTCCATCGGCGCCGAACGACATCGCTTCAAGCAAGGAGAAATCAAAGATGAAGTACAGTTCAAGACATTGAGCGATTTCGAATTTGAGGGCGAAGACGCATCTTTTGATGTTGTCAAGTTTGTGGTTGAAAAGGATGCGATCAGTTTCCATCATGCTCTGCACTATACCCTCTCTTGGCTCATTGAGTGCGGACGCTCATTGCCTGTGTCCACTGTACGAAACTTGCTGAGCTTCACCCAACAAGAACTCAAGTCAAAGCCGAAACTTATGGGTCGCCCTCAAGTGCCACGCAAGAATTACACCGCAGAGGACTATCTGATCGCAGCCTTCGATTTTCCTCTCCGCGTTTGCGCCTGGCTTGCTCAGATCAAAGCCAACATGTGGGTGCGCAATGGTATCAGCCTGCGACACCAAGCCAGTACATACCGAGGTGTTGGTCAACGTGATGTATCTCACCACCGGGACATCTTCCTTCTCCAAACTGCTCTGGTGGTTTGTAATCCTAGCCGAGTGTTGGCCTCGGTCATCGACCGCTTCGGAATGGAGAGTTGGGTCAAGGGTTTGTTCGAACTCAAGTCAGAGGCACAGGACGACGCACAGCATCTTGATGTTGTTGAAGACATGATTCATCTCCTCATTGTTCTGCTCAGTGATCGAACATCTCTGATATCATCAGGGGATGAAGCCCAATCCAAACTCTTGGCTATGCGCCGTGACATTATTCATGTCCTTTGTTTCAAGCCTCTGTCGTTCAACGAGATTTGTAACAAGCTGCCGGAGAAATACCAAGAGCAAGAGGATTTCCACCGAGTTCTAGATGAAATGGCTACTTTCAAGCCACCTGAGGGTGTTTCTGATGTCGGTACTTTTGAGCTTCGTCCCGAGTTTATTGAGGAAATTGACCCTTACATCGCGCATTACAATAAGAACCAACGCGAGGAGTCTGAGCTGGCTTATCGAAAGAAGATGGCGAAGCGAACGGGCAAAGCGGTCGATGAAATTGTGTACGAGCCCAAGGCCCGACCAGTCCCATCGGGCATGTTCGAGGAGCTGGGCGCTTTCACCAGTACAGGCATGTTTTCCCAAATCATCTACTACTCACTTCTCTATCCCCTGGTGGCTGGCAAATTCACTCCCTCAATTCCTTTTACTCGTCTGGAGACCTTCCTCCAAGTCGTTTTGCATCTTATGCTCATTGCGATCCTTGAGGACAAGTCGAGCGACGATGATATGAGCCAAGATTCCACTAAATCATTCGCATATATCGCTCTTACGAAGCATGGACGCAGCAACTTCTTGCCTGTCCCTGAGAAGGAGACGAGGACCATTGTGTCCTTGCTCAACATGATGTCGACCAAGGATGAGTTCAAGGCGGTTCATCCTAAAGTTGCGCTCGTGCTCAAACGGTTACGCCAGAAGCGTCCCCGTGCCTTTGAGTCTGCATTTATGACCTTGGGTGCCTCCGTCGACCGCATCAACACCGCCTCACCGGCCAACACATCTGCTGAGGAGGAGCGTGAAAGGAAAAAGAAAGCAGCCCTTAGCCGCCAAGCCAAGGTCATGGCTCACTTCCAACAACAGCAGAAGAGCTTCCTGGAGAACCAAACTTCAATCGACTGGGGCAGTGATATAGATGAAGATGTGGACGAAGAAGAGGAAGAAGAGCAAACCGAGGATCGAAAACACAACTGGAAGTATCCTGTGGGAACATGTATTCTGTGTCAGGAAGAGCCAGACGATCGCCATCTTTACGGAACATTCGCTCACTTTAACGAAAGCCGGATTCTCCGACAGACGGACTTTCAAGATCCCGATTTTGTTCGAGAAGCATCACAAACCCCTTGCAGTCTTGATCGATCGGCTGAAGACGTACGACCGTTCGGTATCGCCCACGAAAACAGAAAAATGGTTGAAAAGATCAACGCTCAGGGTGAGACTTTCCTTGCGGAACGACAAACAATTGGTAAAGGATTCCCTTCCAATGTGTGCCGATCAGGTCCTGTAGCAAGTGGCTGCGGCCATATGATGCATTACCGCTGCTTTGAAGTCTACTATGAAGCAACCGTTAGGCGCCATACGCACCAAATTGCCAGGCATCATCCCGAGGATACTAAGCGCAACGAGTTTGTCTGTCCTTTGTGCAAGGCTCTAGGAAACGCATTTATGCCAATCATCTGGAAAGGCATAGACGAATCTTATCCAGGCTATCTGCAATCGCAAGGCACATTCGACGACTTTGTCGAAAAGCAGCTGGGATCTGCTTACTGGATTGGTGGAAGCAAGGCACGCGAGGATGAGCCAACTGTCCCTGATATGTTTACCCCAAGCCTCCCAGGTAGCCTCGTTGAGTCTCTGCTCCCAGCCCAAGCTTCGAGCGAAAACACTTGGGGAAGGGATGATGCTGAATCCCACTCGTCAGCTGTCGGTACCCCTGTTAGTTACGCTTTTTCCGACTCCATTACCCCTGAACCGGCGCAACCTCAACTAGCATCCACCAACACGGATGGTAACCAACTGATGAAGGAGCTGTTGGCAGCCTACCGTCGACTGCGAAACACGCTTCGTGTTAATGCTCTTCGCACTAGCCATACTATCGATGCTAAAGTTGACAACGCCAGTGAGCTGTGTGCCAGTGACACACTGGTAAAGTCTGTGGGCTTTACAATCTCCTCGATAGAGGTCCAGCAGCGAGGTATTGAGGCTCAACCGGGCATGACACTTCTGGAAAAGATTCCCGAACATATCTTGACACACCTAAGAATCTTGTCAGAAACAGTCTCGTCCTATATCGCGATTGGGGCGCAACCTGGCGGAGCCGAGAATAAGATCGAAGAAGAGTTTAAGAAAGATAGCGAGAGGCAACATTGTCAATTGTTCATGTCCCGATACTTTGGCACCGGAACTCCTTATGCTCGTCGGCCGCTAGACGTTTATCCTCCGCTACTGAGCATGGATTCGTTCCTGTTCTTGGTGGAATGCTCTTACGGCTTGGTGCCGCTTCAAAAGGCCGAGATCTCGCATGTCCTTCGCCTATGCTACCTGGCAGAGCTTGTTAAGCTCGTTTACCACATGGGTCGCAATATCCCCGTTGCCAGCTGGGTTGGTAATCTCACTAACCGGCAAACGCAAGACCCAGCCATCAACAACTTTGCCGACTTTGCTCTTGGTGTTACAAAGACTGGTCTTGAGTACCACGCTGCCCAGTTCCCCGAAGGTGTGGAGTTTGGTGAAAATCGAGGGTTCCAGCAGCCTGGCGTCGACACTTTGGAGAGTTGGTACACCTTCTCGAAGAAATATGCTCTCACTTTCCTGCGAAAATGCGTCATCTTTCTATATGTCAAGTACGGTGTAGATTTCAACAGCCACGTCTCATCAACCCCAGATGCTGATGAGCTAGAGCGTCTCACAGAGGCACTCAAGCTGCCAACGTTCGACGAGATGTGTGCTTCTATCACGGACAACGCATCTTCCTGTGGCTGGCCTCAGACGACTTCGGCACTGGTGTCGGGCTGGGTCAAGCATCAGGTGATGTGGCCTGGAGACTACAGCGAAATCCCCCTCTCAGCGATGATGAGCCATCCGGGAATCTTTGAACTGATCGGGCTACCGAAAAACTACGATGCCCTCATAGAAGAGGCCACCCGGCGAAAGTGTCCCACCACAGGCAAAGAGCTTACAGATCCTGTCATTTGTCTCTTCTGCGGAGAACTATCGTGCAGTCAGGGCACATGCTGCCAAAAGACGGACAACTCCTCGGATCGTACAGAGTACACCAAGATTGGTGGCGCACAACAACATATGCGGAAGTAAGTGTTCGGAATTAGACGAACTTAGAAGGTCAAACGATACTAACAACGAGTGCCTAGGTGCCAACGTAACATCGGTGTCTTCCTCAACGTACGTAAGTGCTCGGTGGTGTACCTCTTCCGACTCTCAGGATCCTTTACACCAGCACCATATATCGACAAGTACGGAGAGACGGATCCACAGCTGCGTCATGGGCGACAGCTATTCCTCAACCAGAAACGATATGACTCTATGATACGAAACACGGTGCTCAATCACGGGGTACCGAGCTTGATCAGTCGAAAGCTGGAGGCCGAGATCAATAATGGAGGATGGGATACTTTATAAAACACGCAAGGAGTTATTGGGATAAAGAAAGCAAAGTTGTTGGTGTTAGACCATGGGTTTCACGCTGATCAGAGATGTAGAAAGGGTTATAGGCTATGATATGATGCGAAGGGTGAGAAAGTGTTGGTTGCATGTGTGTTTTTTTGGCATGGCCTTTATTACTAGCATTCAACTTATAGAAGTCTGATACGTACTAGGTATGTTGGGCATATTAAATTCTACCTGGGTATACATTTGTACAAGTATAAGTAAATGTTGTTCATGATTTGAATATCGAATGAAGCGCATGTTGAGCATACCTACACTATGTCTAACGCTAAAGATGGTTCCACTTGATGTCTTTATTGCGGAATAGGTTCGATCTGTACTGGATGGTCTATTGTGTGTATACCATACTAATTCACGATAGTATCCTCACCGTTAAGCTGTTCACTCTATGTTGTTCTTTGATGATGTACAGTGTGAGTTATACAGTGTTCATATAGATGAGGGACGGTACGAACACTACCAGTTGGCCAATCATATCGCGCCTGCTCTCGCTCAGGCGCGTCTACCGTGGCTCAACTGCACTCAAGCCTCTTTGGATTGAATATGAACCATGACAAGGAAAGCACGCAGTGCAGGAGAAGCAACGGTTCTTTCCTTCTTTAAACCCCCTCCCCTTCACTTACCTTGTCTTTCAACCATTTCCCTCTCCCACCCCCTTCTTTGTTTGTATTGTATCGTAGGGACTTGCCTATTTTTTGTGATACCTAATAACTGAAACTACTTGCCTCTCAATCGCAATTTCCATCGGGGGGACGCCTCCACTTGCCTTGCCTTGCTCCCAGAGCACCATCAAAAATGGCAGGCAGACGTTCAGGTCGCGCTGCCGCCAAGCGGGCTGCGGCTGCTCTTGGTGAGTGAGTTCGAGCTCTCCCATCTAAACTTTTTGTACAAACCTCCCAAACCAAAGATACAGCAAACAAATTGCACCTCAACAAATACTTTTTTTTTTCCTCTGGCGCATTTGATCTTTTTATTTCTGTCTCTTCAATTTTGATTTATTTTTCTTCTGTACTGTTTTGCGCCTTTGCGCGTAAACAAAATCGCACATCGTTGCCATGGCGCCCCGAGGCAAGATTCGCTTGAGACTGACGCGAAGTTCTAAATCAGAGAGCACCCCAAAATCCTTTGCCGACCTAGAAGACGAGCCCATGCCTGATGCCTCTCCGAGCGCCCAAGGTTCAAAGCGACAGCAGGTGCCGGATCCCGACGATGAGAAGGACGAGGACCACCAACCAAAAGAGGAATCAGGGGACGAAGACGATGCCGCCGACCCCGATGCCGACGCTGCTGAGAAGGATGATGAGTCTGTTAAGGAGCCCACGCCACCTCCCCAGCCCATGGTTCGCAGAAAGCGACTCGGTCGTCCACCCAAGAACCGACCCCCGGACTGGGACAACATGATTTCAGTTCCTGCCGATGAAGCCAACACACCACGACGTCGCGGCAGAGGTGGTTGGCGGGGGAGAGGCGGTCGCAAAGGAGGCATGTCTATGCCAAAGGCCGAGCAAGTCATTGACGGCGAAGGGACCATTGCCGAGATCGCAAACGACGAATGCGTGTTGCCAGAGGATCCAGAAGGCGAGACCAAGGTCGACAAGCTGGGCAATTTGCAGGGCGGACGCGAATATCGCTGCCGAACATTCACAGTCATGGGCCGCGGAGATAGGCTTTACATGCTTTCGACAGAACCGGCCAGATGTGTTGGGTTCAGGGACAGTTATCTGTTTTTTACCAAGCACAAAAAGCTTTACAAGATTATTGTCGACGACGACGAGAAGCGGGACATGATCGAGCGGGATATCATCCCCCACTCGTACAAGGGCCGATCGATAGGTATCGTCACAGCACGATCGGTTTTTCGAGAGTTTGGTGCGCGAATCATTGTTGGTGGAAAGCGCATCAATGATGACTATAACGTCGCCTTGGCCCGCGCCGAAGGTGCTGTCGAGGGCGAGATCGCAGACCCGAATGACCACTTTGTCGTAGGAGAGCCGTACAACAAGAACCAGTACGTTGCGTGGCACGGTGCCAGTGCCGTGTACCACACAAATGCACCTTCAGTGCCGGTTCCTAATGGCAAAATTGAATCCAAGAAGCGTAAGGTAAATGTCAATGACATGAACTGGATGCTGGAGCACGCCCGTGAAGCCAGGTAAGCAATTATCCTCTGATAATATGCAGTACTCAAGACTTCCCGTGTTGCTAACAACCAATCCTTTAGCACATTTAATGCCGGTATCAATGCTATTCGAAAACTAAACAACGCTGGCGTGTACGACATTCATACCAATGTCATGCAGTACCCAGTCACAATGCAGCCAACGCGAGCACGCATTGAGCAAGTCGCTCCAGAGGACGAGGAGGCCACCGCAGACAGCTCCATGTTCCCTCCTGTTCCGGCCAAGATGGCGCGCAATTTCTTCGTTGCCGACACCTACTTTGAAACATCATCGGCAGGTGTCATCTCAGCATCGGGCGTGGACGGCACAGCGAACTCGGCCGACTTCCTTGCTTCGTTCCAAGGACTAAGTGCAGTTTCGGACGATATCAAAGACCTCCTGCCCCCAGAGTGCCGTGCAGCGTTTGACAGCGCCGCAGAGAAGGAGGCATCATATCGGTCACAATGGGGTCCCGAGAGTGAAAAGATGTCGCGCCGGCAGCCTGTCATAGACAAGGCAATTGTACCTTACAGCATGACATAGTTTCGGGATATATATACTGTTGACGATATTGAATCATCTTGGCGTTTATACATCAGCATTACGGCTGTTGTTGCAATGCTATGAACGTCGAACGGGGCATTGTTTTCACTTTTTGACGAAGCAGGATAGAGTTGGTACACCTGGCTGGCATTGGAAGAGGGAAGCAACATGGGCGTTGGGTGTCAGGGTCGAACACTCGGTGTAATTTTTTGTTCAAGCTGCAGTCTCGTGGCATCAGTTGAGTATTGAGAGTTGTAATACATGATTCCAATCATAGAGCCTTAACATGTGCAGTGGCAGAACTACTTGCCAATTGTGTGATTGGCTTGACTACTCTGACTTGAATACGTCCAAGACTCCCAATATCATGCTTGAGTTGTTCTCGACGTGACGTCCTCGGTTGTTTTCTAAATTTTGCTTTGTGAGGCTGGGCGAAGCTTCACGATACTTTACGATAACTTGCATTAGTAGTATCAGTAGCTGAGGAGGAAACAAAACGAAGAACAAGGGGAAAGCCATCGTGCTCTGTTCCAGCCGCCGACGGCTTGACGCTTCGCTTCGCTTCTTTGCCGGCCTCGGCCTATTCTTCCTGCAGCGTTGCGGCTCCTTGGCACACGAGAGCGGGCCTAAAGAAGAACTTAAGACGGAGGCTTTTTTTTTTTTTTTTTTTCTCTCTCTTCCGTCCCCATCTTCAAGATGGCCCGTTTTGGCCTCTAGCCTTTTTGACTTTTTTTTCTTCTCATCCTCTTCTTCTTTTGCAGGGTCTATGATAGGTAGTCTAATAATGACGCTTCTCTAAGTTAGCGATAGAGTGGATTTCATCACCAACCACCAAGTCCATGTCTCTCGGCGTTAACCCCCACTCTCGCTTGAAGTGCCTTTTTCTCCCTCTTCCTCTCGATTCTGCCATGTCATTCATTCTGACTGGCTTCCCCACACGAGTCCAGTGATACAACTGCGATGGCTGCGATGAGGTGGTATTGGACAGCCGGTGGCAACTTGCGGTAGAGGGATGAGTTCAGCCGAGAGAGACAAGAAAAGAATCAGGGTCTCGATCGTCGCCCCTAACTTGTCTTGGTGCACACTTGTGACGCAGGACAGGTTCTGCCTTGAGGCCGTTGATGACAAAATAGTTCTATTCGTGTCGATCTAGGACACTGTCTTGTGTCATACCAAAATCCTGTATAAGCATCCGGTACCATTAAAGGAAAATCTGCCCACATATGACGAAAGATCAGTACAGTAGTCTACTGCAGTTGTGTAAATTTGTTGCAAATGCCTCTGTGTTGATCCCTTGGTGGTTGACGTAGGTATCCTCCAGCGGCGGACTTGATATGTCGTTGTGGATTATAACAATCAATTAATGGCTGGTATATTGCATGGTGATGACATTGGACGAAAACCATGAGATAGATCTGCGCTTCGTGTACGGACTCCTGTACAGTACCGTAGCAGCCAGGCCCAGGCAACAACCTGTAGGTGGTTTCTTACACTCGCCTCCATTCACATGTGCGTGATTCGATCATCACGATAGTTCCGTCTCCGGGGAACGGAACCGAATATGCCCGCTGTTGGTGATGGTGTCAAACTAGATCCCTTGCTGTCAGACATTCAATTCACATTGGCCACATGGATATCGCCTCCCAATGACCACGACGCATTGTTAAGCTGTCCATCGAGTAGGCGTTGATATAGGGTAGTATCAGTCACAAGCATCCAACCCTCCCATGCTGTTGGTAAATAGCATCGCGACTCTATCCAAAGACATATGGCCATCAACATGTGTCTCATTGTTATGCAGCTCACACCGCTACACTGGGAGTCATGTCTGTTACAAAAGGTTACCATAACAGCATCGTTGGTGTTGTCGGCAGAAGTTGAGGCCAGCTGACATGCCAGAATACCCGCCATACGCACTCCAAACGAGCAGATGAGTTCGACAGCAAAGCGGCCCAGAAGTCAGTGGCCTCTCCTCTCACTCTCAGATGGTCATGCATGTGCATGCACTTGCTGCTTACTGTATGTACAGCACGTAGTGACCAGACTAAAAAACCATCTTCAGACGCCAAACTCGAGGCGCACAAGGATCCGTTCAAGATCCATCCATCCCTCCCTCTTCTGCACGCTGCACAACACCGCCCAATGCTCAAAGGCCAAAGCGCTTAGAGGATGAGGGGTCATATTCCACATAGTTTGCGCGGCAACAAGAAACAAAAGCGACTGTCACGCGAGTGAACATGGTGTTCGTTGCGGTCAAAAGGCGGCAACGGCGATCCAATCCACTGGTCCATGCCCTAAGCGGCAGGGCCAAGCTAGATGAACCCATAAGAAGGATAAGCCGTTGGTATTGAAGCGAATAAGGGCTGGTGTTTACAGTAGTATGCCCTGTCAGATTAGTAACGCCGTTGCGGTGTGATGTTCATCTGTTAGTTGTTCTTTCCTGAGCAATCACCCAGCCATCTCGTCGGTCTTATTGAACATAGAGAGTATTGATGACCTTGTTGCTGAACCGTACATCTCGAGACGACTAGAGGGACCACCGAATCGACGAACCAAGACCCTGAGAAATCTAGAATGTCGTGTCTAGTCTATTCAATGCATCATACCCTATTAGTACTAGGGTTATGGACTTTACAGACTCGCAAGGGACCAAATCCATCACGATTAGCTCCGAGCTCAGAGTGGATATGCACGTTAATCAGCGCGGCTGCGTTGGTCCCTGCTCAACGTGTTCCACTCCTATCTGATTTGATCGATACCTCAGTGCTGGGAATCGTTGAACAGAAACCATTCATTGATTCTGATTCTCATAATAGTCGCGTCAACGGTTCGGAACATCGTGTCCTACCTTGCCCTCCCCATTGACACTAGATGAGCAAAGACCCAATGCAAACCCAAGCACAAGTGCGCCTTGAAGACCCTGAAATGAAGGGTCGCCAATTTGATGGCCCTAATTTGTGAACCAGGACATGGCAACGAGCAAGTGACTAAGCCCGTTGCGTTTCGTGGTTGTCGACAGCATGACCAGATCAATAAAATCCTTGATAAATGCTGGCGTTGAGAGAAACTTGACAGGAATAGTAAGAGAACCACTGCCAGGTAGATGGAAAGCAGCGGCTAATCAACCCAACATACTGTTCACTGTATTCTCTTTCTTTTCCATCATTCAGGTCGGAGTTTGCTCCAAAACCGAAATGCTGAAAATTAGGTGTCAAAGAGCACAATGGGAAACACATTCATCAACTTCATTGACCACATGTTTCGTCTCATCACTTCAAGCCACTGAGCTCACTTGGTAACCTGACCAAAGACGGCTCAAACTGACTGACCAGCTACAGTAGCTAATTTCCTGGGGAACGGCGCTACGTATTGGCTCGTCTGCGTTGCAGCGGTTGCTGCCCTGGTCGGTGGATCCAAATCTCCCAGAACAGGGCTTGGGGTACTCAGGTCGTGGCATTGGCTGAGGATAACAGCGGTGAACAGCTTGGTGAGAAGAAGATGGAGATGGAGCATGTTACGTACGTCTCCTCCATCACCATGCACCCACTCGAGTGCAGCTGTCGAACAAGTCGTCGATGTGCTGGTAGGCTAGATCCAGGCGGCGTGACAGAAAGGGGCTTCTGTGCACTGCACTGCGCTTGATTGACACGGCGTTGCTGGTGGATCTGAGGCATTTCCCTCCGCATTCCTGGGCTAGAAAGTCCATTCGGCCCAAAGCTGATACATGTTCTGGTGTGCTATCAAGGACAAGAAATGGACCTGTGAGCGATTGGAGTTTGCAATTGAATATGGTTATACGTGTAGAGGTAGACATATAGGATCCTGGTCCATATGATTTGTTATGAGCTGTGTAGTAATTATCTTCAAACATGAAGTATTGAAAATGAGTAAACTGTAAATGTCTGCTATAGTTTCAAGATGATATTTGACTTAGGTCGATCAGGAAACAGATCGAATGTCGGCTCTCAATTTTCTGTGAGCACGACTGGCACCACATTGCATCGAAACACGTCCCACAATGGCTTAGGCTTGGAGTTTTCGAGATCGGCTATTCTCAAAAGGCTGATGTGCAACGGGTGAGAAGAAAGAGAAAAAGAAAAAAAAGAAAGAAAAAAAGAGGCTTGGCCCACTGACTTGCTGGACAGCTCCTGACTTGCATGTTAGTGGCTCCGAGAACAGTGAGTTCTTGTGATCGACCACGAAGGGAATCCCTGCAGATAGCGGTATTTTCGTACCTGAGCTCCGGGGTCATTCTCTTGGGAAAGAGTCTGTGAACTTTGGGAAGTGAGTCAAATGGTTTCTGGAAGCACACCTCAACCTACAACGAAAGAGAGAGAGTGGACCGTCCTGAACTTGCTACAGGAACCATCCAATCAGATATCACTATCCGACAGCCTGAACAAGTCAACAACACCCAGGAGGTACCTTGTGTATGTATGGCCGACGTATACAGTGAAACAAGACGTTTCATGCTCTCTCTCGCTTTGTTTTTGTTGACTGTTGTTGATATTGTTGTTGATGATGATGCTTCTATTGCTTCTGTTGATCCATAGTGTCATCTCATTGCATTTTCATTTGAGCAAAGTAATAAAACACAGGACCCGAAGCGTCTCATAATAAGTACCGAGTAAGATAAGGTACAGTCCATGTGTAATGCGGATGGATATTGCTGCGCCTTGTGGAAAGCAAACATCCAATGTACATATGTACCTATCTCCGGGACGTTAGACTGCCTTGACTGCGTATGAGCAAAGTAAGAGAACGCCAAATTTGGCTCTGATCGGCATGACAAAGGGAAGATGAAGCTGGTGATGACGATAGTCGCTTTTTTTCGTACAGCACAGGGAGGAGGACATCCTTCCATCTGGAAGAGATACCGACGAATGGGAAGGGAAGGCACATGCAACCGATCAGTGAGTGGCCACTCAGAAATTTCTGGCGCTTCTTTGCCTTACTGTACTGTACTACGCCTGCTCCTGCTCCTGCTGCGAGTGACGGTTTAAGCCACAGGCATGAAGCAGAAGCAAGAGAAGGACACGGGAGGAGCACATGAGAATAAGAAAAGTACAAGGCTGGTAGCGACTTCCATGCTAGTGACGTCTCCAATGCAATCCAACCACCCCAAGCGTGGCAAGTGCACCCCAAGCACTAACTACTAACCTGCCACGCTTGCCTGCGACCCCTTGGCTCTTTCATGATGGCTAAAACGCGGCAACAACGATTGGCCTGGCACCATTGCTATGGAAGGCACTGCAGCAATCGTCCTTCTAATGCCCTGAGCCCAAGCCCTAGGAAATGAGGCTCAGGAGACGAGGTGGGAAAGCCCCTGGAACTAATTTCATGGAGATGATGGAGAAAAATAGCAACTTACGCAAGAATGTACGTGTAGCAGGCTATCTTTGGATATTTTCCGAGTCTCGTAGACCAAGACCAACATAGCCTGGTAGCTCAACAAATATTTTTTTTCTCCTTCTCATCCATCATGTCAATCCCAGCGTCAAGGTCGAAGGACCCATCAGCCCGTCACAGCAATAGTGGAGGACCTCGCCTCTCTCCGAGAAATAGCCCCCGATGGCTCGGATCAGGTGAGAGGGCTTGCTCTACAGTACGAGTCGCCATGCCAGAAATAGCGTCCACTGCCGCCTCGGAGTCCACGCCAGGCTATCAGGAAGGGGATGGTGTTGGCCTGAGGGGGGGTGCAATAACAACACGAAATCCTTCACTACCTAATGTGATATGAAAGATTTC
Source organism: Fusarium flagelliforme (assembly GCF_020744385.1). Taxonomy (NCBI): domain Eukaryota; kingdom Fungi; phylum Ascomycota; class Sordariomycetes; order Hypocreales; family Nectriaceae; genus Fusarium; species Fusarium flagelliforme. The sequence continues at coordinate 3,900,272 of NW_025763503.1, forward strand.
AACACGTTATTAATTGAAGATTGAACATGTAATCTGGAAAATATTGCATGATTCGGATGAACTAGAATATCACACATGCCTTTAATCTCAATGCTGTAAGAGAAGGAAAAGGCATTTGGAAATGCCAGACTGAATATCATCATCTACCCTGGATGTTTGGACTCTGATACATACGATGGACGGAAGGCAAAGCAGCGTGACTATACGTCTCCATCTCCTTGCAGCATGCCATGTACCTGAGCAGTACAGAACTGCATCGCGATGGATTGACAGAAGTTGCTGGTCCCCAAAATGTATTCTCATCATGGCAAGGTGCAGTTAATGAGCAGCGAACATCCCATCCCGATCAGGACATCCAGATCCTAATGTCGGCCTTCTCGTTCTCTTCATCGAACTGCGTGAATGATACCCTGGATCAGCCACTGAACCGACATTGGCTGACAGGGTTTTGTGGACCTTGCTCGTCTGAAGCGGCGCTAGGTCGACCAAGTCGAACAAGTCAAGGAAGCGTGGAACCACTGAGACGGACAACTAAACATGTACCTGGCCTGGCTGCCTTTGAGTATGATGAACCCTTCTTGCACCGAAGACTCCGAATTCCCGGCCTGATTGTTCCATTCTTTCTTCAACCCGTCGATGAGAATAGTAAGACTGTCTTTGCCACGGGCTGTAGCTTATAAAAACCCCTTGATACATGAATAACCGGGCGGACGACTGAGTGACTGATTACCGTTGCTGATTGATGACAGAATGGATTGGATGGTAGAATGACTGACTGACTGCCTTTGATGGAGGCGGGTAATACGCAACCAAGCCAGGTACGCAGGACTGTATGTAGAGAGTTTGCTGTATTTCACGCGGCTAGGCAGGTGAAGCAGGTTGACGCACGACCACGGTGGAAGTGGTGGTAGTGACCTGGGGGGTTTACCAGACAGGCAGCGTTCTGCTTGGCCAGTTTGAACTTTGATGAAAGAACCAGTCCCACCCATGGTTCTGCTGGGTTTCTCACGCATCCCTACCATCCATGTCCCTGTCCCGTCTTCGTTCGAGGTGGGTGCCACTTTTAGTCTCCTTCGACTGGGGCTCCCCTTGGAATCCAACCGTCATTCGCTACGAGTGGCAGCCTGTCGATACAGACTTTTTCGCCGACAGGAAAGTATTCCTTTGCTGCTCTAGTCCACTAAGAGTAGGTTACTGTACAGCTTCGGTACATATTCGATGACTCGTGGTCCACTTTGAAGCAAAAGAAACCCGCCCGCCCTGGCTAGGGTCTTTTGGCCTTTGGGGCCTTCCACATGGATTTGATTCGACTCGACGAGTCTCTATTCGTTGAACACTCGATTGACCCCAGTTTTATTTCCTGCTGCTCCACGCTCGCCGCCGTCACTTGTCGCTCCGTGCGTGGTGAGGTGAGGTGCATCGCCCGGGGCTTGATGCTGCTGTCGGCTAGGGTAGGGTAGAGTAGGGGGTCCCAGGGACCCATCCACCCATTTGGAGTCCACATAGATGACTCCCGTTCGTTGGTTTGCCTGGGCTTTTCACCAAGGAAGAAAAAAAAAAAAAACTGGCTGGACTCGATTGGCCTGGGGGATTGTGACTGGGGGCCTGGGGGACCTGGCAACTGTCGGACACTGCTACGCTGTGCGTTGACGCCGGGCTTGGCTACGTACCGCAGCCGTTACTGCTACGACCAATTTAGGTGTTAGATCAAAGAAGATTGGCGTACTCGTACTCCTCCTCTGACCTGTATTGTACCGATGTACCTTACTCCATGAAGCCCATTTACCATCCATTAATTCACGCTCGTTGTAACAGTGGAGGAACGAACACCCGACCCAACCTGGAACCTAACCTAACCTGACCTAACTGAACTGACCTGACCAGGTCCTAAAGTCCGCCACGCCCACCTCCACACTAAACTGCACCCACTGGACACCTGCTGCACACTTTCTGCACCCGCTCTGCCTGCGCGCATTGGACCAGACTGGGCCAGTTCTAACTGCACTGCATCATCCCCCATCCATCCCCCATCCCCATCTCTCCATCTTGCCATCCATCCATCCAACCTTTCTTAGCCCTGGGCTGTCCGGGCTCTTGCTTCTTCTTTCATCCTCTTCCACCCTCATCCCATCATCCTTTTTCTTTTTTCCCTTCCTTCACCTTTACCCTCCTCATCTCTCTCTACCTCTTCCTCCTCCACGATAGAAACCGAACTCTCCCAACTCACAGACAATCATCAGTCAGCAGGCCTTCATTTGGTTTGTCGACTTTAGGGTTCTGGTACCTTTTCTCGCGCGAGTCTCTCATTACCCTGTCTTTGTCTACACGGCTCGCTGCTGCAGTAGACTCGACCTGCATACTCTGGACGTTCTTGAACTCTACCATCAACAACCATTCGGATAAGCAGTACCAAGGGTTTTCTTCCCCAACACGCACCCTTTCCTTGCCCTTAAGAAGGTTTGCCTTCTTTCTTCTTTTTGGTAAGTCTCATCATACTCTTGATTACGTCCTGATTTTTCGACAACTGTGGTCTGGTTTTGTACAATCGATCAACAACAATTTTCGCGCCTGCCGACCAACTTTTCTGCACGTCATTCCCAGCTTTCATCCTTTTGCTTGTTCTACATATTAATGGGGACTGGCAATGCTGCCGCCGAATACCGCGATCATCCAGCCTCGATCTCGATTTCGACTACGACAAACAACTTGACCACTGTTTCAACTTTGATGGCGAATATAGTCGAGATCTTGAACTAACTCTCTAACTTAGACTGCTTGGATTTGAAACTCACTGGGTTTCCAATATACTTTCGCCATTGATTTTATCACCGTTCACGACAAAAGCAATCAAATTCGGGTTACAGCAATTTGACCTTTCGCAAATCGTCTCGAATTCAGACGATTCATCCATATACGTTTTCTGTATCCGACGTTACGACACACGATACAAAGTGCATCAGTAAATGGCCCGAAGCGCCTACTGAATTTCTGTCGATCTATCATCGACTTAGCCTCGAATCATCTTCGCGTTCACGCCCACGGGACCGTCTTAACTGTGGTATAAATCCGCAGTTTCGCTTTTACGGCCCAAGATTCGCTTCATCTCCCGACAAAGGTCGCGTTCGATCTTCGTCGGACCCATCTCCAATCTTCCATCATGCCCGGAGGCGTGTGTGCCGTCCTCGACTATGAGGTCGACATGATGTCCGAGTACGTTGCCGAGATGGCCACTCGCGTTGTCACACCTGAGGCTGCTGTGACTTCGCCCTTCCGCAAGTTCGTGACTCAGATCCTTACTTCGACACGACTGCCCAGCACCACCATCCTCCTTGGAATGAACTATCTCGCCAAGAGGATCAACACCTTGAAGGGACAGGGTCCCTACAAGGCCTCGGAAGGTCAGGTCTGGCGTTACCTGACTGTCTCTCTGCTTCTGGGAAGCAAGTTCCTCGACGACAACACCTTCCAGAACCGCTCCTGGTCCGAGGTTAGCGGCATTGCTGTATCTGAGCTCAACTCTCTCGAGTTCGAGTGGGTCGAGTCCATGGGCTGGCGCCTCTATGTCAACATTGACATGAGCAAGGATTACCAAGCTTGGCTCGAGAACTGGCGTGACTGGCAGGACATGAAGAAGCGACAGGTCGCTCAGGCCAGCCGCGAGAGACTAGCATCTGTTGTCCCTGCTATCGACACCGACGTCGCCAGGTACTCTGGTCATCGCCAGTCTCCTCAATCGCGATACCTTCAGGAACAGGTTACAGAGTACGAGCGCTACCAGGCTATGAAGGCCCAGCAAAGTTACCGCCCACGCGAATCTGGCTGGGGTCACGCCTCGTGGGGAGCTCCTCTCACTCCTCCCGACTCTGGTTATGGTACTCCAGACTACGCTATGTCTGCTACCTCGAGCAACGACCGCTACAACGAGTGGTTCTCTCAAGCTGCTGCCCAATACACAAACCGATACCCCCAGCCTCCCGCTCACAGCACGTTCTACCCCAACTCGCGCCACAACTCCTACAGTGGTCACTACCACTACTCGCAAAACATGTGGGAGCATGGCCTTGCCGAGTGCAGCTGCGCAGGCTGTGTTGATCCCATGAAGCAACAAGTTCCTTATTTCGTGCCTCACGGCTACAGTCAACCTGTCATGGGTTAAAATTATCAAAAGTTCCACTTAATGCCTTTGATCGAGGGCGGTTCGATCTTGGAAAGAAGAAAAAAGTTTTTAAAAGGTTTCATTTTTTACGGCCACGATTTTCCTTACTATACGCATCCCGAGAACGATACATTCGCATTCAGATACCCCAGGCACGACAAAATTGTTCACACGATGACCTTTTCGGCGGATCATTCTCAGGATTCTTTTTTATTACAGCCATGACTGGATGACAAGACTTGACTAGCCCTTGCATTGCTTTACACCAGCAAGCAAGACTTATGGCTACCTGGTCATGTCCAGGCACGATGGCATTCCCTTACTGTTTTACTGGTTATACGTTCTGTAATGGTCATACTCGGCGTTCGGATTTTTCTCTTTATATTACACTACACGGTTTCGGTTCGATAGACTTGCAGTTTTTACAGTTTCCTTCGGCTCTCGCGCTCGACAGTACCTACCGGTTGGCCACGCTGCGAATCCTGGCTGGTCACATCCAGTCTTGCTTCAATCCCGACGCCGACTGCCGATCGACGAACTTCAGCGCAACACATCCTACTATAGATGGCGATTCGGCAATTCGCCACTCGTTTGGACACGGCATTCTGTGGTAAACACAGGATGACACAAGGTCACAATCTACCCTGACCATCTCTTCTTCCTCATGTTCTTGTCTACGCACAGTTCAACGAAACTTGATTCAATGCAAGTATGATTCGTCGATGCTCACTGAGCTAAGCGGCATAGATTTTGAGGATGGTATATACTTCACCTTTTCGTTTGTTTGTTATTGTAAGTGGCAGATATGGATTTTGACCACAGGAAACGGGTTTACATGACGGGGTTTATGCATTGCAATCAGCGGGTAAAACAAGGGATTTGGATTGATCGGATGATCATCGGTTTGATATTATATTCTTGTTTTTTTTTCTTTTGCTCTAAGCTTCATGCTGCATTGGTCATGGTATTGACTTGCTCATACCAGCCCACTGCTCAGTAGAGGAGTGATTCACTCTTGACTTTTGTTCTTCACAGGGTTCGGTGTCAGGCACTGTAGCAGGTCGGCTTCAACGCGAAGTTGAAGCAGCTGCTTTGGTCGCGTCGGCTTAATGAAACCATTACAACGCCGAATTTGTTTTTGCTATCACATCTTTTCTTTTTCACGACTTGGGACGATTCATGGAAACATTTGAACAACATTCAAGCTCATCGAACGGTGCAGTTTATCAACGTCAGCTGCTTTGAATCTGAACATTACGATTCAACAATCCCGATGTATTTTTCGGCTCTTGAAAGCTGTTTATAGGTAGTTGGCTTTTGTGTACTTGGTGCGCAAATAAAAAAGGTGTTAGAAGCATTTTTTATTCCTCTTGTGCATGCAAAGGATTGGGTTACTTGATTCGAGTAAAGGCAGGAGTTGTAGAATACCATAGAGTTGATACGGGAACCCATTCCGTTATCTTGATCTTGATCATGGGTTTCGCAAGGAGTGCCTTGCTTCATAGTTTAACTCAAATAAAAATACTCAAAAATCTGTATCTCATCTTTGGTGATAGCGTGAATTCGGTGGTGTTGCTAAACTTACACTGTCGGCTTGCGGCAGATTATCGGATGAATCATTCTCACTTATTTGCAATTGCAATGCTTGAGTTTGACCAACATTGACCCTCGCTTGACTTATTTGTTCATTGATGTCTCGCAGTGACCTTTTTTAGCTATACCTTTTCATTTCACCACCAAAATTCAACCACTATCGAACTATGTCCAACCGCTTTGTGTCCGCGGGCAAAATTGGCTCGTCTGGGGAAATATCTAAAGATGTGAATGATACAGGATCAAGCACCAGCCAGCAGCCCCTCCACAGCTCTGCCAAAGCCAAAGAATGGGAACAAGTTCAACAACAACTGGAAGCTGAAAGGAAGAGACGAGAGGAGCAGCGTATCAAGTCGGCCACAGGAGAGGGGGAGAAGAGCTTGTACGATGTCCTCCAGGCAAACAAAGGTACTTCCCTCTCGAGATATGAGATAATTTCATAATGCTAAATGTGGAACAATAGCGGCGAAGCAAGCAGAATTCGAAGAACAGTCCAAGATACGCAACCAGTTCCGCGCACTGGACGATGACGAGATAGAATTCTTGGATGAGATACGCGCCAACAAGCGCGCTGAAGAGGAACGCGTGAAGCGGGAGACAGAAGAGGGTCTCAAAGCATTTCGCCAACAGCAAAAGGGCGACACCGTTCAAGACCAGTCTGCTGATGTGCAAGAAGGAGGCGAATCATGGGAGATTGGCCGTAAGCGGAAACGCAACAAGGAGAAGGAAGTCAAGGGTTTGAGGCGGAAGGTGAGTGCTGCGGAGGAAACTAGCAAAAAGGACGAGGAGTCAGCAGAAACTACAGGACAGGATGCTGAGAAGCGCGAAGAGCCAAAAGTCGCAACTCAAACAGCTGCGAAGCCACCTGAGAAGAAGGGCTTAGCGCTGGTGAGTTATGGGAGTGACTCCGACGATGAATGAAGATGCTGCACAGGCTTATTGAAAACGGAGACTCCATAATGAAGGGGAGTATATACATTGCCATCTCAAATAATAGATCATCAACAAGTAGCGTCCCTCGCTGTATCATACACGCAGAAGAAACCCTGCCTTCGCCTAGGTATAATAGATACAAATAGTCCCTCGATCATAAGATGCTCCCTGAAAAGTGATTGTAATAATAGTACACAGAACTACACAGCGGCACATATCCAAGCCGCGCTCCTTTTTATATCTCACAAATACAGCGCCTTGTTCTATTCATCACTGTCCACGTTTCCAACATTCGGTCGCATAGGCTTGGCGGTCGCTGATTCAACAGTCCAGTTCCACAAGCTGCGGAGGCTTCCCTTGATCCAACCTTCAACCTCGGCCTCGGGGACCTTAATTTGAGCGGCGCGGGCCTCGATCTCGGGGCTCATCTCAAAACGTCGCATGCGCTGTGCCAACCGAGGGTCAATGACCATAGGCGCAGGCCAGATCTTCTCCTTGGGGGGCTCAGCAGGCGTGGTCGCTGCGTTGTCGTCGTCCTTCTTGGCAGGCTCCTCGGTGTTCCATACTGATTTGACCCAGTCTTTCTCTTCGTGCTTGAGGACGAGCTGCTGCTCGTACTGGCCATCGGACTCACGCCATTCCCGAGAAGAAGCAGCGAAGCACACGGCGGCAACTTCGCGACCAATCTCGTCGGCGAGCTTGCGGCGGTTGAAGAAACGGTTCAGACGGACAAGAGTATGGCGGAAGCCGAGACGGTGGGGGAGAGGGATGGGGTTGGAGGGAGAGAATTCGGCAGGAATCTTGGCAGGGAGACTGGCGAGGGAGTAGTCGGCGGTGGTGTTGTAGGGAATTGGTTGGGGTGGTCGCTCAGGCTTCTTCTCTTCCTCTTTCTTCTCTTCCTTTGGCTCCTCCTTCTTCTCTTCAGTCTGTTCGCCCTCAACCTTGGGGGTCTCAGCAGCCGGTTCGATGGCGATAGGTTTTGTCTCCGCCTCGGGCTTCGCAGGAGGATCAAGAGGACCCAGCCAACCTTCGTGTAGTCCTCTCATATACTCCTTCCATGTATGTAAGCCGAAGACGATATCACCTTTGACACCCTCATATTCTGGTATATTGTTCCTCTTCCTCAAAGCAGCTGTTATCGCCTCGTCTGTTTGTAGATCCTCCTCGCTTGGTCGCTCGTCCTGTCTTCTCTCCCGACGAATCTTCTCTGCCACAGCGGCTCTCACATCGCCCTGTTGTCTCCCTTGGACGAACTCCCAGTCAAGGCCAGAAGCTGCCAGGACCGGCTTCGCATACTCAATAAAGTGATCCTGCGCAACACGTAGACCGTCTCCAGGGGGTGATTCGAGGTAGATTGTTAGCTTGCGAGGGAGATGACTCGCTGAGGGGATTAAGTCGGTTGCGAGAGGAGCGACGACATGCTTCCACTTGGCTGTAGCCCTCTTCTTCTCGCGCTTGTCGTAGATAATAGCTGCTGAAATAGAACCAGTGATGGCCCAGAAAATGAGCCAGTTACGTGAAGGGAGTTTTCGAGGAAGATTTGGCAGGCCCATCATTCGTAGAGCTGGGTTCTGTTTCGGCTTAGGACTGGGCGCCTTGTAGGTTGCGCCGGTGCCAGCAGCGGGCTGCTGCGCTGGGGGATTAGAGTCGGCCATTTTGTATATGTATTATGGCAGTCTTGATTGAAAAGACTGGAAAGCTCGAGATACTACGCCGAGGCCTTCAAAACCTTATGGACCGCGGGGCAGCGAGCGTCTTGATGTCGGCCTTGCCGCTAGGTCGGACCGCTTGAAGAAAAAAACGGCGATAAGCAGCTCCGATAAGATCCCGAGACCGGAATGGAAATACTTTGGCCCCGGGGCATCAACATGAAGACGAAAGAAGGAAATATGCTTAACGATCAAGTTTGACCCCGAATGTTGGATTTGTTGTAAGAATTCAGATGTGCTGTATGCCTGTCTTACAAAGCTCACCTAGCCACGAAGTTGTATAGAGATGACTTGATCTCGGTGACTAACGGTTTCTTATTGCGATTTCATACTATCCATCCATCTATCCATCCAAGTATTGTATTGCTGTTTAATAATTGGTAGCAGTCCTTAGGCTATTCATTCATAATCACGTTGTGTCGGTTGACTGGCTTTGTATTACAACAGTGCAGTTCTCTCAACGGCCATCTCCAGGGACCCCTGGTGAACCGCCATGTGGAAAACACAAGCGATAGACGGATGTCACAGAAGCCGAGCCGAGCATGGGTGAAGTCCATCTGCAATTGCTGAAGGGTTGGATTAATAAAAGACAAATGCTATCCGAAATGATCCAAGTGATTGGACATCTAAGAAACAAATGACATGTCGTCAGAGTTCATCTATCTACAACAGGCCAGGATAGCCCCGAGGCTGAAAACCTGGAAGTTGAAGCTGTTTTATAGGTAGTAGGTACCTAAGGGTTAGGAAAGGTGGAGGACCCTGCGACATGCAAGTGACAGGTTCACCTGAGGCTCAGGAATAGTACTCTAGTAAATAGGTACATATGATGGCTACAACAGCCCGTGCTGTGCTACAGGACGTGCGTGCATATCCGTCCGTACAGCAACCCATTATCCAATCTGGGGAAACACAAGCGGCAGGGATTCGGCCCCTGAGAGATCTCCAGTACAGCAAAGCAAGGGCAAGCCTAGAAGAATGGAAGGTTTGTGGATGCGCCGTAAGCTTTAATACTTGAGATGAGAACATAGAGGGAGGAATGCGAGACTGGATGAAGGAATGGCCAGTTCACGATCGATTCACCACCAGCACCGCTTACCGGTGCCGAGCTAGCTCGAGATGAAGGCGTAGTCAGGAGTACCTCGTTCACTGAGGTACATTGGTTTTCTAGACTTCAAAGGACATGGATATCAATTGGCTGGGTGAATGGTTTGTACCAAGTTACGCAGTACGATACAACGATATACCATCATAAGGGTATCCTGCATCAAGCAGATGCAAATCCAGTATTACTCGAACAACAGGTATCTAAATGCTAAATCCCATGAGCTACAATGGATCTCAGTTAGGTTGGGTGGGTGAAGTGGGTTTCATAGCAGCAACAGCGCATCACTAGAAACATGGCAACTCCCTAAAAATGAACTAGACTGCCCCGGTCCAGGCCGCCGCCCGGTCTTAGGTAGAGAGACTTCCACTTGGGTTGAGCCCCTCGGGTCTCCCCCTCTTACGGTAACTACCTAGGTAGTTGGCTGCCAGCTGTCATTGACAACCCAAGCCAAAACCAATGGAAACAATTCGTGCTTTGAACTTTTGCCTCAGGAGCGGACAGTAGCCACATCCCTGCTGGTTCGACTCAGTATCGTGCAGTGCAGTGCAGAGCTGGCAGCATCTACCTTAGTACTGCCAACTTGGGCTAGATGCAGTACCTTAGCATTGGGTTCTGGAGATGGACGTTTACTGATACATGCGCCTGCAGAAACATTCCCCTCTATTCTCAAATCAATTTCCTATCCGTTCATCTAATCTGAGACTATCAACCGTGCGCTGGTTTCTAGCTGCAAAGTCCTGGTCAGGTTCTATTCGTGCTCCGCCAGAAGTGGCTCTGGTGCTACAGTACGCCGGTAGGTATACCTTACCTCACCTTGAATTGTAGGTACTGTACTAGGTTGGTACCACTTACCAATTAACCTAGTCCAGTCCCGCGCGCCGCCCCTCGCTCTCCCCTCCACAAGCACAAGCCCCTGGACTTGACCCTCCCCTGAAACCTATCCGCCATCTCGACTCCCACCTGGCAGTCTTGATCCGATTCTTTTCACCTTTACTTTCGCTGTCACCAACTTGTCGAGACGGTATTACGGCGAAACGAGGCGATAGAGACGCCGCAATCAGACAAGATGGATCCCAACAACAGCAACAATCGCCTTTATCTCAACTTTGGTAATGGCAACGATCGTTTGACCGCCTCAGACAGGGCCGCCTATCCCACTACACCTTCGACCTTCCCTCAACCTGTTTTTCCTTCAGCATCTGGTCAACAGCCCGGTGGACTGCAGCCTCAACAGCAGCAACAGCAGCAGCAGTATGCCGCTGGCTATGCGCCCCAGGGTTACTTTAACCAGAACCAATATGCCCAGTACGGCGGCCAGCAACAGCAGCAGGTCAACGATTATCAGCAGGGTGCTGGCTATCAACAACGATCCAACACACCGGGCACCAACGACCCCAACACCGGCCTCGCCCATCAGTTTTCTCACCAGAATCTCGGTGGCGCTGCCAGAGGGCAGGGCTATGCTCGAGGTCCCTCGCCAGGCCAGCGTCCTAGAACCGCTGGCAGTTCAGGACAGCAGCCTGGCTACAACTATATGAACGCCCCTCCCATGCCTACCCAATCCTCCGCTCCCGGCGAGGAATTCCAACGAGCACCTGAGCGAAACCCTGATAGATATGGTACCAATGCCAATAGCAACCAGAAGAAGTGCTCCCAGCTTGCTGCCGACTTCTTCAAGGACAGTGTCAAGCGTGCACGCGAGCGCAACCAAAGGTACGGAGCAGCAGCACAAGGTTTACCGGTAAATTGGAGAGTGTGTAGCTAACTCGCGACAACCCAACAGACAGAGTGAGCTGGAGCAGAAGCTTCAGGATCCTTCTCAGGGCGCTGCTAGACGTGAGCAGCTGTGGTCCACCGCCGGTAGGAAAGAAGGCCAGTACTTGCGTTTCCTGCGTACCAAGGACAAGCCCGAGAACTACAACACTGTCAAGATCATCGGAAAGGGTGCTTTCGGAGAGGTCAAGCTTGTGCAAAAGAAGGGAGATGGCAAGGTCTACGCCATGAAGTCACTCATTAAAACAGAAATGTTCAAGAAGGACCAGCTTGCCCACGTCCGGTCAGAACGAGATATTCTCGCCGAGTCGGACAGTCCATGGGTCGTCAAGCTATACACCACATTCCAGGATTCATACTTCCTTTACATGCTAATGGAGTTCTTGCCTGGTGGAGATCTCATGACAATGCTGATCAAGTACGAAATCTTCTCTGAAGATATTACTCGTTTCTACATTGCAGAGATCGTTCTTGCCATTGAAGCAGTGCACAAACTGGGCTTCATTCATCGGTATGTACCACACTGTGACTCCCTTTGTTCTCCTCGAAACCTGTCTAACCCTTAAACAGAGACATTAAGCCCGACAACATTCTGCTCGACCGGGGCGGTCACGTCAAGCTTACCGATTTTGGTCTGTCAACCGGTTTCCATAGACTCCATGACAACAACTATTACCAGCAGCTCCTTCAGGGACGGTCTAACAAGCCGCGCGACCGTAACTCTGTTGCCATCGATCAGATCAACCTGACTGTCAGCAACCGATCTCAGATCAACGACTGGCGACGATCCCGAAGACTGATGGCTTACTCAACCGTCGGAACTCCCGACTACATCGCTCCCGAGATCTTCACTGGCCACGGATACACCTTTGACTGCGATTGGTGGTCTCTTGGTACCATCATGTTCGAGTGTCTGGTTGGATGGCCCCCATTCTGCGCCGAGGACAGCCACGACACCTACCGCAAGATCGTGAACTGGAGACAAACTCTTTACTTCCCTGATGACATAACACTCGGCACCGATGCGGAGCACCTGATCCGAAGGTAAGGCACCAGTTTTACCAACATGCAAGATGCGATTGCTAACTTTCAACAGCATGGTCTGTAACACAGAGAACCGTCTCGGTCGCGGTGGTGCGCACGAGATCAAGAGCCATGCTTTCTTCCGTGGCGTCGAGTTTGACAGCCTGCGCCGCATTCGCGCACCTTTCGAGCCTCGCCTGACTTCCAACATTGACACCACCTACTTCCCGACTGACGAGATTGATCAGACTGATAATGCTACTGTCCTCAAGGCCCAAGCCATCCAATCAGGCCGAACGGTCGAGGAGTCTCCCGAGATGAGCTTGCCCTTCATTGGCTACACATTCAAGCGGTTTGATAACAACTTCCGATAAATGTAATGGAATAGTCGACTTGCCATCGCCAACTGTCTCATCCACACGAAACAGGCTCAGTTCTGTGAACGGGCTTTGCTTCGCTATCACTGTAATAGGGGTGGTGAACTGGATAACAGTAACGTGTCGGCTTCTAAACAGCTGTCTGTGGCATGGTGAGACAAGGCGGTTGTTGTATAACGAGGACTGGCCTTCTGATTGATCTTTCTGCTGTCTCGATGTATCTTTTGGGGATGTTGGAATCGGAGGACAAGTCTAGACGAAATGCATACAAGCGAGGGTTTAAGACGTTTACTGTCTGGAATTTGCATCACAGAGGTCATGTAACAAAATATGAGATTTTCAGGCATTGTCATACAAGTCAATAATAATCAAGAGAACCAAGAGCTACTTTTGAGTATAGCAATGGATAGCGAAGAGCGTGTATGCACATGAACTAGGATTACTTGCTGTCAGAAGGTGTTTTCGATTCTGTAGTCTATGTCTTCGCAAGTCTTAGCGAGGAGCTACCTTTACTTTTTGAACCCCGACTGAATCCTACATCATGAACGTCGTTCGTCCATATATTGTACCAAAACGATTCTTTATGCTGCCTGCCCAAAACTTGATAACCAAATGTCGGGCGATCATGTGAAAAAAACCCTGAACGCCATACCGTGACCTAAAGATCCCTTTCTTGACTCCCAACGTACAAATGACCACATCAGAGGATATTTAAGTATGCATCATTACCTCCTCGCTGTCAATCCAGGAGCGGCATTGAAACGCTCCTCACGCTCTGTCATAAACATAACCTGGATCCAATACTCCTTGGCATCCGGGTCCCAAAAGGCAAATTGCTTATCCTCGCGCTTGTCGAGCTCGCGCGCTGGGATCTTGAAACCAACCGTCTCGTATGGTTCGGCCGCGACAAGTAGATACTGGAAGTTCTTATCGGGCTCCTCGACGTGCTGGGTGAAGGCGTTCATGACTTGCCACTTGGGTGATGTCTCGGGTGTTGCGTCAGGGTACTGAAGCTGGAAGAGTAGACCCTGCTGTCGAGAAACCGGATCGCGGATCTTTGTGATCTTGTATCCTGGGCGACCAATCTTGACGATATTGCGACGCTGCGCAAAGCCTGCGCCTGTGACACCGATGGGCAGACCCGTGGCGGGATCGACAGCACCCTGGCGGCCTTCCTTCTGCTCGCGAGCAGCGCGACGGGCGAGGTTGGTCTGATGCTTCTTTCCCTGGGTATGGGCGAGATAAGAACCGTCGTTCTGGTGGACAGTGAGACACAGACGACACTCGAAAGAGCCGACGTGGTTCTTGAAGAAGTAAGGGTCCTTGTCGAGGTCGATAGTTTCGAGGGCGAGCTTTCGAAGACGTTCGCGACGGTCGGCGTTTGTGGCGGACTGAGAGGCTACACCTCCACCGCCGAATTTCGAGCCGGCGCGGTTTTGAAAATCCATATTGACGAAGAGGCCGTGAAAAAATGGGAACGAGTATTAATCGAGTTCGGGTCGATGTTGGGGTTGATTTGCGCGAAGCTGGAATGGAAAGAAAAGCGCGGTTGTAGGCGTAAAGGATGAACTATTGAGCTGGACTGGATTCAAGAATTATGTGGGGACATTCGAGATGCGCTGAGCCAATCAGTGCTTACGATCGTGTACTTTAACCAAGGTCCTCTTATACTCAATTATATCTTCAACAAAAGACGATACGAGAATGAATTTAGGTAAACACTAAGTATATTATCTCTATCTAAAGCCTTACAATGTCTGCATGCTTGGAAATCCAGGCCTCAACACAAGAGACAAATCTATCTAGCTCAGCTGCTGGCGTTCCAAGCACAAGAGCCATGAATCCTCTGCGCACAATCCAGAATCCTTCTTCCATCATGTCACACCAAAATAGATCTCTCAAGGTGTCGATTTCCTCGATTTCCCCAGATCGTTCAAACACGCGATCACCATGCGTGGGGAAATGTACTCCCATGATCGTACCGACACCAGTAAAGACTACCCTCGTGCCCTCAGTTACTGCATTAAGTCGGTCTCTCAGCTCATCGCCAGATCTGGTAAACTGGACAGAGACTTCAGGAGTGTAGACTTTGGTCAAGCCAGCATATCCAGCGTGCGTCACTAGGGTGTTGTTGTTGAAGGTGCCTGAATGAGAGAGGGCATTTGGAGATCGAGGATCGAAGGCTGCCATAATATCCGCCCTTCCGCCGAAAGCACCGAAAGCAAGACCTCCTCCGAGATACTTACCAAAAGTCTTTAGATCTGGCTTGAGACCTCTTAATTCGGAGATGCCTCCCGCGGAAAGACGGGAAGTCATGACTTCGTCAATGATGAACAAGACGCCAGCCTACCTCTCGTCAGCATGAGAGTGAATGTTAAAGAACAGAGTAAGACTCACCTTTGCAGCAATATCTTGTGTACCTTGCAGAAACTCTGGCTTCCCTGGCAGACCACCTCCAGAGCCCTGCATACCTTCCAGCAAAACAGCAGCGACATCATCACCCTCGATAGCAGCCCGAGCACTATCAAGGTCATTGTATCTGGCCACTACCCAGTCATCCATGTCCACGTTATTGGCTTCTGGCTTTCCTCCCTTGAAGCCTATGACAGCGCCATGGTAGCCCCCGCTGAAAGTCACCACTCTTCTCTTCTTGGTGAAAGCCCGCGCAGCTGCCAGAGCATGGATGTTGGCCTCAGTACCTGAGTTGCAGAAGCGAACATGTTCAATATTGAAGCGACTGCAAAGCTCGCGGGCGAATATTTGCTCTTGAGCTGTGTTGCCACCCACATTCATACCGACATTGTCCAGCACATCTCGAATCGCTGAGAGAATGACAGGGTTGGAATGTCCATAAAGAGCTGCCGTGAACTCGCCAGTCAGGTCTGTATAACTAAGTCAACTATTAGCTACTGCTTTGAATTCATTGCTAGAGCCACTTACACATGTCCGTCTTCGGAGGTAACCTGATGTCCTTTACCAGACTTGATCACAACTGGGAATGGGCTGGTATGAAGAACAGTTCTTGTGTTTCCACCAGGCATGGACTTGACTGCTTCATCATGTAAAGACTTGGATCGTGGGTTGCGAGAAATATAACGATCTATAGCATCGTCGAGCTTGGACTGGATTCGTTGGGTGAGGTCTGAAGACATGACTGTAGTGTTGCTTAAAGATGAATTGTATTGATATCTTGAAGATTAAAAGTAAGAATAACCACAACTTATACGAGTTATCGAAATCTTTCGCCTCTCGGGATGAGATGATTCTCAGTGATGATCATGTTAATAAGTGCCCTCATGAGGAGCAGCTTTCGGGTTTATATTATCGGGTCTCGGGTTTGGCTCCGTGTAAGTCTAGTCTTGGGTTAGACGACTAACGTCAACTCCAGAAACTGCTGATATATTCTAATCTGAGGCACATAATGAACAAGAGATTGGACTGCCAATTACTCTTTTACCAGTTATTAACTGTACATTTACTTGGTACGACACCTGGAGACAAGTTGTCCGTCCAAGTCTTGTCATACATCCAAGCCACGTGCTTGGTCATTCTCACAATCAACTATAGCTGAATATTCTGAGTAAATATGAACTAACTGGATTAACAAAACCTTCCTATTATCATCAATATCAAAATGACTTTTTGTCCTCCACATACTGCCTAGGTAATTCGAGAACACCCAAGGTGGTGGTGAACAGAGGTAAAGGTACGTACCTTTCCGGAGTGGGGGAGAAAAGAAAAGCGGTCTGAAAAATAAGTCGGCAGAATTAAGCCATCCCACTTAATTTTTCAAACTTTTGGTCAAGGTCTGGAACAAGACAAGCCGATAGAGACAGAATCAAGTCAGAAATTTCACAATGGCCGGCTCAATCAACAAACCCAAGAGTAGGATATATAACTC
This sequence comes from Fusarium flagelliforme, assembly GCF_020744385.1. Lineage (NCBI taxonomy): Eukaryota > Fungi > Ascomycota > Sordariomycetes > Hypocreales > Nectriaceae > Fusarium > Fusarium flagelliforme. The sequence continues at coordinate 3,916,842 of NW_025763503.1, forward strand.
TCATCCCCCCTATAATACTCATGGCTAATCTATTGTAGAGCCCAAGTCTAAGCGAACTCCCGTTCGTCTTCGCCACAAGATCCAAAAGGCGTCCGTCGCAAAGCAAAAGAAGGAGCGTAAGCTCGCAAAGAAGAACCCGGAATGGCGAACAAAGCTAAAGAAGGACCCTGGTATCCCCAACCTGTTCCCTTACAAGGAGAAGTTGCTCCAGGAGATTGAGGAGAACCGCATTAAGAAGGCCGAGCTGGCGCAAAAACGAAAGGAATTGGCCAAGGCCGCAAAGACGGGCACCAAGGACGAGAACGCCATGGCCGATGTTGAGGTTGACTCCGCCGACGAGATGGACGATGACGATATGGATGAGGATATCGACGAGTCAAACCCCATGGCTGCTCTTATTGCCAGCGCTCGCGCTGCCGCCGCCACCTATGACCGACAGCTCGCAGAGGACGACGACATGGATTCGGACGACAGTGACGATTCCGACAACGACCGTGGCCCTGAGATGTCAATTGGCCAAGCCTCTTCAAGAAAGACCTACGACAGAGTCTTCAAGCAGGTTGTCGAGGAAGCCGATGTTGTCCTTTACGTCCTTGACGCGCGCGATCCTGAGGGCACCCGTTCTCGCGAGGTAGAGCGTCAGGTCATGGCTGCCGCAGCTGGTGGCAAGCGACTTATCCTGGTTATCAACAAGGTTGATCTGATCCCTCCCAAGGTTCTCCGAGACTGGCTCGTCTACCTTCGCCGCTACTTCCCTACTCTGCCTCTCCGAGCTTCTGGCGCTGCTCCCAATGCACACACTTTCAACCACCGCGACCTGACTGTTCAGAGCACCTCTGCTACGCTCTTCAAGGCTCTCAAGAGCTTTGCTGCTAGCCGACAATTGAAGCGTGCTGTCTCCGTTGGTGTTATTGGTTATCCCAATGTTGGTAAGAGCTCCGTTATCAACGCGCTCCTCTCCAGGATGAGTGGAAAGGGTGGCAGCTCTTCAAAGGCCTGCCCTGCTGGTGCCGAGGCTGGTGTTACCACGAGCATCCGATCAGTCAAGATTGACAGCAAACTTACTCTTCTCGACTCCCCTGGTGTCGTCTTCCCCTCGTCTTCCTCAACACAGTCCGCCGGTCTTGTCTCTCTTAAGAACGCTACTGAGGCACATGCTCACCTGGTTCTCCTTAACGCTGTTCCTCCTAAGCAGATTGACGACCCCATTCCTGCTGTCACCCTTCTGTTGAAGCGTCTGTCCGCTTCTCCTGATCTTATGCAGAAGCTTACAAACGTCTACGACATTCCTGCTCTCCTCCCTAACCGCGCCGACGGCGATTTCACGACCGATTTCCTTGTCCAGGTCGCCCGCAAGCGAGGCCGTCTTGGTCGTGGTGGCATTCCCAACCTCCCTGCCGCCGCCATGACAGTCGTCACCGACTGGCGAGACGGTCGCATCCAGGGATGGGTTGAGCCTCCTGTCCTTGCTGTCGAATCTACAGCCACCGCTGCCAAGCCCACCATCAAGAACGCTGGCGAGGATGAGGTCGCTGCTGACCAGAAGCAGATCGTCACCGAGTGGGCTGCCGAATTCAAGTTGGAGGGTCTCTGGGGCGACGACAGCGCTGACGTCGATGATGCTATGGAGCAGTAAGGAAAGAAAAAGCTTTTTGGTGGTTTGTTAGCAACTTCGACGGACGGGTTACATGAGTTCTTCACTGGAAAGTTTGGCGTTTCAAGGATGGCTGTTAGAACGGTTTAGATCCGTGCATATACATTCGTAAAAAAAACATTCTGTCTACCTAAAAACTCCTTCATGTTTATTCCAAGTGACTGCAGATTATGCATTATGCTGTATACCCCATATCCGAATCATTTGTTTTTGTCTTATCTAAGCCTCGATCAATTCCATCTTGACGCCACGCTTGCCGGTCATCTCATCCTTTTCATCACGGACTCTAACCCTGACCTTTTGGAACAGCTCGACCTTGACATTTCGGCTTCCCTTGGTGGTAAGTGTATAAGTCTCAGCATCGAACTCGGCCTCTGGTTCGGGCTCTGCAAGGTCCCTCAGTCGGATAAGGCCCTCAGTACCAAAGCGTGGTACCAGGACCACGAAGCCGTTGCTGAAAATCTTCATCACGAACGCATCCTCCTCAGCGACCTTGCCCTTGAGAGCTTGGCCGACGTAGTAGGCGATACTGGCACGACCTGCCATTTGGGCGTTGCGGTGTCGCACGTTGATGTTCTTGCATACGGCTTCTAGACGTCCTCGGCTGCGAACGTTGGGGTGAATGGCTTCGTAGTCAATGGCAGCGGCAAGCTGTCGGTGAGCGAGGAGATCGGCGTAACGACGAATGGGAGATGTGAAATGAGTATAGATTTCTGAAGCAAGACCGTAATGGCGGAACTCGGGATAGGCCTGGGTACCGGAGCAGAAATACTCGGCGCTCATCATGCAGCGAGTGGCCATGATACGCACAAGGGTGTTGAAAAAGGGCTCATTAGGGTCAACGCATTCATCCAAAGAATCGGCAAGCGCCTTGCTGGAATCGGTGCGTAGTTCCATGCCACGTTTTGTGCGTAGCTGGTTCGAAAGTTCATCAAAGTTAGTCTTTGGAGGAGCACCGTGGCGACGTAGAATAGCAGTTTGAGGGAAGGCTTCGTAGATCTTGGCCGCGACGCTAATATTGGCGAACAACATGAATTCCTCGACAAGAGAGTTGGTGTCGAGCAGCTGTTTTGTCTTGACATCGATGGGGTCAGATGTCTCAGATTCCGTCTGCACTTTAACTTCTGGGGAAGAGAGGCTCAGGGCACCGGCATCCATTCGCTTCTTCTTGAGCTTCTTGGAGAGCATGAGAAGCATGCGCATGCCCTTAGTAAGATCATCTTGTTGGGAATCGTCGTCGATTCGTAGCTGGGCCTGTTCGTAGCTGAAAGCTTCTCGTGATTTGATGACAGACTTGGTGAAACGAACATTGACAATGTCGGCGTTATCATTCAACTCCCAGAGTACAGAAAAGGCAAATCGCTCGACATAAGGCTTGAGCGAGCAGAGATCTGTACCAAGCAGGGGAGGAAGCATGTCGATACGCTTGTCCACTAGATAGACGGTGGTACCGCGGATACTAGCTTCAGTGTCCATAGCGTTGGCAGGCTTAACAAAGTTGGAGACATCAGCAATGTGAACACCGACTTCGTAATTTCCGTTGGGCAGCTGTTTGGCATGAAGGGCGTCGTCAATATCCTGACAACCAACTGGATCAATACTGCAGATGAGGAGTCCCCGGAGATCCTCTCTTTGCCTCCAGCCAGGATCGTCCATGCTTGTAGGCACCCTCCAGTCATGACCCTCTTTGGGAAGACAGTCCAACACGGTTTTAGGAAACGGTCGATATTGGACATCCCACTCAAGCAACAGAGCCTCGGTCTCAGCAGACTTGGTTTCCAGCTCACCCAAAGATCGTACAAAGTGTCCAACAGGATGTCTCGAGTCGCGCTCCCAACCATCGATAGTTACCAAAAGACGCTTGCCGAGAAGGTCGCCGACCTGTCTCGTACGAAGACGAATCTTGGGGATCTTTTTGTCCATGGGAATCAGGAAAACGCTGTCCTGTTTGCGACCTTGGCTAGAAGAGGCCTTGCTCGCTGACGAAGGGTCGATATGACCAACGTACTGGCGCCAGTTACGCTTGATTACACCAACGACCTTGGCCGTGGGTTGTGGCTTGCTCTCCGACGCGCTCTTCTGAGTCTTCTTGACCTGTTCTTGAAGGGCTTTTCGCTCTTTTTCGGAGACGAAATCCTGGCTCTCCTCCACGTCGGCATTTTCATTCTTAGTGATGGCCTCCTCCTCGATGATCTTCGTTGAGGGCTCCTTCCACTGATCTTGAGGAAGAACCTCGACGACTACAAGATCGCCATCAACGGATCGATTGATGTTTTCACGACCAAGAACTAGAAGAGGCTTTGGGAACGCCGGAACTTTGATAGAACCCTCAAGGTAATTGTATGGCGAGACATTGAAGATACCTTGGTGCATCAACCCGGCCTTGACACCGGTCATCATTTTTGATAGGGTAAAATATTCAGGGTAGAGCATCTGGCCCTGTGTCTTGAAGGATCCCTGGGTTTGGGCCTCTGCCACCATGTCGAGAAGCCTCTCGCCGTCTTCGAGAGTGCCAACGTAGTCCCGTAGGGATGCTGCATGAAGTCCATCCTCTTTAGCCTTGCGAAGGTTTTCTCGGTCATCGCTAAGCATCACGACAGCTGGAACCTTCTTCGCCTTGGTCTTGGCAAGATGCTCGCCGTACCACTTGACAGCTAACCGAACAGCCCTGTCGTTGCGATCATTGACAGTTTCGTTCGCATCACGATGGACGAACGTCTCAAGCCTAAAATCGTTGAAAAAGACGTAAAATCTCTTGTCCTCACTCTTGGTAAGCCCCACTAGACGGTTGTACAGAGGCAGTGATCGATTTCGTAGCTCTTCCAGCACTGTTTGCAGGATGATAACATCATAAAAGGCCGAGCTTTGTTCGAAAAGGTCCATCGCGTTAAGCAATGCGTTAGTATCAGGGACTAAATAATGACCCTGGGAGTAAGTCTTGGTGCCAGCAGGCTTGTCCGAAAGGACGAAAGGCTGAGCTATCATGAGTGTTAACAAGCTGTAGTACCGGGATACGATGAGGCATCTCACCTTGCTGGGCGGCATTCCGAGGGACGTCCTGAAGACAGGCCTTGCAGAGCTTGGAAGAGCAAGGAATATCGGTTCGCAGGTAGACTTCTCTCACAATTTTCTGCACTTTGCCACTTCTGGTTGAGCGCACGTAAACCTTGCTCGAAATATTTGAAGCCTGGGGATCGGACTCGGTTGATCGTTTTAAACTTGCCATCTTTGCTAGATTCTTTCTCCAGCGATGTAGTAAGTTGATGAGTTGGTATGATGAAAAGACTCTTGGTTGCAAAGCATTCGCGATGATAGTGGGTCTTGTTATCGATAGTCGATAAGTCAGCAACAACTACCTACCTACCTTGGTAACTATGGCAGGCGCGATTGGGACACCTTAGATACCTAGGTACGCAATAATGATATCTTAATTCATAGAACAGCAGAATATTCAAATTGAAAAGGACTGGCTGTTAGAATCAGAGATTTTTTACTACATACTAGACTAGTTGTCTTCACAACTCGCTCCGATATGTCTGCGCTCAGCCAACAGTCCTTGTCACATGATTATCCCATCACGTGCTCTCCTGCCGCAACTTCACTTGACCTTCTTTCTTGGTCCTTCCTTCCGCAGATTGCATTGCCTTTTCATAATTTGTAAAGGCGAGCATCAATCACACGATATATGCTTCATATTTAATCTTTAAACACTTCGTTTTGAGGGAATTTGCCCCATTGATGATGAATTCCCAGCGAGCAGTTTGCTCCACTTCTCAATCAGATATCACTTACACGTTCCCAATTCAACGAGTCCAAATTACTTTGAGAATCGACACAACTTTAGTATTTGTTGAACTCCTCACCAGATAGAGCAGACAAGAAATTTGGTAATAAGAGCATGCTTTTAAATGATGCAGAAGTCTCAGCTAATTAACAGCAAAGTCACCAAATCGCAAGAAGCAGTGTCTGGTCACGAAACTGCAAACACAATGCGTCTCGAATACGTCTCAAGTGAAATACATCAATACGCAGACTACCATGGTGATTTACAGCCGACTACACGCCAACACCTGCATAGTTATGCTGTGTGCACATCGAGATCTTCTTAGTTCGTGTCCGACATATTGACATTCTTAGGCAAACATACCCCCTGAGAGTCAACAGAATATTCTGACGAGTTCAACATTTATAGGTGTTGTCCACCCCTAAGAACAGCTTCCGCTCATTCATCGGCGTTATCCGCGCGCACAAGATTCGCTTTCATAGTGATAGACTGGAAAAAGACATGCATTGTGTCACAACTCATCGAATATTGCGCCGAGATGCAATGGTACGAGCCCAGTAAAGACCTCTGATGCTCTGACTGCCGGAGCCGGAGCCCGAGTCCGCCACAGGAGCTCTTGCTAAGCACCCCAGGGGCTACCAAAGGCTTTCAATAAGAACATACTTGAGATTGAGCACTGAAACTCGATGCCATTCTTGTATATGCGAATAAGACGAGATGTTCTCGATCGGCATTCACAGTTTCTATTTATATCTCGAAACTGGCATATGGGGAAATCGGACTTGATTGTCAAGATCTTCTTAATGAAAACCTAATTCAACGTCTTGTTTGGGAGCGGACGAACCACACACCCACCAGATGTGATTTGCATTCAACGTTACAGCAAGAGCCAGCCTCCCAATCCAGCCTCAGCATGCATGCAACGTTCTGCGCCAATGGTCAATAAGCATGTGCTTCTTATGCGTCAGAGAAACATGTATTTCGCGTCAGATGAAATTGTTCGACTTCGAGACCTCTCCGGGTTAACGAAGGTGCCATAGCCCAGCCGAGACCGCCAACATAACATGTGAGCAGCAAGCTGTTTCGTCGTTGTTGCCGTTGATGCCACTTCATACCTAAGTATGAAATGCCTTCAAGTCGGGCCTGTTAGTCACCAACATCAGTTATTATAAATGGTGATTTATGGTGAAATACAGTTAAACCACCAAGACTCAGGGAACCCCTTGCTAATGTGGTACTCACATTGGTATATGATTGACTAACAAGTACTGACATAGGAATCAGTCTCACTCACGGTCTACACCACGCCGCATCTTGGAGGCGACTAGGCCCAACGAGATACCTGTATGTTGGGCAATACAAGCTCCAGGTTGATAATAAGAGCAACTCTAGGTAGTAGCCACGAAGAGTTTACTACCAGTTTCGACATTACTGATCATCAAAGTCTTTGCAAGCCTGGCTCTCTACGAGTACAGTCTACCATCGTCGATATCCTTTCCATCCGAGATATGTTGATGGAAGCAGCTTGGTACAAGAATGAATTCCACAACATCAACATTGCACAGGCATAGCATGACAACAGACTGGTGCCACCTAAACCGTGGTTGACAGGAGCGGACGCAACCAACAGAGGTGTTTTTGAGCTTGCCACCGGGATTATGATCTATGCATGTTGATGGACCTCACCATGCAGGGTGTTCGACAAGCACAGCATCAGACATTCCATAATTGCTCAATTATTAAACGTCCCTACAACAACTTGTATTCAATGTCAGCATCGGTAATATTGCTTGCAGGCATGGCTGCGGCCGGTGAGCAGAACCCTAGGAGCAGCGTGCCGATCCATGTGATGGGAAGGGGTAGCAGCAGGCCGCTGTATTGGGAAATGCATGACGCCGGGTATTGCCAGGCCTGATGGTCTACAGTACTCGAGAGTGAACGCGAAGAGTTCACGAGGTCGCGTCTAGCGTCCGTGGAGGACATCTGAGGAGTGCTCGAACCTGTCGATTCGTGGATACCAACATCTTTTTGATCTGAGAACAGAATCATCATTTCACAATATCGTCAAAGGCTGGATGCCACCATACAAAACGCAGCCTAGTTGACAGACAAGTTGTCTTGATCTCGAATCACATATCTCAAGAGCGCAGCGCGCGTCAGAAATACGACTGACAGTGGCAAGCAACCGTTGGCTCTGTTTATCTTCGCGAGAGGTCGCTTTTATTTCTCCATCGATAACAAGCTTTTGTGCAACTAAATGGCATTAGCCATGCGTCAAGACCGATCCAAGAAATTCGACATAAGAGTCATAAGCACCACTGCGCTAACATCAATAATCATTCACAGCAAGCATATCATAACGAACAGGGGTCCGGTCCGGGTGTGAAGCTATTGGAATGAAGGCCGAGACAAACGCCTCATGTTGGTAGCTAAGAATTGACCGCACGGACTGATGTGATTGGCTTCGTACTCGCAAGTCAGCCAAAGGCCGAAGTAGCCAACCGGTCAGGCGTCACAAGACAGCGAGCCGAGGACAATTAAGCAAGGATAATGCATCAGCATGATGCAATACGGACCCAAATTTATGGAGAAGGCTGTTGACTCAAGTATTGTCAGCGGGCTAGAAAGACAATAGCGACTCAGTTATTCAAAGACGTGAAAGAACTGCACAAGGTGACAATCGAGACCAAACAAAACGAGAAGCTAAATTACACCTTGGGTGCGAAACCAGGATACTGGCGAGGGGAAACGCAGCCACCAAGCGGTGATTTTCCATAAGGGATTAAGCCGAGGCGAAGAGACTGGGGTCCGTTCGGTGCCGGCAAGGTTTCATGTGCGGACCAGCTCATACGATGTCTACCGGCGATCTACAAGCGAAATTTTTACGTTGCGGTTTAAGGCAGGTACTGAGCTTGAAGGCGCCTTTGACGTATTCTATTTGGGCGTGTCTGGCCAGAAGCCAAGGCCAATTAGATCACATAAAGAGATCTGTGCCACAAGCATCGGGAAATGGCGAACAGGAGGAGGCTTGCAATGAGATGACAACGGTCTCAAGTCTGGTGGAGTCTCAATTAAAAGCCGCGGCGGGACACGAAGACAAGTTAAAAGAAAGGCGGACGATCCAAGGACCCACCCGCTCTCGATGGACAGGAAGCTGTGGCTGATTACTTCACAGGTGTGTCTGCGTTTAGTTTGGCGTGAAAACCGTCTGCAAGTTGCTGAATTAGACTCATTAGAGCCAAGAGTGGATGATAGCTGAGCATCACGAGGGACCGCGCGGGGCAGAGTTGTCTCGCAGTTCCAAGAGGTGATGGGCCATGCTTCTCGCGTATCTCGTCTGCGACCTTAGTCAACCCACGGCGGAGACTCAGACTCTGGGGTGGAAGATTGGGCTCACAGTGCATGGTCTGTGTCCATGGGGGGCACGAAGATCTTGGATCTAAAACGTTTTTGGAGCACTCGCATGGTTGGCATAGCGGGTCGCTTTTTGCTATGCAGAGATGCAGTCTTGCATTGGAACTGGCAGCGGTAGGCTTAGCCTTCTGAGTCTCTTGCTGAACATGGCATTTCTCCACGATCGTACATATCGATGAATGGACGAGAGCCACAGAGCGGGAACTGTGTTTATGAGTGTGTGCGGGGGTAATGGATGGCCGGACGGTGGTGAGCAACGAGGGTTAGGTTGGGTCGTGAATTGGTGTGGTCCGGGGTTTTGGGGGCGATCGTTCCCGCACCTCCACTCCTAGTCTCCCTCCATACCCTCTGCCATAACTGTCCCAGGCTACGGTTACTTTTGGATGTTGGTTATTTTACCTAACCATCCTCTATTTGATAGAAATCTCGAGATGTGCTCTGTAAGTCATACGCGTCCATGATTGTGGAACGAAGTATATTGCGTTCACAAGCAACAGGGATAACGAGGCCCAATGCTCGCTAGTCCTTCGGTCGAAGGGGGTCGTGTCCGTGCTGGATCCATGGTCCTGGGGTCACGGTTGATCGACTCGAGCGTGCCCTCTAAAACGTTTTAGGGCTCTTTCCAAACTCCAGGAGCCCGATTTGCAACGTTGATTACAGGCGGGTTCCTGGTAAGTGGCTGACCAGGTTCAGCCCGTCCTCTCTGTCTATCTTCAGCCGTCTTTCTATCAAAGGTTGGTTTCTTTTTAATATCCTCTGAGCTGAATGCTTCGGTACCGTTACCCATCAGTCAAAAAGCCGGGCTACTGAATCTTCCGCTACAGTCGCAAACAGCAGACAGTCTCGTATCGATCGCTGCCCAACCTACTCTGTTAAGGCCGTACTGCCTATCACCACGTTTACAAACATTTCCAGTATCGGCATATTTCTTGCAACTCACTGCGAACCATGATCAGGCTTCTGTGTCTTAGCAAATAACGCACGTCATGAAGAAAGACCGACTCGATGACGTTCGTTTATGATAAAGGAAGGGAGTAAAGAATCTGCTTTGAAATGACGAGAAAGAAGCCAACGACTGGCTCGATTGTCTTCTGTTTTTGGATGTTGCCAAAGTGAGACCACTTCGCGGACATGCGATGTGGGTCAGACACTGATAAACGCACAATATGAGACACATATCACGGGCCAAAAAACAAGTGAGACATGAGATGCAACACAGAATTTAAAGGGTTTCTCGTGCGAGACTTGGACTGGCACTTCGGAAGGCATTACGATAGATCGCGCTGACCCTAGCCTGACCGAGAGATGCAAGTCAGTTGACGATACGGTTAGTCGAGCAAGGATAACTTCCACTGCATTCTCGACAGCCCATCCTTCTGAATCCCCCAGCCTCTACAGAGTAGCAAGATTTGCAACAGCCCGAAGCTGAGCAAAGCGCAACCCTTGTTCCGTAAGAAAGCAATTGCTTCATCCTTGACGAAGGTCTGCGGCGCAGCAAAAGCAACATGGTTTCATGTCGTTGAAGAAGAACTGCTAGCAATGTAATGGAATCTGCATGTGGTTAGCACCGCGACGGACGCCGTACCTCCAGGACAAAAGACAGGCGAGCTAGAGCAACAAAGGGCGCTTGCGTGCATTGAACGGTACACCTACACCCCCGTCACAGGGAAATGGAGCACACACAGGCTACAGCACGGTGCGACAATCAGACCCGGTATAGCGGATCGGAGGCGGCGAGGCTCTTCGTCAACTCGAGATATCGATATCAATCCACGTCTTAGACGGCGGTACCACATACTATTGAATTCGACAAGGCTTCAATTATAGTATCGGGGAACGGAGACACCTGACGTGAACTTTTAGTTTCGGTACAACCTCAATCAATGACAACAGCCTCGGCGTGCTAAAGTATATGGGTCTGTCTTATTCGAGGATCTGGTTCCATCTCGAAACTAGATGCTTAGTGGATGGATCTTTCGCAAAGGAATATGCCAAAAGGGCCGCAACTCGAATGTCATCTACATGCTTTGCTGAAATGCTTGCATTTGCAAACGCTTTGCTGCAATGGAGGCTTTCTCTGTACCTGACGCATGATACAGGCTAATCAAGCCGGCAGTCGTCAGCATCTGTTTTTCGACATCAGCGCAACGTCTCCGGGCACAGTCGACACATGGATATGGAAAGCTGACAGTTGATGACACCCAAGCGCAAGCCATTGACTTTAGCCTACTCAAGACCAGACCAGGCCAGACCATAGGGTTCAGCCGTTATGCTATTTCCTGGTTTGGGTTCGCTTTCTTTAGGTCTTCGCTCAATTACCTTGCATGGTGACATCTCACTGCACAAGAGACTAGCCGGAGAAATCGCTTGGCCATAACCGAAGCTGAACCAAGAGGGCCCAATGATGCTGATGCTGATGATGCGGATGTTGATGTATGTGTCTATCCTAGGAAATTGGACCAGCTTGTTTTGAACCTCATACATACATATCTAATGTCAGTCAATAACTTCTTATCATGGAAACGACGTCTCTACTGTCACCTCACCTCACCCGCCGGTGCCGCCTACACCGCATCCTCTTTCGTCTTTGAATGACAATATCACCATCATCATCATCGCCTTTACAAAGCTCGACTCCGCCTCCACCTCAACCTCGTTGACTCCTCTCGTTCACTGTGTCTTACTCTAATATATAGAGACACACCTACCTGCTCCAAGAGCCAACCACAGCTCTCATTCCCCTGCCATTTTACCCTTGCTCCTGTCCATTACTTGGCTCAACTCCCCACTCGCATCCCCCCCTCCCCCAGGCTTGCGCCATCTCGACCAACCATCCTTCGTCATCCGTCTCCCTCAATCGCGCCGTCTTTCCAACGGTAAACCCTTCTCCCCTCCCCTCCATCTTCTTTGATATCCCAGCAGCCCTCTACTGGACCGGACTGCACATACGTCCCACTCCCTCCTCCTCTTCCTCCTCTCCTCCATCATCGTATCCTACCAAGCAAGGCCGGGGACCATCCGCACCTACAATAAACCATCCATCTATCTGATCCATCTATTGATCTGTCTATCAAACAACCGACTCGCCCAGACTGGAAGTACGGTCATTAAACATCGTCGGCACCATCAGATTCTTGTGTCGCTCGCTGCACGACCAACAGCTTCATTTCGCTATCAGCCGTTTGTGGCATATTCATATCCCTCATATCACACATCACCAGCTTGAGCGTCGATCACAGGCACCAGCAGGCCTGTACCCTCCCTACGACTGTTCATTCTTTGTTTGAATATTGAATTCCAAGCAACACACTCCCCGCGCTCATCAGGCGCATCTCTTAGAACAGGACGCTGATATCAACTCTTGGCTATCTAAACCCTCTCTTTTACTTCCGTTACGATACTGTATATCGCTGATTGCGAAACCCGTTGCTGCCTTCTTATCACATATCTCACTCTATTCAAATTCGACCTTTCTCCTGCACGCGCCGCTCCCTTATTACAAAGCGCACACACTATCATATCATATTCCATCCATCCCCACATCACGGGCAGCGATCGCATCGCATTGCATCGTATCGCATTAACGTTGAACCACAAACTGCGCTACGTTTCGGTACGGTACAGCCCAAGGCGCTAAACAGCCTCCGCTCTGGACGGAACGCTTCAACCTCGTTTCTTCTCCACAACCACGCGCGCCTCCTCTGTCGCATTATCTCATACTACGCTACGCTGCATACCATACCTTGGTCTAATACAGCGTATGGTGTATGTACCGTACCTGTTATACAAACAAGCAGGTTATTATCACTGGCGCGCAATCGCCCTCATTCACGCTTTGAGTTGAAGGGTCACTCACCATCCGCTAACGCTCCCCGCTGTGCCGCCGCCACCTCCACTTCCTCTGTCTTGACTTCGTTTAGGCATTGCGTTGCTCTTTTTCGGGGGTTGTGATTCTGACTCTTGGATTCTGAGATCCCTGGTTTTATTGTGGGTTCTTCCGCTTCTTGCCATTTCAAGGCTGCCTGATTGGATCCTTCCATTTCTTGCCCGGGCATGCTCCTGCCCCTCCGAGAGTGGTTTTTTTCTTCTTCCCTAGCTTCCCGGTCTCAGTCTCACGTCGCCACTACGTACAATTTGCATTTGCAAGCAAGTGCGACTGACGGGAGTGACTGTTTCCCAGATTTCCCAGTTAATTACTGCACCTTCCTGGCTGTAGCTAAACTAGCTGCGCGCACTAGCTTCTCCTACTGCACCTTCCCTCCCACACCATTTTAGATCCAGCACGCAGTCCCGTCCCCTCCCACCTGCCTGTCTGTCTGCCCGGCCGCCTGCCTACCTGCCACCATACCATACCATCTCAATCCCCATACCCATACCCATACCCATACCCATACCCATACCTACCCATCCCATCCCATCCCCATCTCCATCGACCATCATTAACCCTCCATCCACCATCGGCTTTCCGCCATCACACACACCCGCTCCATCGCATCGCATCGCATAGTATCGTTCAACCATCCCGTTATCAATCAGTCAGTCAATCAATCAACGCGTATTCTCAACTATTCGGCGGGTTTGTCGAGTTTTTGTTTGTTACGCGAAAGCTCTTTCGTCTTACTTGCGCGCTTTGCGCTGATCGGTAGCTGGGCTTCTTTCGTGAGCCTCTCTTGACATCGTTGTCGCAGCCGTTGCACAACGCGATCCGCGTCTGCCATCGCATCAGTTCTATCACCCGACAAAGGTAAATCCAGCACCTCAGTTTTCTTTCTTTTTTATTTTGTCGCTTCTTTTCTTGGTTTTTGGCACTTGCTTCTTTCCGGCGTTGTATTCCACTATCTTGTCTTATCCTGCTTCGTTTCTTGTCTTGTTCGCCTTTACTCTTCTTCGCACGCCCATCCCGCCGCTGCCGCGCACTTTGTCTGGATTGCTACGATCTTGTCTCGGTTTGGATCAACTCCCGTCTGGAGCCTATGTCCCGGCCTGCCCTTGACTCTGAGCCAAGGCCTGGCTGGCCGAGTCTCACATCACAAGCCCAGGCAGGTTTCCCACTTTTGCCTACCATATAATCGACAACTCGCCATTCACGCTCAACGACGCGCCTCATTCTGGCCGCCAACCACGTGCGACTGACGTTGCCCTCCTTCTGCATCTTCTCCAACCCTTCAGCTCGCCAGTCCAAACATCTCAGGACACGTCGCTATCACCTTCCTGTGGTCGCTACTTTCCCCGCTGGCTCGGTAGCTCTGTCATGTACTCCGCCCAGCAAACCGGCGCTGATAATGCGACAATCAACCCGGCCGCCCTCAGCTCGCCTGGTAAGTTCAATAACTCTATTTTATCCCCTCTGTGATCGCATCACCTCTTCAAACATCTACCTAAAACTCTGTCATATCATGAGCATGCGCAAGCTTGAACATCACTTGCGCGCAAACTCCATGATGAATACATTTGCCCCGCACTGCGCCGCTCGCGTCCCTCCTCCGGGATATGGACTTGCGAAATAGGTTGCGCCACCTCATACATTCACAATTTTATTCAGCCCATGAGTCAATATTCTAACAGCCATTGTAAAGTTATAGGTCTTTCGCATCAACCGCAGCGCTCGCTTAAGCGCGGCCATTCTCCCGAACTTTATGACGCGCCGCAGCCTGGTGACGATGGTATGTCGGCGGGCAAGTAGTTTGGTGTCGCTCTGCTTTCTGCGACGCCTGACTTCCTTGTGCCAGACAGCTCAACCATTTGCTATTTTTCTCTCCGTGTCGGAACTACTGTTTTTTTATTACTTTACGTTGATCTCTATCGCAGCATTCTTACAAAATGATGATGCGGGCGGAAAGTGCTAACCATTCTCATAATCGTAGGTGATACGAAACCATTTCGAAAACGAGCCAAACCAATGAATAAACGATCTTCGGGAAGCATTTCCGAGGCTCCTGGGCAGGCTGCGGCCTCGACCCTTCCTCAGGCTATCCCTCCGCCTCAAACTCCCCAGTCTCAAGGCTCAGCGCTGCCACAAGCCAGTCCTGCCTACACACCGGCCCAGGCCCAGATGCCGCCCAAAACCACCCCGACAAAATCGACTCTCAAAGCGCTACCAACTGTGCGGGACCATACAACCGACCAGCTTAATGCTTCCGGCGATGAGTATCTACCCCGCGAGATCGACGAGTTCGGAGAGAAGAAAGTCCAACAGAACGGTACATTGAACGGAGGTCGAGAATACAAGTGCCGGACGTTTCTGGTTCCCAACAGAGGTGATAAGCTCTTCATGCTTGCTACCGAGTGTGCCAGGGTTTTGGGCTACAGAGATTCGTATCTTCTCTTTAACAAGAACAGGTCCCTGTTCAAGATTATTGCCAGCCAGGCGGAAAAGGACGATTTGGTCGCGCAGGAAATCCTTCCCTTCTCGTATCGTTCCAGACAAATTGCAATCGTTACTGCCAGGTCAATGTTCCGACAATTTGGAAGCCGTGTGATTGTCAACGGTAGAAGAGTTCGCGATGACTATTGGGAAACCAAGGCGCGAAAACAAGGCTTTACCGAAGCTGATCTTGCTGGAGAGAAGCGCCCCGGTGCTACAAAGGCAAGAGAGGCGGCTGAGGCACAACAGAACAATGTCTTGCTGGCTGGTCCCCATCCAGAGATTGTGTATAGCAACAACCCAGGACCGTTCCCCGGCCCCCCGCAGCCGCACCTTGTTCAACCAGGTATGATCGGACCACCACCCGGAACTACGACAAGAATGCCCGGATTGACACTAGGATCAGACCTCAGCGACTCCCGGCCGCGCGATTATTCAGGAATTCTCAAAGGCGGACCTCGTCAGGAGATTACCGGCCCTGCTTACCAAGACCAGACTCGTCCATCGCCCCTCGGGGAGCTCAATGCCCAAGCTCATCATGCCGCAGATTTCAGCAGGTCAGTTAATCAGCAGCGAGATATGCGCAACGACTATCTCCAGGGCCTTTGGCGACGTCCACATGAGCAGCCTCCCTCCAATCTGACCCAGCAGCCCGTGGCCCCGGCCGATACTTCCAATACTGCAACCAGTCGACCGTCGCATTCACCTCATACCACTGCTACGGCCATGTCCCAGCAACCTGGACTAGTATCCACGCAGAGCCCTCAGATGATGATGACCACTGCGCCCTACTCACAGTCTATTAGCGCGCAGAGCAGTCTTACTCAGGCGCCAATGAGAGGTATGGCTCACTCACCAACGCAGTCGAATATCAGGCCAACACTCCCAGGTTCCACAGGCTCCATGTCACAAGGAACGCCCGGCTATAACTACCAATCAGGTCAAATGTGGCCACAGACTCCTCAGGCACCTCAACATAGCTACGGTAGCTACACTGCTCAGTCCCAGGCCCCTCACCCCTCGCAGTCGCCTTCTTCGCATCTCCGTCAGTCTAGCTCCGGTCAGATGCAGAGTATGCAGTTCCCCGGCATGGCTGGCATGCAGTATGGTGCAGGACAGAGCATGTATCCCACAGATCAGACACCTCGACAATACATGCCTCAAGGTGGAGCCGGAGCGCCATCGGTCTCCCAAGGCTGGTCTGGTCAACATTCGCCAGCGCAGCAATGGTGGACTCCTGGGCAACAGCCTCAATAGGATCGGAGACCCATATGGTGATGCGAAATGACGGAACGATCTGATCTACATTTACATTCTTATTCTGAGATTTAAACTGTTCGTGTGGTGTTTTTGCTTTCTACTTCTTCAGTTGTCTTGTGTTTCATACATTTTGATCTTGGAGACTACTCTCTTCTTTGGTCTGGACCCCTCACTCGATATTCAAGCATATATGTCGTCGAGGGGGCTATGCGCATCTCAATAGGCCTATTGGCTTGAAGAATTGCTTATAGTTTTGGCCTGGCTGGAATAGAGGAGTCGGGCAGGATAGGAACATGGAATCGCTGCTTGTGTCTTTGTTTCTTTTCCTCTTTGTTTATCTTTGCTTGCAGTTTTGAGTTTGCTCTCGGGGGTTTGGTTGAGTACATGCGTGGACCACAACATACCATGTTATTTCTTGTTACAGATAGGGATTATCTTTGGAGGCATTTGATTTCGATTTATTTCATTTTTTGGGCAAACTATTCGTTGTTTTTTTGTGGTTTCGTGGATGAGGTTCCGATGGCGACTCGCTTGTGCGTCGCGGATTGTTTGTGCTGGCGAGGCATATATCTATTAGGCTTTCATTTTGATACCACGTCGCTCTTCAGGTCGTCTTCAACATTTCAATTTTATCGAGATACGATATTGCCTCATCGTGAAGCGTTTACTTGCAGGGGGTATTGCTCCGGAAGGTGTCAGTCAACCTTGGTTAAGAACAGCCTGTCTTTACTTCGGTTTCCCCCATATGCTAGCGATCGGTCATCTTGTTCGTGTCTATAGGCTTTAATTAATTTTCCAGGTCATGTTTCTTTTCAGCGTGTACAATGGGTAAACATTTGTATCTTGGGGTCCGGCTTCTGAGAGTGAGGTTAACACTATGAGAATTTAGTCTAAACAGCAATGATTGTTCTTGATGATGCCATCATGCATGATTCGTTTCGTGTCGTGTCTTGTTCCTATATTGACCCAAATGCCTGCACCTAGGGCTATAAGACAAACTCGACGTGGTTGTCCGTGTTCGTGTTTTGTTACACATGATGACAGCCTGTCATGACCCGGCCCAGCGAATCGGATTGTCGGGGAAGTTGTCGTCCAATATCAAGGTGTTATACGCGCCACTGGAGCGGGAGCGTGGTGACATCCGTCGGAATGTTTGTGTCTGTACAAGCACTCGCGGCTAGGCTTGTTTTGTGAGAGGGCAGCAAGACGTGCTTTAGGGGAGTTTATAAAAGTGTGTCACACGACAGTTGACAGGTAAGGTTGAAGCGCGATAGGTGTCCGGATAGAGAGCCGCAAAGGTCGTTTATAGTTGCAATAGTTCAAAGGAGGGCTGGCAGTATATTTTTGGAGTCGTTGACAAGTGTCTATTAATGAGAGCTCACAGCGTATGAATTATGGTCCAATAGCATTATCTAACAATCT
Source organism: Fusarium flagelliforme (assembly GCF_020744385.1). Lineage (NCBI taxonomy): Eukaryota > Fungi > Ascomycota > Sordariomycetes > Hypocreales > Nectriaceae > Fusarium > Fusarium flagelliforme. The sequence continues at coordinate 3,934,740 of NW_025763503.1, forward strand.
CAAGCCAGTCATCCTGAGGGTGCAGCAAAGCGGACTTGGCTCTGCTCTGCTCTCCAGAATTCTAATCGCTCTCATCACCATCCAAAGCCTCGTCTCTCTCATTCTTTCTTTCCTTGACCTCGAGGGCGTCTTGGGTATCGTCGCCACTAGCCTCTCCCTCGCCATCTTCTTCTTCCTCTTCTTCCACCTCATCATCATCATCGGAATCTTCAGGGATCTCAACCTCGTCTTCAGTCACGGCGTCCTCCTCGGCATCGGCGTTACCAGGCTCAACACGAGGGCGCTTGGCGAGTGGGCCTGTGGAAGCAATTGTCGTGTCTGCGTCGGTCTCAACGTGAGATGTATCGGGCATATCGGTGTCTGCACCGTCTGACTTTTTGGCACGAACCTTTTGGCGGTAAGATGTGCGCTTCTCGGTCTGGATAGCGTTGAATTCTTGGTGTTACGTTAGCGGTTTTGTTGTCTTTGTGTATAGTAAAAGTTGCCTTTTCACGAAGAAACGTGGTAAGATAAGAAATCGACGTACTGGCAAACTCAGCTTCGAGAGGTTCTCGCAGGAAACCAAACTCGGTCTCTTCAAGGGCCTTGAAGACATCTGCAGGTGATATGGTCTTTTTGCCAGCATTTACGGTGTTCTCGTTAGCGCTGGGAATTAAGTTAGTAAGGTCCTCTCCCTGATGAAAAGAGGGTTTTCAGTAGGTGAGACGTACTGGGACGCTAGGTAGTTGATGAAGACCGTGGTGCTTTGGCTGAGAGCCATGATAGCATTGGCCTGGATTTGTGTGTTGGGTGGCAGTACGCCCTTAGATAATCGAGTGATTATAGATTTTGGGAGGGTCAGGTCCTGGTGGACATGTTAGCTACTGTTTTCGGTCTCTGTGGTCCCTCTTGAAATTTGAGAAGTGATTCCCTCCATTGGGCCTACCTCAATGGTGATGTGCTCCTTATGCTCCTTCTCCTTCTCCTTGTCTTTGTCCTTATTCTTTTCTGCAGTCTGAACAGGTGATGACCCAGCTTCACCTTCGGCGGCGACAATTTCACTACCTGCGGGTGCTGGTGTTGACGCTGGCGCAGGGACATCAGCTTGTGTGGGTGCTGGTGCTGGTGCTGCTGGGCTCTGTTCTAGCGGTGACACGTCGTCCATTGGGACAAACCGCGCGGTCGAGGTGTCACTCTTACGCGAGTTGGATTTCCGAGGCGGCATTGTGAGTGGTGATGGCAGGCGGTATGTTGTTGTATGATGCGGATAAGAGGCTCCTAGCAGTTGACTGCACAGGAACTTTTCTGACTGATGTAGGCTTGGCGATGAGTCGAATTGACTACCTCTTTAATCCGCCCTTGTTATGATGGAAAAGATGCTTTCAATATAGTAACCACTTGGTCACTCTACTCGTACCCCTTTCAAGTTGAAAGTGAGAGCAAAATGTATGAAATGTTGATTGGCCTCTTCCTTTTACAAGAGTTGATTCGTATTATTGATATGATGTGGTTCTTTTCAGTTACCGGGTTGTATTCAATGGCGATAATCGATTGTTGATTAGAGTAGGTGAGTGAGCGAGTACGGGAGGTGAAGTGCAGTGAAGTGAGGTTAGTTGCAAGTTTAGTGAACGCGGTAGATGTGGCTTGACGAGACGCGATGCCCCGCTATCAGTGGCTAGAGACGCGTTAAGTGGTTTCATTGTGGGACAGGTTTTCTACCAAGGTATCTATCGTATTAGTGAGAAAGGGAAAGACTACGAAAATGAGAAGGAACGAATATTTGCCTAGGTATCTAGGTATGGAAAGCATACAAAGACTGTTGAGATCAAATCAGAGTGGAGAGTCGCCGAGTTGGATTGAAGAAAGCAAGCCACAAGGTAAAGTCACATCGCCTATCGCTCATGTATCTGATTCTACCCGTTCATGTCACAAGGGTCTCGGTCCCCAGGGACCTTGATAAAAAGATATAAGAATGTTCAATCTTGTTCAATTGGGTTGTGTATATCTATACATCTAGCACATAGGTATGCAGCTAGATAAGCTAAGGTAACGTAGTTGATTGGCAGTTCATCCTACTCTGCCAGACAGCCATCTGTCATGTCATGTTGCTGCTCCCAATTTCTGACAGAATTCCTCTCCATATCGCTCGACTCGATATCATGGCATCTTATCGCATGAAACGAACACTGTTCTGTTCCCTTCATGTCGCTCGCTTGCTTGATCATAAAACATTTATAAGAAAAAAAATAAAGGAAAGTCTGGGGTATATCCATCATCAAAATGCACAAACAAAGGTCCTCCGTGTTCCAGCCGGCATATGCCAGGATATAAAAATCGTGCTCCGCTGAGGGAGTAAAATGAGGCGGATTCGACCGAAGCTCATTGCTATGCTGCCTCTTTGGGAAGAGGAGTGAGAAGTGAAAAATAAAATGAAAGAGTGGATTAATGGGTATTGTTGAAAAGAATGTTGGTGTGTTGAGGTGCTTCGTCATGCCTCCGAACCTCTTGGTCATTAACGAAATGAGATAATATCTCCAAGTCAATGCCAAAGACCCATTTCGCCCTCAATGACCATTGCTTTGCAAAGCACATCAAAGCAAAGCCAAGATACTGGTCCATGATTCTGTGGACCGATAGAGTCTTTCTAGAAATGGGTCAAGACGATTCGAGCCCCGCTATATCTCGCGGTGACTGGGGTCATGACGGGGTTTGAAACAAGCCGTCACGGAAACAATTTCTCCATGCGGTTTTGAATGGTAGGGTAACCTCGAATACCGGGGTAAGCATGTTCCATTCGCTTACTTGTTTGATGAGATGACAGAAACGTCAGGTTTTGCTTTTTCCGTTCTTCGGTTCTGAACCTCAGATGCAGACGAATATCCGAACTCAACCGATAGCCCTGCCAATCTCCGATTGACGAACGAGCGGGCGTGGTGAAAGGCCCCCAAGATAGACTTCTTCGTTGAATGAGAGACGATTCATGTTGGACATGGAGTGCATTCGATGATGTTGTCGTCTAATGTCCAAGGATTGGTGCGTCCGGGGCAGGTATTCGCTGGAGCTACGAGTGCCGAAGAATGCATCGGGATAGTGACCATGCCAAGGATCTCGGGGTGAAGCTGTGCTCATGGTACTGCTGCGGCTGCTTCGAGTTCGGCTATGGCGAGAAGGGGGAAGTTTGGCCAATCGTGAAGGCTGACGCTTGATGGGCGGGATGAAGGCTTCTTCTCCTTGGACAGCCTCATCAGTGAGGCCTGGTCGTGAGTTGGGGGCGCGAGCAAGGACTGGAGTCGACGGCACATCAATGCTGCGCTTGTGATGGATTGATCGAGGGGAGAGTTCCTCGGAAACTCGAGGATGGGGACGGTCGTAGATGATAACACTCGGGGGTTTGCGGATGGAGCTGAATGAAGTGCTCTTCTGTCTTTGCCGATACTCAAATTGTTGTTGCTCTAAATCTCTGGCCTCCCTGTTGGCAGCTTCGTTGGCAGCTTCGATTATCTGTGCCTTCTCGTGGCTCCTATCCCGCTTCCACGACTCAATTTCCTCATCATCGATAGGGGTAATGCCTCTCTTCATGAAGAGGAATCTGCGCCGTTGACGGCTACGGCGCCAGAGAAAACATCCGACTGCGGTTATGGCGGTGACAAGAACCACGGTCGCGAGGACAATGATGATTACTTGGAGTTGAGAGTCCTGCATCGTGATATCTCCATCATGTGTTTGTACGTAAAAGGCCTGGGTGAAAGTATTGATGAAAAGCACCTGCTGCTGTTGGAAAGGTGCAAGCCAGAAAAGATGAGCGAGTGTTTAAGCCTGACAAGAAATGCTTCAAACGGCGAAACGACTAAAGATATGATTAGAATATGTTCCAGATGTTGTATAGTTAAGCTGATGTTTGGTGATATTGGACGTTTGGGGTCACATTAAGCGATACAACCATTGCATATAATTCATGCGAAATGGTCTACTCTTAATTGAGAGATAGAATTGATGTGCAAGGTAAGGTAAAGTAAAGAAAACTAACAATCGAGTCACTGCTCCCGATAGGGCCGGTCGAAAGGGTTTGACTCGACGGGGATCGGCGCAGATCGAGTCGGTGTAAGTCACCTCGTGGTTTCGACGTTGATCAGGACGTCGGGAGATCGAACCTGATAAAGACGGGATGAGGTGAAAGTGTTTAGTTGATGATATATCGACCAGGAACTCAATGGCCCTGTAGATGGACGAAGGTCAAGGAGCCAAATAGAGATGGGGGGACGGTTGAAGCTATATAGAGACTGGGGGTTTCAAGGAGTGGGAGAGGGTGTGTAGGAACGAATACTAGTATAAAGCGTCATGGATCATCACGGTCAGCGTGCACTGTTAACAAATTACTAAGATGGGGTTAACCACATGTTGTTACTGCATGTTCTACTGCCAGTACCAGAGCAGGAGCAGGAGCAGGAGCAAGCAAGACAAACGAGATGGTGAGAGGCAGGAGCGGAGGTGTGAGGAAGGAGCGGAGCGTAGTGGGGGTAGGTAGTGGGTAGTGGGTAAGAAAAGGGTGTAAGTCAAGTAATGGATGGATGTGATAGAAGTGAAGATGTGAGCTGCTGATACATGAAACCCCTGGTCAACTACAGAAACTGACCTGCCAAGAACACAGGTGACAAACCAAAAACAGAACAGAACAGACAGAACTCGGCTGCAATTTGCCCAATATACATACACTTCGATCAGGTACAGGGTTCCAAGATGCCCTGCATTGCATTGCGCTGCACCGCTCTGCAGTCTCTTCTCAAAGAGTCAAGTCTATCCATCAAAGACAACGCATACCTACTCTTGCATCTGGATTTTCTGTATGAAGTAACCCAATGTAGGGAGATCGAGGCCAACATACAGCCAATACGAGCCGACATTCGACGTGTGCCTGAAAGAGAGTGAAACTGAATAATTCCCGCACAACCAATCCAGCTCGACTCGTGCCTTGCGTTTCACTCACTTTTTTTTTTCATTCTGTCTCTCTTCCACCCAGTAAGCCAGTCCAGCGCAGTCAGTGGAACGAACCCCTGGAGACTCTGTGCCCATTTTTTTCTAGCGTGATGCAGCGTGGTGGAGTCGCTGGACGCCACGCCAGGTCCCAGAGCAGAACGGGCGACAGGGGCATTAATGGACTCTAGTGCCACTGCACGATGGATTTCAGTGGGCCACTTCAGCAACTAAGATACACTAAACTCTCCAGCATCACTTTAACGTGGCATCCTCAGAGACGGCCAAGGCTGGTGATAGTGATAGAGATCCTTACTGTATAGGTATGTCAGGTTGAGCCTTGTATTCTACCGATTCATGCGTTGCAAATTGTTCCCAGAAATCTATATTTGTTTCATTATTCTGATGCCAGCCTTACAACATAACGGAATGTACGTAGTATCATACAGTCCCTACCTGTCAGTCAGAACTTCCGTCGCAACAAGGTACACATTGTTCCTTCCCTTCATTCTCAACCTCACTCAATCTCGATCTCAATCCGGAAAGAGCTTGCACTCAATTAACATTAGAGACATCCAAGTGATGTTGGCTGGCACCTTCTGTCTGTGACTTGACTTGACTTGACTTCTCATCCATCACGAAATGCTTACTTTCTGTCTCATCCCTTTCAATAATCTAAAACTCTCACCGGTATCAACACATCCACAAATCGAGATTCTAGCCAGGATCCCCCAGATTCACAGCCTCACCTCCTCTTCATGAAGCCCCTCACATAATCAATTGTCCGCTTTTTCCCCTTCTCGTCTAAAAACACGAATCCAGTTCGCTCCTATGAAGGGTCTAAGACATGCAGCTGAACAAGCGCTTGTTCGTAGCAAGGGAGAAGGATGCGTGTGTATCCATATTAAGAAAAACAGGTTACGACTCGAGATACCTAACAACGCATTACAAATAGATGCATACCATACCTTTCCAAGAGCAGAAAAAAGCAAAGACAGTACACGGCTCGGGCCCCTCGTTTATTTCCTAGGTCGTGGCGGTCGGCATGTCACTCTCTCATCTCACGGCTCACACTCGACTGATATGGCTGCCATGCTTTATGTTATTCTGAGATGGAATAGGAAATGGAGCTGCAAGGGGGCAGAGGTCAGATAACAAGGTTGCGAATGGCCTCGAAAAAGCGTCCTTACCTGGAATGCGCGGAGATTGCCTCACACTTTACCTTTGCTCTGCCATCGCGGACCTTGTCTCTCATTTCCACGTCCCCATATCCTGTCGGCAATGCAGTCTAGAATGAAACGCGCCATGATGGTGTTATTCAGGCCGGCAAGCTCTCCACAATCTCCTACCTACGTGATTAATACGGGAGATTAGCCCGGTTAAATGGCTTCCTGAATACGTGGGCTTTTGAAGCATTGTACCATTGGGTTACGACACAACTTGCGGTTTACAACAAAAATCCTATCATCGTACTGTGGTATCTCATCATGCCTTGTTCTATCATGACATATCACTTTCAGTTGAACCGAAACACCTGGGCCGGGCCGGCTACTTGAGCTTTTCGTCCCTGTCAGCAGACAGGGTTGTACATACGTGTGCACACGGAATCTCGAGTGCCCGAACGATAACAACAGTTTGTGGGCTTGGCAAGTCTTTTCGCATGCGAGTATTCAATTTATTCGCGACGTTGGAGGAGCATCCAACGACTACCCGTTGTGGGGAAGTTCCCCTTCGGGAGTTTTAGACTTGGGTGTAATTCCCAGGGTCTTGATCTGATATCATGGCAAGGCACGAAGCGGGTAGGGTCTAACATTGCTTCTGGCTGAGCGTTTCGTCTTTCGCTGGTCGGATAACTGCTATATAATGTTTATCAACTCAGGCCGTTTCATCGGCTCCGGTCACTTTTACTTCGGCTTTTGATTTACTGGTACAGAGGCAATTGTCCACCATTACTATCTGGGTAAATGCCAGCACATTCGACATTGACTTGCCTACTTAGGTAGGGAGGCTGCCCAGCCTTCAAATCAGCGAGCCTATCGTCTTGGCCATTTCAACCTTCCAAGGTCCAGAATAAGTCAACCCTTCAGCCACAAAGCCCTGGCCTTGTTCTTAAATATTGTTCAACGAATTTATCCCTCGTTCACTACGTATCAGGGTGGCGGATTTAGTAGGCGCCAAATCCAGACTTCAGCAAGACAGTGCCGAGAAAGTTGAAACTCTGCACGTGTCTTGATATCCTTATCAGAGCCTCATTGAAGGAATTATCTGAAAATCAACCGCCGTCTATACGCGGGTTCTTCGTTGCTGACGACGCTCTTCTAGAATCTACAAGCTCCGCTTAGTTTTGCTTGTTCCTGGTTCCTGTCCTGGACGGATCACGCCACCAGTGCAGCTGAAAAATAATTACTGCACCGCGAGACCAACCAAGATTTATCCCCACCTCAAAAAATGGTAAATCTCCGCCCCCAATACTCCTGATACAGACCGCTATATCGTAACGAATAGCGGTTCCCATTGATTGATGGTTGGTGCGAACTTTAGCACTCGTCATCTGGATCAGTCAATGTCTAATGCTATAGCTTCGCTGTTCTTTACATGTTAGTGTTGTGCTATCTCCTTTCCAATGCTCGTGGCAGGCATATTGTCTCAAAGTCTATCATGGCGATCGTGATTCCTATCTGAAGAAGCGACAAGCAAGGGAACAGCAAGCCTGAGCGTTCGCCGACTTAGCCCAAGTGAGCCATGGTCTCCGAGAGGCCAAGCGAAACCGTGCCATGATAAACGGGCGGGAAGAGCCTATCAGCGGGACGGCACACTGACCGATCTTGCTGTTAGTCTCTGTCTACGACTCTCTAGGTGATCCTCTTAGCCTCTTCGCCTAACCTTTTTCTGTATGGGCGCCGGTCTCAGTTACAATTGTCTCTCTCCTAGCGTCACCTTCTCTCGTGAGCCTGATTCTCATTCATTACCAGCCATTTATCTGAGTGATCGGCTTCGCTTTTTCCCGCAACCCAGTTCTGAAGAGTCTTGCTGCTTTTGCTTCTCCACTCTTTGCCGAAGCGATATCGATTTTCTCATGGATCCAAGTTCATTGAACCACTTGGACCAAATGGCTTCAGGGGCAAACATGCTCCAACATTAAAATATCTCTAGTATGCTTTTTTTGTTACAGAGTTTATTGCCCCATGACCTCGAAGGCTGAAGAGGTACAAAGGCTTAGCAAAACCTATTTAGAACGCAATACGTACTCTGCAGAGGCTCGGGGTCATGATGAGGATGAACAATTACACCCTTGTCCATGTTCATTCCGAGTGTGGAGAAGGAAAATCAGGGGCCCAAGCTCAGCTCTTAAGGTTGTTGGTGAACATCTCTCCACCAAGTTCACACACACGATACATACACCGCTTCTTTAGCAAAGGATGCGATGAGACGATACGAGCTCCAGCTGTTTGAGTGCACAACAAGACAAGCTAGTACAGAGCAATGGCCTAACCAAGTGTTCAAATCATCTAACAAGACTGTTGTTAGAGTCAGTTGCGTTGATGGATGTTGCTCTTCTGCCAAGCCTCCATCTACCGCAATACCAGCTGTAGTGTTCTGCTGCACTATCTGCTGCACTGGCCTGCAGGCTCGGCTAGGAAAGGTAGTAGGTTCCTGAACCAAGCACACCCCAACTGAAATGGGCTGGAGGGCCAGCCACAGCTAGCCTTTTCTTACTTGATTGCGCTTCTGCTGCAAGGCACGCGCCTTCTTAAACCATGGCACAATCTGCGAGGGGTAGATTTGGGATGGGATGGGATGGCTAGATGGGACGGGCAAGAGAGCAATGTCCAGGGTCGGCCGCTGGTTGGTCCAGATCGGCCGTCTTGTTCTCTTCCCCTCTTCTTGCGAACGAACTGTGACTTAGTTAGATCGGGACCCGAATGCTTCTCCAGACCAAGTCCGTGTCCTTTACGTCTTACCATTCGTCAAAGCACTCACATCTGGCATAGTGATGGGACCATCAGGAGATGACTTGCAGCAATAGTTCGATGCGGATGGGATGGGACAGTACAATCCTGTGCCATCCCGATATGCTCTTCTCTTCTCTTACTTCTTGGGCTGGGTGCACGGCACAAGGCTGAATGTGTTTAATTACGCTCGGACTTGAGCAGAGGGCCAAGGCTAAGTGAGAGAAAAGCAAGTGGTCCACCATCTTGAAGACTTCAAACTTACAACTAATCAGTGACTGGAATCTGTAAGTTCAGAGTTGGCATCGAACACAGGGATCTAATTTTCCTCCGAGATCTTAAAGGCAGACAACTCTTATCTCCGTCTAAGCATTGGCAGCGGCGTGACAGGTTTCATTAGCTTCGAAAATAACGCAATGGAACACAGCGAAGCGAAGGCATATGCTCGATGCCACCATGCCTACATAGAATATGTATGCTACATTGCCCAGGATTCTCATAGCCAATGCTACTATATACCCACCAACTCGCAGTTCAGCAGCACCTGGAGCACCAACCAGCGTCATCGAGAACCAAGAACCCACTTGCATGTGTTTCTCCTCCCCCGCCGTTTCAAACGTCGATGTACTGTACGCCATCGCATTGGACGGGGTCTAAACAAGGGACCGTTCTTGGTCTGTTTCTGCTAATGCAATGTACGTTGATCCTTCGGCCCTCTCTCTCTCTCTTTGAGCTATACTCTGAAGTCTCTATTATACGTCTCAACTTGACTGACAGCCTCTGATATCTTATCTGACATAGGTAGGCTTTGGAAGCAAGCCTGGCATATTTTCCTCCAATTGCACTTCCTTTGCCTCCTGGCAATGCCATCATCTGAATGCAATAAGACCCTGTCGCGGGCATAAGGGCTGAAGCATAGTACTACTGTTCTTCGTAAGTGACAAGAACCGATTGTCAAGGTATCCACTGGATTTCCTCCACGTCCAAAGAAGATTGAAATTACTTGTCTTACTCATTGTAGGATCTCCCCTCAGTCTCTTCTTTGCTGTAACGAGTCGCATGACTCGTGTGGCCTAACGTCTCAGTTTCTGACAAGAGCCGCAGGACCCATTTGCTGCAAGAAAGTCCCGATTCCACCCACGATTGACTGTGGCTTGGCTTGGCTTTGTTTGACAATCTGAACCACTTCTGAGGCTGTGGCAGGCTAATGTAAACTACATAGTGCAGCAAGGGTTAAGTACAGGCATCATCCCTGTCTGAAGGTAGTCGATCGTTAAGCGATTTCTTAAAGAAACTCGATGCTTCTTGATACTATTGAAAAGCGCTGAAGACTTTTCTTCATCTGAGTTCAGACTTTGGCTCTTTGTGCAGAGTTTGATTCACTACCATACTGGGTTGGGGCGAATTGGGGTGAATTGACTCTTGTTGAGCCAATGCTCCACCGATATCCTATTCACGGTGGCCAATTCAAGACTTGCAGCCGATACTGCAACCAAGAGGCAATGCAAGTAGACGGAAAATGAAGCGTTCGAGAATCAACTCCCCCACAATCAGTCAATCAGCAGTCAACTACTTCTGCAGGAAGAGGCCACTGCGGCATTTGGTGGAGTTTGGACTCCATCTGGAAGCAACAGCTAATGCACTCCAAGCTGACTCGCATTCAAAATTATCACGACCTGGTCCAATCCAACAGAGACACACAAGAGATAGGATATCCACCGTGAACTTTGCCAATGCCGAGTGGATTCTTTTTCACGACTGCATACGAACCATCGCGGCCCAACTTAACCGAGTTCATACTTGATATACTCCTCCTCTGAGGCGATGCATGATGCGGCTCTTTGACTGAGCTTGACGAAGCACAGAAAAGAAAAAAAGAAAAAAAGGGAGCCAACCGGTTACTGTGATGGAGCAGGGATCTTCCAGCAAATCATGCGTGCAGAAGACGTATACAAGCCGCGTGCGGTGCCAGCAGATGGCAGCATGATATGATGGCTTACTGTCCTGTCATGTCACTTCCCAAGACTGCGGTCGAGGTTCTTTTCTTTGTGCTGCGAACCTTTCCTAGGGCTGAGGGAGATTGGAAGGCCTCAAAATCAGGTTGCAGCTGCATCTTGGCCAAAGGGAATCCGTTGGCTGTCCCTGATTGACATTTACAGCCCAGGGCCGCAAAAGGTGGTCGCATGAAACGTGGCATAACACAACATAACATAACATACATGCCATCAACTCACCTTCCTGTTCCTCTCGAGAGATACCGCTATTTCCTTGTGTGTAGGGCTATTGAGCATAAACTATACAGTGTCATGCCGTTGCTGACAGCCTGCCCCGAGACTAATTACTACCCTACGCTGCCCATGTCGATCCTGTTGTTTCAAGATTCTTATTCTTTGTCGGTTCCCGGCTAGATAGGATTGTCAGTACGGACCAGACGTCGGTCTATCCAGATCATCTGGTTACCTATACCCGAGACTCATTATAGGAGAATGATCATGGGTGGTGCACCCATCACGATTATTTGCCCGATGATATTAGACTGTCATCACCGTGCAGGGTTACACTTTCTACCCGCGTGTCTATAGCATACCAAACAGTTCATATCTGCTTTCGGACCTGGACGTTCTGGCAGCACAGTAATTAGGTCATCTGGCGTATTGTTATATCCTATGCTGGTTATCACAGCCAGATGAACCCATCACATTATACAACAAGACGATATACATCTCGGCATTCGGAATTCCTACCATCCGTTATTAGCACTTCTCTAGTGCTTTCCAGGATGTAAAACTCATCTTCTTGGAGTGAAACCGAGACGCAAAGGCTGACTCGTGAAGCCACGGGCAACAGCCTGAGCTCCACGCCCGTGTCATTGCCACGCATAGTCCCAAGCCACGATACTATAACTCTGCGGCTTTAAGTTATCAAAGTTTGTGCTTGTGTTTCGCGATTTGATATGGTATGGGTTGATGACTGGCGGTGTGTTTGTGCTTCGACTGGTCATCCTGGTGGTGCAGGGTAGGTTCTTTGGGCTGGACATTGTCACTTTGACGAAAACTATCAGTTTGGCCATTGTGTTCGTTTGGGAGTCTTAATTTGCCTTTATTTGAAATAATTACTTCTGAATCATGGTTGTTTGAGTTCGCTGTGCTGATATTCTCTGTTGATCCTGAATATGGTGGGTGTCCTAGCAAATCCTTATGTCTATTGTCCAAGTCACAAATGTCTTGTAGTGGAAGGAAGCTCAACTCAATTAGCCCAACAGGCTCGAATATCGAGTCATTCACTCTATATCAACTCAGATTCAATCCTTGACTTTCGTCTTTTGCACTCGAACTTCAAGTGTCCTGCTAGTTGATACCCCTTAATCAAGATATGCATGCTTACAATCCGCCTCCTACTCGCCTCTATGGCGGTCAAGCGTCGATGTCAATGCACTCACATACTACCTACTCAGAAGGAGTAGTCGGTCAAGAAGAAGAAATGAAATCTGATAACATAGACCAAAGCTACAGACAAAAGCAATAAAGAAGAACACAAACGATTCAACAAGCCACTCAGCATTCTACAATAACCCGTTCGCTCGACTCCCATATCTAGCAACTATGCTGGATGACACTTGTCGTTCTCTTCTCACCAGCGACCAATAGTTAGTTAGTTGGGGCCGTAAAGATCATCCTCCTCCTCCTCTTTCTCTTTCTCTTGTTCCTCTTGTTCCCATTCTTCCTCCTTCTCTTGTTCTTTTTCTCCCTCCTCTTCCTCCTCTGGTCTCTGTGAGTCTTTATCTGCATGCTCAAAAAACCATGGGAACTGCTCTCTCTCTAACTCAGACTCGAGACTTGTATTTCCATATTCCAACAACATACACTCGTACCATGCCTCATCAGCTCTATGAAGACGCTCATGACAATGCTTGAGTTCTGTATACATACCGATATCCCTCAGGAAGTCCAGGACATCGTAACTACACTCTTCCGAATGGTCATCATCGGATAACTTACAGAGGATACTCATGAACTGCGCAGGATCTGCGTCTCGCGCCCACTCAAGCATACGGCACTGAATCTTGATCCAGGTAACGACCCATTCGGCATCAAGACTACCAGAAGCAAGGCGGGACTCAATGGTAGGATGCGTATTCCGCTTCCTTAGAGGGAACAGCTCATTTGTACTCTGTCCAGTCCAGTTGGTGCTGTGGTACTTGTAGTTCTTGCTGCCATCGCGCTCAGTCATCAAGTACGCTATCTGGTGCGCACCAACATCGCATGCTAGAAGCTCTGCAATACCTGTCCATGTAGTATTAGGCCCGAGTTCGGCCGGCTTATAACCCTTCACTTTCGTTCGCTCATTGTCCAGCAATGGAGTTCGCCCAGTTGTCTGACTTTCTGTCTCCGTTTTGGAGTCTGGAAAGTCGATCTGAGGAGGTAACTCGCGACGAGTGGTTTCGCTGTCCAGCAGTGCACCTCTTTCTTCCGAGCACAGCTCCATGTTCCGAAGTCTGTCCAATGTCTCACGTCGTGCCTCTTTAGGTCTTTTAGGCCGATAGAAGGGTTCGCTCTCTTCTTCCTCCCAATCTGAATCATCGCCATCGTACTCTAGCACCAGAGACATCAGATCTTCGTCATCGTTGTGAAGAAGTTTGCGCAAATCCCCATGTGAAGCAACAGCGTGTTCTCCTAAACGTCTCGCTCGTGAGATATAGCGCGGCACTATTCTTGGTAATTTAAGGATCTCATGGCGCGCCTGTTCTGCAGTTGCACCACTGGCCAAGTTAATACGGCGGCAGCGTCGAACAGACATCGCCGTGCGTTCAGCGAAAGTCCGCTCAGGGCAATGCAGAGTAGACAGCACTGACTCAGATGTCCATAGAAGCGCAGCGTAGTTTCTGAGCGCACGCATATCGAGCTGATGAGGCCCATTGCCAACGTGGACATGAAGGCCGCATGTCGGATTGACTCGGACACGGAGGTTGGTGGTCAGCAGTCGAATGACTGACGAAACGAGATTGTATGCCTCTTCACACGAATACATTGGTGGACTCGATATTTCTACCGGGAGCCAGTCAATGTAGCAAGAATCCTGTTTAGTCAGGGGGTTTTCCTCAGTCACGGTATTGTCGGCTGTGACTAGCCACAGTTGCTTCTCTGAACTGTGGCCATCTTCGCTCGATGTAATGAATCCGTGCTTCTCGAGTAGTTCTTCGACAGCTCTGCAACCGTCAGAGTATCGTGTCGCTGGTGCGAGGCCAGGAATGGCTTCATCCACATCCTTATCGTCCTCTGCTATGCAAGCCACCAGAAACTCCAACTCAACACCGAAGCTGACACGAGGGGGGCGTGTATAACTGTCCTGGCGCGTGCTGTTAGTCTTGAGCCCTTCGTATTGGGCAGCCATCTTGCCTGTCTTCTCCATGATTGTTTGTTGGGTGATATTGAAAAGGTCCAACGTCGTTTTTGTTTGAAGTTGCTAGTTCAGTATGTAATCCTGACCGAAAAGCGTGTGTTGTTGGAAGATTGAAATTTTGGAAGACGGTAATGGCGTCTCTTATATATGCCGTCTCGGCATTGTGTACTCGACATTGATGGTGTTCGCAATCCGGATTGCCAACACTGAGCAACCAACATTCATGTTCTTTGAACAAGTCGAAAGCGGAGTAAAGTCGATTAGAACACCCCAAACAATTCTTTGCGAACAGAGTTTGAATGCAATGGCCTGTTCGTTTGGGCTGTATATCTGAAAACAACCTCTATAGCTTGCAGGAGTATCAGGTCTAGTCGTTGCTAGACAGGTTAGTATAAACGATGTATTCAGAAAAGCCGCTGTACGATAGGGCAGAACAAGAGCTCTGGCAACTTGGTTTGGACATAGCTCGAGGCCATGCCATTAGGCCAACCCAGCAACTGCCTGTCTACGATTGCGCAACATTCGCCCAAGAACGATCAAGGCTTGATGCCATCGCCGTATTCACCACACTATCCGCAGTCCATAGTCACTCAGTGGAAAACAGTTGTGCAGATAATCAGTTTCTCGTTGTTTGTTCAATATCAAAGTTTCCTACTCCGTTTCGCCTCTTGCTATGATTGAATTGGATGGTAACGCATAAACAAATAACCACCATTGCCGTTGCAACTTTCTTCCTTCTCCCGAAAGACTGCGAGGCTGTCACTCAAGTGCAGGCTACCCCTAATTCACCAAACCGCCTGTCGGTACGCCGAAGCGTGTCATTACCTCATCCAAGCTTTAACAAAGCTTCCATCATCGAGTCTTTACTCATCAAAAGGTATCGGGTTGCATGTCGAAAAGGTGTACTATGTAATAAAATGGCCAATAGAAGTGAAAATAAGCTGCTGGAAGCAATCCCAACACGACACCCACTGACAAGGTACGGCACGTGGTGGGGTACCAGGGTGGTGTCGTGGCACTGCTGATCGCAGCACCCCACGCTTCAACTTCAAGACTTAGATGAGGTAGGCCAGCATACCGAGAGCAACGGCGGCAGCAGCACCCTTGCCGGCTGGTGCCATAGTAGGGGCGGCAAAGGCATCAGAAGCTGTTGTTGACACAGCCTCCGCAGAACCACTAGCGCCCGATGAAGTCTGAGTGGCCGTGGCAGTAGCAGTGCCGCTGGTAGTGCTGCTATCGTCGTCATCGTCGTCGTCGTTGCTAGCAACATTCTTAGGAGGGGCTTGCTCGGCGCAGAGAGGCTCGATCTTGGTTCGGCACTCCTTGGTGCCCTCGGAGGTGCTGGTTTTCGCGACGCAATCGGCAGTGAGTTGGTTGCAGATGAAGGTAGGGATGGTCTGGGTGTAGTACTGGAGACCAGGAGCCGAGCTGTTGGAAGAGCATGTGCACTCCCACTTCAAGGTGCTCTGAATTGACTTGTTAGTTGTTGTTTACAGTCTGAGCGTTTAGTAAAACATACGTCGTCGCAGTTGTTCTTGTTGGTGTTATCACCGCAAAGAGTATCGCAGGTATTCTGCTGGGCTCCACACCAACCGGCTGCAACAAATCAGTATACATTGAAAGTTATTAACTGGAGCATTTTGACCACGTACATCGAGTGGCGAGATCGACAGTGTTGGGGTCGTCAAGGGTCATGTCGAGAGAGCTCTTATAGCTCTTAACAGACTGGGCCGAGACGGCCGAAATGGCCATGGCGAGAATAGCAAAAGATGAACGCATCTTGAAAGATGTTTGTGGTGAGTTAAACTGAGTGTTTGTTTGTGAAAGTGATGTGAGAACCAAGTGGTGCGATAAGCGGAACGATGATATGCGATATCGTTGTTGATGCTTTCACAAGATGACTTTGAGGAACGGTCCGTTTTATGTTGTTGATGCAGCAAGTGGAACACGGAAGGAAGAGAGGAAGAGAGGCACAAACGCGGAGAGCCAAGGGCGGTGCGTTAGAATTTAAACGACGGGAGGCAGGTAGCTTTTTTTTTCTTGGGAGGAAGGCAACGATCGGATGTGGCCTGGCTTGGCTTTGTCTGGGCAGGTGCGGTCACTGACCTCGGTTTGATTAGGTAGGAGCCATCTGCTCTGGACCTGGACTTTCCAGCTCTCGGCCCCGGCACCCACAATCCGGACGTCCAAGACGGTCAAGACCGCAAAGTCAGTGGAGGTCTAAGATCTCCATCTCTAGCTCTGAGCTGGCTGTTGGACCAATAGAATAACTCCCTGGAGACATCTGCCATTGACTTCGCTCCATCAATCGCCGCAAAACTCTCCCCCCTCTCAACAAGGGAAAAGACGCACAGGCACAAGTCGGCTAGAGGTCACATCGTGCCCACACCTTCCTTGTCTTAGCCACTCACTTCACACCATCATAGCCATGTCGCGCTTGGCCAGCGCCTTTTCCGGTTTAGTCGTCATGGCTACCCTCAACCACCACATTTCTCCGCGCCCGCGCAGGAACTATGAGAATCGTGAAGCCAAGCCGCGACCTTCGCAGTAGGGATCGAGATGCGGGCTGTTGTCATGGGTCTTTCCCGGATAAAATCCATCGTCTTGAAGAAAAGGAAGAGAAAGACAAGGAACATAGTCAGGCCCAGGCAAGCGGCTGTAGCCGAATGGGCAGGTGGGACAATCAATTGTCACCCGTATATTGCGACCAGGATTGGACTGAATTTTGTATCAATGCATGGTTACAGGCACTAGAATGAGCTGGGCGGGCACCAAAGTCTCGATATCACCCTGGATTCCAGCGGCGGTGCTCCCTCTCTGTCCTACAGAATCACCTACCACAGGGATCTCCCCAGCGCAGACTTACACCACGCTGTCTTCCATGCCCTTGGCTTGGTCTTGGTCATGACGGACAAGCGAAAGCTCCGACCAAAGAGGCCCATATTTGACACGAGCCAATTATTTCAGGTGTCCTGCATCACCATTGTCTCTGAATTCGGACACGGACCATCTTGGCGGCCTACCATATCACCGTCATTATCCCAATGCTGGCAATAGTGAGAAACGGAAACGGAAACGAAACCAGAGCCAGAACTGTCTTGAGTCTTGCTTGATACAGTTCAGAGGAGGTCGGTCACGAATGGCGACCCTTGGCAACATAACTTTGAGGAGGAGGTTGGCCGAGCAATGTTTACCATAAGTGCTTGGCGCAAAGGTTGGTCTGTCGTAGCGCGACCGAATACTGGAGCTTGCCCAGAAGTGCCTCCGGAACAGACGGAATTGTGGAAGCAGAAAAAGACAATCTTCTTTCAATCCTGTCCGCTCATGGGAGAAATGGCCGCCAAGATGCTAATCTTCCTCAGCAGGGCTTCGGCACCTGAGCGCCGATGTGTTAAATGACCGGACCTTTTGTCCATGTTGGGTTGGGTACTGGTAGGTTATCTTCTCCTACCTACCCAACCTCATCACAACAACCTATAGCACATCGTTTGACTGTAAAAACATGTCATGACACAAATAGGTTTCACACTGGTCTGAGAAAGTAGTATCGCCCGCCTACCAGCCTTGTATCGCATGATTCTTTCGCGACTTTGCGACACATGGAGGCGAGGTTAAAAAAATAAATAAAAACATACTCTGATATTGTTCTTGTTTTTCACCCTCTCGCTCTTCACCGAGATATTAGCTTGTCAAAGTGACAATCGGAGCGGACGATAGAAGACTTGGCGAGCGCGATTCTCCACTCCTGGTCCACGTCCCCTTGTCTTGTCCCATCTAAAGTGCGTCACTCAATCATGCCCGTCGCAAACTAATCTGCCCGTTTCTCCCCCTGCTCATTGTCGCATCTTCTTCGCTTTGTTGTTTTGGTCGTCGCAGTTAGTCACTGAAGGCCCGTGTGTGGATGATATCAGGTTGAGAACTGCGGCCTCTATATCTCCACCTACCACCGACTGTCAATATCTTTCCTCAAACATGGTCCTTGTTAGCAAGCCTCCTGTCAGCTCTCGCCAATCAGAAGGATTGTTCGGAACCCCAGAAACGATCAACAAGCCAGCGAGCGCCATTCGGACGGATATATACCGAAAAGCACCCTGTGGGCTGTATGTAAGTCGACTGCCAATATGCAAATAGGTATCTTGTCCCTACATGGTGAACGTCTTGGCTATTGACACCATCAATGTTCGTTGAGTACATACGGCTCAAAGAGATCATGATGACAATGGTTCCCGTTGCGCTCGTCAGTAGAAACTTTATCCAACCCCCCCTGGGCATGGCCGCAAAGAGGCTGGGTGTTGTCAACTTCACGAAACCCTATTTCGACCGTTGATGTGGTTACTGGGCAGCTTCGTCGTAACGTTTATGTTGCTGACAATACCATTTCCAATCGTGTCCATTTTCGATCGACTGACGGGTCCCTACTATATCGTGAGATACTTTAGTTACTTGCTATTGTGTTGAATATATATAAGGACCTTGGGTTTGTGGCGCTTGGCCATATCCCCAACATTCTGGACCCTTTTTAGCCTCGTTGCAGCCACATCGCGGATGAGTTAACGTTAGCTAGTCTGCATTTCATCCCATCTCAAGGGACTCGACTGTTGGCAATGCATGAGTTGTCATGAGGCCACGCGTACCATCTTTAACATGCATAAAACGTTAAGTTGAGAGTTGGTGCAATGAAATTGATCGATAGACCGAAGTTTGTTTTTTGGATTATGCTGTGAAAATGAGTCTCTGTTCAGCACAAAGTCTTTACATGTCATGATGCCGCGTGTTCCATATGAACTAATGAGGGTCTAAGATGCGAATCTTGCTGCATTCCCTAGCGGCTCGGCACGTTCTTCCGGATCCATGTGTTTTCATCTCGTATTCGAGACAAGAACATTCGTCATGATAAAAACCCATAATTGATAATGCATCTCGAGCATGCCTAAGTAGTCGTGCGTCTTATCACACATGTCTTTAGATTGGGTGCTCTCCCCACCCTTATAAGTTGTTGTGAATCACAAGCAATGAGATGTTATCTAGTGAGCTCTTGAATTCGTTGTTCTTGAGTCAACAGTAGGAGCTGCCATGAGGCAGTCGCGAAATTTGTATTCACTGTCTCTACAGGGTAGCCAGCTTTGGTAATCACCTGCCCGGGATCAGTGGGGGTGGGGCCGAGGGAAAAAGAGACGAAATAATTTGGTCACCTTATGCTAATTTAGGTCAGCATTTAGGCTACCATTATTTCTGTAGGCTTGCTGACACCACCTAGGAGCTCAATTAGTGGTCCACTGTCCCTGCATGACGATCTCAAGCTCCAAACATCCATTGGTCGATAAGGTAGGTAGCTCCGAAGCACAAACTTAGTAGATGCAACTTCATGAACCAAACTACCTAGTACTGCTTGCAACCTTTATCAACTTCACTACCAGCTGTTATCGCCAATCTCAATACAGCCCGGGCTTCAGAAACCGAATCCTTATCGATATAATCATCAAAAATACTCAGCCACCAAAAACGAACATCGATGTTTGACTTCCACTGACCCCTCCATTTCTTCCCCTTTCCAAGTCTCCGAGAGCTTATTTGCGCGCAACATGGATCGATTACCGCGAGAGCTGGTCGATGCGATACTCCGGCAATGCGTAGTCCTGGGTCCTAAAAACACGGTCCTCAGCCTTCGGCTTGTTTGCCGCGTCTTTGACCAGGTTCTGAAGCCTTTCGCGTGCCAAACGCTTGACTTAGAATTCTCGCGCTTAAGCAAGGCAAGCGGCGTAACGCCTCAGATCGATGCGTTACAGACAATCGGTTACCATTGCAAAAGTCTCTATATCGACCTGATGGTTCTACGGGATGACCGTAAGTGATGACTGTCGTCGGGCAGGGTGTCGGAAGAATTGGTCGCCGAGAGCATAAGGGACGAAACAATTTCGTCTCTTATTATTTCGTCTCTATTATTTCGTCTCTTATGCTGGCTTAGGCTACGAAATAAGAGACGAAATAATTTGATCACCTTATGCTCGCTTAGGATAGCATTTAGGCTACTTTATTTCGTAGCCTAAGCCAGCATAAGAGACGAAATTGTTTCGTCCCTTACGCTCTCGACGACATGCTTCTCACACCCTGACGTGTGCTTTGGAATTGCCTTGACTAACATGAATAATTGGCTAGTGGAAGTTGAGTTCCTTGATACAGTCTTCGCGCGGGTACCGTCTATGACAGACTTCTGTCAAACGCTACACAAGAAATACTGCATGAATGAAACATCATTCACCGAAACAGATTACTACCAGACCGTAGAGGAAATGTTATTCTACTGTCGCGAAGTCAACCGCCTGCGCCTCAACCTCCCCTTTCAGCTCGTTGGCCGCCATTGCAATGCCGCCACCATGATCTTGGCCAACACCCTCAAGGCATTCGCACAGAGACCCGAAGAAGACTCAGCAAAGCTCAATACCCTTGTTATCGAGAACGTGACTGACGTCGCAATACGTCATCTGTGGATGAACCCAATTGACGTGATGAATATCATAAGGGTACTAGAGGTGCTGGAGCATCTTGTCCTGACATTGAGGCGGCACGAAAACGAGCCCATAACCGTTGGCTTGTTTGGATCTTGTTTGTGGAATATTGTTGAGAACGCGGGGGAGCTGAAGAGCCTCTGCCTGATCGGGATGGACCACGATGACCGCCCGCCTCGAGGGTTGAAGCAGACAAAGTTCTGGCAGATGCCGGTCGACGAATGGCGCGCAAAGTCATTGCCTGCGCCAAATGTCATACACTCCAATTTGACATGTTTGGAGCTCAAGCGGATTGAGTTATCCCCCGAAGTATTTCTTTGTACCGCGGAGAATTTCGGCTCTACACTGCAAGAGCTCTATCTGAACGAAGTCTATCTCAAGGTTGAGCAGTCACGAGACTGGAATGAGGATTCTAAGAAGGTCCTCTGGGTCGGAATGCCCAACCAGCGTCCTGCAGAGGATTGCCACTGGATTGCCATGGCACTGAGATGTGCTGCACCTCACCTGAGAATCTGCCGGGCATCGTTTCTGGCGTATGATCATTACATACGGGAAGACATGCCCAGCCAGCCAGAGTTCGATCTCGTAGACCCTTGCGGTCTCGGTCGAAGTATCTCCCAACGCTTTGTCGAGGTGGTCATGGGGGTACGCCAACCCGCAGCGCGAGATGTCGTCGAGTACCTACCTGCAGACCCCCAATTCGACTATCTCTTGAACAACCTCCACTCAAGAAACCGTGCTTTGAGGGTAGTAGAGTACGATACTAACGCATACCAGACAGCTATTGCTAACCCCACATCGGAATGGCAACGCAGTATTGATGGCATCTTCCCCAATTGCAATTCTAATACCCTTGACGAGCTTCACTACATCGCCGAGACTGCATGTCAGGGCATGAACGAAATACACAGCCGTCGCAATGAATGGTCTGCCGAGAATAGTATGGCGAACGAATTCACAGAGAATCTGTTCAATATCCCCGCATCTGACGACGAACACATTTGATGAAGGGCCAGGCCGCCTCGTCAGGGTCAAAAGAATTAGCTGCTAAAAGCATAAGAGACGAAATAGTTTATTTACCTTATGGAAGCTTAGGCTAATACCTAGGCTACTCTATTTTGCCAGCCTAAGCCTCGGAGGATAGGTAATTCTTCTGTTACCCGTCTGCGCCTGTCTCACATAATGAAAATCACGAACGATCAACTGTAGACAACCTCGATATCCGAAATAATCCAAAATAATATTTCTTTAGGTAGCTTACTACTAGCAAGCCCAATGCCAAACCGATGCAACTCGCATCTTTTTTTAATCCTAGCCGCTGTATAAATGCCTTCCCATCGGGGAATTGAATAACCCCCCCCTCTTTTTGTTTTGCTTTAAAGCATCCTGAACAAAGGAAACAAGTTTTCATAACACGTCGTCATAGCATCTTCTATATAAGAAAAAAGGGAACCGGAAGTCGAAGTACTCAAAAACAAACGCTTAGTGTCCGTTGGAACCGTTAACACCGTTAACACCGTTGGCCTTGGCTGCTGAGGTAGCTTTCTCGAGGGCCTGGAGGACATCGTTGGTGAGATCCTGAGCATCCTCGACACCGCAGCTGATACGGACGAGGTCGTCAAAGATACCGACGGCCTCACGCTGATCCCGAGGGATACCGGCGTGGGTCATGCTGCTGGGAACCTCAACAAGACTCTCGACACCACCCAGACTCTCGGCGAGGGTGAAGATCTTAGTCACCTGGCAGAAGCGCTCAGCGGCAGCATGGCCACCCTGGATGCGGAAAGAGAGCATACCACCACCAAGAGCGTCGCGGTGCTGCTTCTTGGCGATATGTCGGTGGGGGTGAGAATCAAGGCCGGGGTAGTTGACAGCAATGACCAGAGGAGAAGCCTCGAGAGCTCTAGCGACAGCGTCGGCGTTGCGGCTAGCCTCGCGAGCTCGCAGGTGCAGGGTCTTGAGACCACGGTGGGCGAGCCAGGAGTCGAAAGCGGAGGGAACAGCACCAATGGCGTTCTGGAGGAAGCTCAGACGGGTCTTGAGCTCGTCGCTGTTGAAAGCAGCAACACCCATAACTACATCACTGTGGCCATTGATGTACTTGGTGACACTGTGGACGACGATATCGGCACCGAAGTCGAGAGGGTTCTGGACGTAGGGAGAGAGGAAAGTGTTGTCGACAACGACGAGAACGCCGTGCTTGTGGGCCTCGGTAACGACAGCTCGGATATCGACGAGGCGCAATGTAGGGTTGCTGGGGGTCTCGATCCAGATCAGGCGAGTATCGGGGGTGATGTGCTCGGCGATGTCAACCTCGATCTCTGGTGTGAAAGTGACCTTGACGCCGTGGGCCTTTGCGACCTGGGTGAAGTAACGGTGGGTTCCGCCGTAGACATCGGAGACGGAGATGACATGGCTGCCGGCAGCCAGACTCTGGAGAATGGTGGCGGTGGTAGCGGAACCGGAGGAGAAGGCGAGAGCGTACTTGGCGTGCTCAAGAGCAGCGACAGCGGTCTCGAAGTTGGTACGGTTAGGGTTGGAGGATCGAGAGTACTCGTACTCGCCGACGGGCTTGCCAACAGCGGACTGAGCAAAGGTGGTAGACAGAGAGATAGACTCGATCACGGCTCCGGTGGCGGGGTCATGTGGAGCGCCGGCGTGGACGGCCAGAGTACCGAAGTTGTGGACGGGGGACGGAGGGCGAGGTGGGGTGGCCACGGGGTCCGAGTTGAGAGGAGCGGCAGACATGATTACTGGTAGAATTGAGGTTGTATGGGAGGAATTGAGGGTATATAGAGATGAAGAGAGGAGTAAGAGAAGAGAGAGGGAGAGAAAGGTAGCGGTGGAAGAACGTGGTCAAAGACCTGTTTAATATAATAAGTATAAACTCGGCGCTCCGGTGACAAAGTGAGTGGAGGTCGAGGCGGGGCTAGAAAAAATCGAGAAAAAAAGCCTTTTTTTCTCTTCTCTTGTTGCCCTGGTCGGTAATGCAGGCTAGATGGACCCTTTTTATATCAGGAGCTAGAGCTAGGTCGAGCAGCTGTTATGCAATTCCGCTGCGCCAAGTCACGGAGCTTCTTACTTCTAATCGACAGACAAAGGAATGCCTCGGTTTGACGCGATACAGGGCTCAGATGATGTGTGAACAAAAGGGCGGAGGGCAGGTCGAATTTGATCTAGTCTTGTTTCTCGCAAGTAAACGTGTCGTCGATAATGATCAAGACAGTCTTAAATTGAAACCTTTTCACGATCACGTCACAGCAGCCCTTTCCTAGCAAGGGAAGAGGACCACGGATTCTCGGTGAGATTGGCTCAACAGATTAATAATAGTGAATGGAACACGGAGAAAATAAACGTAAAAAGAATTGATGTGACTCGACTCGTGTCCGTGAGAATGTAACTGTTTTCGCCTTGTCGGGTATCGGCTCTCGGTGTACAGAGTACAGTATTGAAGTAAATATCGTCGGATTAGACTAAGACAGGACAAGATTGTGGAATCATAGAAGGGTCCAGGGAAGAAAAAACTGGGTTTCTGCAATTTATATCTGCTTCTAGCGCTCAAGTTGCACAACAGAAAGAATTGGATTAATCAGATATCTTTCCATGGTTCTTTTCCCCATTCCATTCCATTCATTTGTAAGTCCAAGGAAGTAAGTAGACGAAAGAAAAGTGCAAACAAAGCTAAAAATGGATTGATTACACGATCAACATGTATCAGATACCCCCTGTCTACTTGCCCCTCCATTAGTTTCACACCAAACCTTGGTGAACATCTCATGTATCTGACCGTATATTGATGATGGATGGTCCGAATGGCGCCGCCTCTTTTTGCCTGTCGTCATCCTTCAAAGCAAGGGCAAGAGAAGAGAGAGACAACGGCCGAAGAATGCTTACAGTTACACTTAAAGCCAATTCCCGCTTGTGTATCGTTGCAGGTGTGTCCGTGACAGGACCCGGATGACTGACCTAACCTCACTCAATATACCTTATTTAACCTCCATGACAAATTTGTCACTCTCATTCTGCTTCCAGAAACGGTTTATCTTTGTTTCCCTTGCCCACTGTGACCTAATATCCGATTATTGTGCATATTGGATTGCATATAGTAGCTCTGCATGGATCATTGGATACCTACCTACATACGATATGCGCCGCTCACTGCAGCAACAAAGGTCCCCTCTTCCCTGTACCGTGTTCAAGCTTACAGAGACAACTTCTTCCAAGTATCTCTATCTTGTCGCGCAATGCGCGCGAATACAACCACGGCTTTGCGCCGGGCAGATGCGGTGTTCTCGGCGATAAGTGGAGGTCGGAACAGGGGTTTGTATCTTCGTCCATACGATCTGCGAGAATCAATCCACGAGAGAATGTGGAGGGACGGACTTGGTGAAGCGTATTGAGCAAACTGGCTAGAGCAGGAACTTGATGAGTTCATGCTTTGATCGGTGAGGCTCTGACGCATCATGTGGTCGATGTCGTGATAGAAGTCTTTGCTCAGCCTTCGGCTCTCGCTGTAAGCTGTATCTGACAAATTAGCCCCGCCAATTGCAATAGGTATCATGACTACTGCGCCCATAAACACATATTCTATGAGGTCGCAATCATCTCCGTGAAACTTCGCCCTTATCAAAACACAGAACCATCTCAGGCCTTCATCTTTGGGACATCGTCAAATAGAATTCACGACCGACTTCCCGTGCAAGGATGCACCTCTTGGTGTGAACAACCTCCGTTTCCGAGCTCTTTGGTGTGGCAGCATTCAACTGTGCAGCGTAATACCGAGGAAGAATGTATGAATAAGCATGCAGTTTTGTCGGTGTTCCCCTCCCCCGCAGAATTTCACAGTCGCAGTTCGCAGATCACCGAGGGGGAAAAGACTTGCCAGAAAAGATAAGCCGTTCCTTGCAGCCCATAGTGATTACCTAGGTATGTATATCCCGGTGTGATTATATGTGTCGTCACATTTGCCCCAAAATAGAGGTCAGTCAGCTAGCCTCATCAATACAGTAGACGTTGCAAATCGCTATTTTATGCCATTTTGATTCACTAGACCCTTAGTCATAGCTTCAAAGTGGGTTTGAATTGATGTTGAGCTTCAGACAGCCTTCCAAGGCTATCATGATACTGATTGATTATGATGCCTTATCCATCGTCTTTCTGCCTTAGCCGAACTGCTCCATCTCATCCACACCAAGGTAGACATCCATATATGCAGCTTACATACTCTGCAGTAGGCTGATCTCTACCGTTAAAGTTAACAAGAGCCCCAGAAGCCTCCGATGTATCCTCACGCCCATCTACAAATTATGGTCATCATTACAATACCGTCCTCACGTACATACTGATCTACCGGATCATCAGCTTACATGGCCCATCCCGAATATTCGGAATAACCAATCGCCGACGGCACAACCTTCTCACAGTCTGACCGACACTACAGCCTTATTGGGCGACATCATTAACAGGCGGCAGATCTCATGATACGATCGGACCAGACAAAGTCCGACAAGAGCCCCTAAAATTTGATTCCATGTTTCTGGGTGGACGAACGAACGAGTGTTTACGTTGCCTTGGAGATGTACTCGTCATAGTCCCTCATATTTCAATTCAATTGACACAGCCTCAATCGACATAATCGATTTCAGCCAGAAGCAAAGTGAAAAGATGGAAATTTCGAACTTGGAGGATGCGTACTGTAATGAGTCGCCTAGATAGGGGTCCATGCGTAATCTCGAGTGTGTCCGCGTGAGTGAATGTCTCTGAGATGTCTCTCATATCACAGGGTCTTTACCGTCTCTTAACTGTCTCTAACATGAACCCATTTTCCCTTTACCAGGAGAGACAAAGGATTCTAGTATGGGCCGGTCTGATTCTTTTGATCTTGTTCTCAGTCCACTTGCCTACGTGGTTTCCCTTTAGGCGAGGGAGATTACCATCAACAAAGCGTCAATCTTGCGGCTCCACTCATGTCATGACAGGCTCCAGGCCCGGCGCCGAAACCCACCGAACTCCCCACTGGACCACCGACTTGTCCGGCCCGCGATGAGATGAGACAGGCACAGCACAGCACATCACAGCACACGACAGCCCTGGCAGGCACCTAGGTTAGTAGGCTACAGACTGCAGGGCGGGTAGGTCCCCGTCCGTGTATCCCTGTTTTCCTGTTGTGGCAGTGCAGCTTTCGTTCTTTCCATCCAAACCCACAGCTTCCATTCGCTAAATTCGAAGCCTCCCAGGCCTCTAAACTGCTGGGGGCTTAGGTCGTCGCTCCACTGACTGCACGCCTAAGCTAGGTACCTACCTAGGTCGGTGTCCTCCACCTCTTTCAATGCTGGCTGCCCTGAGCTGCAACTCTCCTGCCCTCATTTGCATTGGGATCCCCATTACATTGGATCACAATACGCCCGATTCTCCTTCACCGCACTTGCTTCCAAGCGAAGCAACCACCACCTCACCTCAGCTCCTTCCGTCCTTCCTATCTGGAACTTTATCTCTTCACTTCTTCAAGTAATCATCGTGCTCAACCACGATTGTCGCCTCTCTCGATCTTCAACACGCGTCATGGAATTCTAATCTTTATAATTCTCATAATACCTCTCCACAACCGCTTCTCCTTCTCCTTTACTCAAAGCCAGCCGCAATCGAGGTCCCCCTGCCTCTGCGGCCATGCTTCGATTTTGCTCACGATTCAGGGTCCTCTCCATATATTTTCCAGGAGCTTGTTGACAGTCGACACGTGAAAAATCCTTTTCTGTTTCTCTCTTCTGCTTCAACTCCTTGTCATAATGCCGCCTCGTCGTTCTCACAAAAAGTCCCGTGCGGGCTGCCGGAGGTGTAAGAATAGGAAGATCAAGGTATGTCCTGTTGATTCTTTATTTATGCCGCTGCGCATCGTACCATATTGCACGTCTTTCATCTGGTCATGCTATACCTGTCAATGGCTTGACTCGTCTGAGACTGTCTTGTCGGCGCCTTTGCTGACTCAAAATTCCTCTGGTTATAGTGCGACGAAGTTCATCCACGATGCGGCAACTGTGCCAAGCACGGCGTTCCTTGCGATTTCAGCAACCCCGACGTCCTCGAAGAACTTGCAATCTCTACCAACACCAGTACTGAGAGCGTTGGCGCACCTACTCCCTCACCGGCGCCCACTGTCAACTTCAATTCCGCTCCAAGAACCCCGTTAACACGCCCACGTGCCCCTTCAAGCCCAGCAAGAGCACCAAGACCAAATCCCTCTCCACCGACTTCCGTCTACTCCCAACCTTCGATCAGCTCGTCCACTCCTACTATAGACCATGGCGAACGAATGCTCGAGTTGCGTCTCATGCATCATTACACCAATGTCACTTCGAAAACGCTCTTGACCAATTCACCAGCCGCTGAGGATATCTGGCAGCGTGCCGTTCCACAGATGGCTTTCTCTGGCAACGGCAAAACATATCTTGCTGATGCCATCTTGTCTGTGGCAGCGCTCCATTTGCGTTCCATGTCTCCGAATGATAAGGCGTTGGTGCGAGCTTCTCATGCCTATTCGGCCTCCTCTCTTTCCGCTTTTGGTGCATCGTTAGGTGCGGGTATTACACCCGAAAATGCAGAGGCTCTCTTCCTAACAGCAACGTTGATTGCTTTCCAAGCTAGCGCATCTCGTATTTTTGTCAAGGACGATGGGGATGCCGCTCCTGGAGACTCAGCAGGCCGATATGTGCCTCCGCTCTCTTGGTTCCATGCCTTCCAAGGTGTCAAGACGGTTGTCGCAAATTCCTGGCAGTGGATTCACCATAGCGATATCGTTAAAGTTGTCATTGACTCGCAGCCTGGTTTCCAGCTGAATCTTAACCCGCGCTCGCCTGACTCGTTTTTCGGTCATATGCTTGAAGGATTAGCCGATGAGTTGGATAACGAAGACCCTCGCCTGGTTGCTTCAACTACTCAGGCTTACTCGCACGCTGTCAGCGTACTCAACTGGGCGCACAAAAACTACCACGCAGCAGCAGCCCTTACCTTCCCCGCCACTGTCTCCAAACGATACGTCGATCTTGTTGATGCGAGACGGCCTCGGGCTCTTGCCATTCTCGCTTGCTTCTTTGCCTTGTTGAAACGCATGGACAACGTCTGGTGGCTGCAAGATGTTGCTCGTCGGGAGGTTATGGGACTGGTCAGCTTATTCGAGTCTGGATCGAAGTGGTGGCGTCATCTCGAATGGCCAATAAGGATTGCCTTGTTAGACGGCAGTTCTATACCACAAGATATTTGGGGTACTGAATTGGAAGAACAAGCACCAGAGCAACAGAACGTTCTTGGCTCTATGACACAGCATATTGAGATGTTTGCTGAGATGCTGCATCAGCACACACAGCCACCCATTCCTATTGCCGACGAGGACCTCATCGTACCCGATTCCCCCGATTGAGGAAGGCCAGCAACTATGCATAGCTGCGATGACGAGGTACTGGGCTTGAGAGCTGGTCTCGAGGCCCTTTTTCATTTTATCAGCGACCAGCTTGAGTATCGCGGTTGTGTGTGTCGACTTGATCCATTTGCAACACGATAGACAAGCGCAGCCGATTTTGTTCTACGCACTTTATGATTCATGACCATCTGCTTCATACAACCGGACTAATACGGCTTGAACCGAAATGTCTTATGGTGGAATGTCCCTACTTATGGGCGCTAGGTCACAGTTTTATGTGGCCTGATTCAACCCGGCTGCTTGGTGCACTGAGGCACCAAGTGGGAACGGCTTTGATTCCAGACATTGCCTGCCTGTTATTGATTGGACTCAGATTGGTGTATCTCTTCCTACCCTGTGAAGTCTATGACCGACCATGATTCGTATGAGTTGGAGGATAGAACTAGGCATAGGAAACAACTAGATAGATAAGCCCAAGCATACTTGTGCTTTTCGTGGCTATCTTAATCGTCATTAAACGTCAGAAAGGGCCAAGCCAATGAGCTTCTTTGGCATAATTAGTACATTAATTCTTTATAGCAATAGATGAATCCGGTTCAGGGCTTTTTCGTGCATGATTCTTGAGTGGAATAACGGTATATGGGGGCAGAATGAAGTTAATGTGATTTCTTAGAGGTAGCTTTCTTCCACGCCGATGCCAGATATTGCGAAAGCAAGATAGCAAGTGTTGGCGGATGCAATCACGTCAGAATACTAGCAAAGAATATAATAGTCCCTGTCATGTTTACGGGGCTCTGCCCATTAAATCAATTATTGTTATGGCCTCCCTAGGACCTTTTCCAAGACGCCCAACTCCGAGCCTGTAATGCGGTGTATCTACTACTGCTTTATTCTCTTGGTCTCCTCCTCCTTCTCTTCAACAACATCTGCCACACTCTCAGCATCCTTTCGACTTCGCTTCAGACCCTTCATCTTGCGGAGCTGCAACTCGCTAAGATCCTGCTTGCCCAAGTGCACGCGACCAATCTTGTCACCCATAGAATCAGTCGTGATGTTCTTCTTGGTACGCTCTTCAGTGCCGCGGGGCTTCTTCAGGGCCTCCTTGAGCATCGACTCATCGGGTTCTCGGACACGACCAACTCGGAAGTCCATGCGAGGACCAATCTCCTCAACCTCGACACGTGGAAGACGCTGACCAGATCGCTTGGTGCTGATGGTATAGACTCGCAGGTGGATCGCAGGCTTGACATCGCCGTCGCCAGTGCTGTCCTCAGCGCTGATGGAGATAATGTACTGGAGACCCTCGACGTCGATCTTGTCGCTGGGCTCACCTCTGAAGAAATCGGTAAGCATGCTCTTGGCGAGAGTAAATTCGTTGCTAACGGGGCTTTCGAAGGCGGTGCCAGCAAACAGAATCATGGGTCGCAGACCGATGGCGAACTTCTTCGTCTTGAACTGGGCAATGGTGCGGAAGCTCTCAGGGTCGAGGTAGAGCTCGAGCATGTCAAGAACCTTGTACCCAAAGGTACGGACAAAAGTCATGGTGTGGGGGCGCTTCTTTTGGCTGCTGCCAAAGATGAGAAGAGAAGCGTCGTTCTTCTCGGAGAAAAACTCGAGCGAAGCGGCATCGTCAAAAGGGTGGATGGCGTTCTTCTTGGTGAACTTCTTGGCCAGAGGCTGGCGCATCTGGTGAAGGTCGTTAAGGGCATCCTGGACGATCTGAGAGCATGATGTTCCGCGAAGGAAAAGGCATGTCTTGGGGTTCTCGTTGGCCTTGGGCTCGCGCTTCTCGAGCGCACGCTTTGAACGCGCATTGCGAGGTTTACTTTATGTATGTCAGTATATCAGAAAGACAATGATTTACAAGAATTGATTGGACATACACTTGTCGGAGCATCTTGGTGGGGTTTGATAGATGTACCGTGTGATATTGGTGATGATGCTTCAAACGGGACGGAGGTTGGCTAAAGACTTTGGAAGGAGCGCAAAGAAAAAAATATTCTTATCGATAAAGCATGCGCCGCTCACCGGTTCACCGAAAGGCAGTAAGGTCCCTTTTCGGTGAGATAGGAAACCCCTGTTTTGGCTAATCCACCCCGCAGTCACGTGCACTGCTGCTTCTCCCACATCGGCAAGTGCTACCGATGAAGGCAACAAGGACGGCGGAGCCTCGGTATTTTCCCCGCCATAACGTGGGCGTCTTGTCGGGTTTCGCTAGGTCATGGTTGCAGTTCGACCATCTTCCACCTGTAAACTACGCTTCCTCACGATTATCTCTCCTGTATCAATAAAGCAAAGGCATCATCATCAATCTGAAAGCGTCTTTATCTCTTACATTGCGCCAATATATCCGAATACTTAAGAACTACATATACCGCTAATCATCATGTCGTTCATGGGTGGCGCTGAATGTTCGACATCTGGGAACCCGCTTAGCCAGCTTCACAAGCATACTCAGAATGACAGAACCCTTCAGCAAGACCGCCTCGTCGGTCGGGGTCCCGGTGGTCAACTCAATGGTTTCCGCAGTCAGAGCGCGAATGCGCCTCAAGACGAGGTATGCTCCTGAGCAAGGCTGCTGAACATATTACTAATACGTATATCTTGATGCTATAGATGATGAATGGCTTTCTCAACCAGGGCCCGAGCCTTCAACAAGAATTCCCCATGCAGCCGGGCCAGATGGGCCCTCTCAACCCAGCCCAATCCCATATGCGAGCTAACTCCGCGTCGCCAACATGGGCGCATGACTTTAATGGCCAGCCAGCAATGGAATCAGCTTTCCAACCGCCTGCTGGCGCGCAGTCACACTTTAACGCTGACGAGTTTGCCCGTTTCCAGCAGCTTAACACACAAGGCTCCTCTGCGAGAGCAAGCCCGATGCAAAGCAACGTCCCTAATCAGATGAATCAACAACGACCTATGATGGGCGGTATGATGAACCGATCGATGGGCATGGGTTATAGCCCCATGTTCCAGCCCATGTACCAGAACCAAGAGCCCATGCATCAACATCAACCACAGCAGCAGGATGCCAAGGGCAAGGGCCGGCTCGTGGAACTCGACGACCATAAGTGGGAGGAGCAGTTCGCTTCGATGGAACTCCAAGACAATACTAAGGAACAAGAAGAGGCGAATGTAGCAGAGCGCGAGCTTAACGAGATGGACAAGGGCTTAACATCTGAGATCAACGAGTATGGTGACTTTGAATCTATCTGGAAAGGAATACAAGCTGAGACCGCTCCTAGACAAGACTTTGACCAGTTCGACAGCGAATGGAACAACAACATGATGCCTGACTTCGAGGGTATGGGCGACTGGGGCCGCCTCGGCGACCCAGCTGTCGAAACCTATCTGTTCGAACAGGATAACTTCTTCCGCGACGAAAAGAACGCTTTTGAGGAGGGTGTACGCATTATGAGGGAGGGCGAGAACCTCTCTCTCGCTGCTTTGGCTTTCGAGTCTGCCGTTCAACAGAACCCCGATCATACCGAGGCGTGGGTTTACTTGGGAACGGCCCAAGCACAGAACGAGAAGGAGACGGCAGCTATCCGGGCTCTTGAGCAAGCGCTCAAACAGGACCCTAACAATCTAGCAGCTTTGATGGGCTTGGCTGTATCATATACCAACGAAGGTTACGATAGTACAGCATATCGAACCCTCGAACGATGGCTGTCGGTCAAGTATCCTAATATTCTCGACCCCAAGGACCTGCACCCTCCCGCAGAAATGGGTTTTACAGACCGTCAACAGCTGCATGACAAGGTTACAAATCTCTTCATCAAGGCCGCACAGCTGAGCCCTGACGGTGAGCATATGGATCCTGACGTGCAAGTTGGTCTTGGAGTTCTTTTCTACGGCGCAGAGGATTACGATAAGGCAGTTGACTGCTTCCAATCAGCCCTACATTCATCGGAGGTTGGCACCTCCAACCAACAAGAGCAGCTGCATCTTCTCTGGAACCGCCTTGGCGCTACCCTCGCCAATAGTGGACGTTCCGAGGAGGCCATTGCGGCATACCAAGAGGCGCTCGCCATGGCCCCCAACTTCGTACGTGCTCGTTATAACTTGGGTGTCAGCTGCATCAACATCCATTGCCACCATGAAGCTGCCTGCCACTTTCTGGCCGCCCTGGAGATGCACAAGGCAATCGAGAAGTCCGGTCGGAGCAAAGCATACGAGATCCTTGGCGATAACGCTTCTGGGGTCGATGAGACACTTGACCGTATGTCAGCGCAGAACAGGAGCAGTACCCTATATGACACCCTGAGGCGTGTCTTTACGCAGATGGGCCGGCGGGATCTGGCGGAAAAGACCGTTGCGGGTGTAGATCCAGACGTGTTCAGACCAGAGTTTGAGTTTTAAGGCTGCGGGATACCCATCTCAAATGAAATGACTTACATGAAGAAGCGGTCTACATAGCGGAAGATAAGAGAGATAGTTACGGTGTATTGACAGCCGGTAATATCTATCCGTGTTGGTCTAGATGTTGCACATTAAAGACATGCATAAGCTTGGGACAATATCATATAGCGCAGATGTTTCGTCCCTGGAGTAACAATATCATATTGCATATAACGGCCTCTACGCTCCATTACCATACATGCGTGTCTGAATGACAACGCCATATAAAATTATCTCTATGCATTTACATCGAAGGCCCGTCTACCTCTACTGTGTCAACAAGCGGTCACCGCTGCGTGTAACTGTAACATTCTCATATGTAAGGGGGGCTGCTTGTGCATATCCTTTTTGATATATCAGTCAGTCTTTTCAGTCTGTATTGCCTGTAGATGTCACAGTAACAGACAAACATCCTATTCTAGTTTCTGTTTTTCTTTCTTTTTTTCAGGACGACTCGTCTTGGCTCCGGCCCTAGGAGAAGACCAAACAAGAGGCATGCAGTCTAAACCGTTGCCATCGCGGAAGCGAAACTGGCGCCAACGGATCGAACCCTTGAGGCTTAAATCATTGACTAACTTAGCATGCAGCTTTTAATTAGTGACAAACAAGTGTTTAAAAAAATAAAATAAAATATATAAAAAAGGCAAAGTGCGTTTTCCAGCCATTTTCACCTCAACAAAATCCACTCTTCTACGGTGTCGGCGATTCAATGAGGCTTTTTCGCCTGATCTCTTATGACTCGCAAATTGGTGATGTTTGAGCGTCTAGGCCCTCAGCTGTTTAACGTTAGCCGAGAGACGGTTTTATCTCAATTGACGGCAGCGCCAAATTATCGTCGACGTATGTTTCGAGGACACTGGCAATGCGGATTTGTCCGAACCACTGACGCGTCTCGTAGCAGTCTTTCTCTCGGGAGGTGCTTCGCCGATGGACATGATGATCTACCCCAACTTGCACATGCTAGAGCGTGAGTGACATATCGCTATCCTTAATCTCCTCGTTATTCCCAGTGAACTCTCATCTCCACTTACACCATCAGACCATCTCATCTCGTCTCATCTGCTGCTTTGCCACCCGCCGAGCTGCCGACGTAGTGTGGAGGTTGAGTAGGTTTCCGACATAGCGATCTTTCGGGTATCTTGAGATCACTGATGACTAGCTGGACAGTTCCAGCCTCCAGGACCGGTCAGGCCATGCTGTTATGGGTAAAGTGCACCGTCGAATGCATGTCTCGCCCAAAAGAGACTCAAGCCATGCAGCCGCTACAGAAAACCCCGTACCGTGCGGTACGCTAGATTCAAGCTATTGGGTTCTCCTCGCCGAGGTGGGGAGACGGGACTGAGATATGCAAGGGGAAGGTAAGTTGTGATGAGAGATGGCCAACAGCTAAATTCTAAGATATTGACAAAAGCAAAACACGACAAAAGAGTAAGACATGGAGTCAGTGACATCGTCTTCTCAGGCACTTGGCTGACATGATTGGGTTGGGCAAAAGACCGATATAGGACTGCTATAACTGGTGAGGGGTGTACTCCATAACAAGTTAATTTGATGATGCATGTTGTCAAACCGTGATGCCATACCGTGCTATGCTTTATTGGAGGAGGGTGCCATGTTCTTGGCCAGATCCTGCAGAGTTGTCATTCTCCATACCCTCATGCAGGCGTCCATAAAATGAACAATCCGATTCGCTTGGTCTTGGCCCGAAAAGTAAGGTCGGGTGTGTCTCGAGTCTTGAGCAGACAAAACATCAGGCCTTGTTGCCATTCTCTATGGATATAATATTTGTGGGGGTTGAAAGAAGTGGTGGTAGAAAACATGGCTCCCTAAACAAATATGTCAATAATAGGAACAGAGAGCGCTGAACGATGGGCTCGGGGACCGTGAGCTCAATGCAACTGAGTGCTTGATCGAGGCAGAGAAGTACGGTATCCTGATTCCTGAGACAACTTTACACTGTGCAGTGCGTCGTCTTATTACTAGACTCGAGCAACGACAAGGTGTGTGATGAGGATCCTGTTCGTCAATATGTGCTGGAGTTCTTTTCCTATTTGATCGACGAAATCATCGATGAGTGCCACATAGCAATCCAAACATCTACCGACGGATGAGGCGCTCATCCTAAAATAGCCAATGATAAGCAAGTTAAGATCATCTCTGTACCGTCGGCGCACTCAACTTAGAATGGGAGCTCCATGAACCCGTCGGCATATACAGTACTGTAGTGTAGCTGAAGAGTGCATATGTGTGTCTCGGACTCTTTAAATCAAACTCAATCAGCCGTCAGGTAAAATATTGATACGGTACCGGTTTAGCTGGAGTACCCTGGTTGTCCAATTCAGCTCTGTGAGAATTGTATCAGTTAGGATACGATATCCTGTCAATCATTGGTCGTCAATCCCCGTCGTTCCCAATCGGCCGAAAGTCGTCGGACTGCTACTCAAAAACTTCATTCAAGAATATCACGAGACGATCCCAGTCTTCTTCGAAGTGAATATTTTGGAGTACAGGTACAATGAGCTGTATCAAGGTGAATTTTCGAATACTGCAGTGTGGCATACTGCGAGCTATCCATTAGTTCCAGCATTGTCGGCTAACAGTACATACTTTGACTTTCTTGAGATAGCTGGGTTTTACCAAACGGTTGGGTCTAAGATAATTTTGTCCGATCCACAACTGTGAACCTACTATAGTCCCACGTCAACAAGATCAGAGTTCGGTTGTAAAGGCCGACTCCCCACTATGAATGAGGATACTGTATTGGTGAAGGTTGACTGGTGGACAATAATCGAGGGGGCTGCTTCTCATCTGACATGTATCAACTAGGTCCATACGGGTACGCAGAGCTGAACATACCGATGTCTCAACTTCCTCGGCTTGGACATACAGCACCGTAGCAGCGGTGACTTTCTCATCATCCTGCCGCCATGCTGCCACATACGCACAAGACCAGCAGTCCGACTGTAGATAAGATTGATGTATCGTCTTCCAGTACAAATATCATTTCGTCCTGGTTCGGTGACGCGGTGTGTGACCAGTAGCAAGCGAGTTGGCGTGATAATGCATGGCTGTATCACTGCAGTCAAGCCAAACAAGCGCGGTATGTCAGTCATTGCAATTACAGTGCCGGCACTTGCTGTGGCACCAGCCCTCCAGTATGGATTGCTTTCCATGGCAAGAGCACCATCTTTTAGGTGTATAGATTCTGTTCCCAGCGGGTCTGTAAACGGGCAAGGTCAGCGTTTGTGAAATGCATTACCTATTCCGACGAATAAATTTCAACAAGTTCTCAGTAATCAACGTACCTCTTGCCTCTATGAAATTTGCAGATAGGTAGATAACACAAGCTCAGTATGTGCATAGCATCAATAGAGCCGTTCATCTTCAAATTGATAGCGCCAATCGTATATGACATGTCGCACCAAGGGAACTGCCAAGTATCAGCGGCCCTCAGCTTGCTCTAATGGTGCAAGGGACGAAATAAACACAGTAGTGACCATCGAGAGATCGGATTCTGGACCTCAAGCTAATATGATGCTGTTTGCGATTGAAACATTAAGTTGACCGTACCATCAAGGACATGCAGAATCCACAGTCGGCTTGATCATAAAAACGACCGCCCTATGGTAAGAAGTGCCGTAGGATTGCACAGAAACATAGTCTATACGTCAATACCCTGCAGCCACGAGCCAACGGGAAATAGGAGCAGTGATCGGCGGTTTTTTTAGCGGTAAATTGAAGAAACGATAACAAGGATCTTCAGGAGAAACCCCGCGAAAGGAGAAACAAGCCGGGCATATGGTAGACCTTTTGAATTCGAGTTTGGTGTGGAAACCCGCAGGAAGGGATCTTTGTTTGACACTCGAGTATTCGTACACTATCGTATCATCGGCTTGGCTGTACTACGTTGTAGCGGGTAGCACCTTGCTTCTTCGCACGTGCGACTCTTCGTTCATAGCGCGAGGCATCTGAGTTCGGTACATCCAGGTTCAAGTACGCTCGCGTGGCACGACCACCTAGGTGAGTTGTTTATTGGGTTTGCTAGCAGACTTGAGATTGCCATACATCATGGGAATTGAGCGAAGGACAGGCAGTCTGCTGTAGGTAGTAGTTTCATCAAGATATGTACAGAGGTACTTTGGGATAGAGGCGCCGAGGCATGGCCAGGCTGAGGCGGCAAGGTGCATGAGCTGAATTTCTGGCGCAAGGAATCCCCTCTCAGGCCGAGGCAAAGCCTGCCCGGCGAAAAGGGACTGCGAAGTATAAAATCGATATCAGGCTTAGTATATGGAGGCTAGGAGGTTAGTTGACAGGGACAAGACGTGGTAATAGCGGTTAAGCTACGAATACAAGACCGGCAGGTACAGGTAGGTGCACTTACCTTGGTTAGGCTACTAAGGTAATTAGGTAGGTATGAAACATTTTGGGTTGGCCGTACTCTGTACCTTCCTCACAATTCATTTCATGTCATGGAAGGAAGCTCCAGCCAATGACCGTCCTATTCACAGGAGCACTTGAACAGTCAGTCGCTTTAGTAGGAATAACTCTGCTCCATAGCTGATTTCCTAATCAATTTTGATATTTCCTGTTTGCATGATTCTTTTCTCGCGCGGTCAGTGTCTTTCTCAGTTGCGCATTCAAGCACCGTATTGCATCACCCTTGTCGATTGGCCCGGCTAGCTCATCAAGATCAACGCCCCTAAATCCTAAATCGTACTGGTTCCCCAGGGCGGCTAGATCTTGGGTGCGCCGCCTAGCCACACCCCACGCACTCACCGCACGTGTCTGTCGGCAACGCAGACTCTGCAGGCGTTTGTTGGTAGACACAAGTAGCAAAGATTGACGAGGTCTCCCGCCTACACAATTCCAGCCGATTGTTTCAAAGTGGTAACGTCTGGGAAATTCGAGCATGACAAGTACTGTGCGCATTTACAGTATATGGATGCCTTTAGCCACTTCACTAAAGACTGTACAGTACTGCATTGTACCTACCTACCTGGGAAAGATGTGGCCAAGCCCGATGGGATCTACAAGGTTCGGCGTACCTGGGCTACTTGGTCTGCCACATGGCACTACGCAAGGCAAGCTCTGGAGCGCATTACCCTAGAGCTGCACGTCAAGACGCACTTTGAACCAGACAAGAAGCAGAAGATGAGGATGCCCTATTAATGTCAGGTATCATCTACGACACTGGGCAAAGACTTATTGGTGGACCAACCGATCTGCGGCACAGTCTGCTCTGAAAGATGGTTCTCACGTGGCTGCGGAAGATCGCGCATGTGGTGCTGGGATGTTGGACGCTCCGCTCCTAGTTCATCATACAATGGGGGGTCTAGCTTTGGGGGCGAGGCGAGAGAAAGAGACAACGACCCAGTCCCGTTGAAGCTAGAAGACATGGGCCCTTGAGAGTTGAGACCCTGGTCAGTGTAACACGGGCCTCGAGAACCATGGCAGCATGGCTTCGGATGGGGTCGTGGCCGCACTAGTCACGGCGCACGAGGCGCCCTGGCTTGGTGTAAGCCATCCCCTCACAAGATTGACAGTCCTGTCTGTGGACTGGCTGACTGGCGAGCATCCCGCAGCATCGCACGGCGGACCCCGGAAAATCATTTGCCATTGCTTCGGATTAGAGAGAATCGATATTATTGCACACACTGCTTTTC
This sequence comes from Fusarium flagelliforme, assembly GCF_020744385.1. Classification (NCBI taxonomy): domain Eukaryota; kingdom Fungi; phylum Ascomycota; class Sordariomycetes; order Hypocreales; family Nectriaceae; genus Fusarium; species Fusarium flagelliforme. The sequence continues at coordinate 3,974,026 of NW_025763503.1, forward strand.
GTCCTGGGAACCAGCTCAACAGATTGAAAAGACCAGCCCTCAGATGACCTAAATAAACTCTTTCCCGCAACAATGTGTAGTTTTGGTTGGAAACCAGATTCTGGCAAGTTCTGTATAGTCATTGTCTTCCCTTGTTAGTATGCACGTGGACAGTCTCCCTAGAGTACTGACAGTCAATAGCGGGCACCAACTGGCATGTGGATGACCGCATTCTGCGTTGTGGCCGGCATTATAAGGTGCCGGTACATCAGTGTTCTGTGCCAGCAACATAAGACCCCAGGCTCCATATCATTACGATTTAACACACTACACTTCCCCAATGACAAATCAAGCTTTCAGAGCTTCAAGGTTCTCGCTGCTTTTACTGTCCCGTACAATGCCAAGTAGGCTACGACAGGCCATACTTAGTAGGCAAATGATGGTTATTCCAGATATGTTTCTGTGCATGTCTGGACAGAGCAGAGGCATGGGCTGATGTGTTTAGCTTTCACTTGAGATTAAGCAACCATCATCACGTCTTTAGTGGGTAACGGATGCTGCACATACTGATACATCCTGCACCCAGGCCTGAGGCTCAGCAACCACATGGCGTCCAATTCTAGTTACGCCTCCACGATCACCAAGCTCTCCGCACCTCCATGACTTTGGATAATGGCAAAAACAAGGTTTTCGGGAGTCCCAGAAAGGGAGCGAAGAGAAGTGACGCTGAAGTCCTGAACTGAAAGGTGGCTTCTGATGCTGCCAGATGGACCACTCAGCGACTTCCACCCCTACTGTAGTAAAGCTTTGCAACCTTAGACTCCTCACGATAGTGACTAGTATTCCATTATTAGATGTACTGTACTCTACTTGCCCACATGGACCGATGAGTTGGTGGGGGCTACAGACTCCACAAGTAAACTATACCTGGTACCACGACTTGCACGAAATCTTTAGCTTGGAGCCTTAAAACGCTTTTCCAGATTTGCTCCGTGAGATGTGCAGAGTTGTCCGAATGCCTCGGTGGATGGTCAATACAATTGTGGGCGAGTAAAAAGACAAAGACCGATTCGAAGATCACAGGTCACATATTATCCCCGCATTGCTTATGATGGTGAACGACTCGTCAAGTCGAGCTGTTCATAAGGTTGCCAACATATATGACGCCCCCTGAATACGGCACGAGGTTTGGTGTACAGCTTACGCAAGTACCTGTACGTACCTTTCGCTCGAACAAGGATTACAGGACGACTTTCAAGTGCCGTAACAGCCAGCATTTGAAAACATCGAAGAGCCTGTAGACTGATGTACAGTAGATGCTGGCCAGACCTAGTTTGAACGAAACCCAGTGGAGGTAAGGCCACGGCCGGCCACTGGTTTGTCCTGCCCAGACCTGCCTCAGATGAGCCGTCGGTCCCCTGCTTTGGGGCTTACTCTAAGCGGTGCCTACTGTATGCAATTGCAGGGGATCATTTCAGCGTGCTACAATCCATGGGATGGGAGGTTTCGAGACATGGAGTCTACTGTGTGTTCAAGTGTTGAGAAAACGAGGCTTGGACGCAAGTCATTCCAATGTTCCTAGTTTCCGGTCGACATATCCTCTGTTACTTCTGGGTTTCCCTACGAAGTTGAATAAAAATACACTTGCTTTCCCTTCTTAGTCACTTGGGGTAAGTTAGGTATTGTTTGCTTGTAAGACCCTTCAATCTTAGTGATATTTTCTAGTTTACCTAGTCCAGCCTCCATCACCTTCCTTACTCACTCGCCCCAGTTAGGCACTATAAGGTACCTACCTAACCTAGCGTCCTGTACTGTACTATCCTGTCCTGCTACAGCCCACCCAAGTCTCGAGTACATACATACACACCTCCACAGGCTCCTAGGTTCAGCATTTACCTTGCCTTGCCTTGCGTACATGTACAGTAAGGTTAGTAGGTAGCATTGGAGCGGGCAGGTTTGCTGCTGGGCTGTCTTCCCCGGGCTCTCTCTTCCCTGTACAGTACCTAGTGCCATCCCCCGTCTGTCACTTTCGCCAGGGTCAGTCTCGTGTGCACTTTTCCCTCTTCAATTCCACTTTCTTTCCTTTCATTCACAAATTTACCATATCCACGTATCGATCGCATCGCTTCTCACACTATCGACGCTCCCTTTCTCAATTTATCTACAGGGCTGATGCTCTGACACGCCCGTAATTCTTCGTTTCGAAAGTGGTCGACTTCTGTCGCGTCTATCCTGTCGACTTCGAGACCAACCCAATTCAAGTCCAGCCCAGTCCAGTCCAATCCAATACAGTCAAGTTCAACCTAATCACAACTTGCACTCTGTCTTGTTGCACCTACGCCTCTTGCCTAGTTCCTGCGACTGTACTCCAATACCGGCCTCGCCGTCAAGCGCAAACAATCGAATTGTGTCATCCTCGCCGTTTGTCGGGTTATCGTTTCTCAGGGGACTTTTTGGGGACTCGCTGTAACTTATCGGCTGGACTCGACTAGGTTGTGTACGCGACATCCTCCATATCGATTGATTCTCCAACAACCATGGACGCCCACAATCAGCAGCGCCTACCTCCCAAGGCGGCTGGCCTCAACAACATCCTCAACAGCGAACACGCTCCAGGTCCTATCCAGAGCGGTCCTCCCCACATGCGAGATTCGGGCTTCTATTCCAATGGGGACGCCTCCAGTAAGCGTACGCTGCTCGTTGTCACCGATTATAACACCTGCGTTCTGCCGCTGACCTGATTTATCCAGACACATCTGCGGCATCTTTCAATGTAAACGGTCTCAGCCCAGCTGGTTCCAGCTATCCATCCTCGTCGCACGAAAAGACACCTTCACCGATCGCTGCCAACATGGTTCCCCAAACAGCTGTATCGCCCTCGACAACCAACATGAGCGTCGCCGCCATGGTATCCCCTAACACAACAGGCGGCCTCGATCCACGCCGTGATCGACCGATATCAATCGAGTCCAGCGGCACCGGCCATACGATGGGCGAAACTTTGGCACCTGGAATGGTGGCACTAAGGCGAGAAAGCGTTGACAGTCGCATGAACCAAACCTTCAGTGACCTGCGCCTTGGCAACTCCCCCTACGCATCTAACAACCACTCGACGACCTCGATTCAAAACACCCTTCACAGTCAGCGGAACCCCCACCATCTTTCGGTTCATCGAATTTCCAATGGCTACCAACCAAGCGCAGAACGGAACCCCGATACCAAGACCGTTAAGACAGCACCTGCCATTACGGGACCTGCGACTGGGCACATTGCTCGAGCAGCAGAGCCTACCAAGGGTCAGGCATGGGCTTTCCCTGAAGAAGAGATCCAACAAGTTGGTGGTGCACCCACGTACACTGACTCAAGGCGCAGCAGCATTACGGAGTCAATTGCGAGCAGCCAGTTCACGACCGAGTCGCGCCTTCCGGCCGGTCAACTGAGGCTCGAGACCGACTATTCTCGCATGTCTAGTGCCCCGGACTTCCCACCTGTCCATCACCACTCTATGCAACACAAGCAATTGAGTGATCTCCAGGCTGAGGAAGGCAATGGGCCCACAGGGTCACAGCCGTATAGCAGAACACCGGAGTTGAGGGTCAGCCACAAACTCGCCGAGCGCAAGAGGAGAACCGAAATGAAGGAATTGTTCGACCAACTCCGTGACCTTATGCCCCAAGAGCGAGGCTCAAAAGCTTCCAAATGGGAAATCCTGACGAAAGGTACGTGTGCAAGCCCAAGGACAAATGCGGCTACTAACCTAAGCATTAGCCATTGCCGAGCATCAAAAGCAGCACGAACATATCAGGATGCTCACATCTCACTACAACAGCGCTGCTGCAGAAGTCGAAATACTTCGCGGTGAGATGAGTAGGCTAGCCGAGGAGAATCGCCAGCTCAGAGGATCTCCATCTTCAGCACCAACGCCATCCTCTAGACCTGCGTCTACAACTTATCAAGGGGATCATTATGCCAGCTCTAACCGACCAGAGCTGCCACCTATCCGCTCACTGAGCAACAACGTGGCCAATGGTCCAGATTCAATGACTGGTGTTCAGTACGACAACCCTCAAAGCAATGGGTACCGGCAAGAGCGATACTAGAGATCCTGAAGCTGTGTTCTCCGCCATCTTTCCCATTTCATTGGAGCCCATTTTATGAATGAATGACGGCAAAAAAGTTACGACAAGCGAGGGCGATGCAGCCTTGCGGTTACAATTCTGAAGAGCACATGACTGGGCGCGACCATCTTGAGTATCGTGCCAGCGACACTCAGGGCCATCAGCTCACTGGAACCATTAGACTTGCTTTGTTTTATTGTTTGCTTTATTTCTCACGTGTACCAGTACGGCGAACAGCCCGGGAACTGGTTTTTTTTTCTTGTGTCGACTTGTTCAGTGTTTGGTCCAAAACCCAACCATAAGCCTACTACATGCTAGGGGCGGAGATATTAGGAGTTATCTGTTTCCTTTTCTTTTTGGGCTGTACAGGCTACTTAATGGTATAGGTATCCACGGTAGGGTTGGCAAGATACAGGTACGGGTTGGAAGGGTCGGTCTCGGATTTTGAACTTAAAAAAGAAAGAGGACATGGGAATAGGAGGATGGCGACGGTGTGAGGATGGTTGGTGTAAGGCGTTTATACCCACTTGACAAAGATGGCAGCAGAGCAGAACAGAGCAGAGCAGAGGGGACGATGGTAAAGAACAGATTACAACGTGATGTGTTGTATTAGCCTGAGAGCGATAATGGAAGTGAGAATCAGTATAACTCAGGCGTATCATGTGCAGCTTTAAAAATGAGTGATCCATTGTGGTTTGAACCAAGCTTACTATCTTTGACTGGGTAATCTACAAATTTAATTAAGGATGGAGGTGAGTAACCTGCGCCGTTACGTCAAGTTGTATCAGACAAAGATAGACTACACTACTGTGTATGTGCCAAGGAGGGGAGGATCCATTTGTGATGCATGGCTTTGATGAAACAAATTGATCTGATAAGATAAAGAATCGTCTGAATGACATCCTGATTCCCGGAAGGTACAGAGTCGGAGCCGGGGGATCAATTGAGACCGGGCGGAGTCGGAGTTGCGGAGTTGCGGAGTTTCCCAAGGCCCCGCAGAGGAAAAGTCCCCGATTTGGCCTGTCAAACGAGACGAAGGCAAGTGCTTACGGAGACGTACCTGCCTCACCTTGTAGTGTAAGCCAAATGTCTAACTTCGTTATTAGACTACCTACATTTCAGGCAGGATAGCTCTCTACTTCTTTCTCCGACATTGTCAAGTCCGCTCCCCTCTCTCCGTACTCCCCCATTCCTCAACCTTCATTCTCTCATAGACCCTCTTACACACTACATACATATATACCATGGAATCATTCAGCCCACTTGCTGCGCGCAAGATGGACAGGGCAGCTGCTTCAAGACAGAAGAGCTGTAACGCCTGCGTGAGAGGCAAGCGCAAGTGCGACAAGAAGACGCCCCGGTGCACTCGCTGTGCGGCAAAGGGCCTTGACTGCGTCTATCAGAGGTTACCGCCAGGAGCGAACTTCCACGACGACGATTTATGTATCGCGGATTCTTTAAACGACGTTCCTGACTTTGATATGGGCTTTGATATCAACAACTTGGGAGGAACAACAACAGACTCTAGCGCCAGCAACACTACACCGGATAGCCTGAGCAGAACCACCACCTCATCCATAGAGCTCGATTCTCCTCTCGACTTCTCCATCATAGACCATCTCATGGCTAACGATACTTCTGTCGGCTCCGAGCTGTGGAGTTTGGGTGACTATGGCAGTAACAAGCTGAACATACCGTCTATACCATCTATGCCCACAACACAAGTCGTTCTCCGTGATACAGCTATCCTGGATAACATGGAACCCTGCATGGGTGAAGTCAACCCTTTGGATGTGTATGATCCTCGCTCGCGAGTGGGTTACACCGTTGATGCTATCACGAACCTGTATCGCGACTTCGCAAAGACCCGTCGCCTTCCCTTCATCCACCCTCGTCTCTATGGCTCCAACCTACCAAAGACGCTACTAGCAGCCTTCTCAGCGGCATCTGCGTACTCTGCCCGCACTCCCGAGAATAAGGGATGGGTATGCAAGCTCATCGCCGACATGGCCAAGGACATCCATCGCGAAGGTGAGTGCGCTTCGACGCCGGGAGAAAAGTTGGCGAGGGTTCAGGCCTTGGTCGTGTTGGATTCTATTCGCATGTTTGACGGCGATGTGACGATGAGGGCAACGAGTGAGCGTGAGTTACCGCAGTTCATGGCTTGGATGTTTGCACTTAAGGAGATAGAGGAAGAGTTGAAATTTGGGGATGAACCGGCTACCACCATGTTGAAGGGGCCGCCCCCACAAAGCTGGGAGGTAAGTTGTTGGACGGATTATGTCAAGATCTTGGACTTACTAATGTTTGTAAAGGCTTGGCTGCTCGCTGAGAGTATACGACGAACCATCGTTATGGCTTTTGCTTTCGTTTGCGTGACCAGTATACTAAAGTCCAACGAACGTATGCTAGCCACGTGTCCTATCTATGCAATGCGATGTATAACTAACTCCTTTTTTACAGCTCCTTGCGATATCATGACACCAAACTTTCAGTTCACCGCCTCGAAATATCTTTGGGAGGCGGACTCCTCGATGGCCTTCTTCCGCGCGTGGCAGACAAAGCCCCAATTCCCGGTCCGAAACCTTGATTTTAAGGGTATCTGGATGCACGCGCGGCCGGAAGATGTTGATGAGTTTACAAAGTTAATGCTTACTGCGTGAGTAACATTGCATTCTTTGTCAACGTGGACTGTGGCTAACCTTCGAATAGACAAATGGGTCCTGAAGCCATGGACCACTTCATGGTTGGCCATGTGTGCTAGGGCTTACGATTAACGAGACTGATTTGACTCAATTATCTGATACTGCACGGGCCTTTGATATTATGAGGCACGTTTGAGTTTAGCAGGCGTTTTCGCGATATTACGGATTTAGGTTTAAGGAACAGATTGACTACTGAGATCTGATGCTATAGGGATACAATAATGAGAGAGTTCGAGACATTTGCATTGAAACTACTGGCTGATAATTACTTTGTTCTCACACATCGTTCTCGGCGAGTCTCCAGACCAACCTCTCGCCACTGACCTCCTTGTTTCTCAAGATGTCAACTGCTTTTTGCGCCCTTTCGACAGCTGATGATCCCTCTACCACGCGGTACCTGTTAGGCTTAATAACGCCATCCCTAAGGAGTTTAGGCACGATCTCTGGCTGCAACCTTTCCTTGAAGAACTCATTCTGCCACATGTTAGAGAAGTACTTGCATGGAATATTTGGGAGCGGCTTACTGAAAGATAGAAATGAGTGCGGACACCTCGGACTTCAACATCATCAGCCCATTCTCCAACCAAGACCTTGGAGATATCCATCTCATACTCTGGCTCCTCTTCCACCGTGGCATCTTTGAGGATGACAGGCAGCATGACTGCCACGATGCTGCCGGGCTGAGCAATCCTTGTTAAAGGCTTGAGAGTACCATTAAGCGACCCGATACAGTCGATGATGTACGGCAGCTTGGGTTCTGGCTTGTTTTCAAACGAGTTGAGAATCTGCTCAACGACGTCGGCCCTTCGGTAGTCGAAAGTCTGAGTTGCGCCGATGCTTCGGAGGTAGTCATGCTGCTTCTCGCTGGCCACAGCAATGAGATTCTTGAAGCCCCAGTGCTTGAGAACTTGAAGAGCATAGATGCCCACGCTGCTGGAAGCACCCCAGATGAGGATGGGACTATCAGCTTGCTTGGGAATGTAATTTTCTGGCACAGGCCAAGGAAGCTCCAATTTCAGATCTGCAGTAACAGTATGAAATACTGTGACCAGATTCACTGAGACTGTCACAGCTTCTTGGTATGAAATGCCGTCTGGGATCTTGGATGCAAGATACGCAGGAATCGTGATGTACTCCTGATGATTCGCCTCCTTTCCCCCATGAAAAGCAAAAGCGACAATGCGATCGCCGACGTCCAACCCCTTTAAATCACCGCCATCTCCAACAGCAACTACTCTTCCAGCAGCGCCGCCATTGCCCATTTGAGATGGGTACTCGGGAATGAGAAGACCTCCATCAGCACGGTGAAGGTCAAGAGGCGTTGAGGAAGTCCAGGCGACGCGGACTAGGACCTCTCCTGGGGCTGGTGGATGAACGGGGACGGTTTGAGAGGTGAAAGGTTTGCGTTTCGCAGGGAGGACTACGGCCTGTTGCGTTGAAGGGATGGAAGTAAACAAAGAAGACATGGTGAAGATGTACTATGTGTTATACGAGTAAGACTGCGATTAGATTGATGATATTCTATCTGGTGATTGAATCCATCTATATATACGTTTCCTGCTTGTTACTATTCATAATTCGTGATATGTAAAGTCCAATCCCATGGTCTCTATTATTAGTCTGAATATTTGTAATCTGGAACTCCGTGGAACAGCTTCCCGAATTGTCCCCACCTGACATGATGCACCATGATAGCATCTACAAACGGTAATTCTGTGGATCAATGCTTCCGATTTTGGATAAAGATAGACGGCAAACAGGATATTTCTCATCTTTCCAAGTACAAGATGGAAATACTGTAGAGATTCATAGAATGATAATCAGCCAAGGTGCATTAATAATGAGGCAAGGATTTAAACATGTGGTTTGAAGGAATACAAAGTCAGTTATGAGTACGGATGCTCTTTATTGATCAGACGACTTGTTATAGGCGACTTTGATCGGAATTCTCATGACAGGATAACTCTCTCTGATAATACAGGTTGACAGAGGAATAGAACTCCTTGATTTACATTAGAGCACCGGAAGTCGAGACAACACATCGTTTACACCTTTCCGGCGCACTCATCGCTTCTATTTTGTCCTGTAATTACACCGAAATAAATGGACGATACTTGATTCGTCTGACCAAACATGGCTACAAGTATTTTTCTTTCCAGCACCTATATAATAAAACCAAACAAAAGAACTTAACGCATAATACAACTGCAGATACGCTCCGCCAAGTTAAGCTGATGGGCCTCGTAAACAACCTTTAGGGGTGTTGTTTGTCCCTTTGGTTGGAAATGCTCATAAAAGTAAATGTACCATCCTGGATATTAGATGGCTCTTCTGCGTACCTCTCCCGCACTACAGTCTCCATTTGTACTACGGCATGGAGCCAAGTACAACGGACTGTGCTGCCATGCATCTAGGGATGCCAACTGTAAGATCCATGAAAGGTCGCCGAAGGCAAGCCATCCGCAGGCCTCCTGGAGTGTGTTCATAGAACCACCCTTTCAAGACGGTCGAAGACATACCCTCTCGCAAGATACCTAGTGAGGTATCAAGAAGAAAGAAGAAAAGATAGAACGGGGTAAGACAAATGTAGAGTACGAAGTCTTGAAGAGTACGACAAAGGAAGGAAAGGAAACCTAGCAGGAAGGGCCGTGTCAGGAAAGAGTATCCGCCCTCGCCTAGAGTGATAGATCCGTCAGCATCAGGATCTGATACTAGATCAATGGGCCAGGTGGTGCATGGATTGATGTGAACGAGTGCTGGTTTCTGCGATCCGCCGCCATCAAAAACCACCCAACTGCGTTGATGGGCTCTCGGTGGTTTCTCCGTGCGTTGTTCAAATAGCAACACCGATAGCGACAGCCAAGAAATGCAACTGTTGATTAGGCCCAGAACGCAAGCCGTGGAGCAGGCTGCACAGCATACGCATACCCAACAGTAAATCTGCCTTTTCCTTCTTATCGGGCACTCATGAATTCCCATGAGAGAAAGTAGTTTACAAGGTAAACCGATTAGATTGACTTTTGGGGGTGGATGAAGGTCATTCAGTTGTCGATCAATGCCGTGGTGGCTGTCTATAATGCTGCTTCGCCATTCATTAGCTGGAAGCTTTGGCCAAGGTGGTGCGGACTTACCGTTCTATCGAAAGCAGCATCATAAGCTCTCCTGGATCGAGTGCGACATGAATGGAATATTCTCCCTGAGCATCACACAGGGTTGTTGATCCTGTGGGAATCCAGGGTGGCTTCCCATTCAGATTTGGGTTAAACAGCGACATGATAACGTTACTTCTCTGGGGGCTAAACAGGACATGCTTTGTATAGTAGCGTAGCTGTTCAAGTGCATTGGGTCGTGCTAGGATAGCCAGATGATGGTAAAGCCTGCCAGTTATGGGACTCTTATCTGACGCTTTACTGTACCAATGACGACTCACGCCGGTCCAAACCTCCCGATTGCGAATATCACCATCTTCAATGGCCATACGGTAGCGACCCAGGTCGCCAAGACATTCTATCCAGGTGTCTTCAAAAGCTGGCACAGTCTTGTACAGCAAAGCCATCATAGAGTAAGCTAAATATAGGAAAGTAAGCATATGCTCGAAGGAGCTAGGCGAATGACGCAGTAGCTCAAGGAATGAGTGAATACCATGCCTCCACATGCGTGCAGGCATAGCATACTTGGTGGCCAAACGCCGTAAGGCAGGGCTTGCAGACGGATGCTGACTTGCAAGAAAGAAATCGTGGTGTTCGTGAAGTAAAGTGCGGTGCAACGCGATGAGGGCCTGCCACTGTTCGTTGTTGAGCTTAGAATCTATCTTCGAGTTATTGTTGGTAGTGCCAGTATTGTCGACCTCGATGCATTTGGTCTCTACCATAACGAGACCTGCATAAATTCCCCTGACCTCAGCAACAAGTTGATCTTGGGAGATTGGCCTTGTCTCCGGTTGACGCATCATTCTGGGGAAGGACTCATCATCGCCGGTTGGAGGTTGGAAGGGAGGTGAAATTCGAGTTCCATTGAACGGCTTGAAGGGGGTTTGTAAGCGTTTGCAGCCCAACTTCGTGCTCTCGGCCTTGCTGTGGTCGAGATTGGGATCCCAGTCACTCGAGTCAGATTCAATATCCAGTTGCTGAGCATGACGTTCCGTGCCTATTAAAGGAGCCCGACTCCCCATTCCGATCAGAATGGAAGTAATGGGGGCGCGGGCATCTCTTGGCTGCGATTCACAATCATCGACATGGATATCGCCAGAGGGAAGAGAAGGGCAGCGTCCGAGAGAGGCTGCTGAAGTCCGAAAGCAAACACTCCCCATATTATCAGTGTCATTGTGGTCAATTGTCTCCATTCGCTATAGTTGGAGCATATGTTAGCTGATTCAAGGAAGCGGTTGGAAAGTCTTACCTCCGGACCACTTCCTGGTAGAGAACAAGAGTGACCAGCAAGGTAATTTGCCAAATAATTAGGGTTCTAAGATAGTAAGATAATGCACTGAAGGGTTGGTTTCTGAGCATTTCTTACACGCATGTCGCAAGTGGTGCCCAGGACATCCGCTCTTCCTGGCTCCGGAAGAGAAGGACCAGGATCGAGGAGTACAGATTGAAGTAGAAGATCCATAGCTTCATGCTCATGAGAAAGTTTCAAGTTCTATGTTCGAAATGGAGAAACACTCTAGGATTGTCGAGGAATATTAGAACGAGTGATGTTGAAACGTGTGTAAGAAGATGGAGCACCCAAAGGTAATGATGCAACACGAATGAAGGTGAAAAATGTTTGGTTTTAAGATAGAAAGGGATTTAATAATGGCAAATAGGTCAGCAGAGGCTACCCTCACCTATAGAGCTGGCCAAGCGGCCTAAGCGGTCTAATGCAAGGCGCCTCGAAGGAACAGGGAGTGAAAATACATAGGACAATAGGCCTCCTATCTTGGAATGCGAACTACATTCACAAAGGCTAACCATTTTATCGTCGGTGGCGTAGTTGCCTTCTTGCATCTTCACTCATGGTTGGCTCCTTCCCCTCTTTAGCTGACGTTGTTTCCTTGTTCTGAAACCAGGCTCTGCTCTTTCTCTTTTCGTTGACAATGAGGCTCTGCGGCTCTCTGAGTACTTCCCACCTACTTTGCTCTCCTGACACCAGTTCCTTCCCCTTCCCTTCTTGAACTACATGGCTTCACTTCTGCTTACCCTGCTCTAAAAACCAAACCCCTTCTTCATATTTCTTTCTTCTGGAAGCTCATACTTGATCCCGACGAACACCATCTATGTCAATAGCAGCACACCAAGGCTCGATTGGATATGTCACAGATTTTGTGCCAGACAAGGAGTTCAGCACGCAGAAGGCGCTTGAGAAGTCAGATTCAAGCTTCGAGCGGTATCGTCAACCTGATTCTCCGAGAACGAGTTGTTTGAGTACAAGTGTCCATACGGCCGTAGCCTGTGGTTCAACCGCCATCCTTGTTTACATACCGTTACTATTCCAACGTACTCCCTCCAAAGAGAGTTGCTTGAACAAGTTCCCAGTATGTCAATATCCACCCGATCGATTCATAGCTAACACTTGTCTTTCATCGTAGGCATGCGATCTTACACATCTACAAGTCCCGACGCAACTACCCCAACCTCTACGCGCAGCTGTCACTTGCGAAACACTTCTGTGTATTCTATCTATTGCCATATTTACCCACTGGCTCTGTATCTCCCTAATATTGCAAAATGCACGCTGGAGGGAACGGTATCTTTCAGTGTCACTGCTTGTTGTCGGGGGACTTACGCTAGTATCCTCCCGAATAATCGGGGATTCGGCGGTCTTGTTTCTTCAAGTACTTCCTGTTATCTCTGATATATTTATCATTTCTTGTCTCTGCTTCGACCTTGTCAGTTGTTAAACAAAACATACTGCAGAGATTTCGGTTATAGAGATGCCACAGGATGGTGGCAATTGAGTAACTTACTCCCGTTATCGGGAGTGTTACTAATTATTATTTCACAACTTCATGTTATTATCGCATCTCCTTAGAAGTCAATCAATATATCGTTCGTTATACGGACCTGCATCATAACACAACACTTCCCAAGGCTTTGTGCCCAATGGTGGTGAGATCAAAGTACTCATGCTATTATCAAGAAGTCACTGAGATATATCAAACAGAGCAAAGGTATCATATCCTAGTATCATCCTTTGTACAAATCCAAACTCCAATCCAACCACTTTCACTCCTCAAACAGTTGCCGAGCCCATCAAAACCGTGCCGGAAGCAGGCCCAACATCGACGTGCTTCTGAGTCGCGTTGCCGCTCGTCAAATCATCTCTTGTGGTTGGTGGACGTCCGAGGTCAGCGACGACGTTGCGGACTCTTTGTCGCATGCTCTTGCGGTGCTTAGAGCCATCACATGCAGGTGATTCTGCTTCGGCTTTTGTCGGTGAGTCCGGGATTGAGACTGAGATCTGGGCTTCTTTGGAAAAGACGGTTGAGCCTGAGAGGATGGAGGCCGCGTCGGAGCTCGAGGAGGGACGTTCCATGATATCTTTATTGTAATGAAACTGTGTAGTACATATGACTGAGATCTGATAGTTCTAGGGGACTGAGTAGTGGTTGAAAGAGACTAGGGACGAGAGTAGTCTTTATATGAGATGCAGCATACTGTATGCACCTTGTTTTCAGCTCTAGGACATCTCTAGGTCTGGATTGGGTCTAGATTTCTGTTTGGGTGGTGTTAGTGATAACCCCGCGCAGTTGCAGGTGCGCCCGCTTTCCAATTAACCTTATTTAATACGTTCCACTTATCGAGAGGATTTGATTCAGACGATAACAATCCAAGATACGTCTACAATATCACTATGGACCTGGAACAAGATCACCGATAAGAACAACACTAGAGGATACAAAGTAATTCTCTCACAATATCTGGAGTTTACAGAAATCTGCTGCTATCATGTTGTCTGCCCTGTCAGCCTTAAGACACCAATGTAACCCTCCTCTTGATATCCCGAGGCCATCTATCATAGCCATATCCACAACCATCCACATCAACAGCTGAACAATCCTCCTTGGTACACCAATAAATTGATTTCTTAAGATTCGACGAAGAGAGCTCCGTGTCATCTAACTCAGTCGTTGAGAAATCGCCAAACTTGCTCTTACTACAATCCTCAGTTCTGAAGGCTTCCCACACACTGCGAATATCCCATGGCCCGTAGTCAGAATACTCCTCACCTTCACCATAAACCTCAACTACCACATTCGTCTTCTCCAGAAGCTGCGATACCTGTTCCTTACATTCGTTCGTCCGGTACGCCCCGTGTGCCTTGTCCCAGATTACCCGGTACCATACAGTGCTGTCTTCCTGGTAGCTGGTTGCTCTGTGCACCATGTTGTATAACTGACCCATGGTGAGACCCTTCAGAGGTGAGCTTGGATAAATTTGAGTTGTATTCAGTTCGAAGAGCCCTAGTTCAACGTCGTAGAGGTTCAAGGATCCTAAAGATGGCGGCGGCGGTTGAGATACAAGCATCCGTCGCCAGCTAGAGGCGCTCATAGTAAAACTCTCAAGACGATCCGTCTTTTCCAACTTCAAGCTCCTCTCGGGTCCTTGTTTTGCATTCGGACCCTCGGGAGACCAGGGCAAACGAAGAAACGAATCCGCTCTTCGAAGGGATACGTACTCACGATCAATGTCGAAGAAGCATCTCCCAAACTTCTCAACCAACAAAGGGTTGAGGGTAAAGGACTCAGGCCTTTTTACCCCAGTTGAAGGCACGGGTTGGAAGAACAGCGCTTGCTGGATCTTGGACGATCTTGCCATTGTCGCGGCCCAGTATCGACATACGCGAGATGCAGAGACAAGAAGGGTCTTTAGATCGAGGTTCACGAGAACCAACTCCAGCAACTCTGGGACCAAGAGGATTCTGCTTGCGTAGTTTGCTTCTTCCATTGCAACGTTGAACTCTTATCCAAAGAACAGTGGAAGGTAGATGGAAAGCGTCCAGAGATGATGCTAAATAGTCCAAAGCAGTCCACTTAGCCAGTCTCATGTGGAGAAAGTTGACTCACGAGTTGAGCTATGCGTGTACCGTCCTGAGATCCAAGCGTATGAAACAATGAGAAATTCATGCAAACTGCTGCCTGCTTGTCTGCCTACACCTAGCGCAAGTCTTTTGCCTTCCTTGCAAATTGAATTGCAGCACAAAGTCCTCCTTCCTTCAAATGGATAGATGTCATGCGAGGTGTATAATGCTAGCCTATGCGAAGAGGTATATATTTGGCATTCGTTGGCCGAAGTGAAGTGGTCAACGTTGTCAACTCCCTGCCATGTAACGACCAGAGCCACAGTAACCTAATGACTGCCTCTTCACGACACAAAACAAAATGAAATCCCATGCGCCCAAACTCCAATTGCGCTGTCAAAAGACCCGAACGACAGCCCGTTCGTACCCAATCCTGCAGTAAATTCTCGTACAGAAGCCCGATAAAGATTAGATAGGTCATGAATGAGCAGAAGAATAGAAGAAAAGATAAACGTGTTGCTTATGCGCTGAATTACTTGCTTCGTTCTGTCATCTCGACGCGCTTGTTTCCGAGATCGACGATCTTGCCTACGAGGTTGCCTGCGTGGTCCATCTCGGTAATATCGTCTGCGCCTCCTAAGCTCACGCCGTTGACCATGATGTTGGGCACAGTCCTTCGTCCAGTTGTCTCGAGCAGTTGGTCTTGCAAAGCTGGGCCTTGAGGGTGAACGTCGAGTTCGACAATGTATGGCTCGGGAGTGATGGAGTACTTTTCGATCAAGATGCTCTTGGCTCGCTTCGAGTGGGGGCAGTAAGTCTTGGAGAAGATGATGACTACAAAATAGTTAGTGAAACTTCCTTTTATGAATCGTTTAGTGAGACGTACCAGGAGACTTCTTGAGGATAGAATCAAGCTCGGCGCGTGCCTCAAGTTCCACTTTGCTCCTTGTCTCTGTCTCGGGCTTCTTGTCGGCGGCGGCAGCAGCAGCAGCATTAGGAGCAACGGCAGCAGCAGCATCGCCCTGCTCTCCAGCGGCCGGCTTGATAATCTTGTCCTTGTTCTGTCCCTCTGCCGAACTTCCAACGCCAACGACTTTCTTAGGGGGATCGGGTCGCAGACCACCCTTCTCGTTTGCCTTGCCCTTAGCCTCTGCTTCAGCAGCCTTGAGACGTTGCTGCATTTCGCTGGCCATTTTCTTGTCCTCCTCGTCGATATCACCATCTCCGTCCTTGTCGTTATGCGATTGTCCAGCTTTCTCGCCCGTAGCAAAGTCCACAATAGGAGCGGGCATCTCGTTTGCGCTCATGGCATTTTGGGTCTTCTTGATAAATTCTTGTCCGGTAGATGTTTCGGCATCGTGATGAGAGTCAAATCCAGAGGTGTAGAAGAGGATGAAGATGAAGGTGCCGATTGTCGCCAGGATCAGTAGGCGTACTCGGCGTGGAGAAGGCATCACGGGTGGGATGAGAACGAAGATCGCTCGCAGGACAGGACCAGGGTGGGTTGAACGGGAATGCGCTAAAGGGCGAGCTCTGCTCTGGTCGAAGTAGAGCTCTCGGGATGGCGGGATGGATTCAGGGACAGCAGATTCGGTGGTTTGAACGACAGTCGAAGATGGAAAGAACGGAAAGGACAGTGGAACAAATATCGTATCGGTCGGTTGGGGCGTTGAACCGAGGGCGAATTGATTCGACTTGGGTTGATGAATGGGGAGCAGCCAGGGACAGATCAGATTGGCAGTGGAAATGTACTATGTAAGGGAGAGCTCCCAATTCCAGCGGAGGTTTTAGTGGATGGAGCCAATCAGAGCGTCATACGGAGATAAGGCGGTGCCTGCGCCACTAGGAACTGTGTATCTTGAACTTCATTTACATCTGTATGACAGTGCCAATATTTTATAATTAAATAAGGATATTCCAGACAAATAAAAATAAACCATTAGTAAGTAAAGGATAAAAATATCAATATCCACCGACGCCAGCATCAGCCCTCCATATTAAACAGCTGTACAGTCAACCAGGCCAGATGAGCCAGCTCTCAGGCCATTCTTTACTTGTTTGCTGTATAAGCCTCCTGTTAATGTCAGTAATTACCTATATTTAGTTGGAACGAAATGTTACTTACCACTAAAAACTCAATCATACTGTCAGCCTCTCAACGGAATGGCCGTGAGGTTCTTGGTCAGGTGCGGTCAACGCTGGTAGGCTTTCACTGGGCTGCTGAGGCTCTTCCAACATGATTTGGGGAGCTTCATGATGACTGTGTGAATGCGATCTCGTTCGAAGACGAAGTGCTGCTCTTTCGGCGTGAAGACTTTGAAGATGGTGACTGCCATGGCGGTGATGATGCATTGCCGGTGCAGCTTCGAGGGTCATGGTCCAGAAGAAGAAGGCTAGGAAGAAAGACAACTGGGAAGACAGCATCTTGATATGTTTGTATGTAAGCGCCGGAGATGATAGTTCTGAATATCTGCTCTGATATCTAGATCTGCCAACTATCGACTCTTATATATCTTCAAGGGCCATCCGCCCCCTTTGACATACAAGACCTTATGACGAGTGAGTTAATTACATGAGGTTATTTCCATGCTTCAACTACCGCTTTCAGCCTCCTCGAGACCATTTGTGAGGAATTTACAGGGTCGTGGGCCGCGCTGAGACAACCCACCCGATAGAGCTGGTTGCGACAATGAGCTATTTCTAGTGAGGACAGCCCCTTCAACTAATGCTCCCTCCGTCACATGAACTATTCTACTACTAAACAAGTTTACCGGATCATGTTTCAATTCCTCTTATTTGTTCATCATCTTGGCCGTTGAGAACATTGTCAACGTCGATTAGCCCTCGTGGAAAAGGGAAGGCTGGCATGTATGTCATGTATTCCTGAGACATACTCAATAATCACAATCCACTTGGCCTTGTGATCACTAAATCCTGACTACCAGGTAGAACCTATAACTGAAGTTGATGTGTTGAATTCTATTCTTCTCGAGGTCGACTTACATGAAAGTCAGCTTTAGAAAATGACTAAGCGGATAAAGGCCTTGAACCAATCAGAATTTGCCAAAACTCTTTTCTACAGTGAACCTCCACGGTGGCACGAGCGCTGTAACTAACTGATGATGGGCGGATCCATATCCATTTCTATTCTTGACAAGTTGCCATTTCTAGTGACTTCGATCTATTCGTGAAGTGTCCTTTTGCTCGACTGACTCATATCTTGAAGTTGATACAACTTATAACAGACAAACTTCCTATCATTTTTTGTTCAACTATTGCACTTCCTCATCATCATAAAAGTTTATCATTGTCTTTGCATTTCTTCGATACCCACTTCTACTTGCCCTTGCTATTTAACCATCTCCCACCTTTTACCTCCTGCAGAACAATCCCCTTCAACAACTCGAGTGTCTACAAACTCTCCCTAGTCCAATACTTGACCTCGCCCTTTCGGAAACTTGCATTCTAAAAGACTTATCGCACTTCAGACCTCCACCATGGCTCCTTCTAGGGCGAAATCATTACCCTTCTTCGTTGCCCTGGTATTGGGCATCCTTCTCTGCATCTTCACAGCACCGACACTTGCTTCACCACCCTCAGAACCTTCTCCCAACGCAGATGTAGAACTCATTTGCCACACAGACAACCCAAAGGACTGTTACCCTAAAGTGTTCCAACCAACAGATGAGTTTCAGATCGTTCATGATGATCAAGAACTTCCTCACGGACTCCACGTTCGCCTGAACATGTCCAACGGCAAGAAGGAGGCCAAGATCAACGTTCCTGGTGAGGGAAACCCTGCTCTTGAGGGCCTCCCTGTCGATCAAGCAGTTGTCGTTGTGGACCAGCAGCAACAGGAGGATCCTCAGATTCCCAAGGGCGCCCCGGCCTATGAGCCTATTGGAAAGATCAAGGAGCCTGAGGATGAAGACTTCGTTGGAAAGCCGTTTTTCACAGCCATGAGAATGTTAAAGGCTGGCGAGACAGGTGAAGGCAAAGAGCTCGATGAAGCGCTTGAGGGAATGGAGGAACTGTCTCATGACATTTACTACGGTCTCAAGGTCACAGAAGACCCAGCGGTGTTGAAGGCTCTCTTCTGCATGATGGGTGATTCCGAGATCACTACCCCTGCAGGTGCCACTCCTCGTGACCACCAAGCAGCCGCTATCCTGGGAGCTTCTCTGCAAAACAACGCAGCCGCCTTGAAGGAGGTCACCAAGCAGTGGTCTGGTCTGATGGAGGCCCAGTGCCCTGCTAACACCAAGTCTCTCAAGGAATCTCTCTACACACCTCTTGTATCTTCTCATGTCCCATCCTCCATCAACACCAAGACACTGGCTTCCACGGTGAAAGCCAAGGTTGGAGCCATCAACGGCCTTATGAAGAGCGACGTCATCCGGGCAGATTTCCTCAAGAACGACGGCATGAAGCTTCTCCTCGAAGTGCTTGTGCCCGAGGGTAATGAATGGAGTACAACCCAGCGCAAAGTTGGACAGCTAGTTCTCGACACGTTTTTGGACGAGGATATGGGCGCTAAGCTTGGACAGTGGCCTCGCACAGAACGATCCAGCGATGCCAAGTGTCGTGTGTATGATACCAGCACAGAAGAGGGTTGCTGGGATTACCACATTGCAAGAATCATGAAGGAGAACAAGAAGGATAGAAGCCATTGGAGCAGAGACTTGAATGACCGTCTTGCGGCTTTGAGGAAGAGCGGCATGGTGCCTCCTAAAGTTGAATTGTAGAATGTTTGCGAAATCAGGGTTTAAACAATAGAATGTGTATTGATTTTGATAAAAATACGCAACTTCCTATACGTGATGATATTGGTGAATGCTATGGGTGAATTGTTGGCCCGCAGTGAGCGACGAATGGCTCAGCGTGTAAAGAATTTCATGGAAACCTCACCATACATCTCCACTAACACAAGCACCAATACAACACACCGACAACTACTTGATAGCCCGATTTCACCGCAATCAATTATATTCATCCTCAACTCTGACTAGATGGATCAGTCAGCGCCTTTCCAAGTAAAGTCCCATCACAAGGGTCGTGGCATATTCTCCACCAAAACCTTTGCCCCAGGCGACATTATCCTCCCATTCACACCCACGATCCTCATTCCCTCGCTTTCTCACATAAACACAGTCTGCAGTCACTGCTTCAAACAGAAAGAAGTGCGCTCCTGCTCCAGATGTCACGCTGTGTCCTACTGTGATGCCGCCTGCCAATCGGCAAACTGGACAGCCGTCCACTCCAAAGAGTGCAAGGTTCTGCGCAAGGTCACTGAGCAAGGGCGCCCAGGACTTCCAACGCCAGTACGTGCCGTCGTTCAAGCTCTGTTGAAGCCTGAGATTGGTGCTGCGTTGGAGGGTCTGGAGGGGAATGTCGCGTCTTGGAGGAAGAGTGAGAAGTGGGCGGATATGGAGATGATGGCTATGGGCGCGAGTGCGTTTGCTGGGCTGGGAACTGGCCAAGAGGAGGTTCAAAAGGCATTGGCACTTCTCTGCAAGGTATGTTACAGAAATGATACCATGCGGCCATGCTAATACATACTAGATCCAAACAAACGCCTTTCACAGATATGACACCGATCTGGGTCAAGTGGGCATTTTCCTAGGACCAAAGCTCGCTATGGCGAACCACTCCTGTATCCCAAATGCTATGGTTCAATTTGTTGGCAGAAAAGCTATCCTAAGGGCAGAAAAGCCAATCAAGGTTGATGATGAGATCGAAATCTCTTACACGGGTATGTTTTCAGGCCTTGTTCCTCTACCTTCACTAACAGGCTACCAGATTACACATTCCCTCTATCAAAGCGAAAGCAAGCACTCGCACCGTACTTCTTTGACTGCATGTGTCAAAGATGTGAGAAGGACCTTAATGTGTACCAAGTATGCGCTGATTCACCTATTATCGACATGAACCGTCATAGCCTGGTGGCGGATATTGGTAAACTTGGTCGACATCCTGTCGCAACAAACTCGAGCAAGATTTCAGCAGCGAGGAGATACAGCGAAGAACTTTCTGGACTACTGGATGAGAAAGAGTCAACTGGCTCATTGGAAGGTCGTCGAACCTCTTTGCGTATGCGCTACCAACAATGTCGAGGACTAGTCAGCGAAGAGATGTGGGCGACATCACCACTCGCTCAACTGCTGTCAGAGATATCGATCCTATACGCCGAAGAGGGCAACTTTGTGTATGCTCTGGTAACAGCATGCTTCATAGCAACATCCTGTGACCCGTACCGACATGTTCTGCCATACCATCCAATCCGCATCAAGGGTCTTTTACTCGTTGCCAAACTTCTGGCCAACACAGCAGCAGATACAGCTTCTCTCGGAAACTCGCAGGCAGTTGCATCCAAGGGAGACTTTAACCAAAGAGCTCTGCAAACGCTTCAAGATATTTATCAGGTATCACTATGCCAGATGTTGCTCATGATGATTATCAAGTCTGTTCCTAGAGGCTATGTGCAAGAGTGGGAAGTCTCGATCACTGCCAAACAGATGTTGGATGAGATAAACCAACTGCCAGGCAGAGAGCAAGAGTTGTCACTGATCAATGCTTGGAGAGAAAATCCTGAAGCTGATCAAGCAAAGGCCTTTTTCGAGTATGCTGTGGTGAAACAAGTTGATGCCTTGGCTGATTTGGGGATGGATGTATTTAAGATGGATTTTGGTCAGTGAGACAGTGAAGATCGATGCAATACCACCATGGGGGTGGCCACAAGAGTCGAGGTTAATGTGTTAAGCATATCTTTCCAGTCACCTAGCTCAGCTCAATATCACCATTTGTGATTAATGATTATCCAGCATCTTCATAGTTTAAACATCAAGGTTGACCTCCCCAGGCAGGTCAAAACCCAATAGGCTTATCGCAAGAAGTCACCCACAGCAACTGGACTCCAACTATCACCAACACATCTGCACCATTTGTGA
The DNA here is from genome assembly GCF_020744385.1 of Fusarium flagelliforme. NCBI lineage: Eukaryota > Fungi > Ascomycota > Sordariomycetes > Hypocreales > Nectriaceae > Fusarium > Fusarium flagelliforme. The sequence continues at coordinate 3,995,776 of NW_025763503.1, forward strand.
TAACTTCGGCGATGACTTTAACAGTCATATTCAACAACATCCTAATCGGACTATTGACGCTTCTTTACTTACTTAGAATGGCACGAAAATTCATAGCTGTAGCGCACAAGTTTGATTGTAACGGCTTCGACATTCAAGTTAAAACACGGTTTCGTGGTCTAACGGTTATGACTGCGGATTCTGATTCCGCCAGCGAGGGTTCGACTCCCTCCGAGACCTTACTTTTTAACTTTCTAAAGAATTAAGTTTTTAGGTTGTTCTCAGATACAACCTCTGTTTTTTCTTTTTTTAACTTCTTGGGTGTGATTCTTACCCACCGATGCCTCAAAAGTTCTCAAAACTTAAATAGACTCTCACCAACAGCCGAGCTACGTGAGACGAATGCCAGACCTAACACGACACTCAGATCATCAGTGATACAAATAAAAGAGAGTCTCAATGCGCGGATAATGGGGAATAATTTGGTTCTCATATCCAAAGATCTATGATACAAGTTACTCACTTGCTTGACACAAAGCATTCACTTGATAAACAGTCAAATACATATCACTCAACTCTGTGGCTTGAACTAATCACATTATACTATTCGTCGATAGTCGCTGGAATAACGCCGTCTCCAACTGACTCTATACAAAAAAAGATTCTGTCCACCATCGCTTACCCAGGACATCAAAGCATAAATACTTCTCCTCAAGAATGTTACCCCTAATTACATATATGTGCGTGCATACCATCATCAAATACCCTTCGTTTTCAAAATGCTGCAAATCATAGCTCAAGGCGTTCGAACTCAAGCATCAGAGTAGTACTCCTCGTTATACTGGTGGCCTGGAGGGCTCGTCCAGCTTTGTCCACCACCTCCTCCAATGACATTCTCCCTTGAGCCCCAGTAGCCACTCTTTGATCGCTTGTCGCGCTCAAACTCGGCCCATCGCTTCATCGTAATCTTACTGCTGTCGAATTCACCCTCGTACTCAAGGCCAGCCTTCTTAGTCTTTTCACCAGCTGTCTTTCGAGTATCACCCCAGGAAAAGTCATCGAACTTCCAGAACGCGTAGGTCGGTAGGACAAAATTCCAGATTGGCAGTGCCAGCAGGTAGATAAGCATCCACACAATGTAGGACCATGAGTGAGCTGTGACGATAACGAGAAGACCAGGTAGACCAAGAATCAAGCCCAAGAGGACAAGAGGAATGATTTGGGGCGGCGAGTTGATGATGGAGGTAATAACTAGATATTTGTTAGAGACAAGAAACGATTCGGATGTGTTTGTTACTTACCGACGTAGAAGGTGAATGCAATGGCAGCGGGTAGAACCAGGGTGCCGACCAGTTCAACGAAAATGATAAACTGCATGGAGAAGCAAAAGGTACCGCAAAGATCACGGACCAGAACCAGTTCCATCAGATTGTGAATAGTTGAGTTGATCCATCGACGTCTTTGAGAAAGGAGAACCATGAACTCGTCGGGGACGGTTGTTTTGCATACTGCCTGTGGAATAAAGACCTGTTTTCGCTTGGGGAACGTTCGGAGCATCAGGGTTGTAAGGAAACGATCCTCACCCAAAAGGTACAAGTTCTTCTCGTGCAAGGTCTCGACCACGTTCTCCGAGTAATGCTCAACAATGTCGGGGTTGGCCAGAATGGGAACCCAGTAGTTGTGACCACCCTTGGGAGCCTTGATACGGTACATACAGAAACAACCGGGCAGACAGGTGACACCACCAAAGACGGATTCGAACGACTTGGCAAGATGATGAGAGACAAAGTACTCAAACACCTGGATGGCCGTGACCCAGCTGTCTCGTTTGTTGGCAATCTTCGTTTCACCGCAAAGACCCATGATCTCAGGATCCTTGACCATAGCAGAAATCATGTGAGTCAAACTGTCCGGGAACACTTTGGTGTCGGCGTCCACCATGAGGATAATTTCGTAGTAATCCGGCGAGATACCCGTAACCTTCCATAAACCGTTAAACATTTCGTACTCGAGCTCCGTCATTCGCTCATCAAACATGACCTTCTGGAGGAAAGACATGAGAATGATCTGACTATCTCTCTTTCCACGGTTACCAGGCTTGGACTTGGAGGCTTCATCGGGAGTTCCGCACTTGACAACGACCATCATTGGCACTCGCTGCTGACGATCAGCGGGGATGCGAGAGTTCTTTCCATAATCGTAAAAACCACAGTAGATCTTGGCCATGTTGTGTCGCTTGGAACCGCTGGCAACAGCCACATACGAGAATGGCTCAACCATATCCGGAGGAATTGAGTGATCCTTCAGCATACCCAGGCAGACATCAGGTGTCGACATGGTTTCACCTTGACCCTTGATGATACCATCACAGATAACAACGATAACCTTGTGACTGTTGGGATAATCAGTGGTTGCGATCGAGTCCAGAGTAGTTCGGATACCCTCTTCTCCTTCAGAGTAAGCAGTGACCAGGCACATCGTGTGAGCCAATGGGAAACCAAAGGGCATCCAGTCAGAGGGAGGCTGGGGAACCACAGCATCATGGATGAAGCCAGCAGGACCGGGGCCGTCGGTAGGTGTGCTTGAGTATGGGTCGGAACGGAGGAAGCTGCCGCGGCTCTCATCACCCTGCTTGAACATACCGCCAGGTGAGAGTAGCTGGTGAGAGGTGCTCTGGCTGGCCATGGTTGTTGGCATGCGTCGCCCAGTTTGCGCCCTGACATCAGGACCACCGACAGTGGAAAATCGAGATGTAGTAGGAAGGAATGATCCACGTTTGCTGCTTCGATCCGACGAGCCATAGACGGTGCTTCCAACATCGCCAGGAAGTCGAATGGGGGCGCGGTAGATGTCCTCCGACCAATCCTCAATCTGTTTGTTACGCTTTCTGCGATCCGAGGTCTGGGAGGTCTTGCTCGGCGCGTACTTTCGGCAGATGAACCATTGGAAGATAATGGCCAAGAAAAATCGAACACCAACGACTGAAAGAATGAGAACAAGTGCACAGTAAAGAACAATCTTGGAAGCAATGCAGCCGATTGTCTCAGTATCAACAGAGCCGACCTTGATGATCTCTTCGAAACATTGGACATACTTCTTGTCTGAAGAAGACTGGAACATGCGTGTGACATCGCGACCGCGAATAGCCTTGTTGACTTCCGATTTCTTGTCTCGGAGCTCTTCAAAACGCTTGGGGATGTCAACCTGACTTGAGTTGAACCAGTTGAGGAGATCCAGATCCAGAACGTTTCCTGAGTAGACAACGAGGTTACGAGAGTTGTTCTTGATATCGTCCCAGGTAAAGTAGACATCCGCAGCACCACTCAAGTCGAGATAGAATGCGTTTCGGGAGTTGAGTGTCGTGTGACAGCCATAGCCAGAAGAATAAGGAACGGTTGTGTTGACCTTGCTGGAGCCGTCTTGCTTAAAGGTTTTGCAAGGAAAGTACCAGGCCAAATCGCCATCATCATTCGTAGGCACGTCCGACTTATCAGCGAGTGTGATCAAGCCCTTGCATCGACCGTTGACGTTCTGGAACAAAAAGCTTCCGTCCATACCCGCGTTCTTCTCCGGAAGATCGTAAAGGACGTTGGGACCTAATCCATCACCACGAAGAGGCATTCCCTGTGCTGGAGGATGATGAGATTTGGACAAATCGTAGGCCACACCATGGAAGATCATGTTGCCGCCATCAACCTTGTTGACGCGCAATCGCTCCTGGGGGGCACCGCAAACCACGGCGGTGAATCCGAATGTGAGAAAGCCGACAATGGCCATAATAACAAAGATAATACTGATGAGACCCATCTTTTCACGCCAAGCACGCTGCTGTGCCCTCGTTGGCATACCGCAGCACTTCATGATGAAGCCGGGCGCCCAAAAAGTGACGATGGCGCAGTAAACATTCCAGAAAGTAGGCGGCCGAAGCTGCTCTTCAATTCGCTTTGGCGGCTTCGAATGGCGCTTCGACCTTCTCTTGATCTTACCTGACTTTGTACGGTCTGGGGTAGGAACAGCCGATGCAACAGCAGCGCTCTTCTCTTGATCCCCACTGACGGTTCGCCTTTGTCGAGGGGAACCATCTGAGCCACCGTCGTTGTAGTTCGAGTTAGACCGCTCCGTTGATGCTTCGAAATCCTCGTAGATAGGGTCATTTCCAGTCGAAGATGGCAGGACATTCATGTGAGCAGCGTGCTTGTGGTAGTGGTAATTTCGGTGATCTCTATCGATTCTGTTTCTCTCCGGGCGAATCAAACTTCGTTTTCGAGAAATGGGTTGTTCCTGGCCGGCATGGCGCGGTTGTCCGTCTGGAGACGTTGGCGACAGAGGCATACTCTCTGTATTCGAATTAATACCGATGGACTCTGCGAAAGAAGAACCAGATTTCCCACGTTGGTGTGAAGCCAGATTGTCTACTGCATGGTAACCACCAGTCTCGATATCGACGGGTCTTGAGCGTCGCGATGGTGAGTTGCGGTAAGCATTGCGCGGATTGTAGGTCGGGCTTGCGCCCGGCCGTTCGGGAAGAGACATTGCCCTGGCAGAACAATGTTAGAATATGACGAATTCACCGTTAAACGTAGGAGGCGTTATTAGGCTCAGCGCCCATGAGTCGAGGGAGGAGGTGAGGTATCGGTGAGGTTGATAACAATCCACGATAGGAAAGGGGGAGATGCGACAAGAAGTTGAGCGGCAAGGTGAAGCAAAATCAATTACGATGAACGTGTAAAGCAGAGAAAACGGAGAGCCGAGTTGCAACGAAACAAAGTTGACGAGATCTACTACTTACGAGGAGATGGGCTGTGGTTGTTCCAACAACCTCTCTCGAGGATTAGAGTTGGGAATATCCCTGCAAAACTGGGAAGGTCTCTCAGGAAACGAGCAAGGTGAAGCACAGGACACGCAGTGCCCTCGTGTCGTAAGAGTCGAGTTGTCAAAGCTTAGTGTGGAGAGAGAACCATGGAGTCGAATTGAATAAACTTGTCGTCCAGTCAGAACGAAAGAAACCGGACGGCGTTGTTTGGATTAGATGAAAGTTGAGCGATGTCTGGACGCTGGCGTGGAGCAGAGCGAGCGAGTGATGGGGCGACCAGGGGTTTTCGGTCTCTGTAACTTCAGCAGGGGACGGCAGTGCTTTGGAGCGGTAAATGTCGTGATCAATGATGAGAGCGAAAGTGGGAGCGAAAATGAAACGTAAAAAACAACAAGAAGCGACCGATTCAACGACCCTCGAGCGAAGACAACGACAACGAACGGTTGTGTCTGCACGAGTTTAGTTGAGAAGAGAGAAAGCGAGCGAACGAGCGAACGAGAGAAGGCGATTGATTGAACGGCCAACGGTCTGTTACTCCTTCCTTCCCTTGCCGTTAGTCTGGCTAATCTGGCTACTGGCTGCTGTCCTGGGCAAGAGCAAGCATGGGAAGGGGGGCGGACAATGGCCAATTAGAGAATAGCCTTTCCACTGATGGTTGCACTAATTGATGGCGCTAAGTTAAAATAGTCCGAGCATGTGGCCCCTTGGGCTTAGGGATTTGCAGGGGCTCTCTTTCTGTGGGTTGATGGCCCGGCGGTTGCCCCGGCAGCTCGATCAAATCCTGGACTTGTTTGGGAAAGAGGGTTCTACAGCTCTTCTTCCAAGGCAAGAACCCAGACAATTCTTGTTCTGGCTGCGGCTACTCCAAGTGCATTGTTTGGATACGTAAGATGACATTGTCGGATTGCTTTTCGCAAGTCATGACAATGCCTTGTTATTGAATCAAGGCCCATAACAAACAGATAATATACCAGTAGTATTAGTTGACCAGGGCCGTAGTCGAGTTCAGTGCTTGGCTAATTCAAGACCAACACTCGACTACTGTTGGACTGAACCACAGTCGTAATCCCCGAGAGATTCAATCTGTCTCCTGCATATACACTTAAACACACTAAAGTATGGCATGCATCAGCAGTTTGGGCTTTTTACACCACACATGCCCTGCTCTCAGGCTCCTTCATACGCAGGAACAAGCTTCTAAAGATGCAAAGGCCAGGGGTCAGTGAACCAGTTATCGCCATGTCGCTTGTCGAGCCGATCTGGTCCTCTAGTTTAATTGCTCCGCATGTTTTCCCCTTACTGACCGATAAGCCAAGACCAGTGGATAGGAGGGTCTCATCCTTTATCATTCCAGCTTTTCTTCCTCGTCACGTCGGAATAGGATCACAGGTCTTGCACTGTTTCTTCTTATAGCAAAAATATCATAAAAATCACCATCATGGTGGATGGGATATCTTGCTGTGTTTGTCTTCGGAGATGAATTTACGATTGATGAATCATTGCTCATCAACTTAAGAAATTTGCAAGGCATCCACGAATGCGGAACAATACCCGACCCCTTCAGGAGATCTGCAATGATCTTATCTTGCTCTCCCTACATAGTAATTTCAGTCCCTGGTGAATAACAGTTAACACCTTGTTGACCTAAAACCACCGTGTGAAAGGTTCTTCACAAGTGAGTGACTGTACTTGTTTATGTGAGGTATTCATTTATCTCACAAGACACGTTTAACTCTACACCACGTGTATCTGCAGCTCGGATATTGTACCGTTGAATCGGCTCTATTTCCAGTCGTCTGGGTCGCATGAACTTAAAATCAATTAGAAATGATAAGAACCGTGGCATATGCCTTAGTGTCGCTCCAGTGATATTGCACATATTTTATTTTCTTACCGGTGGCGCACTCGATCCGTTCCGAACTCTACTCCACTTTGCCCCGATGTCAACCCTGAAAACTGTCAGAACACCACTGAAGCGTTCACTTCATCGCAGTAGAGATAACCACGCAATTACTCAAGTGACATAAGTGTGTCAACTACATCTGTTCTGTTTAAGGACTAAGATATAGACTGGATTCATAACTTCCAAATTCAAGTCTGAGGTCTCCAAATGGAAGGCATCTAATAAGTCAGAGCGCAAGCAGCCACCTATGTAGGCGATGCGATAGATCAGGCGTAATCCAGCGAGACTCCGTGAGTGGATCTCCGGTAGTTGTGGAATCTCAGATACGAGCAAGATCAACTGGATCATGTGGGTGTTTACAACGCTAGCTTGCCTCTTATACGAGAAGTATCGCAGAATGACGGGAATGACAAGGTGGTGACGATGCATCCAGACACAAAAGCTGGGTTCACTCGGAAAGTTGTGACTGATTTTGTGAGTGGGTGAAATATCAATAACTGAATTTGGAACATTGTTGCACTGGCATTGACTTCGTCGCGGGGTTCCCCAGGAATCGAAGAAGCATGATCCTAGGAAGAGCGAGCCCCTCCAAATTTCTGGCAAATGGGGGATCTCGCCAACCACTAATTATTGATTGGCAGATATTAGGAAATTGCGAGGGTTTCCAATCTAGTTCAGTTAGGAAGCTTGGCCATTACGGAGCAAGCTGGAGGTTTTAAAGAATCTGGTACCATTAACATAAGCAAGCGTTGTGTGCCGGTTGACCACCTTCCGGAGTGGGGACCTTCAAAGGCCCCGGGGCAGCGGTCGGCTCGGGTAGGTGGGGCCGTCTGTCGATCGGACGGCCCGCCGTTTATATAAACAACCTGGATCCTGTGAAATGTCACAAGAAGCTCACCCCGCCGGAAGCTCAAAGCCACAAGACAGATGATAAAATAAACCGCTCTATTAGCAGCGCACGTTGTTGAACCATTCGACCGGTAGTGCTATTGGGCCGCAATGCCAGAGGTGCAGATATAAAGGCTTCGGTACAATCAGGTGAATAACGTAGATCGAGAAAAACAAGAGAGATCAAGACTAAGACCCTGGCCTAGCACAGCCTCAATCGGATAACACACCTGACTGACCAAGGCAGCGCTGGCTACTATGACTATAGCCAGGATACGAAAGGTTTCTTTGATGCATTCGTGGGGGTAAGGAACTGCAATACTCAGTAGGATGTTTGCTAGACGCCAGGGCCGAAGTACAATTTTCCAAGATGGTCTTAGTAGAGGCGAGATAGCTCAAAAGGATGGCCAATTTAACAGGGCACTTGGCGCGTAGCAAACATGAGGATGGGCTTGCGCCTCTAGAAAGAGCAGGGGCATCCGAAGCTGTGACAACAATAACAGTGAGTTTTGGTTCCAATTGGCATTCGTCGTTCTGACAAGTGACTTTGAAGAACACTTCTTGTGCACCGATTTGTAATACGTAGGGACAATGTGTTCGTCTTCTTCCCGGGTCTGTGGACAAAGCAAAAAGCAAAGAGACGTTACCATCCAATCCGGATGTGACAGCAGAGGAAATCTCCGATCAGCTTTGCTTGAGCAAGCCATTGGCTTTGGCGGCGGTAGCTTGTGTGACGATACCGACGCCATGGCGGCAGCTCAGCCCTGTTGAACCCCAAGCACTGGTATAGGTAGAGAGAGAGCAAGGACTGATGATCCCACTGATGCTTCTTTGTATGTCCTGCCATCGTGATTCCATCCAAGGCCACGAATCCCCCTGTATTGTACAACAGTCAAAACATGGAGCTGCTGAAACAACGAAAGCTCAATGCCAGTATTGGTTCACCCGCATTGAAGCAATTCAAGGCCAAGCACCTGAACATCTGAGTATGTTTTAGAACGCAGTGCAGTACCTCGTGGCGGTCAGGCCACAGGTACGTTGGAAACTTAGAGCTTGGCGCAATTATCCGCTGGCCTGGGCTAGACCTGGACCCTTGAGTTAAGTTAATTATTTACGGTGCAGCCACGGGTAATGCTGCAATGACGCTAACGTGCAGTTTCGTAAATGGGCGCGACGGGCTCTGCAGTATTGGGAAGCATTGCATGACAGAGGCTTTTCAGCTCTAGCTCGTTGGTTCACGAAACGAATCGAAATCGCAGTGCTTGTCATCTGGAGACTTTGTGTTTCCCTTTTGAGAATAGGAATATAAGCCCGGTCATTTTTTACCGACCGTGCCATTTCCGCACACAAGACAAGAGGTTTCGTTCGTCTTGCCGAGCCTTCTTGTAGGGAGCTCCGTAGCTGCCATCCCTTTTAAGGCCGCGTATTGAAATTGGGAAAAGGGGGTGTGCACGACGCTTGTTGCTTTCTAGACACGCGTAATTGCTGTGATGCAATCACTTTGTGATTCAGAAGAGAGGTGAAAGATTGGTACTTTTGACTTGCTTAGGTACGATTAGTGGAGGTAGCAAATATCTGTGGTGTAACAAGACGGGAGGGCCCTGAGTTACAGAGGCACTTGTAAAAGTAAATCGACAGGAGCCTGCCCATGCCTTCCTGGGTGACACTCGGTAGAGAAAATCCTTGTTCCTTCCCAGTCATGACCAGTTCAGCTATCCACGCCAATAAATGTTGGCTTCAATACCTGCCTAGAAAGTCCCTGACTGACTCTTGGTCGCAATTGCCCCATGATGCGGCTTGGCTCGATTACAGTAATTTTCTGGCCTTGTATATTTGTTCCTGATTCATCATCATACTGATTCGTCACCCTTTCCTTCAAGCGAAACAACAAACAATAACTATTTATTATTCAAACAATTATGATAATATAAACCCCAGACAAACAACCCCCGCGAGTTTCTACAGTAGGGACTATGCACATGGACCATCCGCTCCACTACGGAGCTTAACTCCAGTTGGCACTTCGACCTCCTTGGACCTGACCTCCATCTCACCACCACCAACCACCAATATCCATCCGTCGTCCGTCGGACGGCGCAGCGCCCAGGACAGAAAAGACCCTCATTGGACCTCAGCCCCAAGTCCACTCATCTTATTGCTTGGAATTTCCTTTGCTTCCGTCCAATTCTGGGACTAGTTAAGTCTTGGCTCTTCCCGTCCTTCTCTCTCCCTTCCATTCTTTGCAGAGGAAGAAGTAAAAAAAGATTGAGATAGGCACAGGTTCCTGTTTCGTCGATTCCAGCACCTCACTTTCTCAGGGTCGTCTTTCCCCAGCTAACCTTCTCTGCAACCACCCCTAGTCACTGCACTGTCGCTCGCTGATCCATTCTCTCTTTGCCCTACTGCCCCTTGTCCCCGCTGTATCGCGGCGTTTCGGATCCTACCCAAATATCCTTCGTGCAGCATCCACTCCATAACTGACTGCTACTCCATACGCTACCTGCGCTAAACCGTCCGTCACTGACTACAAACTACTACGATCGCTTCTTCTCCTCCTCCTCCACAGTCGCTATCTTCGGATCTTTCGTCTTGTCTTTCTTTCCACGCCCTCGCTTTTCGCACGCTTCGGTCTCAGTGCGTTAGGGCTTATCGTGATTTTGGATATACAACTGTCATCGAGTTCCCTTGCGCACCGTTGCCGCTGTCGAACCACACAGCTTTACCTCGACACTCGTTCTGAAAGATCCCTTAAGTTGCGTTTGGCTGCTTCGGCACTGCCAAACTTTCACCTTCGTTCTACCATGGCAGCAGTTAATTCTTCGTCCTCTGCTGCTGCAGACTCATCCGACTACTACGAGTCCCCTTCGAGACCCTCTTCAAGACCGACCAGTGCCTCTCGCCGTAGCCCGGTCCGCATTCCCAATCTCGATCATGCTGAGGGTCCAAGACTGCGCGATGGACCAGTTTCTCCTGTTCGCGTTAATTTCCAGCAGGGAAATTGGGTTCAACCTTCAAACGCTGATGTGGAATATACTCCGAAGCAAGCCTTGAGAGGAGAATTGGTTGACCGAACTCTTCATCCGCTACCTTCACCCCCGGAATTTGCTCCTCCTCCACCTCCGCAACACGGTCGATCAGAGCCAACGAGCCCTCGGGAATTACAAAATGTGACTTCAGCGGTTGGACACAGCTCTGCATTGGCTTCTGATACAATAGCCATGCCTGAATCCACTAAGCCAACGCCGACAGAAAGAGTCCGCGACCAAGACCAATATCGAAACAGTCGTGAATCCGATGAAACTACGAGCACAAACCCACAACAAGTCTCGATCGAGTCTTCGGCGACAACAAGCGCAAGCTCTCTTTCTGGTGTAAATGAGAATACCGATGGTCAGGCATTAGGTGAATCTCCAGAAAGCTCCATTATTGAAGGCAACGTGCCTGAAGTGCCGCTCTTTCAGTATCACCATCAGAAAGACTTTCCACCAAGTGTTCCCAACGCGGAAGTCAAGAACTCTTCAACTCCTGATTTGTCTGAGAGCGCTTCGAGTGTTGGCCGCCACCTTACTCCAAACCCTGGTAACCATATGAGGACTTCCCTCCCTCGGCCGCCGTCTTCTTATTCTGTCTATTCTGACTCTCGTGGTCGCTCTCCAGGCTTGATTCCAGGTGGCCCACAGTCACGTAAATCTCCTGATGTAAGACAGTCGACATATGCAGAATTACTTAATGCGCCTTATCCTCAACAAGCACCGGCGCCTCTGACTCCTGATAACTCGAACCTCCGAACTGTCATAGGCAATAATGCGTCTCTCCTCAGTACTCAAAAGACTTTGGACATGTATCGTGCGAACGTCAAAAAGACGAATGACTCCTCGATCCAGTACTCATTTGCCATTTTCCTGATTTCGACAGCCCAGGAACAAGGTTTGGACTTTTCGGACCCTAAGACACGCAAGAATAGTCCGAAACCTCAAAAAGGCCGTGACAGCCCAGCTGCTGAAGGTTCAGTGTCGAGCCCTCACGAGTTGGTTCGCGAAGCTCGACAGATTCTGCAGCGTCTTGCCAGTGCAGGCTATCCGTTTGCCCAATACTACCTTGCAGATGGTTTCGCCTCTGGACTTTTCAGTAAGGGCAAGGAGGACTATAACTCGGCCTTCCCACTGTTTGTTCTAGCGGCGAAGCATGGACATGCTGAGTCTGGATATCGAACTGCGTTGTGTTACGAATTTGGCTGGGGCTGCCGAAAGGACCCTGCTAAGGCGGTACAATTCTTGCGCACAGCTGCCTCGAAACGTCACCCTGGTGCCATGACACGTTTGGGTAAGGCCTGCCTATCTGGTGACCTTGGAGAGAAACGCTATCGAGAGGGAATTAAGTGGATGAAGCTTGCTGCTGAAGCCGCCGATGTACAATACAACTCGGCACCGTACCAGCTTGGTTGCTTGTATGAGAATGGGTATGGTGCGGATATCTTCAAGGATGATAACCATGCTGCCGAGCTTTTTACCCAAGCTGCCGAGCTGGGGCACCCTGAGGCTAATTATCGTCTTGGAGATGCCTATGAGCACGGCCTACTTAATTGCCCTCGAGACCCAGCTCTCAGTGTACATTTCTATACTGGAGCAGCTGAGCGGGGACATGCTGGTGCCATGATGGGTTTGTGTGCGTGGTATATGGTCGGCGCTCCTCCGATTCTGGAAAAGGACGAGGAGGAGGCCTACGAGTGGGCGCGCCGATCTGCTGATTTGGGTGAGTATTGCTTTCACATCAATGCCCGAGGCAAGTTTACTAATAACAACACAGGTTTTGTCAAGGCACAGTATGCCGTTGGTTACTTTACAGAGATGGGTATTGGATGCCGTCGTGATGTCTTGGAAGCCAATGTTTGGTATGTCAAGGCTGCCGATGCCGGTGAGGAGCGAGCCAAACAACGTTTGTCCATTATCCAAGCAGCTGTCAGCGGGCAGGGCACCCCAATGGAGGTTGCTCCTCCGCGCAACGGAAAGATCCAGAAGAACGGCAAAGACGACAAGGACTGCATCGTGATGTGATGGAGGCAGGCGAATGTTGATTCGTTCTGGGTTCAATGTGGGGAGGCACATAATCAACGACGACTACGCTTCTTAATGAAAATGCGGCTGAAGCGCCCATCGACTATCGACTTTTACTCTGTCATTGCCGATGTCACCAACGACATGTTCTTCGGGCATATATTATTTATCTATCCCGGCGGACCAGGCATCGTACCGCGTACGATTGCTTCGCGTGGTCTACGATCCAGAGAGTCGGTTTCGTTTCTAACGTTTCATATGAGAATCTGTTATGGCATATATTTTTATCCCGGGCGTCACCTTTAGAGTAATACCAGGCGTGGGATGATGAGATCTAATATGTTGGAGATGACGGTCCACATCTTTGGTTGATGTCTAGTTAAGCATGAGTTGCTTGTTTTCGGTGGAAGGGGAACATATTTGGATTGTGGCTCACAGCATCTGTTTGTATGGCAAGCACATTGTGTTGCGTTAACTTTTAGTGGTGATTTATGTCTTGATTTTGGCGTCTGCAGAGAGACGCACTTTGGATATAGTCATGACATAGTAATATAATGCCTACCATGAAAGAAGGCATGCATAGTGCATTCACTACATGAACCATCCGATGCGATGCACGTTTTCTTATTGCAGCATGTGATACTTCTGTCGTCGACCTACTCATGATTCTTAAACTTGGATGTTCTTGGCTCATATGCAAGGGGTCTCTGATGGCAACTGCTAATGCTCACATGGATGAGTATACAGGGTAGGCTCAGCTATATCTGGATCACAGCAAAGATTGTCATTGTTCCATGGATTTCCTATGCCATTTTGTTCTGTGAAATTATTAGTTAATACATCTTGTCGATTCATCTATATTCAGTAACTTTATTCGCTTGATTTGAGAGGTCATGCGTAGTGATCTTCTGCTTTGATACATCAAAGAGATTCAAGACCACCGTCAAACATTTGAACTAGTCCAAATGCAAAAGGGAAAGAAAGAGCCCCCTTGATTCATGACGCTACTTGGGCTATTGTCTTGAACCCTCCCTCGTTGATCTCTCAAAGCATGTGACCATCCTCCGTCGTCCGAGTCAAAACACTATGCAAGGGACGAGTGACGACTTCGGACGAAGTTAGAGTAGTCAATAGTCAGTCTCGGCACGAATCGATGACTTCTCATCAGTGTTCAAAGCCGCTTTTGTTAAGTTAAGTCTTTACACGAGTTTCAGGGTATTCATCCCGTGAATCTGTTTGTCAGATAGGCTATTTGTCCTGTTGGTTGATCACACACAAGTCACTGACTTACAGGGAGAACCAACAATAGAAAGTATAAACAGGAATAGACCAACCCCCGACCCTGACCGTATCATTCACCTTGTTCCTCATTGAAATCACTTGTTATGAAGAAGTTGGTTCCCACTGTAAGAAGCCTTTGTACTATAATTACCAACCCGACAAAGGCCTCGACAGGGAGCAGTGATTACATTTGTATAATGCATGTAACTAACCCCAGAACTCGGGAAGGGCGTCACTAGTCAGGGCTTAATAGATCTCGATCTGGTACTCGGCAAAGAAAAGTGTATATTGCCAGGGAGAGAAACTCCAATTGCACCTGTGAAGGAGGGATTCCCCACTGGGTCGACCGAGAGCAGGGAGCGAGGGTCTTGACACTGAGACAATGAGCTGAATTGAGGGGTTCTTGGTGTGTTGACGGTGATAGCCCAGGCGCGTCTTGTGTGTTTACATGTCTCGCTATTCCTTTGAAAGATGTTAGTTCAGTGGATAGTGACAATTGATTTATCATGGCTGAAGGGCGGGGATGAGTGGAGTAGATAGGTTTTGGTCTATACAGACTGCGAAACCACATGTGGATAAACTCCGGTAGCCGTCAGTCATGGTTTGGTTCGAGTATTCGTATGAGAGGAGAACTGAGCGATATATTAGCTTGGCTTGTCTTTCACGGTACTTGGTTCCCTCCACAAGGATTTGGAGGTAGGGTAAGACGATGGATGTGATACCATCCAACTGGAGTCTATCCAAGTTTCGGGAGCCGGATTTGGAAGCAATTGGGAGTCATCAAAAGATTCTTGTGGCGGTGACGCAATGGCCATGGCCATGACCAACAAAGAACCTGATACCCGACATGCCATGGTTTCAGCAATTACAGAAACTAGAAACAAACTGGCTCAACTCAACCTCAGGGTAAGGCAAGCCGTAAGAAGAATTATGAGCACACTGTACACACATCCATGTCCTGCACTCCTAACCCTTGCCCAATACCCTTGTCCTGTTCACGTCCCATGTCAAGAGCGACAGGTACTTGATGCACGCACCGACCACCATCGGAAGTGGTTGCGTGTCTCTCCACTTATACCCATATTTGCGTATTCTTCCATTGGTCAAGCCTAGAGATCATGCATGTCTCAATTAACGCGTTGTCGCGTCTAATTCGCGATTTTCCAACTTCAACCGCGTATTTCTCGCGCCTTTGTGCGGTAATCGCGCGATGATACAAGAACACGACTGTCTTCTGGAGCCAATGGCTGGGAATCTGAGCGGCATGCGTTATAAAACGGGCGGTGAATGATTTATGAAAAGAACTTGACCTGCTGCCCATCGTTTCATAGAGAATATGGTGCAAGTCATGTTGAAGACAACTTTATGACGAGGGAGGCATCAAATTGAGAGGTGCAACCCCAAAGAGAGGAATCAGCGAGCGTCTCGATCGAAAAGATCGGGTATTCATTGGGGATCGAGGAAAAATCCTGCCATGCACATCATCAGTATAGCTGAGTATGCTTTGACCGTTCCAGCGTCTAAGACGGGACCAGAATCCTGCCAGCCAGCAAATCGTGCATACTCATGATACTTTTAAACGGGGTAGGGTATCGAAGAACAAAGAGCGGTAGAACTTGAATCAGGCATGATCTCACCGACTCGTTTGTAAAGGTTGTCACGAACAAGGTCACGCCGGCACACACTCCCACCGTTTGGTATCCGTAAATCGTGCTGGTACCATCCATGGACAGCTCAGGACGAAGGGAGGGGTACGGATATAGACCAAGGAATGATTTCGTGTCGACACAATACAGACAGGGCCGTGTAAAGCATATTTCGTCACTTGCAAGTCCTAACGTCTAGGACCCTGCAGCACATCAACGTGGAAGCGAGCGATATGCCATAGTAGGGGAGGGATGGTCCTAGCCTGTGCCGCGACGGCTCGCTCCCACCAGGCTTAGTAGGGTAGTGAGCGAACGTAGTGTATCCCACCACGGCTCGTGCGCCAGCGGAGAGTTTTTGTATTATGTGCGCCAAATACTGCTCTTGAGCGACTTGCCAATAGACAGACATGTTGCTTTGTCTCAGGAACTGCCTTTCAACTCGGTTTCGCCGACTGACGAACTGTAACATCACCGAGACATGTCTCTTTTTATGCGGATGAACAAGCGCGGCATGTCCAGGTTGCTCGTGTCTATTGACTGAGCGAAAGACTCTCCGTGTTGGACCAAGGCAAGACAAAGTTGATCAACTTGGCAGGATCCAGAAGAGTTACCTGATGCAGTGTAGAGAGTTTGATCCAAAGACTAGTACGCAGTAGTACACAAAATTCTGTAACTGGTGTGTCTGACTCTGCACTCTGCATTAAACCCTTGTCTACGTGTGATGCGATGCACACGGTAGTAAGCTGGCGTCTCGAGTCAGGTAGGGCATCAAACCCAACATGGACAAACCAAAAATGGGTTTCTGGACCTAGAAACACTAATTAGTTCCTTCGACTTAAGGGCGATTGTGTAAGAGGGAGACGTTGAACAAGCGAAAATGTGTTAGACTTCTTGTCATGTGTAATTGATTTGGACTTGGTCACATTCAGTGTCTTGCCCTTGAAAGGATAAGGGCTAAGTACTGGTGAAGCTCTTTCGTCTGTATTTGCTCAGCCAGGCAGGCCATTCTGCTTGCTTCTTCATATCCATGACCCGGGCAATGCGACATACACAATGGATGTTTCATTTGTGTCCTGATCGGAAATGTTAGTTAATTGTCATGTATCGATATTGCGGTCGAAATAATAGAAAGAAAGAACAAAAAGAGTGAGCGGTAGTGTCGTAGGATTGTGGGGACATCTGTACACCTAGATTTGCCCAGTTCTTTTTTTCTTCTCCCCTCGGCTTCATGACATCGGAACAGGTCAATATTGCGGAACCATGTTGCCAAACGATTACGAAAGGAGGGACTGCAATTGATTTTCTTCTTCTTCTTCTTTTGGCCGTGTCGAACTATGATCTGCACCTGTCTGTCTTGGATACGGCCTGGCTATTTCTTGCATGATGATCGAAGGGATAAAGGTGAAGGTTTATTGCTTTTTGGCTCATGAGAGGGAGTGACACGGAGAAAAATATGCAGGGGCCAGTCAAACCGTTGCAAAGACGTCAGAAAAGGCAATACTTTCATCGATAGATGAAAAAGATAAAGGGATAACGAGGGGGAGCGGACACAACACCTACCCTAAGGTTCTGGACAATGAACACTGGAGCTGAAGGGTTAGAGAAATGTGGATGAATATATCAATAATGATTCTTTGCGGAGTATCACGCGATGTGAAGGGGAGGCGAAGGGGAAAAAGAGAAAGACACAATTAATTACAACTGGTTCAAATCCATAGTGAGGCTGTTCATTAACAGCTTGTAATCTGGCATGAAGGCGTGTTGAGTGAGGTTGAGGCCGTTTAAGATGTCTCAGATATATTTGTGTAATTGGACAAGAAATTCGTCAGCCTCTTCAGTACAGTGCAATACTCGGCAGGGATTTGCATGCAAGTGACCTGTCTGCACTTTGTGATGAAGCAGGTACACTCAGGGCAGGTAATTCATGTTTGAGCTGGTCTTTCTTTCCTTTCTCGATCGTGCAATGGAGTCTATTCGTGATCCTTACCCGGAAGTCACGAACGAGCACCTCAGTCTTTGTGTTCAGTTAGATCCAAAAACATGTGCTTTCACCCCCCTGTAATGCCCTTGTATGGATCGAGTGCCCCAACAATGGATGGACACCACAACCTGGAGGCAGTGGAGGCACCCATCCACAGACCCAACTGGGCTCTGGAGTGTGGACTTTTTGAGCCCAAAATACTTTTTGGTCAAAGAGTAGGACTGCCAGGTTACGACGATCAGGCGGTGCACGGGGTCCCTCACCCGTCTTTAACTCTTGTGTCTACCTGGGTACCTGGGTAGGTTTACGAAGACTGCACTGTACCGTACTGTCAGTCCTTTACCTTTACCGCTACCTCGCAGCTGTTGAATTTACCGCTGCCGCTAAAACGGGCGCGACATAAAACTCACGGGAGGGTCCAGTCCACGTCGTTGAGGCGTCTGGATAGGCGTAGGGAAGGTACTCCGTACCTGTTGGCTTCTGTGCAGCCTGCCAACGCACCTCCCTCAATGGACTGAAGAAGTTACCTAGGTGGAGTGGAGTGGATACCACAGACCCCAATTGCGACTGCTTGCAGCTGCAGCTGCTAGAGCTGCAAGTGCGAGTGCAGGTGCACTGTGAATTGTGGACTGTGAACTGTGGAACCTTCACCTGGACCCTCCTTCCCACCCTGGTCCAGCACAAGGTTCTTCTCGTCCACTTCCACATCCATATTAGGCCACTGCGTCCCTGCCCCTTCCCATGCCATTCCAATGCCACTTGCCTGACCAACCCCCCGTTCATTCCAATTCCCACCACAACCACCGCATTTCCTACTCTTCACTCCGACAACAGACTCCTTTCTACCTACAACAAACATCAACACAAACACAAACAGTCAAACACCAAATTATTTACATTACTCAACCCGTCAGCCGCATCGCAACTTATTCATATTCCGTCAACCCGCTCTATCACTCACCACTTACAACCCTCGTCACGACCCTAACTTTCCTGACGGACTTTTGCGCCAGCGCCGCGTCTTATCCCAGTCGCAATCGCACCACACGCCAACCACACGCTCAACCACTTTTAACAAAACAACAACTGTTGCTGTGATCAAATTTCGCATCAAACTTCGAAATCATACAACTTCAAACCGCAAATATGCTCCTTCCGTCTGCGCTACCATGCGATGCGTCGCACTCAGCTCACTCCCGACTTCAACACTCGCTCTTCTCTCCTCCCGCCAGCCCTCCAGCATCCTCACACGGTTCTTTCGCCAACCTCATGACCACTTGCCGCTCCCTCCAATCACTTCTATCGATGCCCACGCCCATCGTTACCGACTCTCGCCCTGCTCCCTCTCACACTCAACTACCAACTCCGCCACTCGCTCACGCCGCGCCTCCTCTGAAGTTGCGCCTGCGACCACGCCCTCAACGTCGCGAGCCAGTTGGACCCAAGAAGGTTACCAAGCGCGCTGCACCCCGCACTACCAACAAGAAACGTCGCGTTGCCGACGAAGAGATGGACCGCTATTCATCAGCAAGCGAGTCTGGTAGCGAGTCCCCGTCGCGTTGCTCTCTGGAGCAAATCGCACCCTCAACACCCAGACGTACGCGCATCGCTCCCGAGCAGTTGCCGCTTGGTCTTGATCGTTCTGACTTCCACAACATGCACCTTCGACAAGGTGGTCACCTCATCAACGAGGAGGATTCTGATGAAGAGGACTGGAGTGCTGATGACGATCGTGTACTCATTGAAATTGTACTGGAGAAGCTCAGGCTATCTAAGGCAGAATGGCAAGATTGCGCCCGGAATCTCGGCCGCGATCGTCATGCTGTCGACCGCCGTTGGAAGACACTATTGCTCAATGGCGACGTCGGTCTCAAGTCGCGACCAGGTCGTTAAGCAAACTTTACAGATCTTGCAAGCATCTTCTCACGTACATGATTTATACATTTGATATTTAGCGAAAGTCTCGGCCGACCGTCATCGGTAGCGAGCATATATAAACTGGCGGGACTACAGAACATGGGGCAATGGATTGCCATTGGCGTTTGGGTATTGTTTCCCATTTTGTAATGATATCCCCCACGCGCAGAAAGCGTGCGTCTTAAGTTTCATGTTTGCTTTTTTGAACTGAGAATTGGAATTGGCTACTATAGACGTCAAAGAATTTACAGATAGTGAACATGATTGTTTCACTTTTTACTTTAAACCAGCCTGCATCTTCGTTCGTGTGTATTCCCCTTGAATTAACGCCATTAACCAACCACCTGCACCATGTGGTAACCGTCGCGGACAACCGTTGTGGTCTCCATCAGGGTCTCGTCGCCTACACCAACCACCTTATTTTGTCTCAACGGTTATCAGAGTGGCTGGACAATCCATGCACATCATTATTTATCGCAAGTTTCCACAAATAACATTTTCTTCATGGAGCACAGTATCAATCGGATTACGATCAATTGCAACCCGAGGCGCAATTGTGTGCCAAAGCTTGACATTCATTCGGTGCCAGTTTATCATGAAGTTTGTTGACATTTCGAAACCTCCAACCTAATTTTGAAGGCTAACCCAGATCCTCTTCGCTTCATCCGTGAACGAGTCAAGCATTATCGTCTGCTACGTATTGTTAGTCTCTGTCAACTGATCGTAGCTCCGTCTTGTCCCTCATCTGGTCCTTATCCATCGCTCATCCCGCATTCTAGTCCAGTCCCATCGGCCAAGCGCACGGTCAGTCCGAGCGATACTGTACGATACGATACGCGAAGAAAGCATCCATCTGGATAGCAACGATACTAGTCTATCTAGTCAATCAAGCACCGGGGCAAAAATACCAATGCATTAGGTACTACTGTCCCTTCTGGCCTCTGCGCGTTTCACACCAAGAAAAGCTCAGTTGACATGATAAACTTTGCGCTTGGGCTGTCAGCCTGAGCCAGGGTCCTTCCACTGATCTTCTGCCTGTCTTCGATCTCTCAACTTGACTTAGCGTGAGCCCGTACCGGGGAAAGGGACGGGCGCGGCGGCGGGCCGAGATGGGGGTTGGGCTGTTGCTGGGTGACCTGTAAGGGTTGTTTATTGTTGACTATCAAGATGAAATTAGACATCCATCGTCTTTAACATTCTGTATGTGTTAGATGAAACAGAGCTTAATCAACCTCCCAATGCAAAGATAGTCTAGTTTCATAAAAAAACATAGGTCTAATTTAATTTCCTAGAGCAACCACTATGCCCTCATGCCTTGATTGTGTCTGTCTATGAGACCATGCCATGTGCTTCTAAAAACCTGCAGCAAACCGTTGATGCACACCCCTTGCTTCGCCTGCCACGCCATGTATATCATTAAAGTGGAATTTTGACTCCATACAAACTTCTATATCGCCGATCTTGCCCTCCCATAATCCTCGAGACTCGGAACCACCGGTGAAAGAGGTTACGGTATTCGTGGGGAAATGAGGGCAACAAACCTCCGAACCAGCCAACTGTAAATGCAAAGTCGATGAGTATGAATGTAAAGCTTATACAACCAAACCGTTCTGCTATGCTATGTTGCGCAGAAAATGGGAAAATCTACAATGGTAAAACGTTGTGCGGGAAAACGCAACACGAAAAGATGGAGGAGGACTGGGGACACTCATCCGTCCTAAGGAGGTGTCATCTGTTCCTCCATGAGCATCTTGCGGACCTCTGTCTCGAGTGTTTGCTCTGCCACGGCGGGATCTTCATCCTCAACGGCTCCTGTGACCTTGTTCGCGAGCTCGATCTTCTTCTGACATGCCTTGTAGATAAGCTCCTCGATAGTATTAGTGGAGATGAGTCGAATGATTTCAACATCTCGTTTCTGGCCGAGACGATGAGCGCGGTTCTCTGCTTGGATGTCGTCCTGAGGATTGTCCGACTGATCAAAGATGATGACCTTGTTGGCAGCTGTAAGGTTGATACCTGTGCCGCCTGCTCCAGTGGTGAGCAAGAAGACGGGGATCTCAGGATCATCATTGAACTCATCGATCAGCGTCTGTCGTTCTTCCACACTGGTACTACCCATCAGGACTCGATGCTGGATGCTTTTCTGAGCAAGAACCTCTTGCAACAGCTCAATGACACGAGAGAATTTGCTGAAAACCAAAACCCGATCGCCGTTCTCTTGGTATTGGTTGATCAGTTCTAGTAACTTCTTGACCTTGCCACTGTCCATTTCTGTCTCTGGAGGAATGTCGAATTTCCCGAGGAGCCCTGGGTAGTCGCGGCACCAGAGATGGAGACCAAAGTCCGAGGAATCCTTGAGCTCCTGAATGAGATGCTTGATATCCGGTTGACGTAGGTCATCCTGCGAGACACTATCCATGAGGATTCTGGCCATTTTTTCAACCTTCTTGTCGTCAAAGTGACGTCTGAAGAGGAGTGGGTGTAAAGCTGCCTTGCGCAGCTGCATCCAACAATTGTTCTGATCGTTTCCGCGACCACGAGCCTTGGTTACCCGCTTCGAAGGCTCCATCTTGAATGTCTCTTCGTACTCGGCGTATACTTGCTTCTGCTTTTCATCCAGGTCGCAACGAACGACAGTGCAGATCTTGGGAGGCATGTCGGATAGGACCTGGTCCTTACGACGCTGGAGAATAAACGGCTCCAGAATAGTACGAGCTCGCTTGACACGCTCGCTATACAAGAAAGCACCATTGGAAACATCTCGAATGGTGACCTTTTGACTGAAGATGTACTGTATATGTTCCATACAGCCCTTGAAAATTTCGGGATTGATAAAATTCAGAAGTGAAGTCATCTCCAACAAGTTGTTCTGCACAGGAGTTCCTGTTAAACACCGTTAGCATTGATACTATTTGCCAAAAATAAGGACAAAATACCTGTAAGGAGCATTTTCCACGACGCCGGAATGCGGCGAAGATCTCTGTAAATCTTGGTCTGGGGGTTTTTCATCTTGTGACCTTCGTCGAAGATGGCAGCATTAAGTCCAAAGGACTGCATAGCCTCGATATCTGTTTCGCTGTTGATCTGAGAGTATGTCGCAAGAACGACGTGGTATGCCCCAGACTGACGTGCAACATCGTATGCGATCTCAGCTCGCTGGGTCTGAGAACCTCGATATCCGATCACCGATAGCCCGGGAGCAAACTTTTCAAACTCGACAAGCCAGTTGTTGTACGTACTGGGCGGAACGACAACCAGGTTGGGCCATGGCCGTCTTCTCTTATCGCCATCACTCCCTTCACTCTCTCTACTCTCTTCATATTCTTCATAATCTTCAACAAGATGACTGATGAGCGAGATGACCTGGCAAGTTTTGCCCAAACCCATCTCATCGGCTAGGATGCAGCCAATGTTGAAGTTGTAGAGCAAGGACATCCAGTTGAGACCGACAAGCTGGAACGGCTTCATTTTGCAGTGTCCATCCATGTAACTGGGTTGTTTAGCGATAGGTGGGCGCACGTATTTGGGCGCGCTGATGCTTGTAGGAGTGGGAGGGAGGTCCTCAGAGTCCTGCCGTTGGTCTTGCAGCTTATCATGACCGAAAGTGTCAATGTCCCAGGTGTCGACTTGCTGCTTAATGGCTTTGGCATCACGCTCGCACTTTGCGACAACGTTGTCGATTGCTTCAACTGCGTTGTGGAAAACTTCTACAGCCTCAACCACGTTCTCCCCAATGCTGACCTTGGAGGCTTTCCTTGCGCCAGGTTTCTTGCCGACAGTGACACGCCTGGCTGTTGAAATATCGTGAAAGGGTCGCTTCGCGATTATGCACTCAAGCTGGTCCTCCTTCATGCCCGTCATGGCCGCCAATTCTTGGATAGTGCAAGTATTAAGAGAAGTCAGCACCCTATCGTCTTCGTCATCAGAAGGATCTGGTGACGCCTCGGCTTGGTAGGCTTCTTCCTTGTCATCGTCGACAAGATCAATAACCAATGGATCGTCGCTCGACGCATGCGCAGGTGCCGCAGGTGCCGCAGCAGGCGAAGACGGGAATGGTGGTGAAGATGGAACAGCCTGCTTTCGAAGTCCTTGCACCAATCGTCGTCGAGGAGGCAGCTTCTCGGGGCTGGGGGATGCTGTGTAAGACACAGAACGTGAAGTATCCCGGCTGTTTGTTGCTGGTGTTTGCAAAGCTCCTTTACTGATCAAGCGCCTACCAGTCTTAGGCTTTGAAGCTGGTCTGGGCTGAGATGCCCGGCGCTCGAGAAAACTAATTGTGTTGTCGAGATCATATTCACACACATCCAAAGCCTCCTTGGCTTTGTGTGCTGGAACACTGTCCCCAAAAACATCGAATATCTGTCGGAGTTTTGTTGTGACATCGTGCTTCGCGGACAGTTTGGGCTCGGGTCTGTACGCGAATGCCGCCACCTGTGCCTTAAACGTTGTTGGTCGGATATCACCGCGGGGAGGTGTGAGATCGTCCTCGTCGTCTGAAATAAGGCTGATAGGCTCTTGGGCTGGGCGCTTGTTGTTCATTGAGGGAAAAGTCCGCTGTGGTGGACGGAAGACTGTGCCAGCAGGGGCGAGTCGGTTTCCTAGCGGTGTAGACTTCTTGGCCTGTTGGAAAGGTGAGGATGCAGGAACTTCAATTATGCTGCTTGCAGGTGATGAGGATCTCATAGGTGCAAGTGTAGGTTTTTGGAGGACTTGGGTCGGCTGTGTTGTCTGTGGATCTCGTAGAAAAGCGGAAGGAGAGCAGGGAATGGTATCAGCTAGGTCGTCAGCGTCGTCGTCAATGGTGATTGCGTTGTGAGCGAGCGACGGGGTGCGTGGTAGAGCGTTTGAATGCCGGATTGGCAAGGGTGAAGAGCTTCGTGCCATTATGTAGTTCTGAGAAATATGCGCATCCGTTATAATAGGGAGGGAGTTAATCGAAACTAGCTTTTCGGGGGCGGAGCGCCAATGCAATTGAGCGGTTCGAGCGTTTTGCTGCTTCTCTTCCACCGTTAATTGTTCGGTCAACGGGCAAAAAAGCACTGGACGAAAGAAGTAGGTGGGCGTAGCGATGGGGACTGAAGAGGAAAAAGAAAAGACTGAATGAGAGAAGAAATAAAAAACTGATAGGCAAATTACTCTTGATCGAGTGGAAGAAGCGGCAAGCAATGCTCGAGAGTTACAGGATGTTCCAATCTAAATCCTTCCTAGAGGGGCGTTAAAGAGGGTGGAGATTTTTCTAAAGTGACCCAACCGCCCAAACTCGCTGCGAGACGCGACCCGCATAAACGGTATCGCGAAATCACGTGAGGCTGATATCTAGGGAAGAGGATGCAATGTTAATCTGGAGTAGACCAACCTGAATAGCAATTGGTTGGAAAGGAGTTATTGGAGATCGAAATGATTCGATTCTTTATTGTTTTTCTTTCTCAAGCTCCATTGTGAGAACAAAGAGCTTGTTTTTCTCCTGCGTGTGCTTCTCCAAGCTCAAGCTCCATTGCACGTGCAAGTGGGACATCCACCTCCAGCCTCATAGCTCAATTAGGTAGCCTCAACTCAACCACGACACAGACGATACCACCAATCCATTCGAACAAGGGCACAAGATCTCCCTCTTTTTGTTCAAAATGGCTACCCGACGCATCGTTGCTACTGAAAAGACTTTCCTTGATAAGGATGACCCCATTGACGAAACCTCGAGCACTGCTCCTGCTGTCCCCAGGTAAGCCTTATCCTTACCTCAAACCACCACTGTTGCCACCGGTGTATTTGTCTGCGATGATCTCATTTGACAACTGTTTCGAGACTGACGTGATTGAAACAGCCAAGTCATCTACAAGCTTCTGGCCTTTACTCTTGCCATGATTGTTGTGCCCATTGGCTCATACTTCCTTACCGTCAACACTGTTTTCAATGGCAAGTCTCTTCTTGCATTCCTGCGCGTCACAACTCAAATTAATGCTGCCCAGGTAACTCTTCTCTCGCTGGTGGTTTGGCTGCTGTCTTGGCCAATGTAGTCCTTGTGGGATACATTATTGTCGCTATGAAGGAGGACCAGTCGGACCAACTAAAGCCAGAAAGCAAGAAGGACAAGTAGACACAATCAAAGCCTTTCAATACAAGTAATTCACGCTCGTCGTTTCTGAAATGCACATGGATAGTTTTGAGTCATCCATCTCGATTATTTTCTCACGTCATCTTCATGAGTTTGCCCTTCTGGCCGACCATCATGTCTGGATGACTGCTACAGCCACGTATATATGCTATGTACGTCTCAGGGTTTGGTTATGATTAATGGTGATCGTGGCGGTAGATCCAGCTTTTACTCCGCACCTCAAGGATATCCTCAAGGGAATCAGTTGCACAAAGGCCAGCCTGCCAACGCCTCGTACAGTTTCGTGTGCTAATGTACCATCCCATAATAAATTCAAGCCCTTCGCCTTGTCTTGTCGTTAAGACACCTCGTCATCCTAACCTTAAACCAATTTGACTAAAGTAAAAAACAAAGCTCGCTCAGCCGACCCCATGGCAGGGGCAAATCGCAAGTTGTGAGAGTATACTCGGTATCCACCGCAAAAAATCGTCGAATAGAACAACACGGCTGTTTAACGCTGTCCGATCGTGGCATTCCGACGTTGAATATCAAAGAAACGGGTATCGACAAAGGAGAGTGGGTGGTTGTTGCATAAGGTTTGTGCGTGTACGTTTCAAACGTGTATCGTCATTACTGAACTGTTGGGTTTTCAAGAGTTTTTACTGAACCTACGAGAAAACCAACTCTTGCGCTTGTCCCCGCCAGCTGTTTGCTGGGGTTGTTGTGCCGATTGTTGCGTGGAGGTTCTCCTCAAGAGAGTGTTTTTCTGCTTCTGAGCTGGGAACGAAGCCTGATCATGCGCCGAAGTAGGTTGCGCATGAGAAGGTGGTGGCATTTGAGGATTTCCTCCATATCCGTTCGCACCAGGAGCCGGCCAAGGGCGTGACTGATATCCTGGCTGAGGTTGGGAGGAACCTGACGCATACTCGTTAAAAGGCTCGCGGCGCTTAGCCGGCATTGTCCGATCAATCGAGCTGTTGTCGCTACTCGTAGGGTCTGTCTGATAACCTGCTTGGTCTGAATTGCCGCTGCCTCCAGCAGAAGTCACGGTCTCATAGGATCGATCCTTGTGAGGCAGGGGATATATGTTTTGGTCATGACCGTTCTGGTATTGCGGCTCTGATTGCATCCTAGACACCCGTTGCCGCGATGGACCAGTGCCGTAACCGTTGCTGTAAGCCTGACCATCGAAATAGTTGCTTCGGGACCCCGAATCGTATTGATTGCCCTCCGGCCTAAGCGAAACTGGACGGTTGTTGTAGTAGCTGTCACGAGGGAATCGTGGCTGGTTGCTAAATGAGCTGTTGCGCTTATTCCAGTTGGCTTGCGAGTCTGTCTCTGCACCAGAGTTAGTGATTGGACTACTTCGGTGGTTGACTTTGTACACACCTGCTCGGTAAAGAGACTTGCGCGAGTACCCCCCGTCGATCGCAGCCTCGAAACTTCGAATGGTGTCTAGGGGACGCTCCCATCTGTTTCGTGTCGGGTTCGATTTGTCGGGGTCCTCTGCATAGATTGTTAATTATGCCGTCTTTAGACACAGGGAAAATGACTAACCGATAGAATTGCCATAATGGTCTTTGTGGTGTATAGATCGTAGTGGAGCGTAACTCGACTCGGTAATCATGGCGGCTTCGGCGGCTGTTTATCACATTAGCAAATGATCTCCCTCTCTCTCCTGTTATCGAGTTCGTAAAAAGGACGACATACAAGGTTCTGCTTCGTTCAAAGCAAAAGTAGGGTCCGCTGTGCTATGCAAACGCTTCGCTTCTTTCTCAGCGTGGGTTTCGTGTAAGTCCTTGCTGCCAGAGCTCTTATGCGACTTTTGAGAATGAAAGCTGAAGGTTCGGTTGTGAGCAGGCGGGTTCTGCGTAGTTTTGCGCGGTGAAGCTGGGGCAGTAGGTTGATATTGCTTCTCGTAATGCTCTTGCGCCGGATAATTCGCCGGCGCTGGTGGATATTGGCGATACTGCTCGGTGGAGGTCGCCATGGTTGCGGCGCTTGGGGGCACGACTGTTTTATTAGACGTATTGCTTGGCAGAGATGGATCTCTGAACGGCCCTTACCCTTGACGATTAGAGTCTCAGGGTGATAAGAGAGTGGAGAGTTGTAAGCGATCGACCGATGTGATGGAGACAGTGGGTAAGTGCTGGAGCGTGCAAGGAGCAGGTTGCGTCGGGGAGAAATGACCGAAACCAGACGAAACGGTTGATACTAGCAAGGGAATCCAGGAATTATCGTGGGCCCTGGGAGACGGATATATTGAGAGTGGAGATTTTAGGAGTCGTTTGGCGTAGAAGACTCTTGTAAGAAAAGAGGTTGGGGCTTGCGCCAACAATAATGTGTTTGGCTGCAGCAGAGTTTTGGGGGGGGTACGTATCGCACTTAGTCGTTGACCGGATCCCGGAAAATGGGTGGGGTTGGCGCCTGCAGTCTGCAGTGCGAGAGAAGAGCAAGGTACAACTGGGTTTATAAAAAGACGAGTGGCTAGGAAGACGATAAGATGATACCGTGTTTTGCGCGCCAAAGTGAGGTGACGACCAGTATGGCTGGTGGCTGCGGGTGTCTCTGTTTCTGACCGTACACGGGACGAAACGATGCAATCATTCGTTGGCACCGTGGTCCGTGTTCTTTGACTGGGATCAGCACTCTAATTGTGAGCAACCATCAGACAGCAAAGTTGCAAGCGAGCAATGCACTGATTTCTTGCACTTGGCGTTGGCCGTGAAACAGTCCAGTACAGTAAAAGTGGCCGGGATGTGGGCGGTGCAAATCGGTGTTTACTCTATCAAGTCGCGCTTCAAAAGTAAGCTAAAATGGCGCTGGGTGCGTTTTGCTGCTAATGCCTGCGGCTGCGTGATAATGATGTGGGATGTGCGGGCTGATCCTCGTAAATTGACTGCCGCCTCTGCGATCCGCTCGACGTTTCTTTGGATTATCGGGGCTTATCCCTTTTCGTGTTTGACTGATCTTTTTTTATCTTTCCTTGTGCTGGGGTATTTCAGCAGAGGGAGAAGATGTTCTGCGTTTCAGTCAAACAGTACTGTATGAGATACAGTGCTTCGTAAGTGCTTGCGTTGGGACCCAGTGCCTGACGTTTTTGTCCGGGTTTGTTTCTTGACGTCACTATCGATTGGAAATTTCTAGTGTCGACTGGTGCGCAACGTTCAGGGGGAATTGAGCCGTGCCACGTTGAATCGTGCTCGGAAGAATCGTCCGCCGTGGCTTGCCTTAGCAGCTCTCAGACTTGAGATTCAGTAGACGAACAGGGGTACGGATTTCGTGGTGGGGTCTCGCGTGTTGTCGAGTCACTAAGAAGCGATGGAATGGAGTTGACGGTTCCTCTCGAAGGCCGGGGTTAACGAAGGCTGTTATCTCGAAATGCCCTGCCTGCCCTGCAATTCGGTTGTTTGTGGAACTAGAGCAGCCAAGCCAAGTATAATGAGATGAAAACCTGGGGATGGCTGGCAGATAGATAGTCTAATTGTCGTAGAGGAATTGTTTGTTTAATGGGGTCTTGGCCACGGATCGAATGAGTCCCGGGGATTGCTAGGCGGGCATGGATGGATGGTTGGCTGATGGCAGGTAAGATACCGATATCCGAGGATGAGATGGGGTGTGAGTTGAAACGATCGCAACGAGGGACAAACGGATGAAGCGAAGGCGAGAGAAAACTATTCTCAAGTAATTAAGAGTGAGAGAGAGAGAGAGAGAGAAGAAAAGAGAGGCTTTTTAGGAAGATGAAAGGGAGCTGGCGGCCAAGACGTTTTTAAGTGAGGTGATCTGCTTCTAGATAGGTAGGTTGCCGCACCTTCCTTCCCGCGAACTCGTGTTCATCCATCCACCGGCTTCCTTCCTTGTGACTTTGATTTATCGTAAGTCAGCTAACTGAGTTTCTGGATCAGTTTGAGGCTCAACACCACACCAGTATTGGCAATGGATGTACAGTCGGTACGTGGCCTAGGGCCGTCAGATCTGGATGATGTCTTTGTAGTCACTAGCGGTCTTAGTCTAGAGGCTGAGAGGGAGCCCTAGACTGCAGTTAGACCATCACCTCGGAGAGAATCGAGAGTTCGAGACACATCGGATCGTCAGGCCATGACGCGTCGTTCTCTCTCACTCTTCCCCTGCCACTGGAACAGCTTTGCGATATGCGGTGACAGCCACGGCATGTGTCTCTTCTGCATGGTCTGCCAGGTCTGCTTACCATTTTACGAGGGAGGTGCTGCAGTGTTGCATGCAACCGTCTGCACTAAAGTTTGGTACCTTGAATCCTTATTCGAGACTAGCTGTAGCTGAGTTTGATGCTAGAGTAGGTAGCTTAATATGTGTTTTTTTTGGCCGACATCGTCGTAAGCCTAAAAGCTACGCCATTATCAAAAGTCAGTCAGTAATCCTCATCCACTTTGTTCGGATGGATGTCGTGCTGTACCGGTATCCATTGCACCCGCATAAACCTGGTCTCGACCAAAAGCCAAGAACAAGAACCTTCATGGGTCTTGAAGTGGTGCTATTGATGTCTTGCCACGTCCTCTTGATGACCTAGTCTCCATGATCGTGCAGCAATAGACGGAATACATAGTCTATCTTGTCTTACTCTGACGGCGTGAGCTGTGCTCTGCTGTGCTTTGATGCTCTGTCGTGTAAGCGAACCTCAGGTCAAAACAAGCTGAGAGTACGTAGCTGGAGGACCCTTCCATTGTAGGCCTCTCAGCAATTGTTGGAGGACAAAGGTCATCTTGACGTTTATCCACGGCTGCTTCGCCCCTGCTTTATCTCGTGTTAGGTGGCTCCCACACACCATCTTTTGCTTCCATCGTATTGTACTGTACAGTAGGTACAGTACAGTAACAGAAGAGTACGGGTACCTACAAAAAACACAAGTTCAACTTTATCAATTGTAAATGTAACCTAAACAAGCCAGCTCAGCCACAATTAGGGTTGTCGTTCTAAATCTCGATGCTCCTCTACATCGGGCCTTTGTCCCAACTGGCTTGGCTGCTTGCACAAACGCCATTCAATTGCATTCTCTTTTTGTGAAAAACCTGCTATTAGCGTTTATGCAGAGCAAAAGCCCCCCTAACGAATAGACTTGTTTAGTTTCTTGGCTACCTATCTACGCAGGAGGCATTAAACCTGGCCTGCCATCTCTTCGGGAGTTGCGATTTGGTATCGGAGTGGTCGGTCTGTTGCCAGCCACCATGATAAATTACTGCCTACTTTGCAGAGGGCAGACACTCTGGATGTCAATTCTCTTGTTTCTAGAAGGGATCACTAACCTAGTAGTCTTTTTGGTCAGGGACCCCATGGGCAGTCAATCAACTAACGCTCAACCTTGCAATGCGACTTTTCTTATCTCGTCGAGTTCCCCATTCGAGAACATGCAAATGGTGTATCTTCCCGATAACTAGAGAAGCCTCATTAAAAACCCTGACCGAAACTAGAGCAAAAGTAATAAAGATAGCCGATCACTGCCCTATTGAAATCCCCTCTGTGCCAAATTAGGTTCAGCGTTTTGCAAGCCATAGGCCACGGCAGTAACCGTCTGTAGCTGACGAATAAGTATCAGCTTTGTGATGGAAGTTAATGAATAACCATACATAATAAGCTGCTGCTCTGCCTTGTTTCGTTTCCATCTCTCCTCTAACTGAAACGCACTTGTTGAAAGGGAGGGATGGAAGCTGAACCTTCTAAAGGTCGAATGCCTTGGATCAATAGACGAGGCAGTGCTTCAGACTGAATCAACCCAGGAGCATGAACTCAAAATGTCTATATCAGCCATACACATAGTTTTCATGGCCGATCCTTCCGGCTGGGCTGCAAAAAAGATGCATACTGCCGCGACCCATGCAATATTGTTTTCTTGTTATTGTAACACTCCAGCGCTGACCCTGGCTTCCTTAGCCTGTAGCTATTCTGCATATTATTGGCTTGCCATCAAGTTCTTTGCAGACTGCAGCGGCCAATATAGCCCGGGAGTTGATCATCTATGACCTCTTCATCTGTTTTAGTAGATACCTAGCGGTTCCGTTGTCATATCACAACTTCTAGAATGCTAGATGGTCGACTTTAATGACTTTCTCTGTTCTATCATTGAGCAGAAAGCACTTCGTTATGTAGGTAGCAAACGAATTACCGACACACAAGACACGAATCTTAATTCTGGTGGCTGTTGGGAGATTCACCTCTGCATCGTCTTCTCCGTGTAGCCAATAAGAGACTGCGTTTTTGGCGTGGATAATTCGCAACTTCGATATCACGGCATTTTATATACCGTATATGCAATGCTCCCATGCTGTAAGACTGCAGATGAAACATATCACCTGGATTCAAATTTCTTTTAAGCACTGTCGCAATGGTTTCATTTCTCCGACCAAGGTCCTTATATTTAACTCGACCGATAAGCTAGTCAATAAGATCATGCTATAAGATCCAAATACTAGGTATACCGATATGAACGGATGGAAGACACAGAGCCGGATTGATGACAGCCTTATCAAAGCAAGAAATAGTTTCCTCTATGGGATAATGTTCGTCCAACCAAACATGTAACGAAGAAAGTCGACAATGCAAATTAAAAGCATGAGCCGTTATTCCATGTCAGAAGCCCTAACGCACAATACTAGCAACTGTACTCAGCTAGTTGTCTTTTAAGATGAAGGACATGAGGAAACGTTGTGTACTTTAAGAATTGTATTTACGAATTTGCTAAAAGTGCCTGTCCGTTCTTTGTACGCCCAGTTCGAAGCATCATGTGCGATAGAATATGAACCTGGACATGCTTTTATTGATGTACGACCAATAGCCCGTGACATCTATCACCCTTCCCAAGTTTCCCAGAGTTACACCTACACATATACAGACAGCAAGAAGGACGTCTGTTCTTTGTTACTGGCTCCATGCCAGTCTGCCGTTTACAAACATACACACGGTCAAGATATCTGACAAAGAACTTGTGATCAAGCAGAGCCCTAGATGACGATATCATTTGTACCAAAGAGGTATGCATGTGGCATCAAACTAGGCAGCTGGAGCATCATGATCTACGAGTTCATCCAATCTACAAAACGATAATGGCAAGGAAGGTATCACGGCGCAATGAAACACATGGACAGCCCGACGCAAGCATCTGGGCCTGTGTAGGTAGTCATCAGAGGTGGTCACTGTGACGTCTTGTTGTGTTGTTTCAATAGACATTTCCGATTCATCATAAGACGCCGACCATGGCTCAAAACTTCCCCGCACGAGTCAAATCACAATCCAGCTTTCAGGGACGCTGTGTACTGCCGTAATAGAGGCCCTGGACCTGGCATTTCATCGATGATTCGCTTGTACCCTATTCACGACCTTAGTTCCGAACACCGGTCCCGAATCCCAACCACCGAAAAGTGTTCCATCGCTGAAGCCCCTCCCAGTGGAATGTCCTGGGCGAGATCGATTTCCGATAACCGTTGCATGAAAGGGGAATGAAATCATCAAAACGAGTTGCTCAGGTGTGAAGAGCCTTTTTCGGGGTTGGGATTTGACGTCTTTTTGAATTCAATGCCTCAAAGCAAGGCAGTATGTTTTATCCTTGCCTCGACCAATGCAGCCAAATGAGAACCGCCCCTCACTACCAACTCCAGCCCGAAAGCCCTTTTTTTATATCGACGAAGGGTACAGCATGACACGAACGGAAGCACCGAAAGACTTGGTGGGGAGAG
Organism: Fusarium flagelliforme; assembly: GCF_020744385.1. Classification (NCBI taxonomy): domain Eukaryota; kingdom Fungi; phylum Ascomycota; class Sordariomycetes; order Hypocreales; family Nectriaceae; genus Fusarium; species Fusarium flagelliforme. The sequence continues at coordinate 4,029,032 of NW_025763503.1, forward strand.
GAGAAGTGAACTTGGCGCGGACGACGCCAGAGTTTCCTGGATAGATGGGTTAGCTCGTGCCTCATCACCGTGGGTCGAGTCAAGTGTAATTACCGTGAGGACGGGTGACCTTGCCCCAGATGACGCGGATCTTGGTACCGCGGATCTCCTTCTGGCCACGGTAGACGAAAGCGACCTTCTTGCCGAGGTAGAAGCTATCACAAATTGTCAATATCCAGACCGACTAAAAAATTTCCCCATCTCAGTGTAGACGTACTTGGCGGCGTTGGTGTCGTCAACACCCTCAATCTTGATCAGGCTGGTAGCAGGGCGAGTGGTGTGACGAGAGCGCTGGTAGCTCAGGTGACGTCCCCTAAACCATCATCGTCAGTCCAAAGTTCCATCGCATCGTTGTTGTCGTGCCCGTGGCTTGGCTTCGCGGAAGTTCGATATCGGAAAAAATTGGGAGTGTGTGCTTGCAGAAGCAAGCACGGGTTTCTGATATCGCATGCGCACCAGGCTTGCTGGATAGGATGTTGTTACTCACTTGACGTATACTATTGGCAAAGTTAGCAACCAGTTCAACCAAATTTCAAATAACCAAATTATCGAGTCGTCGTGTCTCGTATTTGGCGGGCAGGAGAAACTCACGTCGGTGACCGGCTTCTGAAGGCATCTTGACTGTGGTATGGCTTCCGTCCTCTCAAACAACCTGCGAGTTAGTAGTGAGAGCTGAGTGTCTTAACAAAAAGACCGTTCCGTGGGTGCGCGTCGTTTGGTGAGGTCTGGATGTGGAGGCGCCCGGCTGGTGCGCCGAATCGAAATTTGAGCCCTCTGTCACGTGTTAGGGCAGTTTCGCCTCAGACGCCACACTTGGGGCTGAGCCACATGTCAAGTCAGCCTCATCTCATCTTTAACCCCGCGCTGTCTGTTGGTCATTGAGATCACCAAATTTTTGATATCATGATTATGAGTGAGTGCACTGACTGGAAGAAGAATAATCTTGAATTGAAGGCATTATGCAACACTTCGATTTGTGAATAGTTATCAGTTAAAGCTTCATCGCTCCTTTACCTATGATAATACCTGCTCGAGACCATACACTTTGTGAACCATCGCCGTATTGTATGCTCAGCTAGCCCTGGTCGCCAATACATATTGACCATTTTGAGGCTGTCTTCAGCTTGTCTGGTGACAGATGGGTAAGAGGTTCTCAACAAAATCTTTTGACCACATGCGTCGTATTTGGACAAGAGAGCTTTCGTATCCCGCAGTAAAAATTCCCTCAAGAACAATTGACGACCCTTGATCAACGAGATTGGCTTCAACAATTACATGGAGCACCTCAGCTAGCCTTTTACCTTTTCCGCCCCAATAGCTTCTTGGTGAAGTTTCGAGGTTTAGATCCGACACGGGGGAGGGGTTGGTGCGGATATCATGATGGATACTAGCATTGAGGCAGTTCGGAATTTGGTGTCCGAGCAAGACACTGTTGCCTGCAGGTCAGGGACTGAGCTCATGGAGATCTTAAAGCCAGGGAATTGCAAGGAAAGGAAAAAGTTAAATTTGAAATCTTGTTTGGATAGAGCATCCGATGATCTTCTTTCTCCTTTCAAATATTCGTTACCGTATGTTCAAGCTTGGGACGTCTCGGTATATCCCAATGTGAGGGTAAATTGGGAACAGAGAGTATAACTGAGTAGAACAATTGGGCAACAGACTGTCACTTCTTTCAGAATTGAGTGTGGTAATTTAGTTGGCGTGTAACGCAACTAACTTATCTGATCACTAGAATCCTCGGCAGAGCTGACCTTGGAGTTGTTGAGTTGACGTGATATGGACCGGGGGTCTGTCTATGGTGGACCTTGGTTGGCAAGTTGAAGCGCTGCAAGTCACAGACTTTCCATCACTAACTATGGAGAAGACCTTGAGACACCGCGGTTGCGCCGCGAGACCTGATTGCTGTATGCGTGTTTGCCGCCGAGTTACGAGCTCGCGAGCACCAATTGAGGGTCTGTATAGGCGTCATGACTATTGTGTTAAATGGTCGTTTCACGAGTGACCTCTGATGATACAAGATTCAGACACGTCTCAAGAATTTTTGGAAACGTAAAACGGTAGTATAGTAAGAGAATGACCCCGAAAGGCATGGCATGGTATGTTGGACTCGGCCGCCGCATTCATCGCAACGGAGGACATCCCGCCTGCAAGCGGCAAGATGACCGACATCTTTGGCCGTTCCGTCAGGTCGTCTTGATAATCAAGTCGCGCCTGGGCCGAGTGGATCTCAAGGTGTAGTCTATGCCGTCCCGTCCCTGTTGCGTTGCGTTGGGGTGCGGCAGAATGAGAATACTGTACTAGGCTCGAGCTCAGGCTCAAGCTGTAGTCCTGGTTACCTTGGGTAAGTCAGGGACCGCCACCACCACCGAAGTCTACCTATCGTTGCCAGGACTCGGTGAGAGAGCGAGTGATGGATGCCCCGGGCGAGCCGGAGAAGCTGACAAAGATGTTTAGTTGGAGAAGCAACGTGCTTCGTAATGCTCACTACACAGACCATATTGTGTTGTTAAACCGTTAATCATGGCCTCAATGTGTGACGTTGAGTTCAATGGGTTAGGCAATGAATTACAAAGAGGGTAGATACTGTACAGCAGAGAAGGGAGAGCCGATACTTATTAACGGTGACCGACTACTAACTAAGCTACCTTGTTGATGATGATACATACAAAAAAGTGTTTAGCAAGGTGTGGAAACACCATACGTCAAGTCCACGACAGATCCAGTCAGACTCCAAAAGCACGGAGACGATTCGGCCGCTTGCGTTTAAGCCAGGTCTCCTCGTCTAAGGTGAGGGAGGTACTAACAGTACCCTTCTGTATGTGGTAGAGTTATTTTAGACAGGTAAATTCAGGCAAAATAGAAGGTAACAATCCCGGAGATAGAATCGCCGAGGACGGGAGCTTGCAGACTGGTTCAATAGGTACCGAGACCCTGACGCATTGGGGTTTATGGTTCTGAGTCTACCTCTAAGTGAATCAACATAGAACCCATCACCACCACGACGACCAATCTGCAGTATGCGGTAAACCAAAATTCTTCATGTACCGTAAGGTAGTGTGGACTAATAAAGGGTGTAATCTATTCATGAGGTAAAGTGGAGGTTATCAAGAAAAAGGTACCCAGAAGACAGCAACACTTTTTATCCATCCATACCCATCTGGATCCCCATGGATCCTTTACCCACCCACTCTTCTGTTTTGTTAGGGACCTACTGCATCATAGCCCCGTCGCTCACGCAGGGACCCAATCAATGGCTGATTTGCTAGCTCCCCCAGCTGCTGTTGCTGCCACTGGACTGGACTGAACTGGGCTGCTCCCGCTGGTTTGGGGGCATTTGGATGCTCCCGTCGTCATAAAACCGTCGAAGCCGCAAAACCTCGTCACCTCTTCCATTCCCATTCCCATTCCCATTCCCATTCCCATTTCTCAGATCCTTCTTCCTCCCCTTTGATCCTCTTTCTGTTCCCGTGTTGCTACTCACCTTTCAATTCCCTGATATACTAAACCGCAACAATGGATCCGTAAGTGTTCCCTCTTGTCAAATCTCAACCCCACCATGGAACTGCATCTGCGCTCTAGCTACATCTCCGAGCTATCATGCTCGCGCTGAGCGGTTTGCGATGCGATCGCGTTTTCACGCCCTGCAGTACCCGACCACGGCATAAAAAATATCAGTTACTGACCAAATACTCTATCCAGATGCATGGAGCTCAAGCAAAACACGACAATTGTCGTGCTCGGCGCTTCTGGTGATCTGGCGAAAAAGAAGACGGTGGGGAGCTCCCCTCATAGCCCCTCATACTCTGTTGTGCTTGAAACTAACATGTCTGTTTTCGCTCCATGATAGTACCCTGCACTGTTCGGTCTTGTAAGTGAAAAACCATGTCTATCGAGCGTTTTCACTGAGCTAACAATTTCCAAGTACCGAAACCAGTTCCTTCCCAAGGATGTCAAGATTGTCGGATATGCCCGTACCAAGATGGACCACGATGAATACCTTCGACGTATCAAGTCATACATTAAGACCCCCACGAAGGAGATTGAGCAGCAACTCGAAGACTTCGCTGGTCTCTGCACCTACGTTTCTGGCCAGTACGACAAGGATGAGTCCTTCCAAGGCCTCGAGCAGCACCTCCAGGAGGTTGAGCAGGGTCGCCCTGAGAACCACCGCCTCTTCTACATGGCGCTTCCTCCCAGTGTCTTCACCATTGTTTCTCAGCACCTCAAGAAGAACTGTTATCCCAAGAACGGTGTTGCGCGTGTAATTGTACGTGAACTAATACTCCCATCATTTTGCCAATCGATGGCTAACAAGCCCACTAGGTTGAGAAGCCTTTCGGTAAGGATCTTGCCAGCTCCCGTGAACTTCAAAAGTCTCTCGAGCCCGACTGGAACGAGCAGGAGTTGTTCCGAATCGACCACTATCTTGGCAAGGAGATGGTCAAGAACATTCTAATCCTTAGATTTGGTAACTCTTTCCTCGGCGCTACATGGAACCGACACCACATCGACAACGTCCAAATCACTTTCAAGGAGCCTTTCGGCACTGAGGGCCGTGGAGGCTACTTCGATGAGTTTGGCATCGTCCGTGACGTTATGCAGAACCATCTTCTCCAGGTTCTCACCCTCTTGGCTATGGAGCGACCTATTTCCTTCAACGCTGAGGATATCCGTGACGAAAAGGTCCGCGTCCTCCGCGCCATCCCTGCCATTGAGCCCAAGAACGTCATTATTGGCCAGTACGGCAAGTCTCTTGACGGTAGCAAGCCCGCCTACCGCGAGGACGACACTGTTCCCCAGGATTCTCGATGCCCCACCTTCTGCGCGCTGGTCGCCTACATTAAGAACGAGCGCTGGGACGGTGTGCCTTTCATCATGAAGGCCGGAAAGGCCCTTAACGAGCAGAAGACCGAGATCCGAATCCAGTTCAAGGATGTCACATCGGGTATCTTTAAGGATATTCCCCGAAACGAGCTTGTTATGCGTATCCAGCCCAACGAGAGTGTTTATATCAAGATGAACTCCAAGCTCCCTGGTCTCAGCATGCAGACTGTTGTCACCGAGCTTGATCTGACCTACCGAAGACGATTCTCCGACCTTAAGATCCCCGAGGCCTACGAGTCGCTCGTACTTGATTGCTTGAAGGGCGACCAATCCAACTTTGTTCGTGATGACGAGCTTGACGCCAGTTGGCGCATCTTCACTCCCATCCTCCACTACTTGGACGACAACAAGGAGATTATTCCCATGGAGTATCCTTATGGTATGTTTCCAAGATTACCTTGATTGAGCTTTGCTAACAGAATTATCCAGGCTCTCGTGGCCCTGCTGTCCTGGACGACTTTACGTCTTCTTATGGCTACAAGTTCAGCGACGCTGCTGGCTACCAATGGCCAACAACCAATGCCGCCGCTGCCCCCAACAAGTTGTAAGTGTCGACTTGCATCCTGTAGGCTTACCTGGGTGCGAAACTACGAGCTGTGCAAGTTGCTGACCTTTATCAAAGTTAATGACGCCTCCCACACGATGAGAGTCACGACCGATTTCGGACTATGATATCCCGAGCCCAACGAGGCGAAAAGAAAAACCCAATTGAATGATTTCTATATAAATAACTATGGGAACAACGGGGACGTTGGCAATATAATGAAAGCCAATTGCTTCTGTGGACTATTAGATGAGTCCACGCTGGAAGCTTTGTTCATGGCTTTGTGATTTGCTCGAGTAGATGGGAATTTCAATAACAACTTGAATCAATTCCATTCCCAATTTGCAACAAACAAATGCATGCTGTAATTACTTGCCTGACCATCTTTGTGATTATCCCTGTCAATATTTATTTGCAGCCAAAGTCTAGACCCTGAACGCCACATCCGTCAGGAAGACGGAGATGGAGGCTCGAATGACATAAGGGTGGTGTATAAACACTGTCAGGCCATCATATAATCATGTGTTTAAGGAGCATACAGTAAAGAATCTTTCCAAGAACCATCCAGCTAGGTACTTAGAATATGTTAAAGAATCATTCGATAAAGAAATCCTAATACAAAGAACATCAATTATCTTTGACAAATCGCAGAGCCTGTCACCTTTGCCTGCTTAGCTAAACTGAAAGTGGATTGTGCATCGTTGTGCAAGATCTTTGTGCTGGCTTGTGCACGGCCTATCACATGACCAGGCGTCTCCAGTGAACGCCCAAACGCAGCGCAACAATCAAGATTCCTTTAATGGTGACCAACTAGTCTCCTGCGCCGACGATAAACACGACTCTGAAAGACGGCGCCTCCACACGAAACTAGACTTGCGGCGACGGAGTCTTTTATGCATGACTTGCGCGCATCATTTCGCATGACCTGGCCGGTCTTCTGTCGTTACTCCAACGCCTCTCGAAGTCTTCTCGCCTAGACGATCCGCCCTCACATCATCAACAACAACCACCGCCACGCCCTTATCGCACTCCCTCCAGCATGAGCGATCCTGCCGGCGAAATAGTCCACATCACACAGGGCTACATACCACTCTCAAAGGTCCTTACGCGCCTCGCGCAATCGACACACAATGCGCTCCAAGACCAGATTGCCGCTTTGGCAAAGATGCCTGTGCCCGCTGCCGCCATGAATGGAAACTCAACGACACCGAACAGCGACGTTGAGGACGCATCGGGCGAAAATATTGCCAAAAAGACATCGATATTGAATTTCGCGATGAGGGAGCATAGAAAATGGGTCAAGGCGCTTGTTATTACAGAATGGAGCCGAAAGGCTGATATGGTCAGCAAACTGATTGATCTGAGATTCCACCTTCAAGGACAAGAGGTTTTGTTCACTGGAGCTCTGGATGTTATGGGTCATGTCAAGAGGGATTTGACTTTTGCGCGAATGCCAAGTCCTGATTTGAAAACGGCCCTCCAAGTCTTGTCAACTGGAGAGGCTGCATGGATGCCCGACGTGAGTATTGCGCATCGTCGAAGCATGCTAGTTTAAACTGACATTCCAATTAGCTCTCCTATATCGAACCACCTCCTTTGACAAGAGAGGAACAGATCCAGTGGATGAGCGATGTCAACACTCAATTGTCGTTACGGCTGAATCTCGAGGACTTCGACAAAATACCATACCACTTCAGAAACTACGAGATCAATTCGGGACGCGTCACATTTAGAGTACCTGGAGAATTCGAGGTGGATCTTACCATCGCAGACGAGGATTTTGAAAAGCAGTTCTGGTTCATCGACTTCCGATTCGCTTTCCATCCGGCAGTATCGTCAATCCCTGAAGGTCTTAAGAACTACTTGGAGGGCCATGTAAACGATATTCTTAGCAAGGACGGACTGCTCGGTTGTTATCAGTTTCTTCACGAACTGGTTCTTACTCACAAGCTCAACGAACTCAAGAGACAGGCGAGTCAAATGAGCAAGGGCTCATGGACAGGCACACTTAAGGTGGAGCCTTTGAACAGAGCTCTAGCTGTTCAGTACTGGACTTCTCGAACACAACCGGGTGGCCCCAAGAGCTGGGTCTTGGTTGCTGTCAGTACCGGGAAAAAAGCAAATGGTCAAACTGACCCGAAGTCATCCAGTCACTTGACAGCGAAATGGTACCGGGACAACAAAGAGGTGAAGGACGGGGTTATCGCTTTCGACAGCGACAATCTGTCGGCAGAGGCACTTATAAAAACAGTCATTGGACGCCATATCGACTTCCTTCTGGGCAGCATACACACCAAATTGTTGTCTTTCCCTCGATTTAAAAACCGCGAAGCCTCTTTGGTCTTACACTCTTCCCAGGAAGACCCAGCTGATTCATCTCTAACCATGGAAGTTGGTTTCAAGGATCGCGTAACCCTACTCATCGAGCCGACGACTGGTGTTTTTGCTGTCAAACCTCATTCGAAATTCACCTTTGACAAAGAGAATCAGCTTAATAGTGGAAACAATCCAGCTGAAGACGGTGCAGCATGCCTGGAGAATGTAAGGTGCGCAGTTGTGGAGGATGAGTTAAGCCGTCGAGGGAGCACGGCAGGTTGGAGTATCAAGAAGAATCCCTTAAACAACGACCAGCTGAAAGCTCTTACCAATACCCGCGAATGGACAAGGACCATATGGCTCCACAGAGCTGGATGGGAGCCAAACTGGTTTGTTATGGTCCTGCTGAGTCCAGGCGGGGATGTTTGGTGGCTTGTTGATACGTAAGTTGAGGCCGATGCCCTGCAATCTGCTGACCTTTACTGACTTGATCAATAGGACTCGTAGCGCTTCTGGTCACGTACCTCGGTTATCGTCAAAGCTTCCCCTCAACAGGGGCTTTCCTCGCCTAGATGATGAGTTCTGGAATAACCTGACCTTGTTCGCAAGTGCCATGATTGCTCAAATGGTGGACCAACGAGAGCTTCATAAACAGAACATCAAATTTAAACCTCATGGATCGAACAACTGGTCGCTTCCGCAACAAGTGCGACTCCCGACTCTTGAGATCGCACTCTCAGGAATCTTTCCGTCCATGGTGTTTGAGAACGCTGAAAAGAACAACCCCAGGACTGCAGGTGGATCCAGCAGCACCGCCGAGTCTGTCAAATCAGGTTCTGTCGTGCAGTCTGCCACTGGGTCAGGCATTTCTACCAAACAACCTTGGGCGAACGACATCATCTCGGTCAGGTTCAAGGGAGTTCAGCCGGCAGAAGAGGCATCTACTGGTTATGAAAGCATCAAATCTGAAGGCGACAAATCAGAAAAACCTTTCATCTGCGTTTCTGATGCCATTATCAAGGTTCGAAGACCAGCCAAGTTTAACATGCTCAAAAGCCACATGGTTGGTCGCGATGTCTCGTGGAACGCTGGATCAGGCGAGTTCCGCTTGCGGATGCGCTCAAGCATTGGGCAGTCTATGTTGGAGAACCTGAAGGCTCGTGTTAAAGCCGTCGATAGGTTCGTCAGTTTCTTTGAGTCGATGGACCAGGCGAGGGAATCAATTGCGGCCGAGTCTGTGAGCTTGAAGGAGGTTACCTTCTCTTATGGACCCCTGGCATCAGAGACTAGCACCGACACACAGCCCTCACGACTTTGGAGGATAACACTCGATTTGTCCCAAAATGATATAGACCTTATCATGGAAGAGCCTAATCCTCATCTTCCGGTCACCGATTTAATGCAAAAGCTTGTCAATGGCGCTAATGGCATCGGGGCTCTGATGAACTGGCTTCCCGAGTCCCTGCCGGCCCTGGAAGCGATTAAGAAAATAAGAGAGACGTGGAAGGATATCGAAGCCCGTAATCAGGGGCAGTTCAGATTCGTAATGGACTCGGTGGATGAGATGTCGATTCAATACTTCGTCACAGGAACTGGTCCCGGGAACCAGCCTCTCCACCGCGACATCACGTTTCTTGCTCACGTCAAGCATAGACGGGGCGAGCCATGGTGGCATATCATGCGCAAGCCTCTTAACAGCAGTTTTGCGCCACATGATGAATTTACGAGCGCGCTCAAGCCTGTATGGGAAGCCAGAGGAGAAAAATGGACTGGCCTTGTTACAGGCGCGGCTGGCAGACCACAAGACGGTATTGCCAATCTTCTTTTTGCTATTGATGAAGCTATTCGGCCATTGGCTGGTTCATCCTTCCAAAACAACTCAGAGTATGTCGTCTTGGATTAGGAGGGCCTTGAGACTATACCAGGTTTTGATTTTAATGAGTTTGGAGTTGTAGGGGACTTTTAGACCAGCGGCGAAAAAGGGGGGTACGTAAAGCGGCTGGATGTGACTTTTGTGATAGCTTAATGATACCTCTCCATATGCACACGGAATACCACGACATCAATTATGAATGAGAGCATTTTGGAGTTTTTTTATTATTTTTATTTCTGGTGTTGAACTGGCATCGTGACTTTCTCCTTCTATCGCTCTAAGTAATAATACAGTTTCAGTCCTGAACTAAACGTTGAAGCGCGCTTGATAACCCTGATTTCCTTTGCCTTATGTTCTCCAACTTTGTCAAATACTTGGGTATATTTATACGCTCCTCACCCGTTCGCTAGAACTGGCGCACGGGGATCTCCTCAATTGGCACAACTGAAAATTGCTGCATGTTCTCAAGGTACTCTAGGCCCGTGGCTTCGAGGCCATCCTTTGCCGCAATGGCGGCATCGTAGCCAGCACGGAGACCGGCAATAGTGCCAATACGATGGAATGAACCACCAGCAACAGCGAGACGTCCACCGAAGTTTTGCGTTAGCTCTGTGTGGGCGTTGCGTAGGCGGTCTTGGTGGCCGACGTAGTGCTGAGGAATACACTCCTTGGCGAAGTTGGCTGTGGCATAGGCTGGAGCATCGCGTGGGATGCCGAGGTGACGCTCAAGTAGCTCGCGAGCTTGGACAATGGCTTCCTCCTCAGTGGGAGGAGTAACATCCGGGCGGTCATAGTAATGGCCGCCCATAAGAATGAAGAGCTTAGTTCCAGCGGGCTCGTCCTTGGAACGAGTTCCAACGTCGGAGTCGAAGAAGACGCCAAGTGCGTGATGTGGGTTAAGTTCTGGGTCGATCGAGTTAGGAATGAGGTAACCAAAGCCAGGAGGCTTCAGGTTCTCCTGGGGGAACCAGATGTTGACTGTCATGACAGAAACAGAGTGTGCTGTAGAAAGAGACGGTAGCTTATCTCCTGTGAGACTGGCAAGATGCTGGGCAGACAGTGTTGAAACGACCTTGTCATAACCCTGAGAGCTGCTTTGGTCCTTGTTCTTTGCGCTGAAACTGTTGATCTATAGAATGCACTGTTAGTACGAGGTTTTGCTTTGATCGGATTAGAATCCTACCTGGACTTGCTGCTTAGCTTCATCGTATGCGATGTCCTTCACTGCCTCTCCAGTCTTGATGGTAACATTCGGTTGATCTTTCAGGGCGGCGCCCATAGCTTGTGGTAGCGACTCCATGCCCTTGTCGCCAAAATCATACAGCGCGCTCTTCGGTTGCATCGCCAGCTTCTGGATTTGTCGATCCTGGCCCAACGTGTCAAGAATCATTTGTTCAGGCACGGGCATCGGGCGTGCACGCGGGCCAGGATTGGGGAGATACCAACCCCAGTAGATGCGATCCAAGACACTACGAGCGCTCAACTTGTTGATGTCGCCACCATAGATACCGTGCATCATGGCAGAGGCCAGGTTGTTAACGCCCTGACGGCTGGCTGTGACCTTGTAAAGCCAGTCGACGACAGACTCGTCGTCGGCAGGGAGATGCCTCTTGCGCAACGAGTTCAAGAAAAGACCAACACCAGCGCCTATACTCTCGAGGTAGAGGGGCTCGCGGAGAATGCCGAAAATGCTGACGTTCGGAGGCATGGGAACGAGATGGTCGGGATAATAAACGTATCGTGGCTTGTTTTCAGGAGAGTTGAGAGAAAGTCCTAGGTCGAGAACCTTGGTAGTGACGTATTAGCAAAGCTCTGTCATATTGCTGAAGCTGTTTCTCACAAGATCGTAAAGGACAAGATCATCGAAGCGGAACGTATTGCCAGCAAGAGATGTCAATGACCGAGAACCGCGTTCAAAAGAAACAATTCCTTGCTTGCCCCCGACGTCTACTGGCACCCTATCTGTCTTGATCCATCCTCCTAATCGGTCACTGCCTTCATACAAGGTAATCTTCGTCGTCGAGGGGAGCTTCTTTGCGAGGTAGTATGCCGTCGAAAGACCAGTCAATCCGCCTCCAATTACCGCGATATTCGCATCCTTCGCCTGAGACACATATCTCCGTCCGTCGTTGAAGCTTTGCGTATGTTTGCATGCGACAATGGGTCGTCGCCGAGTCAAGGCCGAGGCCGAGCAGGTACTGAGGCTACGGATGCCATTAAGTCGACGGAGGGGGACTTGAAGATGGGATTTTGTCGTTGAGCGAGCTGCTGAGCTCAAAAGAGCTACAGCCGTGTATTCTGCTCGGCTGCGACTCATTATCAAGGATCAATTGATCATGGCCGAAGTGTTGAGTGCAAGTTGTTATGAGAATGAAGATGGGGAGATGGTTGGTGGAGTGTTGGAGCATGAGCCGGTATTCTTCCGTGTGCGTCATCAACACCGCAGAGGAAGAAGTACAAGCACCCAAGTTAGACAGACGATTAGCAGATGTAGTGGGCATATATAATCTCAAAAACACGCAATATCACACGCGAAGGACTGGATATAATGAATGGGTGTGGGACAGCCGTGGGCCTGTTGATTGTATTCATTCCCTCTTGCGCATCTCGCTTTGAAGCATCATGATGCACGAGCGTATGGCCTTTTTTGCTTGCTTCTTGGCCTCTATCTATACGAGTAAACAAGATTGAAACAGCATTAAAATAAAACCAAAATAGTATCAAACCCCAAACGCCCTTCCATGCTCTGCCACCCTGTCAAAGACATTACATATCTACCATAAAAGTACATGTCCTTCATTCACTCCATTCCTAGCATCCACCAGCATCTAGGCATTTTGTGACCATGGGTATCGTGATCAGTTTTTTTGATCAAACCATCTTGCTTTTTTCTCTTCTCTTCATCTATATTCCATTTTCCCTTTAGCCGATGACATCAGCCTCTTGCTTGACCTCAGTGTCCTCTCCCTTGATGAGCTCCTCAGGACCATCATCCACAAACTTCCTCTCGCTAACGTGCTCACCAGTCTCGCCAGCGGTCCAGACCTTATCCTTGAAGCCTCCTTGCTGTCCGTCCTCGTGCGCGAAGGCGCAGTTGGGGTTGAGACACGGGTTGAATTTGCACTTGGTCTTGACATGTGTAAACTTGCAGTCAGAGTTTGTGCAGCCGGCACCGTTCCGGCAGAGAGGCATCGATGGGTGCTTGAAGGGGCACTGAGGGTTTTGGCAATTGGGAAAGAATTTGCAGTCTTGCTCGCTTTGGTGTGCAAGGCGGGCCGCCGGTGAAGGATGTCGCGCAACACATTTGCGGCTCTTGCAGGCAGCACCGAAGCTGCAGTTGTCGTTGACGTCAACCGAGACTCCAGGGGGGGCGGCGGGTGACTGATGTGCAAACTTGCAATCCTTGTTGGTGCACCGCAAGTTGAACTTGCATACCATCTCGTCGGGGTTCGGTGGCTCGCGTGGCTCTCCAGACATGCTGACATCATCGCCCTCGCCCTCACCAGCAGTGTTGTTACCGCCCTGTCGATCGTTGAAGCCCTTGCGGTAGTTACCTCTGCCAGGGTATTGTGTACGATCGTGTAGTGATTTTCCGCCACGACGCTGTTGTCCATATCCGCCCTGGTTTCCACCATTGCCCATGAGTTGTTGTGATAACTGGAACATCATCTGGTTTTGTTGTTCGAGCATGGCAACGAGTTCGGCAGAGTTCGGTTGACCGCCCTGCATCATCCATGGCTGGGGACCACCGGCGGCCATACCGGCGAGACCTGCTTGAATGTTGGCGCTACGGTTGTTGTTGTTTCGGCCCATTCCACCTCGGCCTGTTCTGGGACCGGAGGGTGGTGTTCGGCCGTGGGTGTTGATGCGCTCGCCTCCGGTCTGACCTCGAACACGGTGAAGAGCGGAATCGCCAGGTCGGTCCATGGCCTTATTCATCTGTCCAAACATGCGCTTATCTCGTCCGCCTCGCTGGTTGCCGTTTCGCATTGAGCGTGGGCCAGTGGGTCTTGTGAAAGTTAGTAATTGGAGCTGGTAGAAGAAAAGAGGGCAACTTACGCATTCAATTCTGACACATCACCTGCGTTCATATCGGTATCCATCTCTCCTTCTGTTGTGCCATCTTGATTTGCGCTGGGGCCGGCATTGCTGCCACCGTTGGCCGGGGCACTGAGAGCGTCGATCTGTTCAAACAGCCACTGAGAAAACTCGCGGGTGCTAGGGTCATCGGATCCAAGGCCGAGCAGGTCTCCTGAAAGTTCGGATGCGATCTGATCCTGGGTCTTTCCGTTCACCAGCATGAGGATAATATACTCTGCTAGAGCGGAGTCGTCGGCACCGCCAGTTCCCCATCCGACCTCGACAAGCTTGGGTTGGATGACAGCATTCAGAGCCTCCGCCAGGGGCGTGTTAAGGCTGATTTCGACGGGCATGATGAAGAGCTGCGCAATCGTGGGGGTGGTTTGAGTAAGTGCTGAGATGGTTTTGGGTGGCGGAAGAGTACACCGCAAAGTGGGATTAGAGGTACAGCTTCCGGGCTGTCAGGGACGCGTTGCTAAGGAAATAAAAGGTAGCGAGATGCGCGTCGCGTGAGCAAAAGACTGGTCGCAATTGAGCAAAGGGTAGCCGTGATTAATCGCCGTATGCGCGGTGATTTGGTGCAGCAGCGCGGTCGTACGAATCAGCGATGGAGCAGGGTTTTATGGTTGTTGAAGATAGAGATGGAGTTGGCAAAGGTCTGCCTGAGAGATGCAGAAGTCGTCAAGGACTGGGGCGATACGGTCACGTGACGAGCCGATCTGTCATTGTTCTCGGGTTCTTTCAGTAGTGCAGGAGCGAGGTGTGTTTGGTTTGTAATAAAGATGGCAACCACAGTTACCGTAGGTAAATGACAGTGCTTCAGTAGCCCCAAGGTTTGCGTTTTATTGTTAATCATGAACACAAAGGTCAAATGCACTTTGTTCTTTGTTCATTGGTACTAAAAAAAAGCAAAGAAAAAAAGTCAAGATGCCTGTACGTACTTCTCACGGACCAGAAGCTTCGGTGACCAACGAGAGGATTCAAAAACGATTAGTCATTTAGTTAAGTTACGATTCAGCATCGCTAATAAGGAAATCTGAGGAATAAGATGCCTACCTATATGTCGCTTGAAGGAAATCTGCAAATCAGCACTGGCTTTGCAATATTGATTGGTCAAACACGAGGAGAGGCAATATGTGTCCAGCATCCTTCCCTTGCGTGAAGCTATTTTGAAATGTGAGGACTCTTTGAAGTGCCTTCCATCCTTTCATTACTCGCAATGACGTTTCTTTGTATTAGTAGTAGGTAGATACTAATGGATCTGAGCTTATTTCCCCGCAGACTTGCTCATAATTGCTTTAAAGCAAAGAAGGGTCTTTGGGGAAGGCAACCAGTTCTATTGCAGCGTGAGGGGACTGTCTTTCACATCAGTATAAAGGGAAAACCTTGGCAAAAGTGAAATCTAATTGTGGAAATATGCCAATAACTTATATAGATGATAAGTACTACCCCCAGAAGTCGTAGGCTAGGGCGGGATGGGATGGGTAGGTATGTAATATGATTTCAATCCAGACTTTTTGCAGCCTTACGAGTTACTGATTTCCCATTCTCAAATGTCTAATCTGAATCATTACTCCTTTTGTTATCCCTCAAAGTGTCTCATGCAGGGACCAACCAGGCCCAACTACTCATTGCACCTCAACATCCGTAGCTATAAAGTCATTCCATTAATACCGCCACAAGGGTTATCTATCCTCCCTTACATTAAACCCCTAGTCTAGTATCTTAAAACACTTGATCCCCCAGAATGTTGAGAAGATTGTTTCCTTTCTGCCCAAGCAGAAACAAAAGTTATGGCAGCTAATCTGAGATTACCATCGCCCAGCCAGGCTTCCAAGTTCTGGTTCCTGGCTGTAGGCACAGCTTTTGTGCTATTTGCTCTATCTGCTTTCTATACGGATTCTATCAGGTCTCCTTTAGACTACGCGACGTCTAAAGCCGGTGATTTCTGCCGCAAGTGAGTAATGGAATAAAAACCGAGATGGATATCTCTGACCCTTTGACCAAACAGAAATACTCCAGCGAATAGTAACATTGAACCACGCAACTGTCAAGACCCTTATCGTCGACCAGGCTATCTTATTATTCCTCCCAACAGGACAGACTACCGCGAAACCCAATGGATGCCCTTCACTGAGACATTCCTTAACGCCGAAGCCCCCGAAACAGCCGCCTACCCACCTAAAGGCGAACTCATCTTCAACGACACAGCCGTCCCAAAGAAGTTCCTTAAAGGCCCTGAAATTCCTCGACAATGGATGAAGATCGCCACTGAAGAAAACCGTCGTCGTATCGAAGCGCTAAAGCATATCAAGAGCCCTACCGTCGATGACTTTGCCGCTATGAAAGATGAGGGCGGTCTTGGTTGGCTTTGGGGCCGTAGGCTCGTTGAGTTTGGTGACTCTGTTGATAGACGAGAGGCCAAGTATGTCTGTCACGAGTTTGGCAGTGAGATGATTTTCCCCAAGTTACATCCCATTGAGAAGTGGCCCAAGGGCGTTTGCAATATTCCTGCTTTCAACCTCACATTCTTTGCGTTTCATAATGCGGGAGGATTTACCTATAGACCTGACTGGTTCTGGTATAAGGAGATGCGCATTATCCCGTTCGAAGAGCGCTGGAAGAAGTTATGGAAACCACATGAGAACCCCATCAACGGCCCTCGAGGTCGCCCAGATCTCATCTTCTTCCAGAATGGCCTTTGGGATCAACGCGGCTTTCAAGTCGGCGGCCAAAAACATCATAAGGATGATAACTCAACGCTCGTCGCCAGACACAGAAAGATGACATGGGATGAACTCCACTTCTTCTCGGCACGTCTACGTCTCTTCCTTCAGCGTCTCGAGAAGGAATTCCCGGATACGCCCATGATGTGGCGAAGCTTAACCTTCCATCAGAAAACAGGGTCAGGAGATATAATGCTCATAGAGATGGATCGTTATGGAAGAGCGTTGGCTGAGCAGCACGGACATGAGGTCTTTGAGTGGGCGAGGATTATGACATTACTGGGAGATCAGTATGAGGACGGGACGCATCCAGGCGAGGGAGCTTTGAGTTGGTTATGGGGGAATATGGTCTTGGAGTATCTTGCCAGAGCTGCTGGGGCGGGTGCACAGGTTGGAGGAGATGAGAGATGGCCTTACTTTGAGGGGTGGGATGCTTGTCATGACGAGTTTGTGCGATGGGGAGGACGATAGTAACCTAGGTATGTTTGTCTGGTAATGTGGGAGATGCATATGAATGAAGAGAGTGTGGGCAGGAAGAATGCCAGGACCTTGATTCATTTTTTTGTTAGGACCCGAGTATGAAAGTAACATATCATTTTGGTGTTGGATTTTAATGCTCAATGTTACATTTCTCCTCCTTTGAAAGCGATGAATTGTTTCGATGCAGCTCTTGGGTTGTCTTGTTGATGTCAGGTGAGCCCCCCAGGACTGAATTCGTTAGGTGAAGGGTTGGATCTGGTTGAGACATTCTCGCCACTCACTACTACCTTGTAGCACAAGAGCGAGGTTGGGATTTGTTTGTAAGACAAGAAATAGTTTATTACAAGTCAGCTTTCAGTGAGATTACTGTCATTTTTATGCATTTTTATTACTTTCACTTGACTGGTACTTACTGTGTTTTTGCTTACTCGACTCTTCTGATATCCTACTGATTGATAGGTATGAACTATCAAGGTCATACCATGCGATAACCAACCAACCTCGACACTTTAATTAGTCTAGACTACAGAGGTACAGTACCTACTGGTTGCTGCAGTGTGAACTTGATGTAACATCAACCCTGAGCTGCATAATTCCAGCCTCGTTCCGTCGATAATGGAATACTGAGAGCAAATCAAGCTGCTTCCCCTGGTGCTGACGGGCTGAGTTGTAGTTGTGCCACCAAGACAGGCGGCAGAGCGGTAGCTACCCGCTAGATCTATTAGGCGCCTGCCTATAGTATTGAGGTTTATATCGCACTGTGAGTAGTTCTAAGGTAAGTTTATCAATGGATCTGTCTGTCGCAAATATAGCATCGAATGAGCGAGGCAGGTACGTCGGTACAGTCAGCAACAACCAAGATGGTAGCTGCCGAATTTACCTAACGGGAGCTCGGCTGGGGCTGCGGCTGCAGGTGCAACGCCTCTTTTGACGATCCCACTTCCCCGACCTTGTCTAAAACAACATTCAATAGCCATCACATCCTTGATTTTCTTTTTGGATGTCACTCTATCTATCTCTGTTTGCATGGAGTATCTACTGGATGCATCATTATTTGACTGACATCTTTTTGTCGCAGAACAAAAGTTCACCTTCTAGCCGCCTGCCTTTCGGGGGATACTTACTGTTAGGTAGGTAGCGTAGTGCAGTGTAACGTAACGTTGCGGTTTGAGGTTGTCTGCCCTTCACTGCACTGCACTACACTGCACTTCAATTTGTACTTTACTGATCCGTACCTTGTCAAGGGAAACGGCTGCCAGCATTGAATCATTGGTATTCGTATATCGAAAACAAAAGTCGACGCCATCACATCTCAGCTCATCGAATCAGCCTCTCCCCCCGCCCGCTCACCAAATAAATTCCTCCAGGATCAACCACACCACGAGGCGGAGCTGGAAGAGTCCTAAGATCATCGCCAGTCTTATTAAACGGGGCCCTGGTACTTTTGGCTTGCTTAGTCTCCGATCCATTCAGCCCATATTATAGCCACTCTTCCCCATGGTTCTTAAATAATAGCCTCGACTCTCGCTCAATCATCTTCCAACAATCACTCAACCATTCTCTACTGTATCTCTCACCCCATCTCACCCCATCTCACCGCTCGGCGCAATGTGGTCCAAGGCTCTCCTGGCCATCGCCGCCTTCGCCCTCACCCCAGCCAATGCCATATGGCCAGTGCCCAAGAAGATCTCTACTGGAGATAAAGCCCTCTTTATCGATCAAACAATCGACATAACCTACAATGGAGACTTTGTATGCTGGACTTTCCCCGGTTCTAATTTTGATCCTGGAACCTGTAACCGTACCGCACAGCTCAATACTGAAACTTTGCTTGATAAACAGATTCCCTACACTTACAACTACCAACCCGATGCCGGCTCAAAGTTCAACAGCAAGCAAATCGTCCAAGCTGGTGTCTCTCGCGCGCTCCAGGGCATCTTCCAGGACAACTTTGTCCCGTGGATGCTCCGCCCACGCGACTCCGATTATGAGCCTGACTTGGACAAGAAGCAGTGGGTGAAGTCGCTCAAGATTGTCCAGACCGAGGAGGACGACGAGAGTACCTTCAAGCCTCTCAACGGTGAGGTCGATGAGTCGTACTCCCTCTCCCTTTCTGAAAAAGGCGAGGCTTCCATCAAGGCCAAGTCCTCTACAGGTGTCTTGCACGGACTTGAGACCTTTGTCCAGCTTTTCTTTAAGCACACCTCTGGCACTTCGTGGTACACCCCGCATGCACCAGTCTCAATCCAGGATGAACCCGAGTACCCTCATCGAGGCATTCTGCTTGACGTTGCCCGTAGCTTTTTCGAGGTCAAGCACATCAAGCGTACCATCGATGCCATGTCCTGGAGCAAACTGAATCGTCTTCATCTTCATATCACTGACTCGCAGTCCTGGCCTCTTGAGATCCCGGCTCTGCCTAAGCTGGCCGAGAAAGGTGCATATCGCAAAGGCCTGACATATTCTCCCGAAGAGCTCGCCGGCATTTACGAGTATGGTATCCACCGTGGAGTCGAGGTTATCATGGAGATTGACATGCCTGGCCACATTGGTGTCGTTGAGCTCGCCTACAAGGATCTCATCGTTGCATACAATGAGAAGCCTTACCAATGGTGGTGCAAGGAGCCGCCCTGTGGCGCATTCCGCATGAACAGCTCTGACGTTTATGATTTTCTCGACACTCTCTTTGATGACCTTTTCCCTCGAATCTCCAAGTACAGCCCTTACTTCCACCTTGGTGGAGATGAGCTCAACCACAATGATTCTAGACTCGACCCTGATGTGCGCTCCAACGAGACCGAGGTCCTGGCGCCTCTTCTGCAAAAGTTTGTCGATTACACCCACGGCAAGGTTCGAGATGCTGGCATGACTCCGTTCGTCTGGGAGGAGATGATCACCGAGTGGAACATGACTTTGGGTAAGGATGTTGTGATTCAGTCCTGGCTCGGTGGCGGTGCTATCAAGACCTTGGCCGAGGCTGGCCACAAGGTGATTGACAGCGATTACAACTTCTGGGTGAGTTCTTAACGAGATACATAGTTAGAGGGCATTGCCGACTGACAACAAACAGTATCTCGACTGTGGCCGTGGGCAGTGGCTCAACTTTGACAACGGTGAGGCCTTCCAGACATACTACCCCTTCAACGACTGGTGCGGGCCTACCAAGAGCTGGCGGCTCATCTACTCACATGACCCCCGAGCTGGTCTGTCTGAGGAGGCGGCCAAGCGAGTGCTTGGTGGTGAGGCGGCAGTATGGACCGAGACCATTGACAGCGTCAACCTCGATACCATTGTGTGGCCCCGCGCTGCAGTAATGGGCGAGGTTCTCTGGTCAGGCCGAACTGACGCCTCAGGTCAGAACAGGTCGCAATATGATGCTGCACCTCGACTGGCTGAGATGCGCGAGCGTATGGTGGCTCGAGGCGTGAGTGCTTCGCCGATTCAGATGCCCTTCTGTACCCAGGGCAATGCGACTGAGTGCGCGCAGTTCGAGGGATGATGAATTGATGCACGGTGCATACGTACTTATCACAATTACTTTGTACATAGTTGTTTTCAACCATTGAAACGAAAGGGTGTCTTTCCCCTCTTTCGCATTACTTACATGAATTCGCATCGCTCCCTTGTCTTTTACTAAAACGGGGACGGATGGAATGCGGGGCCGGAGCCGCGGCGCCAGGAGCGGCACAGCGGGGCAGACCGGCTCCGATTGCCTCGCAAACCAGTCCAAGCAAAGGCAAGCAGATGGAGGGAACTATTCCTCCAAGGGAAATACGCCGTTCCATAAGTGAATACCGGAGCACCGCGGGCCCCGTATGGGTGGTATCGTGTCGCATCTCAGGTCTCGAGACGTTACGTCTAGATGTTGATGGTCGTGACAGCTCGGCATGTGAAAAATCCGGGGATGAAGAGGAGAATAAATGATTGGCCAGGCAGATGCACCCAATGATTTGTCAAGAATACAAATCGCCTGCCATTGATGGGGTTGAGGTTGACCTAAACACCGGGTTGTGGTCCGTGGACGCATAACGTATGCTTCTAGCTCGAGTTTCCGAATCGGGTATCCTGATCGTTAACTAAGTTAATCCTCGCCAACCCCCGCCAGTGTTTTGATCCCAAAGGGGCTTCTCCGCCTCCGATCTTGAAGGGCATAAAGAAACTTTAGAGATCAACGAGCGATTGGAGTTGTGGAAGAAGTCATCAATGGCTTTCACAAGCTTGAACTTTGCTTGGTATGGCTTGTGAAACCGTTCACAGCTTGAGGGTCACTCAATCAAGCATGGTCACCAATTCGTCAAATGAGACAAACCCGAACAAGGAATATCGAAGACTTTGCATAGTGAAACATGAATTACCCCGCCATACCATGCAAAGGGTAAAAAACTTTCCTTCCTGCATACCTAATTACGACAAAGTCATGCATATACGTACGGTTCTAAGCGGTACAATCGCCCTCGATCACATTGCTTGGGCGTTGGGCACGCCTCGGCAAAGCACCCATAGAGTCACTCTATACCGCTTCAGGGAGGAGTTTCGAGGGTGACGTCTCGTTTCTTGCTCTCGGTCACGTTCGTATCCTCGATCTTCTTCCTTCTCTGTCAGGAACTGCGGGGACGGAGACTTGGTCACCCAGACAGGTCCGTTTCCAGAATGTCCTGCTTGCAGAAATGCGACATATCTCTCGACAAGAGTTGACAGGCAGTTGGCATATGATATGGGCATCTGTCGTATTTATAGGCTTCCGGGTCCCGGAACTAAAAACCACGTTTTGAGGGCGAGTGGATTCCTTGTGCTACTGATTCATGTCTAGACTATATTCCTGAAGTCTGTGGGTTCATAGCGTTACCCACTTGATCAACCATCTATCTATCTTAAACCCCCAGGACTAGTTCATCCCATACCTACTCATAAATTAACTGAGCAACCCCTTTGAAACGTCTTTCTCCCTTCAGAGTCCGTTGGCAAGACACGTCAGTATGGGTGTTGTGGAAGCTCTTATAGAGCAGGTCTCTGTGAAGGCTGCACTCACCATCCTCTTCGTCGCATACTGGGTCTACTACATCATTTGCCGTATCGATGAGCACCGAAGAATCAGACGTCTTGGTCACTATGGGCCATGCGTAAAATCATATGCTCCCTGGGGTAAGTCCGTTCCTATTTCATGTACATGTTGAGTGTCTGTTTTAATACTCATTTGGCTCCTAGGTCTCGACATCGTTGCCAAGTTCGTTGCATCAACCATGAAACACCAAAATCTAACAGGCTGGCGCGATGGTATGTTTGGTGCGATTAATTCCTGGACAGTCGAAGCCCGACTCTTGGGTGTTCGACACATCTTCACCGCCGACCCAGCCAACCTCAAAGCTATTTTGGCCACGCAATTTGGTGACTACGGCAAAGGAATGCCGTTCCATGCCGAATGGAAAGACTTCCTCGGCGACAGCATCTTCACCACCGATGGCGCTTCGTGGCATGCTAGTCGCCAGCTTATAAGGCCTCAGTTCACTCGAGATCGAGTGAGTGACTTGCATTGCTTCGAGGCTCACATGCAGACGCTGTTCAAGGCTATTGCGAATAGGGGACCCCTTCATGGGGAAGACCAGGCTGTTCCTACAGAGAAATTGGATGGTAAGGTTCTTGACATCAGTGATCTGTTCTTCCGCTACACCCTCGATGTGGCCACCGAGTTCCTCCTAGGATGGGATGTCAAGTCTTTGACGTGAGTACAGCATTTCAGTGCACCTATCGCCTCGATAACTAACGCATGTCACCCCAGTACACCAAAGCAAGAGTTTGCAGAAGCTTTCAATGATGTCCAGCGCATCCAGAACATCATCGCACGCACTGGAAAGCTCCGCCACATCATGCCCAAGTACAAATTCTGGCGCGGCCTCCGTACCGTAAACCACTTCATCAACTTCTACATCGAGCGCGCATTGCGTCTGAGCCCCGAAGAGCTGAATTCCAAGGCGAAGGATGACCACGGCTACACTTTCCTCCACGCGCTAGCAGGTTTCACACGCGATCGTAAGGTGCTCCGCGATCAGATCATCGCCGTCCTCCTAGCGGGGAGGGATACTACTGCTGCGACTCTCTCTTGGACTCTGTATGAGCTTGGAAGGCATCCCAAGGCTGTTCAGAGGTTACGTGCTGAGATCATCTCCACGCTTGGCACTGAGCGGACGCCTACGTACGAAGATCTTAAGAGTATGAGTTATCTCAAAGCTGTTCTCAACGAGACCCTTCGACTGTATCCAGCTGTGCCATTCAACGTCCGTCTAGCTCTCAAGGACACAACGCTCCCCCGAGGCGGTGGCCCAGATGGCTCCGAGCCACTCCCAGTTCTCAAGGACTCGCCCGTTGCATACTCAACTCTTGTGATGCAGCGGCGATCAGATTTGTATCCTCCTGTCAGCGACACATTCGCCGACCCTCAAGTCTTTAGCCCAGAAAGATGGGCGCACTGGCACCCCAAGCCACATGACTACATCCCCTTCAACGCTGGGCCCAGAATTTGTATTGGTCAGCAGTTTGCATTGACCGAAATGAGTTACGTTCTCTGCCGCCTATTCCAGAAGTACGAACATGTGGAGAGTCAGATGAAAGATATTGATGGTGGAGAGCCTCTCCTCAAGGCAGATATCGTTCTCTCACCTGGCCAGGGAGTCAAAGTTGCCTTTTGGGAGGCTGAGAAGTAAGCGGATGATGGCCCAGTGAGCATCTTATGAGTTTATGAAATCTTATATCAAGTGGTTGACACGACAATTCATGTTTTTGCGGGTTAACGGGTTGGATAATACCGACGTTTTGTTTCTCTCTCGCTGTGTGCAGTATAAAACTTGCTACATGCTTATTATGACAATAAATCACACAGCCCTTCTTGGACATTTTAATACCAATCAATCATTTACTTCCTCCCAAAACTATCTCTCACAGCCTTTCCAAACCTCTCGATAGCCTTGTTCATATTCTCAGGCGTAGCCGATGCATAAGTCGCTCTAAAGAACAATCCTGGCGGTGCCTTGTCCTTCTCAGTCAGGAACCACGAGCCTCTTGCGATGAGCACACCGTTCTCGATACAAGAATTGAAAATCTCCTCTTCTATGTCGATAATGCTTCGCGTTCCTGCTTGAGGATGTTTCGTATGATCGATATGTATCCACATCTGGTACAGAGTAAGTTGGTAGAACAACATGGTTGCGCATGATTTGAAAGATACTTACAAACATTCCAGCTACAGGAGGTGTCCAGCTGGCAAGATCACTTGGCAGATGATCTTCACAGGCGGCAAGGAGGGCGTTTCGCTTCTTGGTATATTCCAACCGCAAGTTCATCAACCATCTCAAGTAACCCTCATGCCCCCATGTCTCATCAAGCAGCTTATAGAGAATCACTTGGGAGAAACCACTAGGACCTTGGCTCGCAACTTCGGCATGTCGAATATATCTCTCCACGATCTGTTCGGATGCTGTGATCCATCCTAGCCGTGAACCCGGAACGAGTACTTTCGAGAACGAATCCATGCGCATGACTCTTCCGTCCACATCAATGCTCAGGAGTGAAGGAATAAGCGAAGAGACGAACTCGTCTACTGTCTCTGGTGGCGGAACGTCGGGCTGATCGCGGCCGGTGTAGGGCTGCATCTGAAGGAAGTAATAGGGCTCATCTTCGATGATGTATAGATCGTGCTTCTGCGCCACAGCATAAATGGCCTTTCGTCTCTCTGTCCCTTGCGTTGCGCCTGTGGGGTTTTGGCCTGAGGGAACGGTATATAGCAGGTGAGGTTTCCGGGAGCCTCGCTCTTTAGCATCCCAGTTCGACAACAGCTCATCCATAGCCTCGGGGATCAGACCTTGTTCATCAATAGCAACACCAAAGGCCTTGACGCCAAGAGGCCCAACTGTTTCCAGAGCAGTAGAGAAGCTGAAATCTTCAGTAAGCACAGCATCGCCACGGTCCTTATCACAGAACATTCGCAGTGCCTCCTCCAGCGCTCCAGTGCTTCCAATGGTCTGACACACTTTCCAGTCCGCGTAAGGAGGCTTGTACACGATCTCAGTGTGTTCTGTCAAGTATCTCATCATCTGAGGGGATCCCGTCGCCTGGCCGTAATTGCAGGCGATGGACAAATCATAAGTACCTCCACGGTCTCTCACGTCGTATTTTCCGATTGTGACGGTCTGTCCAGCCTCTTCTGTGTCTTTCTCCGAAAACTTAGGGGCCACTGGGACCTTGAAGCCGAGCTCAGCAAAGGGGAAGACTTCGCTGGATGGTAGACCACCACCTAGTGAGATGAGGCCAGGCTTTTTCATATGGCGAGCTGCTTGTTTGAGAGTACATGGTTCTCTTACTCGGCTCTCATGACTGAGATGGTCTGCAAGGATTTGTAAGTCATAAGTTTCGTTCCCGTTCCCGGATCATGGGGCAAGACATACTATCCCATCGCTTAGATTTTGGTAGTCCAGTCGTCTATGAGGCCATTGTAAGCTTTAGTTCGCATACTCACTCAAGGTTTGAAACTCACCGGGCCTTTGAACATGTCACTATCCGAGGCAGCAGCGACTCCGGCGACCAATTTGCCGGCCTTGAGTCGTCTCTCTTTCACTGCGTCGATGGCTGATAGTTGCTGGGAGGTGTCATAGTGCGCTGGACGAGCAGCCGGTGCAGTTTCAGTACTTGACAACTGTTTTGAGCTATTGTGAAGCAGACGGCCGTGTTTAATGAGTGGCCTAAGCCTGGCTGCTCTAACAGCTGGAAGCATTGTGTCGAGGGTTAGTTGTACACGGTATAAGTGGTAGTGAGGGGTTGTGATGTAAGTAATGTTGGACAGAACCGTCAACGTAGAGATAGTTTGAAAGTTACGAATGAATCAAATATGGGAGATATTTAGATAACTAACAGTCTGTTATCTTAATAATCCCTTCAAGCTTTCGGATCCGAGCGATATGCATTAGATACTCATCATGTCGCCGGTGCCGGGCGGGCATGAGCCGTCCCCGATCTTAGCCGCGCTGTATCCCGGATACCCTATATCGGGGCCCCGGATTTCTGTGCGGGGGTTTGTGTCATGGACGTCTCACGGGGACAGATTTCTTTATTGTATTGTGTTATCTATTACGTACGATTGGTTCAATTGTCTAATTATTTGCTGTGTTACGTTGCGCGTGACTGCAAATAGAAGCGGTGGCCGTCAAACTGTCGCTACGGCATCGGCACTTGACCACGCCCTTTGCTTCGTCACTGCGCCCTCCATGTCATGCTTAGCTAGCGTGCCTAGTTCCCACCTAGACTCTACAGCGAGCAGTTACTAGCTCAAGCAAAGCATACCTGGTGATAAGTGATAAGAGACCATACATATTCTTATAACTCGAGTGAAACCAATTCACCGCGAGGTCATAACTCAAAGGAAATAAATCATACATGCAATGGAGTCCGTAAAAGTTGTAAGTCTCATACTTGATGGTTCACATCTCCAAACGGATGGGCTCATGTTTACCATGAGAAAGACAAATGAAACCATACCGAACAGCAACTTCGACGATCTGAAGCTGCCAGGCCCGGGCAGTTAAAATACCCTCATCTAATGTCTTCCCACATTCAGTTCAGTGTTGTTTACCCAGTCGAGGCTGGAAATGAAGGTATGCCACGCTTGCGAACATCGCCAGGCAAGTTGCCCACGATACATGGACCAGCATGATATAGTCGAGACCTGCTCCAGCGCACTTCCCTACCAGCATACTGAGGAATAAACACATAGCAAGGATGAATGGTAGGTTCGGATCTCGGAGACGTCGTCGGCGGAGAAACGACGCAACTGAACAGCCGTATATGATACAAGCTGCGAGCACATGCCACTGAGATTGCAACACTAAAGGCTGGGTGCGAGTTGTTGGTGGCCATGTCTGGCATCATCCAATGCGTCAGTTTCTTTCTATTGGAAGCAGTCTGACTGGGTGTCATAGTTTTGTGGTCTGGCAGAGGTTCCAGGCGCAAACACGCACCCAGTTCAACTCACAGTGTTCGATAGGTAGGTGATTGAATGCCATCGGTGCATGAAATTCGACATGACCCAAGCACTTCCACTTGCTGGCAGCAGTTCAATCAAGTCAAACCCGACTTGGACGAGCGACACATGGTGACTAGATGTTCTTCCAGGCACTCGAAAAAGTTCCCTTGTATGAATCGACATGAGTTCGAGGGACTCGCAGAACGAGTTAGAAAAGCGGAAGCAGCATCGAGTCGATTGATCTGCTCTCGCTCTTCCAGGCACAGAATATCTGGGCCAGGGTGGTCTTATAAGTGTGACCAGCCACTCCAAAGTCGAAAAAGTCATATGCCTGGTTTCTTAATACGGCCACATAAGCGGGCCTCAATACCTTGAAACTTTGCAAAAGAACAATATTGTTTATGCCAAAGACCCTGCTATCTCGCAGAATGACCAAAGGTTGAGGCTTTGCGTCAATCCTTTCATGATAGTGAGGCTTACCATGTTCCAATCCGTTTCTGCCTGACGACCAGGCTGGTGTATCTTGGGTCGAAATGGCCGCAGGGCATATTCGGCTGCGAAGTTGTCACAGAAATCTGCACCAATCATTTCAGCCTCATATGGTTCGCCCGCTCACCACTAAACTCCAAATCGGCCTCATCGCCTTATACGTGGGTCATCTAGATAGGCCCTCACTGTGTTGGGTGTAAGCAACAAGTAGACTTGCCATTTTAGTACATCCCTAAATGACAATGTTGCATGCCCGTCTTTTGTCATTCCAGACACACAACCAATCATTCATGATAAAACAGAACCGAGGAAACGAGGCGCTTTCCCTTTAATTGACTGAAGTGCTCGCCTCATCTTTGCGATTGATCCGAATCAATGAGAGGGTTCGAAAGCTCTTGTTAGCCTTGGCTGATGGATTGGGTACCAATGGATATAAGAACCTCGAAATCGACGGATATGTCTGACTGTGGCCACATTGTTCGTCACGCCTGGTTCATTGTTGCTTTCGATAAAGGTTTATCGAGTAATTCTTGCCAACGGGTTGCAAACCGTTGTTTCTTTCTCCTTAGATCTGGTCCAGGCTGCATATCGCCATGGAGAGCATACATCCGACAGTAGGCACTGGTTTATGGCAGATGGCGG
Source organism: Fusarium flagelliforme (assembly GCF_020744385.1). Classification (NCBI taxonomy): domain Eukaryota; kingdom Fungi; phylum Ascomycota; class Sordariomycetes; order Hypocreales; family Nectriaceae; genus Fusarium; species Fusarium flagelliforme. The sequence goes on from NW_025763503.1 coordinate 4,057,111, forward strand.
ATCATGTTCTATTCACCCTGACCGGCGGGATGCTCTTGGGCGCTGCTGTTGCCTTGAAGCTGCCTCGAGGTTTTCATCTCGATGTTGTGTAAGGAAGCACAAGACTATTAGAAGCTGCACATCTGACATCGTTCAGGATCTTCTCACTGCTGGCCGTGTTTGGACTGGTCTCCGTCCTGATGAATGCGTCGGCCTTCCAACGGTAGGCGTTTCGTGCTGGGGGTTGAAAGAAGAAGCTGACAGCTGCACTTAGAGCACGTTTCGATCTTGTTGCTGTATTCCTTGCTCTTGGACTCATCATTTCTGGACCCTGTTATCTTACGGTATACCCGCCGTCTCTGAGCGACCTGGGAACAGGACTCCGCGAATACGTTTTCTTGATTGCGATGGCCGCATCCGCGGTAGTCATAATGGTACCTGGCACAGCGAGAGCCAGACAACTATCCGATAGGATCACTAATGAAGAAGGGATTCTTCCATCGGAGCCGTGCAATTCAAGTACAAGCAGATTCTTGGACTCGATATCTTCCGTCAGCCACTTAGACTTTCTCCCCAACCCAGGCTTGATGGATCTCAAGTTCATGTCAGGACCTGGATCTCAGTACTCGGATCATTCAGGGAGCGAAGAGTCTGCAATCACGCTCTCCTCTGGTCTCATGCGTGACCCGGGTAAGGCCTTGGAAATCATTCAGTGGGCTGCGGCTGCAGCTCCACCTGCATTTGGGAGAAAAGGAGATCAGACATCGACCGACCATGTGATACACGAGATTTCCGCCTAGTGGCTCAAAGTGAAATCTGCGTAACAACGGAAATATGCCCGGATAAAGATTTCGCGGAAGGAATCCGTAATCTGAATGCCGTACGGACAATAATTGTGTACTTTGAAGACAGGAACAAACCTTACCAGGATGGATAAAGGGCAGTGCAAGTGCAAGGCCTTTAGTTACGGACAAATCTGAGTTCGTATCAGTTCGTCATCTTTTGCTGAATTTGATGCTCTGCCCATGCAGCCACGGTGTAGTTCATGGATCCGCATCTAGATCAAGATGAACCGGTCATCGTCAACCTTAGGATGCTGGTCGACCGTTGCCTCCAAAGATTTCTGGCGCATATCGATGTTGCTAAGATAGGCGTGTGCAGCGTCCATCGCATTTCCTTTACTTTGTTTTCTTTTTCCCTACTCCGGTTGTGTCTTGTTCGTTGGGATATATGAGTTAATGTCTGGAAGGAAGATGGCAGGTGCCGATTGAGGGATACAGAAGGTGAAAAACATGGAGATGAAAGTCTGTGTATAAAGTGGTATTAGACGTGTAATTATAAAAAGGTTTGATGCTGATGATGTATTGTAAGACAAAATGTTAAGGTGAAGTTACCTCCACTACATAGGTTAGTACTTGCCATGGCAGGGAGCAATGGATGGAATGCTAAATGCTGGAAGGAGCAAGTAACCTTAGTAAGCTAGCGGGCCGCCAATGGGGCTCTACCATGACAACATCCCTAAGGTAGGTAGGAGCTCACCTGCGATAGAACGACAACCCACTATCACCTTCAATATCCTCGTCTTGCAATTATCGCCAGAACCCAATGGGCCAAGGAGCCAGTTCTCAAGCCAGATAACGCCTAGGGTCATGATTGGGTCTCGGCTGCAGCGACATCTTTCCAACCGAAGCGCTGAGCTCAGAAGCATCGCGCATCCACATCTACAGCTACCCTTAGCTTCCTAGGTAGCTAAGCTGTCGCAATGTACTGGCCCATTGGAACACCACGTATCCATGCTACCAGCAGCAGTCGATCTCCAGCCTTCAAACTTTTCGTATCTCACGATGGACTCACGAGTCCCTCCGATTCTAGCTTAACGCCATCGCCCGGCCCCTCGACTTCTCAGCCCCGCGGCCCCCTCGATGCTCTCGACTCTCCACCACTACCGACGCCCATAACTCCAGGAATTCGACCTGTCGAGCATGATGATTACGCAACGAGCCAACCTCCTCAAATTTCAGAGAGCACCGAGTCCGGCGGTATTCCTTTGAAAGATCCTATACTGGCGTTACGAGTCTCGCGAACCGGCAACCTATTTGCTGTTATCACGACAACTTCGATAACAATTTGGCAAACTAAAGTAAGGTCTTTAGATCTCGTTGCGCATCTCCCTTCTTGCTGACAGATATAGCCTGCTGTTATACTCGCTGTGGTTATTCGATCGGACTACTCCCTCGAAACATACGGCAGGAATGTTGACTTATTGCTAAGGCCTGACGCTGCCATTCTCGTCATACATACCGATCAAGGCTATCTCATCACTTACTCCCTAGCCACCGATTCGGATTCGCGTGTTTACAAGCCTCATTTTGCAAATTATAGCAATGTTCAACGACGCAGGCAGAGTCTTATCGGAGGTCTCACCGGACTACCCCCTGATCAGATCCTATGGGGTGCTGGCGAAGGACCAGGGGTTCGTGACCTGAGTGTACGCTTTAGAATGGTTATCAAGGTCGATGCAGGTATCGAAAGTGCACTTGCCCTCGACGATGAACTTATGGTGTCAACAAGAAAACCCGCTGCGGTCCAATGCATTCGCTGGACGCCAGACAGTACGGGTTCGCAGACAAGAACCGAGATAATCAGCCGCATGGGATGGGTTGAGAAGAAGGCTACTATTGTTGAAATGACACACGATCGTCCTATGAACCTGTTGACATGGATCACCAGCAGTGGGCGCGCCTATGCGGTTCAGCGATATAACCATCGAGCAGAGAGCAGCCAGGCCGACGATCCAGATGCGAAGCGCCTGTTTAAGGGTCACTGTTTTCATATCCCTCAGGGCGAGAATGACCGCGCTATTACGGCTGTCATCAACGCACGATTCTCACTCATTGCTGTGGGCTGCTGTGACGGTACAGTGCAGGTTTATTCTGTCCGCGACTACGCTGGCAACATTCCTCATTCACACACTCACCAAGTTCCTGTTTCAACCGCGTCTTCAGGCGCATTTACTACCTTGAGTTATTCGCCCGATGGTTATTGTCTTTTCGCAGGGTTTGAAAAGGGCTGGTCAACCTGGAGTATGTTTGGTAAGCTCGGAAGTCATAGTTTTGGATCCGAGGAATCGACGTCGCGCGCTAATGGAGAGGACTGGCTATCTGGAATAGCTGGAGCTACCTGGGTGGGTGGCGGTTCCGAAATCCTGATGACAGCGCGCAAGCATGAAGCAATATGGTCTCTCGAAATGGCCAAGAATGCCGTCACTGGATGTTACAACGAAGCAAACGTCTTTCGGACAGTACTGCAAACACCCTCAAGTGTCATGGTCTACAGAGGGTACGACGTTCCTGACCTCACCAGCATTTCGGCGGAGCCTTTCCTATGGCACACAGCCAAGGTACCCCCGACGTACCTCTTGAATCAGTGGCCCATGCGGCAAACAGTCATCTCTCCAGATGGCCGATACGTTGCCGTAGCAGGTCGTCGCGGTCTTGCTCATTACAGTGTTAACAGTGGGCGATGGAAGACATTTGCCAGTGAGTCTATGGAGAACGAGTTCCAAGTCAGAGGTGGCATGTGCTGGCACCAGCACATTCTTGTCGCCGCGGTAGAGGCAAACAGAAAATTTGAGCTACGGCTCTTTTCTCGCGAGACGGCACTTGATTCGGCCCAGACTCTGCATACTCAGACCGTCCCGGCTCCTGTGGTGCTGGTCACTACTTCTGGCGAGGACTCACTTCTTGTTTATACGTACGAGAACTTACTATATCACTTCATCTTTACACCCCATGGGGGTTCTATACGGCTTGTTCAAGTGGGACAGATCGCGTTCCACGGTATTGTCAGATCCCCGGCCCGAGTTCGAGGTTTGAGCTGGATATTACCCGACACGCAGTTAACTGACGGCGATCCATCCCAAGACGTCGCTGTTGCTTCGGTAATCTTTCTTGTCGACGGAAAGCTCGTCCTACTGCGGCCATCGCTGAATGACGAGGGCCAGCTCAAATACGATATGCGTGTCATTGCACAAAACGTGGAGTACCACGCCAGCGTCAGGGATCAGCCGTTGCGAAATGCGAACCGACAATTAGAAGACAGCCCCCTGCGAAACGGACCGCCAGCTTTGAAAGATTCTTTATGGGTATTTGATGGGATGGAGCTCAAGGCTTGGCCAGACATTAGTGAAGTGCTCGATGTAACTGGCGAAAACGGTAAAGAGTCGCCATCCCCTGTGTCTATTCCCGTGGACTTCTATCCCCTTTCCATTCTATTAGAAAAGGGAATAATACTGGGAGTTGAATCCGACCTTGTCCAGCGCCGCGATGTTAACTTTTCGTATTTTCATTTCGCAATCAGGGTAAGTTCTCACAGAACATGCCAATGACTCTGTAGCTGACAATGAACAGACACACCTGATACTCCCAGATCTGCTACGATTCTACCTAAGGCAAAGCAGATCAGTTGAGGCATCAAACTTGGCACATCAGTATAAAGAACTTGAGTATTTTGCACATGGACTCGAAATATTGCTACATCGTGTGTTGGACGAAGAGGTGGACACCTCCCCTCAGCCTGTAGATGCTGTACTACCTCGCGTACTGTCCCTCTTATCCTCATTTAAAGAATATCTCGACATTGTACTACAATGCACACGCAAGACTGAGGTTCGGCAATGGAAGACGCTGTTTGCGTATCTGCCACAAGCTCAAGAACTGTTTGAGGAGTCTTTGCAGCGGGGATCTCTGAAGACAGCGGGAGGATATCTCATCATATTGCACACACTGGACGAGTTGGGTTCCTCGACTGAACAGTCAGTGCGACTGTTATCTCGTGCGATGCGGGAAGGCGACTGGGAACTATGCAAAGAACTTGCACGTTTCTTGGCGGCCATGGATGAAACGGGTGAAACGTTACAAGAGACCATGAAGATGGTCGAGGTGGCACTCAAGCAAGATTCAGGACAAGACGGTATAGGAAGTCGACTTCAGATCCCATCGTCGCGAGCAACGAACGGAGGAACTAGTTTGACAAGTGGCGACGAGGATGGAACCTCTGAATCCGAAAGACGTTCTGGAAGCGATGGAGGTAGTGTCGCTTCGACGGTTAGCGCCGCGTAGGTGGCAACGCATCTTTTGTGCATATGACTTTGTTTTGGAAGCCATTGGAGTTAAATTTGGGAACTTGATATTGTTACTGGGATTGGCTTGGTTGTGATATTTAGAAGAAGATCTACGGCTGAGAATCATGTGGAAAAGACATCGCAGAAATAGAGGACATAGATTATTAGGACTATTTGATTATGTTCGTGTCAGTGCATCTGAGGTGAATTAAACAAAGACCTTGTTTAGATGCTAACAATAAGTACCTAGAGTAGGTAGGTAAGATAGAGAGTCGCAGTTGAGTTACAGAGTTGTAACACGCCGTTGATTGAACCTTCCATGCTTCAAAGTGAAACTCGGTTTTGTAGGTCGATAGCGAACGGTCGGAGAATATTGTTAGTTTAAGCGTAATAAATGAATAGAGAAGATATGTCTTTTCTTTCAGTTAAGGTATTGGTGACATTGGACATTGATAGCGCTGAGGTCAAGGATAAGGTACGTACTCCACCAAGTCACGTTACCTGGTCGTTTTCAGTGGGCGGCCATCCATCTCATCGCAAATGCAGAAGGACAAGGAGAAGAGACGCAGACGCAGACGCAGACGCAGACGGCTTTTGCAACCCCACCATCAAATCCAGCCCAAGCCTACCGACCTACAGTAACCTCAAGCCCAGACCACGCAAGACCGCCGACCAGGTCAGGGTTTAACGAAAAACGATCTCTACGACACGAAACGATACGACACATACAAGACGATATCCTACGATACCCCAACGCTCACGCACAACTCAAATCAACAATATCAGGGCTCCCATCGAGTCTCGCGCATCAACAACCCAGCGACTTCAGCTTAAGCTAGGACATGGTAGCTCGTCTTTGAGCTGCCTTTGTCAATAGCTTTACTCTTTCTTCTCCGCGCCCAGCATGATGGATGACTATGTGAGCGAGTCGGACAGCGACTACACGAGCTACTGGAGGGATTGGGTGAGTCCATCGCGCACCTGTCGGACCTCCACGACCACGCATCCTTGATGTCAATCGCTGCCCGTTATCACGGTATCGTGATGGACAGTGGAAGCGCGGGGTCACAGGGGTCCTCTTCTTTTTGCCTTCGAAATTTCACATGCTAATCAGACATCTTCGCAGTTCATCTCATCGAGAGGCAACGAGTACTTTTGCGAAATTGACGAGGACTACCTTACCGACAGGTTCAATTTGACAGGACTCAACACCGAGGTTCAGTACTACCAATATGCGCTAGATCTTGTCACCGATGTCTTTGATCTCGAGTGCGACGATGAGATGCGCGAGGCCATAGAGAAATCTGCGAGACACCTCTACGGTCTTGTGCATGCCCGCTATATTGTTACGACTAGAGGTCTATCAAAAATGGTGCGTGTATTCACGATCTTCACCCATCTAATTACCTGCTGACGCCAATATAGCTAGACAAGTACAAGAAAGCCGAGTTTGGAAAATGCCCTCGTGTCATGTGTCACTCCCACCCCCTCCTTCCGATGGGCCTCTCTGATGTGCCCAATCTGAAGCCCGTCAAGCTCTACTGCGCCCGATGCGAAGACATCTACAACCCCAAGTCGTCGCGCCATGCCGCTATTGACGGCGCTTACTTTGGCACCTCGTTCCACAACATCCTCTTCCAGGTGTATCCTGCCCTCATCCCCACCAAGAGCGTGGACCGCTACGTACCCCGCGTCTACGGCTTCAAGGTGCACGCCTCGGCCGCTTTGATTCGCTGGCAGAGCTCTAAGCGCGACGAGATGCGTCGCCGGCTTCGCAAGCTTGAGATTGACACTGGTTTCCGTGATGAGATGGAGGATGAAGAGGAGGATGACGACGAGGAACTCGAGTTTGAGGGAATAGATGGCCGCATGGCTGTCGTGGAGGGCCTCTAGGAAGATGGTCAACCAATGTCTGAAGATTAGAGTGCATGTCAGGCACCGGCAAACAAAAAACAAAAAACTAAAGTCACATAAACGCAGAGCATGAACTGGCGCAAGGGGCATATACGAACATGCCTGAGACCCATCCTCGCTTTTTTAATGCCTTGTCGGTTCAACTGAAGGGACATGGATCTGCTACTGGACGAACATTCGTCGCCTCTGACTGAGGAAGGACTATTCTGTTGCTTTCGTGGCTGTTGGTTCGGTTCTGTTCTGGATTGGCGTTTGGCGGCAAGTCATGTAGGGCAAGGCTGGCAGGGTTGGTGTAAACCACAAATGGGTTAAATGGTATTTTTCTGAATTAGTTGTTCAATAAGAAGCGTTTGTTTTCTACTACATCAACTCCCGTAGTGAACCTACAAGACCAGTAACTAGGCTTTCTAGATAGAGATGAGGCTCAACACGCTTGGATGGATAGCCCATCCGCACTGAGCAGCCATATTGACGTGAGGTTCAGAAACCGGTATAATTCAGTCATTTCATTGTTCGTATCACATCGTGCCAAATATCAAGTGATCTATCTGTCCGCAGACCTTTCGCTCCGCTATTACAGAAAAAAAGGAAATCCAACCCTTCCCAAGACCCCATGGGTCCGGTCTTTACCCCTGAACCCAGGTATACGTACACGTAACGTTTGAAAAATCACACATATACAGAATGTTACAGCATCGCTTTCCTCCCCAAACTGCCGTCTTTATATAGCTCGGAGCTCAAAGGCGGTTTTCGGCATAATGAGCGTCACCATACCGGCTCTCAGCAAACCGGTTATCAGGAAACCTATTTTCTAGACGGTCCGAGTCGTCCATGCGCTGCAGTTCCACGTCTTGGAAGTTCTGGCTTGGGCGAGGTTCTTCTTGGTTAGAAGAAGGACGAGTATTTCGCTGTGCTAGAGCAGAAGTCATAGGTGGGTATGACGTGTCTCCGGACACGGCAGTATCACGCCGTGCTGGCGCGTATGAGCCAAGCTCTTCATCTGTGCCGGCATAACCGTGTCGTCCAACGCCAGCCCAGAAGGCACGCTCGTCACTTCGAGGACCCCATGCCCAGCCTGCACCAGCACGAATGGGCAAATGGTAGTAGCGGAAGGCGAAGATGGCGGCAATGAGACCCATCAAATAGCCGAAGAGAATATCAAATCCGTGGTGACGACGATCGTGCCAGCGCGAGCCAGCAATAAAAATGGAGAGACCAAAAGGCACAAGACCAAGAGCCAGGAGATAAATCGGAGGCGCAGCAGCTTGGCGACGCAAAGACTGAACCTTGGCATTTTCTTGTCCCGCGCTTCCCTTTGCAGGTCCAGAGGAGAAGGATCCGTCAAGACCACGGGCACGTGAAGGTTCGTATGGATCGACAACGGGACCAGTGTTGATGCGAGAGGGGAAAGCGGCATGACTGGCAGCTCCCGCGACAGAAGCAGCCGAGGGCATGACAAAAGGGATGGTAACGGCAAACTTGCTGGCCATGAAGAGCGAGGCGTAGATGAGACCGCCGGCAGCAGAAGAAGAGTGACCGCTGGGGTAAGAGCGAAACCCATCATCGATCTTGTACTTGTCTGTCTGTCGACAGATGTCGGCGGAAACCAGCTGTCCAGTCATGCTGCTCCATTCGAAACCACCAACAATGTATTTCTTGATATTGGCGATGTCGGGGTTGCAGCGGGAGAGGAGATCCGGTCGAGGCTTGCCAAACAAGTTCTTCATGGAGCTGGTGAAGAACCATGACAGCGTAAGAGAGAGTACGAGTCCGAGAACACCGACATGAAGCTCCCACATCTTGCGCTGCCAGATGAGGGTCTTCGGGGTGCCTTTAGGGACAGTCGGGCCGGGAACGAAGATCAAAGAAACGAATGCGACAATGACGAAAGGGACGCCGATGGCGAGGATGAAAAGGAGGTAGGCTGGAACGAGTTCATGTTCGGCGAAAGGGTATCTATTATGTTTGTTAGCTTTCTGCAGAAAGTCAGGCATGGCAAGCTGCGAGAAGACAGCATAGAAGCTGTACTCATGACTATCGTCATAGTGGTAGTGGGTATCTGACGGGACGGGACGTACGAGATGTTAGGGTCAACAAGTGAAAATGGTCGCTTGGCAGGCGCAACTTTATCGAGCCAACCTCCGATACCGACAAAGGCAAAACAAAGAAGCCAGTCGGAAAGGTAGGACAAGATGAGTCGGACAGGAAAGCGACGACCTCGCAAACCATTAGATATCGTTCCTAAACCTGAGTCGCCCATTTTGTAATAGGAATGCATAGTCCAACCAAGAAGGAGGGGAGAAGAAGATCGAGTGCCGAATCGGGGGGAGGATGTTTATTTGAACTCTGGGGCTTGTCGTCACACACTTCGAGTTAAGAAAAAAAGCCCCCCGTTTTCCGTTTGCTGCGAACGCTCAGGACTGGAGGTCTATTGCGTCTGGGGGAAATGACTGGGGGTGTGTAAAGTGAAAGAGAGTGTGCGTATGTGCGCGTGCCGAAGAGAACGAGCAAAAGTACGGATAGCCAGCTCACTAAGCCAAGCCAGGCCAAGCAAAGTAGTAGCAGCAGGAGTTTTGGGACCTCTGACTTAGTAGCTATGCGACAAAGTCCAGGATCTTTGGAGTAGGGATGCGGATATGGATTCGGCGATGATGGGCATAAACTACCTATGAAGATGATGGTGGCATATGGGATGTTGCCCTTTTTTTAAGCCCTTCTGAATTGTCTCACTCAAATCAGCCTCGGAAGGGAGCCAGTGGTGCTTGATTCTATGCTTGATTTGGGCAGGGAGCGCTCGATTTTGACTTTGTTAGAAGTTAGTCTTGAGAAACTGATGTCAGAAATGGTGACGGGGCTGAATGAATAGATCTCACAGGGGATTGGATGGAAGTCTCCTCGGTAATTGGGGGGTTACGTGGACAGCAGCCCGCGGCACTGCAGGCTCAGGCTCAGGGAGGCTCAGGGAGGCTCAGGTACAGGTACAGGTACAGGTACAGGTACAGGTACGAGCTGGGCAGGGGCTAGAGGTAGAGCTCGAAATAGCCCGAACAATCATGCTGACCAGGGGAGCTATTACGGGGGCTAAGACAACTTCATGCTGTTAATTAAAGGCCCGTCTTTTCCAGAATCCCCCTAGGTAGGTAGGTACCTAGAAGCAACCTTTTGCCATCGACCATCCTCAAAGGTTCTGTGTTTGAGCATGCGCGCGCCTGGTATTGCCAAGTAGAGATACCGCCTAAGCTGTAGGGTGAGGCTATGACGAGCCCCTGTAGGTACTTACAGCAGCGTCAGCGGCGTGAACGGAGCCTCATTGGGGAAAATGCTCGCGTGGTACCCGCTTTATGGTCCATCCCATCGTTCATCGACGACTATTTTTTTTAACTAATGACGGTCCCACGGAGTCCGGTCGTTAAATCTCAGCACAGACTCGTACGGGAGTGAGCCATCAATCATTTGCTCGTCCGTAAAGAACGTAGTAGCCATCATGAATACTTAAAAATAATATATCGTGATATGCTATTCCAGATGCCACGTGCGTGACAGTTCTTGCATGAGCCTACCTGCAGACTTTACCCTCGTATCTTCTAATATCAAAAACAAAACACTTCAAACAAATACCCTTACTCGGTCTATCTACAATCCTAGCCACCACACGCTTGTTGTCTCAGAACTGCCCTGTTTTGGATTCTGTCAATCACTTGGCTCTATTGGGTTACAACACTGATACCGTACTGTACACCGTACCTGCTTACTCCTACTAGACACGGACAATTTAGAGCGTCGCGTATGTTCCTCTACTTATGCCATCCAATCTAGCAAAGCCCCGTCGAAGTTATTCCTTGGAATGGAAGGTCATGGCCCCCGGGCCCTGCCATGATCTACACTCATTTGTTCCCGTCCAGAAGCTCCGAACATGACCGCCCAATCATGGTTGTCGAGTGAGAATTAACCTTAAAATTGGGTGTCCAATTGCGTACGGCATTGACGGATCATCTTTTGTCGCAATTAAAAGCAAAGCTTGTCTTTACCGCTCATCCCAACTCCAGAACCACAAATACAGTACGTACTACGGACAGAAATACTATTACCACAATCAAAGCTGCTGCGACGTTGGATCTTCATTTTTACTTCCCTAGGTACTTAGTTTTTGCTTACTGTCCTGCCCCATTGACTTTTGCCGCCCAGTAAGCTGTGGAGGCATCCATCCATATGTAATGAGGCTGTGCAAAGGAATCCCAGTGGGTTTGTCTACCGCCAGCGGAATCAGGGCGCTGTCCAGAAAGCGATCTTGAGCCATTTGCGTTGCTTTTCTATTGGCTGTTCCGTACCCTACGGATAATCGGATCTTGGCCTACTTGGGTATTACACAGCGGCCCCAAAAGCATAAGAGACGTAATGATTTGGTCACTTTATGCTATCTTAGACTGGCACTTAGGCTACTTTATTATGGTAGCCTAAGCTTTAGAAGACAATTCTCCTGTCACTCACCTGAGCGGTCTACACCATGATCGTGCTATTATGGAGCACGCAAAGAATACCGCCTGCACGTCCTGACCCTTTGTTGCAAACAAAGAACCCCTCACGGTTATTCGGCTTTGAGGTGGATGCAGCGCTTTCATCTGATGACACTCAAAAACTCTTTATCTTATAAAATATGTCTGTCATACATCCTGTCGCGGGCCTCTCGTCTTGACTCTTGAGCAACATTAACCGTCCGAGACCCCGCCATGTAATACGCATCGACTACAACAGTCATCGAGGACAATTAACAGGAAGCCATTGGAAGTTGCTGGCCTACGGTCATTTCTTTAAGGACAAAGCTGACCTGGCTCGCCTGTTCATCCAGCTTGTATCTACTATCGAGGCACACCATAATGTGATATCGTTTTCTCGTGGTTCTGATTAAGACGCCCACCGCGCCCTCATCTATAATTTCACATATAGTACAATGCAGCGTCATAATATACAATGCACTGGCGCCCAGCTCTTTGTTGACTTGGCATGTGCTTTTCATCCCGCCCATCAACTCATCACGCACCTTTGTGCACGCTCTTAGTTGGCCTTGTCTCGGCGCTTTCCGTTGTTTCGAGGTCGAGGCACAACCACCCACTTGTTTCGGTTGTGCTTGCGTCGGGTCTTGTAACCACTCTTGGTCTTCAAACTGCGTTAGTATCACTCTGTACAGACGATGACAATTTGGCTGGCTTACAGGAACACCCCAGGGAGAGACAGGGTGACGGTTACCCTTGGATTTACCTCTACCACCACCATGAGGATGGTCAACTGTATATTATGTCAATAATTGTTCTCTTGCAGAGTGCTTGTCAACCTTACCCTTGTTCATAGCAACACCACGAACTGTAGGTCGAATGTTGAGCCATCGGCTTCGACCAGCTTTACCCAGCTGGCGGTAGTGGTGGTGAACATTACTGGCAACACCAATAGTAGCACAAGCATCCTTGCTGACTCGTCGAACTTCACCACTCTGCAGTCGCACCTCGACATACTTGCCAGTCATGACTCTAGTACCGTCATCCTTCGTCTCCTCGTTCTTGTTAACCACCACTGCTGAAGTTCCAGCACTGCGGCAGAAGACCGCACCACGTCTGGCGGCAGATCCAACAGCAAACACTGTAGTACCAACAGGAATCATGTGCATAGGCAAGCAGTTGCCTCGGAAGGCAGTCTTGGCGGCCAGAATACCGGGATCAATGATACCACCCATGCTGTCGAGAAGATCCTGAGGAATACCAGCGCGGTAGCTGTGGACGATATCTCCGGACCTTAGCCCATCAGCGGCAAGGATGTAGGTGTGACGTCCCGTAGCCTTCTCAGTAACAAGAGCAATGTGCGCGCTTCGTCCTGGATCATACTCAATGCGCTCTACCAGATGAGGACCAGGTCGATTGCGGATGAAATCAACGGTTCTTATCCTTCTCTTCGCACCACCACCACGGTGTCGTACAGTAATTCTACCGGATACGTTTCGGCCACCCTTGGCTTGACCTTTCTTTGGGAATGTCAATGGCAGAAAAGGGCGTCCCTTCCAAAGATGATCGTTGATTGGTCGCTTAAGATGTCTCACACCGGGTGATCGAGGTTTATAGACTCGTAGAATGGCGGCTTGAGCCTCGGGGTTCTCGGCGAGCTCTTTCGGGCTGGCGGTGGTTTCGTTAGAACGTCTGATAGTCGCATAGGTGCGAGGTAAAGATCGGTTCAGCGCAAAGCGGAGGAGGCTTTGCCTCGCTGCCGCGAAGTTGAGACCGGTTTGGAGCATTTTAGGCCTCGTTCAATGTAGATATCGAGGATATTAGCAGTAGATCTTCATCGAGGCCGGTTTGCGTTCGTAAGTGGATGCTTCGATATCGGTTCGAGAGGAAGACGAGCTACTTTCGACAAAGAAGCTCATTCGAGGATGGACCGGAAGGATTGGGGGTCAAAACCAACTCTTGGGATCCCAATGTATCTCGAACAAGCGGCGAGATTGGAATTAAATAGTCCGAGACCGTCGTAAACACACCAACGCTCACCAATTGTGCCCGTCGATGTCGTTAGAGGGCCTTGTTGGAGACGTTGAAATTTCTTCGGATGATGAATAACTTTGTGCCGGCGGGACAGATTTGAGCCACATTGAAGACACGCACCGCCACATTACTGACAGACACCGTCACGTATCTGCCACAGGGCTCCCGCGAGTCTAAGTCCCACTAAAGACTCACCGCGCGACGTGGCTGGACCAATGGCATTACCGTTGATGGGCGGTTGCTAGGGAGTCAGGCCCACGAAAACACTGACTTCGGCCGGAACTGGTACGTAGCTTTTCCAAGATTGCCTGGTCCAGGGCTTTCGCGACTTGACCTGGATGCAGTCGCGTTTGGGACTGATCTCATCCTACCCGCCCCTCCATACTAAATCTTAAGACCCGTCCATCGACCGCCGTCCATGTACCGACTTTTAATTTGATTTGACTCGACCTTGACTCTCTCTTTTCTCTCCATAAACTATCTCGATAGTCTATTGCCTCCAGGACAGGCCTACCATCCGTCTGATCATCCTTGTTCAGTCTCCTCCTATTCCCCGTCAATCATCGACGTCTATCCTCCGCTGCACCAGAGCATCCATCGCTCCAGCCCTATTCGATTTTGTGCATTTTTCCTGCTACTGCACGCCGCGGTTCAGTTCGAGAATTCAAGGCGCGTTTCCATACGTCAAGTCCAGAAAAAGCCGAGCTTTTTGCATCCCCCTGTTCCCGTCAACATCCAATCCTTTGTCTCGTTGTGGGACATCACGCTTGGAAACCTGACGTACCTAGAGCAACGCGACCTGTCTAGCCGCGTAGGGGTACGTACCCACTCTAGTGGATCTCCACAACCCATCTTCCTTACCCGCTCGTCAAAACACTTCCATCGTCCTCACAACTATAAACTGTTCTTCAACATAAACATCGTCTCCGCCCCATGCTCCCCCATTACTCTTGTCCTTTCACATCACACCTTGTTTACTTCCTTCCACAAGCGTCTCATCCGGGCTGGACCACCCTTTACTAACATACAGCATCAGACGCCTCGCCATACATCTCGACTCACAACATTCCTTTCACGGTGTCTTCACCAAGCTTGTATCAAAGGTTGGTAGCCAAATTCCTCTTCCGATTCCATTGTCTCAACAACTCGCGGCCCTCTTTGTACTTGCAGTCACGATTTTAGCCATTTCTTCTTTCATGATTCTTACTCGACGCGTCGACTAACTAGCCTTCTCAGCGCCATCACCTTGTAAATATTCCATCAACAACCATTAGATAGCCAAGATGCCTACAGTAAGTTGTCGCAGCGCGACCGAGGACTCTGGTTCTCGGTATGAATCACTCATTCTAACTTAGACAGCAGGCTCGGGTCACTCGTACGCGACTCGCCGGTAACGAGAACGACGAGAACAGCGGCACAACGCGTCTTACAAGAGCCGCGGCTGCTGCTCTCAAGGTTGACGAGCTATCAATGCCTGCCAAGGCTGCCCTACAAACGAAGAAGTCCACAGTTAACGGTACTGCCGCCGCCGCCGCCAACACGCGGAAACGCGCTGCATTGGGCGATGTCAGCAACGTTGGAAAAGCCGATGGTGTAGCGGGAAAGAAGGCAAAGGGATTGGTCTCCAAGGCTGCTCAGCCAACTGGAATCGAGAAGAAGACCGCGCGACCCTCAAGACCTCTAGCAACCAAGACTACCACCAAGGTTGCCAATGGAGCCGGTACTATCAACAAACGAAAGGTGGCAGCCGACAAGCCAAAGGCCCCCGTCGACGAGAACGAACTCCCGCACAAGAAGCCAGCCGCACAAGAAGAGATTGAACGCTCCCAGACACCCGAAGAAGTCGAGGCTGAAAAGGCCGAAGTCTCTGTCGAGAAAATCGAAACTCAGGACGCGCCTATCAAGCTCCCTGCCGGTGTCAAGAACTTGGACGATGAGGACATGGATGACCCTCTTATGGTTGCCGAGTACGCAAACGAAATCTTCGAATATCTTCGCGACCTCGAGTGCAAGTCGATTCCTAACCCTCAATATATGTCTCACCAAGACGACCTTGAGTGGAAGACGCGTGGTATTTTGGTCGACTGGCTCATTGAGGTTCACACGCGTTTCCACCTTCTTCCGGAAACCCTCTTCCTTGCCGTCAACGTTATTGATCGATTCCTATCGGAGAAGGTGGTGCAGCTTGACCGTCTCCAGCTCGTTGGTATTACTGCCATGTTCATCGCGTCCAAGTACGAGGAAGTCCTCTCTCCTCATGTCGAGAACTTCAAGCGCATTGCCGACGATGGTTTCAGCGAGGCTGAGATTCTCAGCGCCGAGCGATTTGTTCTCAGCACACTCAACTACGACCTGAGCTACCCCAACCCTATGAACTTCCTCCGCCGAGTTTCCAAGGCCGACAACTATGACATCCAGTCTCGTACCATCGGAAAGTACTTGATGGAGATCAGCCTCTTGGACCACAGATTTATGGCCTACCGACCTAGTCACGTTGCTGCTGGTGCTATGTACCTGGCACGACTGATGCTTGATCGCGGTGAATGGGTACGTAAATAAACATGACATCAGGACAGAACATTCGCTAACTCAGTCGTAGGATGCCACACTATCTTACTATGCCGGTTACACTGAAGATGAAATTGAGCCTGTCGTCCACCTCATGGTCGACTACCTTGCTCGCCCTGTTGTACACGAGGCCTTCTTCAAGAAGTATGCTAGCAAGAAGTTCTTGAAGGGTATGTCTATCCAGTCCTTCCACATTGACCTCTGACTAACTCTTGACTCAGCTTCAATCCTTGCTCGTCAATGGGCCAAGAAGAACGCTGTTCTCTTTGGCATTACGGATATTGAGCTGGCTCTTGACCAAATATCATAAGTGCCTACGACAACTCGCAGAACTTACTGCATATCTTATTCGGCACCCTGAACAAACAGGATATTCGGCACGCGGTTGGAATAACATGTACCGCCGCTTCATGACGTTAATAGATCACCGACGCCCTTTGGTCACCATTTCGGGCCATCACGATACCACACATATGTTGATACTCGGGCGAGAATGCTATGAAAAGCATTTGCCGCACTGGTCTGGATTCATATTATCTTTGTCTGACTTGCGGACAGCATCTGCACTTTTTTTGTTTGCGATTGTCTGGTTATTGCACATTTTCCAAAGCATGCTTTTCGTCTTCATACATGGCGCATGGAGTCACTGGCGAAGGAATTCAAGGGCTTGGTTCGGCTGGTTGGAGTTGGCTGTGCAGACGGCCTATTCATGGGGCACTGGACGGGGAGTAATGGAAAGATGTACATCGGCCTAGGGGGTTGTTTGTTGATGCAAGCTGAGCTTAGCATCTGGCTGTCTGAAAACGGTCTCGATGATTTGAGCAAGGAGACCTCTGTACAGCTCTTTTGCATCTCGGCCGCTACCGTGAAAAGGGCCTGTGATAGAAAATTGTACATATACCATGACCGGATTACGGGAGAGCCCAGGGGGGCAGGAATGAAGTTTTACATTTAACGAATACTTGGGGTCATGCCTTTGATTGTTTATTTTTACAAGAGTCCCTGACGAGGTCGCAGTGGAACAAATTGATCCCTTTCTTGGACTGTTTATCATGTAGAAATTCATGTATTTTTACACGGTGATGATTAATGCTTCAGCGGTTGCCATTGGAAACGAGATAGCACCCATCTGGATGGGTCAATGGTAGGTTTTTCACGCACCAAGTTCCCGTCCTATTGTCGCGTCAGGCCCACTGAAAGACACGCTCTTTTGGGCATGTGGCATGCGCGATACGCACTAGCCGTAACTTGGCTGCACCTGCTTCCTACCTATTGATTTGATCTGTGGCTGAGGTCTCTAGCTTGATACACCAGCCTGTACTTCATCACCATCCAACTGCAACCTATTTCAATACTCTGAGATAGGGCCAACTTATCGTGTTCGGGCTTCTACAGGATCTCAGAGATAAAAAAACAAGACCTGTTCAATACAGTGGCTTATTCATTATCGCTATCTTCTTGGTGATTATTTGATGCTGACCGCCAACTGAGCTGGGCGCAAGAGTTCAAAGGGCCATCAAACTTATAAATCAACAGCCAGCCTGGTTGCAACGGCCCCTCATTCGACCATCATGGCACCAGTGCTCCGAGCAAGACAGAGTCTGTCCAAGGATAAGTTCTCTAGTTATTTTGGGAACCTCAGGAGCCAACCCTATAACGACGCCAACAACTCTAGAGGTTCAAATCCTCACAGGTATACACGCACTATCTATGGCGTTACGTTTAATTGGTACTTACTAATATGAATTTTCAAGCTTACGTTGCATTGCGTGGAATCCTTTGGGAACTCTGGTAGCAACAGGCTCGTCAGAGAAGGTTCTTAGAGTGTGTGAGTTGATCGACCCGCGAGCTTGACTAATCCCAATGCTAATATGAAGTGGAATAGGGAACCCCGAGAAACCGCATGTAAAGTTCTCAACGGAGCTCAAAGGCCATTCAGCATCGATTGAGAAGGTGGCATTCAATCCAACCAAAGATGCAGAGCTCTGCAGCGTGAGCAGTGACGGTGTGGTCAAGTTCTGGGATGTGCGGACGAAAGCATGCTTCAACGAGGTCAAAGGACTTGGGGACGCCTTCACTCTTGTCTGGGCACCAGACGGGAACTCACTTCTTGTCGGGAATAAAGCAGACACCATCTATGTTCTCTCACCAACTCAATCTACGCCTATTAGCACTCATCAACAGTCGGTGCAGACCAACCAGATTGCATTCTGTTGGAGCGGCGAGAAGATCTTCGTGACCACAGCAGAGGGCCGCATTCGGGTCCTGTCGTATCCGGGTTTTGAACCTGTGCTGCAGAGCAAGCATGGCGATGAGACGAGCGAGTATGAGCTGAACGGGCATACATCGTCGTGCCTGACAGCCGACCTACAACCCACCGGACGATATCTGGCGACGGGTGGTTCAGACTCAATCATTGCGCTGTGGGACACAAACGACTGGATATGCCAGAGGACGATCACTAGGATGGTCGGGCCCGTCAAAAGTCTAAGTAAGTTCATGGCATTTGACTGTTTTGATACAATTGCTGATCGTTTGTTACTTAGGCTTTACGTTTGACGGTAGTTTTGTCGTGGGTGGTAGTGATGAGGGTAAGCACCCCTTTTCTCTGGGCTACAAGTATTATCACTAACATCGTGTAGGGTCTGGGCTAGAGATATCACATGTCGAGACAGGAGAGCACGTACACACATTCAAGACGGCGGGTGCTTGTCCTGTAGTTGCTTGGGCTCCAACGCGGTATTGCCTTGCTTACAGTGATCTAGGTATCTTGAGGATTGTGGGTGTTGACATTGATAGAAAATAAGGCATGAAACTCCTCGCTTGGTAGGGAAACCAGTGCAAGGTATAGGTCGTTTTCACAGTATGCCAGTCAACTATTAAACAGAATTATATAACAAAACGAGCCTGTGGTGGCTGGCTCGACGAAATGATAGAAAGTGCCGATTCATAGACTTGATACTGTGTGTCAGACGGAGTAAATGATGACCGGTCCACTGTGTCCTTGACGTATCTAGATAGATAGCTGACAGGCGTCACCAGCTTTGTACAAGAGCGATGTGCACAAGGTGGACAGCGAACAGAGAGACCGCTGGAAACTACCAAAACGTGCACAATGATCTTGTATCGACCATGAAGGGTTAAGGGGCTTAGCTTCGCAGTTGTGACATAATTCAGGGGCGGCCATTCGACGAGGCAGTGCAGCAGTTACATGGGGAGGGAAGTGGTATCAGAATGCGATACTCAGTAGTCAACCGAGGTATCGAATCCAGCTGCAAGATGGATTTCATAGATTCATACAAATTTAGCGACCTTTAGAGACAGATACATTTAGCAACTATCGTATCGGTGTTTGATATTGTGTCCGAAAGTAAAGATTATCTCATGGTTTGGTAGGCTGTCGTTGGATAAGAGCTGATGCACAACAAACGCCCTGAACAATACCAGAAATCACACAAGGGAGACATACCAGCATCTTGCCAACGGCATGAAACCCGTCACTACAACATATGGCGGTGAAGATAGCAATTCAGATCTATGTTGCGTTACAGAAACGCAGGCAGTCCTGTTGAGCTACCTAACCTACACCACCCAGGTATAAGGGAGAATTTGGTACGACTAAGCTGAATAAGCATATCCCAACCTCGACAGAGATCCTATACGAATACGGCTGACGAGCTTTATTGCTGTTTAAATAGGTAGGCAGATAATGCTTAACTGAGAGCTGGCCGGTCAGTAAATGATGGTTGCCGCTAGTAGCACGGAACGAAGCGAAGCGCGTGGCTGTGCCACTTGTGATGATTCAAGGTTGAAACAGACTCATGATTGTTTGAATCACTTATGTTGAGGGCACCTAAGTATTCAGTAGATATACTGCCAGATAATTGAAATAGAGTAGCAACATACCTAGGTAGGTATAAGCGCATGATAACTACCGAAAATTTGCGGAGAATCCAGGATAATATCAAGAGATTCACCCATTCCATCCATTATTAATACTCCACAGGGACCCGCGGACCCCTACCTTGCAGATACTGCACTGTAACTGGCTGTAGGGCTGCTCAAACCCGCTACAAACGTTCCCCAAGTTGGCGTGCTACAGTACAGGTCAAGCAGACGCCAGGCAGCCAAGTGTATCGCGGCGGCAAGCACAACCGTAGACCCGTAGACTGCCGTGGACTTTGATTGTTACCACCAAATGTCCCCACCTCACCTGCACCTGCACATGCCCGTTGCCATAATACCACATAGGAGGAAATCCGCCAAACCCAGGCGACTCCCCGAGATGAGTTAAGCTTGTAGGTCCCACTTGTCTCCGTGCCGGCCTGGCCTTTAACTCCGTAACACCTCACGGTTGGGTGAGCCTGAATCTCATCTCTTCATGCTTGCTCTTGCTCGTGCTCCGTACCGCCGTGCCCGTTCCGGCTTAAACCTGTCTCGAAATCTTCCGGACTCCGCGACAAGCTGTACTTGCTTTTTCTTTACCGATCCCTTCAACTCTCCGGATCTCGTCCCGCTAGATGCGGACCCTTACAATTGTGGAATTCCGCTGAGCATTCTTATCCCCGCCGTCTTATCAACCATCTTCGACCCCAAATCTCAAAACTCGAGTCTCGACATCGATCCCGACACCATCATATAAGCCACATACATAACCATCCATGTCGAATTCACCGGAAAATGCACCTGCCATCAGCGGCCATAAACGACCTCGAAACGACGACGCCGATGGAGACGATGGCGCGCTTCAGCAGGACGTCCCTGACAACGCGAGTGTGCCTAAGCCCAAGCGACTGGCTTGCATGATATGTCGAAAGCGCAAGCTCAAGTGTGATGGTGTGCGACCCAGTTGTAGTACTTGCTCTCGCCTTGGCCATACTTGCGCCTACGATGAACAGCGCAGGAAGAGCGGCCCCAAGCGTGGCTATGTGAAGGCCCTCGAAGAGCGACTGAGTGAGTCTCGTTCCTGATCTGCTCCCAAGGTTTGTTCGCTGACATGCCATGTCCAGAACAAGTCGAAACGCTATTGAAAACCCAAGACCCTCCTCAAAACGTCCCCAAGACCGTCAATGTCGCTATGCCTGGCCCAACTCAAACAGCCTCTCCCGCAAACCTCAATCTTTCGACTGCGCCAATAAATCTGACAACAGATCGCAACATGGACCAGCAGTGGAACTTTGTTGATAAGTCACCGCAGCAAGGTGTTATTGAAGATTTCAACTTCAATGCCAGTATGAATATGGGCATGAATAACGTCGGAGGAACCTTTACATGGGAGATGATTGGTCTAGGTCTCGAGGAACCGTTGCCGCCACAAGATACAATCGACGAGCTTCACCAAATATATTTTGAAAAGGTTCACCCGTCCATTCCGATGATCCACAAGTATCGTTATCTTGCCGCCATGAACCTGTTCGTTACGCCTTTCTACCGTTGAAACTTAAGTGGCTAATCATGTTTTCACAGGGCTCCGAATCAGCGACCGCCGGTCTGTTTGCGATATGCCATGTGGACTCTCGCATGTACAATTACAGACAAATATGCGGACCTAAAAGATCTCTTCTACCGGAGAGCACGCAAGTATGTCGAAGGAGACTACGTCAAAGGTTATGGAGAGCACATGATCTCTATCGCTCACTGCCAGACGCATACTCTCCTGGCCTCTTATGAGATGAAGATGATGTACTTTCCCCGAGCTTGGATCAACACAGGCTCTGCTATCCGGCTTGCACAAATGTGAGTATTTCTTACCTATCTGTAGCATTTTTCGGTACTGACGATCACAGGACTGGGCTTCACAGACTGGACGGAACGGGTCTTGATGTCAAGCAATGCCTTGCACCCCCCAAGGACTGGACAGAACGTGAGGAACGACGTCGAACATTCTGGATGGCCTTCTGCCAAGACCGTTACGCCAGCATTGGCACTGGATGGCCCATGACGATTGATGAGCGTGACATTATGACCAACCTGCCAGCTTCAGAAGATGCATACAATATGAGTAGACCCGAGCAGACACAATCCCTAGCCGAGTGCACCAGTCCCATGGGTGCGGGTAAGCTTTCTTCATTTGGCGGTATCGTGCTCATGGCATGTTTATTTGGCAGAAACTTGGTACATTTGCACCGTCCCGATGCTGACGACCTTGATCATGATCTCAATGGTCCGTTTTGGAAGCGACACCGGCAGATGGACAATATACTACTCAACACATCCCTCTGCCTCCCACCACAACTGAAGCTTCCTACTGGCCTATCTAATCCTAACATTGTCTTTACAAACATGAGCATACATACATCGACGATATGCTTACACCAGGCTGCCATATTCAAGGCAGAGAAGAATAAGCTGCCAGCGTCGGTCAGCGCCGAGAGCAAAGTACGATGCATAACAGCTGCCAATGAGATTGCCAGCATTATGCGCATGATATCTCATATGGATCTTTCCACAGTAAGGACAAAACAATTGAGTTGCTAGTACCGAAGAGAAGGCTAACGTGCTGTCAGGTTAACCCGTTCATATCATTCTGTCTATATGTATCTGCGCGAGTATTTGTGCAATATCTTAAGAGTCGACCGGATGATAGTCAAACAGCTGACTCGCTACGGTTCCTGCTCTCAGCGATGAATGCACTGAAGCGGCGAAACCCCCTGACTGAGTCATTCCTTGTTCAGCTGGACGTCGACCTGGAAGCTCTTGCATTGAGAATTCCCAAGCTCAAGACGGCTTTTCCACGTAATACCGATAGCGTATGTTAACACAAACTGGACAGTATTCAAGTATATGCTAACACGACCCAGCCCGGTACAACAGGAGCACCCAGAGGCGCTAAATGCGATAACCCTGAAGGATTCCAGGGCATAACAGCGTATCGCAACGAATGCAATTACATGAACCCCTCTGACAATGACATCAACCAACCAGGACCACCCGACATAGTCGAGCCCAACAACGACATGCCAGGTATGTCTGTCGCAGGTGATGGAAACTTTGGAGCACAGGCATGGATGTCATCGGAGCAACATATACCATCAATTCTTACACCTAGTTCGGGAGCAACTTTTGAGAAGACTGGATCAGGAAGTCGGACCGTCTCAGGTTTTGGGGACATGACAGGAGATGGCCAGGACGCTTCAGGGTCTCCAGACGCGATGCAATCGAATCGACCAACACCAAACTCAAGCACGGGATCCGATCAGCGGAATCATCTGGCACCTGGACAGATGAACAGATCAGGGGTCAACTCATTCAACGCAAGTCCCATGTCGCCAAACCAGAACATGATGAACCCAGGCGTACTCGATGGTAGCACACAGGGCTTTTTTGCTGACACATCTGGTTTCGGTATGCCAACAAGCTTGGACCAAAGCGGAGGGTTTAGCATGCCCGATGGGTGGGCGGATATTCATGGACAGGCAGGTGTTCCCCAAGTGGGCGAAGGGGTTTTGAGAGCATTGATGAATATGGGATCTATGGACGCGATGGATCTAGGAACGTGGGAATCAAGGGACACTTGAAACCGAGAGGTAACGGATGTCCAAGGGAAAACGAATCTTTCAGGATCAGATGATGAAAACCGGGCTCGGGAGAGCCAGTAATGCGATGCTCAGAATGCAAGAGAAGGAGGCGAAAAGCCGCAGATGGTCAACAATCTATGGGGGGCGTCTACACGGGACAAACATGTCGACTATATACTGTACAGTACGGGTTTGGTGAGCCGATGGAGGGAATGCCTTAGAGTCGGGCTCCCCGGGCTATAATGAAGATAACGCCATTTTTCATGTTCACAGTACTGCCGAAGGGGGACACAGAACGTCTCATCGATACGCCATGACTGACTGAAGCCGTTGCTAGCAATTTCGAGAACACAAGGCGATTCTACCGAACAGTTTATCAACAATTAAGAGCCACGCCCGGTTAGCTCAATCGGTAGAGCGTGAGACTCTTACGAGTACGCGATCTCAAGGTTGCGGGTTCGACCCCCGCATCGGGCTGTTCCTATATTTCGATTGCGAGCGTTTGCGAGGCTTTCTTTTTATCTTTTTTTGCCGGTTTCTAGAAGAGATTTTCTCTTCGATGATCTTTTAAGTGGTAGTACTAAGTGGGTACTGTCTGTGCGATGGTAGTGGGGCTTCGGTTACCTGCAGGTGCGGCTCAAATACACCGGCCCCTCCTCTTTCCTTGGGTGACGTGAACATTATCGGGAAGAGCACGCGTGTAATTCCATTTGACAGTGGATCTACTAACTTAAATAAGAGTCGGCTAGGCTGTGACGGTGCTGTAAAGAGACCCAACTGTTTTACCTGTTATCTGGTACAGCGACCAAATGGCTGCTGGAGCTTCGCATACCCCGCCTCCGGGCTCCGTCTCCGTCTCTGTATCCGGGCCCGGGCTATCGGCGGCATTCTCGGATCCGGGCCTGCCACAACAGTATCGCATTGCACTTGGACTCAACATGGATGGCTACATTACTCCTGGGATAGAAGAAGCATATCGCCTGCATAACATGCAGAGCGGCGCTGCCAATGCTGCACCAACGACCTCTGGCCAGTTTGGTGTACTTGCGCCAGCAACAATACCAGAATCAGTCCAAGCACAGCCAGCTATACGGGCTTCTAATACTCAAATTCAAGGGCATGAACAGCAAGTCAAGCGATCAAATGGTCAGCTGAGCACCAAGATTGTGATTGATCCTCCAAATCTTGAGGAATGGAGGAATAAGTTATTCAATGTCGACGAAACCATCGTCCTTACACATGAAGAGTAAAACTGTCTTTTTCATACTGTCACAGGCTTTCCTAATACTAGCAGGTTCGAGACGTATTTCCCACATGTAGACAACGTCTATTCTCATCGCTCGACGCAACGCTACAAACGAAAACCCTTCATCTCCCACTACTGGGATTGCCGCATGAAAGGTCGCCCGCCAGGGACACCAAAGTCTGACGACCCAAATAAGAAGAAACGCAAGCGGACTTCTCGTCAGCGTGATCTGTGCGATGTCAAGATCAAGATTACTGAGTATTTCCCCGACGCTCATGTAGAGTTCGGCGAGAATACCTTTCCTAGTTCTGATGCACCAGGCCAGCGCCTGTGGACGATACAAAGAGTGAATGGAAACGGAGGTAATGGGAAGGGCGACGGTGTAGCCGGACCCCACAAGCATACGCTGGAAAGAAGTGACGAGATTAAGAAGAGTAGTGTACAGCGGTACGTGGCGAAGCAGGGCAGCCTGGGCAGGACAGATGAAAAGGCTAAGGAAGTTCGTATACTCGACATGAACACCAAAGTGGAAGATATGCTAATATCTGGGCTTGTGTAGAAATCCGGCCCAAAGGCTACTGGCGCGGCACTCGCAACGATCAGAAGGCACGCCAAAGAAAACAATTTCAAGTTTTATGCATCATGTACTTGGTATGTCATCCTCGTAGCCTTTCCCATTGGAACTCACTCTGATGACTTAGTCCATTCTCACAACGTGTCTGGATTGCTTTGGAAGCAAAAGCCATGTCCTACCAATATTGCGAAACTTGCCCTTCCAGTCACACGGAGGAACTCCTCTTGGATAATCCTCGCGACTGCTTACCCATCATAAAACATGACGATTGGGAATGCTCAGAAAGCACCGTCATACTAGAATATGTGAGTTTTGAACGGTGGGGTTTTGCATTAAGGAACTGACGGGCTTTGTGTAGCTTGAGGACCTGGGGAAAGGAACGTCACTGCTTCCTTCAGATCCCAGATTAAAGGCCAAGTGCCGTTTATGGATTGATCATGTGAGAGTTACCGGTCGAGTCTAAGAAAAGAACTAACCGAGGTAGATAAATCGTCATGTTGTTCCAAATTTCTACAACCTTGTGCAGAATCGAGACACAAGTTTTGAGCATGAAGCTGCGGATCGTTTACAAGGCAGCATAGATATCCTTGTTAGGGCTGCTGATGATAAGGTAAATGGCGGCTTGTTTCGCTGATTATCCGTCCAGTATTCACTTTGGTATCTACTTCTGCTCAGTTCGCTGACTTGGCGGAACCTCAGGGACCTTTCTTTCTCGATCAGAACATCTGTCTTGTTGATGTACACCTGGCACCTTTCACCCTTCGTTTAACGAGAGTTCTCGCCCCTTTACACAGATGGCGGCCCCCGCCGCCTGGATCGCGCTGGGCGAGGTGGCTGGACGCCATCGAGGGAGACGCGAGTGTAGGAGCTACTACTAGTAACCGTGCTCTATATAACGAGATATCTGACACTCATATGGGGTATGGTGTAATGCAATAATTAGTGAATCATGACTGCTGTGTAGGGACACACATCTACGAGAGTTACCCAAGCATATACCCTCGCGCCTCGCTTTATATCGAGGTATGTGGGGATATCGAAGCCGGGAGACCATTTTGATAAGCGGATATACGCTGTGCATAACCAGCGGTACAGTTTCTTAGATAATATAAATATATTGGCTATTGCAGGGTCTTCATAACAAAAAGGTTGCCGGGTGTTGGAGTAGGCTATGTAGTGCCATCTGGCACCGATGGGTCACTTCTCGTGGAGCCTCTCTTCCTCCTCTTGATAGCATCCCACTTCTCTTCAATCGTCACAAAGTCCCCGCCAAGTCGAGCTTTGACTCTGCCTTCACCAAGCTCTTCAAGTGTTTTAGACTCAAGGTAGCTCTTCCCATCGTACTCGACTCGGCGTTGTGGATCAGGCAAGTATGCCCAGGAGAAGATAGCCCCAACAGCCGCGACTGAGCCAAAGAGGAGGAATATGAGCCCCTGTCTATTTTCAGCCTGATATGATTGGTTTATGCCATACACCACAAGAACGGCAACGAGACTTCCGAGCTTCCCAGCCGCTGCAGAAATACCATGACATAGACATCGATAGCAGGTTGGGAAAATTTCGGCCGGTATTATAAATGTCAAAGTATTGGCGCCTAGTGATGCATTCTTTGTCAGCTTGTCACGGAAAGCAAAGTAAAGAAGTCGGCCAACTTACCAAAGTTAAACATGAAGTGGCAAATGGCCACAAATACTACTGTAGCAGGAGCGCCTTGTTTTTGATGGACGCCATAGTAGACGCATCCGGTGATAACAAAGAAGCCAGCTAACAGAAGAAAGGACGCTGTGAGCCATTGACGCCGGGGAATACGATTTGCAAAGACAACGAAGCAAGCACTGCCTGCGATAGATGCGAGTGAGACAGTTAAGAGATACTGCTTTGTCTGCTCGATAAGAACATCGTAGATGGTATTGCAGGGATGTGTTGCGTCGGTTGACCAAACTGGAAGTCCATTGATGGCCCAGTCTGGTACAGTTGAGTTGCCTCCACGAAGCGATGATGTCCAGCATTCAAGGGAGCTATCGATCTTGGTCGGTGTAGTCGTTGCCCACATAGTTGACAGTGTACCTCTATTGTCCAGGCTCATTCCATAAAATGAAACGTCCAAGAAAAACCATGTTGCTGCCGTGCCCAAAAGATATGCCCAGTTACCATCGCGGATAAAGTAGTTGTGGAGGTCCTGTCTTGAAAACTGGACAGGCATCGTTTCTTGAGAAGGATTGCCGACATGCGTACCATCTCCAATACCATTTGTTCGATAAGATGGTGCGCCGCGTGATGCCACCTGATAAGTTGTCGATGTTTGAGTCTGGTTGAGCTGACCCATTGGGAACGAATTCGACCCAATTCTAGCACCGCTCATAGAGCGCCCATCCGCACCACCACCAGGAAGGGATTCTATACCGGCCCCTTGTGGAGCACCATAGATCCTTTGGGTATTTACCAGAGCCACTGCTGGTTTATTTCGAACTTCTAGACTGTAGATACCGCAGTCAAAAAGGAAGAAGCGAAAGATAATGGCAAGGAGCGCAGGCACAGCCCCTGAACCGATCACAATGCGCCAAACGCCATCCAACGCCTTCTTACATTCTTCCTCATGTAGGTTGTCAAGACCACATCGCATTCCCTGTAGATCGTGGCTTCGTTGAAAGCCCAGGAGCACGAACAGGCCCACCAGCTGCGCCAGCGCCTGGCCGATAGGTTGCATCATGAAAACCGAGGAAAGCATAGTCGCGCGAGACTGTGTACTAGACCATTCCGAAGTGATGACTGCGCTGAGGGGATATTCAGCTCCGATTCCTGGCACAAATGGGTCAGTATCTAAGACTTGAGGGTTGGGTTGTGGTTGTAGTAGAAGTAATACAACCAGGGGCCTCACGAACCTATGCCCATTACAAAACGCCACCAAGTAAATAAGCCCAGGAAAGAAAGATCATTGTAGCCGCGACTGCTCGTAGCGACACCAATCGTTGAAACGATAACCAGGACAAGCTCAATGCCGTAGAGGCGAGTTCGGCCATATCGATCCGCGAGATACCCAAACAAGACCTGGCCTACCACAGACCCGAAGAGTGTGAAGAAGTTAATAAGCAGACCCGACCACTCTGGGCCATTGGGCCAGTAAACGAATGCAACCGAAGCGAGAATTACATTCGTTGAAAAGAGGTTATATCTATGCAACGTTAGGAGGTTCCAGACGGTTAATCATATAACGTGACGATATGGTTGCATCGCCATCGTCAGTGGACAGAACTTACGAGTCTGTAAGAAATCCAGAGGCGCAAACACCCCAGATTCGAAAATTCCACGAATTTAAATCGAGCTCGTAACGTAGTTGTTGGCGGTCCTAGGGGTTATGATTAGCTCTATGGAGTCGGAGTCGCCTTGACAAGGGAACCTATGCGATATACCCTGACAGAAAGACAGCGGTTGATAGGCAGCGCATTGACTTACTTGAGCATCTTGCGATGGTAACGCAGAACTGTCAGAGCCCAGGAAACCGCGGTTCTGGCGCAACGAATATCTTGAGAGAAGAGGCATGATCCGCGACGGGGATGAAAAGCGCGTCGCAAATGTCCCTGTGAGCACGGGTGGCCTTGGATCTGGGGTCGTAGGACCCAAGAATTTCAAATCAGGACAAGTGCTTAAACTGCGGGCAAGCAATACCCAAGCAAGAAGAAGACGGATGTTATTCTCATGAACATGGTACTAATGCAGCAAGTAGAAGCATGATAGAACGGAAAGGGCAAACAAACTATGTTGTTTACAAGTTGAAGCGAGCTGCGCAGTCCAGAGTATGGATGGCGTGAGATGCCATCGCAAAAGTGTGTGTCAGTTAAGGACTGTGCTGTGCGCCGAGTGCACGCCGTAAAGATAGTCTCCTTTAGAGCTGAAGGGACCCTTGGTTAAGGCGCACTTGGCCTCACTTGGCAGAGTCCTTCAATGATATCTAGTTACCCTTGTCTTCATATGCGGGAGGGCGGCCGGAGCCTAGGGGCCGACATACGCGGACTGAATAAGGGATCTGTACGTCTCCGAGCGAGCGGTCTTGATGGGGCACTAAATGTGACAAGAAAATATCCTTGGTTGTCCGATCTGATGAACAACAGTACATATGACAGTGGCCGAGAAAGAGAGAAACAAGAGCGAAAAATGCGAAGACATGGACCGCTTCAGTGGTTGAGTAGGGGTCCCTTGCATCAGTTGTCAGCCAGACCAGACAGAGACTCATTAGCTTGTGTGGGTACATACTCAAGTTGGTCGAGGACTAAAGGAAATCAGCTCCAATAGATCAATTTCGAAGCCCAGAACCACTGTGGCTTGTAGACATGCAGTCATCCAATTCAACTTGACGTTTTATGTATGAGAGTAGAAGACATCGATGACAGGGCACGTGGTGTTGAAACTGAGTGACAGAAAAGGGAAGGCAGTTTGGGGTTGCATTAGTACCTGCCTCGACACTATGGGAGTATTGGCATTTAAGAATTAAGGAAGGAACAGATGCTGTTGTCTGTCTATGGCAGGCGCTGCCAGGCAATATGCCTCCCAGCTAGAGCTTTATCCTCACCAGAATACCTAGGTAGGTATGATAAGAATACACGATGCGTCCTTGCTCTAATGCTGCATACCTTACTATTGGAGAGAACCGATCGATCCCGCACTTCTTGAACAGTCATCGATTGAAACATACAGCTTCTGAGAGGGAATCAGCTGTCACTTGGAAAAGGACCAGTAATTGCCCAGAGGCACAGCAACCCAGCACGTTCAGTACTTATGGATATAAGCTAACTAGTGCCTTCAAGGTGGATACTGTAACACAATAGCTAACGTTAGCTCCGCGGCTCTGCCCAGAAAAGACAAGGATGCCTGCTGGCTGACTTTGCTCTTCTTGTCGCAACAAGTTCTCCAAGACATCGAGGTTGTTTTAATAACAGCTAAAACTCATTCATAGCTGATCAAAAACCAAACCATGGCGTCCACATGCTTGAAACATACATGGGCCAAATAAGAACGGCGGCCCAGACACTCGGAACTGACAGGACATACGGATATACAGTACCTAGACAGACAACCAGACAGCCAGACCTCGGTCTAGCTCCAATCAGCAAAAGCAAAAAAAGAAGAAAAGACCCCACGAGATCCAAGCTTTCTTGGCCATGGTAGCCCATCAGGATGCCGCCTTGGCCCCCGTGCTTGATGCTCCCGATGTTAGTGGACAACCAATTGAAGACAAGCTTCTGCCCATGTGGCGTCGACCCTTGGCTGTCGATTGCACAACGTTTTGTCCATCTCCCCGTCCTGTGGACGACCACTATCGATGCTTTTATATTCGTCTACTGGTAATAACTGACCCTTCCGCAGCTTTGCAACAGGCGGCGTGCAGCGTTCCTGTCTATGTGTGGCTAGGCCTGTAGTCTTGGCTAGGTGCCGACTGACGCGGGTCTCTCGACGTTAGGATTCGGGGAAGCAAGGCCTACGTGCCCCTCATTGACTGTGGAAACCGACCGCGTCTACGGAATTTATCTTTCCATCGCAAAGTGATGGATGATGCTGGTTTGCATTGCAGTTGTTCATGGGCAGACAAGAGACAATCTGGCTTGGTGATCTGGACTTCTTGGAACTCTACTTGGAACTTTGGACTCTTGAATTCTAATTCTGTCTTGTCCTTGCCGCGTTTGTCTGTTACTATCACGACTGCTTTGGTGCTTGTACTGCAGGGAGCTTCATCATTTACTCACTCAAAGCTACCGTCTATCTCAAGCTCCCCTTGGTTCGGGAAGTTGAAGTTTAGTTTTCTGCTGCCGTATCAAAGGTACAGGCGAGTGCACCAACGGCTTTCGGGACCACCCCTGCCCAATCCAGTGCTTGAGTCTGTCCAGACTGAGTGTGCGCGGTGCCTCCACGTTGTATCGCCGCCCTCTTGTTGAGAGTTTGTTTTTGCGCTTGTCCAGGCATTGGCAATATCAAGGGCTCAGCAACCAAGAGATTGCCGAGCCTAGTTCCTATATTGACACGAGCTTCCAAGCAACCAATTTGACCGTTACTCGACGCTCAAGACAAGGTGTAATAACGGTTTTAGGTCTGATCTTCGATACAGCGCCGGCGCAAACCACTTGCACCTCCTGTACCGTTGTGACCGTGTCATGACATGTCCCCACCGCTCGGTCAGTCAGATCGCCCTCGACTGCTACCAGAGACAGCATGTCGTCCTCGGGCTCATCATTTACTTCATCATCTCTCGGTCGCCCTCCTACCTACGGACGAGCATATGTCAGTCCCGTTGATTCGACCTGGACTACTCCGACCTCCGGCATATCTACCATCTCTGCTCCGACCACGGAGGGATCAGGAACCGGGACCTCAGTACTTGATCTTGGACCTCCAGGGTTCCAAGCAACAATGTGCGAAAGCCGTCGGTCCAATTGATGTATAATGTTGCTGATCCCGATGCTGCAGAATACTCTTCCAAGACACTGCCGACGAACGGGTTGTTTATCTAGGGCCTTGGGAAGTGGTGGGCTCCGAGCAGCGTCGTGTGCTCTGGCAGGGCAGCTATCAGAACGAACTGCTGGAACACTACTGTGCGTCGACTTCTGGTGTTTCGGATGAACTGTTAGCTAACTCAATTCGCCCCCAGTGCCCTCAGATACCCCCTCTGATATACATCCGCATACGCTGCACTCCCGCCATCGCCCGTACTACGACGCTTCCGATATGGAACGTTACGTGACATTTCAGGAACCTCACCGGGTTCGATATACCACTGATGAAGGAATTTGCATACACGATCAATACATCACAATCAGATACGAATTCACAACAGTCGAAAGCTCTATCCAATTCCAAGGAGATTTGCGCAGGAAGGACCTGGTCGACTTTTACGATGTCGACGTTGTCTGGACAAACGTTCATGGACGTACGGACGGCTTTGGCAAGGTGAAGGGAATAGGCGCAATTCAAAGGCTCAAGTTGTGGCGTGATCGATATACTACCTTTCACTCGCTTAGTGTATGCGCGAACAAGACGGATGGTCAATATCGAGAATACCATATACACTGTTTCGATGGTGAGCTTCGTGGAAGGGACGACCGCGCGAAACAGCTTCGACTCAATGCATCCAGCCGGCGACACAATTCGGGCGAAGACCATCATTCACACCGACGCTTCTCGCTACCGCACCGTATGCGATCTCGAACAAGAACAACTGATTCTTCAGAGCCCAGATCCGTACAACAGCCAACCCTTGACATACGATATCTAGCGATACAGTTTACTGAGCGCCAAGGTAAATAAGATCTGCCTACAACGGCTTCTTTGGCTAATCCCAAGGAAACACCGATGCGCCGTGTGATATATCAGCTAACAGTCAGGTCAGCATACCGTCGATTCATTGAGACCTGGCTTTATTGCCACAGTTCAGACCGTGAATTCAACGGCATCCCATTCCCGCCGAACCATTTCGAATTACCCTCGCCGCAGATTTTGCCGGGACATTCTCCCGATTTACCGGTATCAGGCTGGCCGAACCATACGCTTGACTCGGTGCCAGAGCCTTCGGATACGGCCGAAGCTACGCCCTGAAGAGTTGGATTTGTGTCAGATGGCATATATATTCAGTAGCCAGTTGCACCACTGAGCCGGACCACATGTTCATGCTGCGATGCAATACGCCGTTAAAGCTGGGTGGGGTGACAGTTGCGCAAGGGTCCAGACTGACAGCTCACATCTTCACCTGTCAAACTCAAAAGTAAATGTCGACCGACTGAGTGATAATCGACAGCCGCCCGTGGGGGGTTGGTTGGAGTATCAAAATAGGAACAAGCTGTATACAATGTCGCTGTCTGTGGGCAGATTACGAAGGGGAAATACTCGCAGCCCCACACCAACTCTCAACACCCCGCGGTGCCTGGATCAGACCATGGAGCTTGTGTCGTCATTGAGATGCACAACCTGCCTGCCATGAAAGATGGGAGTCATAAAATCTAACACAAGCTCCCTTCCTTGGGTTGACATAACTGCCACAAACTCAACTCGACTCCAACCCCTCGGTTTCTTTCCGAATCGCTTTATCGACCATGAAGGTCATTCTCGCAATCAACGCCGGCTCCAGTTCGGTCAAGATCTCAGTTTACACTGCCGACAAGAATGCAGAGCCTCGCCAAATCGCAGAGGCATCAGTTGGCGGTTTAACTGCCCCGCCAGCGTCTCTCACGTATTCACGCGATGGTGAGAAAGTGGTCAAGGCCAAGGAGGTTGCTGAAAGTGTCAAGAACCAGGAGGATGCATTTGATCTCCTACTCAAGACTTTCATCGAAGATAGTGAGTTGAAGGAGATATCTTCAAAGAAAGACATCGCTATCGCTAGCCACCGTATCGTCCACGGCGGCGACTACGACCGATCTCAAGTCATCACTCAAGATACCTATCATCATCTTGAAGAACTCAGCGACCTGGCACCACTTCATAACGGCGTTGCCTTGAGTATCGTCGATACATGCATCAGCGCGCTGCCCGGTACGGTCAACGTTGCCTGCTTCGACTCACAATTCCACACAACTCTACCTCCTCATATTTATACATATCCCATCGATCTCAAAATCGCAAAGAGCAACCGCCTGCGCAAATACGGGTTCCACGGTATCAGTTATGCCTTCATTACCCGATCTGTCGCCCACTATCTTCAAAAGGACGCCAGCAGCTTGAACATGATCGCTCTGCACCTGGGTAGTGGTGCCAGTGCGTGCGCTATTAAGGGCGGCAAGAGCTGGGATACGAGTATGGGGCTGACGCCTTTGGCGGGCCTTCCTGGTGCTACCCGAAGTGGCAGTGTTGATCCAAGGTAAGACGCCCAATGCCTCAGATGCCTATATACAGAGTTCAGATCCCAGAATGATGCCCCACCGGATGTAGCGGAATACCACTCTCATCACACCATGCATGAGATGGGTTCCAAAAGCGAAAGGAGGGTGGGATTTGGAATAAGGGTCTCCCTTCTAAATTAAGGTTCTTGCATGCTGACCCTAGTCACCCTTACAGTCTCGTCTTTCACTATGCTTCCGATGTGGGGAAACTATCTCCTGCATCCACTAAGCACCTTCACATCTCACGAGCTGAGGAGATCCTCAACAAGGAGAGTGGTTGGAAGGCCATGACAGGCACCACAGATTTTGGCGTCGTTGCCGATTCTGATGAGCCAAGCCACCGGCTAGCCTTTGATATCTTTGTTGACCGTATTGCCGGTTTTGTCGGATCTTATTTTGTGTCCCTCGAGGGCCGTGTCGATGCCCTGGTCTTTGCTGGTGGCATTGGCGAACACAGCGCCAAGCTCCGTTCCGCTGTTATTAATCGGGTGGCCTGTTTAGGTTTTGCCCTCAACGATGCTAGCAACCAGGAGCCTATCAAGGACGTTGTTCAGGAACTGGGCAATCGTGACGCTCCGCAGCGCGTGCTGGTTTGTCAGACAGATGAGCAACTAGAGATGGCTAGGTTGTGTGCTGAAAAGGAAGACATCTGGGAATAGATCTCAGTTGACGATGAGATGATGCGACATCATGATGACGATGTTGCACTCGTAATGATATCAAATGATTAGATGATTAAAAAGCACTCAAAACATTGAAACACTATCTATACTCAATGACGCCAGTCTTAAGTCGTGCGAATTTGAGGGGCATTTAGGTGAGATATTAAATATGGAACTCTTGACTGCCAGTGCCAGGCAACCAGTTTAGTACTACTGGGAGTACGTCAGACTGCTATATACCAAAGTAACCCACCTTGGGTCCTAAGGTGATACCACTGCTTTTGGTGGTTCAACTGAGTATGTCAATACCTAGCTACCTAGGTTAGTAGCTAGCTGCAGACATATGTTCTGAAGTAGACACCTTCGCACAAGCAAGTTGAGAATGCTTGGCACGGCGGCGCTCAACTCCAGACTTAATACTTATGGTCATCACGACGCCACAATCTACTGGAGTATATCTTAATACCATCAGGGTGTAAGTGACGAACATACCTATCTGCACGAAAAGAACAGGGGTGCAATAGATTCTAGACGCTGCATGGATGTATAAACATTCCTTGGTGATGAAACATCGCTAGGGACTACCAGGGTTGACGAGCAACTACAAGTTCGAGAGAAAGAAAAATCAGTTTAGTTCGCTAGTCACTTAGGAAATATGATTGGATGAAAATCAAAGTGGTATCAATTGTGCACAATTCAAGTGCCCATCTAACTCTGTAAGTACCAGTGATGGCACCTACCCAACCGATAAATCGACTTATACATGAATGAAGTATTGCCATCTTGCAACAGCGGCAATAGGAACAGCGACGAGTGTGTACTAAGTCACTGTCCCGTCGGTGTCTCTTTGCGCCCAGAGTTACTGGGACGTCTGAGACGATTCTCGAACAGACACCAACCCGTCCTCCCCCATCTTATATTTGAACAAAAGTTGGAAACATTAAATCGTGAAACCCCACCAACGCCATGCGTTTTCAGCCCTTGAGTTTGCAGCTCCAAGGGGCATATCCTGTCGTTTATCTAAACCGTGTGTACTGTATGGGAGAACCATTCGTGAAGCCATTCGTGTACATGCAACACTGTCCTATCCCTAATGCCTTTTGAAGTCGAAAAAAGCAAACCGTAAAAGAAACGCCAAGTAATCCGGGTTGTACCTCGTGTATCCACACAACGCCGCGATTGTAAAAATCCAATTGGTGAGAATGTATCCTCATGTCTGTGGGAGACAAGTCATAAAAGTGAAAAGATTTGACGCCGATAGATGAAGTCGACAAATATGGAAGAGTTCTTGTGGATATGTGAGTGTCGGAGGATTAAAATTATAAATAAAATTATGCCTTGAGTTTTGTGTGTCATGGTTGAGGAGTTTGACGATCAAACACCTGAGCCCTCCTGGCATGCGACAGCCATGGCGAGAGCATCCAGACCACTGGGGGTTCTACCAGCGACAGGGCGGTTAAGGATAGGGAGGTTGCGACCACCCATATCCCAGGGTCCACTGCTGGTGCTAGGCGAGGCCAGATGGGGTGTAGGAAGGGGGTAGGGATCAGCGTCGCGTCGGCATCTGGATGAGGATGTGCGGCTCGCGGAAGGACGACCAGATGTAGAATTGCGACGGGTGTCAGCGAGAGAGGCTCGGTGACTGCGCTGGCTTCCAGATGAGCGGCTCTTGTCCTTGAAATGTGTTTCAAGATGTTGTTTCATGTTATCGGCGCGAGTGAACTTCTTCTGGCATCCCGCAAAGGTACATTGAACAGCCTTCTCTGCAGTGTGGATCTTAGAGTGACGCGAAGCGTGGCCTGAAGTTGTGAAGGTTTTTTCGCAGCCGTGAGTATCGCGGTACCGACAGGGGTAGCGCTTTCCGGGACGTTCGGGCATAGGCGAGGATCGGGGCTGGCTGACCATCTCGGCGTCGTATGAGGCCGAACGGGTGCTGTTGGCGTAGGCGACATGCTTGGCGTCCATGTTGTAGTCTTGGGGGATGGTGTAGATAACTTGCTGTCGAGGGTAGTAGTCCACGTTCGGAGTCATAGGAGAGACAGGATCATTGCTCATTTGGGAGTCGTAGGAGTCGGAGCGCAAAAGCTCGGGGGTGTTAGGCGAAGAAGAGCTGCTGCCAGGAGTGGGGTAAGACTGGTTGAAAGCATAGCTGGCGTGAAAACTGAGAGGAGGTCGTTGTTGTTGCAATTGTGGTTGTTGGGATGCGCTTTCGTCGTTTAGAAGCGAAACCCGTCGACCAGCGGCGTTGATTGCGTGCATCGTCATTGTGGCAGTTGTTGTGAAAATTTTGGAGAATTGACAGAAGAAACGACCTGTTGATATGGCCAGGGGGGTTTGCGGATACTATGTACCTGGATGTGGTGGCAGCGCAGACGTAGTGGAGTGAGGCGGGACTAAATAGCGGGATAGCTAGTCGCGGAGCTTGTCTAGACTCGGGGGACTGAATGAAGGGATTGATAGCTCAAAAGTGCCTCCGCTTTTAGGAACACGAGACTGATGGATTTCTCGTGGTCTGTTGCGTTTGTACCTGAAAGGCGACAGGGATGTACAGCAACGTTTGCTAGGGGAAGGACGTGCTGGTTTTGGCGGTGACAACTTTGTGAATGTTGTCA
This sequence comes from Fusarium flagelliforme, assembly GCF_020744385.1. Lineage (NCBI taxonomy): Eukaryota > Fungi > Ascomycota > Sordariomycetes > Hypocreales > Nectriaceae > Fusarium > Fusarium flagelliforme. The sequence goes on from NW_025763503.1 coordinate 4,094,690, forward strand.
GAGAGTTGCGTAGGTAGAAAAGTGTCTAATGTCGAGTTCATGTACTGCATTCAAGAAGCAGTCAGGTAGGCAAGTTCCGGTAGTGGTATTGGTTGTTGTTGTTTTGAATAACGTAGGTTGCCGAGGAATCCAAAGAGACAAGCCAAAGTCAAAGCCAGGGAGCAACAACCGACAACGACAGAAAGGGTAGTCGACGACAAGTGGTGTATAAGAATGAAGGGTTGACTGAATCAAGTATCCAATGATATAATGATATCGACTCTGCAAAAAGAAGCAGTTTCGTGACGGAATAGCAAGTGTATGAAGAGTGAGAAGTCGAGGAACATCAAACAAAGCGAGGCTGGAAATGATGGATGGCTGGAGCTTAAGTTTATAAGTAACCCGTTGGAATCAAGGGGAGCGAAACAGAGGGGGGGTGTACAAGTTACAGCACAGCACAGCATGGCATGGCATCCATGGCAGAAGAGCATAACTAGCAGAAAAAAAGAAGGGTAAGGAAGGGATGGAATTGGGGTGGGAATCAAGCATGGGATTTTTTGCGCAACCCCATCGATCGATGAGATCGAGAAAAAGTCGAGTCTGAGTTGAAAGTTACGACGAATGGACGTAACTTAGCTTGGACGAGCCACGGACATGGATGGATGGGGTCCAGCGCCGCTAACGGCAGGTAGTGGTGTGCCTTTAATTTTTGTCTTCCCCTCTCTCTTTCTCTTTCTCTTTCTCTTGCTATTACTCTTTTTCTCCTCCTGGCTGGCCTTCTGTTTGCTGTGATTAAGGAGGGGGTGTGTCTACCTAGTCCACCCTGCCTTCCAACAAAACCCTGGTTTGACATGGGAAACTCTCCAAAGAGGCACCTGCCCTGAGAGTCAGCAGCAAGCTCCCGCTCCCCTCACCATTGATTTTCCCTGTCCAGTGTCCACTATCCACTATCCAGTGTGCATTGGGCCCGCTGCCCCAGTGCAAGGTAGGCAGGGCAGGACAGAGCAGGCCAAAACCAGACTCGGTGGGCAGGCAGGTGCGTCCGCTGAGACGGTTTTGGCTGGACCTGCTACAGCAGTGGAGGTCGCAACGGTAGATACTGCACTGTGGTTGCCTGGGAAGAGAAAAAATTCACCGACGTTGGATGACAGTCATAGCAAGCACGACAAGCTGAAGTTGCTTTTCTTTTGGAAAGAATTTAGGAAACAAGAGTACACAAGTTGTAGGCTTGGAACAAGATGTAATCCTATTCACTCGATCCTCATCATCTCCTACTGTATCTTTTTCCTTTTTCCTTTCTTTTCCTTTCTGCAACTTGACAAGCCTCATCTCCCAGCTGCCAAAGTATTCTGTAGAAAGTCACAGATTTGGTGGTGGGACATTGGAACGGCATGGTGTGGAGTCCCTTGCCAGGGACGAGGGCTCTTTCCCTCCTGTAACCGACAGGGATGTTGTTCGTTTTTCTCTTTCATGAATTTCTGCCAGGGTTGATGGAAGATAACCGCCAAGGAACAGTGAGAAAGAGCCACTGGGCCATAAACCCGAGGGCTTGATTTTGGCCTTTGCTTAGCGCAAGCCACTGCTAATGCTGCAAGCGCTTTCCCCTAATAGCACTCGCTCAAAGCAACTGTTGCTGAACCACACTGCTTTTCTTCACCTCAACCTCCGAATGTAATGTCGATCACTCGCTAACGTCCGGGCTACGGATACCTATTCTTGAACCTCACCTTGCTAAGTTATGGGTTAGGTGCTTTGTTTTGCTCCGTTCACTTCAGCCCGTATTTACGACCCTGCTGCATGGAGCATTGCACCCTCCCATTACAACACTATGTGCTACCACCGCAGTATTTGCGTTTCTACGGCAATAAACTAGTTGTCTTCAGTTTCGAGATACATTTCAGGGCCGAATCCAAAAGCATCTGAACCCGGACGATAGACGCTCTTCCGGCAGCTGCCACGGCGTGATGCGTTACCATCGCGACAGTTCGTTAGCATTGTTGACTCCAACTGTGGAGGTTCTTTATGCTACTGCACCTATGCGGCGGAATGGCGCTCCGGACTTTGGACCCTGATTTCCCAACCATGATCTCGATCCCCAATCTGCGAGGCGTCACCATGACGGATAGCCGGATCAGTTGAGCTAGTGGATGAAAGAAAGTACCAGGACCCCAAGACACTGTACAGAATTACAGTATACCGTCCCATCGCACCATGGTGACGTCAATCCTACAGCAGCAAGACTTTAGTTAAGGTCCAGACTGACCTATTCACACGATAGGTACTGCCTAACGCTCAAACATAGGCGACTACAAGCTTGGGTACTGTGAAAAATACCCCTAAAACTTTTGCTAAAGCCACAACGGCTACACCAACGCAAGGTGAGTAAGTACGACAGAAGAAAGGTCTCCCTCGCTCATGCAGGGCTCAATCCCGTTGTCTCCAGGATGATGATGCTGCACCGGTATTGGTCGGACCCTGCAAATCTTCTTTTGTGTCCCCAGGGTTTCTCCATGCTCAAGTTCAACGCCAGAGGATGATCAACAAAGGTGGGAGGCACGCTCATCGTGAACCTCTAAACATGGGAATGGTTTAAAGTTCATCAAACGGCTTCCAACGACACATATTGGCAACTTCTATTATACTTTGCCCTTGCGACTGACCTTTTCCTCCGCTCTTGGCTCGGCTCGCTTACGCCTAATCACCCAACACCAGGATCATGACCGTTGTGTTCTACTTGCCTATGTAACATATAGGAGGGGCTTGCGAAGCATTGAGCAAAGAGCGCCGTCATGGTGACAAGGCCAGTTCTAGAGGTTAAAGTGCAACCCTCCCGGACAACGTCAGAAAGCCTTCAGACTCGCATAAACAATTCTGTGCCTTACTAGCCACCGTACCTAGCTCTGGGGAACGTGCTCCATAGCGCTCCACCGAGCCCGCTCTCGTCTCACCCAGAGCCCGTCGCTGGTTGCGGGCTCCGAATGGTGCAGAGCATTCAGTGGGTCACTCGAGCACCCCTAAAATGCTGAGTCTAAGTTGCTTCGGACTTTCGCTAAGTACACAATTACAAAGGTAGATGTGGAGGCGGCGGGGAACGGGCTACCATCCCCTTAACACTAACGCTTCCAGGGTCGCCCCAAGGGTCCCATCAAGACCGGGGGGAGAAAACTCTATCAACCAATAATCGGATAAGATCGAGAAAATGGCGATCAAGGGAGTCGAGGTGTGGCTTCTCTATGGATACAGGGTCAATGCCAACATTTGTACTCTGTTTCCGTACTGTTTAAGGCAGTACCAATCGCACGACTGCCATTTCTGCTCAGAGTCGGCCTGTTCAGACATGATCAATCTTCAGCGTCAAAAAAAGACAGCTCTTTCTGCAAGGCAAAGCCACAATATGTCGCAAAAATCAACAACTCTGCAGTCAGGAGTTTCGTACATCTCTTAGTTGGCTGCCTGCCGGTAGCCAAACAGCTCCAAATATCACCATAATTGAATTGCGGCTTTAGGCATTCTGCTATGAATGTTTACTGATGTCTCCGGCCAATCACAAGCTTGCGGATGCCCTCCGGGTGTCCGCTTGTGAACTCTATCTTATGTACCGTTTCGATTTTCTACAGGGCTCTGTTACATACAGTGCTTGCGGTTTGTTGTTTGTCTGGGCATGGAGTGCTCCGAAGGGTGTCTCCATTGGAGCTGTCGAACCCTGTTGAAGACTCGACTTTTTACAGTACTCAGCTCAGGTGGTTTTCCCTATCTTGGGTAGGAAGGCCATGCTAGAGGCGCCATTATCATCCAATGATCACAAGCGACGCATGTTGATAACCTGATGAGACGAGGTTTCGCACATCGTCCGTTTAAGCTGAGTGGTCCATCTAGTCTGGATGACCCCAGTACATACACCTGGCCTTGCTTGGTTGCACCCCTCTTGCGTTACAAGATTGTCTTCCACTTTGCATCTACCTTTACCAGGGTTATTTACGACGGAGGATCAGGTTCACAGATCTTGGTCCAATACAAACTCGGTATTTCCCCAAGTTCATCAATACGACCTCGATCTGAAGAGAAATCTTGACAGCCCTCCGGTGGTTTTGCTCCGGATTGTCAAGATCTACGGAGTTCTTGGAACCCTGAAGTTGGAACAATCAGGGTCCCCCCACCTTTGAGATACCTACTATTCTGAGAAGACTTTTTCTTTCTTGAAGAATGGTTTGCATATGGCACTTACGTCGTAGACCATTGACGTCACCAAATCTCGTCCCTGCTCAAAGCTGCTGTCTGTGCTCAGACGCAAAACAATGTCTCGGTTGATTAGGCTGAGAGAACCTCCAAGAGTACTGGCAATTACTACCATGGACCGATACCACGGCTGTCGTGAAGTCGTTGTTCAGTCGGATCTGGTACCTTACCCGGATGCGACAGGGACTTATTTCATGCCTGACAAGGCTCAGCGAACATGTCTAGGGTAATGAGCTATGGGCCGTTTCTACATGGAGTGACAGGCCTCTGTGCCATGTTATTCCTTCTATTTGACTGATGACGCAATCGCCCAGACCACAACAAGAGTTCTTGATACGGTACGAGGGAGCATGGACATAATCTCTCACCATGTAAGGGAATTCAATGTCCAAGTAACCAAATTAGGCATCGAGATGAATAGGACTGGCTTCAGGTCCGACACCAGCCAGAAGAAGGGAGGAGGGAAGAAAAACCGAAACGGTCGCTGGTTCCATTGAGCGTTGTGTTGCCTTGGATGCTGGCGGCCGTTTCATTCCAAGATGGGGAATTGGTTCAGAGGCTCCTTCTGGATGGCCATAGGAAAGTTTCGAGATCTAACCATCGGCGCTTGTAGTCAGGTTAATCTGTTCATGGAGATAGAGGGTCTTCCAGAAAACCAGGCCTGTGCAGGCTCTGTTCGGTCAGCGCAGGGGAAGGTACTGTACGCAGATGACCGAAAGTCAAGAGTGCTGTAGCAGCCAAGTTCCTTGGTTGCTGAATGAATTTCAGCCAGGGTTCCGTTTCCCTGGTCAGCGGGGGGCATGGTCAATGGCGGCAGTGGGAGCGCATCGGTTCTCACTGAGCGCGATCGAAGCATCGGAGGGGATCGAGTCAACGACGCGCAGTAAAGATCTTGAGACGGGAGGGGAATCGGGTCCTTTTGGGCTTCTTGCTGTCGCCCTGGGTGGAGCACGCTTGGTGTCGGATGCCCTGGCAGGCCAGCCTCATCGGTCCCGTCCGCGTGGCTCCAGAGGGTCCCGCCGCCTCAGCGACAGAGGGGCTTTGAGACAGAATTTCAAGGGTATTGGGGCTTCTGTGGACACAACAGGGGGGGGGGGGGGGTGAAGACACGGCGCCGGAGTAGAGGGCCCGGAGAGAACAAGGGGCTCGTCTAAACCAAGGACCCCGGCGATCATTCTCTTACTGCGTACACTAAGCACCTCTACAGTGGTCCAGCGAAGCACACATGGCAGGCAGGGGGCCACTTCCAGCTTAGGTTCTAGGACAGGATGACTAGTGGAGAGAAGGGGATTTAGGGGACCTCGCCTGTGACGCCGCTGAACCATGATGTGATGCCGTGCCCTCTCTCGCTTGTTTAGGCCCTTCTGCTCGGGACGTCCAACATCACCTGGGCCAATGACAGCGCTAGCTCGAGATTATTCTTGGTTCTTCGGGGATGGATTGTCAGGCACAAGCGGCAACCAGCCGTACGCCAAACCAGTCGCCCGGAGCCAGGCGGCGAGCCGGCGGCCTGAGCCAGTGGGAGCAAGTCCGGGCATTGCGAGGGTCTGCTTGGTTGCTGGCAATCTCATCAAACAACTGAACATTGCCGATGCTACTCGGGGTCTTGTTCTTTGATGTTCTCTGGGGTCATGCAAGTGCGTGCCAGGTCAGGTTATCACCGCCTTTCTGTGATGACTTCTCACTTCGATCCGCTTCGCCGCGCGTCGTTCTTCCTGATTCTGCCCCGGAATTCCCGGGGCATGGGCTTTGTGGAATCTCGTCTGTTCTTCGGACATATCGTCTTTCTTCACTCATCTGTGTAGTAGAGTTGTTCTCCATCTTTTTTTGAACATTCAACCCATGCCAGAATGTGGTACATATCCCTATGGTAACCCATCATACCCAGTTGATCACGCATGCCCTCAATCTCTTCGATGCTGAACGTTAGAAATACTGCGCAGTCATAGTGAGCTGGCGTTCCAGCTGTCGTATTGCCTTTTCTATGTTGCTGTCCTACCATGTTTTGCTGATTGCTACAAGGGGGCTAGCCCACGAGCAGCAAAAGCCCTTGTTCGAAATCGGATACGCGGGGTTCATAGACTACCACGCCATGATGTCTTCTTCTACCAGTGGGAAGCTCCTGTTCGCAATGCAACAGTTTGCGGAGGGCCATGCTCTTCTTGGCCAACCTAAATCATAGCTTCATAAGTGTTAGTCTGCGTCAAAGAACTGGAAGAGAACAACCTGACAACCTCGTGCCTCATTCTCATATCCACTATCTCTCAGGATGTTGATGATCTTGCTATGGTATGAGCCCTAGCGGCTAGTTGCAATTGTCAGCAGGTGAAGGAAATCAGGGTCAATCTCTACAATATCAAGGGGTGAGTTGATCCAGGCATTGAAATCGATCGATCTTGCCAACTCTGCCCAGCATTCGCCGTGCCAACTTTGCTTGTTCCAGCGAGTGGCAGTGCAATGCAATTTGTGCATATATCGAGATACAGTACCTGTACGCTTGAAAGTTGCACGTATGCAGTCACAAGACGGCATTCTCACATCTCGATACCCTGAAACAAGTGTTTCTGGCGGTGTAAAGGAACTACCCTTGTCGGAAGAACAGCAGGGTTCTGGTACAGTACTTACCGTTGACGACAACTAGGAATATGCTGCACCACAGCGGGCTGAAGCCTAGATAACACATGTTACCCTGTAACTGCAACCCAGCCGAATCTATCAGGGCAGCCGGCTAACCATATGCTTACATTACACTGCCCAACCGTAATACCAACATTTCAACGTCTCGGAACCTAGGAATGAATCCCTAGTGCGGCTGGAAACACAAAGAGCCTCTCGTGATGCGGCATAGAATCCTTTGAAAAAGAAAAGAGACCAATATGCTGCGACCATGTTTCCGTTTGACAGGTCACGCTGATGGGTGATTCGATGATCACTGTCGATCGATCGAGATTTGTGATTTATACACTCTCTCTTAATTACCCCGGTTCTGGACTAACCTACATTATACGGATACTACTACCTCAGCCGTCCACTTACTTGCTAGACCCAGGTATGTATCAACCCAGCAACTATGGCTTGTGTGCGAAACTTTCACAAAGCCTGTTTTTATTAACCATTTCAGGCCCAGTTCTCTGTATAATCAGTCAATGCATTTCAGAACTACCATCGAATTTGAGCTACTGAAGTTCGACTAATTTACTTTTCCATCCTTCCCCGCTCTTGAGATTCGCGGGTTCTCTCTCCCTGAAACGCCTTGTTCGCCGGACACCCGCCTTGGGAAAAATTATAATTGCTCTTTCTGTGGTTTTTTTTCTGGTGCTCGTGTTGTTGTTGCTTGGTGTAGCTTTAGCTATGGCTGGCGTCGCATTGTGATACGTGCAAGCTGGGTTCAGCACCAGCTCCACGAATGAAAAAGCTGATGCGATACATACATCATCGGCGATGATCGCGATGATGCAAATGTCAAATTCCCCATGCTGTTTGGGTACTTTCCCATAACGATCCAGACCTAACATCCACCTCCACAGTACAATACTGTCACATGTTGTGTCGTACCGTACTATACTGTACTGCACCGTACCATCCCTGAAAAAGTGATGAAAAATGATGAAATTCTGCTTGGTTATTTCGCCGTTGAGGAGCCCGATTTGGTCGATCCTGTATCGACTCGCTTGGCTGCGGGAAGGTCTGGTACCTTGAACCCGTTGCCGTTCGACGATCCTCCAACTTGAGTAAAGGTACCGCCCTTGAACCATCTGTCCTCCTCCGCCTTGCGCTTCTTGCTGAGCTCTGCCTGCATCTTGGGATCCACGAGTTCCAGACCCTGGACGGGGGTAAACGCCAGAGATGACGCTGTACCTGTCGCTGATCCAACTGTACTGCCGACACCAGAAGCTCGCAAGCCACGCCCTCTGAGATCAATGTTGGATGCTTGACCAAAACCACCGATAGACGAGGCAGCACCACCCGCGGCGCTGTTTCCACCCCAGCCCTTGCTTTTGGCACCCAGTTTGGCGCGTGTACGTTGATCGATCTGGGTACCGCGGATACGTCCGTCGTTTGACTGTCCGATCATGCCCATACCGACAGTCGATTCGCCAGTGCCATAACCGACCTCGCTCTCCTCCTTGCCAAAGGCCATGCGGTTCTGCTGTTTGCGAAGATCTGTCATGGCGAGTGCCTCCTTTGCCTTACGGGCACGTCGTCCACCTCGCTTGCGGGATGGCTTGTCGTCTGGTACTGGAAGAGCACGTTGACCCTTGTTGGGAGGTGCTTCTGTCAACTTCTCAAGGCGCTCGAGGCATGCCGATTTGAGCTCCTCTCCTGTAGAACCGTCCGGGCTTGAATGTATACGATCAACTCGGGCAGCTAGGACTAGCTTAGCTGATACGATTCTCTGCGCCTGCTTCCTCAGGTCGCTAGGGATATCCTGAATCATTTTTGAGTTGAAGAGGTAACCTTGCTGCCGAACACCGGTATTTGTAGCCAGTCCCGCTTGCTTCTTCTTGGACCCCCAGTTGGCGATATTGCAAGCAGGCGTCTTTGAAAGACCCGTGAGTCCGCCTGCTGCGTTGAGAAGCTGGGCAGCTGTAAGGGAACCGATGAGAGCGGTCAAATTGGGCGCAAAGATATTCATGCGTGACTGAACATACTCTGCTAACGTCTGCTTGGCTTGGAAAAGAGATATGACCATCTCGCATGCTTTATAAACGCGCTGAAGCTCCTCTGGGGTCATCTCATGACCTTTGGACGTCGTGGCCTCGACTGTCACAATCATGAGTGAGGGTCCATCGAGGACAGACTTGAGAGTTATTCCCATGGGGTTGTCGGTTGAAGTCTGTAGAGCTTTGATACTCTCCGAGTCCAACGGCCCGTTTCCTATGATGGTGACGACCTTGGCATACTCGAGTGGTGTTGTGACCAGCCGTTCAAGTTCGGGGAATCGTGTCGAGTAGTGATCACGGATGAATTTGTGGACGACGGCAACCTCTCCGTCAATCTGGGTCGAAAGACTGTTCGACTGTGTCAAGAGATGGTATTCGGGATGATCTTCGATGTTTCCAATGTTGGTGTTTTGCGTCGCGGCTTGCGATCGGAAATGTGCGATTTTCTGTAGCGTTCGAGGTAATACGTCAGGACTATTCCGCCAAACCAACTGATGTAAACGAATCGTCCCTAAAGACGCGACCGTTGAAACAATAAAGGGGGAGTTAGTACTAACCTCAAGAACTGGTTCCAGTGTCTGCATCAAGCTGGCCACGCTTCGAACATCTTTGACTCCTCCAAGCTGCATCTTCTCAACCTTGGCCTTTGTCGCCTCAGAGTCTTCTATGTCGCTCAGTTCGGCATCGGATTCATCGTCGCCCTTTGCTGCGGCGTCTCCGTCTACTTCCATTGCATCGCGATCGCCTTCGCGATCACCAGTGGCCTCTTGATCTTTGACAAGACCATCGTTTTGCTCCTCTTCAGCTTCGTCGCCTGAGTCTGCAAAGTCCAGGAGGAGATCGTCCGCGTCGTTCGACATGATGACGGTGTGTATTAAAGAGGGTGATGTGGATGAACAAAAGTGATTGTCGCGAAGTAAATCATGGAGTAGCTAAATATTTGACTTGACCAGGCAGGCCGTGAGGCTTAGACTGCCTATGAGCGCCACACAACAGACAGTCAAAATTATGGAGCAGCTGCAGCAATGCTTGTTTTTCATTTGCTAGATTCAGCTCCAGTGGTCTAGGTTCGTACTAAACCCCCTGCGAACTGTACCTGAATTTTTGAGCCCGCCTTGCTTGTCGCGTCGCTGTTGACCTCGACTTTATCCATCCATCCTGGTCAACCGTCATTCTTTCTCAACCTCCTTCTTCGCCCAACTTGGCTTTGCACCAGCTGCACTGTCTCCATCACCCGATTGATCAAAGCTGTATAGTACAAGATGGAGTCATCTAGGGGGCCCCCAAGGGTCAAGAATAAGGCCGCTGCGCCTGTCCAGATCAGCGCCGAGCAGCTTTTACGAGAAGCTGTTGACCGGCAAGAAGTTGGAGTTCAAGCGCCCACTCAGCGCTTCGCTGATTTGGAAGAGCTTCATGAATACCAAGGAAGGAAAAGAAAGGAGTTCGAGGACTATGTTCGACGAAACAGACTCAATTTGAACAACTGGATGCGCTATGCGCAATGGGAGCTCGAGCAGAAGGAGTTCAAGCGCGCCGAGTCCATCTTTGAGCGCGCTCTCGATGCCCACCCCAATAACGTCCAGCTGTGGGTTCGTTATATTGAGTCAGAGATGAAATCGAGAAACATCAACCATGCGCGGAACCTACTAGACAGAGCCGTGTCACGCTTGCCACGAGTCGACAAGATCTGGTACAAATATGTGTACATGGAGGAGATGCTGGGTAATATTCCCGGTACACGTCAAGTCTTTGATCGGTGGATGCAATGGAGGCCTGACGAGGCCGCATGGAGTTCTTACATCAAGCTGGAGAAGCGATACGGCGAATTCGAACGAGCACGAGAGATCTTTCGCACTTTTACCATAGTCCACCCTCATGCCCGGAACTGGATCAAATGGGCCAAATTCGAAGAGGAATACGGCACTAGCGATCAGGTTCGGGAAGTATTCGGCGAGGCACTCGAGACACTCCAGGCGCTAGGCGACGAATTTGTCGATGAGAAATTGTTCATTGCCTATGCTCGATTTGAGGCCAAGCTAAAAGAGTATGAGCGCGCTCGAGCGATATACAAGTACGCCGAGAAGCTTTTACCGAAATCCAAGTCGATGATTCTCCATAAGGCTTACACAACCTTCGAGAAGCAATTCGGCGACAAGGATGGGGTAGAGGACGTTGTTCTGTCCAAGAGAAGAGGGCATTACGAAGAACTAATCAAAGAAAACCCCAAGAACTACGATGCTTGGTTCGACTACGCAAAGCTCGAGGAAACTTCTCAAGACTCCGACCGAATCCGAGACGTATACGAGAGAGCAGTTGCTCAGGTTCCCCCAACACAGGAGAAGCGTCATTGGAGACGATACATCTATCTGTGGATTTTCTACGCCATATGGGAAGAGATGGAAGGCCGGGATATAGAGCGGACAAGGCAGATCTACAACACGTGCTTAGGTCTGATCCCACACAAGCGGTTTACATTTGCTAAAATCTGGCTCATGGCGGCGCAATTCGAGATTCGACAGGGCGAACTTACTGCGGCGCGAAAGCTTCTCGGACGTGCCATCGGCATGTGCCCCAAGGACAAGATCTTCAACGGCTACGTCGATTTGGAGCGCAAGTTGTTTGAGTTCGTGCGGTGCCGTACCCTCTACGAGAAGCATATCGAATTCAACCCTGCCAACTGCCAGACCTGGATTAAGTTCGCGGAGCTGGAGCGTGGTTTGGATGATCTGGATCGCACACGCGCCATTTTTGAGCTTGCAGTTCATCAACAGCAGCTTGATATGCCCGAACTGCTGTGGAAAGCATACATCGATTTCGAGGAGGAGGAAGGCGAGTACGTTAACACGCGGAAATTGTACGAGCGTCTTTTGGAGAAAACGGATCACGTCAAGGTCTGGATCAGCTACGCACACTTCGAGATCAACATCCCCGAGGGCGACGAGGAAGAAGGAGACGAGGAGCAGCCAGTCAGCGAAGAAGCCAAGACAAGGGCACGCGAGGTATTCAAGCGAGCGCACAAGAGCATGCGAGACCGGGACCTTAAGGAAGAATGCGTGTCACTTCTCAACGCCTGGTTATCGTTCGAGCGTACTCATGGCTCTGCAGAGGATGTTGAGGCGGTGCAGAAACAGATGCCACGCAAGACCACGAGACGGCGAAAGCTCGACGATGACTCGTGGGAGGAGTACATCGACTATGTCTTCCCTGCCGACGATAAGCAAGCAGCCAATTTCTCCAACCTTTTCTCTAAGGCGCAGAGCTGGAAGCAGGCAGGAGGAGCGCTCGACGCATGAGAGCATACTTGAAGGTATTGCAGATAGAGGAAGCAAGCAGATACTGGTACCCAAGATCGGAACATCACGCTCATCCGTATATAATGATAGTACCAGCACCACCCAGCTCGGATCATGCGTCTCTCAAGCTATTATAATTATCTGCCTACGAGCATAATATTATCTAAGTTTGTCCTCGATATTTGTTTCATATCGTGACCAGACAAGACGGTCCCTTGACTTACAGAATCGGCACGGAGTTCAATTTTATTACTATTCAACTTCCCCAAGACGCGGATTACATTGCGCACATAAATGAATGCCTTGTGACTGAATTATCGAACACTAGATGCCTAAACATGCATCCATCGTACGTGGATACTTAGCTTGACGTCATAGTGCGATGACGTCTTGGCACAAATTTAGCTCTAAAGCTAGAACCAAGGTCAAGTACGGATAAGCCAGGGCATTTCATGGGGGGAAGGTGCCAGGGTACATATCTGATATCGTACAATGAGCGGCAGGTACGGATACAGGAAAAGGATCTTGATTGTTCTATCCAAGTGAGACAAGACCTGCCCCTAGAAAAGAAAAAGTGAAGCTTACTGGATGTTTCACTCTCGTTCTAGTCGAATCATATCGTGCCGCGTTATTATCATGCGAGATCAATTAGAGGGTTACAATAGGACAGCATCCTCGCCCAGGAAATAAGAAGAAGGGGGAAACATTTTCATAAGCCAGGCTTGTTCATTATAGATCATGATTCGTCAAGATGTCATAGGTCCTAGGCGAGATCCAACCCAAGTACCATATTTCGTATCCAGAGTAACATATCGAAAATCCACGACAAAAAGAAAACAAAAGAAAAGGCATCATATCCATATCCATATCCATCATGTCATATCGTTTCGTTGCCCACATCCCGTCAGGAGACACCTGTCTTACCTCTTTTTTCCCAGACTCATTCCCGATCTCGTTGCACTTTGTCCAATCGCCGAGACTTGATCTGCAACACCCCCCAAAAAAGCCGTTCTTCCCGAGGCCGGGTAGCCGCGTTCCCACCCGTCATCATCGTGCATACAGTGACTTTCCGTCACCAGATTCACTTCCCTGCCCTTTCTTACCGCCCATCTCATCGCATCTCGTTGGGTCAACGTAGCTCTCCCGCTCAATTTCCCAAATTCTAGGGTCCTTCTAGACCCCAATCACTTCTGTAGTGGAACGTGACCATGCATCTTGTCGTTGGACGGTATCTATGCATGTGCCGGTCTGCCGGGATATGGCTCCGAGGCCTGCTTTTTCGTTTTCAGGACAGGCTGCTTACCCCATGGGGGCATAGGCTTTCGCCTATATCTGCAGAAATCGAGCCACTGGCTCAATATCGGCGATGGTCTAATGTAATCATCGTCGTTAGTCTTTGTCTTGAATACACGTGTGAAACAAATGTGGGCATGGTTGCGGGGAGAAAGCAAGTGTGCTTCATCTATCTGATGCATCAGAGGGGTCTTAGCAGCAAAACAACCGCTACACCACACAGCGCCGTAGGTCATATTCGCACCCAATTTCCTTCTCTTCCCAAGTTCCCTGTTTTGTTTCCAATTGCCATTTGTCCAATAAAACTTCTGTATGTTGGGCTCCAGGTTTAGCATGAGCCATAGTCGTCTCGTCATAAGTCATGAGTTTATGTGCTGTGATGTTTTGCGAGAAAGGAGATGCTTTGCAGGTTCAACAGAGTGCTCAATAGGGAGACGGCAACCCATTGGGATTCCTCTTGTATGCGTCCGTCCCATATGGTTCTGCAGGGAAAGTGTTGCCTCTGTAGGGTTTGCCTCCGTAATCCCGGGGGTCAAAGTATTCATGCTCGATATCCGAGTCGTACCCGTCAACCCTCCGAGACGAAGGAGCCCAGCTGTCGGCTCTTCTCCGGCCATCGCCCATTGATTGTTGTCTCATACGCCGTTGCAATCGTTTCTCATGACGACGAGCTTTCTCTTGGTTGAACTGCTTGCACTCTTTTGTCAAGTCCTTGGCTTCTTTCATCTCAGACAGAGCTCCCTTGATACCCATAGCGGCAATGCCTACTGATGCGGCGTCTTGCATGATCGCTTTGGTCTTGAGTTTCTTGGCATCAATCTCACTCAGCCGTCCCTCTTTGACGGCCTTGTGTCTGGCATTCCGTTTTTCCATACTAGAATAGACCTCGTGCGCTGCATGGATAGTGGCCACGGCCGCTAAGCCTGTGGTGACAATTTGCTTACCTCTCATTTTCTTTGCTCGCTGCTCGTCTTCGTCAGAATCTCCGATATCTGATGATGAAGCGGAGTAATCGGAACGTCCTCCCCGTCGCCTTTCTCTGGGCTTCTCACGGTAGGACCGGTCGTCATCGTAGTAGTCTCGATTGTTGCCATATCGTCGATCATCGTACATATCATCCGAGTATCGGCGGGAGCGACTGCCACCACGTTCGCTAAAGTCATCCTGATCGCGGCGTCGCTGGTAGTCGTCGGCGGCACCTGCACCAGCGCCAGCGCCGGCCCCAAGACCAAGTTTAGCCAGGCCGTTGCGAGCCTTGTCAACGACGCTACGGCTTCGGCTACGCTGACGACGTCGGTCCGGGGACGGACTGTATGAGGCGCTTCTGCCCCTTCCTCTTACGCTACGGCTCCTGGATCGTGATCTTGACCGATCCAAAACCTTCTTCGCGCCGAGGGCACCTAGACCAGCTGTTGCAAGGGCAGCGAGACCACTTGCTCCGCCAGAGCCTCCACCCTGGGATTTGGATCGAGCGCGGGAGCGGGAGCGGCTACGACCAGTCTTACGGTCCTCTTCGATGTCGTTCCTTGAACCGTTGATCAAGCGGTTGCCGACCAAGCCGCCGATAACAGCTTCTGCCAGACCCAGCTTTCCGCCTTTGTCGTCAGTTGCTGTATCAACAGCTGCGGCACCAGCCGCAGCGGTAAGGATGCGCTTGGTCTTCTCGCCCTTCCAGCCACCAGGTTCCTTGGCGACACGGAAGGCCTCTGTGGCACCAGCGAGAAGAGACGCCATGGCAGCCTTCTGGACCTTGTTCGCACCACTGCTGCCACCAGCGTGTGAGCGAGACCGCTCACTAGAGGGGCTACCTCCGCGGCGGCTCTTGTTGTCATCAGAGCCACCACCGGTAAGACTCTTGACAGCAGCACTGAGACCAGTAGCTGCAATGGCACTTTCAAGGAAGTTTTTATGACCCTTCTTCTCTTTTGGGCTTTCGTCTTCATCCGAGTAATAATCGCTGTAGTAACCGTCACGGCCTCGTTGAAGGATCATATTGGCCTTTTGATCCTTCTTGGCCTGCTGCTTGTTGTAGAATTGAGCACCCTGGTAAGCAGCTAAAGCGCCAACTCCAGCTAAAGCTGCGGTTGAGAGAGGGTTACGTTGGACTTCAGTGCGCTCCTCTTTGGCTTCACGACGATCGTACAACTCCTTACCACCTGCCAAAAGGGCGGCACCAGCAACGGCTGCAATGATCTTTTCATTCTTTGACATCCCTTTGGACTTGGGCTTGCGCTCCTCATCTTCGTAGTAAGGGCTAGAGTGTCCTCGGTGAGAACGGCGATCATAGTCGCGGTCGCGGTCGCGAGGGTCATAACCCCGACGATATTCGTATTCTTCTTCGTAGTAATTTGGTCCGGCGGATTTAGCACGACGGATATCGCGGGTGCCGGGTGGGGGAAACTCCCGGCGAACCTCCTCTATCGACAGATCACTATCCTCGCGCCCGCGGGGAACAATCTCGCGATGAGATTTGGTGCTAAAAGAATCTCGAGGATCAAGGTAACGGGGGTCTTCTCGACGTTCCTCCCGCACATAGCGGCGAGAGTAATCCCGATCATACGGGTCGTAGTTGGCCATTAGTACGGTGTGTGTAATTCCTTTGTTGTCGCTATGTTCCAGTGGTGATATAATGGTCGATTTCTGGTATATAGTTGATATTGGTGATGAATGGTGTTGGGTGTTGTTAATGCAGAGTTGTAAGATTCTGGCAATGCAAGGAAGAAAAGGAAAGATGATGGATGTGGCGGGAGGAGCAGATCAAGAAAAGCACTTGGCAAGAGAAGCCCAGCCACAGCCAAGGGCAGGCCCAAGCAAAACAGGGTCCTTTGGGATTGCAACAAGGGTGAGAAGGCACTGCACCTGTGCGCCTACCTACTGTAGGACTCAGTCGACTGGATGGATGGAACGGGAACAAGAACAGAAAGTGGGCTATAGACAGCAAGAGCAGACTGCTAGTGGACAAAGCCTCATTTGCTTTACTTTAGTTTGGTGGGTGGATGGGCATCAATGGGATACGGAAGGCAGCAACAGAAGCAGTCGGGTGGCTTCCTTGACCCATGCCTTAGCAGGTATCCTTGGACGCATGTAGGTGACTTTTGACGCAACTTTAAGAGCCTTGGAAGCGATTTCGGTTAGGCTGCGTTACAATAGCTCAGGCCGGCTTGACTGTGTGTTGGTTGTTTTACTATGATGATCAGGCTATTTTTTTCACGGTAGCCCGAGCTCTTTCTCTTTTCCCTCTCTTTTCCCTTCCCGCTTCTTTCTTTCCCGCTTCTTTCCTTCCTCTCACAGACATAGGTATCTAGAGGTAAGTTGAGGTAAAGCGGGCAGTTACGTATAAGCGGGGCGAAACCAACGACGTAATGAAGAGGGGTTCGCGGGAAGTTGGACGCACAGCGCTGACGCTATTAGACAGGGGTTAATGCCTTGCAAGGCCCACTAGAAGGTCTTGGACGTGCTGGGCGCGGCATTCGACAGCCAGCTGGGCATTCAGCACAGCCCAGTACAGTAGACCTTTGAATTGCTTCTCTTTATCAGCAACTGCGCCACAGCTATCGTGCATATAACTATTCCACTTCAACTACGGTATCATCTCAACGCCCCGCAACACCGAACGCGATAGAGTTAACAGAGAAGTGACGTTGGCAGGGTCTCTTCTCCGCTCTCTTGCGGTAGTTGGCATTGGCAATTGACCGGGTCATCGGACGCTCCGTGTCTTCGGATTCGGTTCTGCTCTGTTGATTTATTGTCAACCACTCAAAGGTCAACTGTTTAGAGCCTCACCCTGTCCCGGCCATGGTAATTGGCTCTCTACCCAAGGCACACTCTAAACAGCAGTGATCATCTTGAAACGAGGACTCACAAGTCGTTCCTCGGAGTGATAGGCCGTTCGTGAAACCTCGCAAAAGGGAGGATGCCTGCATATTCAGGACCCTCGATTAGGTGCTTGTCCTAGTTCTGGGACCGATTTTGCCACTCTTGATGAGTTGTCAGTTGTTCTCTTCTAGAAGCATTTGTCACTCGTGTGAAACTCGGACTAGGCAGACAAGACAAGCCGGGCGGGAAGTTAGACTGTCCAATCGCCTGTTTTCCTTCGCACCGAACTGAACTTTGACTGATTTGACGGCTACAACATGTGACGCAACAAACGGTGCCTGCTGATGATAGTTCATGACCCATTTAGCCACGTTTTTGTGCCATCAGCCACACCGTTCAGAGAAACATGGTGTCTGAAGCATATCGTGTTCATCAATTATCCATCACAAGGCCCATATTTTCCATAAATTGTTGATTAGGGTCTGAATGTGAGGTTGTAATGACGTCTCTATTACGAGACTAAACGAGGTTGAATTAACGAGCCACTAGGCGTACTGTACTGTAATTATGATTCAGCCTTACCTATGGTCAATGACTCGGCAGTTGCTTAATGTTATCAAAATGATCATTTTGTGCTTTCAAGTGTCTTCTTTGCAACCGAACACAGCAAAATTACGCTTCCCTCTATTCATAATATAGCTTGCTTGTATAAGGTAAGAGTTGAAATTGATGATAACACGCTATTTGTATACCAACATATTGAATGAACCAATTCCGTACCAAAACCACTCTAGAGCCCAAGAAAAGAAATCTCATATATGCTTTATCAATGCTGCATGACCCAAACAAGCCAAACCCAAGCTATTAGACCCTTCTCCTGAAACCCCCAACTCCGTAAAAAAAGAAATCGTATCCCACGATTTTTCCAGGTGTAAAACAGCATTAAATGCAAAAGTCTAGTGGTACAAATAATGATGGCTTTTGTTCGTAAATCATGCATCTCCGGACTTGCTCTGGGGTTGGTCCATATCACCCGCGTGATGGGTCTCATCAGCGTCGACACCGTAGTCAGTGGGATCGGCCTCCTCATCCATCTTGTCCATCTGTTCGGGCTCAACAAGGGCGTACTTGCTCTTCTTTCGGATGCGAGCGCCATACCAGAAGAATACAAATGGGATGAAAGCCAACAGAGTTGCAACTCCTCCGATGAGGGAGCCTCCGCCGCCAACACCAAGAGCAGTAAACATTTGAGTCGTGAACAGGGGGGCAGCAGCGCTACCAGCGGATCGGGCAACCGTGTTTGCGGCAATGACAGACGCTGCGTATGAGGCGTAGGTGTCGGTGAGGTAATTGATAATGGCAACGTAAACAAGCATAAGAGCGGCAGAGAGGAATGTGCCTGCGAGAGTAGGGACAATCCAGGGGACAGCACTGCTTAGTATTAGTAACTGTTGTTTGCTAAGGACATGGAGAGAAACTTACTTGTAATTAGCTGACCATGCAAGCCAGAACATGGTGATAGGGAAGGCAACACCTCCAAATATGGCCATGAGAAGTCGATCCTCTGGCAAGAGAACCTTTCCAGCCGCATCCTTGCTTCGTCGTCGCTCACTGTCGACGAAGATGACAATAGTTCCTAGGACAGCTCCCACGACCTGGCCAAGCAGGGGTAGCTGCGAAACGCCAGCGTTCCAGCCCCTCATGTCTCTGAAAACAATAGGATAGATGCTGAAAAGCATGAACTGAAGAGTGAAGACGATGCAGGTGTAGATGGAGCATAGGAGGGAAATCAGGTCGAACATGAGAATCCAGGGCCGTGTAAGAGCAAGCTTGTAAACTTGAGCGAGGCTAGGCGCATCCTCTTCGCCCTCCGTAACAACATGTTCATATCCTGATATGCCGGACTTTCGAGCTCGCTTAGACTTCTTGGCCAAGATAGTGGGCGTATGCGTCTCGGGAATCAGAAACATGAGAAGAACGGTCGCGCCTCCGAGCCAAAGGACAGAGTACATGCCCCATCTCCAGTCTTTCTTGAGCTGAACAAAGCCAGAGACAACAGGGCCCAGAGAAGGTCCCACCCAGGAGGCCAAACTGAAGATTCCAGTAGCATTCCCTCGCTCGATGGGGTCCCATAGATCGACCAGGACTCCGGGGGTGGTGCTCAGTGGGGCGGAGATGAAGACACCAGCTAGGAATCTTCCGACGAGGAGCGATCCGAAGTTTGTGGGGAAAGCGCAGAGAAAGTTGAAGGCCATGTAGGCGATAAAAGTGATGTAGAAGATCCACCGGCGACCATAAAACTCGGAAAGGGGTGCAAAGACAAAGGGCCCGGCACAGAAACCAAGAAGGAACATGGACGTCGTCAAGCTCGCGGCAACAGTTGAAACTCCAAACTCTTCCACAACAGAATCGACACTGCCTGAGAAAATACTCGATGCAAAGTTTCCATTCATGGCGAGAAAAACAGCAAGACATGTGATTCCCCATCGTCGTGTCTTGGACCAATTTCGTGGGTTCTCGAGGTCATCGGGGGAGAAGTCGACATATCCCTGGTCGTTGATGTAGGGAGCTTCGTATCTGTCGGAGCCGATATCAGGCTTGAATGTCACATAGGACATGACCCTGTCCATTGTTTGAGTGGCCATCTTTGTGACTCTCCCGTAGGACTGGGAAGATGGTGGTGAGACAGGAGGAGGATGACGAGAAGAAGAAGAAGAGAGACCAGTGTTGTAGTGCTGTCCAGAGGGATATGCCTGGAGTAATGGCATTGAAGAGCCAGAGTCTCGTCTTTTATTTATATGTCTCGATGATTCTCCCATATTTGCGTTTTGCATCATGATGAAATCGTTTACTTTGCGATTGTGTATGTCTGAGGTGTTTTGAGGTGAGCTATCTCCACCATAGTGGCCTTGGTTGTGTTAAGTTGACGTCAAGTTCTCCAGGTGAGGGTATACCTACCGTGTGCACTGAACCCTTTTCCCCAGACCGGCCGGAGGAAAGCTCCGGAATGTGTTATGAATACCAGATTCAGCTGCTTTTCGGTTTCTTCCCCCACGCAAGTCTGAGCTGAATAGTACCTAACTGGACTAGAATGTCCGATTGATACTCGCCTCCTAAGCTTTTCATCTCCCCGGACCCATAAAAAAGTATAATATCGAGCTGATCAACGGTCGCCAACTCGACGACCTCTTTACTTGAGAAGACAGGGCAAATTTATGAGATTATCAGAATCGCAATCAAAGTAACATAGTTATACTCTAATTGAGTCTCTCTGAACATCATGAGCTGGGGAGGCCGATAAGCTGTAAACTCCCGGACCGAGAAAGTATTCAAGTTCAAACCCTGTATGTAGATCAGTTAGTCAGTGTCAAGGCCGGCCCCACGTGGATATGACACGGCGCCACGGTCAATGACGAATCAGGCGTCTCATATCGAGATTTAGAGTAGAATTTTTATGGAAGCTTCTCTACAGGAAACGCCCCTGCTAAATGCTAATGGAGGGTGAAGATGAAGATTCTACTTCTGCTTCCACTTACACGGGAATAGGATCAATTTTTTCTGATCGTGTCACCAACCAACATAACACAACGCATGTCGATCTTTTATGTGATTATGTTACGATCGTGCATTAAATCTGTCTGGCCGGATGTTTTATTCCATACTGTACCTGACTTGAGTGTTAAGAAAATCAAGGTCAAACGTTCGCCTTGGTTCTTCCTTCTAAAATTCTTCATCGATCCGCCTCCTTCCCTCTTTACAAGCCCTGCCAGTAGGTAACTTCCCCGCAAACTCATCCCGCAATAAACTAACCACCTGCCGGTACTGGATAGAATGAGCGTCCGCTATTAATTAACTGCCATCTTTATTTCTTTCTCTCCATCGGCGCTTGACGTAATGCCATATTCACCAAAAGCACAGGCGCTCTGCAGGTCTTGTCCTGATGTTTCCTCTTTAGGCAATTTTTGGGGTCCCCTGCCCCCGAGTCCGGCTTTAACATTCCTGCAGGGCACCGTCTGCCCGTTCTTTTTGATCTTTTGTTGATGCCCAGTCGGCGATCCATCGGCGTGTAGCACGAGACATCCAGATTCTGACGATAGCTTCACTTCTTTTTTGCTTATTTCTTACCCTTCCTCTTACTTCTTACAAACATGAGAGCACTCCTGTCTTTTGCACCCCCTGTGTTTCGGCCACCGGGCCAAATGGCATCATGCGGCGTAGCTTCTCTAACTTGCTTCGACAAGGTCTTGGAACCGTAGGCGTGAGATATGCTCGGTGCTTCACGATGGCCTCACATCCATGCTACGAGGTGATATATCTCACGATCAACCATCGCGATGCTCACTCCCAGCATGAACTCCCCATGACTCATCGGGGCAGAACCTCCGTAGGTACGACAATACCCTGGCTCTAATGAGGGTGTAGTATTAATTGTCCAAGGCAAACACCTTTTTTTCTCCACCAAAAACACATTCCGCCAAGTCGATCCCTGGCCTGATGGTGAGGAGAGGGAAACTATGCTCCGTGCTCTTTCGGTGAAGGCCGGTATGTATTCCGGTTGTACGCCCAGTGCAGAACATGTCATCATATAAGATTCGAAACAACAATAATAATGGCGAAAAGCGTGGCATTAGAATGTCACTGCGGGCTTACTCCGCATGATCACAAAGCATCCACAGCATGGATGTCAATGTTGCACTGTGATGGAGGCTCTTTAGGTAGTTCAGGGACATTCAGTTAGTGTCGTCACGTTATTTCCTGGGTTAGGTGACTTTATGGCAGATCGAATCCTTCTTCACTCAGCTGAGGCTCTGTGATGGGCTCTCATCATTGGTCCATCGTCAACCACAAAGACATACATAGATGGATGGAACGGGATGTGAACCAACATCCACTCATGCCTAACTCGCGGGACAAGACAAACTCATCGCCAACTTGCCAACTCTGTCCCATCAGTCGTATTGCTGTTTCTCAAGATACAGTCGGTATAAAATAGCAACAGTATATCGCATACGGGAAAATACATATGTGGGTCTATACTAGCCTACAGAAATACCCCAGATTCTAGGTCCACCATGGTCTAATACTAATGATACAAGAGCAAAAAAATCGTCAAAAAACATACAACAGCGGGGATTCGCTGGTCGTCACCGACCCAACTACTAATCCGCCCCTTACCAGCTTGACTATGGGAGAGCGGACGGGATCCCGTATTTTCTGGTAGGTATGGTCGTATGTATTAGACATCGATGCATCATCAGTCTATATCTTGCCAACTACATTACATGACCCTACACTGGGTTACACAGAAGACTTGGTGTGGACCTAATGCCAGACTGGGGTCTGCTCTCCATACATAAGTCTTTCATTTCCATACATCAATGGATATTACACTTATCAAGAAGCTCCTAGAAAAACACAGTCATCGTCATCTTCTGAGTCGGACTCTGAGTCGACATCTGGACCTGGATCTGGACCTGGATCAGATTCGATGCCATGATCCTCTGAGTCATAACCATCTCCATTCAGAGGCATCCAGCCGCCCATGGATGTGTTTTCGTCGTAGCTATAGAACAGCTGTTCGACCAGTTGGAGATTTATCTGATGCGCCGCACAGAAACCCTCAATGTGTTTCCTCCTGGTTCCAAAGCCCTGGATGTCCTTGAAGTATAGGAAAGGCTTTTTGGGTTGGTCTTCTCCCTCGTAGAACGGTTCCTTGGCCTGTATCATGAGGCCCACAGCTACTGTCCTGAACTCCCGTGATGCACCTCTGCGAACACTCTCTTTCGAAAAGATAAGCATGCAAAAGGTTATGGAAGACACGGGAAAATACAAAGGAGTTTCTCCAAGCCATAGGATGCCGTCTGGGAAGAAACAGAGTGATCCTGCATTTGTCCTAGTGAGCTTTCCGTGAATTCCGTCTTCGTATTTGCAACTCACCATTGCCTCCCTCCAAGTAGCTATCTTCCACTTTGTCTAGATTCACGGTACAGTCGAACATCTTCGGCTGGGTCTGATTCTTCGGCTCTTTTGTGAAAATGATTTCCTGCTTGTTTGGATTCATGAGGTGGTTCTTGAAAGTCGGAAAATCATGTACACCTCTGAGTATTTTTGCCCCGTCAAGATCAGATTCAGGAATGTCAAATTGAATGATCTTGGGGTACTTCCTGACCGCGAGTGAGGATCCACTCGCACCTGTTGGAACGATTAGGACAGTCCACTTGATAATACCATCTGGAATGGTCGGGATGATGATGATTCGTTCTACGAGGCATGAGCTAAACAAGTACCATGACGAGTCGAATAACAACCAGCCTTACCAATGTGCTGATGAGGCACGACAAACACATGATGATTCGGATTAGACTTTTCACCTCTGGATAAGCGAAAGAAGTCCCAGCCAGGTTCGTCCGTCTCAGCTGTGAACTCGATCTTACCAAGTCCTTTGAACGGGGAGACAACTTGAACAAAAGGCGATGTGTTAGGAATCACTTCACGATCATACCCAGCAAAATATGCTGCAGGTTTCCCTTGGAGGTATTGATTCTCCCATTCGAGCTGATCCTCGGCTGCTTTTGCTCTCCTTCGTTCTATGCGCTCCTCTTTGGTTCTGGCTTTGGATTTAGACGCGCTTTGTTTCGGGTCTGATTTGCGAACGCGTTCGGAAATAACTGGCGGCATGGCGGGTAATGTATTATATTGCCAATTGAAACCACGTACTTAGCACCTTCGCTCTACTTTCCACGGAAGAACTCAAAATCCGTATATTATCTTGGGTTCAGGGTATCAATAAGGGCGATCAAGTTGATGAGGTCTGTATAAGCAACAGCTCAGGTAAAGTCAGATGCGTGTGGTGGCTGCGCTAGCTACGGGTAGTGACGTCATTGGCTGACATATGTCTGTAAAGCTTTATTCTCTTCATTGTTAGCATAGGTACGATATAAATAATAATGGAATTCATGAAGCTTTTGATATATCAGTAGCTCTGCCTAGTAGGTAACTTTTATATGATAATAAGCAAAGAATACTGATACATGTCAAGACGATTAGGTAGGTACTTAACTAGTAGGTATCTGTGGTAAATTTATTGATACCTTGTGTATCTACAACTGGCTCGGCTACCTACCTATATCATTTGCTTAACAATGTAATCATTACCTAAGTATAAAAGCAGCTATCTGTCATGACTTCATGACGGCCCCTAAAACACAAACGTCTTAAATACCACTATTGTCCAGTGGAGATCAAGAAACATATTAGTACTTACCTAGGTAGTTAATTGACTTAGTCTGGTAAATGTTCATGATTAGGTACCCTAGAGCCAAGTCTGAGGACAACCCCTCATTGACCCCGCCAATATGATGAGCCACCTAGTAGGTGCCTTATCTTATCATGACGGTTTGGTAGAATAGACCCAACAATAGCATAAGACCAGCGCCAGCAACCGCATCAACAGCGGCCAGTAAAACATCATTTGTTTTCCAAGAAGAGCCAATCTCGTACATAAATTAGCATCAAATCTATTTCTCATCTATGACACGACCTGCATTAGTGAGCCCTAACTGCGCGATAGTTAGTAAACTACTTGCTACATTATATACCCCCCATTCAGCGCTATGAATGCAGAGCCATACACGAGAAAGCAGCAGATATCTCTCGACATGTTTTTTTTTCTGTATGGAACATTGAAACTATTGTACAGCTTTTGAAAACAACAAGATACTCCTTTTTTACCGAAGTTCGAAGGCGTTATCTAGAATCAGATCCCTCGAATGTGAATGAAAAGATAAAAATCAACACCGATACTATAACAGAACCATCCTAAAACCCCTTTTAAATGCAGTCGAGAAAAAAAAAAAAAGGTCAGTGTATCGAAGCCCAATACTGTGAGCTCATATGCTTTTCTTCTTCCATGTCCTTTTAAATCCGCAACCTTCGAAGGCCCCTTGCTTCAGCATACTTTGATTCAATCATCAAGAGCGACGCCTCTCGCTCCACGGCTACCATCACAACCGCCTGGTGCCCCGCGAGGTTATGTCAAATACTGTGGCATAGACACCTTGTGGCACGTGTTTTCCAATGTCCCGGCGCCTTCCGAACAAACAAAACACCTCCCTAGAATACGCCCCCTCTGAAAACTAATGAATCGAGCATTTGAGTCAACCATATGTCGTTCATGGAGACCCCCCTCAGTCGTACTAGCGTAACAGTTCGCTTTTGCCATTTGAATCGCTCAACAGGGTATCAAATATCTGCATCGTATCCTCGCCTCCCTGCCTCTTTCGCATTCTGTCGGGGAAATTCGATAACTGTAACCTTGGCTCGATAGACCGTAAGCCACCCTCAGGACCCATCAGCTTATGTGCCGTATGCTCTTTTGCGGACAAGGGTCAAAACCCGATCGACACAGTGTCGGGCTGATAATAGATAGGGTAAAAACAAAAGCAAATTCTGACCAGCGACTTGAAATCATAAAAACATTGGTAAAACCTGGGACGCGTAAATTCGTATCGACCCAGATCAACGATGTGGCAGCAAATTCAGATATGCCGCATACTAGGCCATAAGGAAACGCAGGCAGGGTATATCCACAACAAGCGACGTTCTTATTTCTGAGGGAGTAGTTTAAGACTCAGTGCTTTGGGATGATTCGGCGTGCACACCGTTAGTAAGTGGCGTGGTATTCTCAGCATGGCCGTTGGTGAGAGCCTCAACACTGGTAATCTGGGTTTCGCCATTGGGGCCAACGAGAGGAACAGTTCCAGAAGGGGAGAAGTCAGGGACTGTGGCTGAGAGCTGGCCGGTGCCAGTTGGGGCGACTCCATCGACGCCATGCGGTGCGAAGTGCTGGACAGAAGGGTCTTGAGCGTACATGGCTGTACCGTATGGCATTTGAGGGACACCGTTGAGTTGGCCATTGGTATAGCCGTGGGGTCCGTTCCTGAAAGTGACGTTGCCGGGTTCCCTGCGAGCCATTGGCTCTCGACTTTCGACTGGCAGAACAAATGTTTGCCAGCCTTCTCGACGACGAAGAAGCTCAAGACCCTCGTCTGTGACACCGTAATCGAGTTCAACTGATTCCTCGCAAACATGTCGAATAAGGTTGATGTCTTCGGTCAACTGTCTTAACCGATTGAAAGCAGCGATGAAGTGAAGATTGACAAAGCCTTGTGAATCCATGTGTCCTCGGAGGAACATATCCTTGCAAAGATTCTCGACAGAGAAATAGTACTCGACTTGGGCCTTCAGCGCAGGCATAAGAATCTGAGTGAACTGGGGGTGTGGAAAAGGAGTTGCTTCCATAGGCGCCGCCATAGCATAATCGTAGTGAGGATATTGAGGCTGGGCGACGGGCATGCGGCTGCCACCGTTGGGCGCAGACATGCGATGGAAGTTGTTGGCGCCATTGCGGCCACGTCCTCGCTGAGAAGGAGGTGTAAAGACGCCACCATGACCACCTTGTCGCATAGGGGGGCTGTAACCTTGAGCTCGGGATGCATTGGCACCTTGGCCATGATATCCAGGCCCGGAAATAGCATGCTGAGACTGGGAGTGGCCATGATGGCCACGTCCGCGGTAGCCGCCCCTACCTCTATCGCCGCGGCCTTCGGGGCGATCGCGGGAAGTCTGAGGAGTCTCCTGTACGAGATGATGATTAGCATACCGCAAATGCATGATGAGTTGATTTCGAGTCCAAGAATACGTGCATCACACGACGTTACTTACCGTAGTTTGGACGGAAGGGTCCTTGGCCTTATCAGATCCCGCATTTGTCGAGGTCTTCTTCTGACCGTTGGCAATTTCAACCGATGCACGCTTAGATGCAGATTGCGAGGCGGCATTGTTGGAGGTATCCCGAGGCTTGTTATCGTTGACCTTGGTTGCCGGCGAGGTGGATGCCAGCTTATCTGTGGCACCGTTGGTAGCTGCTCGGTTGGTAGTATCGCGACTACCACGAGCGCCACCCCGGGGTTTAGAGCCACGCATTTGAGGGAGTTGAGTCTCAAAGTTAACCGTAGGGACGAAGTTCACGTTAACCCACTTCTGTCGGGGTTTCGACGAGCTACCATCCTCTTGGCTATCCTTATCAGAGCGGTCGGATTTCTCAGGTATCTTCTCAACCGCCTTCTTCTTGCCGTCCTCCTTGATGGTAGAAATAGCAGTCTCGGGAGTAGGCCACGCTGCCGAGTCGTCGACAGAAGGAGGGACTTCGCTCTTGCCATCCTTTTCGTTCATCCTTGAGCCTCGAGGGCCATTTCGCTCTGCTCGGATAGCGCTGTTCTGTCTTTGGTGTGACTTGACACCATTTGTGTGGGGTGCAGGTGACACTTCGGCCTTCTTGTCGTCCTTGTGACTTGAAGTGCCGTTTACTGTAGCCTCCACGTGCGTAGGGGCAGGCTTGGTGGATTTTGCCTGATGAGCCTCCTTGCGTTTGTGCCAAACGTTGACGCTAGGAATAGGAGCTTCGGAAAGTTCAACCTTTGGTGGCTCGGGAACTGTCTCCTGCTCCTTGTCTGTCGCTTGTTCACCGGCTTGCTTCTCTGAAGCCTTGCCCTTCTTACCTCGCCTGGCCTTTCGGGAGTCCTGCTCATCGACAGACCTTGTAGCATTGCTTGAAGACCTTGGTGTCTTCTCGTTGCGTCGCCAAGGGCGATCGGTTCTTCCACCGTCATCCTCACGCCTCGACTCGGTTCGTCTGCTTTGTGTCGACTCGGAGCGGGCGTCGCTTTCAGAACCAGGAACGCTCTCTAAATCCTGCTTCTCTGATGCAACCGCAGGGGAGTCAGCGTTCTCAGGAGTTTCAGAGTTGATATGCTCGGAGGCAGGTAGCGAAGCCTTCTCGTCTGCTGCTACTGCAGCAGAGCCAGTGTCTGCCGTGGAAGCCTGGTCATCTTGAGCGGAAGCAACCGGGTCAGTGGAAGCAGTGGCGCTATTTGAGGCAGGGACAGTGTTACTGCCCTTCGCAGCCTGTGCGTAGGAAGTCATCGAAGGAGCGACCGTATCGTTGGTCTCTATAATGGCTGATGGACTCATTTCGAAGTGAGCCGTGCTGTAAAGATTTGCCGTCGTAAGGTCACGGAAAAAGTAGACCAAATGTGTCTAATTCACTCGGGTGACCAGCAAATGAAAATGAATATTTCTAGAGATGTAAAATCCCAGAATGTCTCTCAAGCCCCTCCGGACTCTAGAAGAGGCGCAGAGCACCTGTGTGCAATACAGTCGTTTGCTGTTTGTATACTCCCAACAAATGAGGGCGTCGGTTGTCGCGACGAACCGAGCAAGCGGCCAAATATCGAGAACGCGAGTCGAGGAAGGGGTTTCAAGGTTGGAAGTGGGAGTCGAGGGCTTCAGACCTAAGGCTGAGTCGAATTGTGCGCGAGCGATGCGTGCGAGGCGATTCAGAAGTTCAAAGGAGGAGAAGCGAACGTTTCTGCGATGTCAGAAGATGTCTGCTTAACCGAGACTGATGGTCTGAAGTAAAAGACTGTCGTGTTTGGGCAAAGGAAGAAAATAAGGACACCCGGCTGTGCTATTTTGGCCTTGGAACTTTTTTCTCTCTCTCAAGGTCAGGTGCAAAACCAAAGAGAAATGCCTGACAAGGACGAGGCGATTGCAAGGCAAAAATATCAGGTACTGGTATCACAATCGAAATCAGAAACCAACCCGAATATGTCTGCTTGTTGCGTTGCAATGTTTTGTCCGTTACGAGGGTATCGGAAAAAAGCGTAGAAACAACCAGGCGGGGTGGTTATGATGGAGGGTTCAAGTGACAGATGGGAAAGTTGGGGAGGGAGGGAATCAGGTAAGCGTATGTAAGTATACAAACGTAGACCTTGGACCAGGGCAAAGTGGCAGCGGCAATTCTTATAAAATAGAATTGGGCTGGCGAGAGAAGTGTGTTTTACAGGAAGAGGGCGCACGGAGACCGGACAGGCAACGAAAGAGAAAATGCACGCCGGAGGTTATTTTTTGCGTTGTGTGAATAATAAATTTTTTTCTATGCCCATCCCCCCCTCTTACTCGCAGCGTGGGTAGGCTCTAAATTCTAAGTAAGGTAGTTCTGATCCGCAGGCGGAAGGTACCACGGAAATGTACTGCGGCTAACTGATCGAGAAGGTACCGATGCGCCGAATGAGAATCCTTCCTTCCATGGGAAGGACCTGATGATGGTAGGAAGGATGGTGGATGAATGCGTAGAGGGAACCTTCCCTCTTCCTTCCCACTCTAATTACTAGATTTTTTCTTGCTCTTTAAGCGGATACGCACAGTCACGTAGTATTTTTTATTTTTATTATTCCAACCTCTTTCTTAGATCTATTCATTTCTGATTTCTGTCTTTTTTAATATTTTCTGTTTACTCACTCCCTCTCTGGCGTACTCCCTTGATGCTTTCAGGGATTTGTTTGCCGAGTGCTGAACAAGACAAAGGTGCATGCATAGCCCTGGCCTGTTTGCCTATTGGATGTAGACAACCTTACATATGGTTGATGCACTGCAGAGCTTACAGACCAATCCTGAACTGCGACCTTAGTACCTTAGGTACTCAATCAGCGCATTGCAGTGCCTTGTACAAGCAGGTCAGCTGCGGGGGAAATGGAAACCTTTGTGTCGAGTTACTTCACAACATACATAGATGCTTCTAGTAGTAGGTAGAGTTCTGCGCGTACAATGAGTTTGTTGAACTCGATGAAATCTTATTAAGCCAGAGCGCCACCTGGGTAGTTTATTACTGACTCGGAGTCTGCAAAGCCCTGGTCTGCAGGCGATACTACTAGGTAGACACTAAGGTAGCCCGGATAGTCAAGTCAGGGTCTCGAGGTCATCTTCCAGTGGAATTCAGGGCAAATCAAAGATACAATAAGCACCCGACTTCACTCTTGACTGTGCCCCACTTACACTCATGTACTTACTCACTGCGAGGAGCCGTCATGAATCCGAGACCCCGGAAGAGGTCTGGGTAGAGGTCAAGACCATCAACCGAACCCGGACGACCGTGATAGGGTGGAGATGCGCGAATATAATTCGGCTTTTCTCAGGTTATGTTGCAGTGACTTTGCGAGTATTTTTCTCTGAGGGATTGTTTTTTTTCTTAGCTTTGCTTCCTTCGGTTTCTTCAGGCGTCACGAACTTCCATGCTATCTGCTAACCTTGTTACATATAGTAGATTTAACTTCAGTGAGCTCCATCCTGTTTGAGTGGCATGGATAAACAGCGCAAGGTTGAATTGCGCAGTTTGTACACGACAATCAGACATTTGGCATAAACTCCAGGGCAACCAGATTTCTTCATGTCTCCAACAAAGCCTGATCCATGTAAGTAACATGGTAGCGGCTTGGGGCTTATGAAAGGCAAGCCATGGATGACATAGGTAGTTTGGAATTGGATATTCGGGATTTCCTTTTCAATTTAAAACAATGATCATCTATCTAGGTACTTTGGGGCAAAGTCTACCCACGGTCAACCTTGAATTGCCACGGAAATGTTGAACAACATGTATTGCCAGAACTAAAATCACGATACTTTGGATATTTACTGGCGTGTTTGATGTTCATCAAGACACGGTCGCAATGCTTGACAAAGAGCATCAGACCAGGGACAGCCGTCAGGGTATCAGAAGAATGACCTTCAAGAGCAGGATAGACAAAATAATTAATTTCGTCGCTTTTTATGCTTGTTTGACCAGCACTTGAGCTACTTTGTTTTGGTGCCCTAAAGAGGACAAAATTTCTGATCCTCAGTACTACCTACTAAGGTAGCAAGCAAGCAATTTCGATTTCAACAACTGTGTGTACAAGCTATGTACGTAGATCAAACAAGCCGATGACGATTGAACAAATTGCTTGCCGTTTTTACGCGCCCCAAAAGAGGGCACAACAACCCACAGACAAACGATGGATACCGATACGATTAGTATGGAGCAAACAGCTACAGAACCCAGTTCAACTGTACCAGATCAATACACCGTAGTTGACCAATAGAGACATGTTATGTTTATTGGTTCAAACCATGGTCTTGCTGTCCCTACAGACGTTCTGTATTGACTTACACGGTTACCTGAAGCTTGATGACCTCCATGTTACAAACAAACACGCATACATATCCTTCTCCCAGTGCAGTCCTTGCTGGGAGCTAATGCTCCGCGTAGCCCGAAGGATCCTTACAATATCTTGGCTGGAATCACGAGCCTGTGATTGCAACAATTCCTCTACTGATCTATCTACTTATGATACCCTCCCTGTCAAGCCTTTTCCGAGGTTGCAAGCCGAGGCCGCTCAGCCGCTGGTCGCTTATTGGACACAACACCTGATGGCCTGCCCTTTTGGGGTAACAGCATATGCAGTTCTTCACGTTATCTTATCTGGTCCAATATCAACTAATGGCCAACGAATGACTGGACGACAGGTTGCAGATATACCATGTATCAAGCTTTGGTGATGACCTTATTGTCGCCCACTGCTCACGTTTTAGCAGTTTGTGTGTTTGTTGTGAGGATTGTGATCTAAAATCTCCCGTTACTTTATAGATTTGAGCCAGAACTCGTGACTTTGCTCCGAGATTCACGAAATGGTGCTCTTCGAGTAAAGGTTCGGACTTGAGTAACAAGAGTGCTTGAGCGCACAATGCCATTTTCCATTATCCAAAATGGACGAGTGTCTTTTTCCTAGATACAAACTATTTTTCGCCATTTGTTGCTAATATTACACGAGGCGCTCAACTGATATACAGGTAATATTGCAATATTACTGGAGCATGAGAGTGAGTTCAAGGATAAGACAAGCTCTAAGGATGCTTGGTCTTCAAGGACAAGAGTACTCTCTAGCCGGTCATCCAAGCGGTCGCCTGTCTCGCTCCAAACGATGTGGCAAAACGCAGACCAGTAGATCCCATAGGGAAGTAACTGATCAAGTACCACATCAAACAAGCAAGCTGAACGAGAGCAGAGAACAAGGTGAGAATTGTACTGTGGAGCTACCGGTCTGTTAGTATTTGTCGAGCTACAGGGCAGTTCAACAAACCTTCAAGGCAAACACAAGCGTCAGTGTGATGGATCCGAAATAGGCTGCCGTGAACGGGAGTCGAGGAGTCGAGAGAAGATGATAGACGTAGTTCATAGGGCCCATAATAGCGGCAAACGACGCCAGAAACATTAGTGATCCCACAGACCATCTGCGTACCCACGTGTTAGCTTCTATATGCAATTTTGAAATTCACCATGTCGAATCTACGACATCATAGCATGGGCAAAACTAGTCACACAATCAAAACGGCCTTGCAGTAGCAAGTCCGCGTGACAGCGATCGGCAAGGAGAATAAGGGACGACGCAGGGCAGCCCGAAAGGGACGTGCAGAAGTTCCTGACTTACAAGATGACAAACTTGCGTGGTCTCAGTGAGAGGACGGGGAATAGAGTGAAGCAGATGACGAAACATGCTACAGCAGCGAGGTTGCAAGCTCCAAAGATCAACAATCGATCCCATCGGCTAACTGCCAGTCGGGTTAGTGTCTCCTAACCACGAGGCATGTCACCTCGCATCACATGCATAGTTCAGGACATGGCTCAGATGCAATGCACATGTCCCGCTGCAGGGGTGCAGGGATGCCATAGGTGAACATGAAATGGTATTCCAAGGTTGACTTACGAACAAACCAGCCTTCCTCCTCCTCACGTCGGGTCGGCGCAGGCAGAGGCGCACCGGCACTCTCGGTGGTGGGAAGGCGAACATAACCACTACCTCCTTGGAAGGGGTTTAAACTCTGTATGGAAGAGAGCAATCCGCTTTGCTGCGAAGTGTTGACTGGCTCATCGCGACGACTCCAGCCAAGGGAGTTTATAGAGTCTCGGAAGGAAGAAGAGGCCATGGCGGCAGACCCAGAAGGGCGGGAAGGTGAGGGACGGGTTCAACAACGACAGGACAGGGACGGAGCGGATACGTCGATCGTGCGGCGCAGGGTCAGGCTCGGGCTGAGATTCAGATTCGGGCTTGAGTTCGAGCTCGCAGTAACGCTGGGGGTGGGAGGGTCGTAGGGTGCCCGATAATGGCGGTCTCGTATCAAACTAGGAGTATAACTTGGAAGAGAAACATCCACTTCCTTGGAAGGTCTGGCAGCGTGGTTGTTGCGGTCAGTCGACGAGTGCCGATAATATAGATAGGCAAAGGTAAAGTAAACGGGGCAGGCAGAATTGGCTGCCTACCGCGATCTGTCACTTACAGGATTTGAACAGGGCGCTGACGACGCTGGTTTGCGCAAGGCGGCGACGTAGATACGGTGCTACGAGTCGTTGGAGGCTTGGAGTCAACCTAAGGGGGTGCGAGGCTCAGATTCGATTATTGGTAGATTACCGCGCGTACCGCTGGAAAATGGTCGGAAGCGGCAGCTGCAGCTACCAGTAAAGGAACTATAGGAGCAACTGCAGATGTGCGACAAGACGAGCGGAGTATTTCGCGCGAGAAAGAGAACAAAACGGGGGTGATTGGGCGTTTGAAGAGGAGTGAAGTTGGTAGTTGGTAGTTGATAGTGAGTGGAGGGCGGCACTAGTTAATGGGTTGGGGTTGGGTGTGTGGTTCCTTCCTTGGATTGGATCACAACCCATTCCAAGCCTTGCCTTCTCTGTCGTCCTCTTAGAAGTGTTCCCTGCAGTTGAGCAGGCGAGGAGATTATATGATTGGCACCATTAAAGTGGACGCTAGCTTGGGGTAGGTCTGGTGCCACCTGGGCCTATGGCTCCGCATCTTTCCAGCACGGCCCGTCCTTGATTGATGGAAGCCTCAGCGGGGACGGGAGGGATCATGCATGACAGAGAAGCATAGCATATCGCCAGGGAGTCATAGCTTGTACATACCTAGGAACCTACAGTAGCTCACAGGACCTCTATCCAACAGGTAGTCTAGCTCGGGCGAGCTGAGCTGAGTTCGGAACCTTGCAGGACGAGACCCTGGGAAGAGATACAGAGGTTTCAAGTTCAGCCTAAGCAGTAGCCAGCCGCACATAGGACTATCTTGCTCACTGGTGTTATCTTACATATGAGCCACGTCCAGAATGTGCCTTCATGAGGGACAAGGTCTGGGCGGAAGAGGACTTGAGCGGGTTCCATTCTATGTTTACCACTTGAGGAGCGGACCGTAGAGGGCCGGACGCGATCCGTAGGGAACTAAGTCGGGAAACCGTGAGGATAATCTGACAGAAAGACATACACACCTCCATCCATGCTGAGATTAGAAGCAAGGTAGAAAGGGCAATATAACGTTACTACATGACAAGGCAGATATCATAGTGAAGCCCAGCCTCACTCTGGCACCCTAGGCATCAGACTCAGAGTGTCGTCAGGCTGACGAAAGTTGATTCTCACTTACTCCCGGAATACTCCGCCGTATATCGTTATTACGAGAAACAGCCGTGTTGAGATATTCTGTAACAAAAGATGGTGGTCTTGAGCTGGAGCGCGTGAACAGGGAAGCCCAGAAAGGATGGGAAAGCCTCCAGCGCATGACCGAGCGCAAGAGGAGGAAGCTAGGATGGGATAATCGATTGCATGTAGCAATTCCCGATGAGTCCTTCGAATCCAAACGGAGACTTGGGCTTGGTGTCTTAAATCTCAAGTCACGTTCAGCCTGGCGCCCACCCACACACTAGCACCCACACCCTCCTACCTTAACTATCAACTCTCGACAACTGCTATGCGCACTGCAAAACAGAACGGAGATAGCAAAAGACCATGGCGGCCACCATTACCGCCAACTTTCTCGATTCATGTCCAAGTCTAAGCCCAGTTTGCATACAACTTCAAGGGGACCAGTGACCGCCGCCTCCACGTTTCGTCCGGAATACTTGGTGTCAGGCGGGTCAGAGACGAAGGAAGTTGTACATCTGACTTGATGGCCGTACCTAGTATTTTTAGCTCGTTTTTGGGAGTATAAATTAGGGGATCTTTGTGCCCTTTAGCCTGCGGCAAATGATCGTAGATCTCATCTTGCAGCTGTGATAGAAAAGGACCTTATTCTTTGGCCTGGCCTTTACAGATACGTCGTCAATTGGAACTGTATTCGAAACGAAACGGACTTTTCTGAAGGAGTAAGCATAGCCAAAGGAAACGAAGAGGAAGAGGAAAAACAGTCGAGGGAGAGGAAGTTTATTACAAGATCAAGAGCAAGGCTAAGAACAGAACAAGAAAAGACAGTCGTTAGCAATCTACCTACCGTACCTGCCTACCTACCTTCGAAACGCAGCTCCTCCTTCCCGCCTACTATCCTATACCATTTGATCGTCATCCATACCACCTTCGTGAGAGTAACCACCAAGAAAAGACGGGAGACCCTTACATTGGTGTACGGGCCTTGTTCGTATCGGATCTTATCGACCCCCCCTCAGCCACGGCCGAGCGTTTAACTGTGTTGGACCCTTGACCGACTTATCGTCACCATCGTTAAGTGGTCTAAATTACTTACACCACCCTCACCTCACCCAGGCCATCACCTGTCCTCGAGCTCTAGGCCCCTCCAGTTCACTTGCGCGGCGCCAGAAATACAATAAAACCTCAGACCGCCTGCCTTGGCCCGACAAATCGAGGACGCCCATCCTGCTTAACCTATCTTGTCATTCCAAACTATCCGATCCTGCCGCCAGTCTTACGCCATAGCTGTGGAGGTCCTGCTACAAACCCTAGTCTACCCATCGGACAGACATCAGATCAGATCCATCTGTCTCGACCTGTGCGCTTTGATAAATTGAGACGCACCCCGGGATCCAAAAAGCAATAATTCCATCTAGACTTGCTTCCATTAGTCTTTCGATAATCGCAAACTACCGTGGCCTAACCAACCGGACTGCCCTCTCTTCTATCTTTTGTGCCTCACCTCACATCATCCCGAGGAACGAACGACATCACCGTACATTAAGGACCTGAACCCTGCATTTCGGTGGCCCACCATCACTCTATTTCCCGATTAGGACTGAGGACTTCACCCTCCTCGACCACAACAGCAGCGCAGCAAGCACAACTCAGCTCAGCTCAAGCAATACAAGACCTGGCCAGACCAGAACAGATTACCTTACACTTCCCGAGTATAATTCGGGTACTTTATCCAGCCGTGCCCGTTCTGCTCGACTTGACTTGTCATATCATTCATACTCTTATTATTCTCGCATCAGCCAGCGCCTTATCCACCTCGGCTATCATATCTCATCCTTATAAGTGCCAAAGCCACGGTTTCCATGCCTCCTGCGCATCACAGTGCTTTTAGTGTTCCTGGTGAGTAAAGAAAGAATAACATTTCCTTTTCAGTTCAGTCTACCCTGTTCTTTCTCCTGTCGACTTGCATTGCATTGCATACCATACCATACCATACCATAAATATCTGTCTGCCCTTCTCTCTGGGTCCAGTTGTTTCTGCCCAGAGAAATTCCGACCAACCGTTGGACCTTTCATGGCAGTACGACGCATCATAGCCTCCCGTCATTCATTTAGCACCTAAACCCCTCCCTCGTTTGGCTGCTTTCTTTGTTCCGCAAACTGTTTGCTGAACTGTCTGCTGCTGGTTTATTTTCTTTCCTTCTCTCCTCCTGCCTGGCAAGTTTGCCTCTTTTCCCAAAAATAAACTTTCAAGGAAAACGAAACAAATCCTTCCACGTCTTCCATAACGAGTGTCTGTCTTTCTCTGGCCAGCGCTCGGGCAATGGAAGTTAGCTGCGAGGTACAAGTGACATCCACCCATCGGGGGACCCCCTCTTTCTTAATCGGGTGGCACCCACACACATCGCATTTCGCACTCTCATGCCCCAAAACCAAAAGCACCATCATCATCATCCCTCAAGCCGCGACTCAGACATCCGTATTCAAGAACCACATTGCTGACTGGTCATTTCACCATTCCAAGAACAGCCACTACAACCTTGAAACTAAACTCTTCACCGCCTACCTCGACTGAGCCCGCGTTTCAAGCTGCGACTCAGACAAGGACAAAGAACTAACAAGTTCAACAACCCCTCAACCGCTGTTCCGACAGCATCTCCAGACTACCTACTGTGGCTAGTACGTGCCTGAAGATAACTGGACCTTTTCGCCCGTGCGTTACCAAGTAACTCAAGCCCAAGCGCCCAGCCCGCACTCTGCTCTTTCGACTTGCGGAGTACCTACACGCCCAGGAAACGCCCCCAACGCTTAACCCCTTGTAGGTACCTACCTACCTGGAGGCCCTGCGCTGCGCACTCGGTGCCCGCCATTTCAACCCCCTCCGACCCCGAACTTCTCCCTCCGACTCACGACATCTATCTGTCTCTCTCACAATCTAATCTTCCTTTGGCTCCCACCATATCCGACGGACCATCTACTCGTCGTCTTCGAGCGTTTACTTATATACTCAGCACTGGTAATCCGTTTATGGACTACAAATAGTGCTCGTTTCATCTCACCCTGCTCTGTTTGCTCCCTGCAGCCAACACTCTCTGCCTATCTGGTGAGTCAAAGCTACAAGCCTCAACCCCCCGGCTCTCCGCCCGCCACTCTTCTTCCTCAGTGTAACCTCCGCGGCGGTGGGCACTCCATCCATATATGAATGCCCGCTCCTCATCGCCGAGCCCGGTCTTCTTTACCTCTCCCCCGCTTTGCGTTCCGCGCTGTCTTGACAGAATACTGACTCGAACCCTCAACAGGCCAGTTCTAGCTTGACATTCGTATTCTGAACGTACCATCACCCT
The DNA here is from genome assembly GCF_020744385.1 of Fusarium flagelliforme. Classification (NCBI taxonomy): domain Eukaryota; kingdom Fungi; phylum Ascomycota; class Sordariomycetes; order Hypocreales; family Nectriaceae; genus Fusarium; species Fusarium flagelliforme. The sequence continues at coordinate 4,132,662 of NW_025763503.1, forward strand.
TAGCCGAACTGGTGGACGCCCACAATATTTCGCCCACATCCCCCCTTCTAGCTCGGGCGTCAACATCCGACTCTCCATCCTCGACACAACAAACTCATCTTTGCCATCCTCGTCGAAATGGCCCAACACGGTTTCAATCAATTTGGCAACGGCCACAGCGGGGCGAGCATCGACCCCAATGATCTCGCCATGTCTGGCGGCTACTCGCCCTCCTTCAACAACAACTTCAACTCAAGTTCCGGGAACGGCACCAACGGCTTCACGAATAGCTCCGCCATGTTTGATGATGATGAGCTTCTCGATGGCCTCAACGGGCCTCCTGTCACCCAGTCTGGTATGGGTGGCGGACAGGACTTCGCAGGACTAAGTATGGGTGGATTTTCTCAAAATGCCTTCTCCCATCGTAATTCCGGCTTGCAAATCGATCCGTCTCACATGAACGGCTACTCAAGTACTCCCGATGGAGATCCGATTCAGAGTCCATTCAACACCGGCTTCAACACTCAGTATCGACAGATGCAGGGCCATTCCCTTGGAACCTCCCTGCACTCGCCATTGTCGTATTCCGAGTCTCCTTTAGCCGGTGCTATGAATGCTGACAGCAACGACCCTAACTATCTCAAGGCCAGAGCCCGAATGTCCCAGCAGATGCAGCGAAAAGCTTCCAACAACAGCCGTAGTCCCATGTCCCCAATGACCCCAAAAACTGCTACACTCCATGGGATGACGATTGGATCGCAGGAGTCCCCAGGTTTCGGCGGTCAAGCCATGAAGTCAGCCAATGGACAATGGCTCAACACCCCTGCTGGAAGCATCCCCGCTTCTTACAACTCGGGCTTCTCTTCTCCCATGCAGCCAGGCATGAACCAAATCAGTGAGGTCATGATGAAGGGCGGCACCTCGATGCCTGCCAAGCTCGGTGTCGCTTCGAACGCTGTTTCGTCTCAGGAGATGAAGAGGAAGCGCCGTCGTGAATCTCATAATCTTGTTGAGCGTCGTCGACGAGACAACATCAATGAGAGAATCCAGGATCTTAGCAGGCTTGTTCCCACACATCGTCTCGAAGATGAGAAGATCCGAAAGTTGATCCAGAACGGCACACCTCTATCGCCTTCGTTGACCGGAATATCTAGTCCCCAGGCAACTTCAGGGCTCGCTGGACCAGGCGCCAGAAGAGCCACCGGAACCAGTGCTGGCAACATCACAACAGGTCTTCCTATTGAAGACAAGGACAAGGGACCCAACAAGGGCGACATCCTCAACGGTGCTGTTAGCTGGACTCGAGACCTCATGTGGATGCTCCATCTCAAGCTTCAACAGCAAGAGGAGATGATAAATACCATCACTGAACTCGGTGGTCACTTTCCCTTTGAGATGACAGAAGATGAGCGACGTATGCATACAGAGCTCATGGATGCTTTCTCCAAGAGCGATGGTCTCTCGTACTCGCGCACAGCTGGATCTGGTCTGCGAGTGCCTCAGCACACTGACTATCGTGGAGAGTCCCTGTCCGGTGGCGGTAGTAGCCTCGATCCTGTTGCCATCAGTCCAGATGACGCTCTCGACCTGAATGACACAAACCAATTTTGGAATGATCCTCATGACCTTGATGAGAACAACAGCGGTCATGCTTCCGTCAACTTCAAGGAGGAAGACGAATATGACATGGACCTTACTCATTAGTGGCCTATCTAGTTCATTATCTGTCTTCTCCTTAAACATATGTTGCGACCGTGGTCAACGGATTACCCTCTCTTGTCGGCGTTCACAGTATCACTGGTGTCTTTTTCTTATTGCATATCACTCTCCTTTTCCTGCCTGGGCTCTGACCGAGGTCATTTTGGAGATGTGAATACTATGGTGTTTGGCATTACTCGGCTGTATTTTCATTGCTTTTTTCTTCTGGGGCGTACCCTTCCTGCGCGTAGGTATGGGATACATTATATAGGTTTACAGGGGCATGTCCGAATATCGTTTCACATTGTGCTGGAGGGGCTTTTGCTTTCTGGTTTCCTTCTTCTTTTTTCTTGGGTCGGGTCGGTTCAAGGCGTTACTGTTTCTCATGTTTTGCGATACCTCGGGGTTGGTGCATCAAGTCGGAAATGAGTGATGGATGGACGCAAGGTCAAATATCTGTTGTCTTTGTTCTGGGAATCTTCGCTTCTCTCCACTCCTGTTATTATTCCTACTTGCAGTTTAATACGCACACTGCGGCGTTCTCAAGTTTCGTTTACCAGGCGGATGGGAAGTAGATATTTGCTTTGTCTGGAGAGCTAGGCTTGATGCATTGGCCAAAGTCTTGTACCTGCTATTTCGTTGCTATTTATTGCCTAGATACCACCAGCGAGATACCTATCATTACAAATGTTTCATCCGCGGCTGTACAGCATATACCGACGTTAAAGACTGCAAGTGTTGTGATACCCCATAGATTGAAGAAGTGCCAGGTCACCAATGACGAGTGCAGAGGAGATACTCGCTCATGGCTGTCAGAGTATTCCACACAAGCTTCCGCTTCATATCCTCCTGCAGAGCAATGCGTTCAAGGGCACAACGTCCATCGAAATACTTGCACATGACCTGCCAACTGTTTGCCAGCTTTTCGTCATTGAAACGGCGCGCTATAGCTGACAAGTAGCGTGATTCTTTCCCAGTAGCTTTCTTGGCATCGAGTATGATATGTGGTATCAGGCCTTGAAGGTGTGGGTGGTCGTTAACGGAGGGATGCGCGGTCGCCACAGGCACGGGCTTTCTTGCGTGCGCAGTGGCCTTTTCTGCAGCGTCGCGCTGAGCTTTAGAAGCGATACGCTCAAGTCGGGCTTTTTCAGCAGCCTGCTCGGCCACAGTAGGAATGTGGGAGCCGTCGGTGCCAGAGTGGCCTTCAGAAGATTCGGAAGTACGGGGAACCGAGGTGGCTGCGGTGTCTTCCTCCTCCTTGATGTCTTTGTCTTTGTTCGAATCTGCGGCAGCTCGAAGCTCCTCAGCCTCCATTTCATACTCGACCTCATACAAGATCTCAGGCCAGACGACAACGTAGGCAAACGTACATAGTTGAGTGACCCAACCACGTCGCATGAGCCAGGCAAGCATAAGAAGATAGGTGGGACGATGAGCTTTGCTAGGCGAGAACTGCTTATATGGCCGAGGCGCCTGAGAAAGCTCAGCCAGGAAGTTGGGGAGAGGCGGTGCTAGGGGAAATGCCCGTTGCCATTCGAGAGTGTCGAGAGGGAGGCGGGAAAGATCGCTATTGGGAGATAGAATGTATTGGTCCTTGGCATGGAGAGGAGGAATGGCGATCGCACGACGCCAAAAGATGAAATGCTGAGCATATTTTCGAACTTGGCCTAGGGTCAGGATGTTGCTCTGTCCAACTTGATAGAATCTGGGGTTTGTTAGGGGTTGGCACAATGTTCAACGATAGGCTGCTTACGATTGCGTGGGTTTTGACAACCGCACAAACTCAACCATAGAGGCTGTAGTGGGATCCGGATCGGCTTGAAGCTCAGAGATAATCTTTTTCTCATCATCTGTCAATAACAGGGCAAAGTTACGGTCGAGAAAGCCAGGTTCCTCTAGGGCATCTTGGCTCATAAATGTGTTTGCCGTTGTTAGCCACAGGCCACGTTGGGTACCCTCTTCGCCTTGCGGGAGGTCATCTATGTAGAAGGGCACGGGGATCTGAACGGAAGGGGTCAGGGCACCAGCTGCAGTATCAAGGTGCAGAGCTGCGACTTTGTTCTGCGAGACTGCCTCATATATGTCATGCATGGCCGCAGCCAGCGATGAACTTTGTAGTATTTCTTTCCATAGGACACTCATCCTTTTACCTATTATCGGTCAGCACCTATTGATCGTTAAAGTTTCATAGTAACGTACGCTCCTCGCGCGCTTTATCTTTTGCAACGAGTATCCGTTTTGACTCTTTCCAGACAAATTCGCTGTGCTGCTGGCTATATTTGAAAGCCTTACTAACTTTCTTTATGATGTGATCATACAGTGACTCGATAACATCCTTGACTTCGTTGCTGCTGGGATTGAGTATAAAGACAAGATTGAACATAGTCATGGAGCTGCGCTTCTCATCGTCCTTGTCTTTGCCATCCTCTTTCTTGCCCTCCTTCTCATCGGCAGGCTGCTCAGTTGCCTTTCCTGCAGTCGCGGGACCAGTTTCGTGCGGAGCCAATAACTCATCGTTGTATGCAGAGCGCTTCTCAGCGCGAGACGCCTTCTTAGGTTTCTTCCACCTGCCGTTCTCAGGGACATGAATGGGATATGACACACAATACAGTGGATCTAGGGATAGTTGGAAGAGCCGTTTGTGATACGGACGAGCAGGCGTGAGAATACCAGCAAGATCACGGGCGGGAAACCCTGCGACACGCTCCCATGGCACAATCTGAGAGCCCGACTCAGTGAACGAATGCTCATCTGGATTCCGTCCCTGTTTAGAAACTGCCGCATCGTCGGCGACATCGGAGAAGCTCTGCTGCGATAGACGTTCGAGAAGGATGTCTTCTAGCTCGTTGCCAGTGACCGAGCCCGACTTGGAATGAGGCTCAACTTGTGCAGGATAATGAAATACGAAAGCTGGGCCATCACGCGAACGATTGACTACGAGGGCGACAGCGAGGAAGTTGTCGCTGGTGACACTCGGCACGGCCATGATAGCGACTGTTACATGGTATGGCGTGACAGAATTTGGGAGGTTGTGGCTCCAACTGTCGATTATCACATCAAGACGGTGCCGTATGCCCTTTGCCTCTGTCTCCTTCGGCTGAAACGTCAGATGAGGTTGGTTATCCAGTACGTAGTCAGAGCCTCAAGTGGTTGTGGAGATGAGCCTCAAGAGCGCCACATTTTACGATGGAGAGGGGTTCGAGGGTAGCTGTTGCGCACGGCCCGAGCGTGAAGCAGCCAGGACCTGATAGAACTTGGAAGGCGCCACGGTGCTTACCTAGGTACCTGGAAGGAGCATGAGGCGAGGCTGGTAATGTGCAGCTGGACGTCATTAATTAGATGTGGCGTCAATTGTTTTTTCTAGACTCATCTCGACCTATAGAAGTAGAAGTAGCCGATCAGTTGACAGGAAGTATCCAGACAGCCCGGTACTGATAGTTGAATCATGTATTGCATCTTGATCAAGAGGCGTTATGCGCGAGTGCTCTCAGCGCTAGGTATTTACTTGAAGAAATACGTACTCTTGTAGATACGATGTTCATACTTGCAGTAGCGTAGAACAAATAGTTTGTCAATCTCAACAAGTCGGTGTGTAGTGAACACGAAGGAGTACAAGCAGTCAACCTGAGTTTGCGTGTCAAATGGCATTCATCCAGTCAACTACGTAAGATACAGTAAAGAGGCGCGACGTATAGAATCGACAGATTATGAAATCCAACATAAAATTATTATTTCATTTCTCTTTCAACTCATCTCATTTTCTCACATCGACTTTCCCTTTTCACCGACCGACTGTTGTAGGTGTTTTCTATTTATCCAGTCACAGGTGCCATTTTAGTGGATAGTCTAGTCGAGGACCCTACCTCTAGGGGCAAATCAAACCAGCCCAAGCAATCAATTAATATTTGGACATGTGATTCCAGGTCCAAGAACTTTTTAACGAAGTCCTTTGAAGCGCAGCGCCATTCACAGATTGCAGTACAGGACGGAAGCTGCCTACTTGATGTCATATTTCCATAGACTACCTATTTACAACATCACGAACCATTCATTCGTATTGCGCATGACACGCGACATTCGTATTATCTGAAAACTCTGGCGGATAACGGCACCGAATTCCTTCATGGATCCAATGGTCTAGGCCGACTGTCCCACTCACAATTCATTCTTCATTCCACAGCCAACACCGCTTCGTCCCGTCTGCCTTAGCTCAACACTAATTATTTTATTTACTTATTACTGCCTACACGAGCTGAGGCACGGTGCTCGCTTGCTTGCTATACCTGGCTACCCAATTACGTTTGACTGGAAGGGCAACAGGTCGTGTGCTTTCTTTCTCTCGTCCACCCATCGTCTACTTCTATCATCTCTGCAATACCTAGACTATCGGTTGTATTCAAAGAATCACTTTATCTTTCTGTCCGTCCTCGCCGACATCTCCGTCTCTCTCCCGGCCGAAACTCCCCTCCTTGAGCCTCCGGTACCCCTTTCTCCACCGTCTTGCGGTACGACCTGACTGTCACAACTACCACCGTCGCCGGCGCCGCCTTATGTTGGACGTCCCCGGATTTCCATTCCGCCCCTGAACCCCTGGGAGAAACTAAGCACCCTTTTTTCTTCTCTTCTTCTTTTCTTTGCTCTCCCTCTACGACCACCGTAAAATCTTTTACACTTAGCCTTGAGGTTTGGCCTCGTTTGATCGTCAATTCAAACAGATCCTTCCCTGCAGCACAGCAAGACCGACTTTCCTCGCCTGGCTTGTCTATCTTCTCCTTCCCTTTCAGACCCGCTGGTCGAGACCCCACCATACCTAGGTCCTGCCTCAACCTTCTCGCCTCTGCATCCCCTCTTTCATTCCATATTTTGCCCCCCTCCTCAGCGTCTACCTATTCTACAAAGGTACCTGTTGTCCTCACGGTTTCACCACCCTACCTTTATTCTTCACACATTCATTCATATTGCGCTCGCGTGACCATGACATCCTCACCAACCAAACTCGATTTTGGTCATGTCCCTTTCTTGGACTTGACCTACGACAACAATGAATCACACGACTCGGCCCTCAAACTCATCTTGACCCTCATGCCGGATTGGGCTAGCGAAGACTCAAACGTCGATTTTGTGCGCTTCACTGATGGTATCACCAACACTCTCTTAAAAGCCGTCAACCGCCGTCCTGGCATGTCAAAGCTTGATGTTGACAGAGATGCTATTCTGCTGCGTGCCTATGGTCATGGAACCGCCGTTCTCATTGACCGTGAACGTGAGGCCGAGAACCATGAGCTACTCATGAGGCATGGTCTCGCTACTCAGTTGCTTGCTCGTTTCAAAAATGGCATGATGTACCGTTATATCCTGGGCAAGCCTGCTCGCGCCCAGGATCTCAGTGAACCTCTTATCCTCTCTGCCATTGCCCGACGTCTTGCACACTGGCACGCGACTGTTCCTTGCTTACCAGATCCCAACCACGCCCGGGACGAGAAGCACGTAAATGGTAATGGTTCTACCAACGGCCAGATTAACGGCCATGCCAACGGTTGTGTGAATGGAGACAGCGACAAGTCCCGTCAAGAACAAATTGATAGTACTGCTCCTGGCAAGCCACCGCCCAACGTCTGGACGACCATGCAGAAATGGATCTTTGCCTTGCCCACTGATACTGATGCTCAAAGGGAAAGGCAAGCTCTGTTACAGGCTGAGTTGAAGGTGATGGTACAGAAATTGAGTCAACGACCTGGCCTTGGCAAGAACGGGGTATGTTGATGAGCTCCACACCTTGTGTAGCATGAAATAGCTGACGAATCTGGTAGCTTGTATTTGCACATTGCGACCTGCTATGTGCCAACGTTATCATCCACCAAGAAGACGATACGGCACCTACTGTCGACTTCATCGACTATGAGTATGCCACTCCTTCGCCCGCCGCATTTGACGTGGCGAACCACTTTGCCGAGTGGGCTGGATACGATTGCGACTACGCAGCTGTCCCTAGACAGGACCAGCGACTTGCTTTTGTGAAAGAGTACATCAAGGCCTATTTCGCATTAACAGGCGAGGCAGTTGACGAGGAAGAGGAAGTCCGCAAGCTTATGGCAGAGGTCGACGCCTACCGAGGAGTCCCAGGTTTCTACTGGGGTATCTGGTCATCAATTCAGGCCGTTATCTCAAAGATTGACTTCGACTATGCCCAATATGCCGAGTTGCGTCTGGGTGAATACTGGGCATACAAGGCCGAGGAAGATGGCAGCCGAAAAGCCACAGGCCAGGAGATGCCACTGAGGGAGAAGACGTGGTGGCGTAACGAGTAGATGAATCACACATGACTTATCTGGGCACGACACACAACATGGCATGGCGACAATCGAAACCAGGGACTGGAGTCAGTGGCAGACGTTTACCCTCGATCAGCCTACGAGAGAGTGATTCTGTTAGCGGCTAATATGGGCGGGGAGCCGAGTAAATGCCTGGAAATGGGAACGGATACAACAGGAAACGGTTACAGGGAAGGCGATTTTCCCTTCATCCCTGGATCCAGTTTTGGGTTCTATCTTCAGCAAGCGGTCTTATCGTTCCTGGCCCACGCCCGCATTTCCCATGTACTCTCCATTCTTGGTCTGTTGTCACTTTGACAGGTCCCGACTTCTCGTGCCCATTTCCGGCGCTTGTCACGCCTCAACGCCTAATCTCTTTCATGTTTTTGTTACGTGTTTATTGGGCCACGATGACATAAAACCAAAGCTCGGCTGCGGGATAGGGAATGATATAGAGGGACGAATCAAGCCATTCAACATGAGCTATGGCTAGCTACGACAGCTGGATAAGTGGACAGGTCAGGACATAACCTGTTGTCTTGTCTACATGACCAGCATAATTACACCATTATTGTAACTGGATCTTTTTAATATAGACACAAATCTTCACGCACGAGTTGGCGTTTCTTTGTTAACCCAGGTACTGTTTACTTTGACTTAGATTGTCGTTGTTAGATGGTAAAGTTGCAGTGGCTACCGCATGATTCCACCTTGCCTATCCTCATTACCGAGACATATCGGACCGTGTTAGTTCCCTTACTGTATGCATGTATCTTGAATCCAGCGGGAGGGAGAAGAGAGCATGATTGGAATTGCCCAACCACAGTCGGCGGCGACACCCTCACAGGCCAAAGCACGAGGGACAGCTGCATCACCAGAAGCAGCATCTTGCGTCCATCACACCCGCTCGACCAACCGGTCCGTTATCCTAAGATGGCTAGAGAGAACAGGCGGCTGTCTGCGGTGCATTACCTTGCCTTGGTCGGGTATAGCAGCAAGGTATATACCTGTATGGTGTGGCTTGTGGGAGAGAGGCAGACGTGGCTGGCTTAGGAGAGATGAGAGATAAAGGTACATGACATGTAGCAAGGTAAATAAGTAGGCAAGGTACGACGTAGTGTCACATTGAGCCTGGGGCAAGCTGGGGCAGTTAAGCAGAAAACGTGCATGCATGCATGCCTGCGTGTACTGTATGTACATATGTGTGTATATCTACTGCTGAGCTGGGAAGTCTATTTGTTGCCTCTTCCTCAGACTACTCACCTAACCTACTAGACCTACTGTACTGGCCTATAACTAACCTGAGGTTGGTACTTTTAGTACCAATACCGAGGTAGATATTGATTGATGCACAATGGCACCTCGGTCCTGATTTCCTGCGTGGATTGAACGTATACGATTACAAGTTTGTTACATCCAAGGTCATCGAGATTAATTCAAGCTAGAACCATACTGGTCTTTTCATTTGCTCCAACTTGGGCCGGGAATGAGCTTGAAGAGCTTGATCGTGACCCATGTTTGTTCTGGGCTTCTAGGCTCTAGCCTCCGGACCAGCTGGGAGACAAGGAACAGGTCCGGTAATAAGATAAGGTGCAGCAGTCCATTTTCCAGCTGTGATTACTACCTCTGTGAGTAGTATCCGTACGGATACCTCTGTCAGTTAATTGATAGCTCGGCAAGGTAGGTTACCTGTAAGTATATGTCGCATAAGTCCAGAAATCAGACATGGGCTTTCTTTTTAGCCTCGAACAACAACGAGATGAAGGGTCGGCCGGGGTTATTTCCAAAACTCGTGGCTTTGCGACGGACGGTTGAAGAAGCGGGGGCGCTTGGACGTTGCCCTGGGCTGGGTTGTGGCTTGCTTTTTCCCCCCTCTCACTTGGATTCTTCGTCCTCTTAGTCTTGGCTTCCATGGCTGACTCTTTTCCCTGCCCTGCACTTTCCACTCACGTTCGATTGCACTTGCACTTGCGATGCACGCGTGGCCGCTAAACACTAACATCCCTGCACCTGCCTAAGAACCGTTGATGTGGGCATCCAAGCATCCCAGTGCAGGGTTCAACAAGTTGTTCCTTCCATTGGCTGCTCCTGCTGGTTTCAAAACTTTGAGTTCCAGTCGGGAAGGAGCATGGTCCATTTCTTGCCATCCACATCCACATCCACATCCACAGTCATGGAACTCAGCAGTCAGTCCACATCAATTCGACATCGACTTGACTCGAGTTGACTCGACTTTACTCGACTCGGCTCGACTCGACTCGACTCGACAACGACATCGACTTTTGACATCCACTTTGATTTACGAAATACTTTACTTCACTTCATGCCCGCAGTCTTGTCCCTCCTGCCACAGCCAAAATGGATTCTTTCACACTATTCACCAGCTTGGTGCACAGTCAAGTATATAATGCCATGTTTACGACTTGGCGAGGGAGAACAAGCAGAAATAAGACCAGTTACCAAAGGGGATGATGGATGGGATGGCCAAGACAGGCCCCTCCCGTTCCGATTGATTTATGACAACCTCTAAAGGAGCTTGGGCCAGGGTCAGGGTGCCTTAGCTACCCAGGTCTTCCTAGGCTAGTGGCATCCATCATCTCCATCTCACTCACCTAATTTTGTATGTACTATCCTCTCTACAGCACCACGGTCCAGCTCATTACCATGAAATTGGGTAAAATTGTCCCGGCCACCTACTATACCTAGGTATGTACAGCACTGTACAGTAAGTACTATGCCCTACCTACCAAGGATGTGGCATGACGCCTCAGCCCTCGCCTCTCAGCTTCGACTTTGTCATCTCGGCAAAGAAATACTTAATCAATCCTCCCCAAGAAGACCCAAATTTCCCTTGATCTCGCAACGTCGTAGCCGATCACTCATATGCAGGGAAAGACCGTGTTTTTGGAAATACATATCCGTATAGAAAGGCAAAGAAAAAGAAAAAGAAAAAGAGAAAAAGAAAATGCAGAGTAGACAAACACGCTACCGAATTGCAGTACAGCACAGCACAGTACAGCAATTCACACCTTACAGCACAAGCTTCAAAGTCGCGGGAGCGTTGACGATAGCAGGGGCGAACTGGGTGACACCATCAGAAGCAGCCGTTGCTGCTAGGCGGCTGTCTTTGCCGTCAAATACCACTCGTGTTATATTTGCTCTTGTTCCGCGTTCATCTCATTTCTGACCTTGCTTGCTCTATTAGACGTGTTTGCTGAGCCAGATTAGGTACGCTAAGCAACCCCGAGGGTTTCGGCCGGAACTTTTTAGACGCATTTGCCACATTATCCTGGTAACCGTTCTCCCTTGGACAATCTCAAACCCAGCCAAGCCAAGCCTAGATCAGAGCAGAAGAGACAAGAGTTCTCTTACCTGGCAATTTGGCCCAGCTGCCTCGCCAAAAGTTCTCAGACTCTTACCGCCAGAATGACAGACGATGTCCGCCCCACTGGGTGTCTTCGTTGAGAGACGAGACGAAATGGAGGGCTGATAAGCGCGTACTGAGGCTGTCCACGTTGCGACAAGACATGGCGCTGCGATTTGACTATGAGAAGCAATATCAAACAAAGACAGTACCAGCGCTAGGGACCAACGTGTGTGTGGTGTGTGTATGCACCTTGCCTGTCATGACAAGAGCAATTGCTGCATGTACACAGCCACAGCAACGGCTTAAGCTACACCCACTTGGTCTCAGTTCCTGCAGCCTTTCTACTTTATTCGTAGTAAAACAATGGCATCAAGAAATGCAGCGGGTGATATGGCGGTGCCAGAACCAGAGCTAGACCATGCTCAGCTTTTGGCCCTCTCATCAGCAAACGCTCTTGCATGGTTACCATATATCTTGACCACCTTCCGTGACAGGGTTACGGCCGAGACGGGCTAATACCTCGACAAGGCTACCATGACAGAGTCACTGTCTGTGATGGAGCGTAGCGTGAGGACGAGGGGGCGAGCTGGGCCAGCAGGGCGAACGGGACGAACAGCTCGCGCAGGGTTGCGGTGCTGGAATCGCCCTCATGCCTGGGCTCGTGGCTCTTGCCAGGACCCGGTTGGTGGGTAGTCCCCCGCTGTCTGTCATTGAATTCATGTCCAAGAATACCTCCATCGACACTGACATGCTTGTATACATACTGTGTTGAATCATGGAATGTTGCCACCGAAATACGGTGTCAATTCAAGTCAAGTAACACGGCCCTTTCTCACTCTACAGCTTGTGTTGTCCTGGGGCATACAAGCACCTCCATACCAAGGTCCAGCAACCTATCCAAGGTGCTGTACTGTACCTACTGTACCCAGAGGTGCCCTTGCAACCCGCAGTTCATACCTGGTCTATTGCGGGCTCCAGCCGGATCCAGACCCAGAGCCCGCACCGCATCGTTGTCGGCACTATCTCCAAATCTGCCGCGACGGGGGAGCTCTGCCCCACCTTGCTCACTCTTTGCCCTCACTCCCTAGCTGTGCCTCTCACACATGGCCGGGGCCATGGGGGGTGAGGGCCCAGCACAATGCAATGTCGTGCGCTCGTGCCCTCTGATAAATCTTGGCTCGTTCATTCGTCTTGATTTCTAACATCTCCACGAGAGCCTCCGGATCGATTTTTGATATTGCCTGTCCGGGGGGCCTCATCTCTCGTTTCGTTGATTCTTCTTTTCAACTCAACTCTTCCTGTCCGCCTCCTGCATCGGGCGACGGTTGCCCACCTTCTGCTGTGTACCACCGACAAATGGCTACTGGCATATGCGAGCAGTAACCGGCCAGCGAACTTCTTGGGAAAGCGACCAGTCATGCTCAGTATCTCATCAAGCCGATACAACAGAAACTCATTGAAACGTCGACTCTGGACGAGATGAGATGATCTGGTCTAGATATGAGCCGGGATGACTACACTCCACGGGGCCTATCCGACCCGGAGTCCCATCTTGAACTTGCCGGCCAACGTCAGCGACCTCACTTTGATGTTGGCACTGGGTCGGAGCCAGTTGCACCATCACCAAATCAGCAAGGCCAAAATGTCACTCTCAATGCCGCTCTCGAGGTCGATATGCTGCGGCACAAACTCCGTACCCTCGAGAATCTTGTCGAACGTTACGGTACGTTTAGTCCCGCCTCTCTCTCGGAGCGCCTTCAACACCAATCCTGTTTTGTTGCACTTTTGGTCACCGTTTTAAGGTCTAATCTGATTATCTTGTATTGTAGGCATTTCGTCGCATATCCCCTCCCTTTCTCAAGCTGAAGAAGCCCGGGCTCTTCAGTATCGTTGCGAATGCCTTGAGTCTGCATGTAGGCAACAGAGTAAGTTAATGACCGAGTCTTGCAAGATGCATACATCTTGCACTTCTAGTCTACATTTACAAGAATTAAAGCTAACATCATAGATATGGATGTTGCCCGCACTTTAAAAAACTCACCTCCGTTTCCACCACCACAAGGATATCCATCATGGCTCGATCATCACCTCGCGCATCATGATCGAGTAACTCGCTCTTTACCTCTAACCGATTCTAATTCAGCACACAGCCCCTCGAGGGCCTCTTTTAAATGTTCGCATGAACAATGCGTTCATTATATTTACGGATTCTCAACCCAACTTGAACGCGACCATCACCTTCGGTTACACTCGTCAAAAAGTACGAGTGATTCGGGACCATTCACGCAAGCCGAGGGCTCTTCAAACACCTCCGAACTCCCAGGGAAAGGCGCTGGGCCTTTGCCTCGGGATCGATTACCACCTATTCATGCGCCTGCCGCACTTGTGACGGCCAATCTACCTCCTCTTCCCTTTCCGACGCCATCAACCGCCTCCACGGCGACAACGAGAAGGGACCATGGTTCGAGCTTTTCCTTTTCGGATCCCAAACCTGTGCTGCCCCGAGGCAGTGAAGAAACGACATCTGACCCCCAATTGCCCCCTTTAAAAAGAGCTCGTGTGGGACACGATCGTCTAAAATCTATAGGCGAACTGAAGCTTCTCCGCAACAATGATCCTTGTCTCCGGTGTCGAGCCTCGAACAGGCCAGTAAGTACTCCTATCCTGACCAGCTACCTTGCGGGACAAGCCAGGTGCTTACTATCACAGTGTGACGCAAACAACCCATGTGCCCGCTGCTCGGGAACATCTTCATCCGAGTCGGAGTTGCATTGGAGTGTCCTTGGATGTTATCGTGGATCTGTCACTTCACTGGTGGATGTTCTGCTTCAAGGTACGAGGAATCTTTCACTAATGTGGTTGCTTTTTTGCTAACTTCTGTGTAGGGTCGTTTGCTTGGTCGCAACCTCAAACACCATTAACGCCCTCTAATCCTCGGCGAGGAAGCATTAATGATAAAATATTGGCCCAAAACCCTGCTCTCTCAGCTGTCACGAGACCGGCTTGGAGAGTTGACTTCCAAGATACGTTCTGGTGGCAAGACGGGGAGCCTGGTCTAAGTGAACGTGTTAATCAACCACTAGGGCCAGGTTATCACGATCCCGGAGCTCCGCCACCTGTGCTGCAGCTCATTGCTTCTAGTCCGAGCTTTCGAGGTGTTGCATTCGACCTTCTTGAGTTACTGAGTCTCAGCGGTCAACTTTCTATGTCGCGAGAAGAAGAACAAACGATACATCCCGCTCTTTTCCGTGCAAAACAACTACTACGCGAGATTGTATTTTACGACGCATCCCAACCGAAACCCCTGCTACGAATCGAGACCAGTTTCCCTCCTCAGACTCCCATTGATAGTCGTCCCTCGACTGAACGAAATGTGCTGTTGAGGGAATGCACACGGCGTTATCTAGTCTCGTTGGACTTCGCGGCCTCGAACTTGCCAACTATGGGTGTTAGACAATGGCTAGGAGTGTTTATCTCGCTTTGCATTTTCAGTACTGTGGATACAATTTTGGTTGACCTTGCTTGGTCTTTCCAGGGAACCGACCCTTCACAAGCCAGTACAACACCGACGGAACGTCCTGACCAAGTAATCCGCAGTGTGTATCAGGCGTTAGTCTCTCTCTTCGCCACTTCGAACGACCCTCTGTTGAACGGCTCGGAATCAGACGATCCCATCGTCCGCAGCATCGCTCGAGTCGTCAGACACGATCACTGGCCCCCGAGGCATCTTTTCTCGAGCATCGACTTTCTCATGAACCTTGGTGCAGGAGAAACTCCTAATTATGGATTTAATGGTTTTGTTATGCCTGGGAGACATTCCTTTGGCCCTAGAAGCTCAAGGGCCTTATCAACAGCGCAGTTGGACAGTATATCCAGACAACCCTTTTCGAAGCATCCGCCGCCAATCGGCTTGACAGGCTCATCGTCACAATACACAATCCCTGGAATGCGTTCGGATTTCTCTCTACCAGGCCAATTCGCGCTGCCAGGCGAAATTGCAGGACGCGCTCGCAGGCACACAATAAGCGATGACATGTCCCCTCACCCAGAGTCGAGGCGACCTTCAGGGGCTGAACCGATTTCTCCATCGAGACTAAAGTCATCCTCGCGAAGGACATCTTTACGACGTGTATACTGCGA
Source organism: Fusarium flagelliforme (assembly GCF_020744385.1). Lineage (NCBI taxonomy): Eukaryota > Fungi > Ascomycota > Sordariomycetes > Hypocreales > Nectriaceae > Fusarium > Fusarium flagelliforme. The sequence continues at coordinate 4,148,157 of NW_025763503.1, forward strand.
CAAATGCAACGAACATCCGGACGGCTTTCGTGGTGACCATGAGCTACGTCGCCATATAGATGCCAAACATTCAGCCACGGTCAAAAGATGGGTTTGCAAAGAGCCAAAAAATCTTATACCTTCTTCACCGCAGCCGGTCATACCTTTGTCGAGGTGTAAAGCATGCCTGGCACAGAAGCGTTATGGGGCATACTACAACGCCGCTGCGCATCTTCGTCGTGCGCATTTCCGACCACATCGAGTGGGCAAGGCCAGTGGTGATTGGCCATCTATGAGTGTTTTGAAGGATTGGATGCGAGAAGTACGCCAATCAGTTGACGTGCCCGACGAACACATCTCCAGCGGGGAAGACGACATAGACGAATTTCCCTCGCCGGCCAATTATCGAGACTCGATGTCGCATCAAGCTCCTATGATCCCCGACGCACAATCGCCTGCTACAGTACTGGGGCCGCTTCTCTCTTCAAATTCTATTGAGCAATCAATACCGATCGAACGTGCCAGCCCGTCTCGAAGACCCGCCGAAAACCGAACGAGATGTCCTCATCCTGACTGTGGTCGTGAATTCCGTGACTTGGCCTCTCATATGCTCACACACCAGGAGGAGAGACCCGAAAAGTGCCCGATTGTAACATGCGAGTACCATACGAAAGGGTTCGCCCGCAAGTACGATAAGAACCGCCACGCCCTTACTCACTATCGAGGATCTATGGTGTGCCCATTCTGCCCTGGAGTCGGGAGTCCGTTCGAGAAAGTATTCACGCGCGCGGATGTCTTCAAGCGACACTTGACTGCTGCTCACCAGGTTGATCAGACAGGCCATAGCAGTGGCCACCGACTGCCCGGAGGCGATGATCCGGTAGGCACAAAGGCACGGTGCTCCATATGTAAAAACGGGTTCAGTACCGCTCAAGATTTCTATGAACATCTTGATGACTGCGTACTGGGTGTCATTGTGCCATCTGCAAGTACATCAAGCCAACAACCCCGTTTGCAGGGGTCGCCGCAATGACATCAAACCATGGAACAGGCTTTTTAATACGACAGGACCACTGGCGCCTCACGGGAGTAATTACGCGAAGGAGACGGATTCGGTTATCTTTGAGGAAATAGGACAGGAAGCGACCTTTATACCACTTCTTCTTTTATAACTTTATTCCCTTTGTCAAATTCAGCATTATATAAAGACCATGTGCCTGGCGCACGGGGAACCACATTTCGATTCTAGATACCACCAAAGTTTTGACGGCACTCGCCGTGGTTTTGTCATTTTGTATTATGATCACATCCTTTGATTAGGCATATAGTATATCACAACGAGCAGTTAAAGAGACTGAGCGAACGTCAAGCATAATATCGCTCAGATAAATCATAAAGAAGCCTTTCATAATTGTTGTTCAAAAAGTGATATTAAGTTAGGGTAGATATTTTGCTAGGCATAAAGACTTTTTATTTTTCGGTTGCATGGCCTTTCACAGCGAACAACCTGCCGGCCGTTCTGTATCAAAGTGATACAGAGGAAGCTTTGAAATCTCCCATGAAAACTAAGAATGTATTGGAACACCCTAAACGCCAAACCCATGCTACCAGCCGTTCGCTCCAATATGATATGTAGTCATGATGCATTGCCAATGGCATCAGTAAAGAAGAGGTTTTCATTTCGAGTTGGAATCAGAGGGCGCTGCTGTTTTCTCGTTGATCGAGTCTACCATGAGAGATTCGTCTCGGCGACCAATGTGCTTGGGGCTAGAGCGCTTGAAAAACTCATGGATCTCAGCAGAGAACTCGCCGTCCTCAGGCATAGCACCTTCGGTTTCCTTGGGGCCACGGTTGGCTTGGACAAGCTCCCACTCGGTGCGCATGTCCTGAACCTTTGCCTGCCAGTCAGCCTCGGGGTCGTAGTTCTTGCCAAGACCTCGGAGACGCTCCCAGAGAGACAAATGGATAGGGTTGACAGCAACGCCGTGGTACTCGCTCTCCTTGCCATCACGAATGTAGTACCAGCGACGTTCTTGCTCCTTAAGATCGAGGCCAGTGGTGTCAGGGAGGAAAACCCATGTGAGAAGCATGCCAGCAAGGCCGAACCAAGGGACGATGTAGAACTTGGTCTGGTCATCGATGTAGTTGTAGAGAACGGAGGCGAGAAGAGCGCCAGACTTGCCAATGCAGGCGGAGAAACCGTGAGCTGTAGCGCGAATGGGCGTAGGGAATACCTCACCGGCGACGAGGAAAGTGACCGAGTTGGGGCCAAACTGGTTGAAGAAAGACGAGATGAAGTACATGGCCTGGAAGGAGTGAATTCCAGCCGGGCTAGTGTAGTAGTCGTACTTGAAGGCGGGAATGACGAACATCAGGAAGCACATGAAGAAGCCAACCTGCTGCATCATCTTGCGGCCGTACATCTTGTTATCAATCAGAAGAGAAGCGAGGTAGTAACCGGCCAGGGAGACGGTGATGTTGACAAGGTTCCAGGTCCAGGTGGTGAAGATAGAGTTGCTATCGGGAGAGATGACCTTGATAAACTGACCCTGGAAAAGCTTGTTGCCGTAGAAGAAGACATCGTTGCAGAACCAAGTGCCAGAGGTAGCCAGAAGACGACCGCCGAAGTTGGTAAAGCAGTGTCGAAGGGCGTTCATATCGTAACCAGTGACGTTTGAGCGCTTCTTGGCCTCGGCGAGCTGCTTACCTGCGCTGCGCATGCGGTAGGTACGATAGTAGAGGAGCCAAAGAGTACCAATGGCGGGAAACGCAAAGGACAGACGGAAGGTGTACTGGGCAGCAGATGCGCTGTAAGGGGGCGCGGTCTTTCCGTTGTTGAAAATGGCGAGAAGAACAATGAGAATAACCTGGTTGACGAACTGACCCCAACCCTGCATGAGGAAAGCCGTAGTAACACGACGACCACGATGCAGACGATCCTCGCGAGTGGAAATTCTGCCACCAGAAGAAACGCCCTCGAGAGACGAAGTAGCTGTGATAGGATACTCGCCACCAACACCGAAACCGTAGAAGAAAAGAGACCAAGCGTAGCAGATGACCCAGCCCTGGAGAGTAAGACCCCAGGAAGCAGTGAGCATGAGCAGACCGACAAACATGATGGCGGCATCTTGAATGAGACCCCATCGTCGACCAACCCAATCACCCATAACCTGTGAAGTGTCAGAATCAAATCATATGGTAGAGCGTTTGAAGCTCCAAGGAAAAACAAAAGGGGGGCGGGGGGGGGGACTTACACCAACGACAGCCTGGCCTACCATGATACCAATGATCTCGAGGTATGTCACAGCGGCGACCCAGTTGTGAGCGCAGGTAGTCGGTTCCTTGCCCCAACAATCAGGCCAGACAGCCTTGAAAAGAGGTTCAAGGTTACCGATAGAGAAGAGGACATATCCCTCGAGACCAAGACCGGCACCAGGAATGACAGCATGGCGAAAGTACCACGACAAAGGCGACAGAGGGTCTTCCTTGAACATTGACCAAGCAGTCCTGGCCTCTTCCTTGGCAGCATCGTTGTCAACCTTTGAAACGAAGCGGTAGCGTTGAGACAAAGGCAGATCGGCCCAGTAGACGCCATCCTCGGTGTAGGAATCATCTGGGCGTGTTACATGGCTGAAGATGCGGCGCTCATCGGCAGTAGCATATGCGATAGGCTCGTTTGAGATGTGCTCAGAGTCGCTGTCTGCAGGACCGTGCGGAACAGGGACCTCGCCGGGCACCGTAGACTCGTGATGTCTATGGTGAACCATTGTGACGAAAGGCGTAAAGAGCCTTTGATGAAAAAGTTGTGGTGTTGTTGATGATGCTTGATCAAAGGTGCAGGAGTTGAGTTATGCACAAAATTTTGTTGTAGGGAAGCAGTTATAGGTTTGAAGAAAGTATGTATCTTGGATCCCAGGCGAGGCGAGGCGCAAGTAGTGGGAAAAGCACAAACCACCAGAGAAAAAAAGTTTTATACTGGAGGCAAAGAAGAAGAGCCGAGGGCCCAATTTTGATGGGGCGGGAAAAGAATTGAGGAATTCAAGACTCGGAAATGTCTTGTTTTGACTCTGGGGAGAGAAACAGAATTGCAATTCCAACGGTTTGAGAGCGCGAGGAAGGGCAGTATTTGAACTACATGAGGAATGATATGTATAGCAACTAGAGCTCGGATATCCAAAACGACAGTGACGATAATCGTGAGAGAAAGTCGACCAGTAAGAAGACGTAAATTAACCTCGTGGGAGAACGTGTGGACAAAAGTCGATCTCTGGGGTCGATTGGGAGGGCGTGCGCGTGTATAGCTCCCGTGCGCGATCCGTTGCTTGACCGAAAGAGCATGTCGCCGCCGCCTCGTCTTCGCCATTGCCATTCATTGCCGTATGTCGTTTCTCTGCATCAGGGACCAGAGCAGAGCAGAGCTCGGTTTAGCTCTAGCTCTAGAACTATGTAAGAAACGTCAGGGGTGGGTGACATGGCATTGGATGGGACATGCATGATTTGATCCGCCGTCCCCATGTCGTAGGTGGCCTACCTAGCCTAGCGGATGTATACAATGTCCATGTCCATCAAACGCCGAGAGATCCAGGCCAGATCCCGACAGACTGTATGTACTGTATGTACTTGCTGCATCTGATACGGACGAGGTAAAAGATCCAAATCAGTGGCCAACTGCGACCAGAGTCAATGACTGTAGATTCTCGGGTTGGTGACAAACTGTAAAACAATGACGTCTTGGTGCTGGGTCCGTCCGGTAAGACTATAGTATAAGATTTGAAGGCAGGCGCATTCACAAATTCAAAGCTTCAGAAAAGGCACGTTTTTCGACTCGGACCCGCAAGAGGCTGGACTCAGTTCCAATTCGGAGATGGAAAAACCTGGGGTTCGTTCATTTGTCGTCCTTTGAGGGCAGTTGTGCACGCGAGCGACCTTTACTGTACCTTCCACTGGCTGGACCTCCAATGACTTGACTCGAAGTATAGTAGGAACGACTCGGCTAAAACGGCATCTGCGAGACCCGCCTGACCTTGCTTCGGCCAACACCGTTGGTAAGAAAGAGGCCGATCTCTGCTTAGAAAATTCGCATCATGGCATTGTAGGGGACTTGACCCTCAGCTAAAATGGATCTCTGGGTCCTCTTGGTGAGAGATAATTCGACCGCCGAGGTCTCTACGCACACCACAATGCGGCCCGTTTCCTGTTTACTGTATCACGGAACCTTTTCAGTTACTCTATTTCCTACCCTCCATTTCCTTTCTCTCGGTGTCCAATTCGAGATACCGGGAGATTGTCTGACTTTAATGATGCATAATTCCACGGATATTCGGCTTGTCTCGTTGTCGTTGTGTCGTTGTTTCCTTCCCAGTCTTGCCAAGCTCTTACGTTTCTGCTATTTCCATTTCCCGGCTCGGCGCTGTCGGGAGCCGCAGGTGCGTGGCTCGGCATTGGTGCTCTAAACCTAAACGGGGCAGAATCAAGAAAAATTCGCTGCAGGAGATAAAAGGTGGGGCAGTAGATGTGGATCCTTTCCCAACGACATCCGCCAAATGCGGAAAGAAGTCGTGTGATGCGATTGATGGTTGACACAGATTGACATCCATTGCTATTGTAGACTATCCTCTCCCACACGAAACGAAAGACCCTGCACTCAGCTCGGTTCACATGCTAAGTTTCACTCGGGCTCTTGAATCTTAATTTTTCTATTCTTTTTCTTTTTTTAAAGTAAAGGCTAGAGAAAAGCTTAATCTGGTCATGGATGTTTTATAATGTTTTATCGCGTCAACACCATGTATTACCATGTTACCTTATTCCACTTCTGTAATCGTCCGATGGCTGCTTTTCCACTCTACCTGCCTGCCTCGGGCAGTCTAGTTTAGGTACTTTTTCCCTTCTTCTTTTCAGCCGGCAAAATCAAAACGCGCAAAGACAAGGTCTCGCCCACTGTCTGACCCCGCTTGTGCTCTCTCTCTAGACTCATCGATCCCACCTGAACCCTGCAACATTTACGTACAGACAGAGTCTTGTTGAGGCTGCACTGCTAGACTTTCAAGTCGCTCCCTCCCTCAGCTCATGTTGTTCGACTAGAGGTAGATTGTTAACATGCACGTAAAAAGCCACCATAGTTTTGCGTCGAAAGCTTACTCGTCCGCATCTAGCAGTTGATCGTGTGCTGTCATCTCAGTCTTGCTGGCCATTTCCAACCACATTAAGTTTTTCCTATCATTGATTGATGACCAGTAAAGAGATCTACATGTCTAAATCAACTCTAAAACTCACTCAAGTCTCACCGCGTTTGACGCCATACTCTGGTTTCCAAGAATATCATCCATCAATTCAAATTCACACCACACCACACCCCTCTTCATCCTCTCCAGCCCTCCCCATTCCATGAATAACCATAAAAAATATGCATACTAACTTAATTATCATGGTGGATAACCCTCTAACAACCCCCAATCCCCTCCACAGCCCGTCCCTTTGACACATTTGTAGCCGGGGTCAAGTGATTCCTGATTTGCTCTCTAAGTTGTATCGACCGCATCTTTCCTCGCAGAGTCGCAGACCCTTGACCTCCCTTCTTCCGAGTTCTGTTGTTGGTCTGGAGCAGACTGATCCGCTCAACGAGTCTCTTACCTCTGGTAACCCACCGCCTTTGGATATTCATTTTTAGCACATATCAACTTCATACGTGACTTGCAGCGGACTTCACAGGCCATCTATTTGGTGCATACCCTCAGATATCGAAAGACACGCTGTATATTGGGTTTTTGACATACAACATCACTCCACTGCTCAACAGGCCTAGCCATGTACGTAAGGACGATTTTTGCTGTCATCCATAAGAATCCTAGGTTGTAAGACTTCTACAAAGCATGGACAATATGATGTTAAGCGAAGAGTAGAAGACTGGTGAAATTATCGCGAGGATGAAAGTCCACAAATATGGATCGATGGATTTGTTGTATTGCTCCAAGCCCCTTGCACATATTTATTTGAGCGGTCACAGTTCCTGCATCTTCTTTCTCTTTGGCAGGTGCGAATTCGATATGTTCTTGAATAGCTTGTTTTCTCATTTTCCCTCTTCAGCTCCATATTTCACTTGTGTTTGTATAGCTCAAATCCCAGGAAATAACGGAACAACTAGGGCGAAGGCAAGGAAACTTCAGTCTCTGTTGTCGTGGACCGCCTGAAGTATTCCACGTTCAGTCTGTTCGCCGAATGGCATTTTCCCCACGCGTAGACACATGTCCGCTAAATGCTGCTCGTATATGATGCCTCAATCCCCAGTGCAACTTGACTCAGCTGTCTTCGCTCAAACGCCGCGCTGCATTTAGATACAAAGAAAATTCAAAAGGAAACAAAAAGAAAATCGATAAACAGTATCCTTCAAGGCAGCTTCTCGCTTGCAAGGACCCAACAGCTGTCTGGATTCGCCCAACTAAGTGGTAATGTTATCTCCCAATCGGTCTTGGTGTCGCTTCCTCATCTTCACCGCCAGCACCATCCCGCACAACGGCAATAGGCCGGGGTGTTGCGTCTACACTATCAGTCCCATCCTTATCAGTCTTGGGTGTAACATCCTCAATCTTCAATTCTGATTCGGGAGGCGTACGTGCTGTAGCTTCAACGGCCATTTCACCGTCAAGAACTCCAGTTTCCATTTCCTTCGAGGGCGTAGTCACAACTTGCGTCACGGCTTCAGGCGTGCTTTCTGAGCCCACCGTCAAGCTATCGTGACTGTTCGCTCGCATCATCTCAATACCAAGCTTGGAGCTGGGCAGACCAGCTTTGCTCAACATTTGCTGGCTATTCCGTCCATGGTGCTTTTCTCTGCCACCTCCCAACTCTTCATCCTCGTCATCCGCTGATTCGGTGCCTTCAAGCGTTCTTTGTTCGGTGCCTTCACGCTTTGCTTTCACCTTGTCATTGCCTCGGGAGCGGTGTTCCATCTGAGCCGGGGCTGATTGTTGAGCCACGAGGTGAGGCACCCCCTTTTTCGTAGGTTCGGGAGCATCATTGTTGTCCGTGATGTTCAAACCCCCTTCGTCCCACTCGTTCGTGCCCTTGCGGCTTACGACAACTGGTAGCTCGTCGGTTGTAACTGACTCTGAATCGCCGAACAAAGACGAAGATATCGAGTCTTCCCGGCTGGACATCATCGCAGTGCCTAAACGACCAGCGAAGATGGACGAGCCCGATGTGGGACTATCTTCAAGGCGTGAGTTGGCCTTGCGAATTCCCATTGGAACCGGCCGCGGCATACCTGATGGATGTCCCGGTGACTCAGGTCGCCATCGACATAGGCCTTGCAGCACCTCGGTGAGCTTCGAGGAACTGATAGGCTTCTCGATCAGCGAGTCAAAGTAGTGCGGTGCCTGGAGCTCCTTCAAATAAGCCGTGATAGCCACGATAGGAGTGTGAGAATTGGCGTTTTTTGTCTCGCGGATCATCCGTGCTACATCAGCCCCATTGATTTGAGGAAGCTGATATTCGAGGAAAATGACATCAAACTTGATCTCACTCATAGAATACCGGACAGCTTCGGATCCGTTGGGTACGGAAATCGTGCGGCATCTTAACTTCTCCAGCAGCTTTTCCATTACCATGCGAGACACCGGATGGTCCTCACATATCAGCACATCCAGTGGCCGGAAAGTAGGTCCTTCGTCAAAAGCGATTTGCGAAAGCCGTCTTGAGCTCTGTCTGCGTCTCTGCACCCGGAGAAGAGCATTGTGCTTCTCGCCTTCGTTATCTGACGAGGATGGGGACATGTCAAAGACTTGACTTCTCCTATTCCGGTGGTGATGCATTATGTCAGATGCAACGGGGCTGCCATCTTGGGATTGCGAGCCCACAGTGAGTGACCTCGAACGACCTGCAGATGAATTGCTGGACTGTCTTGGGGTTGATATGGTCTTTGAAGGCGACAAGGACAAAGGCGGCGGCGCTGCGCTGCGAGTCTGTACAGGAGACGATGCTGCAACGGTGGTGGCAGCCTTCTGTAGGCTTGGTGGCACCTTGGGTATCTCAAACGCTGAGCTTGGCTGCAAAGTTGCAGCGGTCGATTGATGCGACAGGCTGGAGGAGTTACTTGATGCTTTACGTCGTCCCTCGGCTCCTTGACCAGCAACAAAGGACACAAGTAGTGGCGACGAAGGCTGAGAGGCCCGACTGGGGGATGCGCTTGCGTGGCCAAAGCCAGAAGGCGACTGTGCTCGGTTCGTCGCTTTTGCGTTAGATATAGTTCGGGAAACAGGATGCGATAGTACAGGGCTGCCCTCCAGAGATGGTCCAGGTGACACGACGTTGCTTGCTGCTCCAGGGCTAGTAGAGGTTCCTTTACTTTGCGCAGCTAACGCCTCGGCTCTCAACTTTTGAATGACGTCCTTGTTGGCCTTTTCCAGCACGGGAAGGTTCTTGAACGAAAAAGAGCCAAAATCATCCATCGCGACTGGCTCGCTTAGACGTCTCGACTTCAGATCTCGGACATGCGGTGGGATGTGCAACGGCATGAGTTTCCGATTTATGGAATTGACCTGCGAGCGAACTCGAGACAGGGCATCGTGCGGCCGTTCAGCATATTCAGAACCAGCTGCAGAAGACTGAGGAGACGCCTGGTCCTCCATTTCCTCTGCAAAGGACTGCAAGACTGCTCCCCTAGCATCGAAATATTCCGTGTCTTCAGGATTTTCGGGTTGTGGTACAAACTGAGCTTCATCTTCCAACAACGTGTCCCAGTTGACATCCTGAAACCAAGGGTGATTGCGAATTTCTTCGCCTCCGGATGAAAACTTGTCTTCCCGATTAGAACCCAGTCGCTGGTGAGGTTCCATGCATAGTAGCTTATTGATTAAGTCTTTAGCCTCCTCGGATATCGGTTCGCACTCATTCTCATCTGGCCATTGAATCTTGCGGGCAAGGATGTTTTCGAAAACATGCTCCGCCTCACCAGCGTGAAAGGGAGGGATTCCATAGAGAAATTCGAACAGAATGCAGCCAACAGACCACCAATCGCTAGTCTCGTCTTGCTTATCGCCTTTGATGGTTTCAGGGGCCAGGTAGTCAGGAGTGCCTACAAAACGTCGGTTTGTATCCTCCGGGTTAAACAGGGCCATTGGTGGAGGCATCATATTGGAAAGTGGTAGAGAGCTTCTGGCATGGCTGTCCATACTAATCCTTGAGCTGACGCTCATGGGCAAGTCTGGTGAGCCCTGAGCAATCGCATCCTCATCCAACGGCGACTTGATACTATTAGCTTGAGACGCCGTCTCAACATCGTTCAAGGAAAAGTTCGTAACCATCCGAGCCAAGGTTTCGCTACCACCGCTATCGCTTCGATGGGTGCCTGACACTCGACGAGGTTCCTGGCCGAGGCTGAAATAAGACGGCTGAGCTAAGCTGCCGACCTCGGGAGTCATTTGAGGAGTCTGGCTAGGTGACTGAGTATGGCCATGCAGATCAAGTGAGGCTGATCTCGAAGAAGCAATAGATGCAGACCGAGCAAAAGGGCCTTGCTTGAGTAAATCTGGCGTTCCGTCTGTAACCTCGCTGTTTAATGCGCGCTTCTGTCGGCCAACCAAACCCAGCCGAGAAAGACCAAAATCCGTGAGCTTTAGGTGGCCCTTCTGGTCAATAAGAAGATTGTCAGGCTTTAAGTCACGATGAATAATGCCGCGGCTGTGAAGATGTTCGACGCCCAAGACAACCTCGCCAAGATACTTCTTTACCCATTCCTCAGGAAGTCCTCCAAGGACCTTGATGAGGGAAGCGCAGTCACCACCGTTCAAGTATTCCATGACCAGATAGAGGTAATCTTTACTTGAGAATGTCCAGTAGAGCTTGGCGACAAAATCACTTTCTCCTTGCCACATCATGATGGCGCGCTCTGCCTTGACGTTGCCAACTTGGTTCTTGGCTACCATATCAGCTTTTTTGAGCACTTTGATTGCAAAGTACTCTCCGGTGGACTTTTTCTTTGACAGATAAACGCTGCCAAACGCGCCTTTGCTGATAGGCTTGATAATCTCGAAATCTTTGATCGATGGCTGGGTTGGTCGGGGTTGTGGAGGAGCTTGGTTACCACCCAGACGAGGGGATGGAGGCGGCTTCATGACAAAGTCAGAAATGGCAGCCGACGACTGTCGACGGTGGTGTCTGTGGCTATGTGCAGCAGGCGAGCTAAAATCACTCCCGGGAAGCATAGGAGATGCCTCTGGCGAAATGACACCCTCTTGTGGCATCGGAAACCCTCTGGCTTTGATTCGTAAGGGAGATGATGGCTGTCCTGGTCGGGAAGGCGACTCCTGGCGGTGAGGTGATGAAGCGCCAGGCAAAATAAGACTTCTTCGGTGACGTCTCCTTGTACTAGCAGCACGTCGGAGGTCTCCAAACTCTGAAATAGGCGACTCGGTCCTTGGGGCATTGCGAGATGCAACTGAAGAAGACCGGAAGCTGCCTTCGCTGTCCATAAAATCAGCTTCCATATAGATGGAATCTCGACGTGTGTCGCGTGCTTGGATTCCTAAGTTGCTCTGCCCACCAAAGTGCGATCGGGGTGTCGGGCACTCTTTTGGACTGCTAGATCTAGTAGAAGCCACGAAGGAGGTTGGTCGTGACCGATCTCGGTTCTCGGACAGGTTCATCTGACGGAGAGCTGTGGCCAAGACGGATGGACTATTAAGAGGCTCCGCAAAGCTTTCGCTGTCACGTTGCTCAACTTGCTGAGGCTCTGGTAACAGGGGTTCCGGGGGAACATCTTCGTCAGCTCCAATAGCCTCGTCGCATGAATCGCACTGTTCATACTCGGAGTTCAGCCTTTCTTCTTCTGTCGAGTCGGTAAGCTCGCCATTGGCTATGCGAGCCGCCTTCCTCAGAGCGTCGTCAATGCAGTCTTGAACAAGACATGCGAGCTCGATACGAATACGTTCGGCATATTCGATGATCTTTCTGTGACGAAAAACTGCATCGACTTTGGTCCTGGCAACCTTCTCCGTATCAGCACAGAGTAAAGCCAAGCCTTGTTCTTGTTCCAGAGTGTTTGTACTCGGCGACTGCCATTGTAGAACCTGTGATATTCGTGATTCGGACTGCGGTGATTGCGTTCTGAATTCTCCGTTGTTTTGCTGTGTTGTAGACTCCTTGATAGCAGGAGTACTGACTTCGATAGCGGTGTCGCAAAGATCCATCAGCAACTCCACGATTCGAGCTTGTGGTCGACGAATAGCGAACGAGCGCGCCCTAGTATGCCCAAATCCTCCAGAACGTTCCCTCGATCGAGGCAATGAGCTGCCGGGGGATGACTGAGTCGACGGCGGCGGTCCAATGGGCAAGCCCTTGTACTCGGCAACGGGGACGGGGGTTTGGTCGCCAGCTAGAGATCGACTCTTTCGAGCCTCCAAGGCATCGAGGACCCTAACAATCGAGTGGCGATGTTCAGTCAAGTTTTCTTGGGCCATTTGAACATCCATTTCAGCCCGATGTTCTTGCAGACACAATTCAGTATGCTTCTCAAACCACCACCGGGGAATTTGACGCTCGCAAATCCGGCAGAGGACAGGCGGTGGAGGTTCAAGTTGTTCGGGTTCGTCGAGCCCGCTTTCAGCGAGTTGGGTCAGATAGCTTGCCAAAACCTCGGCGCCAGAGCCTAGAGAATCGACAATGACGTTGGGCAAATCGATCTTGATCTCTCGTGGAGCAATCCACGGACGAATCATCCACATTGTCTGTGAAGAATGTCAGTACTGTATACACGGCCAAGGTTCAGGACTCTTACATGGCTCTCGCCACCGGAAACACTGTCATAAACCATGATTCCCTGGGCTTCGAGGTCCACAACATGTGATGGCTTGTTTTCGGGGTCTTGTTCAAGGTCGTCAATGGGTAATAGTTTCGAGAGGGGTCCAAGTTGGACAGTAAATCGAACTCGATGACTTCGAGAATCATCCTTCTTCATGGATTCGACAACTTCGGTAAAGACGTTCTTGTTATCGCTGACTATCAAGTCTGAAATAGGGAGGCCGTTGACAGTCTCGAATTGGGTGCCCACGACGTCTGTCCAGGAGGGACTGACCCATTTAATGGTTCCATCGAGGTTGAGGTCGACGATGGTATTGAGAGTCTGTTCGGCGGCTTCGCGAAGCTCCTCACGTTCCTCTCGAATGTCCTGGCTCAAGGACCTCTCCATGGCAGTTGTTTGCTGTGCCCTCAAAGAGGCAACTGCTGGGGGCGCCAATGTGGCGCCGGACGGAGAGTCCATGGTATCTCGAAGATGTGAGCCGCTCAGACCAGAGACGGGTGAAGTAAAGGGATGTTTCGTAAATGTCGTCGAAGGTGGTATATTGGGCCGGTGCCCGGCGGGATGGTAGCTGAGACTCCAGCAAAGGCACAAGTGGGGAGACTCGGGGTCTGGCAAGGGCGCCAGAACTACAGACCCGCGAGACTCGGAGACATGACTGAGGGTTCGGCAGCGAGGAGGATCTCGGGCTGACGCTGTGCAAGTCGTAGGTATAGGCCGTGAAAGAGAGTCGAAATCAGACGGCCCTAAAGCCTGGAAGCCTAGGGATGAGTTTGTCGAGACTTGAGGTGCAGCCGAGGACAGGCCAACCGTGATGGTATGGTACCGTACCGTGCCGTGCCTTACCGTGACCGTGGGTACCTGGTCTGCTTTGTCCGGGCGAGGCGAGGCGAGGCGAAGAGTATCGGATGGAATTGGGAGAAGGATTGATGAATACTTGAATTAGAGTTGTCTAATCTGGTATTTTGCTCTTGACCTTGAAAGGTTGGCTTGAAATTGAACAAGAATCGCCGTTAAGCCTCGAAAGGGAAGAAAGACAAAGTTTGGCCCACGGCTCCTTAGACCATGGATCGTGAAAGCGCGTTCCTCTCATGATACAATAAGCGGGGGAAGGCGCTGCTAAACCAATCACCACCCACCATCTCCGGGAATCAAGCTCCTAGCCCTGTTAAGCTGCAGCATTGCGGGTATATCTTTTTTAATTTTTTTACAGTACAGCGCTCTGTAGGTAGCTAGGAAGAGCCTGGAGGGTCCCCCGATGTAAGCTACGTGCGGGCTGGCAGCCACCCAAGTTAGAGCCCACAGTTGGTGCCCGCTTTCCATTCAATGCCCGGGCTTCTTATCCATCCAATCCAGCTTCCACTGCTATGTGCTGTTACTGAACCCTGTTGATATCGGTCGAGGAATGGATATTTTAGCCCCCATTGTCCAGACTAGATCTGTGCAATATCGTTAGGTCGCTTTGTTCGCCAAAGCTCGGATTATGCACGACGCGAGTGATTTTCCATTGTCCGATGTTTCAGCCAAAGATCCATGGGATGGAACCATGTTCACGTCACCAGGAGCCCCTCCCTCCCTCCTCGGTACAAAGTACGGTATCCGTAGCGTGCCCAGAATCACTCTACCTCAGGTTGCCGTTAGGGGGTTGCAGCAAAGAATGCACAATTCCATCTTGTTGTGAAAAGAGAAACGACTTCGTACTATGCCCTTGGAGACAAGAGGCGAGTCATGACAGAATTGATATTCGGGTTCAGTCTTATGTGTCTACCTACAATGAAGACGTCGGTTTATGAGCTCGAGACATTTCCACTGCTACAGGAATACTTACTCCGTAGCAATTGACATCCGAGTTGTTTGTTATCTTGCTATGTACCTACTTGAACCTAATGGAAGGTTTGTTTCAAGAATTCTTATCTCACTCCCGTCCCTGAAAGAGGCCCCGTAAACACTCGGATTCAGTACTGTGCAGTATTTTTCTATCCAATGTACAATTGATAACAAGCCTGCCAGAAAAGAAGAGCGGCATGGATGAGATAGATCCCTGAAAAGTCCGAAAGACTGAAAAAAGGTCATTGATTCTCTCACCCACGTGTCATGCTAAGTTATCTGATTGTCCGTAGGGATGTCTACATTTGTACAATGTCTACTTGGGCATGTACCTAGATCGAGATTCTATCCTCAAGCGATCCCGTCTTTTGCCCAACCGAATGTCAAGTAGGTGGAAGAGGTGAAGTGAGAAAGGAAAACTCTCGTCCATCAGGTGCTTCTTTGAGGCTGCAACACACAAACACCACCTACTGTACTGTAGTAAGTAGACTAGCAGGCTAAGGTATGGAGCGTTACTGTACTGAATGTGCACGCATACTGTACATAAAACTGATGATCTCGGCCTACTGTGGTCGCATCCCCAAGTCTCATCAACCAATCGGTGCTGACTGACTTGCAAGATGCAACTGTCTCACCCGACCTGAGGGGGCGCAGGCGAAGATGCAGACGGGGATGCAGACGCAGATGCAGACGCAGACGGGGATGCAGGTGTTGTAGTCTAAAGCGACATGATTGTTGTTGATGTACGTAAGTTGCATCCTGTGCCTCGTTGATCAGTGTTATTGAACCTACAGTATAGAGGTCACAGCGGGCGTCGCGGAAACGGGCCGGGCTGAATGAAGCAATCCAATCTACTGTTACTGAACCTACAGTCTTTTGCTTATGGCTTGTCATTGTTTGCCAAGCCTTCGCTTGTTGGTCTGTGATCTTAGATCTTTGACTTTATTTTCACCGCATGACAGCATTGAAATAACATCTTGGGTACCTCAACTGCCAATGTAAGATACTGTATCTGTAAGTCCGTCCGTAGATGATAGTGTTTCTCAAAAATCATCATGTAGTTGTACCTGTGCCTGTACATGTGTCTGTATCAACACAATATCTCTCGCTTTGTGTGATTACTTTCTGCATGGTTGCCAGGTTATTCCAGTGTTGCAGTGAGTTATGGATTGGGGGTTGCAAGTCTCAAGTCATCCCCATCCATCCATCCATCGACAAGGGCTGCTTGTCTATCCGTCTGCGTACTCGGGGAACAGCATAATAAATGATATAGCAAAGAGTGCATTAAATTACCAGGTCATGGCATGTTTATCGGGTGCTCAGCAACTCTCGTTGTTAAATGAGTCACGTTGTCGTTATTCACCGCTGTCTTTTCTCTTTATTTTGATTTGATCATGCTCGTCTTGAGCTCCGGGGCAACAACCCGACAGAGGCGGCTCGCTTGTTACAGTACCTACCTATAGTACCTACAGTAGAGTACAGTACCTAGTCTGGTCATTCGATCGAGTGCTTACTTGGGTAGCTTGTTCCGTACCATGACCAATACCGCTTCAAAGAACGCCATGACTGACGAGTGCTTTTTAGTCCTCGAGGGTTGCAAGACTACAGTTCTTGCATCCACATCAAGTGCCGGTGTGTTGTAGTTTTCTTCGTCTTTTCCCCTGTTACCGGCTGTTGCGGGGGAGGGAAAGGTTGTATCCCATGGCAATTGAGCTGCTGGTTGTGAACATAAACAGCATCAAGTGTCACATGTCGATACTACGTACAGTGGTACACATTTTGGAAGCGAAACAGTCTACCTAAGCTTACGCTGCTCTGCTGTCCTACACAAACTTTCTGTCTTTTCATACTGGTCCAACCAATTGACATTACTACTACACCAACTGAAATTCTGGTTCACTCAGACTCATGTTTTTGTATGTTGGCCAGTTTCAAGAAAAAACTTCCAACCATGACGGGCATTGGCGTCAATGCGATTGCTCTACATATGATGCAGAATGGATGACAGAGCCCAGAGGATTTTAGTTGTCATTAGTTTTTGCATACCTTATTATACTGCCATGCAAGTCATAGTAGCCATTTGCAACAGTGTCTCACCTCCAAATGACTTGGGTCTTTGTCTCAGGCCTTCTTGTCAGTGTTTTATCTACTGTAGCAACGCTCAAACACGTTCCTGGTAACTGATGGCTTTGGGCAAAGATGGTTGGAAGTCTCCATAAATAGCCGGGAAATCCTCCATTATGCAATGTAACAACAAACATTTTATACTGGCTATTTATGAAAGTTGGCTATATAATTTACAGTGCAACTTTTGCTATCTCTGCGCTCTGTCTTGGGTGTCTATCTAGGGGTATTATGCCAAATAGTTCAAAGTTTGACTGACAGCCCGTGAGTGACAGCGAATGTCAAGGCCCGCCGTTTATGGTTTACGGCCGCATCGGGTTCAGTCCAAGTCCAAGCGGAGAATGTGGGGCCGTACCAACCGCTCAAGAATGAGAATGAGAATCACTGGGAGACTGACACTGAGATGACTCTTATTCCTCGGTTTAAGGATATGACAAGTGAGTTATGCATGTATATCAGTCTAGTCTATACTATGATCTTGACATTTATTTCGCTATCTCTTGTGCACGTTTCGACATTCCAACTTTCCCTGCGGTTGCAACGTCATTAAGTTACCAAGACTGTAAATAATTGCATCAAGACTGATCAACAAGTCTACAATTATAGAAAGAGTTAGACCACCTAAATACTTACTGTGAGCATTCATGCTTCCAATCTTGACCTGACACCTGACCATCGGAACCACTGCAGCTTCCTTCGGCTTATTTTCTGACAATTTCATTGCACTCCCAGTACAGTACAGGCTGCTTATGAGTCTTTAGTCCTGACTAATCAAACTATCGACGAGTTGCCCCCCCGGCCGGTTCTAGAATCGCGCCCTTCAGTCATTCCCGTCTTACGAAGCAATCCGCCAGCCCCAGTTCCTTTGGTCCATCTTTCAATTATCTCAAATCATTGCAGTCCAGGCCAGGCTGTGTATTGTATTTCACATACATAGTGGGCTGCGCTGTGCTACGCTACGCTGATTAGGTTGGCGCGTCCTGATCATCGGTCCCTGCACAACTTCTCTTGAATTACTTACTGTACAAACAAAAGTGACGACACTCACAGCTTCAGCATGTCCCATCTCTAAACCCGACTCTTTCAAGCTTTGTGACTTCGCTTTTCCATGCTACATCACCCTTCCTTCTAGTCTCCCCATACACTTCCAACCGTTAGGGATCGTAATCCTTGATCGAGACACCTCAACACTGATAAGAGTGGAGGCCAATCAGTCCGTCGGCAATGTCTGCCTTCAACGCTCATCTTGCGGGCGCAACTGAGCGTTCCTTTTCTTCATCCCTATCACCGGACCGAGTCTTCGCAAGCTCAGAGGATGATAACGCAGCAGCTGCCCTCGATCCCGAACTCTACAAAAACCTGGCTGATAAGAGAACAACACGCGGTAAGCTTCTAGACGCAGCCTAGTCTAACGATGCTGTTCACAATGCTGATTCATGATGTCAGATGGAAATCCTCCAAAGAAGCGAGGACCCAAGCCCAATAGCAAACCTGCCTTGACTCGACGTCAGGAATTGAATCGTCAGGCCCAACGGTATGTTGCCTGTTTAAAGTAAAGCCAGACCTTGTTCCTGACATGACACCTTGACGATTAGAACTCATCGAGAGAGAAAGGAACTCTACATCAAGGCTCTCGAAGACGAGGTTCTCCGCCTCAAAGAGGTTTTCAGTAATGTCTCTCTCGACAGGGAGAGATTGGCTGATGAGAATAAACGGCTACGAGACACCTTGTCACAAGCTGGTCTTCAACACAGCAGTCCACATGTGTCAGGGAGCGCGACCAGTCGAGGTTTCGACTCTACTAACACGGGATCTTCTCCTCTAACCTCGCAATCGACGGCTCCTTCGGTCGGCTCACCTATGCACCTTCCCGGCGCCGCCAATCAAGGCTTCATGCCTAACCAGCAACAACATGGCATGCCTCAGCCTCTATATCGTGGAAATCCCGAGTTGGAACAGGCGGGAATTGACTTCGTTTTAACGTACGATAACTCCTATTCGAAAAACCCCCAGTAACCCCTCTGTATGGTATAACGCGAGTTGCTTGCGCCATGGGTGAGCTTTGGCAAGGCACTTTGTCGATCAGGTTTGCTAACAAGCTTGCTTCTGTATAGGCTAGAACGGCCCTGCATGACACATATCCAGTTCATGGTCGAGAGGGCCGCTGAACCTGAGGGCGAGCCTTGCGGTCATGCGCTAATGGCATCCTGCCCACCCGATCCATCCCCAGAATCACGCCCGGGCTTACCCTTTGGCAAAACACATATCCCTATGAATGATGAGTCCAGCCAGAAGACATGGGAGGTTCCCAAGGCAGATTTGGCCACCCTCTTGGATCTTAGCAAGAGCATCGATCTCGACGGCGAAGTGACACCCATCATGTCATGGGGCCTGCTCATGTCACACCCAAGGGCAAGCGAGCTTGAGGCAGAAGATTTCCGAAAGTTGAGCGAAGAACTGGTTCGGAAAGTGAGATGCTACGGGTAAGTGATACTACCGTTGTTGCCCATCATGTACTGACTGATACGCTAAAGCTTTGGTGCCGTGATGGAGGAGTTTGAGGTGCGCGATGCCATTGATAATGTATTCAGTGGTAAGGACAATATGGCTTGCGAGTAAATGAAATAGCATCACAGAATGCAAAGAGGGTTGGATGCGATGGGATGTCTTGTTTTCTTATTAGTACGTGATGAGACAATGAGGTCCGTTTTGAGCAAGTTAGCAAACATATACGGGTTGTCGTTCAAACTAGTTGTATTTTTATTCTTGTACATTGGACTCACCGTTACAGACGTCTTAGACAATAGGTCTTTATACCCAGACAACTTGACGGTTCAAACAGCCTTACCCTAAGGTTCTAGATACTACCTGTGGCTGAGTGGCTGACAGCGCACAATCAAGCGCGGGGCTTGGGTTTTTTTCACTGGCGCCCCACTCCACCCCCACCACAAATTCATCGTGTATGTCCAAATTCTAGCATCGCCTGTGAAGCGAGAGGTTGATTGACGCATCCCCCGCTCCCGATCCCCGACGCCGAATACCTCTGATTTCTACCGAAGCGCACTCGAACGCGCATATAGAAATCATATAGATCATTCAAAATGACGGACTCACTCGACTACGTTAAGATCTGCGAGAGCTGCCCCGCCGGTGACGGCTGGGGTCCCTCAGTCACATCAGAGACTACCCTCAACGGCGTGCCCTATGCGCCCTTCTCCAAGGGAGACAAGCTGGGACGCATGGCTGACTGGACTGCTGAGGGTAAAGACAGAGAGCGTGGTGGACGAGCACAATATAACAGAAACTTCCGAGGTAGGTTACGCCAAAATATTCTTTCCCGACCAAGGAAACACCTTTTTTGTCTTGTTCTTGTTGGAGTTGGACTCTTGGCTGACTTGAATCTCTCATCCAGACCAACAAGTCTACGGTTCCAGCCACGCTATCACTTTCAACGCACCTCCCGCCGAGGACGAGTCCACCTTCTCCGTCGTTAGCAACGTCCGAGATTCGACAAAGTCAAGATACGGTCGCGGTGCCGTCTTCACCCGTGGTCGTGGCGGCCAACGTGGAGGTCAGGCCGGCGCCCGAGGTGGACGAACTACCCTTACGAGGGGTGGTGCCGGTGCTGGTGGCCGACAGGGCTACGACCGAGGTGGTCGAAACAACGCTGGTCGTGGCGGTCGTCGCTTCGGCTGGAAGGACTATGACAAGCCTGCTCGCAACCGTGATGCCAGCATCAACGTCAAGGCCGAGTGGAAGTTGCTCGAGGAGATTGACTTTAACCGCCTGGCTAAGCTGAACCTCGACACCGACGAGGGTGAGGATATCGACAACTACGGTTTCCTGTACCACTATGACCGCTCCTACGACAAGCAGCCAGTTAAGGGTGCCGAGAAGAAGCTCACTCCCATCGACCGCGCTGCCTACAACGTCACCACCTCATCCGATCCCGTCATCCAGGAGCTTGCTGAGAAGGACGAGGCTACCATCTTCGCCACCGACAGCATTCTCTCCATGCTCATGTGCTCTCCTCGATCCGTTTACCCCTGGGATATCGTCATTTCTCGACAGGGCAACAAGATCTTCCTCGACAAGCGTGATAACGCCGCTCTTGACATGGTGACAGTCAACGAGAACGCTGCCGACGCCCCTCTTGATGCCGCCGATGGCAGCAAGGACACCATCAACCAGCCCAACGCCCTCGCCGAGGAGGCCACATACATCAACCACAACTTCACCAACCAGGTTGTCCTTGAGAACGAGTCCTCCAAGGTCAACATGGCCCACGGCAACCCCTTCTACAACTCATCCGAGGATACCGACCCCCCTGCCAGCAAGGCCTACAAGTACCGACGTTTCGACCTTTCTACCAACGAGGAGGAGCCCGTTCACCTCATCGTCCGAACAGAAGTTGACGCCGTTCAGAGGAACACCATCAGCGGCGAGGATCAGCACATGAGCATCCACGCCCTCAACGAGTTCGACAGCAAGGCTCAGGGAAGCGGTGGTGCTCTTGACTGGCGAAGCAAGCTCGTTACTCAACGTGGTGCCGTCGTTGCTACCGAGATGAAGAACAACAGCTGCAAGCTCGCCCGATGGACAGTGCAGAGCATCCTCGCCAGCGCTGACGTGATGAAGCTTGGGTGAGTTTCTTTGCTTACATGCGACAGTATTCGTTTTGGCTAACTGAATTCACAGTTTCGTTTCTCGTGTGACTCCCCGCTCCAACGACAAGCATGTCGTCTTGGGTGTTATCGGCTGGAAGCCTCGTGACTTCGCTAACCAGATGAACTTGTCCCTCAACAACGGTTGGGGTATCGTCCGTACTATCGCCGACATGTGTCTCAGCAACTCCAGCTCGGACGCCAAGTTCGTGCTTGTCAAGGACCCCAACAAGTCTATCCTCCGATTGTACGAGGTGCCCGCCGGCAGCTTCGACGATGACGAGGAGGAGGAGGGTGAGGAGCCCCAAGGTGAGGAGGAGCAATAAAACAGACAGACTTGAAGACAGGCAATTCGCGTTGTGCATATTTGGTAGTTTCAAGATCAGGGGTTGCGGGATAGAAGGAACGAGATTTGCAGGTAGTCCCATGCTCTAATGATTTGAAGCAGTGGATGCAATCTCTATCGGATCCTGTTCAAGGGCATTGTACTTGGTTGCGGTTGCAACCTGGAATAAAAGAATACTTGGTTTACTTGGTTACATGTGTTGCATCTTGCTTCGAACCTAACAGAGAAATGCATGCTGTGCTGTTATAAAGTTGATGTAAATTGCGTACCTGCTCGGGCCCAACACATGCCTGTTGGAGCAATGCAGATAGATAAGAGGGAGATCCGTCCGGACCTACAGATCAATTGAATGATTCATCTGATTCTCTGTTTCCGTGTTTGCTTCGTTCAAGCGCAATGATAGTCTAGCCAAGACTGACTGTCCAGGGCAGACATACTGAGACTGCTGGAGTTGCCAGCGCAGTTCAAGTTACATTGGGAACGGAGCTCAACATAATCAGCTTTTTGAGGCTGATCAGTCTATATACCAGTTTTTCCATATGTAGTCTTAGGTATCTTGTCGACGACGTTTCTCGGCTGGCCTTGGAACTAGTCGGTAGCCCTAGTTTTTCTAGGTGCATGGAGCATATAGTACACGGACTGCGCAGTGTCTTGGGAGCATCTAGGAAACTGGGCAGTGTCTGGTCAACGTGACATGAAAAACTTTAGAGCGCACGCTCGTCGCACCCTTACTAGAATCAGGATGTTGTCCATAAATTTTAATTAGGTAGCGAGTTGGCCGTTGGGCTGGGGTGCTCGCTGCCCAAGTGATTTCCTTCATTATCAGAGAAATTAATATCGATGTTTGTTTGACAATGTGAAAAGTACTTGATGAATGTCACTAGTTGATTGTTGAATTCAGACGCTCTTATTGAAAAGTCAAAGACTTTTGTGCTGATTACCTTAATGCAGTTTTCTACAAAGTAAAGGCAGGTTTGATACTGTTTTCCGCCAACCTGAGGGATACACGTGACATTTTGGTCTGACCTCCGTCAAACAGTAGAAAGTACAATATATGAAAGATCTTAAAAGATCTGATCAACTCTGATGATTCTTTAAAAGAGTATGGTAGCTCATCGTATCATGGAAGCTTGGGAGGACCCAGAAAGTGTAGTTTGAAGAGGTTAAAGTGGCTGAGTGGCTCTGTTGTCGGTAAGAACGGCACGGACAACCCGAGTGCATGTTTACGCGTACAGTACCTATGTCAAGGCGAGAGGCTGAGAGCTTCGTCATTGCCTGCCAAGGTAAGATACAGTACCATCGTCGAAACGAAACATTGATTCAGGGATTGTGCTTTTTTACCGCCACAGGTGGCTGATGATGAACATGTCCAGATCCAATGTTTTCTTTGGTTAAAAATAACATCGACATCAATTAGCCTGTACAGGTACCATGGCATACATCGCTGTGGTTGTCTTCCTTCGAGTTGCCGTCTTACCGATCTCAAGGAACGGACTCCCCGCAAAAGACCCTTATTAGCGTACTTAAGGCTTCTTGCAATATCCTTGGAAATCCCATGATTGGGTGACTCAGTCTTTCTTGGCTGTTTTCGCAGTCGCACTCCACAAAGGCAACTTAGTTCTGGTGGCTATTGCCGAGTCAAGTAATACCTATGTAAAGCAAGCTCCATCGCCCGTGACCTCAATCTTTTTACGTTAGTAGGCAGTCGCAACACGCTTCTTCTTTCACCTAACATCTTCCTCTTTTCTATCCAGGATCAATTATCCCTTTGCGTCTTATCCAATTGAAAAGGCCTTCATCGAATAATCGCAACGCGCATCTCAATCGCATCAATAACAGCTCTATCTCTACCATCATGTCCGCTCAAGATTACTACAATGGTGGTGGTGGTGGCTATCCCCAGCACCCCCAACCTGTATGTCGTCCTGGCGCAATAACACAAGCGCTGTCGCAGTTACTAATGTTCCATTTCGCAGTCTTACGGCCCTCCCCAAGGTCAATACGGCCCTCCCCAAGGACAGTATGGTCCTCCTCAGGGACAGTACGGTCCCCCACAAGGACAATATTACGGCCCGCCCCAAGGCCAACCTCCCATGCAATACCAACAGGCACCTCCTCAACAGAGCGGTGGAAAGAAGGGCGGCGGCGGCGGTTGCTTGGCTGGTTGCTTGGCCGCTCTGTGCTGTTGCTGCGTTGCTGAAGAAGGATGTGAATGCTGGTAAGTGATCGATTGAAGTCATTGGCGTCATCAGTGCTGCTCGCTAGCACTAATTGAGTGTCGCGCGCTGCACATGTTGAAGTATTATGAAAGTTGCTAACATTCAATTCCTTTTAGCATGGAGTGTTGCGATTGTCTTTTTTAAACGGTCAAAGCCAACTACCCTAAGTACGATTTCCACGATACGTTTGATGAGTTCGGCTCCGATGGAGTCAAGGCTCAGTATGAACCGAAAACACAACACCTATTTATTGAATTTGGAAACGCTGTCATGAATACCCTGCTTCTTGGATGTTATACTGTTTTTTTGCTACGAAAATGATGGTGGACGGGAGAGGCAACAACGGGAACGGGCGAATAGTTAATAATTTATGAGGCTCTGTCGCTGTATAAGGGTTCACTGATGCACGCAATCATATCATCGTCAACTGTGAATGCAATGAGATTTTGTTGAAAAAGAATCCAATTTAAATGGATATATAACAATGAATCATCTGTTTGAATCTGTACGCGAGCTGATTGCGTAAAGTCGTATCTACTGTCAAGTTTTGTAAGCCGAACCCAATCAATGCGCTCAACTGCTGCTATAAAAAAACAAGTCCGAAGTCTACTGGTTGAGCTGGACGTAATTGGCAGGGAACAGACCAGTCTGGCCATTATATTGACCAAACCACCAGTCCTCGTCGGGGAATTCCAAGTTGGTAATTGTGGCATCTTCAGGGAAGCTTAGTTCTGCAAGTTATTGTCAGTTACAGTTTCATCATCAATATTCAGTAACTCAATCTTACCATTGTCTTCCGCAGCCTCGTAATCATAAAGGGCGACAGCTGTGTGGCCGGCATCAGCCTGGGCGGCAGCAGGAGCTTGAGGCTCGGGCTCGGGCTCAGCCGCAGGGACAGGGGGAGGTGGTGCCGCAGCGGAAGCCGGTTGCTCGGGCTCGTCATCCCCAATCAGCTCAACGTAGTTGCTGGGGAAGAGACCGCTCTCGCCTCGGGAGTTGGTACCCATCCACCAATCCTCGTCCACCATCTCGATGTTGGTGACAATATCACCCTCGACCAGTTCAATCTCGTTGTCCTCGGCCTTCTCATAATCGTACTGGATCACAGCACGGTATCCACCCTCGGCTTCTTGAGCTGGTTGAGCAGCTTGTTGAGGAGCAGGTGAGGGAGCACGCTCAGGCTCGGGTTCAGGCTGAGGCTCAGGGCTGGGCTCACGATCGAAAGCACCAGCGGCGGCAGCAGCTCCAACACCAGCAGCAGCTCCTACGGCGAGACCGGCAGCCGCACCGCCAGCGAAGCGGGCGGTGGAGGAGACTTCCTTGTCATCAGCAAGCTCCGACTCCTTGGGCACATCAATCTGGCTTGGGGGGATCGGGGGAGGAGCACGTTGCTCGGGAGGAGTTCCAACATCAGGCCCGGGCCCACGGCTGACAGGGACAGCAACACGAGGAGGTGAAGGAGAACGTCCTCGCTCTGCGGCTGTTTGATAGGCAGAGGGGTCCTCACGCTCGTCATCCGACTGCTCATCCTTGGGTACGGGTCGGTTGGGCAGACCAGGGAGGGCAAAGCCCCCAGAAGGTCGAGAATCACCAGGAACTGGTGGTGGTGGTGAATCGTCATCCTGCGCGGGACGGGCTGCAGGAGGAGGAGGAGCACCAGCACTAATGGGGATCGTGTCCTTGAATCGGTCTCGTAGAGCGGATACTCCAGATGGCGATGCTGGTGTGTCCTCGTTCTGCTCGCCTGTGTTCTCCTGGCTAATCTGTCCAGGAATGCCTCTACCGTAGTCTCCAGTCTGGACAGGAGCCCAGCTCTTGCCAGCGTAACCACTCTTCCACTCACTTCCACTCTTCTGGGCCTGCACAGGAGAAGCGCTACCAGCAGCGGCAGGGGCCGGACTTGGGGCACTGTTGCTACCGACAGACTCACCCCTCTCTCTGGCCTTTCGCTCAGCCCACAGCTGGGCTGGGGTCTTTCCGCCTTGGTCCGCAAACGTCCGGCTGGCGGCACCGATAGGAGCAGCCTTCTCAGGAGCAGGAGCTCCAAAACCTAAGCCACCGGGTGTGGGAGCCTTGGTACCCGAGAAGCTTGCTGCACCTCCAAATTTGTTGGCGACCTTGGGTTTGGGCAGCGAGGTCATGCGCTCAGATTGTGATGGCTGCGAGAAAGCACTCATACGCTCGGAGACCGGTCTTGTGGTCTCGTCCTCTTGAGGCTCCTCGGAAGCGGCAGGCTTCTTTGCATGGGCGCGGATAGCAGCAATGTCGACCTTTCCAACAGGCTCATAAGAACCCTTTACAGGAGTCGGTCTATCATCCTGATCCTTTTGAGCCTGGGCACGAAGGGCAGCAATATCAACCTTGCCAACGGGTTGGTAGCCGCCTTTGACCACATCGCTGGGTGTATCGTCTCGCTTGACAGGGGCACTTCCGCTGGTAGTTGCGGTCGGTTGCTTGCTGAGATCGGCAATGTTGACCTTTGTGGGCTTATAAGCGGACTCGACCTTCTCAATCTGAGACCTTGTGACAGGAGGAGCATCAGCGCCCCAGCCGTCCTCATCCACATTCTCATCTTTCTTGGATCGAGCAGCGACGATAGGGTTGGCTCGGCTGGATGTGGTGGGGGTGAAGACGGGTTTTGTCTTGACGGGAGGCGGTGCGCTGGAACGAGGGCCGTCAGAGCTAGCGGCCGAGTACTTGGCGCCCGAAGCGTCGGCCACCTTTCGCATGATAGAGTCAACTTCGAGATCTCTTTCGGAACGAGCGGTAATCTGAACATGATATCCATGGAGGACCTTTGAAACTGCGGCAAGGTGACTGGTGAAGTAGCCTTTGGTTCGTTCAGGGACACCCTCCCCGCACCATGCGATCAGGATGCTCTTGGGGAGGCCACTGTTGGGGTCCTTAACTCTAGCGAAAGCGAATTGAATGCGACCTTCGCTGAAATCCTCAATGAGGTCAGCAAGCTCGCCATCTGTTGTACTGGTTAGCGTGTCGTTGCTTCATGAGGGACTCGACTTGTCTCGCATACCGCCTGTGCTTTGAACCTTGAGAATGCTCTCCTTGGCACCGCTGTCTTGGAAGGCACTCATAAGAGGGGCCTGAACCGAGAAGAGTGCCCAATGGGCATAGGTGGGAGAGTCGGATGATGGCGGGGGACCGTTGACGACGCCATTGTAGCTGCTCTTGATGGACGGGCCGTTTATGGAGAGATTGAGGGACGCCATCTTGAGGGAGCTTTGAGAGATGACAAGTCAAAGTCGAGAAAGGCAAAGGAAAAGAAAGAAAGGAAAGGGAAGACGAAGCTGACGAAGGTCAGGTTAGATGACGGGGGTTGGGGGGTGACGTTGACACCGTTGCTGTTGTTGCGGTGGCAGCTCCACAGGATATAAGTTCCGGAGGCGTAGCCGGAGATGGGTTTTAGTTAGGCCTAAATACCTTGTATCGTCGAGATGTAAGGAATTGCTGTGCTCGCCCTCGTTTTGTTTCGCCTTGTCAGGGTTCAGGAGAAGGAGAAGGTATGGATAGAAGCCGAAAGCAAATCAGAAGACGGTGGGAAGTCTGGGTACAACAGAAAGTGGGTTTATTAGAGTGTGTGGCTGATGATGCAGGTAGCTTTCGCAGGTTGTCCGCTCCATTGGGAGGTACCTAGGGGAGCTTGGAGATGCCCAACTTTGGGGCGGTCTAGGGTCTAGCTAGTCTACGGTGGGCTGTGAGCGGGGTTGAGCTGTGCTGTTCATGCTGTAGGTATGAGCTGTACTCTGTCTGGCCCCTCCACATCCATTGTCGGGTTGGGTGCTGTAGATATCCATTCTACAGTACGGTGCTAGGCTAGACTTTTTATGGCTTGGTTATAACGATCTGAGCTTCCAATCGAGGTTGTATGTCAGCATGACAGATGCGAATTCATTTATTGAATCGGATGCATATATCCAGCTCCGGCAGCGGAGTACCGCCCGTCGCCGTCGCCGTCTACCCCGAGCCGCCCGATAGCGAACGGTGGAAGATTGAATGGAAGCCAAACGAAATGACGCAAGACCAATTTTCTCAGCAGAGTAAAGTACCCCGCCATGGAAACTTTGAGTGAGACCCGACGACGGGACTGGAACTGGTTTTGCCCCCCCATTCGCGCGCGGATCTACGCCAATTTCTACCAACCTTAAACTATTCCGACCTCAGAACTGCCTACTGTTTCTGTTTTCTCCCTTATCAGATCGAAACCCTGACATCTCCATCAACCACCAAAAAAACCAAAAATGTCGACCATCACAGAAATCACCAGCATTCCCGAGTGGGAGCAGCTGCTTGGCTCTGTTCCCCCCACTACGCTCGTTATCGTATCCTTCCACGCCCCGTGGGCCGCACCATGCGCGCAAATGGCCACCGTCCTGTCGACCCTCGCTTCCGAATACCCAGTCACTGAGCCTCCCACCACCAAGTGGGTGTCTATCAACGCAGAGGAGTTGAGCGACCTCAGCGAGACCTACGATGTTACTGCCGTGCCCTTCCTCGTTCTTTTGAGAAATGGTGAGGTTGTCGAGACCGTCAGTGGCAGTAGCGCTGTCAAGGTGCGCACGGCAATCGAAACACAGGCGAAGCAGTCAGGCGAAAACGCTGCAGCTAGCGGCCCCAATGGCGTCGAGGCGAACGATGCCGCCGTCGAAGAGGAGCAGGACCCTGAGAAGAAGAAGGAGGAGCTTTTCAAGCGCCTTGGAGACCTTGTCAAGGCTGCACCTGTCATGCTCTTCATGAAGGGCACACCCAGCTCGCCCCAGTGCGGTTTCTCTAGGCAATTGGTTGGTCTACTACGAGACAACTCAGTCAAGTATGGATTTTTCAACATTCTTGCCGACGATGAGGTCCGGCAGGGACTCAAGGAGTTTGCAGACTGGCCGACATACCCCCAGCTTTGGATTGATGGCGAACTTGTTGGTGGTCTAGACATTGTAAGTTGTGTTGGGCGCGAGAAACGTAACTCATGCTGACAAATTGACAGGTCAAGGAGGAAATGAGCAACGACGCCGAGTTTCTTACAAAGTACAGCGTGAGCGCTCCTGCAGCATCTTGAAGCGGAATATATGCAATGCGATGAACATGATGCACGTTTTGTTAGCACGCGTGAATGTGGTCCAGCAGTCGTCGCTGAATGCTATGCTACACTGCATAGCCATCAGTAGAACCCCACCCTTGAAGCAATGATGTTCAACAGCACGAGGCCCAGCATCCGACTGAAACGCATGGCGAAGAACCAGCGGACGATGTGTGGGTACATAAACATAGAATCGAGAAGATTTGGAACCCTGGGGAGGACTGGATGTTGGTGGGCGAGAATTGCTCGGAGAGAAAGGTCATGCAAACAGAGGCGATGAGTTCTGAACGTAGCCCTTATGCGCTATTGGTTTCGAAAGGATAGTCCAAATCATGGCTCTTGAAGCTCACCGACCATGCATCAGCAGGTAACGAGTCGATTGAGATGAATCTCAAAAGGGTAGAAGGATAGGATTAGTAAGATCTAGGTACACGAAGAAAACAACCTATGATGAAATAACGGCACGGCAATTGCACTCTTTTTAGCCAATAACTTGGTTGTGAATGTACACTTAGACTCGGCACTCTAGGTAGTATTGGCATGGATGGGATATAGACTACCTAGGTCTGGATTGTTGGTAATCCAATGATGATCGACAACTGTACAATCCCTATGCACATGGAGGAGAAGAAGTGTGGAGTGGCTACCTTCCTAAATATGGATGGATGACAAATATCGGTGATAATCAAGCTCCAGGTCCGAAGTCCGAAATATCCATCCATTGATATGGTAGGTTAAGGGTCAAGGCACTGGCTGAATCCGACGAGCGAGAATGAGTCACCGGCCTGCTAGGCAACAAAGATTACCTGTTACCTGTACTTGCCCTTGGTTTTGGGTAGATTGTGGTACTTTTACGTAGGGCTGTTGAGTGACAAGTTCTATGCTAAACATTGATGCACCGGCAGTATGGATCCATCTCTGTACTGACTTACAGCACCTACTAAGACCCCTAATTGTTGTAAGTCCTATTACAGGACTCCTGTAATAGGTACATCAGAGAGAAAAATAAAGGCAAGGAAATAGCGAAATTCATCGTATTCACTTTTTATATATATTTCAACCACACCAGCATATCGAATATCTACCTACCTAGATAGCGGTCTCTTCTAATCTCAATTCTTATCAATTCTTGTTGGTGAAGAAATACGCGTACTTTTCCACTGCTACGATGCCTAATCACCTCCCTCTAGTACCTTAGTCTGCGGTTTAATAAAGCTGATGCTGACATCCAGACCACAAATTTGGACTCGCATTCAGTTCTAGCCCATTTTCTTTCCACCTTGACTTCAGCAGGGAGATCTTCCATCTCTTTCCTCTCTACCTCCCTACATAATAGAATCAAAGCCAAGCAAAGCATTCGGAAACTCCGACCCCTCCTTCATTGCGGATGCTGCACTGTATTATATTTCGTTTCATTGCATTGCGTCTTATTAACTGACATCCTGTTCTTGTGGTTGGACACAGACGCCGTCCGTCATCTTCTTTATCTTTCCGCTTGCTTTGCTGACTGAGCTGAGCTGACCCCAAAAACATTCCGCCATTCTGTTCATCTCTCTACCTTATGCCTTCTGCTTTACTGTAGGTAGCTCTTCGCTTCGCTACCATCCCACCCTGGCTAGGTATTCTTTTTTCGCCTCCCGCTCTATTCCCCCACCGAGCCGCGCGCTCTTCTCACTACCTCTCGCATACCTCCATACAGCGAGCCCAGTCATTTACTATCAGAAAAAAAAGAGCCGGCCGTACCGTATCGCAATATCGGAGCTCATCTAGCCTATGAACTCTGGCACGGATTGTCGCCATCCGATCTAAGCTGTCTGTTACTATATTGTACTGTACTACGCTGGAAAAGAAGGCTGTTTCATACCGTGCAATTCCATCACACGGCATCTGTACCTACGCTACTCTTTACCTTACCTCTACTCTGTGACTCCTAAGGCGGCGCGGACTTGTCGGACTTGACTTGACCCACGCCACCTCCAGGTTTCTACAGTAGGGACTCAATTGAGGCGAAACCCTTCCCATTGCATTGGACTGCGCTGTCTGTCCGACCATCGACATTGGCTCATCTCGGTCTTCAACTGAATCCTGGGGCCGCAAGTCCCGGTCCGGTCCGGTCAGAGGGAGTCTCCCCTTGATCATCTGGTCGCCGTATTGCGGCAGTGTTCTATTATTCAGTCATCCATACTGGCCAAGGATCTCTTGTGCCGCCAACCGCTCAGGCCTCACTCAATATATTGATGCTGGTGCTCCCCTCAGGCTGACCAAGTCTTGTCTCAACTCTTGTACTTCAGCCTGAAGTCGGATTCCACATCTCATCTGTCGAGACACATCCTCTCGCCTTCCCTTATTCAAAATGACCCCAACTCCTCCTTCGACGAACTCCTCGCAAGGAGCACGCTCTCCCGAGGAGCAGTTTCGCGTTGTGAGGAAGAGGAATCGTGTCCCTCTCAGCTGTTATCCTTGTAGGACACGCAAGTATGTGTACCCCCTAATATCCATACTGATGTTCTCTACTAACCGTGCTGGCAGATTGTGAGCTTAAAACATCCCCGAGAGATTCTTCACACTAATACGAAGTAGAAAATGTGACAGAAGTCATCCTTGCAGTAACTGTACGAAGCGCGAAGGCATGGGTACAAGCTCATGCTCTTACGCTACACCAGTCACCCGCAAGAAGAATCAAAGTCAAGGAGACTCAAGTCCTGATGACATGCAGAATCGTATTGACCGTTTAGAAGGCCTAGTTCTATCCCTTATGCACGGAGGTGCTAACGTAGATGCTGCGTCCGCCGCAGCCGCTGGAGCAGCAGCACAATCCACCACAGACAGTGGATCTTCCGCCAAAGTCGATAGGGGAGACGAAAATGCAATGACATATGACGAAGACGAGAACAGCGATGAGGAGGACGGGCTTGCCACTTCTTTGGGTTTCCTCAAAGTCGATACAGACAAGGGCAAATCACTATACGTCGGTCAGGAACATTGGCACACCCTCCTTGCCGATATCTCCGAGGTTAAGAATTATTTCACCTCTCACAAAAAGGAACTGGAATCGAGTTATGAGCGAGTCAAGTCATCAAAACCTCAGGCTGCGCGGGAAGGGCCCACGCTGTTACTGGGGGCGACGCCTGCCTCCGAAATCGAGATAAGAGCAGAACTGCCTCCCAAATCAGCTGTCTTGACGCTCTGCAGTCGATACTTTAACTCTATGGACAACGCCGTCAACATTATTCATGGGCCAACCTTCCAACAGCAGTTAAAGGACCACTGGCAAGATCCTAACAAGACGCCCATCATGTGGCTTGGCATGCTCTACTCAATTCTTTGCCTGGCAATGTTGAGCTATCACAAGGTGGGTGATGAACCTCCCGAGTGGAGAGGTCGAACTTTGGAATTGGCAAACGAGTATCGGTTACGAACCGTGCAATGCCTTATCAAGTCAGATTACACAAAACCCAACGAGTACACGGTTGAGACCATGATTCTGTACGTATTTGGGGAATATTCGTCCAGGTGGGACGCCGACTTGGGTTTGTGGTTGATCGTATCTTTAATCGTCCGGATCGCATTTCGAATGGGTTATCACCGGGACGCCAAGTGGTTCCCTACAATTACCCCTTTCCAAGCTGTAAGTCTCACCCAACTCTACGTGTGTATGTAACGAGAGCATCGATTGACCGTTTTAGGAAATGAGACGGCGAACATGGGCTCTTGTGCGAATGTCGGATGTCATCTTCTCCCACCAAGTGTCTTTGCCCAGCATGATTTATGAACATGACTGTGATACTCAACTGCCCAACAACATCTTTGACGACGAGTTTCACCCTAGCATCAAAGAGCTGCCGCCTTCTCGGCCGTCCACAGTAGCCACTCCAATCGCATATATGATTGCCAAGTCGAGACTGTGTAACGAGCTTGGAAATATCCTTCAGGCTACGGGTCAAGTGGGCAAGCATGTGCCCTACGATGAGGTTATTCGTTTCGATGCTAAATTGCGGCAAATAATGCAAGAGCTGCCTCCACATCTAAAGTTGACAACACTGGAAGGGTCTCATGACCCAGTGACATTAATTATCGCCAGGTTCAACGTCGATATTCTTTACCAAAAGATCCTTTGTTTACTGCACCGGAAATATCTTCCTCGAGCAAGACAAAGCGCGAGATACGCTCATTCTCGAAGAGCTGCAATCGAGGCGTCACTGACAGCGCTCGACCACCTAGCGGTCCTCTACCGAGAGTCACAGTCTAATGGAAGGTTGCGTTCAGTAGGCTGGTTTGTGAAATCCATTGCCACCAAGGACTTCACGCTGCCTGCCATGCTGGTCATCCTCGATCTGCACTTCGACAACATTGCGGCACAGTCTTCAGTCCCACAAGACGATGAGGGGGCTTCGACATGGAACGACGATCAGCGATCAAAAATGATTGGCAGTCTGGAAACCGCGAGGAAGATTTGGAATACCCTCGCTGATACATCCATGGAAGCGTTTAAAGCGGCCAAGGTCATCGATATCATGCTGGAAAAGATCAAAGACCCCGCCTCAAGTAATACGGATATGCCAGGCGTGCCATCACCCATGCCCGGCTTGATGTCTGGTCTTGGAACCGATATCACCCCACCTATGGCCCCTGGGTTTATTTCTCCCGATAGCTTACCTGAGTTCAACGCGACAGCCAACCCCTTCTCGACACCCAATCCAGCGGCATTCATGGGTATGGACTTTGGCATGCCTGGCCCTGAGGGTCTCGACTTTCAGACAGATGGCTTCGCAGGAGCTGGTCCAGCTTCCCCGTTCTCCTCCATGTTCGGCAACCTCGGGGCTAGTAATGATGCAGGGATGGATATGGCTGCCAATTTTGACTGGGTAAGTTTTGTTGTTCATGAGGATCGATAACTGTAAACATATTCTAACATTGGGGTAGAATGCCTTCGAGAATTATACACAAATGGCCAATTGGGGTGCAGACCAGAGCTTCCAAATATATGGATCAGGGGGAGATCAGTCGTCGCCTGGGCAGACCTCATCAATGGGTGGACGTAGTGGAAGCACTTCACAAGGACAAGGACAAGGAATGGGGCAAGGAGGAGGGAATGGAAGAGATGCCAGTATGCAATGATGATTAAGATAGGGGTCAGCATCTTGTAAAACAATATGATGTGCGAAGCTATCGCCGGATGTAATATCAAGCCACTCTACTTAATTATACGATGAGATATGTATGTAATGATTGTTATCAACGCAAAGTAAAGTGATTGAATGTCTGCCTTACTGCTAGTGATACAGGTAGCGAGGCCCGGCATGATGCCGATAAAAAGTGGACCCGCTCCGAGTCCTTTATCGATAACCCAACTTTTAAATCATGACCCATTCATTCATTCATTCTATTATCACCACCTCCTCCATCTATTCTCCAAACCCAAGATCAAGCCGCGAATCCACTTCGTGTTGCTTGATTTACGACCTGACCCTGGTTTGTATATAAGAAGAGCTCTATATATGAGCGTTTGATTCTTACTGCTTTTTGTTGTACTATAACGCAGAATTTCTCCGTTACTCCCTACGCGCAGACAAGTGTTTACTCCCCTGCCCCCAGGCTTGATGGGTGTCAAGCCAATTTTTTCTCGTGTTTTCGAACCTTGCCTTATCATACATATTCTTGCTATCCTATAGCGCATTTTTATAACCGATGTCTTTCTCAGGAGATCGAGGGGCGATCTTCCCTGGCTTAACTCTGAACCAAGCAGCCTCGACAACCAGTGATTTACAAAAGGACGATGTGCAGATGGTTGATGAATCCGATTATGAGCCCTCAGAAGGCTCCAGCTATGATCCAGCTGCAGCGTTACTCGACAATATCTTGCAGCCTTCCAAGAAACGGCGCCAGTCGCCGCATTCAACGAGTGCCCAGCAATTCAAGAAAGTGAGGCTTGAGGAAGCTGGAACTGGTCTTGCCAACTCCAACAAGTCCCAGAAGCTGGTGGACCGGTCCAGGCAGCTTCCGGGAGAGATATGGCAACATATCTTCACTCTTGTATCACCCAGGGACCTGGGTCGTTTGTTGACTGTCAACAAACTTTTCCATATTTTTCTTAGCCCTTCTGTCACTGGACCTGCCCAGCGACAAAGTAGTGTTCCATCCTCCCTTCCAACCTTGAAGCCGGATGCCATCTGGCAAGCTTCAAGGAGGCTTCATTGGCCCCGCATGCCTGCTCCTCTGAAAGGAAAGCCGGAAGTTCAGATGTGGCGTCTTGTTTGCTCTACATCTTGCCAATTCTGTGGTAGTAAGGGCCAGGCGAATCCCCAGTCTTCAAACACCGAAGCATGGCGTAGTGGCCCTGGTCCAAGTGACGTTTGTCCCATCTTTCCTTTTTGCGTCTTCACTTGCGGTGGCTGTCTGAAGAAGAATGGTGTCAGGGTAGGTGTCTAGGTTCCTTTGTCCAAATGTCTAGATGTCAGGCTGACGTGCGCTACAGGAGATCGATCTCTTATTATCTTCGACGTTCCCTTCTTTTCTGCTTCCGGCTCTACCTCCTGTTCTTGTGGATGGAGACATGCATGCCATACCTCCCCGTGCCATGCAGACAGGAGCAATTCCTCCAAACACCCAGGTAACCAAGCTATTCTGGGCGGAGCACGTTGAACAAGTCAAGGCAGAGTTTGAAAGTGTCAAGGCATTAGGTTCTGCCGCCGCCGAAGAGTGGATTAAGGGTTTGGAAATTCGCGGGAAGCAGATCTTAGTTGATGCCTCTCGCTGGGAGAAATGGGCGGCCGCAGGTGGAATTGCCCAGTTGCGGTTGCCAACTGCTACAACCAGGGCTGACGTTTCAACCCTCGCTGAGTCGTTCCCTTCTATTCCTAACAAACTCTCGTCGGGTGTCAAACAACAGCCTAACCAGCAACAACCACAAACATACAACAAGAATGAGCAACACGGGCCTGCACTTACTCTGGAAGCAACTTCTCAACAACCACATGTCCCGACGCAGCAGAAGCGGACAAGGGAAGAAGCAGCTCAACTCAAAGCCCAAAGGCGAGCTGACATAGAACGTCGAGCCATGCTCCTTGACCCTCCACTTACTGCAGATGTTTTAGCCCACATCCCATCATTTCAAGCAGCGCTCCAGCTTATTACACCTCTTGACGACAGTGCTTGGGAACTGTTGAAACCTCGCCTTCTCGCTCAGAGAGAGGATGCCGAACAGCGAGTAAAGCAAACCAGCGCCAAGACCCAGGTCTTACGAGAGAAGCTTGGCAAGAAAGAGTCGGAGAAAAAGTCTGCTAGAGAGCCAAGGGAAGTCACTGACGAAGAGTGGGATGAAATCCAAGGTCCTGTACGAGCTCGCATAGCAGAATACGCAGACGAGGTCAGAGAAGGTTGGAATAATGGCGCCAAGATCAAGAAAAAGACCTGCCCTCAATTTGCTGCAGAAGTGCTCTTATATGTTCGCAAACGATTCTATGCCGAAGTTGCAAAGGACACAGCCGCATTAATTGCAGCAGGAAAGGAACCTACAGCCGAGCCCCCAGAGGGACCCTGGACGCAAAGATTGACTCTGGAAAACATGAAGTGGGTTTTTGACATAAAGGTCAAACCTCATACCGAGCCGTTGCGTAAAGAATTGTTTCTTTGCAATGGCTGCAATGGCGGAACTGGGGCTCTTAAGTTTTTCGGGTTCGAAGGTGTGCTTCAACATTATGCGGCCAAACACACAACTGCTCTCAGCCTGGGCAATGTTGTGGTGCATTGGAGAGCAGAATGGCCAGAAGTGCCACCATTCTGCCCTGACCCTCGGATGAAGGAGAAGGTTTACCATGAGAAGGGCCCATCTAGAATGCAGCAACCTAAGGACGCTCCGTTTCAACAAGCCTATCCTAACCTCCAACAGGGTGCGCCAACAGGATATCTGCCTCCTGTTTATGGTGTAGAACCACCTCTTTTACCGCATTATAACTCTGGGCCCCATATGCCGATGACTCCCATGGCCCCGTATGGTCAAGCCGGAGTCCATACATACGGTCCACCATTTTCAGCTCAGACTTATCCTGAATCGACGGTGTATGGCTCTTATGCTCCTCTGTACCCCTCTGGAATGCCCTACAGCTCCCAAAACCATTCCAACGACTACGATTACGCGGCATCAGCTCCCCCACCTCTTGAGCAGTTTGATAACGGGCCATATTCTAATCACAACAACGCCAAGCATGCCGCAGCACCTGGTATTCCTCAGCAAACCCAGCATGAAACCCTTACCAGGTCTACTCAGTCAGCATGGTCAAAGGTCGGGTCCAATAAAAGGGTACCGCCTGCAGTCAGGGCCCTCGCTGTTATTCATGATGCCGCTAAACGTTTCGAGGAAACACATCATGAGCCTCTCCAGCTAGAGATGTTTATTGATGCTACGGAGAAAAGTAGAAAGCTACATATGGTCCGGTCGCTCAATGGAGTTGCATGCAGAGCTTGCGACAGCGAGATCTTCCACCTGCCCAAGCTAGCCAGACATTTTCAGGCAGTGCACGTAGAACTTCCCAGAAGTCAGGGGCAAATGCCTATGGACTGGTTAACAGACATGATCAAACTGCCGGAGCAAGAGCGCTTGGCAGGGTTAGCAGACATACTGCGAGAGGATTCCACGGCATACTCCCTAGTAGAAGAGGCTATCCCTTGGGCATTCGAACAGGCTTTTATCGACAAATTTGCTTCTAAGCCTCCGAAAATGAAGGCAAAAGAAAATCTCTCTATCCAAGAAACGAAGCAGCTTCCTGCCCGCGATCCTTATGTGATAAGCAATCAACCTGTGGAAGAGCGTTCATGGACCGGCATTGCACAGCACAAAACAACTCAGCTGGGCCATGATGTCCCCACGATCCAGTCCAATTCAGCAATGCCCCCGATCGCTGCGTCTTTGAACTCTCGGTTGCAAGATGAGTCCGAGCAAGATATAGCGCATCTTCGCCCAGCCAGTGAAGTTTACGGCCGTAAAACGCGCCAAGTTCCACCAGTCCAGCCCATACCTGACGACCCCGCAGAAATGGATGCTTCGAGGTCTGACGAGTATTCGCCTTCAGATTTTGAAAGAATTCGCGAGCCAGCTAGGGGAAGTGGTAAGACTGAGCAGGATTTCGCGGCTCGTCGTTCTTCCCACCCTGCAAAGCCTCGACATTGGCGTGACGAACAGTCTTCTGATCACCGAGATATACGAGAGAAGCGGTATTCAGGCGTGGAGCCCGCCAGACAGCGTGACAGGAGTGCTTCCGTAGGAAACCGACCACGTGAACACGACCATACAGCAACCACATCCGTTAATGCAGTGTCCAGTCACGTCGAAGCTGGGGAGTCTTTGGGCGTTCAAAAGCACGAAGTAGTAGAAGAGGAGGAGGAAGTTGTGTATGTGGACGAGTCTGGGCGTGAGATTGGTCGCGGCCGCAGAGCTCGGAACACCCTTCCCCGCGAGCCTAGATATGTTATTCCTGGCGAGCGGAGGTTTGGCGACTATGACCAATCTTTGCCTTTATGGCACAGTGATCACTACCCAGTCCATTACCGGGAACGAAGTCCCCGTTCGCGATTCGCACAACCAGGATACTATCAGGAGCCTGAGCCGCCTATTGCTGCTCGAGGAACTTACTATGACCGTCCCAGCACCCGTCCTCCCACAGAATACCCCACAGAGACATTCGAGCTCGTAGAGGTTCGTCATCCAGATGGTGACTACTTTGTTAGACGCCCTGTCAGACGGGAAGACAGGCCTTCTTACGTCTACGGAACCCGGCCACCCTTCAGAGAGCAAAGCGCTTATCCTACCCAGCGGGTTATGGGAGGTCCGTTGGGTTATACTGCTGATTCTCGAGGAAACCCCCCCGGTCCTCCGTCGGTGTCAAGGCCCGCATATGATGGTTATGATCGGCGATATCCTTCATCTACTGGCAAAGAACCACAGGCGTATTTCAGAGGGTAATAGTGATGCTGTGATGCATTGCAATTTTGCGAAAGAAAATAGAGGCTGCAACGATTGATTATTTATAGACGGCCTACTGGATGAAGATTCTCAAGTAGTAATACATTGTGTATATTCTGTTAAGACGACGAGCCGAGTTTGATTTGCTTTTTTACATACATCCATCGATACATACGTACAAGCCCTCTTGTATCTATTCTCGTGAGAGCTATCCATCATCAGAAACAAAGCTGAGTATGGCCACAATTCCAATGCCGGTTGGTGATGTACAAGATAAGAGAAAAACGATGAAAATGAGAAGACCAAAATTACAACACTCTTGTCTTTCTTCTCTCTCTCTCTCTTGTTCTCTTTATCTCTCTTCCTCCTCCTGCCCATTTGGTGAGCAGTCAATATTGATTCAAGAGCCTGAGCCCCTTGATCAAAAGCGATCGACATTGACCGGTGTCTCCATGTTATGTTTCGCCTGTCTTCGAGTCTATCCATCAATTCATTCATCCGTCCATGCATGACTGACTGTTGTTGATTGGTCTTGCTTTTCTTCATTATTGTCGGGTTCAACTCGACGCAGTCACACAGTGGTGTGACCTGTACCATAAACCAAAAGGAAATCAGTGCTGATTCTACAGCACCTCGCCAATGATCTTGGCAGCCTCTCGGTAAGTCTGGAGCAGGCGCTCGCACTTCTCACGCTCTTTCTTGACGCCGTCGTCCTCGTAAAGCAGCTCCTCAAAGAGAGTTTCCTTGTAGAGTTCGCTGACAAGACGGTTCTGGACGACGTCCTTACAGTGGTTAACGAGAAGATGCATGACAGCCTTGGGGACTTGATCGGCGATGGACTCGCGGACAATATTGAAGTAAGAAGAGATGAGAGCTCGGATGAGTTCTGTCTCCATAGCCTCGCGTTCCGTCATGGCCGGCTCCGCGGACTCACCCTGGTGGTAGGGGTTAGTTTGGTGTGAAAAGAGTAGGCCAGGCACCTGTAGATCCTCGGAACTTACCATTTGGGAGGCTAAGCCGTAGTTCTTCCCTGTCCTGTCGTACAAGTCGTCCTCGGGTGCCATTGTCGTCGCTGTTGAGGGCCGGTTAAATTCTCTCTCTCGGCGCACAATAGGGAAACTGGTTTCAGAGTTCTGGCTGATATGTCGTCCGTTAGGCATCGCGCCAGGGCTAGGTAGGGGACCGCCGATAGTCTGGCCATCCTTGCCGAAAAAGTAGTTGAGGAAAGAATCACGAGCGCCGCCAAGCCCTTGTTGGTTAAGTCGAGCGGGTGAGGCTGATCGAAGACCGTTGAGGTGTGTTGCGTTCATATGAGCAGCAAGGCTGGAGGTTCCATTCTCACGGACTGAAGCAGCAGGCGATATGCTACGGTGAGGCTGCTTTGTGGCCTTGGTCCTTCCTGATTTGGTCTTTTCAGGCTTCTCTGGTCCATTGACACCATCCTCGCCCTCTGGACCATCACCCTCAACCTCAAGCTCCTGAAGACGCCTCTTTTCACGACGCTCTCGCTCCTCCTGGATCAGCCTTTTCCGCTCCCGCTCCTGCTTAGCGCTGACTACGTTGCTCATGGCGGCGGCGGCGCCAAGGAAGTTAGGGTGGTTAGTATTGATGTAGGCGCGCTGAATAGAGATGAGGGATTCGACATATGACGAAGCAGGGCCAAGTCGCTCGCGGAGCAAGTCTGACACAGTCTCGATAAGTTTAGCTTGGAGCCGAGGGTATCGTGAGAGCTCAGTAGAACCACAAGTATGGCAAATCTTGATAAGCTCTTCGTAGACAAGCTCAACACAACGTTGGCTAGGGATTTCGAGAAGCTTGATCTGAGGCTTAACCAGAAGATCAAAAGCCATCTCGGGAACAAAAAGACTGGGTCGAGGACCAGTCGAATTTCGGATTGCTGTCCGGATGTCGAGGGCGGACAGGTTGGAGGTAGGGTCAATCGTATCAAGAGAGCTACCAAACACAGAGTTGAAGATATAGTAGATACGAGCACCACCACAAAGCTCTTTGGTAGAGATCTCGGTCGAAGTACCGTCGATAGAAGAGATAAAAGAGTTTGCAAAGCGTGTCATCTGCTGAAGGATAAGAGAGCCGCGGTGCTCTTTTCCGCTAAAGTGCATGTCGCCGTAGCTGGCCAACTCCTGCTGCGTCTGGCCCATAAGGGTGTTGAGCCGAGCCTTGATGTCGGGCAAACGCTCACGGATGTGGCCCATGAGAGTGGTGTTAAGGGTCTTGGCCAGGTAGTGGGTGCCGCATCGTGTGGAGATGTTGCGGTAGGCAGGGTGGTGCTTGAAAAAGTCGGTCTCGGCCTGAAGAGCATCCTCCATAGGCTTGTTTCCTTGGATATCCTGCTGCGATCGGTTGACCACGCCGATGAAACCAAGCTTCAGAGGATAAACACGGCCGGAGAGAATGTCCAGTGCGTTGGTGCCGTGGTCCATGAGATCAACCTTGGTCAGAACACCAATGGTCCTTCGGCCAAGAGGGTCGACATGACGGGCGAGCTTGAGGGCCTCGGAGTTGACGATGTCGACGTTGGCGGGAGAGACCGCAAGGATGATACTGTTGGGCTTGGCGATGTATTCAGAAATGAGGTTTCGAGTCTGCTTCTCGATGTCTGTGGGTTGATCGCCAATAGGGACCTGCGGTACAGAACAATCAGTATGAATGATCAAAGACAAGACGGAAGGCCATCAAGATCGCCAACACAAGGATGCTCACCTTGGTTAGACCAGGAAGATCCACTAGGGTCAAGTTGAGGACGTGAGGAGAATAGATCTTGAGGTTGATGGGTTGTCGGTTAATACCCTTGTTGTTACCGGCAACTCGGGATGTCTCATTCTCAATCTCGCGCTTAACGTCGCCAAAGTCGTTGAATCTCCGGTTGGGGATATGGTGGAACTCTGCCCACTCGGAACGGCGAGCAGCGCCAGGGGATCGATAAGGATCGGCTGAAGGGTCGGGAGCATTTTCATCGTCGGTAACGTTGATGAGCTGGAGAATCAGAGGACGGCGAGTGCAGATGCCGGCTCCGCGCGGTAGAAAGTCTCGACCGACGATGTTTTCAAGTACGGAAGACTTGCCCGCGGACTGGGAACCGACAACAACCTAAATATGCGGTCAGTCAAGGCCAGAACGATCAATTCGCCTAGCAAAAAACGCATACAATCTGAGGGAGATCCAAAGAGTCACTGCCGATGGTGTTGAACACCAAATCCTGCAGCTTGTTGACCGTGGTGAGCAAATCCTCGCCGAGAGCAGCCATGGTGGTTGGGAGGCCGAATTTGTGACGGGCGGTCGAAGCGAGCGAGCGAGATGGAGAGATGCCAAAAACAACAGGACAGGACAGAACAGAACAGACAGTCAAAGGTCAGGATCTATTCAGGAGTCCGTCACGAAACCCAGGACAAGGACAAGGAGACGGAGGAAATTTTGAATAATGCGCGCGTCGTCGCTAAAATTCAAAAATCCGACGTCAGTTCCGACAGTTCATGCGGTTCGGTCTAGGTCTGGGATTGACTTGGACTGGTTCTGGTTCTGGTTCAGGCTCAGACTCAATCAAACTCAGGCAGGCTTGGGTTGGTCTGAGGTGGCTTTGCTTTGCTCTGCTTCTACGCGGGCAGGGGAAAGACGCTAATAGACATGGATGGAGCCCGTCCGTGCTACAGAATGGATGGCTCCAGCTGGATGGTTTAGAGGAGATTCACGTGTATTTGCATAATGCCGGGCCCCATAGAAGCTCTTCCTAGGCCTTATGATGCCTGGTTCTAGGTGATCTTTAGTGCACTGACCACTGAAATCCCTCACAATTGGCTAGTGATCTCGGGGAAAGGCCGTGCCACGTCACTAGCCACACCTTAATAAACATGTTATTATCCATCAGAGGATGCTCTATCGGGGTTTGCCACAAGTCGCCTGACTTTTCGAAGAACATGAAATGAATGAGGTTGATGAATGGTAAGGATCAATCAAGAGACCAACGCAATACAAAAACATGAGTACTTTTGGTAGTCCCGGTCCGTTGCCAACGACCAAGCCCACGCCGTGAGTCATTCATCGCATGTCGTTGTTAAGAGAACCTGACTGAAATATGTTCCTGTAATCTATCAGACCGCAGCGTGGAAGCTTTCCTCTTGATCATGATGGTGAGCAACCCAGAAGGAAATAGCTAGCATACAGTACACTCAACAATTAATCATTTGCAGGCGAGTGCAAGACTGTCATGACAAAATACCTTTCATGTATGAAAAAGGTGCGAGGCATGAATGACGAAGAATGTCGCGACCTAGCAAAGGCATATCTTTCATGCAGAATGGATAGGTGAGCCTCAATCAACTCCATGTCATGACGCAAATCTCTCGGTATTAGACGGAGCAAAACGGGCTAATAACAACGGGTACTTTAGAAACCTGATGGCCAGGGACGATTTCAAGAACCTTGGCTTTGCCCAATCTCCACCGCCCTCAACTGAAAAGGCGGCGCCAGAAGCTGAAAAGGGCGTCAAGGAATGATATGGAGAGTGTGACTCTCTCTGTTCAATATTTACATATGTCTGGAATTTAATAAGTGAAACACCGACTATGGTGCGAACACCTTGCTTCTTATTACTAAGTAGGTGTTTCAGCAAATGAGAGCAATACACATCAATAGAGGCTCCCCGCTGGAAAACTGTACCTACGGGCCTACTACTGTATGCAGTATGTGCTGGGTTAGTAGGTAGTAGGTAGCTACTGCCTACCTATCATGAATGAGAACCTGGCAGATGGCGGTGGAAGATTCTGTACAATAAATAACGGCTACCAATTCAAAGACCCCTTGTAACAAACTACAACAACCGCACCTGAAAGAAAGCATTGGGTCAATGAGATCATCAGTTATCATCTTGGTCTCTCATTCTTAAACAAAAGCCTTTTGTTGCTGCTGGTGATGCTCTGACGCAACCCAACCACCATTCAACTTTCGTTGCCTGGTCAACCCCAGCCAGCTCGATTCGCGACCAGCCGTTAAAAGTATCACGCTCGTATCGATCTGCTATCGCTCTCTATACCTTGTCAAATACCTCCCTCCCTGCCATATATTCTCCCTTTTCAACCTTTTTACTCTGCCGGACAGCATATTCTTTTCGACATTCATTAGTTTTCTATTCATATCCTCCCTTGCGAAAGCGCACCGGCAAAGATGCCAACCTCGGCGGCGGCGGCGAACGAGCCTTCGTACATGACGGATGATCAATTCGGTATGATATGGAAAATGGGAACAAAAGCAATCATTCTTGACTAATCTTGTCCTCTACTGAACAGCTACCTACCTTGCAGGCTTGCGCTCAAACCGAGTTGCGAGACCTGGAGGTGCACGACCTCAACCCG
This sequence comes from Fusarium flagelliforme, assembly GCF_020744385.1. Lineage (NCBI taxonomy): Eukaryota > Fungi > Ascomycota > Sordariomycetes > Hypocreales > Nectriaceae > Fusarium > Fusarium flagelliforme. The sequence continues at coordinate 4,192,519 of NW_025763503.1, forward strand.
CCGGCGCACGACCAGTACCAAGCCGTTCGAGCTTGCATCGCCATAGTACGGGCCGATTTACGCCTGACTTTGCTACTCCTCCAGAAAGCGCCCCCCACACACTTGATCGCAAGGAATCAATGAGTCCCAGTATCGCTGGGGCCAGTGTCGCCTCACGGTTATCTACAATCAGCAGAAAAACCCCCGACTATTACTCAGCATCACCAGTGAACCCTTTGAGCCCCTCAGATGTAGTTCCTTCAGCCACTTACATGGAGCGAGGTCAGAGATGGAGGGAGAAGGAGGAGGCAAGTTCGTTGCGCGACGCTATGGAAGAGATGGACATCAGGAAGGGTTCTAAATCGCCTGTTCAAGAGACGCCAGACGATGATACTCGTCTATACAACGCTGCTCTCGATGAAGCTGCAGAGCTTGTCTGGCAACATCAGCACGGCACACCACCTCCTCGTCCTGATGGGCCCTATCGCTATAAGCCACACCTCAGAAAGAACAGCTACGCCCATGCTCGTACTGCTAGTATTGGCCCATCCGAGGGCAACTTTTCAGAAGGTGAGGGCGAGGTTGAGGGCAACGTGCGTGATAGCCGTTCCGACCTAGAGCAGCGACAACCTATCGAGCGGTCAACTAGCAAAAACAAAACATATGGCAGCATTGGCCGTAGAACGCCTGACCAACGTCGTCACAGTCTGAAGAGGAACATCAGCGGAGAGGTTGGTCGACCCTTCTCTGAGGATCAGATCTGGGAAGAACCTGAAGCCACAAACTCCACGGACATGGGCATCTCCGGTCGTACGTCCCCAGAGAAACTCGGCAACCGAGCTCAGACCTCGACGAACCGTGTCCGGTTCGAGGCATCCCAGGAGGCCGCAAAGCCAAAGCCCATGGAGCGAGTTGAAATATACCGCAATCCTCCGACGCGGTCGCGCAACCCATTATACACCAGCAACCGCTCGAGCGAGGGCTCCGTCCCTATTGACGACAAGGTGGAGAGGAAGAATGGTATGGAAGTCCGAAGCCAGGACATCCGTGCAGCTACGAGCATGCGGTTGAAAGACCGCAGCCCCAAACTACCGGAACCCACCGCCGTCAGTGACAGTCCGGGACGGCCCATTGTAAGCTTCGACGCCAACTGGCATCCCCCGGACGAGTCCACTGATGCCACCCCAGATCGGTCGCTCCCGGCAGCCCCAAGCAGATCCTCCTCGTCGTTCAACCAGCCTGAGAAACCCATGGCGGTACCTAGTATCGTTGTGGCGGAGGAGAGTACGCCGATGCCCCGGGCGTCGAAAGGAGCGCAAGTCCCGTCGATTTGCGTAGATGAGACGGACAAGGGTCCTCGAGGCTCGGTACCTTCGATCAACGTCCCGAGCATCGCTATAGATGAGCCTTCCAGCAATGATGGAGGCATTCCTGCCATCGTAACGCCTGGCGGCGAACCGACCTCACGCTCCCGCCCACTCCCTGACCCAAGAACTGCGCAGGGAGGTCCTCGAACTGCCCAGAAGCCTCGTGGACATTGGTCCCCAGCTCCCGGCAGCACCAGGCGAGCTGTGACAATCTGTCACGAATGCGGTTTCCCTATCGATGGACGGTTCGTGGCTCTCGCGGGAGGTAACGAACGATTCCATCCGCAGTGCTTCAGCTGCTATACTTGTGGTACTAACCTCCAGGCGATGGAAATCAGCCATGAGCCCGACCATCTCCGTCAAGAGCGACTCGATCGCATCGGACGCCGCGCAGCCGGCGAGGTTCTTGATGAGGAACCAGGAAAGACCATGGCTGAAGATGGAGACGAACGCCTACGATTCTTTTGCCATCTTGACTGGCATGAGCTGTTCGCTCCGCGCTGTAAGCACTGCCAAACCCCTATTCTTGGTGAGCACATTGTCGCCCTCGGTGCTCATTGGCACTACGGACATTTTTTCTGTGCTGAGTGCGGTGATCCGTTTGGGCACGGTATGACACATATCGAGAAAGATGGCTACGCGTGGTGCATCAATTGCCAGACGAAGCGCACTGAGCGGCGAGCACCGAAATGCAGAAAGTGTCGTACAGCTGTTATTGGACAGTACATTCAAGCCTTGGGCGGAGAATGGCATGAGCACTGCTTCCGATGCGCCGAGTGTCAGGGCAGTTTTGATGATGGCCAAATCTTCACCAAGCATGTGCCTGAGGGCACCATCGTGCTCTGCACTGGCTGCCGAGCAATGGAACTCAAAGCGTAATGATGATGATGATTGTGAATTTTGGCGTGCGTGTTTTGATTTGATATTTGCCGAGCATTGTTTCTTTTTTGGTAGTGTGCTTTTAATGAACTTCGTTTTCCGCTTCTCTGTTTTACAGGCATGTTTTGTTTTGCTGTTTGTATCGTCTGCATAATATGGGTTCCTGTGGTTTTCCGGGCGAAAAGGAGTGTTGAGCGAGGGGAGACGGTCATATAAAATGTATGCTTGGCAAGTGATACTGGATGGGATGAAAGCTCAGGCGCGTATAGTGAGTGGCTTTTATTAGAATGGCAAATACACGGTTCGGTTTGGTCTGGTTCATATCGATCTTTGCTTTTTTCTTCTTTGTGTGACATTATGTTAACGACTCGACATAAAAAACAAGCGTGGCAGATCAGTCCCTGATGTATGCACATGCATCCATGTCCCGGCAGATCCAAGCCACCGCGTCTTATGGAAAACACACATGCGTAAAGGAATCCACCACTTCAATCCCTATTATGGGAGCAATGAAATCGTGAGCTAGTCAGGTTATATTATCTCAGTCGTGAGTAAGTTATCGACTTCTGGCTTCAGTCTCGCTATCATCAGAGGTACGTAAAGCCAATAGATTCAACCAGTGATGATCGAAATCCAGTTCAAGACCAGGTTGCTTGGTCAATTCGCCTCTCCGCGATGCCCTCTCGTGATCCATCCGGTCTCCTCTCCTACAGCAAATATCCTCCAACCTGCTCCTGGTGAACTTCGAGGGTGTCGCCGTCTTGCATCTCGAGCTAGAAACAGTAATCGGTCAGCACACTCAAACTCTTTTATTTAACCCAAGCCGTCGGTTTGCACCAGGCAGGCGCGTGGTCGAGGGATGTAATACGAACCGCATCCGGTGTGTCCGTGGGCTGAACTCGCGTGCCGTCGAAGAGGAATCGCACGGAGCTGGTAGCCTTGCCCTGGCGTTCGCAGAAGGCGCCCATCAGCTTCTCGAGCTTGGTGGTGCGCTTGATCTTAAAGAAGACCTCGTTATTGTTGTCTGTCACCTTAATGTTAAGGTGTTCCGAGTTCGCAGGGGCCTGCTCGCCGGGTGTGCCGTTTGCGTTGTCGTCGGACATTGTTATGGATTTGTTCGTGTTTTGTTTTTTGAGGCTTCTCTATTATTCGAATATTGTCAGCGGTGGCGCGAGGTGAAGTAGAAGATTAATGGCGTGGCAAAACGTCAGGGAAAAGACAGTAATGTACCTTAGCACGATGGTGGTTGAAAGTGGTAAGTGAGGTCAGGCAAGTGGGGGTGATGATCTAAATGCCTGTCAAAGGTTCGAGGTTCCGAGGGTAGATACGAAAAATGTTCCGTGGGTGGGAATGGAGAAAAAGTGTAAAGGCAGAGATAGAGATGGAAGGGTTTGTTGGTGGGAGTGAAAAGACTATTAGAAGCGTGATGCGCCTCGACAAGGTGAATGCAGCCCGCCCAGGCTGCCTGGGCGACTCTCCAGCTTTCATGGATTCGTCGCAGCTCTTCCAGCGAGCACTATTCAGGTAGACTACAGTACTGTAGGTAACTGCTCAGGTGGGTAACAGAAGAATTATCCTCTAAAACTTAGGGCGCTAAAATAAAGAAGCCTAGGTGCCACCTAACGCTGGCATAAGATGACCGGACTTTTTCGTCTCTTATGCTCTCGGCGGTCAATTCTTCTGACACCCTGACGGGCTGGTCCAAGCTTGAAGCCCTCCCGCCAGCCTCCTCACGCGGGCTGCTGTCACTCCAGCAGTTGCAGGGAGTCATGGGAGCCTGAGAGCCTCCAGCTGGCGAGGCGAGGAGCAGCAACTCTAATCAAGTGGCACTGTCATTATTCTGTCACTGGAAGGCAGTGGAAGTTCCTGCAATCGATTGGGCTGTTACTTACCCTATATCGATATAGAACAAGATGTTCCCGAGTACCTATTTCTAATTAACAATCCGTGGCAGGTAATTGGAAGGAATATCTTTAGTTATGTGATATAATAAGTCGGTTTTTGTTATTTTGTTAATGATTTTATTTCTAGTCGGTAACTAGCATGTATAATGATGGTGATTATAAAGGACTTGGCTTCCAAGGAAGTCTTTTGCTCAGCTGTGCTGCCGGGATGGGCACTGAACGGGCAGACTTGGAACATTCATGACATCAGTCCTCGCTAGCAATTGATACACTACCCTTCCAGGATCGTTTGTTTTGCTGTCAGAACCTATTATGTTTTAGATTCTATCCATACTTATCTTGTTACACATACGACACCACAGACCGACAGCCCATAAAAGGCGACGATTGGGTACATTCTCATTGGAACGACATCAACTGCCAACTGGCTATTGCATTTTGACACTTGGTACTGTGAAAACGAACACACCAATGGTAAGCCTCTCCTAATTTAGACTCATTGTTTTCTTCAGCAATCGCTAATGAGCTCGAATCAAGGCGCCAAAGGACGACGTCGAGGCCAAGCCAGCTTGCCACCCACGAGCAGTAAGTTATAGAAAACTTTGGAATTGCACAGCAGCTTGAACTAACTCGATTCCGCGTCAGTGCGCCATTCAGAGTATGATCTCCAGTCAAGAGAAAACCTAGCATGACTACATATCTGACCAAACTGCTGCCAGATTGTCTCACGAGTAACGGATACAACGAGGCGAAGTGCCAGACTGCGATTAAGCAGCTCTACGAATGCTGCGAAGCCTTTTACGCCCGCTATGGTGAAGAAGCATCTACCGTGAGCTGTCCAAAGCCCAATCTGCTAAAGCTCAAGATGAAGCAACTCCGGGAGGAAGGAAAATGATATGTAACGCTCGTCTTATGGTGTGTCCGCCGGTTTGGGTAACGCTGGCAACGAAATGAAAAGCGCCGAATTTCTTCTAGGCGATCCTTGAGCACGCAAGAGGCCTCATGGACCTGAACAAGCATTGAGTGCTTATTCCGAGACTCTAATAGGAATGCCGATGACATTATGATAGAGAAGAAGAGAAAAGAAAATCAAATTTGCTGTTGAGTGGAGACGTACTTGAGGGATGACAGTGTTTAGTGTGAGATAATGTATTGGTACACTGTACAATACGCGCGCGTCCACTCGCGGCTGTTTTAGCGCACTCAATGGCTGCCCTGGCAGTAAGAGAGATACGTACCTGCCGAAAAGTGAGCTCTGGCGCGCCAGTGAAGTAGCAACCAAAACAACCTAGCAGCAATTCTTTAGTTTTATCTTGGAGCATCAACTTGCGCGAGCTTCCACAACAATCATCGCGAGACCGCTATATTTTTTACTTTGACAACTACATCATACGCGCGACTCCAGTACCGGCACCCTCTCAGGGTATGCATGTGATCTTGAACGATCAACACATTTGACCCGACGGCCAAATCCGCCGAGCAGGGTCGATTGCCCAAGCCGCTCGTTCTCCTTACGTCTACAAACACGCATCTTCGACTTAATACCCCCACGACGATAGAATATAATCCTTCGATATGGCACCCATAGAGCCAGAGAACTTCCTGTCTTACGAGGCGGGCCCCGAGGTTGAAGAGTTCGCCAACGCGCTTGACGATTGCCTCTCTCCTCAACTTTCCACCGAAGAGCGACAGGAACGAATTCTCGACCTCCCACGAAAGTACTACGAGAATGCTCTTCGACGTCTAGCCCAGGTGCGACCGCGTATGGTGCGTGACGGACAAGATGATGTAGACATGGATACGGATGAGGTCGATCCTGCGAATAGTAACCCTGCATCAGCAGAGCTCATCAAACGCCTCGAAAAGGAAGCACAAACATGGGATTTACTACGCAGACTTCTTCCATTGAGGTATTCGAGCTCTGAAGCCACCCAAGAAGCTTTTGGCGCGAAACACAGCTCTCAGGACTCAGAAGACCTGCTCGGAAACTTTCTTGCGAGCGACCCATCGGCGCGCGAACGACAAGCCGTTATACAATGGCTCCAGAACAATGCTGCTTCTGGCCCGGATATTGACGAACTTGCGCGCGAGCTCCAACAGAATGCCGATCGGGGCGACATCATCGCACATGGTTGGCTTCACACCCGCTCACAAATCAAGCTTCGTAAGAGCGTTACGGCTTGGCCACATCTCCTCGATCGTCAAGCACCTGGTGTTGCGACTTCGTTCACCAACTCTGATGGCTCACCTCTGGTGACACAGCTAGATCCGGATGCTGTGACTCGCCAAGGACGAAAGCTTGAGCCTCAGGACGAGTATTTCGAGAGGGCCATCTGGCTCGGCTGCTTCGAGCACCTCCGTCGAGGGTCCAGCCTAGAGACTATTCGTGAATGGTGCCAGGAGCGAACAGAGATGTGGCGAGCCATTTCCACATCTGCCGTACTTATCTCGACCGACGACACCCAAGCGTTTTCTAACAGCAACCCGGCATCGCTTGCTCTATGGAGGCGAATGTGCTTTAGTTTGTCTCGATCCGGTGGCTGCGATGATTATGAACGTGCAGTTTATGGTGTTCTCTCAGGAGACATTTCCACTGTCGAGAAAATTGCACTAACCTGGGACGATTTTCTCTTTGCCAATTACAATGCTCTAGTGCGCACGCAACTGGATAATTACATCCTCGGACAGTGCCCACCCGATGTGGCCTCCAACTTAACCCAATCCTTTCCCTCCTTCGACGCTGTTCAGTTCCACGGTGATCCGGAGACGGTTGATAAGCGTCTCATTCGGGCCTTGGAGTCTAATCCCCAGATTCGGGCTGAAGCCAACGAGCCTAACAAAGCTTTGCAGGCGTCACTGGTTTCCAAAGATATTGGAAGGCATCTTTATGAGCAGGGCGTAATCATATCCTCGAGCGCGAACCAGAGCGAATCAATGCTGTTTAGGTGGGAATCCGAGAACGTTGAGCTGAACAAAGAGAGATTTTTCCAGTCTACCCAACACTACGGATTGCGAATCGTTGCACACATCTACCTTCTCATCAACCTACTCGATAAGCTGCACTCCAATGATGATTCACTCGCCCCTGCCTCTTCCCATTCGGGGGTAAGACGTGCTCAGCAGAACCTTCTCGCTGGCTATGCCAACTACCTGCGTCTTGCCCAACTCCAGGAGTTAATACCTCTTTACTGCTCAGTCCTAGAGCCTCCTCGATCATATGAGGTGCTGAGCTACAACCTTATCCCAGAGAGTGATAATCAGCAACGTTTATTGCAGCTCAAACTTATCAAGAAGGCTGGTATTGATGTGCTTCAATTCGTCAAGACTCAAGCGTGGTTGATGTATGATGACCTGGGCCCAGCGCAGCAAGGATGCCCAGCCAAGGGATCTTTCAGCATCATTGCTGCCGGCCCACCTACAGCACGACAGGGCCGACCTGTACGAGCAGACTTCTTTGGTGATGATGAGAGGTTTATCGACACAGCGCACGAAAACCTTATCCGATCACTAGAATGGCTCCTACTTGTGCAAGAAACATGGCCAAGTGTCTTCTCAATGGGAACTAAAATTTACAAGTTCTTTTTGCGTGAGTTCCTCCCCTTTTAGAAAATGACTCGGACCCTAACAATCTGGTAGGAAACATGCACCTCAACGCTGCTCGCCAGCTGATGAAACGTGTGCCTTTTGCGGATGTTTTGCAGGCAGCCACAGAAGATAGTGGCGATGAGACGGATATGTACGAAGACGCTCCTGAATTCTGGGCGAAGCAGCTTGAACGGAGAGGAATTCGTGACGTGACAGCTCAGCAAGCACTATCAGATGCCCGCAAGTTCCGCGAACTCGAGTATTTAGTACGAGCCCTCGATAGCCTCGAGACAGTTGCATCGTTGGCTGAGCTTACAAATGAGTACGTCTTATACGCAAAGATACAAATGACCAATGCTAACAGGTCACAGGGAGCAAAAGAAGAAGGCTGGGTTCTGGCCTGCGATAGGGGAGGAGGTCAAGAACACCAAGGAGAACATGCAACCTTTGCTTAAGAACTGGCTCTTGGTGGGCATTGAGGGTAAGTCAATACACACTTTCAAAACTCCGCCTAAACTAACAATCAAGCAGAAGGTGATCAAGAATTACAAGACCTTCGTCAGGCTTACCTCCCCGAGACGGTCCTGGCATATATCGGTACACTGCACTTCGCAGGCACCGGCTTGTCCCGGGACAACCTCTTGGAATGCATGGAGCTCGCCTCTATCATTGCAGAGCGCGACTCGGATCTTTCGACAGCGTTTGTGGAAGCTGGACGAATGAAGGAGCTAGTAGAGGTATTCGCGGCGTGCAGTAAGGCGTTGGCTATCAGCACTACTGGTGAGAGAAGAACGACTGGCAGCAGCAGCAAGAAGGTACGAGAGTTGGGTTGGTCTCGAGATCTATGGTCTGTCAAGCCATAAGGAGAGGTTTTATCTTTCTCTCTTCCATAATTGATCGTTCGTCAGCTTATTGACGACCGATCGCTTCATCTGTTGGGCGTTGTATACTGAAAGTATCTCTTTGAAAGGCGGACAGGGACATGAATTGTAAAACATTTGGGGCGAGGGGTGTCCGTAAAATATGAGCAGGATGACATTGACTTAATGAAGAAATTACCTATCTATTCCGTTACCCAATCACCTCCTGATACAAATCGCTGCGGTTTAACTTGGTGTTGCTGATATCAAACTGACTCAGAGCCACGTTACGGGCCATGCACGACATGGATCCATGTCAAGCCACCCAAGTAGTAGCTTCCCCCACATTCGACCTCCAGCTTCAACCTCCAACAAACCTCACCGAAAGCAACGTCATCAAGAATTCTTCCCATATTACAGCCGTGTCCGAAGACTATATATCACACGCATCAAATAACCGAGACAACACCAATGGCGAGCTTCGCATCAGAGCTGCAAGGCGCAACACCTCCTGTCCCGCCTCCCAAACCTGGTAGCCATGAGACGAGTCGCATTGCGACACCAACCTCAGCCGGCGTCCCTCCACCATCCGAGGGCCGCATTCCATCTAATAATGTGAATCCTGCGCCGACATCCATACCCGACCCAGGCGATCAATGGCTTCCACAAATATTGCAGGACAAGTCGTACGTCATGACTGAATAAACTTAAGGGTCATTGCGCTGACAGATTTCATTAGAAAACAAGACTTAGCTGAGCTGCTCGCGAATCCAGATCTCCTCAATGCCCTGACACACTCCCCTGAGTCAATTCACCCATCTCTACAAGCCTCGCATCAGGCTCTATCAGCCGCGCTTAACGAGAACATTGAGCTCGCAAGCCAACTTACAGATATGGAAGCACGGTTATCGCACCAGCGCGCATCGACACAGGCGCAGCTTCTCTCGACACATACACTCGAACGACAATGGCGGCAGAAGCAGTCTGATATGGATCACGCGCTGGCGCCGTTCTCACCCTCGGCGCTGTACCAGCAATTAGGACAAGGTGTGCAGGAGCAGGCATTAGTATGTGAGGCTATGGAAGAGAGCTTTCTCGAGGGCGAGGGAGAGGGTGTAGCAGCGACAGAAAGAGAGGTTACGGACTGGGTGCGTAGATACCGAGAGGCCAAGGTGCAGTTTTATCTGAGGCAGGAGAGGAAACAGAGATGGGACGAAGGTCGTGTGGGAGGATGGAGATGAAAAATCTGGACTTTGATATGAAGCGAGTACTTAATGTTAACAGCACAATTGCTGAGTTTGCTTTGTGTCGTTTCTATTCAAAGCTAACCTCGATAATTTATGAAGACGTAGTGACATGTCATAGGCACTCTGTATACCAGCTCGCTACGACTCGTCGATAAACAATCACTTCACAGTTCTGCATCTGTTATTAAACAATAGCTGCATCATATATGCTGGCAAGCACCATATCGGTACTACAATCAACGCTTCTACAACACGGGTATCTTCTGATGTGTTCCTAAATCGTCCAAGATTTCCCATCTGCCTATCGAATCCAAACATAACAAAGGTATATATATCTGGTATTACAAAGCACTGAAAGGGCTCTTCTTCATGTCTGGGCTACGAGGGCTCATGGGCAAAGCAAATAGACCGTCGTCGTCATCTTGCCCCATAGACCTGGCAGGCGCCGAAGCAGCAGTGGTGATATCGCCATGTAGTGCAGCATTGAGTGAGATGGGGCCTGCAGGTGCATTAATGGCCATGGCTTCATGGGAAGATACAGCAATATCACGGCCTTGGGGTTGAAATGGACGAGACTGGCTTATAGGACTCATGAAGGTGTTAGCTGCATTGCGCAATGTTAGTTCAGTTGATGTAATAAAAATGGAACAAAAGGACATGTGTGTACCTGTTGTGCTGGGCGTTAGATCGGCAGGTGATGTAGCCAGCTTGAGACCCTTGAGTTTATCTCCTAAACGGCCCGTTGGTGAACGGGTGGCTGCCGGATGAGGGTGTGAATCAGCAGGTGTCTGAGGTGGATTGATGAATGTTTCGAGAATCCATCTCCTCTCTTCGAGCGCGATTTCGACCCCTACACCCTCGGCATTGTTGCGTAACTCATCTGCAATCTCACGATCTATTGCTGCCAGCCGTTGCCGGGCCCACAATGTGTGCAGAACTCCTCGGTTTCCTGGATCAGCGGCAAGGCCGGGGGGAAAGATAGCTGGTAATGGCTTAAGGTTCAAGCTGGGCGCACCGGGCGGGGTGATGGTAATGGTAGAAGGAACAGTGGCATTGGCTGGAAGCAGAAAGAAGACTCGACGACGACGTCGACGAGTTGATGACTCAGGGGAAGTTCCCGAGTCCGAAGCTGGCTCAAGATCGGGTGCAGGAAGATTAGTAGACTTGCCGGGCCATGACACTTGCCAGGAGGCGTTGTCAACAGTGTCTATGTTGTCCTCCGGAACAGAGTCCGAAGCCGGCTCCGTTGCGGAGACCTTATCGGTAGCCGGAGCAGAGTTCACACCGGAGGAGTTGGTGGAAGGATCGGCAGATGCAGCGGGGCCTTGAACGGCATCGGGATACCATTCCACCATAAGAACCTTTGTACCAGCATCACTGAACTCAAAGCGGGCCAAGTGCTGAACCTCCACAGTAGGAACGATAGGGACTTCCCCGGCAGATGACGATGAGTCTTGCGTTGGTGCTGATTCTGATGCAGATAGAGTTGCAGGCCGAGAAGAGCCCGAAGACGGGGCCGTCGTCATGATTTAGGGCGATTCGTAGTTATCTGGCGTCCGGGATGGTGATTTTCTGGGGGTCACACGGCAGAGAAGAAAACAACAGCTCCAGAATAATCGTAAGTGGAATCGCAATGGTGGCTCCGTATCCAAGCAGTACAATGAAGTGCCGCAAAGAAGGAGTAGGGTAGGGTATGCACTATAAGGTAACAGTATGAATGGGTATGGAGATGAGTATGGGGATTGGGGGATGGAGATGGCGGAGACGCGATGGTCAAAGTCTGGGCACTTTTGATATTAGCCCGAAAGCTTTGTTTTGACTTCGCACTTGGTCTCCCTGTTACTCCTTCTCTCCCTGCGTTGTGCTGACCCAGACAGAGACAGGCAGGTAGGTAGTCTTTTGGTTGCCCCTTCTCTCTTTCTCTCCTGTGTTTCTCCTTCTCCTTCTCAGGCTCTTGCGTTTTTGCGTTTTTTTTTAAGGGTCCCGCTCCTTCTCGGGCCGAGACAGTTATTTCGGTGAATATTAGAGTAGGTCGATAGCTTAGTTTAGTTTGGGTAATTTTAGGTAAGGTATGTACGGATAGTAAAGTAGAGTAAAACAAGAGGAGCCGGGCATATTCCGCTTTCAACCGGCGGGGAACGGGACCTAAGTTTCGGCAAGAGCTGTCGGGTCTGTCTCCAAAGATTGATTATAGTAAGAAAGTTTTGGGGAATGGAAAGAACAGACAGTAGTACATAGACGAGTCAGCCAAATAAGCATGGAAGGAAACGATGCGGCGGTGGCGGCAGATGGTGGCGGAGAAGTTGCCAGTTTCAGGACTAATAGAAGAAGGAACACTGATAAAATGACATGATATTGGGTGTTTCGACCGTTTACTATTACATGTGCGAAACGGAGGGGAAAGAAAGAAATAAGTGGATTGAACGCGGGATGAGACGGAACGAACCTGGGGAAACGTTGTGTACTGTATCTGTCTGTACGCGTCTTTCAAGGCATGGGTTTTAGTACCAGCACCACATTACCAATAAGATACGGAAGAACCCAGTAGTTACATATTATATTACCTGTACGAAGAAGACTCCAATGAAGTGAATATGTAAGAACTCATGGACATAGTTTACTGCCCGAATATTGTTGCTATCTAAAATTAATGGCTACAACTACCTACCTACAGCTGCAGCACCCACGTTGTCGTTCCTACAGTATCGGCCGATTGAGTGAGTTAGCTGATCCATCACTTTGATAGTACAGTCACTAGCCATGTCGTCAACGCACAGGATAATAACGTTTGGCCTTGGAGACTCGAGCCCATCCGAGTTTGACATGTGCTGCTGATCACTTTGCAAATGCCGTTCTGACAAAACAGTGCTATCTATCTATCTATCTTACCCAGCTTTGAGAAATAGAGATGCTTGGAACCAACGCTGGGTATCACTGCAATAGAACATTCTTAGAATCTTTAAAACAAAGCAAAAGAAACGTTGCAGACTTCCACTGCCAAGACGGCAAAGTTCCAAAAACGAAACACTCCAATCGGCCTTTCTATCTTTTCCAAGAACTGCCGCAGCCTCTAACTGCATACATGCAGACAATACTGTATGTACAGTAACTACACCAGGCTGTATTGATAATTAACCCTGCTATTTTTCCCGCTACAAAGTAAAATACAGTACCTACTATTACAGTACACAACCGTGCTGCACTCGATTTTACGTACAGGACTCTAAGTAGTCCATGGATGTCTTGTTTTTCTCAAAGTCTCTAGCCAACCAGAGCCAAGTTAATTCTTTGGATCGGCGTCGACGAGACATTGGATATTGAGCTTGTCACGAAAGAGCCAGGTCTTCTGCCCAGAACCACCGCAGTAAGGCCGCGACTAATAAGAACACGCCCCCCTCCTAATTAGAGAGGTGGTGTCTGTCTGCTGTCTGTCTCGGGTCCGTTCAGCTGGTCCTCGCATCCACAACCGTATTCAGACAACTCCAGTCTTTTTACTCTACCTTACTCGCGAGCTTATTGACTTTCAACTCTATCTTTTCGATGTCGTGTAAGTGTATAAGACATATTGATGGCATCATTGATCAATAAGCAAACAAACATACAGACAGGAATGTCAAGCTTTTCACTTCCTAGACCGACGGTTTCCTCTGTATATCTACCATTGGGTTTTACCCGAAACCACTACTGAACGAATGACAGAGATATATGGATACTGACAGACTCTATCGTCATCATCAAACATAACCTGCTGCATTCGAGCAGAAACCATACCAGAATTACATCTGCCAGTATCCAGATATATACAAGACATGCATGCGCGCATATACAAACGCCGTCACATCTTGAGGTTTCACTTTGTCGTGGGCCACGATAATCAACATCACTGCATGCGACATAGATCAGGCTTGATGGAGTTGTCTGCGTCCAAAGTAAATCCCACGAGCCACGCTATTCGCACGGCAAAAGCTCTCGCCCACTTGGACTGATTTTCACTGCATACAAAAGCCACCTTGATACACCTTGCACCTGATCCAACTCTCGGCCGGGGAGAGGGTCCTCGGCTTCTTTCTGTGACAAGATACGGATCGGATCCACGCGACCCTGGGGGAATAAGGTCCAAGCTTCGTGGCATGCTGTTCCCCCCCTACCTCGAGATCGCGACTGATGGCTGAAGATGAGGAGAGTAGACCTCGTCCTCACAACGAAAGAATAACCACTATTTATGGGTCGCGTGATTCGATACCTACCTACGGAACGGAGATGCTCAGCGTAGCATCTCCTGACGTAGCCGTCCCATGTGTACTCCCCCAAGAGGAACAGATACAATTCGTCTCCGGCTTATCTGTGAGCAACGAAGTCCACTATGAATGAGGCCATTCGCCGGCGAACCAGATCTGTTATAGATACACACTTCAACAAGTGACGACTCATCCATAGATATCACCTAGCTCATGTCAAGAACTTACCGATACCAATGCCAAGATCCGAAGCCTCACCATCGTTGCCGTCATCGCCATAGCGCAGTTATTTGCTTCAAAGTTCCCAAACGCTTGCAGGCTTTACCAGACCTCTGTTCGATCAATGATTCGGCCAGCACTTTGGTAGAATATGCAACGACATCCAATCCGTTCCTGACTCAGGGATTGCCATTCGTCTTATCATTTGACCGAGTCTGGATGATGCCAAAAATGATAAGACCAAGGAGAGCAAGTGCATCCATACAAGCAAAAAGTCTGCCACCTAATCTTGTATAGACCCATTATCTCGTCCGGCTAAATGCAATCCAGGGAGGATAGACCGAGATATGAACGGGCGGCGGATCCGGTGAAGACCCGGAGAAGAGCCAAGCCTCTATGCTAGCGAGGTCAGCCAAGAAAACCTAACAGGAACACTCCAGCCCCAAGTCTCGAAAGAAAGGAAAAAAAAAGTCCCATTATCCGTATGGACGGACGTAAGAAAAAAACAAAGAGCCGCTCAGGGCCGATTTCTTCTCACTCTTCCCCCAGCCTATCGGTTAAGCTAGGTAGGTCCAAGCTTTCTGTGCCTTAATGAACGGCGCGATGAAGTTTCCCATCTTACGGGATCTTTGTTAGAGGTAATCTGAACGGAGTAAAGTGCCTATAGTCAGGGCATCCAATGCAGAAGCGCTATAACGTTGTCGATAACGCTTTTGGGAGCGATTGACGGGAAAGCCATGATCGCATTGCGTCTCATGGCAATACATCGCATCCTATCCCAATCCAACCCATCCATAGCGGCGCACGCCACATAAAGTTCCTAGCTGCAAGCCCACCGGTAGACGCCGCATGGCAATGGAACGGATGGGCAGAATAGGGCCGGCCAATTGGGCCGACTCGGGAATTTCATTGACGATCGTCGAGGATAGATGGCACTGTAGAGAGTGAGCACACTGGTGCGGTGACTTTACTGTGCAGCAACTGTACGCTGCGACGCTCTGGAGCGTCGGAGTGGAGGGCAGACGCATCACCAACGTCAGCTGGTCGCGGGCATTTCAGGGTCAAGAGGAATGCTGATGCTAATGGAAACTGCTGTTGTTCAGATTGTGGGGAGATTTGCGTAAAGCAGTGGAGGGCTTCCATCGTCATTCTGGGTCCTGCCCTGTCCTGTCCAACCTGCCCAGATTTCCTCTCCAGGACGGGAAGCCCAAAGCGCTGGGGGAGGGTTCCATCTACTCACGCCGTTTCTCCAGACTGAGAGAGAAGGAGAGACCTACTGTACCTAGCCTAGCCAGTGCAAAAAGGGGCCCCAAAGTCACCCCCACAGCTGCCAGAGACTCTCCACAGTTTGGCCGGCCAAGCGCCGCTTGAGGCGAACCAAGCGTTTGCATTGGGCGGCCATCAGTTGCGCTAGCTGTCTTGAACTGCAAAACTGTCGCTGTGATGTGCTGTAATAGCGTAAGTAACGACTTACCTAGGCTAGCCCGCCCACTGCACACCCACGACCGGTCGGTCCGTCCCCCCATCATCGTGGCCTGGCCTGGTCGGCTCGGTGCTAAAATTTCTTTTTTCTTCCTTCCTTCCTTCTATGTTCATCATCAGCCCAGCGAAATGGAATGTACCCTATCAGATAGGTACCGTACAGTATGTCTCGAGGCCATCTTGATCCCAAGACACGGGAAGTATCCAAATAACTGGGATACATCATCATTACCACGGCTGGAGTGATTATCCTTAGATAGAGTAAGGCTCTTATCTCAATTGTATACTTGTGTCTAAATCAATATCCAAAGTTCACTGATATGGCTCGCTACCTCTATATCTCGTGTACTAACTGCACCTGCCTCTCTCTTCTCGAATTCATTATCGTCCCGTCTGTGGAGTTCCATTAAACTCACGCCCCCACTTTCCTCGTGCCCGCCACTCAAGAAACGCTCACACCCACACCCCTCCGCGCCTTTCCCTTCTCCCCCGGATTCGTACCTCCTCTGCTTGCCCGTAACTTGGTATCCTTGTACCTGAAAGTCCCCTTCCTTCCTGGGTAGTCATCACTACGCTCGCTCGCTCTTTCCTTGTACCATTATCCTTCCCACTCTCCCGTCACTTTGCCTGAACTCATCCCATCCTACCCCATCTTGTCCTATCCTTTCCTATCCAAATCAACTCGAAACACCACGACTTCGCCCTCACGATATCGACCGACTCGTCCATATTTCTTCACTTTGATTACTTTGCGTCTCCGAATTCTCGGCATCGGTTCTCGGTTTCCCCGATCCCTCTGTTTCTTCAAATCGCTCTACCTCTCGCCATGTCCAGTTTATTCTCGTTCAGTGCGCAATAGAGACGGACGTCTACAGCCATTTGGGCTTGCCCGACACAGACATCACCGTCCTATCGTTCACCTCGTAGGTCCTGCGCCTTCATCTTATTCGACAACGTCCAACGCCGTCCGTTTCCTCCTCGATACCTGTCATCATGGCGAATCATCAACCGCGTACCATGGCTATGGATCCGCCACATATAACCGAATTCGCTTCAGAGCGTTATTTCGAAAAGTTGAATCAGCTTAACGCTCATCAGCAACAACACCAACAATTTCAACATCAAGGCCCCGCACCTCACAACGGTCTCGACGCTTCCACCCCATTGCCGTCGAAGTTCATCCTCCCGCTGCGAGAATCTAAAACCGCCGATACTGAACCTATCAAGCATGGTGAACCAAAGCGTGAGAGGCCCCGATTCTTCGGCCTACGCTCCAAGGTCTCCATACTTCATTCCAAATCGAACTCTCCAACTACCAGCGCTCCCCGTGTTTCCAATGAATCAACACGAAAGAGGTAATTTATTATCCGCTGACGATCCGAGTCCCTCCAGCTCATATCTGACATTTGTGCTAGTTTTGATCAACTCTTTCTTGGACTGCCCAACGAGCTACAAATTCAAATCATTTCTGCTTTACCACTGACGGATGTACTCAATCTTCGACTTGCTTCTAAATCGTGGCATACTCTTGTCACCTTGAACGAAAATACCATTGCTCGATACCATCTTGAACACCACATCCCTGCTTATGCCTCACGCCTTTATCCTATCACCGATTCTACTCAAATCAATTTCCAACATCTATGCGGCCTGTGGCATCGGTTGCACGTCGCCGCAAAGCTGGCTTTCCTGATGTGCGAATGGATTACCAAAGATATCTTTCTTCGTCAAACCGAAGCCCAGCGAATGGCATTTGCCCCCCAGAACGAACGCATGCGACGACGACTGATCCCTCTCTTGTTCACAATATTTCATTTTTTTGAAACCTATCGAAAACTATATTTAAAGCGAATGGCTGAGAACGACGGCAAAGGCCTAAAACGCGAACCTTATACTATCAACCCTATCGAAGCCGAAATCATGAGTATGTACGACGACCAAACCTTATTGCGGGTTCACGAAGTATTTCCGCTTGTGATATCGTCGTTTTGCCGAAGATTACGACCACCAACATACGTGGGTAGAGTCGAGAGGTCTCTCCGTGGATATATGAGAGAGAAACCATCTGACGATGTACACGTCGCAATCCTATGTATTGGTGGACTTCGACAAGTAGAGAGGCTTTGGGAGATTAAAGGATACAACAGCCGCCGTGGTGCTGTGGACACCTGGTTTAGCGCTCTTACCAAGGAGTCCCCCTCGACCGAGTCGACCACGTCGACATCGAAACCCAAACGAGGCCTTTTTGGACGCAAGAAGTCTACTAGTGAAGCCCGGCCATCTGGTGCTGCATTGAACAAGGTTCGAAGCTCGGGCTCTATAGATGGTAACATGGACTGGGATGCTAGCCTCGTCTTCAACACGAGCTTATCTGCCGGCGCCCCCATGTCTCCTCTGAGCCCTCAACAGGCTCAAGCACTCCTCAACGATCTTCCTGTACTGCAACAAATATGGCTCACTACAGCTGAGGCACTTGTTCTCCGGCGCCGAATTGTTGAACGCCCGCAAGACATCAAGCGCAACCAACAGGTCATGCTCGACTTGATCCGAGAGGATGGGCTTGACGAAGAGGACGAATGGTGGTACGGCCGCAGCATCCCCGATTCCGTGCGGCCTCCCGTCGGTGTCACTGATGACGATGCGGAGTGAATAGTGCATATTGCACTGGCTTCGGTGGACATTTTTCGTTTTCTATGTTTGCTATTGGCGAGCGTCCTTTTGAGAAGTTATACCATGACTACTTCTACTACTTTTACTTGGGTACATGCATGTGTCAAAGACAGGGTTCTTGAGCATTTACACGGCGTTTTTCTTATTTTTTGATCGGCTGCGGAGAAAAGGGTTGCTGCGTTGCCGAGCGTGGTACTGATAGGAGCACTGGCTATTACATATTGATACCGATTGTCTATACGACTATTTTCCTTTTCATGTTACTTCAATATTCGTCTTATTACTATGTCATCCGGAACAGTTCAAAACCCCAGAGTTTGTGGGTTGATAATTGGCTGTCATTTCCAATGAGAAGACAAAGGGAGGGGATCTTGTTCCAGCACATACATCATCTCACAGCCTATAGAAGGAAGACTCTTGGGTGGCCTTGCTTGGGAATGGTGCTTCCCGGTTTTATTGTCTCAAAGGCTGGAGCATTCGTGTATTCTAGCAGTAGACATGAGGTCTGTCTTTGAATCAAAAGAGAACGAATATAATCATCTGGGTATATATCCTTGCCAAGCATAAAATCATAGACTCCGTGAAATGCGATCCTCATTGTGTTGTACATATTAGGAAGTGTGGTTCATAACATGTGGCCTGAGGAGAATCGCCCGCTAGATTGCACAATCATATGTTAGCAGCAAGTGTACAATACTCGCGTTACGTCCGTCCTTCCGTGCAAACATCATGCTTTCGCCGTGGTAAGCCGCATCACACGACTTTCTGGGGTTTATCGAGCCCAGAAAGACTATATGATCCGAGAACACGAATAGCTAAATGATGCCACTCCGGATGTCTGTACATCCTTCTCCCTCCATTTCTTCCTGGCCATGGCACCCTTGCAGCTCTGGTGTTGGGCTGGTGAAGCTGCAAGTCACAGTGCCTTCTTGAATGTGGCTGCTTTTCTTGACGACGCTTCTGTTCATACTAGCAACCCTGATCACCCAATTGTTGACCTTGGTCTGAATTTGCCATGGACGCTGAAATGCTCATGTTGGCTATAGGCGCTGGCGTAGCTGAGTAGAGTTGCAAAGGTGGTCTCACTGTCGATATAGCTGATCGACCAGGAGTCCTGATGAGCTGACTGTAAGGTCTGTTAGGTGTGGGAGAAGACATTTGTGACGACTGATTACCCGTTTCGGGCCTCATATCTGGTGGAAGCTGCTGGTGCTGGGATTGATAATGCAGCTGAGGACTCTGTCGAGTCTGAGGCTGTTGGCTCTGACGGGAAATCTCTGTATTCCAGTTTTGATACTGATGCTTTAGCATTTGCTGTAAGGGACGTGATTGAGCCAATTGGACCCCCATGCTCAAGTCACCCCCCAGCATACTTGATTGTGTCGCGATTGGATTCAGAGAGGTTTTGTGCTTTGATTCCTGAGATAGACGACGCCGCTTTGTTTGTTGTGCCTCAACAGAGAAACTGTTGGCTGGCGACACAGTCGGTTTGGGGGCTTGGGGCGAAACGGTAGTGTCATCTTGAAGAGCCTGCTGTGAGATAATTTTCCTCTTCGAAGCTGTAAGTTGGGTGCCACCGTTGCCAGAAACTTCAGGCGCCAAAGGTCTTTGGCTGGCACTAGAAATTTCAGTGTCAAATTCTGCTCTTTCCTTGTCAATGCCGCCAAATGAGTTAGATATATCTGGCTGTGCCATGCTGGTGACCACTTGATTTGTATGCACATCGGTTCCTTCATTGGTATTTGTTGGACCACTATTCAGCTGCTTTGGTACTCTAGTACCGCAATCTGAAGAGCCAGGTTTCCAGGACGATGTCAAGTCAACAGATGTTGACCGGTTAGCATCATTGGCTCTTACACCAGACTGTGGCGCTACTTGCTCTGCCTCGATAAACCTTCGGCCTGGTGGATTTATTACCGATCTTGCCTTAGTCTTCGAACCACGAGGTCGACCACGCGGCCTGCCTGTAGGCGGCTTGCGTCGAGCTGGTGTCAGCTTTGAAATCGGTAATCGGTTGGTTCCCAATGCCAGTTCTGGTACCGATCCTTGTATGATAGACGCAGTTGCGGGCATGATTGGCCTCATCCGTGGAATCGCAACAACCTGGGCTGAAGTGCTTGCGATGGGCCGTGGTGGCACGTCTCCCTGTCCCGGTAAAGTCGGTGCAACACCAGCTGTCAGACTTTGAGCGGCTGGAACAGGCGGTAGTAGAACACCTGGGCTTTGGGTACTAGTGGCTTGTGGCAATTCGTTAGGATCATGTTTAGACCCTGTGTTTTGTGTGCTAGTCGTTTCGTGTATATTGAGTAATGAACCAACAGGGGGAGTATATGAATTTTGCATTCCAGCTGTCTTCCTCTTACAGCTATTGAGGCTCCCTTTTGGTCTGCCTCGTGGCCTCCCCGTTGAAGACTTCTTCTGCTTGTGTGGCAGAAGAGGGGCGGCAGGGAAAATCTCAGATAGCCAAGAAACCAAAAGATCGCCTGGGCCATTCTTGGAAGCACTTTGAGGGAAAAGGCTTCCATCAGTCGAAGGTACGTCAGACATTGTTCCAAAATGAACCAAAGCTTTGGTAAGCTGGCCTACAATGAACTTTGGCTGGATATCCCGAAAGAGTGCGAGGATGCGAGCCTGTTCTGCCTTGACTGCAGAAGGAGACAGAGACACAGACGGAGACTCGGAATGGGACTCTGACTGTGATGCAGGTGCTGGCCTGGCTGCATAGCCCGTGTTGGGCTCCTGTGTGACAACTGCTATTTCTCTTGTCTGTTCCCCGTTGACCTGTTCCGTAACGTCCATTAGCCCACCTGTATGTTCCGGGTTGGGTGTCTGTATGGACTCTTCTGTTGTGAATGGTTCGGTTGACTCTTCCAAACTGATGTCTTGTAAGGAATCATCACCCACGACTGAGTTTTCTGTCTGTTCGACATTGGCCTCTTGTGTAGTCTCTTCAGCAACTGGTCCACTAGAACGCTCTGTACTCATCCCACGTATATCACTTGATCTCGTAAATGGACTTCCAGACTGTAGGGTATTGGTGTTTAGCACGGTATCTGTTGCTGTTACCCCCTCCCCCTTCGACGGCTTATCTTGACTTTTGTTCGTAGCAGCAGCAGAGGGCAGAGAGTCTGACCTGGAAGTAGGCTGAATAGTTGAAGGAAGTTGCGAACGAGGGTCATATATTGAATAACGGGGGTGGGATACCACACAAGGACCCGGGGCTGGGGAGGCAGTTGCAGATTGTTGCCGAGATCTTCTCGGGTGACGATATTCCTGAGCGCTCGCAAGTCTTGCAGCAGCAGCAGTCCTTTCACTTGTACGCTTAGCCGCAAGATCGCGCGCCGTCATCTCTGGCTTCTGGACGTGTATTTGCATGACACTGAAATTGCCTTGACTCCCACTTGTTTTGCCCTTGAGCTTGCTTGGGACTGGAGTTCGTATGCGGCCATCGTGATATGGGTTCAGAGTGCCGAATAAGGGCGCTTTTTTCTCGTCCCCTTTAACATGCGTCTTCGTTTGGGGACCAGATGAGGCGCTTCCTCCTTCCGAGCGTGAGCGAGCAGGCTCTACAGCAGTCCCTTCAGTAGCTGTAGACGAAGCATTGATAGTCATTACGCGGCGCTCGTTAGATGCATGGCTGTCAGGATTGGCCGCGACTTTATTATGAGAAGCTTTAGAATGTTTGTCAGCCTGTGTGTGGATTCGGAGAGACATTCAAAAACGCGTACGGGATTCAAAGGACATGGCGAGCGTCTGAGCCCGAATTATAGTCTCCGTACCACACTACGGGACATCAAGGCTATGTTAGCAGTCGTTTATATAACGAGGGATCATCTGCGCCAGGCTCTGCGACGTCGAAAATGCGCCGACCAATAGCTCGCAGGTTGTGATCTTGGTGTTGTCGCAAATTGAATTCCATGTTGGCAACAGATATAAGTGGATGATAGCCATTCAAGGCCCCTCCCCCGTGATCCAGACTTGGGTTACCCCCAGCTTTACTTGGTTAGGCAGGCAGGTCCCATCTTTAGGTTAGTATATAGGTAGGTAGTAGCTTACGGATACTACCTGCTAGCTTGGTAGTACATCAAATGAACAGATTGTTTGTAGCAATAATATTCAACGAGAAAGGGCCGCCTAATACGATATATGACGGATATCTATGGTGCACAAGAGCCTTATATTATATATAAATAGAAGGCTCATATAACGGATATCTCTGACAGTGCATCTTAGCTTGATTTAATATATCTATCTATCTGCAGGTGCCTTCCCGCGGTGGTCCTTCAGCCACACTCGCTCGTCATAGCTCACTAGCCACAAGCCACAATTTGAGCGATCCCAAGGTCAACCAACATCCATGCCGCTGCCCAGCAATAGGTAAGCTCTACTGTCTGGTAGCGGTGCAGTGCTAGCAACTTCAGCTACCTTACCTACCTGACTATTTTCCTTTACATCAACAACGCAATACGGTCCGATCCCATCTTGCTCTCTTTGGATAACGAGGATATCGTCAAGCGCTGCTTGTCGATGAGCTTGTGAATTCGAGTCGCGATCGCCAAAGCTCTCACCGAGTTAGAGCTATCCAAGTCCTTTGCTGGCGTCACCCCCGAACTACTCCGCAGTCCACTTCAATAGATATCCTCAACAACCTCGACGTAGCCCATCCTATCTGGCTTCTTTGCTTTCACTTGCAGCTATGTCGACAAAGTACGCTTTTCTATCGTTGCCCCAGGGCGTTTTCGACTCGAGCGACCGTGATGAAGCCATCTCATCTCTGCGCGGTACTGTTTCCAACGATAATGGCTCCGTCTTGCCTTTCAACATCCCCGACTTCAAGATCGGCACCCTAGACGCTCTCGTGCAGCAGGCAGACGAGCTCACAAAGCTCGAAGCTTCTTGCGAGGCAGTTGTTTCCAAGGTCGCCGACTCTTTGAAGAACGTGCTGGAGGGTGACGAGGACCGTATCGCTCAGTATAAGATGGTCAATGATAGTTAGTCGCGCGCATTATACGAGTCTGGTCAGTTGCTAACAGTCCGCGATAGAACCGACTGACCAATACGTGAGCACGTTCAGCTGGAACAAGATTCGATACAGAGCCGATAAATCCCTGGCAGAACTCATCAGCACCCTGCAAAAGGCATGCATTCCATCAGCCACCTCCCGAGCTTCGGCTAACAGCTATCATTAGGAGCTTGCCAATGTTGATACCGATGTGAAGACGAAGTTCAACCAGTACAACTCAGTCAAGACAAACCTTGCGACGCTGCAGAGGCGTCAGACGTAAGTACCTTGTCGTGTACGAAGCGTTTCTGTGGCGTGGATCACTAACAACTCGAACAAAGCGGCAACCTTTCCACTAAGTCCCTGACCCCTATCGTCGATCCGGCTCTTCTCGTCCAGGATTCTGAATATATTGAGACGCACCTCATCGTTGTCCCTGGAAATGCAAAGAAGGACTTTCTCAAGGGCTATGAGACACTAGCTCCCATGGTCGTCCCTCGTTCGGCTGTCGAGGTCGCCAAGGATGACGAGTTTGTTCTCTACGCCGTTGCGACATTCAAGAAACACAGCGCCGAGTTTCTTGCCAAGTGCCGAGAGCAAAAGTGGACGCCTCGCCAGTTCAAGTACGTTGAAGGTGGCCGACAAGAGGAGCAAAGGGAGCTCGATCGAGTCACCAACGAGGAGCGCAAGGTTTGCGGAGAAGCGTTGCGTATGGGACGAACAGGCTGGAGCGAGAGTGTCATGATCTGGATCCACGTTATAACCCTTCGAGTCTTCGTTGAAGCAGTCCTCCGATATGGTCTGCCTTTGGATTACGTGACAGCTTTGGTCAAGGTGAGTTGTCCAATCTTGTCAGTGTAACCGACACTAATTGAATTTGCAGACGACATCTAAGCTAGCCCCCAAAGTCAAGACAGCCCTGGACTCCAACTACTCTTTCCTCGGCGGCAACGCTTTTGGAAGAGACAAGCGTGGTAAGATCACCAAGGACGACGCTGCACTGAGTTCAGAGATGGCGGCCGCTGGATTCCAAACCGGCGAGGGCCATGAATACACAGCATACGTTTACTACGAAATCGAATTCCCTTAGCGACTATCATGGTTAGAAGTAAGAGGAGGGGAAGCAGTCAGGGAAGCAGAACGATAGAACAATTCGCATGCATGATGAGACGCCTGTATTCTACACTTTGATCATGTCTATATGTGACGACGCCTGAGGTCGAAATAGTAGTAATATCCTATCTACCCTTTTTGAAACGCAAAACACAAATCATCATTTACATGCTTATTTCTTGTTGAGGTAACCCTTCTCGTTGAGCCACTCGACGATCTGGGCAACACATTCCTCAACGGAGTTCTCGTGAGTCTTGATAGTGATCTCGGCCTTCTCAGGCTCCTCGTAGGGAGCAGAGATTCCGGTGAAATCCTTGATCTCACCGGCGCGAGCCTTCTTGTAGAGACCCTTGGGATCGCGCTGCTCAGCGACTTCGAGGGGCACATCGACGTAAACCTCAACGAAGGGAATGGGCTCGTCACCACCCTGAGTGGCCTGCTCGTGCAGGTCACGGGCGACCTTGCGATCAGCTCGGTAAGGCGAGATGAATGATGTGATAGCAACGGTGGAAGAATCAGCGAAGAGCTTAGCAACCTCGGAGATGCGGCGGATGTTTTCGTTTCGGTCGGCTTCGGAGAATCCGAGATCCTTGTTGAGGCCGAAACGAACGTTGTCGCCATCGAGACGGTAGGCGGCGACGCCCAGGTGAAGAAGGTGCTGCTCAAGAGCGGTGGCGACGGTGGACTTGCCAGAGGCGGAGAGACCGGTCAACCAGATGGTGAGACCGCGCTGACCGCGGGTCTCATTGCGCTCCTTGCGCGACAAAGAAGGGTGCCAAGTAATGTTGCTGTGGAAGTCATTGTTAGTTGGTGATGTTTACATTGGTGTTGAGGTGGGATGCGCATATCATGGCGGGGTAAAATTGATTTTTTGGAGGGGGAGGGGAATGAGAAGAAACAGAGGGGCAGATTGAAGTCTTCCATGTGTGATGGGAGGAAGTGATGAACTTACGTAGCCATTGTGTACATATATAAAAGGGTATCGTTAGAAGAGGTATAGAAAATAGATGAAGAAAGAGGAGAGAAAGTCTTGTATAAGAGGATGGAGTGAAATGGTAACAAGGTAGGTAGTAGGTACTGCCTACTACCTAGACTTCAATAATCGGGCAAAAGTGACGCCAACTGCGACTTCCCCACGACCTGAGAGATAAAAAACTCATGGTACTTGGTTACGTTTCTCCTTCCGTGCATGATTCACCCTATTAGACTTCAGGAAAGCAGTTTCCAGTCCCGTAACAACGCCGCAGGATGTCGTGATCGGGTCATCGGGCGGCAGGAGTCTTTGCGACAGACTCCCCATTAGGTACTCCAACTTGGCAGGATTGTTATGTACGCCCAGCCTATGAGTGCTCCTGTCCGAGATGGCGACATCAGAGGCCCTGCCTCTTTCCGTACAAGCTCATTCGTTGAGTGGCTGCCATCTCCCGGCGCGGACCCGGCTTCTCCACGGTCTCTCCCACGCGCCGGAAGTCGGCCCCATAGCGATGATGAAGAGGCCTGCTTCTATACTCCGCAGAATCTGCAAGAAATTTAACTCCCAGTTCAACATGTAAAACAGAAAAAGCGAGATGGCTACTTGAAGGGTTTGTAGAAGTCTAATAATCAGGCTCATTATAAAGATCTATGGTTTCGGTATAAACTCCAGAAGCCTAAATCAAAGTGTCCTCTCTATCTATTATCTCAACATGTTGTAACACCGTCTCATTTAATACTCTGCATGCCAATACCAGGCTCTCTATATGAATGAATACCGTAACTCTATACCGTTTAGTTGTATCCGTCACTCGCTCGCTTTGAAAGATCATCATCCATGGGTCGTCTATGTCAAGTTCTTCTTAACCAATCTTGGGCATCACCTACAAAGATATGTTAGTCACAATTCTGAGACATGGTGTCACAAGACATGTATCACTTACCGCAGCATACTTGGGTGAGATGAATAGCGCTTGCGCCTCAGCCACTATTGTTGGCTTCTCTCCTGGATTGGCCAGCAATTCAATGTGCCCTCTAACCCAGGCCTTGCGACCCTCCACCTTGTATGTCTCTGCTCGCAGAACCAAGAAGCTTCCCGCTGGTGTCGGCTTGCGGTAATCGACGTTGAGATTTGCCGTCACAGCGATGTTATGAGGTAGCGCACCGAAAGAGCAGCGTCCGAGACCCTCATCAAGCATGGTCGCCAGGAACCCGCCGTGTACGATACCAGGATGGCCACACAGATCCTCCCCAACGTATGCCACCGACACAAGCTGTTTGCCTTCAGGCGCAACCCACGCATAAGGTGGCACTGGCATCTTTCCTTCACCGATGAGGGCTCCGCCAGTCAGGCTCCGACTTCGGTATGATCCGGGCATCTTCATGTGTGGTCGGGATTCGGTGAGTTCGGGGTTTGCGCGAAGCTCTGCGACGAGCGGGTGGTTGTTGATGGTCTCCTCCACCATTCTTGCTTCTTCATGGTTGGCGACAAAGCGTCGCAGGCTCTCTTCGTCGGAGTGAAAGCCCATGCCGTTGGAGTGCATCGTGTACCATGTTCCGACACCGCCTGCTGTGCTTGCGCCTACGCCGGCGAGCAGCATACCGGCTGCTCTCTTGAAAGCGCCACTAGCTGCTGCTGTAGCTGCTATAGCACCATTCTGTCAGTATGTCGTTGCTTGGATATGTGACTGCTCTACAGAAGCGGGAGAGGGGTTACATACCTCCTGTCGCATAACTGCGGGACTGAGTAAAGCGAGTAAACCGTTTAAATGATTGCGTCGCAAGACGTCCACTGCGACCAACTTGTTGAGAAAACATGGTGAAGAAAGTAAGCTGTGGTGACAGCGAAATATACAGATCAAACAAGGAGAGGAAAAGACCAAAAAGAAAGAAAAAAGATGTTGATGCGACGCCTCGGCTTTTGATAATATTTAAAGTTGACTTAATTATCGGCGTTCCCGCTTTGCCTCGGATAGGAAGGCGACCTCGGCGTTAATGCAATTAAACGGCTACCGCCACAGACCGTTTTACTGTTTAACGAACACCGCCACAGGTATCCTTTTACTGTGGCTTGTCCTTTCTAGGGTATAGGTAGTATACAACAGTACCTACCTGACTTACATGCGCCAAGTATGGGACGGCCCTGATAATCGCTGAAGATGCCATGGATGGATATGCTGAGTGCTGGGATCCCCTGTACCTGTGACGTGGGCGTTGTCCAACTAGAATGGCTCAACAAGACTGTGAGACTTGGTCTGTATGAGATGATCAGATGCCGCTGACGACATGCATGCTTTGTACTTGTATTTCCTTGCAAGTTGGTGACACTCGAATAGGATTTAAAGAGTTGAATTGTCCATGTTGTAACGTTATCAATCTTTACTCTCTAATCAACTTAATCACCTGCAAAATCCCATCATGGTACGGCAGCAATCAAACCACCAAATAAAAAAAATGGCGATATGTTAACATCCAATCTGTTTAGGCCACCGCCGAAACTGTCGATCTGGGCCCTGCCCACCCTCCCAAGGAGGATTCAATCGTTGCCTTTGAGCAAATCCTGCCAGAGCTGAAGAAGAAGTTTGTCCACCTTAGACGCGACTACAACAGTAAGTACCTATCTGGAATACATATGTATATCGCAGAGTGCAACTAACGAGTGCAATTTAGAGCACGAACCCGAATACTTTGCTGCAACTGTACGTCGCTCCAACTCACCACTGAATTAGGCGCAAATGACTTACAAGACCTCTAGGAACATCTCTCAGACCAGGACCTCGTCGGTTTCAGCGCCGACGAGTTTGAGGAAGTGCGGGTGGCCACCTCAGCGTATGGTATTCATCTATTTGGAAAGCTTCGTATTCCCGCCATGCCAGACCCTTCTGGTCCAGCTTACATTCACTTCCGCGTCTTTATTGGCGGCGGCGACGAGCCGCCTAAGCTTCATAGCATCCACACCGAGGAGCGTGAGGATTCAAGTGGCGGAAAGACATACAGAGCTGTGTTTACAAAGAACGATGAACTCGAGTGGTTTGATACCTAAGGGGGGTAATTAGAATAATAATTGGAATTGTCTTTATGAATGGCACAACACTATGCCAAACAATGCATCGGCAAATCTGCCTTTTTGACTCCTGAACCAATATGTCTCTAGTACAGCCATATTTATAAAACAAATGCTCTGCATCATGCCACCTTCGGCTAAATTTCCTACATGTCGTCCTCTCCCGCCAAGAGCTCCGCATAATCGTCCACCGAGGCGAACATGGGGAGGTCCTTGAGCTGTCTGCGCTTTGACTTGGGCTTCTCGCTTGCTGCTTCCTTGACTTCGAAGCCTTCTTCATCCTCATCAATCATGGCACCGCCCATCTCGTCGTCAGATCCTTCAATATCCACGCTCATATCGTCATCCTCGTCCAGCTCGCCGTCCAGGGACATCGCTGGCGAGTCATCACCATCTGACGCCATATCTTCATCGTCCAGATCAAAGCCAACATCAGAGCCTTCATCATCGGGATCAACTCCAGGCTGGGTCGATACAAGGGCCTTCCAGACCTCGTCTTCTTGCTCATCATCTGATCCGACATCCATGCCAGCCTTGGACTTCTTCTTGATCTCCTTGCCTTCCTTGTCAATCTGCTGGAAGTACTCGTGGAAGAAGACATCTTCCGCAGCAACTTCCTCCGCCTTCTTCTTCCAGAAAGCAGAAGAGTTGACGGCTGTTGTGGCTCCTCCAGCTGCGCGGCTGCCCAGCCAGATGTCGCCAGAATCCTTGGTCGCTCGGAGAGGCTGCATGATAGACACACCCTTGGACGAGTCGGTAGACTTGGCATTTCGGTAAACGAACTTGTCCAAGAATCGAATAAGGGAGTGGCTGTCCAGATCTGGCTTCAGAGACTTCTTGTTTCGCTCTAGTATGGCTGCTGCATAAACTGTAACTGAAGGATGGTAGTGACCTTGGAGGGGGATCTGTCGGTTGTTAGTATATCGGCTTACGCACTCTACTCCCATGTATTAACTCACCATCTCCCACAAGCAACTTCGGTTGGCGTTGCTATACTCGGGATCTCGTTTTCGTCCATCATACTTCTGCTTCTCATTGGCGGCATCGTCATCAAACATCTCCTCGGGCTCTTCCAGAAGCGTTGAGATGTCAGGGAAAGTTTCACGCAAGTGACCGACAACGTAGAGCAGTCCACATATGAATGCAGGCTGATGAAGACCAGTAATCTGAAGCATACGCTTGGCAAATGCCTTGACTCGGCGGCTGTCAACGTCATTCTTAAGCGCACGCAAAAGAAGGTTTAGGTAAAGAGCCTGCTTGGATGAGTTGACAAGCCGGGGGTCCAGCAAAGACTCATATAGAGTTCTGTAGAACCTGTCGTTTGCGATACTTCGCGAAGTGGATATTTGCTGGATTAGGAGAAGAGCCTGGATGCCTGTGTTGAAGTTGCCGGAGTGTGCAATCTTGAAGAGGGTGTCAAGATGAGATTCCATACTACCATGCGGTTAGTATCACGTCGAGGAGATATTGGAACAAGTATGGTCACTTACACAGTATCATTGCCAACCATGAAAGGGGCTGCACGGTTAACACCAGTCAGGATGGCGGACACAAGCTTGTCGGCAGCCTCAGTTTCAGGCTCTGAAGCAGCAGGCTTTGCAGGCTTGCCTCCTCGTGGCCTTTGAGGTCGTCTATCAGGATGTCTCAGATCGTCGCTCTTCTTCTCATTGTCCTTGCCAGATTTTGAGTCAGTGGGCGCACTGATGCCCAGAGACCCAGTCTTAAGGATAATGGTGAAAAGATCGAAATAAATTCGCATGAGAGCCTCTGCCACGGCAGGTTCCTTGCTGCTAAGGATGGTCTGGTTGAGGGTGTTGATGGCGTAGTATTTTGATCGGTGGTCTTGGGATGGGTGCAGCAAAATCTGCTGCTCGATCATTCGGACAATAATTGGCTTCATGCCAGGATGCGAGTTCTGCATCTGGAGAAGCAGGTATGATGCTCGTGAAGAAATCTTTCGATCTCGGTCACCGAGCTTGTTGACCAGCAATCGAAGGAGGTTAGACTCTTGCTCAGGCTTCTCCTTGAGAAGACCGTAGACAAAGTCGAGCGCGCGAGTACGCGAAAACTCAATCTCGTCCGAGCACAACTGTTCAAGAACCTGAATGAGCTTGAAGTAAGTCGCCTTCAGCCAATCCTCGTAAGCCCAAGCGATCAGATGATCGGGTGTTATCTTTCCGGGTAGGCCGTTGCCAGGGGCCCAAGGCTTTCCAGGATTTCGCTGTAAAGTACCAACAAGGCCTGGTTGATCGTTGAAAGTTCGAAGGCGGCGATCGGAAGGAAGCAACGAACCAGGTCCGAGCAAATCGACGAGAGCGCCGATAGCACCCAGTGCTTGTCCTCGGCTCTTCTTGGAGGCCAAGCTCATCAGGGCGTCGAAAGCGCGTATGTTGTGAACTGGAGACTCTTGAACGGCAAGCGTAAGGGCGCTCACTTTATCACTCAATGTACCGGAGCTCATGATTGTAGACAAGAACTTATGAGAAGATTGCGCAAAGACACTGGTTCTGTACTTGGTAGCATCCTCCTCTAGAAGTGTTTGCGCATGCTCCTTCAGAGCCTCGAGAGCGGCTCTGGGAGGGTTTGGCTCGTCAGTAGTTGGCCCCGGCAACTTGCGCAGCTCAGCCATGTGCCAGTCTGCTCTGGGCTCGAAGGCCTATATTACTGTTAGTGGTCAGAAAAGTCACCATGAGACATATGAAGCCTACCATGTTGCCCTTCTTTGGTGCGGTTTCCTTGGGAGCTTCCTCCTCCTCATCTTCCTCTTCCTCTTCGACATCCTCCTCCTCGGAATCGTCATCCTCCTCTTCGTCTTGGTCGCTTGCCTCGCTCATTTCAACCTCGGCGAAGCCAAGCTGCTTAGAGAAAGCAGCAAGTTCATCCTTCAAGCCCTTGTCGACACCCTTAGAGTCCTTGGAGCCTTTCGCGTACTCCTCGTCATCCGAGTCGATATCCTGGATGAGCGCCAGATCACTCTCATCGCCGCCAAGCGCCTTGATTTCCTCCAAAAGAGTCTTATCGTCGATTTTGCCGCTCTTCTTGCCGCCAGCTGCGTCGTCGGTATTTCGTTGTCTCTTCTGGTGCTGGTCACCCGCGGCCTTGGTAGGAGGCTGTTTTCTCTTTCCCAGCTTCTTATCGATGGTCGATGTTAAGTTTTCGAAAGTATTCTGGTCGAGCTTTGGGCCCTTTGAGGAGCTTCGAGGCCCTTTTCCTTTCTTTGAAGGCTTCGCCATTGTAGAAATTTCTTGGGACTGAAACCTTCAATGGAAATTCTCGAATGCAAATGCGATCCAGGGACCTCGAACTTTTTTTTTTTCCCTTCGGGCGGCGCATTTTTCCTGCTGCTCCACCCCCACTGTTCCGGGCGTCTAGCGCGTTTATAGGCGCTAATGCAAGATGACTAAGCTCAACTGGTGTCAGTCAGGCGGGAGCTCTCCCGAATCTAGAAACTAGAATCTCGAATCTATCAAAGAGGGTCTTGAAATCGACAATGGTCGCTTAAATCGGGCGGATCTTGGTCATCGAAGCTTGGAAAAAACCATGTACTTCTCAAGCATCACTCGTATAAGTGGTAAAAATGCTTGTAGGAGAACTCTGAGTGTCCAGTTGCGAGCTTTCTCAGTCTCAAGCAGAGCTAAAAGCAACTTGCCTCGCTCCACCCTCTCAACAACATGGGTACCAACTGGTGGCCTCACTGCTAATGAAGAAGAGTGTTAGAGTCTCAGTTCATTTTCACATGTACCGTAAGCTAATTGAGTTGCAGTCGGTCATGGAAAGCTCATTCGTGGTGGTTTTCTCCGTCAAGTACCTATTTCTAGCCATCCTGTCATATCAAATAGGTACTGACTGATATGTCTCTCGACAGGCTCATTCTGGCATCTTTCAGCTTCTACCTTTGGGCCTTCGTGTTCAAGACAAGATAGAAAAACTGATTGACAAACACATGCACTCAGTTGGTTCGTATACTATCATTAGCTCAGCCTGCAGTACTAATAACTGTCAACTCAGGTGCCTCCCGATTATCGCTATCAACTATCTCATCAGAGGAGTTATGGCGAAGGAGTAACCGTCTTGAATCTGTTGCTCCTGAAGTGAGTGTTTGAAACATCACCGAGAGGCGTATATTGACTTGGCTATCTAGCTATTTCGACTTACTGATCGTAAAGAGACCCCATTGATTCTATCTCCCACTCACGAGGAAGAAATCACGACCTTGGTCGCTGGGATTATCAACTCGTACAAAGACTTGCCCATCAGATTATACCAAATAAGTCTGCACGCCTCAATTGACTCTCATGTTGGCCTACTGACCCTTTACTTGTAGCTCGAAAATATCGTGATGAGCGTCGCCCCCGCCATGGCCTGCTCCGCTCAAGGGAATTTCTTATGAAAGATCTCTATACGTTTGATCTCACAACGAGCGAAGCTGTCGAGACCTATCGCCAAGTTTCTGGGGCATATCGCGCCTTCTTCGCCGAGCTCAAACTGCCCTACCTCATCGCCGAGGCGAGTTCTGGTGACATGGGTGGTGATCTCAGTCACGAGTATCACCTCCCTAGTGCCGTTGGCGAGGATTCTGTTGTCAATTGTGAATCATGTGGCTATACTGCCAATGATGAGGTCGCCACTGCCCGTGTGCCTTCTGCCTCAAAGAGTGGTGAGGATGTTTCGGCATCGCAATTCCGTGTTTGGCGAGGCATCTCTAAAGATCGAAAGGTCTTAGTTAACGCTTGGTACCCTCAAACATCTGGTGATTCTGCTGACATCGGACCGAGCCTCCATGCTATCAAATCAGTTGTTTCGGAACTGGATACTACGATTGAGAACCCTCTACCACTATGGGCAGAAGCGCTAAAGACTGGCAGTGCGCAAATTATCAATGTTGTTGATGGTCAACTTGCTTCGGGTTTTGAGAACGTTCGCAATGAGCTGCCGTTATTGCCCAAAGATCTCGAATGTCATGAAGTGAGATTTTCCACAATCGATAGCTCAGACAATGGTGCGGGATTGAACTTGGTCCCTATTGCTGATGGTGATGGCTGCCCTCGATGCGAGACAGGCACATTGAAAATCCACAGAGCATTGGAATGCGGCCATACGTTTCAATTGGGAACTCGTTATTCGGTGCCTCTCGACGCCTGTGTTACCCTCCCACGATCAGGACTTCCTGAGGCCGCTGTGGAAGAGGGTCTAGCACCAGGGAGCCGTGTGCCCGTTCAGATGGGCTGTCACGGCGTTGGAGTTTCCAGAATCTTTGGCGCCGTAGCTGAGATTCTTGCCGATGAGCGAGGACTGAACTGGCCCCGCGCTATCGCTCCTTTCGAGGTTGCGATCATACCTTCGTCTGACTTGGGCGATGACCCTTTGGTCATCTACGATACACTTGCCAAGAACAATGGGTCACAGTCTGGCCTGGATGTTGTTCTCGATGATCGCAAACGATCATTTGGTTGGAAGATGAAAGATGCCGATATGGTAGGATATCCTGTTCTGGTGATCTTGGGCAAGTCTTTCAAGGAAAATGGCACTTGCGAAGTCCAATGTCGACGATTGTCTGTTAAGGATTATGTCAAGGTCGATGCGCTACCCGAGTTCATCTCGAACCTGTTGGAGAAGCTGTGAGCTGGTAGAAATGAATTGCTGTCCTTTTGCTACGGCTATCAATGTATACTATGAAACGTGTTACGAGTATTTAGAACAATCGAGCAAAGTTGATATTTGGCATAAAATTGATATCAATAGAATTAACAAATTATATATACTCGTCTGACTAACATCTCTCACATTGTTGGTGCAGATCTGTTGACAAGTATAAGTAAGTGGTGTGCAGCAACCCCGTTAGTAGAATTCAACGACCCCACGTCATAATATTCACGAACCGAGATCGTGGAGGGGCATTCAGACAAGCATCCAATTTACGACTCCAACTAAGACCTGCACCAAATCACTTTATAAAACGTCGAGATGTCAGGCAGACAAGAACAGAGTAAGCGCCTCCTCAGCTGACCAGATAACTCGCGTCCGACCACTAACTTCTCCTCACTACAGTCAACCTCGATACCCTAGAGCCCCAGCAGCTCGCTCAAGTCAAGAAGCAACTCGATGAAGAGCTCGAACACCTGACGAACTCGTTTGCGCAGCTGCACGCCGCCCAGAACAAATTCAAGGACTGCCTTCGATGCGTAAAGAGTAGATCTGGTGCTCCTGAAGGTATAGCATGTCCCTTTTGCGCCGATGTCTTGGCCTGGTGCTCGATATTCACTACAAGATGATGTCTAATACATGCCAGGAGCCAACTCTGTATTGGTACCCCTTACCAACTCACTATATGTCCGAGGAGAGTTGTCAGATGCCGACACCGTCTTGGTAGACATAGGCACTGGTTTCTTGGTGGAAAAGGTGCGCATTACGTGAATTTGTCGGTGTGTACTCGACTAATGACCGCAATATAGAAACTCAAGTCTGCCGAAAAGTTTTACGAGTCCAAGGTCGAGGAGCTCGGAAACAACCTTAAGGATCTCGAGGTTATCGTCCAAAGAAAGCAGACAAATGCACGAACGATTGAAGAGGGTATGTTTACAATGCACCTACCTCCTTTTGATAATCACATGGCTAATACAAGTTTTACTTAGTTTTGAGACAAAAGATACTGGCTAGCCAAGGACAGGATCAACAACAAGCTTAGATGAACTTGATAAATACCATACTATCCTCCTCGATGCGGTAGACAGACAGAGTAGCCAGGCCTGGAGAGACGCCCCAGTCGACACGGCATCGCTTTTGAATGCCCTCTATGATGAGGCAGTACCGGCATCAGCTCTGTTCAGGAGGCCTTGGACCTCTAATATGGTCCGCATGAAGGATCCGAGCCTCGACTCGAGATCATTTCCCTCCGCCCAAATATTCTCGAGCCCCTGGCCCCAATCTTTCCGTCCTCCACTAGCGTGGTTCACACTTTCTTCCCAGTGAGGAGCATACAGTTCGACACCCCAGGTTACTTCAGGCTCCTCAGCTGCACCGGATTCCTTCAAAGTCTTGGTGATATTGAACTTAAGTGCATAGTTAGAATCTTTGAATGGGACTATTACCCAAGACTTTGCACAGATATCAGTGATCTTGTCCTTCAAACTCGCAAGTTTATGGATATCGACGCGTGGGACCGGGAGAAGAACGTCATCATCCGGAGGGGCGACTGAGACCTTCCTTGCCAGACCCTTGAACTCAAATGGCACTTCTGCTTGGTCCCAGGCATCCACTCGAAAGTTCCAGTCGTAATTCCTGTACAACAGAATCAGTAGTCCGCTCCCAAGCTTCCCATGGGTAACATACATGTCAGGTGCGGCAACCGTCCAGTTCAAACGGGCCCATTGCTCAGGCCTGGTCGCTCGGACCATAGCGAGCTGCACGCCTTTTCCATGAGTGTAGTCTCCTTCGGTCTTTATATCAAGCCCGTTGGATCTGACAATTATTTCGTAGCCCCGTTTGATTTCATCTTCACTGGTACAGATCGCCTCTCCAGGCTGCAGTAGAAAACGCAAAATCTCTTCCGCCTTTTCGTCACCGTCAAGTCTAGTTCAGGTTAGATATGGTGGTCAATATCTGAGTGTATGTAACTTCTCACCTTGTCTGGAACACAGCGCCTCCGCGCTTAGAATATACGCGCATGAGATCAACGAAATCAGAGTGAGATATCTCATCTTGAGCACCTTTCTTCTTCTTGGTGATAACAACATGGCCAAAATTGACTCGTAGTCCGAGCGTTTTGTTAAGCGCAATCAACCCCTCTGATGACGAATTGACCTCCATCGTCAGCTGAGACAAGTGTCGGTCCATGGCAGTCAAGTTGCCGAGAAGTTGGGGACTCCGTGAGGGAAAGTAGGCACGAGTGCCTAGTTTAGCTTGTATCAGGTCGGTGACTGGAGTATTGGTAGGCTCCTGAACTAGGAGAGATATGTTGGTACTGTCGTTGGACAGACGCATATTACGGATCGCCCAGTTGATTGCGTGGAGTGCCTTTTGGAGACGAGGCATTGATTCACAACGAATATCGAGTACGTTGGGGACATCGCGGGTGATGTATACCCGGTATTCCCTTCGGATGTTGTCGAACGCTCTTGGGTCATCCAACCCACTCGGGAGCATTTCCTTTCCCGGGATTATGTGAGTCACCTGGAAGATTGTATTAATATTGCTTGTTAGAAACAAGAGAGGTATTCCAACTTCACCTGGATCAGATCTTTATTGTCGGGCGGACGACCAAGGTATTCTGCTTCCTCAGCTTGGCGAATTTTGTCGCCCGTCTCTTGCCTCATCGACTTGGCTGTCGGCATGTGGTCACCCTTGGTAGATGCGAACTTCTTATCTGTTGAGGGTCCTGTCGAAAGAGGGAATTTCCCTCTTTCGCGTTGAGTCTCTACCATGCTGTATCAGTTATGATGATAGCTAGGCCATGTAGACCAGAAACGTCGAGGCGGTCTGATAGATTCGATGGAAGTAAGTAGATGCAAGAAGGATAAGAAGAAAGGGTAGGTAGGTGAGGAAAGAGAGGCAGGAGTTTCTTATTGGCAGTGAATTACAATCGAGGCAGGTGCAGATGGCATTTCCGTTTGCCATCTGCATGGCACTTGCCATGTTGTCGGGTACTTGCTTCTCTGACGCAAGCCAATTTTGTTTTCACAAACCAGCCACTAAAAATTGTTTGTATTAGCCAGTGATTATCGCTCTTTTGAAGTTGGACAAACAATCGGTCCCCATTCAGAGGGGAAGGAGAATCACCCGAAAGGAGGTTGCCACGAACTAGTAACAATACTGTGAAACTAAACGTTGAAACTTGCTTATGTTTGACAGATTGCCCTATACAAAGTTTCAAAGTGCCAACAAACAAAGCCGCTCTTTATTAATTTATCGAATGGAGTGATAATAATTGGCTCTTTGTACCTAATATCATTTGATACCGGCTATGAATGACATTGTGTTCAGGTCTCTGATACCTATAGAGGCCGCGGAGATTGATCACAAGATGAGAACGAACGGCAGAAATAAATCAAGGGAGAACATTTTTTGTCTAATAGGTATATACCTAGTATTCAGCTGGATTCTCCGAGAGCTATCCGGTGTAATTGTACAAAACCTCGAGGACCAGTTCATATAAATAGGGGCATGACTTACACGACCCCCCGGTACGTGCATACGCCCTAGCAACCATTTTTATTCTTTACTTTCCTAGGGACTTAGCTACGTCGCGTCTCCCACGACGCGTGTATCGTTGCGACAGCATCTATTTTCAAACGACGACTAAATAATGGCACGCACCGCTCCGACAGAAAAGGCGAAACAGGAATTGCCCCAAAATTCTCGGGATTTATCCGATGATGAGCTCGCAGGCGATGAACCGACCTGGGAATGGATATACAACTCTACCCCAACGACCGAACGAAGCGATGATCCCCAGAGCGATAGAAAACGAAGAAAAGTAGTCGGCGACAGGATCGTGGGAGCCAGAATTGGCCAATTCGAATGTCGAATCGGAGATACTGTTATGCTCAAGGCCGATGGATTTAATGAAGTATGGGTCGCTCTGATCTGCGAGTTTGTCGAGGATGATGGAGAGGGCGAGAAGGCAGCCAACTTCATGTGGTTCTCAAGCGAAAGGGAGATTCGAAACAAGGACAAAAAACGAACAGACTTCTTTCCAGTGAGATACAAGCTTTGCGAGACTGCCGAGCTTAATCTAACCAGCCTTTTCAGAACGAACTCTACCTATCCCCATCATGGGACATCAACCCCCTGGCGTCCGTCAATGGAAAGGCCAAGATTATGTCCCATGACGCCTTCCTATCTAATTATCCCCAAGGCCGAGTTCCTCGAAATCATGCAGACTTTGGTAAGGTCTTTATCTGCCGGCGAGGCTGCAACACTCGTACTGCAACTTATACAAACGAGTTTATATGGGAAGAGATATACAATGGCGAGGATGATCTCTTTGCTCTGATGGACAGGATCAAAACCGGCACAAAAGCGACACGGCAACGTCGTAAAGCTCGAAGCCCGTCCCCTATGGACGATACTTATCATCCTCCTCAGGTTCCACAGACTCCGACCAAGACTGGGCGAGGTTCAACAGCAGCCACGCCAACTTCTCGAAGAAGCCAAGCAACACCAGGTTCTCGTGTAAAGAGGTCAGTATCCAGGATACCCCTTAGTCCATGTTGCTAACGGCGCACTACAGGAGTGCAAGCAAAAGACTTGAATTCACACCATTGGCAACACGTAAACTCTCGCCGAGTCATGTTGAATCTTCGCCATTCCAAATAGCACGATCTCGCCTGCATGTGTCTTCGGTGCCCACTAGTCTTCCGTGTCGAGAAGGAGAGTTCTCCCTAGTCTACTCTCATCTCGAGGCCGCTATCTCAGATGGTACTGGTAATTGTATTTATATTTCAGGTACGCCCGGTACCGGTAAAACCGCAACAGTCCGCGAAGTTGTTTCGAGGCTGGAGGAGGCGGTAGGATCCGACGAGCTCGATGACTTTATCTTCGTCGAGATCAACGGTATGAAGATCACGGATCCCCACCAGTCTTATACTCTTCTCTGGGAGGCCCTCAAGGGGGAACGAGCAAGTCCAACCCAGGCCCTTGATCTCCTAGAAAGGGAGTTCAGCAACCCGAGTCCTCGCCGTACCCCCTGTGTGGTGCTCATGGACGAGCTTGACCAGCTAGTCACCAAGAACCAGGCCGTCATGTACAACTTCTTCAACTGGCCTGCCCTGCGGCATAGTCGCCTTATTGTCCTGGCAGTCGCCAACACCATGGATCTTCCAGAACGAACACTGACCAACAAAATCAGTAGTCGTCTAGGTATGTTTGCAATTCTTACACGCAATGATATAGTATTAACCAACTTTCATAGGCCTTACACGTATCACATTCCCCGGTTACAATCACGAGCAGCTTATGAGAATTATTCAATCGCGACTGGAAGGAGTTCCTGGAAACATTGTAGACCCGGACGCCATTCAATTTGCTAGTCGAAAGGTAGCTGCTGTCAGCGGTGACGCTCGAAGAGCCCTCGACATTTGTCGTCGAGCTGTCGAACTGGCTGAAGCGGACGCCCCTAGTGATCCCACAACTCCGAGCAAGCGAGAACCCCAAACACTATCAAAGGGTTCTGGCCGCGTTACTATTGCAACAATTAAAAAGGCCATTAACGAGGCCACTACTAATCCCATCCAGCAACATCTTCGCAGTCTCCCACTAATGTCCAAACTCGTCATGGCAGCTCTCCTGCTGCGTATTCGAAGAACAGGTTTGGCTGAGACAACATTTGGCGAAACATTGGACGAGATACACCGGGCCAATCTTCGAGCTCCGCAAGCGCTTCCTGGTGTTGCGGCTGTTCTCGATAGCGGCCTGAAGGGCACAATGACGAGTGGGCAGCGCCCAATGACCCGGCCTGGACACATACACACAGCAGCCCTCGAGTTGGTGGCGGCTGGTCTAATTAACCTCGAAAATCAGCGCGCTGAAAGATCGAGTAAGCTCCGCCTCTCCATTGCAGACGACGAAGTGAAAATGGCCCTCCGCGATGACGGGGACCTAAAAGCCTTGGGTATCGGTGTATAAAGAATTGTATTATAGAGCCAACAGAACGGCGTCTCGGGACAATATATCATGAAATTAGCAACGCCACTTCTTATGCGCCTTAGAAATTCCTCCGAGCGAGAGTTGGCTTCCATTCAAGAGGGTGCGACTCTTCTGTCGCTGTCTCATCCTGCTTCCAAATTTTGATTGTTTTATCAGCTTCGCCACAGATCAGGCGTAGTCCAGAGCGGTCAAATGTCGAACTCATGATGCCTGCCTCTGCGTCCAAAGAACCAGGCTGAGCGGTGGTGTCGAGCGACTGGAATCGATGTCCGGTTTTCCAATCCCAGAAGCTCATGGAACCGTTATCACCTCCTGTGAAGAAAACATTCTGTTCATTGACGCTCATGGTATTGATGATGGCATTGTGGCCCTCAAAGTTCTGCATGAAAGCACCCTCAGGGCACTTCCATTGTTTGACGCTGCCCGTGCTACCGGTGGCAAACGTAAACTCTGAGGGGTGTGTTGCCAGGGCTCGGACACCCTTCTTGTGGTGGGTAAGGACACCCATAGTCTTTCCGGCCGCGAGATCCCAAAGTCGCACTGTTGAGTCTAACGATCCGGTAATAACTTGAGGATCTGCCTCTTGACAAACCAGATCGGAGACGGTTTGCGTATGGCCTGACAGGACATGGATGTTGCTTCTGGTCCTCATGTCCCAAACACGAGCAACACCATCACGACCACCAGTGACAAGGACGTCAAGCGTAGGATGCAGGGCCAGAGTGTAGACACCACTCAGATGGCCGTGGTAGTGGCGAATAACCTTGTTCGTCTCCAAGTCCCAGCACTTGACCATCTTATCTTCACCGCAAGAGAAGAGATACGGGTGACGGGGAGACACAGCTAGGCCACGCACAGTGCTGATATGTCCCGTGAGAGTCAATTTCAACGAGCCCGTCGCCAAATCCCAAATTTTGATCGTTCGATCGCCAGCACCGCTAGCAAACCACTTGTTTCCAGGCTCGACAGCCAGACTGCGTACCCAACCCAAATGTCCGGATATGACTCTCATCAACTTCCATGGCGCGTGCCATTCGGGTTTTTGCTGGATCATATGATGAGTTCCCTTGGTCGTGAGACTCATGTTTTGCGGTGTGCTCTCGCTTCTGGCTGCGGATGCTCCAGCTTTACCGGAACCAGGCGCGCCCTCGAGAAGCTTCATGGCGGATCGAGCAGGCGCTCCAGCCTTGGTCTTTTTTCCAGGCTGCTTGGTGGGAAGTTTCGCGGTGATTGACGGCGGTAGGGTCTCGACATCGGCGTATTCGTTGCGAAAGCGACGCTTCATGATGGGGTCTTCGGACGCGTCGTCTAGTTTCTGGCGCTTTGTGGTTGATCGCTCGGGAGCGTGTGCATATAATGTTCTCGAAGCGGTGGCATTTTGTGCAGCAAGAGCGCTAAGCTGAAGCGCATCCTGTGGTACTTCTGGCGTTTCCATTGTGTATTTGTGATGGAGTTTGCGACCAAAAAAGTAAAATAATTGGTCGTTGGAAAAGTTGATGTCGAAGTCTGAATCTCAAAAGTTGCGACTGGAGCGTGTAAAGAGCTAAAGGCTGGATGGTCGCGTGTGGCGCAGTATGAGGAGCGCCACAATGAGTGGCTAGAAGCTTATTCTCTGTACCTTAGTGCTCGTACAGTGGATGGTCGGGCTACGTAGGTCAGCTACAGCCTACTACCTGAACTGGGTGCAGCACCTAGATATTGTACTGGATGAACTCTATGAACAAGCTTTCATCCTTGCCAAGCACTTAAGGTGAAGTTCTGTCGTCGGCGCATAGTCAATACATTTTTGAACTTTTTCACACCAAGACATCAAAATGGAGAACGAAGACAAGTTTCCCCTTCATACAGCTGCTCGCGAGGGGCGAGGTGAGCTGGTGCTCAATTACATGACTAGGATCACCATCACTAACAGACGACTACAGTGCCTACAGCTGAAGCATTGCTCAAGGTCAGTATTCGAATATCGTATAGCAAGACACGCTGCTCATTTGTTCGATAGTCAGATCCAAAACTATCACAGCGAAAGGATGATGATGGTCGTTACCCTATTCACTGGGCGGCATCTTCCAACAGCTTGGAGATAGTTCAGTTGCTAGCCAGTCAACGCAGTTTTGATGCTGATATTCAGGTAAGTCGTATTGCTACATCTTCTCCTCAGTTGGCAGAATAAAGGGTTCACATTTACAGGACGAGAGTGGATGGTCTCCTCTCATGATATCAGCCAGCGTTCCAGATGGCGAGGCTGTTCTGAGACTCATCATCTCCAAAGATGCCGATGTAAACCTCAAGAGTAGGATTCTGATATCTGTTTCGTCTATGATGGTCTAACTAACTGTACCTCGCAGATTCTGCTGGCCAGGTAAAGCTCCCATCTATAACCTCTATTCTAGATTCTCGAACCAAAGGTCTAACCCAGTCTGAAATATACAGACTGCCCTTC
Source organism: Fusarium flagelliforme (assembly GCF_020744385.1). Taxonomy (NCBI): domain Eukaryota; kingdom Fungi; phylum Ascomycota; class Sordariomycetes; order Hypocreales; family Nectriaceae; genus Fusarium; species Fusarium flagelliforme. The sequence continues at coordinate 4,235,183 of NW_025763503.1, forward strand.
ACTTTGTTGCCTCCAAGAACAACCTCGACATCGCCCGTGTTCTCATAGACAACGGCGCATCTACCCGAATTCGTGATCGCAGGGGCCAGTATCCTCTTCACCGCGCAGCCGCAATCGGCTCTGTACCAATGGTGAATATACTTTTAAAAAACAGGAGTCCACTAAACCCTACCGACAACGAGGGTTATACACCCCTTCACCATGCAATTGCAGAGGGCCATGGTTAGTTGAAACTTCCACAACTGCCCATAGTGTAAAGCCATTGCTCACCAGTTCTCCAGGAGATACTGCCGTTGCCCTTCTAAAAGAAGGCGCAGACCATACTCTCAAAAATAGCGCAGATGAGCTGGCTCTGGATCTTGCCCCTGACAGAGAAGTATGTAAAAGACAAGATATTCCTGGCTCTCTCTTTTGACAATACACCATGAAACTCTCATCTAACTCTCTTAACAGGTACGCCGATATATCTTGCAGGGTGCCGAGCGCGAGGGTATCGAGTTGTCGGGTTAGCTAGAAATGAATGCTAGGAAATGAAGAACAAGAAAGATATTACAACCTTCTCCAGGTCTAGACCGTGGAAGAGAAACCGAAAAAACTCCCCCCTTTTCTTATTTCATCACTGTCCGCTCTACCAGCTCGCGATACATATCCTTGACATCCTGAACATCAGCCTTCAGCTCCTCCACGAGCTCGCTCTTTTCGCCCAACATCTCCAAAGTAGTCTGATAACGGGAGTTGATATTTTCCACCTCCGTTTCCAACTCTGTCACCCGTGTGGCGGCACCCTTCTGTGTTTCCAATTCTGTCATGAGGTTTACAATATCAGATCGTGCCTCGTCTCGCTGGCTGCACACACGAGCCATCTCTTCCTTGGCAGCTACCTTCTCGGCCTCCAACCGTCGGATTGCTGCACTCATCCTCTCAACAAGCTGCACTGAAGGACCAGCACCAACCGTCGATACTGAAATCATGTCCTGTGCCATGTTTCGAGGAGAGGAAGGGTCACCGTCCTCGAGGTCGTCACGGTCTGGTGGAGGCGATGCCGCACGCGGTGACTCGCTCGGTGGCTCAAAGGGCGAGAAGGGAGGTGGCGGAGGCATCATGGGTCCAGTTGTAGACAAAGCACTTGGCCGGGGAGGCTGGCTGGACATTCGGCGGCCGAAGAAGAATCCCTCGCCTGCACTATCAGTTTGACTTCCAGGAGTAGGTACCCGACGTGGCTGCCTGCCTGGTACGGGCAGACCAATAAGGTCAGAACTGAACGTCCGGGCGACGGAAAGCAACGGAGAGTCAGGTCTGCTTTGAGACTTTGGCGTACTTATCGCAACATCATCTGCCCACTGTCTTCGCTCAGCCTCCGCCGACACCTCTCTACAAGCAGCCCGCTGATGCTTCTCGAGATCACTACGGGCCTGTTCGAGTGCTGTCTCGGCGCTCTTGTGCTGGGTCCTCAGAGTAGCAAGTTCCTCACGGCATGCCTCAAGCTCCTGGCGAGCGGTTGCAAGGGCTGGGCTAACATCTTGGAGTTCATCCTCGAGACGCTTGCATCGGCTGGCCTACTGGTTGTCAGTGACATGATTCTTTTATATGACAGTTGAATTGGAACTTACCGAGTCGCGAGCCTTCTTCCGCATTTCTGACTCTCGCCGTTGCGCTTCATCTCTTTCCTTCTCAAGGTTGGCCGCTTTTGTCAGGAGGGACGTTTCGATACCTTGCCAATTCTCACTAGCTGAGGCATACTGCGATTGAAGGGTTTCGATATGTCGTATCAACTTGATATCGCCCCCAGATCCCGCAGAAGCCTCCTCCGCCGCCACTCGCATGGCCTCGAGCTTACCCTCGGCCGATCGGAGCTCTAGCTTCAGTTCTTCCTCGACATTTCGACCGCGCTCTACTGCCCGGTCTAGCTTCTCTTGCCACTCAATTTCAGTGAGGCGCAACTTCTCGACCAGTGCCTCCTTTTCGGAACGCAAGGTGGCAATACTACTTTCGAGTTCCTTCTGACGCTTCTTTTCAACATCTATTGCCTTGTTCAAAGCCTCAGTGTGAGCAGCCTGTGCTTGTTCGACCTTTGTTTTAGACTCCTGCTCCAACCGGCGGTAGGCTTCAAGACTGGCCGTCTTGTCTTTTTTGAGTCCATCAATCTCTTTCTGTAATGTGGCACTTGCCTTGCGAATCTCCTCATTCCTCTTATCTTGTTCTTGCTTGCTGTTGATACGATCGCGCAGGGTTTCTGCTTCTGCTACGGCTCTCTCCTTATCCTTTTTAAGTTCATTGGCCTGCTTCTCGTTTTCGGCGATCTGCGAACGCAGCTTGCGAACTGCTGTTCGGAACTTTTGCTCCGAGGTAGAAAGCTTTTGTCCCTCCTCCATTAGAAGGGCAATCTTTTCGTCCTTCTCGGCCAGCTTGCGCTCTGCACTACCTGCAGCAGCCGAGTTCGCAGCCTGCTTAGCTGCGTCGGCAGCATTCTTGGATAGATACTGTAGCTTGGCTTGCAAAGTGTCGATCTGCTCGATATATTCCTGGATCTCTTCCGAGCGGGTCTTGTCAACTGAACTTGACTCTTGTTCTTTTTGCGCCGGTAGGTCGGGCGAAGGCGTAGCTTGTGGTGTCTCCACAGCTTTATCACCATCAGATCCTTGGTCTAGAGACTTGGGCTGAGTTTCAGCAGTGCTTTCGGTTTCTTGCGGTGGAACATCTTGAGACTCGACGTCTGACTGTGGCTCTATTATAATGGGCGTCGGTACATCTTTGGAGTCCTGCCCGCCCTCGTCCGTATCTTTGGTTTCTTTGGAGTCTATTGATTGGGGTTCTGCGGAAGTAGAGGGCGATTCATGGACGGGGGTCGGCTCGGCAGCTGGGCTTTCTTGTTCTGCAGGTTTCGAATCTAGCGTATCCGTGCTTTGTCTTGATACAGAAGGCTCGGCACTGGCAGGTCGTTCCTTGTCTACGGATCCGCGAGCGGTGTCAATGGAGCTACGTGGGGAGGATTGTGAAGTTCGCGAAGCCATCGCTTTGGCCAGCCTGGCTTGAAGTCGGTCATTGGCCCGGTTTGGCTTTGGGGCCGCAGCTGTAATTATTGCCAGAGTCAGCATGCGACAGTCAATTTTGACGACTGAGACAGAAAGCAAAGAGTAGCGACGCACCAGAGGTGGTAGACTTGGGACTCGGCGACGGGGCAGGCGGCGCTGCCTTCATTCCCTGCTGCTGTTCATATGGTTGGGGTGGCTGTGCGGCCTGCTGTTCTTCGTCAAGTAAGTTGTCGAGGCGATTCTCGACGCCTTCAAAGGCCGAGGAGAGGAAAGCTCCCCATCGTGACCCTTTACCTGGCGCACTCATGGTAACAATGGCCAAGTCGTAGGGCTGCAGCTTATCGTTCGTCAACTGACTGACGTATCCGCTAATGGTCACCTCATCGATTGGTCGATCGCGTGTATGTCGGAGCGAAGGGAGCGCAGTATCTTGAGTCGGTTGTGATGGTTGGGTCGTATGTATGTAGCTGTAGCTGTAATTGAGCACGGATGTTAACAGGTTGAGGTGTCGTCAGCGAGAAGTGGCATGTACTGGGTACCCAAGTAAAATGCTAGCGGGTGGTAGGTGAGAGAGAGTGGAGTGATGGACCAGCTCGACGTCGAGTCGAGGGAGGATGTTACAATTTAAATGAATACCAACTACCTTGGATATTTTTGGCTGAGACTTTGGATAGGTAAGTAGGCAGTGGGATATTTGTCAAGTTTTTGACATAAAGAACCAATTCTTAGTGGATGCTCGAAACATCAATCACAATTGGAGGCATCACACTTTATTTAGATTTGGTGTAAGTCGCCAACGTTAGATGTCAAACGGGAATTGGATGGGGAACGTAGCATCAATGTCACACTGCTGGATGTCATTACAGTAAGTTTTATGTCCTCACCCATCAGACTCAACATGTTTATATCCATAGCAAATATTGTTGCAACACGTCAATACATACAGTCTAACTACTACTAAAATGATAAAATACTACACATCTTCTTAATTTCCCTCCTCAGTTTCTCGGGTATACATGTCATACAACAGCCCTCCTGGGCTACCAGATAAAATCATAGACAACCAATCAATCAAGCATACATAAACCGAACCGAGTACATACGTCCAGATGCAATGCAATATCCAATTCTGGGATATCCTCGATACTCCATTCCGATGTACCGTTAGTTAGTAAAGTCACGCCAAACCCAAACACCGACCATGTTGGTGTCATATTTCGTATATAACGTGGTTGTGATATCGAACCAAGCAAATAAACAGTTAGAAACACGCTCGCTCAAAATGACTCTCATGCAATGTTCGTTCCTTCATCCCTTGATCTTCTTCCACCAGCTCGTGCGAGGAGCTGCTGCATTTTCCGCAAAGTTCGACGCCCGGCGGGTATGGTGTCGCTCATCACTACCTTCTGATCGTCTGTCTCGGTGACGACCACCTCGCTCTCGTTCCTCCCGTCTTGCTCGTCGCTTTCGCCTTTCCTCGGCCTCGTCAGGCGTCTCGTCGGAATACTTGGATCTATGTTGAGCTCGTCGAGCTTCACGTCGTGCCATCTCATCGTCCTCAGTTTGTCCTCCGTTGACATCGCCAGCTTGAGGAATCTCTGGTGGGGGTGGTGCATCCACATGTTCCTGAACCCAGGATGAGGTTCCGAGATGTGGCCAAGCTGGCTGCTGTGGCTCTTCATGCCGTGGCCTTCGGTGATGACCCTCGGCTCCTTCTTCAGCAGCTCGAGCAGCCCGTCTCGCTTCACGACGACGGCGACGTTCATGCTCGTCGTCGGATACATCGACCTGTCGAGGTCGTCGACGATCGCGTTTAGCAGCTCGGCGGGCTTCTTGTTCTTCTTGCTCCGCGGCAGCTGCCACCTCTTGTTCTCTACGCAAGCGCCTACGCTCTGCTCGCTGGGCCTCCTTGGCTTCTTGTGCTCGCTGCAATTCCTCCTCTGCTTGCTGCTCTTCTTGGGCTCGTCTTTCCTCATCACCGCGCTGTCGAGCAGCACGACGTTCGGCCCTGCGGGCATCTTGATCTTGTCTTGGGGCATCCGCCCCCTTCTCACGCTGTCGACGTCGCTCGCGACGCGCCTCATCCTTGGCCCTGCGCGCTTCTTCTTCAGGATCGGCACGTTTGGCTTTGCGTGCAGCTCGTCTTGCTTCACGGTCGGCATCGACAACTACTGCATCGCCGTCCATTCGCGCAGTGCGCAGGGCTTCATCGTCAGTTGTGGCATAAGTACTGCGACGTCGGAGAGGGTCAGGACGTTCGTTCTTGGGCGTTCTCAAGCCACTGAAAAGGCCAGCGAAGCCCTTCTTCGAGCCTCGCGGCAGAGGCTGGTCAGCAGGAACATCAGGTTCAACCATAACGGGTTCATCGTCTCGAGATCTTCTGTCTCGTCGACGACGATCGCGTGGGCCAGGCATAGCCGTATCATCCGGCATGGCCATGTCTTCGTCCTCGCGAGATCGTGGTTTGTGAGACCGGCGGCGCTCGCGTCTATCGTTTGCGAGGTCTGGGTCAACCATAACAACATCGTCGTCGTCACGCGAACGTGTCTTGTGAGAGTGGCGGCGCTCATATCTATCTGGTACAGGTGCAGCACCAGACATCATGACGTCTTCGTCCTCGCGGGAGCGCGGTTTACGAGATTTGCGGCGACTGCTTGGGTCCTCCTGCATGAGCATCTCTTCAGGGGGCGGCGAAACAATCCCGCGAGCAGCCTCAGAATGTCGGCGCTTGCTGCTAAGACCATCTCTCTTCTCACGAGTAGAAGCTGAACGTGCAAGTGGCGTTTTGCCAAATAGAGCAGCCGTCCTAGAAGAGGGTTTCTCGACTTTGTCGGATGTCGACCCTTTGGATGATGTTTTCTCCTCTCGCCTTCTGTGCCTGCCCGACTTCTCCTGAGAATACTCATCTCGTTCTTCGCGTGGTGCCGCGCCCCATTTACCCCACGAGGTCCCTTCGCGGCCAAGCTTTGGTCTTCGAGAGTGCTTCGGCTCAGGTGGAGGTGTCAATGGAGGATCTGGGACTGGTGGCGGTGGAGGAGCATCGCGTCGGGATTTTCCCTTTCTGCTCCTTCTTTCTCTCTTCGGTGATAGGTCAACAACTTCGACAATCTCGTCGTCTGCAGGCACTTCAGGTTTAGCTTCTTCGGGCGCTTCCTCGGGAACAGCCTCAGCCTCTTCTTCGTCAGACTCATCAGCGATGTCCTTATTTGCGACTTCGGCAGGTTCCTCCTCAAGGGGGTCAGCTTCAACCGCCGCATCTTCTTCCTCTTCTTCTTCCTCCTCCTCCTCTTCGTCTTCGTCTTCGTCTTCGTCTTCGGGTGCCTCCTCAGCCTTGGCTTCTGCTGCAGCAGCCGCCTCCTTCTCAGCAAGTTCTTCGGCCCTCTTAGCTGCGTTCTCCTCGAGGAATCTAAGTCGGTCCGTATCCTTCCTGCCCAGCCGACCCTTTCTTGACTTCTTGAACTTAAGAGAATCGAGCTCTGCTTCTTCAGCCTCAGCAATAGCTGCTGCCTCGGCCTCTCGAGCTGCGGCTTCTTCGGCCTCTCGAGCTGCTGCCTCTTCAGCCTCCCGGGCTGCCGCCGCCTCCTCATCAACAGCAGCGTCATCAGCACCATTATCGTCTTCCTCCTCTTCCTCTTCCTCCTCCTCTTCTTCTTCTTCCTCCTCCTCCTCCTCTTCTTCTTCTTCCTCCTGCTCCTCTTCTTCCTCCTCATTTTCAGGTGCTTCTTCTGCTTCTGCTTCATCAATGGCAGCGGCGACAGCAGCTTCCTTAGCGGCACGTTCCTCAGCGCGACGAGCTGCGTTCTCTTCCAACATGTGGAATCGCTCTGTGTCCTTTCTGCCTAGCCTGCCTTTTCTAGCCTTCTTGGCTTTAAGTGACTCAAGCTCGTCTTCCTCTGCTTCGGCGATGGCTGCTTCCTCTGCTTCTCTTGCAGCTTCTTCCTCTGCCTCCCGAGCTGCAGCTTCTTCTTCCGCGGCGGCAGCTGCATCTTCCTCATCCTGCTCTTCTTCCTCTGCAACTTCTTCCCCATCGTCAGGTTCATCGCCTTCAGGAGATTCTTCTGGTTCGGCTGCAGCAGAGGCTTCCTTGGCAGCGCGTTCTTCGGCGCGTCGGATCGCATTTTCTTCCAAGACCGCGAGGCGTTCTGTATCCTTCCTACCAAGTCTTCCTTTTCTTGCTCGCTTGGCTTTCAAGGATTCCAACTCTTCCTCTTCTGCCTCAGCGATGGCAGCTTCTTCAGCTTCTCGGGCCGCCATTTCATCGTCCTCTACCTCAACAATGTCATCCTCTTCTTCCTCTTCCTCCTCCTCTTCCCCGTCCGCAGGTTCGTCGGCGTCTTCGGCAACTTCAGCTTCAGCATCGCCTTCTGCTGCTTCAGCCTCTGCTTCAGCCTCTGCTGCTGCTGCCGCCGCCGCAGCTTCTCTAGCAGATCGCTCCTCTTCGCGTCTAGTAGCATTATCTGTCAAGACCTGGAGTCTTTGCGTATCTGTGCGACCCAACTTTCCCTTCTTGATCTTCTTCTTAGTTAATGCTGCAAGCTCTGCCTCCTCTTCAGCAATCACAGCTGCTTCGGCTTCATCGACTTCGTCTATGGCACCATCGTCAGGCTCTTGGTCAGCTTCTGGCTCGGGCTCATTGTCTGGCTCAGGTTCAGGTTCAGCTTCTAACTCAGCTTCAGCTGCGGCAGCCTCATCTGCTTCTCGGGCTGCCGCCTCCTCAGCACGTCTAGCAGCATTATCTGTCAAGATCTGGAACCTTTGCGTATCTGTGCGGCCTAACTTTCCCTTCTTGATCTTCTTCCTAGTCAACGAAGCCAACTCAGCTTCTTCTTCTGCGATAGCTGCAGCTTGAGCCTCGGCCTCGGCGGCGGCGGCAGCATCTTCTTCCTCAGGTGCAGCAGCTTCCTCAGCTTCAGGTTCAGGCTCCTCAATCAAGTCATCCTCGCCATCTTCGGCATCGACAAAATCATCCTCCTCCTCCTCTTCAGCTGGCTGAGCTTCCTCTGCAGCTTCCTCTGCAGCCTCTTCAGCTTCCTTGGCTGCCTGGGCCTCAGCACGCTTTGCAGCATTGTCTGTAAGAATATTGAAACGCTCGGTATCTGAACGGCCTAGCCTGCCCTTCTTTGCCTTTTTCTTGTTCAGGGCCGCGAGTTCTGCTTCTTCTTCTGCGGCGATAGCTTGGGCCTCTGCCTCGGCGGCCTCCTTCGCAGCAACATCCTCATCTTCGGGCTCCTCCTCAGGCTCGGGTTCAGCAGCATCCTCAATGGGTTCGAGAACTGGCTCTTCAACCTCAGCCTCAGCTTCAGCCGCCTGAGCATCCTTAGCAGCCTGCTCATCCGCACGCCTGGCCGCATTCTCAGTAAGAATATCAAATCGTTCGGTATCCTTTCTACCAAGCTTGCCCTTCCTAGCCTTCTTAGCAACAAGTGCAGACAGCTCAGCTTCTTCTTCTGCGGCGATAGCGGCGGCTTCAGCTTCAGCCTCAGCGGCCGCCTGTACAGCAGCCTCATCATCTTCAGGAACGTCCTCTGGTATATCCTCAGCTACGACCTCATCAACCACGGCTTCGGCTGCAGCAGCTTCTTTGGCAGCTTGCTCTTCAGCGCGCCTTGTAATATTCTCGGTTAAGAAGTTGAATCGTTGGGTATCCTTATTGCCTAGCCTTCCTTTGCGAGCCTTCTTTGCTTCAAGAGATGCAAGTTCAGCCTCTTCTTCAGCAGCTATAGCAGCAGCCTCAGCAGCGGCTTCATCATCAGGATCGGGAGCCTGCGCTTCAGAAGGTTCTTCGATGGGTGCCTCGACAGGTTCTATGGCATCTGGAACTGGTTCTTCGGGATCTTCCGGGGCAGGCTCGTCTTCGGCAGGGAGTTCTTCGGCGGCAGCCTCTGCCTCGCGAGCAGCTTGTTCTTCGGCTCGTCGTGTAGCATTCATCATCAGTTGGTCGAATCGTTCTGTATCCTTGCGTCCCAATTTGCCTTTCCTTGTTTTCTTAGCAGTTAAATCAGCCAATTCGGCGTCTTCTTCGGCAGCAATAGCGGCAGCAATAGCGGCAGCCTCAGCTTCAGCAGCTTCCTTTGCAGCAGTCTCTTCAGCCTCTACGGCGGCGGCAGCCTCCGCTGCAGCGGCATCTTCAGCTTCTTGAGCAGCTTGGTCTTCGGCTTCTTTAGCAGCTTGTTCCTCTTCAGCCTGGGCGTCTCTAGCAGCCTTATTGTCCATCAAAGCGTTGAGTCGATCGGTATCCTTGCGTCCCAATTTGCCCTTCCGCTCCTTTTTAGCTTCAAGTGCTGCTAGCTCTTCTTCTTCCTGGGCAATTGCCGCTTTAGCTTCAGCCTCAGCAGCTTCCTTCTCAGCTTCCTCAGCTATTGCAGCCGCTTCAGCTTCAGCAGCCTCCCTTGCAGCTATCTCTTCAGCTTCGGCAGCAGCAGCGGCCTCTGCGGCAGCAGTCTCTTCGGCTTCTCTAGCGACCCGTTCCTCGGCCCGGTTAACAGCATTCTCGGTCAGGATATTATATCGGTCGGTATCCTTTCTGCCAAGTTTGCCTTTTCTGGCCTTCTTTGCGTCCAAGTCGGCTAACTCCTGTTCTTCGGCGGCGATCAATGCGGCAGCCTCAGCGGCAGCAGCATCATCTTCTTCAGGAGCGACTTCCTCCTCTGGTGATTCTTCTGGGGCGTCTTCGGGCGCTGGTTCTTCGATGTCTAGCAGGGCGTCATCAACAATTTCGGGCTCAGCCAAGGCAGCAGCTTCTTCTTGGGCAGCCTTTTCAGCTCTTTGGGCAGCATTTTCAGTAAGGACAGCAAGTCGATCACTGTCCTTTCTGCCTAGCTTGCCCTTCTTGTTTTTCTTTGCAATCAAAGCTTCTAGCTCTTCTTCCTCTTCAGCAGCGATAGTAGCAGCAATGGCGGCGGCCTCAGCAGCAATGGCAGCTTCTTCATCGCCAGCTTCAGAAGCAGCGGCATCATCGAAGTCATCAATTGGGGGATCCTCAACTTCAGGAGGGACCTCCTCGGGTTCAGGCTCAGGCTCAGGCTCAAGCTCAGGTTCAGGCTCGGGTTCAGGTTCAGGTTCAGGTTCGACTTCCGCTGCAGCAGCTTCAGCAGCTTTTTCGGCCCTTTGGGTTGCGTTCTCGGTAAGGATCGCGAATCTATCGTTATCCTTCTTGCCAAGCTTGCCTTTCTTGTTCTTTTTGGCGGTTAAAGCAGCTAACTCAGCTTCCTCTTCGGCAATAACTGCAGCCTCTGCTTCTGCAGCTTCTGCGGCCTCTCGAGCGGCGGCCTCTTCTATAGCGGCGGCCTCAGCAGCAGCCGCTTCTTCTTCAGCAGCAGCGGCGGCGGCAGCAGCAGCAGCTGCTTCCTCCTCAGCTGCTTTGTCTGCCCGGCTGGCTGCGTTGGCAATAAGAAGATTGAAGCGGTCAGTATCCTTCTTTCCGAGCTTGCCTTTCCTCTCCTTCTTAGCGACCAAAGCAGCCATTTCAGCTTCCTCTTCAGCAATGGCAGCAGCTTCCGCTTCATTGGCTGCATTTGCATCAGGATCATCAATTTCGATAAGTTCCTCCTCAACTGGTGGTTCTGGGGCAGGCTCCTCGACGTCCACTTCGGCTGGTGGCGCTGAGTCGTCAGGCTGTTCAGCAGCCATCGCTGCTTCCTGGGCTCTCCTATCTGCATTCTCGGTTAAGATTGCAAAGCGTTCAGCATCCTTCTTGATAAGTTTGCCCTTCTTAGCTTTCTTAGCTGCTAGTGCACTTAATTCAGCTTCCTCCTCAGCAATGGCAGCAGCCTCAGCTTCACGGGCTGCTGTAGCCTCGGCTTCGGCAGCCTCTGCTGCAGCAGCTTCTTCCGCATCTTTCTCGGCCTGTGCCTCAGCTTCGGCGGCGGCGGCAGCGGCAGCCTCCTCAGCGTCTTTAGAAGCCTGTCGTTGCGCGGCATTCTCTGTTAGGATATCAAACCGTTCCAGATCCTTCTTTACAAGCTTCCCTTTCTTAGCTTTCTTAACGACAAGCATCGCTAGCTCTGCCTCTTCATCTGCAATAAGGATAGCCTCAGCTTCGCTTGCTGTTACAGCATCAGCTCCAGCAGTTTCTGCTGCTGCCGCCTCTTCTGCTGCGGCAGCTTCAGCAGCCTCCCGCGCAGCTGTCTCTTCGGCTTCTTTAGCAGCCCGTCGCTGGGCAGCGTTTTCGTTAAGAAGGTTATATCGATCTGTATCCTTCTTGCCAAGCTTGCCCTTTTTCGCCTTCTTTGCCTCCAGACTAGCTAGCTCCGCCTCTTCCTCTGCGACAATGGCGGCATCGGGCCCTGACGCTGGCTCTGGTACGACGGGTTCTGGATCGGCATCCGCTGGTGGAGCTTCAGGGACTGGCTCAGGGACCGGTTCAGTTGGTTCGTCTAGAACTTCGGGAGTTGCTTCTGTCGGGGCGGCGTCAGCAGCAGCGACTTCGGCTTTTTTGGCTGCTCGTTCATTGGCTCTCAAGGTAAGGACGTTGTAGCGTTCTACGTCCTTCTTCTTGATAAGGTTGCCGCCTCGCTTCTTTTTCAAAGCATCTAAGGCAGCAAGCTCCTTGTCTTCCTCAGCAGCAAGTGCCGCCTCTGCCTCACGGGCAGCTGCGTCTTCAGCTTCACGGGCAGCTTTCTCCTCGGCTTCACGAGCTGCAGACTCTTCGGCTTCCTTAGCTGCTTGCGCGGCGGCAGCTTCCTCAGCCTCTTTGGCAGATTTTGCCTGAGCTCGTTTGACTGAATTTCCGACCAAGGTCACCAGGCGAGTAGTTTCAGCCTTGGTAAGCTTTACCTTTTTGGCCTTCTTGGCTTTTAAAGCAACCATTTCTTCCTCTTCCTTGGCTGCTTCTGCAGCCTCAGCGTCTGCTGCAGCTTGAGCTGTGGCCTCGGCTTCAGCGACGGCTTGGGCTGCAGCTTCAGCCTCGGCAGCTTCAGCGGCAGCGGCGGCAGCAGCATCAGCAGCGTCCTTAGCTGCTTGCTCCTCTGCCTCTTTGGCTATTGCGTCCTCCGCTCTCTTTGTCGCGTTATCAATGAGAATGTTGAGTCGTTCTTGCTCCTTCTTCAGTAGCTTGCCTTTCTTGACCTTCTTTGACTTCAGACTCTCCATCTCCGCCTCTTCCTGCGCAACTCCAGCGGCAAATGCTGCTTCAGCCTCCGCAGCTGCTTGGGCCGCAGCGTCTTCCTCTGGAGCTTCTGGAGGTGGGTCGTCGAGAGGTATTTCTTCAATTATATCAACTTCAGCGGTGGCAGCAGCAGCAGCAGCAGCAGCGGCTTCAGCCTCACGAGCGGCTTGAGCTTCAGCTCTTCGAGAAGCATTTCCTTCGAGAATAGTAAGGCGCTCTTGGTCTTTTCTAAGCAGCTTTCCACCTCGTTTCTGCTTTTTTGCCAAGAGTTGCTCAATCTCTTCGTTCTCTTTGGCTGCCTCGGCGTCTTGTGCAGCTTGCAGAGCAGCAGCTTCAGCATCGGCCGCTGCTTGAGCATCTGCTGCTGCTTGCGCGGCCTCGGCTGCCGCTGCCGCTTCAGCTTCGCGGGCTGCTCTGGCTTCAGCTCTCCTGGCAGCGTTGCCTTCAAGTAAAGTAAGTCGCTCACGATCCGACTTAAGAAGCCTTCCTCCTCTTTTCGCCTTCTTATCCATAAGGCTCGCAATCTCTTCATCTTCGCGTGCGGCCTCGGCGTCCTCCGCTTCACGAGCAGCTTGTTCCTCGGCTTCTCTGGCAGCTTGCTCCGGATCTGATCATCGGGGTTTTAGTAGGTTCCAGTGGAAAAGACATTGGCATTGGAGGTAGATTGTCAGTCAAGGTATCAAACGGCTGGTAAATCTGTTCATCATGAATGATGAAACCAATCCCCAGCTGTCATCCTGAACATCGAGACCCTTTTCCGATATCTCCCTCCACATTGCCATGAGTTATCTTACCGGTAGTGTCAATGAGAAAGTCGTGTGCGCTAGGCTTCTGGTTGTCTATTGAACCCCAAAAAGCATTGTTAGGATCATGGGCGCCCGAAGTTTTAAAATCGAACGGATCGGCGGCCGGTTTCTTGGGTCTTTTGCCAGAACCCCAAGAATCGAGGAAGTCGTCGGTGCCAACAGCCTCGACGGGATCCGGGGCTGGAGGAGGAATCTCATCTTCTAATTGAATCAAGTCGCCAGCTTTCTTCTTCTTCTTACCTGTTCCCCACAGATCCCAACCGTCGTCTTCTATCTTGGGCGGCTCTGGGACTTGATGAGCTTTATAGAAATTTGACTCACATGTACCATCCTCACCTGTCTTACCAACTCCCCACGAACCCCATCCCGGTGGATTCTCCTCGGCGGGTTTTGGCTTCCCTGAGCCGAAAGTACTCCAAAAGTCATCGCCGTCCTTGTCTTCGAATGATGGAGGGTCAGGAGCTGCCGGTATCGGGTCTTGTGCGCCCCAAAGGGAACTCTGTGGCGGATTGTCCTGCTTGCCAGACCAGCCACCCCATTGGTCATCCATTGACGGGGGGTCGGGTGCAGCTGCCAAAGCGACTTCCTCCATGATCCCTTTCTTCTTAGCCCGATCCTTCTTGGATATACCCCAAGTATCCCATATATCCTTCTTGCTGCCGGGTGGAGGTGCAGGTTCGGGATCGAGGGCAAGTTCTTCCAAGATACCACCTGGCTTCCCCTTTTTCTTCTGGCCACCCCAACCCCAAGGGTCGTCGCCATCTTTTGGTCCCTCGTCGGGCTCGGCCCCCCAAAGTGTCGATTGTTTCTTTTCCTTCTTGGTTCCGAATCCCCAAGCATCGTCGTCGTCTTTCATCCCTAAACCACCTGGCTGGTCTTTCGACTTGTCCCAAGGGTTTTCTTCGGCCTTTGGTTCTGGCGGTGGCGGCGGTGCTGGTGCTGGTGCTGGCTCGTTCTTCGCCCCTCCTCCCCAGCCCCATCCACCACCTCCAAACCCCAGTTTCGCACCCCAACTAGATATGCTCTTACCCTCAGGAGGACTGAGGCCAAGATCTAGCTTGCTTCCCCCAAGGCTGATATTGTCGAAAGTCGTAGGTGGTCTCGGTGGTGCGCCTCCTCCGCCATTGCCATTGCCATTGCCATCCCCAGCGCCGCCCGCAGCACTGCCTCCGCTTGCTCCTCCGTCGCCTCCAGTGTTATCGTCCTTCTGCCCATCATCTGCTGGGGGTGCAGCAGGGGGCGGCGGCGGCGGTGGTGGAGCGACGGGAGCCTTGGCCTTCTTGGGCTTCTTCGCCGCTTCGTAGAAGCCTTGGTTCGAATTGAAGTCGATGAGGGTGTCGGAGGCAGGGTCGCTAATTAGGTCATCGTTTGGTCGGCGACGTTCTTTCTGCGAATCCGAAGGTGGTAAAGGAGATGAGGTGAGCCATGATGGAAGGCGCCTGTTGGCATTGCGGCCGGTGCCGTTGATGGGCATTGTGGTATCTGTGGGAATAGGGGCGTCGCAAGGTTTAGGCAAGCGCCTATACCATCGTGGAGAGTGGTCTGGAATAATTAGCGGCCTCACGGCCACTTTGCGATGTGATGGTGAGGAAGAAACCTAATCAAAACGAATGACGTTAGACAAGACAGGTTGATACCTAGACAGACTTTCAAACGTGTTACAATTCCGGAGCAAGATCGCTTGACAGGAATGGGTGGCGGCGGGTTCCCCCTCAAAGCTGGGGCCGCCGCCGATCGAGGGACCGGCCGTTAAACGCCACCCATTAAAACTGCTAAGCTTTTTGCTGGGAAATATGAAAGGAAGAAAAGCAGAAGAAAAGCAAAAGGTAAAAAAACAACAATGATGTGTAAATTTGAATTCAAACAGCTGATGGATGATAGCATAACATACATGTTGTTGTGATGTTTGTACAACCCATGCATGGGCAACAAGACTCAATCGGCATTGTAGAGAATACTCAACCGGCGCATTCAACGGGCACCTTGTGGTTGACAAGCCATTCGCGCTTCTTGTCCAACAGTCTGTGGACGCCAGAACATAGGCCGCGGCCATTGTGAAGAACGGAGCTCGTGCAAAGACGGAGCGACGTCACACACATGGAAGCTGTGAGTTAAAGACAAGCGAAGGCGAAAGGCGACAAGGTATCAACAAATGAGCCAGGGCGCCAAAGTAACAAACAATGCTGAAGCTAACTGGAGATCGGTAGCGTGATGAAGTATTTCGTGTAAGTCGTAACCGGATCAATATTGAGCGCGAAAGATGAGGGGTCTTGGTCCTGTTTGATTCAAGGGTATCGAATGCGACGTCGTTTATGAGGATCGAGGTTATTGTCGGTGTCGTTGGGGAAAGAGACGGTATGACGCGCTAGTAGAGAACCAAAGAAAAAAAAGTCGTTTTTGTTGAAAGATGAAGGATTGAGACGTGGTAATGTTAAGGGAGCGTAGACGGACGAAGGATAACCAACTCCCGGGGTAATTGATCGAAACCCTGGGCGACCGACTGATTGTCCTGTCCTGTCCTGTTCCTGTCACTTTTTCACCAACCACCCCCAGTCGTCGGATCGTCGTCGGGTCTTGGTTGACCTTGACCTTGAGCTGGTCAATAAACAAATAAGCTTCAACTCAAAATATACGACCCAAAAAAGCCACGCTGGGCAAGGTCAAATATCCAGACAGATTCGATTCGATTTGATGTAAAGTGGAAAGAAAGGGACGGGAGGGGAAGAGAGAATTCACGGTGACGAGGAGAGCAGGCGAATGATTTGCAGAAAGGTACCTGGGTATGGCACTTGGAAGGGAAGGTCGGACATGTACTGTTTCTCTCTCTCCCCATACTAACCTGGGCTTTTGGTTTGGGCACTTCAGGCCAAGACAAAATGGCCAAACTGGGTAGCCAATGACGCTAGATTTGTTTCCTTTAGATCGTCAGGCAGGGCGAATTGCTCAGATATTGTACAGTCCTTGGATAATAGGTACCTTGAGGCGAGGTGAGTCGATTGAGCGGCCCAATTAACGGGCAAACGCGGGAGGTTCTACTGTCCAGTACTTACAGCGGGAAGAGATACGCTACACTTTATCAATGCAGGGGAACGTGCCCTTTGGGTTTATTAGTTGTTGCTCGCTGAAGTGCGCAATAAACTAGACTAGTCGCCATCCATACCGCCGCCACCACTAGACACAAGCCAGAAACGTGGGATCTACCATACGGTAGGAGAGGCACTACTGTAAGGACTTTAAAAGTAAATCTATCTTTGTGCTTAGGCAGGATGAGATGCATAGAGTCACGCATAGTCTATTCGATATATTCAATGGTTTGTATCTCTTGATATCTCTGAGGTTTGTACGTATTTGCTTACAGACTTGGATGCTGGACTGTACCTGGAATATTCCACAAACCAATAGCGCATCCATATATATCACCATCACCATCACCAGACCACAAGATCCATACCAAAAGTGTACCCTCTCTACAGTCCTACACACCCTCTCACGGCTCCCTTCAGAACCCGTGCCACTTGGTACAGTACTGAGGAGAAACCCAAGCCAAGTCTCGACTTTGTCCCAGGTCACTTTTCCATGTCGTCAACGCCTGAAAACCTCCACCGATTGATACTCAAGTAAACACCATCAGTATGTCGTGTCGTTGCACATGCACGTCCGATCCACTCGATCCGGTTTAACTTGACCAACCACGCAAGAGTCCGTTGATACTGATGCACGTCTGCAAGGTCAGGCCGCAGCGTCAACGCGTGCTTGGGTTAGATCCCTTTGAGGTACGTGTTGGTGAAGCCCAATGAAGCATCGAGCCCAGCCACCCTGAATCTCACATGCGCATTCCACTAATGAAAGCAGAGGAAGGGTTGCAATGCCTAAAGCCACCCGTTATGCGCGCCCAATTCTTGCATATGATACCTATCGCAACAGGAGACATGAACATTGATTGACTCACGGGTCGTCGTACAAAGAGAAAATTATACAGCATCGACCCTTTCCATTGCACTTGTGTTTGGATAGGAAATGGTCCGATCATTCGATCTTTGTACATGACGAGGGGGGCAATATACATTATCAACCTCGACTCTGAGACATGGTGTGGCATCTTCTCATCGCCTACAAGCTCAGAGACGAGGGCGAAGGGCACACGATATGTCTCACTAGGACAACTCCAGCTTTCTCTACATGCCATGCCATCACGAAGGATGGGACCAACACATGCAGAAGAGCAATGTACATACACAGAGTACCGTACTGCAGCACTACGGGAGGGTAAGGCAAGTTCTCTCTCAGCTTGCAAGACTGCCCTTGTAAACGATCCGTTCCCGTTCCCGTTCCCGTGCCCCGCGTCTTCTAGGTTTCCATGTTCTATCTCAGCCGGGACTGTGACTTGTTGTGATATCTGGTTCCCACGACGACTACTAACGCTTAATTGAACAGAGATCACCAGATTCTGTCTAATGACATTTGGGGGGAGCGGGTATGAGATGGCCCGAAGGAGCTAGAGTTGGATAGAGGTCGTCAAGCCATTTTACCTTCTATGATGGAAGCTGCGTGTATTCGATACCTAGTCCGATGGTCGCTGTCAAGCCTTGAGTTGAGGTATTTTCTACGCTATTTGGCAAGCACACACACTTTCATCTCCCAGAGGCAGTCAACTCTTCTCTTGTTGCCGGGTTTTGATACATGCAGATACTGCCGGGGAATAAGCACGAGATAATTCTCGAGGTCTAAGACAACTTGAACGAACGAACCCATAAGACGACATCGAGGTATCATTTTCAGACTCTGCCGATGTGATGCCCCTCCAGCCCTGCTCTTGAAGACCCTGCGCCTTAGCTCTGTGCATCATCCCAGACCTTGGCTCGAATAGGCATCGCCAGAACTCTCACCGCCTCCAGCTCCCGTCCCTACGCCTACGCCATGCCATGCCATGCCATGCGCCGAAACCTCGTTCAAAAAAAGCCCGCAGATTCGATGGGATTCATGCCACTTGCTTCGTATGGGTCGGGATTGACGACGACGCCAGCGACGTGTACGTACGTGGGCCGTCGAACGACTTGATGGAGCCGCTTTTCATGCACACTCAGACTACCTACATACATGTCCTGTCTGTACTGTAGAGACAGACCACAGAGTACTAATAAGTGAGGTTCGTGGTGGATGTCACTCCGCAGAAAACAAAAGAATCGTTCTTCCAATCAGCCTAACGCCCCCATGGCGGTCAGACCTGAGAGCAGACGCCATTGTCGACGAAAAGAAAAGGAAAGAGAAAACGATGGAATTAAAACCGTACCGGAGCGTTGAACTGGCCGAGAATCTCTGCCCAAGATGGGAAATGGCCAAGCCGGCAATTAGCGAACGACCCATGTTGGGAATGTTAATTAGTTCCTATCGCCTCGTTAGCCGCAGTAAGTCAGTCATAACCGAAGACACTGCAATGCTATGCTATGCTATGCCATGCATTGGCGACTGATGCAATTCTGTAGGTGAGTGTTCTCGAGAGAGCGCTGGTTCCTGACTATGGTAGCTGCAGCTAAGTCACCCGAGACTAAGTCAACAACCCAAGCCAGAGGTTGTCTCAGCTTTGACTTGACTTGACTTGGTTAAATTTAGTACGATGTATCTTTAAAGAATGAAAGAATGTCAGTTCACGCATTCTAGGGCAGGGTACTCTTGGACCTGTTGTCTGCAGGACGGGCCGTGTTTCCATGTCTCTCCCGTTTTAAGAAGCCTTATGACTTTGGTTTTAGGGTCTAGTGCGGCTAGATATAGATACTACGTACTGATTATCCGTAACAGGTACTAAGATACATGGATAGATCCATCTCGAGGTTCCCCGTTGAGAGCAGACTGAAGAATCTATTGTCAGATAACGATTCACTTGCCTCACGGGATGACCGTATTTGAACACACATATATGATCATAATTATACTACATGGTATCCGTAATACCATGGTATGGTAAGTTATGATGAGTGAGTGAGTCGGACAACTGCCGGGATTGGGCCGTGGAGTTGGTCTCGGAGAAGAAAGGTGAAAAGCGATGACTAGCTGTTGTCTCCAATTATTGAAAAGTGAGGCAGATCATTTTTAGTCTTGAGATTTCGATTTACCATTTACTTGCCAATACGGATAATGTACGTAGCGTATAAGACGAGTTCCATTCTGCTTTGATCTTTTTCAAGAGAGTGTCCGTGCTCGTTATTGTTTTGTTTTTTTAGAGAGGATTCATTAACGAACTCGTTGCAACACAAACTTATATCGGATGGAGTCAATTCAATTTGAGCCCCAGGATAATAACGACCGTGCTCATGATTTCAGTCTCTTTTGCCTTGGCCTCCCTCATCTTCGGACCACACTCTCTCGTTCTGGCAGGTGGTTCCTCCGGGTCTCGGAAGCAGACAGCCCTGTAGAGCCGGACAAGCGCCTCGATATGGAGATGGATAACCTCCGAGCCTCCATAGCTGAGGGGACTGTAACTGCGACTGTAACTGCAACTGTAACTATAACTGGAACAGGAACTGTATCCATTCGTTACCAGAGATTGATGATACTTGGTTGATTCATCTCTATACTACCTATAACAGATATAATCAGAAGCAATTCTAGACAGATGCTCGGTTACATGAGCAATAAAGAAGCTGCGCACGGTTAACAATATTAACTCAATGAATCAAGTTAATTAATCCGTTGATCAATTGCAACTGAACCTTGTCTCTACATACATTAATTAGATGGCATGATATGTTGGATCGCTCTCACAAAGCAAAGACTCCCCGCGCACTAGCAAGCTTTAACTAAACGTTAGTAGATTAGCAGATTAGGTACTAACTAAAACTCACCTGGATGTCTACACCTACCAACATGTACAGTGAAGCGACACTTGTCTCGTCTTTATGGAGATAAAGAAAAAAAAATCAGTCTTAATAGCAAGTAAAAGCCGGGACTAATTTTTCCATCCCACGTTATTATCAAGCAACATCCAGATCTTCCCATCTTTTTGTCTGTCTCCCGTCGTCTTCTCTCCTCGGTTCTGATGGTCTAGACCTCCTCTCTCTGTACACTCACTGTAACAGTGCCCCATCAGCCACCCAACCCTTCCAATCTGTCCCCGCCTTCAGGGCTACTATACGGTGCAGGTACAGTATATTTTTAACTCCGTCAGCCACCATTCGGTTTAGCCTCAACTCACCTGCCCATCGTCTCAACTCTCAACTCGACTCAACTCAAACTCACCCAACGCAATCATTTGTTACTCATCATCTTACTGTCGCTCCCGCTCACCCAAGCGCAAAGTGCATCTCAGCGCAGCCAACCAACAAAAGAGGCAGAGTTATAAGCAGGCAAAACCCTGTGAGACGGAGGGTTATTCAACTACCTAAATTGTTCCCTTTTCCGATACGCGCGGGCGCCTATTCGCTTCTCACCTCGTGCATGCATTAGAAGCGCAGTGCACATCCGCTTCCGTGCTTCCTGCTTGCTCGCTCTGCTCCGCTTGTCGTCGGATTCACAGGCTTTCCCGGTTCAACGACAAAGGCCAAGTCAAGGGGGATAGGGAAAAGGAAAACGGAACGGAAACGAAACGGCAGAACCTAGTAGCAGCGGCATCTGTGAGGCGCAGACCTAAACATCTTCATTCTCTTCTCGACCATTTCAACTTTCTCTTCCTTGGATATCAGAACTTCTCATAAAGCCCAACCATCGATTCTTTATCTTCCAGGAGGAGAGCTTTGGCGACAAGCTTATTCAGATCACTACTCTATCTATCTCTGGACTCCTTCTCCTCGGTCACTCCGGATGGAATAACTATCGCCAGTCCTATCCTTGACAATCATCATGTACGCCTTTGGATGTCTCATCAAGATAAATTTATCGACATCGCTACTGTTACAATCACCAATACCAACAACTTCTAATCATTAGCCTCTACCGACCATCATCTACCCAAACGATACTCATCCACACTCATCATCCTATCCTCCTTTCCTACACCAAACGAGAGGGATCCGAAAGCTCTCTACAGCACCCAGCCACATCCTACAAAGATGCGTACAACTCAACTTCTCACCATATCCGTCCCTGTACCGGGTACTCTCCCTCCCGGCGCTGTGGTAGCTGCCCTGCAGGCCGTTGATCCATTCGTTGCCCATCATCGGACTGTGACCAAGTTGGACGAAGTTCCAGCAGATCCCGCAGACACTGCCGAAGACCCTTTCTTCGGGCCCTTTGACGACACTTTCCGCGCCTTTGAGATGCAGGAGCTTGTCAACCTTGCTCCCGGTCTAGCCAAAACGATTACCTACAGAGCCATTTTCCAAGTTATCCCCGATGGTCTTCGCTCAAGGGCCAAAGCCCCGGTGGGCGTTGTTGTCCGAGCTCAGTGGCAAGTGCGCCAGCAGCAGCGCGGCCGATCAGCTACTGGACCAATATCGCCGGCAGGTTCGGATAGTACGGCATCAGGCAGTACGGCGACGGTTGAAGGGGACGAGTTTGAACTCCACGAACAAGTTCTGCTCGAAGCCAATTCACTCCTGATGCCCTTCATCACAGAGTCGTGTGTAACGGTTCATCGTGAGATTTGCGAGAACTTCATGGCAGCAACATTCAAAGAGTACTTTGGAACATTGCCAATGCATCATCACTTGTCCTAAGACGAATCCGATCAACTCGGGGATTATATCACGACATGCTGCGAATCACGAGGGCACGACCGGGCTCAATGGGAAGTGAATCAAGGAAATGGTTAAGGGAGCTGTTGCACGGCGTTGGTACTGTCATTATTGGGTTCGGAGTCATGTTCACATTTCTTTTTTCCTGGGTCACTAATCTATTAAGATATCAAAAGAGAGGGGTGATCGGTTATAGTATTTGGTCAGAGGAAATCTAGACGTCAGTATCTGCTCATGCATGATTTGCATAGATGCTAGTAAATTATTAGCACATTTTCCAAATCTCCATGCATCCCTCCGGGATCTGTTATATGGAAGGTCAAAGCCATCCGCATTAAAACTGCATCTACATCTCATGATTTTGGACTGAATCGAGTGGACTGAAGCCAGGTTTATGAACTAACCGATTATTCTCGCTCGTTTATTTCCTGAAGAAAGTATAAAAACAGACTCGTATTGGTATCTATGCGCGTACCGTCTATGCCCAACCTCCCGAAGTATACAAAAGTAGTCATCAAAATTCGCTGATGTGGCCGCAGTATACAGTTTCCACATGCCATCTAGAGCTGCCCATAGGATATTCGCCATCCAAAACCTGGAACCCCATGAAATAGGGACAAAATAGAGATAGAAGAAAAGACCAAACGCTGCTAACAAAGGATTTCAAAATGTGTCGTAAGTGCTCTGCGAAGAGAGGACATTGATCGCGTTACAGGGTATTCATCCCTCCATCAGTGAGCCCACATCATCGGCCACCAAAATCACTGGCATATCCCATCTCACCGAACCCTTGACCCATGCCACCCTCGCCAAACCCTGTTCCAGGGCCGCTCACGTATCCGCCGTCTTCATTTTCGTCGTAGTCACTGGCATCAAACGATGAGCGTCCACTGACTTCGTCCTCCATGCCGGAATTTACATCAGGAGTTGACCAATTCAATTGGGCCAGTGCAGGGTACTGCGCCAGAAGAGCTGCTGGGAGCATGGGGTTGCCTGAAGGATCCATAGGATAGACGGGGCCATCCATTGGCATACTGGATGCGGCCGCCATGCTCTGTGCCATATTTTGCTGCATTCTCTGCTCTTGCCAGAGTCGTTGTCGTTCCATCATTTCTTCGTCCAACAGAGGCTTGATGCAGATACGGCCTGCCTCGGATCTAAAATGACGACCCAAGGCATCGGCACGGGCAAACCTCCTGCCGCAGCCCCATTGGCCTCCCACCTTGAGATCGCCCTTGCAAACAAACTTCTTCTCTCCAGAGTGCAGACTCTCGTGACGCTTGCGGTCGTGTTGTCTGGCGAATGCTTTTCCACAAACAGTGCATACGAAAGGACGCTCATCGGTGTGTGTTCTTAGATGCGAGCGCAGGTTGTAAGCACGGGTGAATCGCTTGGGGCATAGTGTACACTGGAAAGTGGCAGGATGCTTCTGAACTCGCTTGGCAGCCCCGTTGTCCTGGTTATTCTGGTACTCAGGGTCTGCCAGTCGCAGGGCAATGACGTTGTTGGGTACCGCCGATGTGGACTGTCTTCTTCGGGAGGGCGAAGTGCCCGCTTGCCTATCAAGAGGCGACAGAGACCTAGAGTCTGGGCGTGCTAACAAGTCGGCACCTAGAGAAGGCGACATCATGTTCGCATTGTTTTGGCGACCCATCATGCCGCCGCCTTGGTGGAAAGGGTCTGTCACGGCACGAGGACGGGATCTTGGACGACCTGAGACGTGTTAAACAATTTCAACAAATAGATGTTCAATATCGACATACCTCTGTCTGGGGGGGTCAAAGAATCTTGATCCATACGCGATTTGGGTTGATCAAAAGCGCCTTGCTTAGCATTAGTGGGTGCGAAATCAATGTTGATGGCGGGAGGTGCCATTGACGACAAATCGGCACCTGATGGCTGAAGGCTAGGGAAAGCCTCAACGGGCGCATTGACATCGGGGTAGGTAGAGGGAATCCCGTATGGGTTGTGAGGAGCTGCCAAACCAAAGCTGTTTTGATTCAGCTGGTTCAGGTCGGGCATCTGCTGAGGAACAATGCGAGGGCTAATGGCGGGACTATGGGACGGACTACGGCCCTGGTGTCCAGGGCTACCACCGACCTGAGGATCGGAGAGACTAAAGTTACCAATGCTCAACACTTCCTGGTATAAACCGCCATCTGAAGGGCGATGGGCAGGTGAATGCCCGCCAATATCAGTTTCAAAAGACTCGGCGCTAACAAGATTGGGTGATGGTGCAACGGATGAGACGTCTGAGTATTCCGATGGTGTGCGACGGTGGCCCTGGAACTGAGGTCGGTTCCAGTCTGCTATTTGGTTTGGGAGAAGAGCATCTGCAGGTCCAAGAGAAGCATGTCGCGAGTGACTGGGCGGAGATGAGAACTGATGCTGGTTAAATGCGGGTGACTGGTGAGCAGAACCAGGCTGTTGAGCATCATGCTGGAACAAGTGAGGAGGGGTGGGCGAGTGATGCCCTTGCGCCGCCATGGTATTCATATCGTTGGGGTTCAAAGTAGACTGGTCAAACAGCGGAGCGTTGAACTGGTCGCTCTGGCCACTGGTACTCGGGAAGAGAGAGAAATCGTTGTCGTTCAGGTTGGGCGACAGGTAAGCTGCCTGAGACTGGTTGTTGAAGGGCAGCGAGGTGTTACTGTGGTCGAGAATAGCGGGGTCGGATAGATTGGCCTGGCCGAAAGAGTTGGCTTGCTGTTGATGCGCAGGTGGAAGAAATGAAGGCGACTGTTGAGGGCTCAGGAAACCAGAGTTACTGAAGGACTCGTAGGACTGTTGGGCGGACTGATCGAGTGTAAGACCAAGGCCGACGGATGGATCGTTATGTTGATAGGGCGTAGGCGACGGGGAGTGAGAGTGGTTTATATGAGACTGATGATGACCAGTCGAAAGCGACCGGCCGCGAGCCTGAGCTTGTTGATCCATGATGTTGCCGAGTTTAGAAGCAAAGGCAACCCAAACGCAAGCAAAACGAAGCCAAGACGGAACGAAACGACGCGGACGAGGCAGTCAGCCTTCAGGCACCGTGGCGATGCGATGCCGCGCGGGGGGGCTGTGCGCTCACAGGGTGATGCAATGGGCGGGGGAGCGTCCTATCACGACAGCTGACGCGTGGAGGGGGTTGTGAAGCGCGCAGGAAAAGAGCGGGATAGATTTTCAGAAGAGAAATGGAAGAGAAAATGCGACGCAGAAAAGAAGTGGTATGACGAGGCTTTGTTGATGCTGCTGTGGTGTTGAAGTATGGTTGGGCTGGGCTAGGTCGGGTCGGCCGCGCAGATAGATGATGGTGGAGAGAGTAGAGAGAGTTTAGGTACCGAAAGGTGGGATTGGATGTGCGACGGGTATGCTACTAGTAATATTGAGGTGGCTTCTAGTTGGACGTGCTGTAAGGGAACCTTAGGTAAAGGTCCAGGGCGGGTAAAATTAAGGTAATCCAGGTCGGTCAATGCTCCTGGACCTGGGGTGTGTGGTACAGTAGAGTCGGTAAGGCAGTAAACCCCCGCCAAGACATTTGACAATTTACTAGCCCGGTCGATTACCTTTTTTGTGATCTTTTTGTGTTTAAAAAGACGAGTGGATGATAAATGAGTAAGACGGAGAAGAGAGGAGAGAATCTATGAATGGAGATGGCGGGCGGTTAACTAACTGCAGGTCCTATACTAGGTATACCCACCTCCACTGCTGTCCGCTGGAACGGAACCTAGGGTCCTTGTGGCTGGTCCCTTCCATCCATTAGGGTTCGTCCAGAATTCCAATAGAAGCTGGCTCATGCAGATGGGGTCTGTCTGTACCTTACGTACAACATCTACCTAGGTACCTAGTCTAAACGGGCAAGTATTCTAAGAAATGTATGAATGAAATGATGGGCTTGATTACTAACAACACATGCAGTACAGAGTACCTACATCCATATAAGTCGAACAATAGCGCCGAGGCTGTGCAGAGACAGACACGTCGAACAGATGGGGCCTCAAGATACCTCGGGCTGTCGGGTCAGGAACAATATCTATCGAACCAATAAAGTCAAATCAGATCAGCAAGGTCTTGCTAATTTTAAAACGATGTCAGGACCGGATCGTTTCGATCGGTTAAAGCGAGGCAGACTCGCTTCGCTTCATATGGAGGATTAAGACAATCATGATATCGCTAAATGGATGCTACGATGAGCACTCTAAACAATGCATTGGTTCAGTTGAACTGCAACTTTTGATTTTCAACTCGTGTCTAATTCTGATGAGATTTATTTTCTCTTCTTTCAGAAAATATCAGAAACTTTATTGAATCAATGCATCAAACATGGACCCCCGTGGTCCCCATCCCCATACGTAGTCATCCCGCTTGTTTGGGATTGGTGGCCCTAGGTAAATGAGCATCAGCACTATCTAAATACCGAACTTGCCATTTAATTAGCGGCACTTTTGCATGCACAAATGATATTTGTCTACAGTTATGCTTACCTGTGGACGTTGATCTAGAGGAATCATCATAATCACGATTTCTATGTGACTAACAGTTGTTAATCTATACCCAATATGATTATCCATAGGTAACTACAAAGCAGAGGTAGATGGATGTTTTTGTCATTAAAGTTTCCTGCTAACTCTACTAATTATTTAGACCTAACCTACCTAGGGAGAGTTATCTCTATGCTGTGTCAAGAGTGTCAAGTTTCATGTCAGCTGTTTTGTCCTGGTTGTCATCAATTTCTGATGCGCGCTTGTTACTGTCGAATCAGCCTGTCCCATACAAGGGTACATAATGAAGTTGCTTATAGGCGTAACAAATTGAATCACATTGAACCATGCATCTTGATCACCGTCGCAATGAGATAAACTTACATTCCATCAGGTGGCTGGTATGGCAATCAGTCTAACCACATCATACGTATGACATTCGTCAGACCTTATAATAGACACTCACTGTTCCTGGATCGTCCTCTTGCACTGCCTCTGGAAGATGTGATGGCTTCTAGCGCGACTTGAACTTACCACTTACAGTTCATGGAGAGTCTTACACTGCCACCCAGCCTTATACGCGGCCCACGATCCGACCCCCACAATCCAAGGCTGTGTTTTTTGATACAGTACATGATGATGATGATGACAAGATCATATTCGGACTTCAGCTTATACTATGTACGTACCTTTGTTATCTACCCCTGCCCTGATCCTGGTCCTAGTCCCCGTCCCGGTCGGTGACAGCCGAGTTCTTCCTTTGGCGTTTGAAGATCCTCGCAAGGCAGATTTTTGTTTTACCTACAGTAGCAGTTGTAAATGCAACTTGTAAATTCTGACGTTGATTTCTGATGCGGTTCATACTGCAGAGAAGCTTATCTGACCGCGACAAAGATAATAGATTATGTCAGATGGAATAACACGAACTTGTCGGTTCATGGATTTTTCCCTGGTAGTAGTATCATATCCATGTAAGACCGACGCTTCTGGTTCCAAGTCTCGTCATCTCCAGTCCACTCAGTAGAAAACTGAATTTATAACCACTCGAATTTAGCCATTATCATTTTATCCCGATACTCCATAAAATCCATCAAGAGTAGAGTTTCCCTGCTTAAAACGCCAATAAATACCAACACTTCTAAGAAACCCAAGCACAAACTCCCTTGTCCCTTATGCAGTTTTAACGCCATTCCCGAGTGGTATCATATGCAAATGCCAGCTATACACACGGTGCTCATTCTCCTTTTTCCAACTTTGTAGCAAATGATATGACTTTCCAGAAAAGTCTCGAACTGAACCTCGATAGACCTTTGTCTGGTATCTCTAGTTGTAGTACCAGCCATCCTCAGATAACTTCAGCTCGGTCATAACCAGCTGCCTTGAGTGCCGGTTTAGGTGGCTCTCGGTCCTTGAATTCACTGACGAATGGGTTTGGGTCATCATTCTGGTTGAGGTTGCCCAATGTGTGGTTGACTCCCCGGTGCGTTGCCTCATCAGCTCTGATGTAGAGAATCAGGTCCTTCATCGTACGGTGCTCCTGGGGCATCTTCCAATACTGAACTCATTGTTAGTTGTCTGTATTACTGATCCATGCGTGTTGTCAATACATACCTGAATAGCAATATCAGGAATCTCGAACTTGGGGTCACTCCACTTGGGCAAGTTGCCATCCTCGATCTCTTTGATACAGCGAGTGTAGGTGTGGACAGCCTCTTCCTCGAGGTAACCAACAAAACGGTGGAC
Organism: Fusarium flagelliforme; assembly: GCF_020744385.1. NCBI lineage: Eukaryota > Fungi > Ascomycota > Sordariomycetes > Hypocreales > Nectriaceae > Fusarium > Fusarium flagelliforme. The sequence continues at coordinate 4,263,002 of NW_025763503.1, forward strand.
AATCTTGGGCGAGATGAGGTATGAGACGAACAGGCTGTTGAAGAAGACGCCCTGGGCGCCGATGATCATCATCTTCATGAACCAACCAGGTTCGCACATCTTCATGAATGTCAAGAGGTGCATTCTCTCGTTGTAGCTCTCCTCGAGGAGAGTTTCGATCCAGCCGTTGTCACGCTTCATGCGTCTTAGACTGCCGAGATGTCGCAGCATGCCACCGACCATGCCTGGGACACCAGCAACGCTTTCTAAGAAGATGAATCGGATCAACTGGTTCATGTTAGATAACTTCAGGTATCGAGTATGATATACAACTTACCCATTGTGCCTCGGTGAGTGGCTTCTGAGCTTCAATAGCTGTAGTTGGCTTCTTCTTGTCCGACTTCTGATCCCGGTCCATGCCTGTTGCCTTGTCCATACAGTATCTGGCAACACGGACAATCTTCCATGCCGTCCGGTCGCCCAGAGTCTTTGGTTCTCGGTGGGCAGGCTCAACGGCTACCATTTCTTGGTATGTGTAGCCTTCGTGTGGCCATGCTGGTCTGGTTGTTTGAATGTGCGGTGTCTCCTTGACAGGGAAGAAGTCACGAAGCTGGTTGTTGGGTGTCGAAGAGAAGAGTCGGTGCTGCTGGGATGCAAAGTAGCCGACCCGAAGGATAGCAGGAGTCTTTGAGAGGGATGATGAGGATGATACTGTTCGAACAAGACCAAGAGCTGCAGCTTTTGCTGCCTGTCTCGAAGCTTGGTTATGATGAAGCTGGGTTGACAACATTAGGAAGAGTAAGACTTCAGACTGGTTGTGTGTAAGAATGTATTATTCTGGATGATAGAGATGAATGTTTGATACACAAGATGTCATGATATATAAAACTTCCTTTCTACTTGAGAAGATACTGCCAGGCCTTTATATACCTAGATAGATATCCTATGGAAACCCTCGGAGAAGCATTGGCCGCATGTCAGACGCCATTCTCACCTCGACCCGAGCTAAAGCAAGTAGATTATACATTTGTGCCACCTATGGACAGTATTACTGACCCGTATGCATTCGGCTGAAAAATTGCTGACGGAGAAGGTTACAAAGACTTACGAAGACAGACCGGGTAAAGAAGATGAGGCGCCCCAAGGTGAGGACTAGGAAATAGAGAGTGCGGCGTATGCGGCACACCTTGTCCGCCCGCTAACTTGGTAACTAAAACTAAAATTTTGGGTCTAACCAAACCAAGCACGACAGACGAGCCGCTGTAATTGGAAGCGCTAGAAAGACGTTCCCGAGAACCTAAATCGGGATCTTCTTTGCGGCTCAAAAAGTTGCGGCTGCCACGTGAGTCAAAATCCATCGGGAGGACTCGGATCTCAGCACTTGGACGACGAGGAAGTCTTGGGAATCACTCATAATCTGACATCAACGACAGTACAGTATCTCAAAACATGTCCATGGCACGTGCTGTAAACGGGCCTATTCTTTGCTGTCATGAATTTTCTAGATCCCGACTCGACTCGGATATTGATGGATGAGAACACATCGGGATTTCTCGATATTCAAGACCCAAGCTTCACTTTCGATAAGGGGTTTCTCGGGATACTGAGGTGAATCAGCGGGACTGTAATGGTCATCTGTTTTGTATATCCTCGTACAACTGGAGACCGCAAATATTCAGATCCTACCTGACTTGCACCTTTGGTTCCTGATCATATGCAGCAGGGACTGACATTAATAGTGAAGTTGTTCTCTTATGAAACAGTAAGATAATGAACATACGGTTTATGACTCTGATATCTACGCTTATGAATTTTGATCAAGAAGTATAGTACAGTTTGAATTCCTGGTTATGATTGCTGCGTGGCACATATGACAAGATTTCCACTGAGAAATGACGACGAGGTACATTTTAGGAACAGCCACAAACAGGGAGCAAATACAATTTGATTCCATATCAATGATCCGATGAATACCAAGGGACGTACTTTGCATTGGGGCAGAGGTCGTGACTACTATCCAATGAGTTCTTGGTACAGGGTAAGTAAATGCGAGACCTGTCCCATGCTTTCGGCTCTTCAGACATCGAATCGAAATTGGACGCCAAAATAATAGGAAGAATAGCCCCAGTGAGTGAGTGAGCAAGTAACTTACATGTAGAAGAGTTAAATAGATTCATTATAATAGTACAAGAAGCAAGGATCCTCGAAATCTTTGACAGCTTACTCAGAAGTTTTCACTTTACCGTGCAGTAAACGAATGGATATTAAAGGAAAGGGCCATGGAAAGGACAAAAGTATAAGTTGGTACCAAGCCACATGTCTTGATTATCCTAGCAAATATTTAAAAGATGGCCAGTAATGTCGCTGAATTACATGCCCAGTCCGGTACTCAGGTACTCACTGTATGATAGCTGACGTCAATGCTCAGCCTGATGGAAAATTAAAAAAATACCGCCAAATTTTAAGGCTAAAGAAAAAAAAAAACTGCCCCTCCTTGACTGACACTGATTTACCCCTCCATCGGGTTTCTGTGAACTTTTGTGCCTGACGAGATACATAGATACTACAGTGTATACACTTTTAGGTGTCATGCTATAACAGTTAATTACTATAGTACCTGGTCAGCGTGAATATGGATGTATATGTACTAACCCAAAACTAATCTGAGTGTCTGCGTAGAACCCTGTTTCGTTCGTTGTCTATTCCTTTGTTCCCTTCCATTCCAAGATCCATCCATCGACCCGTTTTGTACCGTAGCCAGTCCAGCATCAAACACCCACCCACACCTACTACCTAACCTGCCTACAGGCGCACAACCTTGGGCACCACACAAAACTTAACTTCCATTTCCCTCTACCACATTCGTACGCCCTGAACTTCAACCACTACCAACAACTTCACTCCCGCAAAATCACGGCCAAAGACCAACCGACCGACCGCCATCATGCCTCCTAAGAAGTGGGGTACGTAAATCTCCTTGTCTAGATTATCATCATGTCTTATCGAAACATGGACTTTTGCGGGGTCTCTTGTCTTGACCATGACAGGCCCTTACCCGACAAGCAACAACATCTTTGCTAACAAGGCGCTTCTACAGACGAAGAAGACAGCGATGACAGCTCTTCCTCCGGCTCTCCTGCCGTTGGTGCCGCCGCCGTTGCCGCCCGCCGCAAGTTTGACGATGAAGAGGATGATGGAGATGTAAGTCTTGGTCTTGTTTGACATTGTCTCGTTTGGCTTGTTACCTCATAAAGCTCGCCGTACACTCCCTTTCTCGACTGACACAGATTCTTCTCCAGGTTCTAGACTCGTGGGATGCCGACGACTCCGATGCTGAACGTGAGAAGGAGCGCAAGGCCGAGGAGGCTAAGAAGAAGGCCGCTGCCGCCGCCGCTGCTGCCAAGAAGCCCAAGGGTCAGCGAATCGCCGAGCATCAAGCTGAGCGTGCTCAGCAAAAGGCTGAAGCCGATGACCATGAGGAATACGAGGAGACCGAGTCCGAAAAGCGCGAGCGACTTCGACGTACTGAGCAAGAGGCCGATCTTGCTCATGCTGCCGATATGTTCGGAGATATTGGAATCAGCGCCGGCCGTGCCAAGTCTCGCCCTGCTACCGTTGTTGTCGATGCCAACGACCCTACCAAGACCGTCGACATCTCCAAGCTGCCTCTGTTCCAGCCCAAGACCAAGGCTCAGTTCGAGACCCTCCGCGCCAGCATCACCCCCCTCATCTCGGCCAACGCAAAGAACCCCCACTACTTCCTATTCCTCCAGGACTTCACCAAGGCCCTTGCCAAGGAGATGAACAGCGAACAGATCAAGAAACTTGCCAGCACCATGACCGCCCTGGGCAACGAGAAGATGAGAGAGGAGAAGGCCGCCGACAAGGGCGGCAAGAAGACAAAGGCTGCCAAGACAAAGACTTCCCTCGTCACTGGCCGTGCTAACGTCGCGGACACCACTACTTATGACGACAACGATGACTTTGGAGAGTGAGTAACTGCACATCATGTCGAATAACTCGCTAAGCTGACATTTTCTCCAGTGATGACTTTATGTGAAATGTTTCTCGATAACACAAAAACGAGATCTCTCGCCCCTATCCGACCCGCCGCGCCCAGCTTCGATTTGTGTACTCCCACTCCAGTCCAACTGCTTGCCAACCGGCATGCCATCGACGCAGACGCGACGATAATAGTCGCACGGCGTCGCCTTGAAACACTCTCAATTATTCGAACAGGACAGGGCAGACGCAATAGAGTTTGAGGGCGTGCTCCAGGAGAGGGAGGGAAAGGCAGCATGCATATAAAAGTGGTTGTTGCGCAAAAGATTGAAGAGCGTTTGAGATTATGTACAGGAAGATGGCGAAGCACTGTCGTGCCAGCACTTTTCATGCGCTTCGGGTATTAGAGATCTACACAAGGACTTAGCGTTAGTAGATGAGAATTTGTTTGCTTCAAAAGACTTTTTGCTACATGGATATATCAAGTCTGATGAGTGTTCTGTTTCACGGCGATGGGGTAGTCAAAAGCTGGAATAGCATTCGTATCAGTCACACCCGAATAGAGGGCAATGCCAAGATAGTGAAAATAGCTCATATATCATGTATATCTGTCTGTAAGAGAATATTTAGACTACTTCGTCTTCTGTGAACATTACCAATCCAGCAAGGGTATCTCGGCCACCTGCCCATCATTTTGCTCCCTGGAAACATTAAGGAGTTGAGTAGAATCATGGACGAAATCTTGTCATGGATATATAAAATCCCATGAACGCCGGTAACATTCAATCGTGTCGTGAAATAAACCCCCAAACGCCTCTGTTGCCTTTACAAATGTCGTTGTCTTGTAACAACGTCCATAAAAATACAAGTTGCACATTATCGTTGATCAGATCGTATACTCGAAGGATTCGCGAGCAACTGAGATTGAAGAACAGCGGCTCGTCTGTGGCAGTTATACCACGTTACCCGCCATGCCCATGAAGAGGGCGTGGACAGCGACAGACAAGGTCCAAAAGCCAACCTTCTTGAACCGTCTCACACGGCTCTGCTGGTTTTCAACATCATTTGCGAACGCATCGTATGTCTCTGCTGACATGTCATTCATAAGACCACAGTCAAAGATAGACCAGCTGCCATCGAAATCGCTAGCCCGCTTCACAATACGGCAATTGATCGGAATATACGTTTTCTTGGCGTTAATATAGGCAACGATAGGCCGAACCAGCGCCTGGTTGACATAGGACATGTCCTTGGTGAAGAGAGGCACAGCGGCCTTGACGTCGTTCATGGAAATCCGAAGATCCATGATGAGGTATCGTCGGTCGTCCTCGCTCATCTGTGGCTCGTCGGTAGGCTCCTCGTCGTCGGCGTCAACAGTTGAGTCTGAAAGATGTCCCGATGTAAGGAGGGCGGGCCCCTGCTCTTGTATATTGCGAATGAAGCGGTGCCTGTTTGTGTCGACGATCTCTTCAAGCTGGTCATAGAAATCGGCCATGACCTTGGTAATACTCTCGTCGGTGTCAGCGGGGAACATAACGTCGGCGACAATGTCAACGTTTCCCTCATAGATCCAACCAAACGGTCCCTCTACACCACGATTGAGGTGATCAATCTTCAATCCATCAATACGGAGTCGGCTGAACTTCTTCCAAGCCTTAGGATCGCCGAAGCCAACCGAAGCTTCTGGATCACCATTACCACTGGGCACCACGCCATGGACTTGCCGGGGATGGATCGTGAACAGTGAGCCATCGAAAGACCCTGACATATGGTTGGCTGAAAGGAAGTCGTAGAAGAGCCACTGTTTTCGGAGTTGAGGTAACTCGCAAGAGAATATGCTGATAGAGAATGGTCGGAAACCGCCCGGCTGATGGACGGTGAGTAGCAGGTCCTCCATCTTGAACTTTTCGATCTCAAAGTCTCCAGGTTGGTGCTTATGGCGGTACGATAGGGGGTCGACCTCTTCGACCGGCCAGGTCACCGATGTTCTGTCAATGACACCGCGAACGCCTTTTATCTCAACATCCTTGAGCAAACCCTTGCCATTCCACCAGTTCAAGAACGAAAGCGTGACGTTAACGGTCGATAGCGTAACATCGAATTGAGTATAGTTGCCGTCGTCCTCAACTTCAGGCGCCTCTGCTTTCCGGCCAGCGGCAGCCTCTGCAGCAGCATCTGATGAGCCCTTACTCACGGACGAAACATTACCTTGCCCCGGTCGTCGGGAGACAAACACATTGCGGAAAGAGATGACATTATCCCGCCACTTGGGGACAATAGCAGACTCGAAGACAACGGTAACGCCGGCGGATTGGGTTAGATAGTCACCTACCCATTGAGCGAGTGTTTCTATTTCTCGTTAGTAAGGGGGCTATTCAACGCAAGAGACCTGCCCAATGCAACAGATGTTCATACCTTGGGCCACAACGGTATTGATAGACAAGATAATTAGCGAGAAGAACGTTGTTGTTCCGACAATAATCCAAGCGAGATGACCAAAAAGGAACCATGATACAAAAGCACCCCATTCATCGATGTTCCATGGCCTCATACTTCTGATTGACACCCATTTTAGACGAATCTTGAGTCGTTGCCAGAAGCCATTAGCAGCCTCAAGCAGTTCGTCCTTTGTAGGCCGATGCGGCATCCGCGGCAGGTGCAGGTACGACATGTAAGAAACTGGCTCAGAGTCTGCTCCTGTAGACCCTTGGTTTCCAGTCTGGCCATCTTTGCTTGCCTCGTTTAGTGACGATGGCTTCACTTTTTTCAAGTTTTCTGTGGTTCTTGCTGGGGTGGGGGGAATATCTGTGATATCCTTGCCACAAGAGCATTTTGGTCCATTTCCACTGCTGCTACCTCTGCCACTGTAAAGCCGACGTTGAAGACGAATCGTTGGCCAAACTATCGAGCCAAATGAGTACAAGACTGAGGACTGTACTGTAAAAGAGGTTGTGCGCCCGGGGAAAAGTTTCCGAGGCTTGGTGGTATGGCGCAATAGCGATAGCGGCGTTATGGGCACATCATTGTCAGTGGATTGCTTCAAATTCTGATATTGTCGCTGGGTGTGATTTAGTCGAACGTTGGAGGGAACAATAGGCGTCATTAACAGTGGCCATCTTGGACTAGTTTCTGCGACAGTACGTCGGGATATCGAAGCGAATATTGCCGGAGGAGAATTGGATGCGATCCCCAAGCAGCGCCCGATTACAGAAGAGGGGATACCCTTGGCCATCATTCCAACATCATGGTGCCTGGCTGAAGAACAAAAAGACACGAACAGCTTGGAAATGGCGAGAAAAGAGTAAGTAAGTAAGTAAGCAAGCAAGCAAGCAAGAAAAGCTTGAGGTTGGAAGAGTTGGAGTCGAAGGCAGGAAGAAGGACGAAGACGGGTAGGTAGTGAGCAACAGATTCCGTCACTGCCCTGTGAATGTGAATGCTAGACTAGACTAATTCATGCTAACCTAACCAAACTGAACCTTTCCATGCTTCTGGTCCGGGCAGGAAAAGTCACTCCATGACGCGCCTAGCCGATGGCAAGCAGCGAGCCAATCGATAAGCTCTGATAAGCCACACAAATTTTTGTTCGGTGCGGTCGAAAGTCGAGAGCGCCCCCCACCAACAAGTCCTTCGATACCCTTGAAAGTGCGGTTGACCTCGTTGATTTTTTTTTGTGACAGAACTTTAAGGGTCTTCGTGAAGAACATCTCTTGCATTTCCAACCCGTAAATATTCACGGGATATCTCTCAGATAAAATAAAAAATGCCTGCGCCTACCGCACTGAAAAAGGCTGAGGAAGCCCCGCTCGACAACAATGTCCAGCTCCCAGTCCAAGGTAAGAAAAAAATTCTGAACTGGATCATGATCGCCGCCTCTAACTTGGGATCTAGACACCGATGAGGACTTCCTGTTAGACGCGCCTGTTGATTCATCTGCCGATGCGAATGTCCTCGTGCCCGTGGAGGAGAGCAACGAAGATGGTATGCAAATTGATGAGGAGGGACGACCTCGATTTGCGCCCGCCAGAGACATCGTGAGGACCCTCGCGCTATCATATGTTCTTCATGTTTTTAACATCTTTCCTAGGATCCTGTTACCAGAGTCGAGACGCGCAAGATTCCTATTCCTCCTCACCGAATGACACCTCTGAAGCAATCATGGACCTCTATCTACCCGCCTCTGGTTGAGCACCTCAAGCTGCAATGCCGAATGAACATTAAGCGAAAGACAGTCGAGTTGAGGTCATCAAAGCACACTACCGAGTCCGGAGCGCTGCAGAAGGGAGAGGATTTCGTCAAGGCTTTCACCCTAGGCTTTGATGTGGACGATGCCATCGCGCTGCTACGACTTGACGACCTTTACATCCAGAGCTTTGAGATCAAGGATGTACGAACGATGCATGGTGACAGCCAAGCCCGTGCGATTGGACGAATTGCTGGAAAGGACGGAAAGACAAAGTTTGCCATCGAGAATGCCAGCAGAACACGTATTATTCTGGCCGACAGCAAGATTCACATCCTGGGTGGATTCAAAAACATTCACCTTGCTCGCGAGTCGGTCGTGAGTCTGATTCTCGGAAAGCCACCCGGCAAGGTGTACGGCAACCTCCGAACGGTTGCGGCGAGAATGAAGGAACGTTTCTAAAAGACAAAATCTGGCGAAGGACTACAAACGGCGTTTCGGGTGGGCAGCATTATGATCTTGAATTATGTGAACCAGGGTTACTCAGTCAAATGGAAGGATGGCATAGTATGTCGATAACGATAAAGATAGATATGAATTCGATTTGTCGCTTCGTGGATACCCACCATACAAAACCCACGGGCCAACAACGCATGATTCTGTCGGGCTAATTGCAGATGCTGCCATCTGCAGTCAGATCATGTTTGATACACCGTAGCAAGACCGTGCTCTTGGAGTATCAAACCACATCTTCGGCGGTACAGTACAAGCGATCAAACGTCCATCGTCCACCTATAGACGAGGGGGTGGGACAGCTCGGGTCTATTGTTGGCCCGCAATGCAGCTTCTCATGAGATGCTGATAGGCACGGACTCAGATCATTCCATCTGCATCCATGTTTATCAGAACATATCACCTTCATCGGCCGACTTTGATCGTTTGACCGACAATCGAGCGCGGCATTTAGGACATCATTTACTCGAAGGAAGCCTGGACATACTCTCAGCCTGTGAGAGCAAATAATTGCAGTCCAATTAGACTAGGCTACCCAGGGCAGGACTGCCAGGTAGGCGCTTGGTGATTTTGCCTTGCCGTCATATACCTTGTTAATAGGTACTACATGCAGCCTTCCGGGACTGCGGAGGCATTGTGTCGTTCTCGTTGTTGTACCTTGTTGACTTGGCTCCCGATCGAGAAGAGGACTGTCCAACCGGAAGACGTCCTCGAGCCGGCACGGCGAGCCTGGGGTTACGATGCGGCACGACGGGCAAGATGAGCCCGCAGCGCCGGGAATCAACGGGAGCGAAGCGTGGTCTAGAGGAAACTTGTATGTAATTGAGTTCGGTACGTGGAGATGATACTACGCATAACAACTTGGAACAGCAATTTAGAGTGACTGAGCGGACTGTAAAACACGATATGTGCGTGGAGACACAAATGATGGTGTTTAGACGAGTTACAGTGGGCTGTGATCATCATGATACAAATTGTCTTTCGTTGCCTGTCTCGGTCTCGGTGCGGCCCTGCGTCGGCGGGCGTGAAATTTGCTAAGACGGTAGAGGGTGATTTTCCATATCGATATCCATTCCATGGTCTATGACTCCCAATGGATGCTCGATAGTAAAACCATGCCATTCTGTGTCTGGTCTAACCTGGCCTACCAGTCCGATGCTAAATCAGGACCCTGGACATTATATCTTGTCTGTCGTTTACTGTAAAGTAAAGGTAATATGGATCTCAAGGTGAGCGGCGAACCATTAAGGTGGCTTCTGGCAAGGTGGGCGTGGGATGGGCTGGATCTAGGCGATGGAACCAGTCCAGGGGGAGGGGAGAATTGGACCTGGACCCCTCTTCTAGGCTCTGGTTGAATTGGTCAAGGGTGAGATTTTGTGAGATCATTTTCACCCCTCCAACGTCAATCAATGCCCCACCTCGCAGGTAATTTGTAAATTTTGGTGAGAGACATCCATGGAGGACATCCAAGTTGAGATGGGAGGGCGACTTCCTTACGTAGGAGGTAGGCAGGTACATGGTTGATGTTCTTTTTTCTCTCGTGTCGACCGCTGACTGGGTTAGAGAGAAGAGGTACTGTACCTAGAGAGTTTGCCAGTAGCGATCGACAGATTTCCTCTGCCTTCCAGGAACTATCTATTCATAAATAAACACTTTGTCCTCCCCTCCTGTAGCCTTCCTTTTTTCTTCCTCTTCTATTCTCATCTTCATTCCATTATCCTCTATCATCACATACTTTACTCGCCTACCAGACTGGTTTCTGCTGGCTTCAATCGTGTCTGATACATAAACACTTTACCTAAGGTAAGTTTCAATCTGGATGATAAAACAGTCACGGCTGTTATCAATGCCCCTCACCTCCCCTTCACCTCCATTTTAAGCATCTATGCCCATCAATTGGATAGCATGGGTAGTACAGCACAGCACGTTGGAGCAGAGCAATGCAAAGCAAAACAACCTTAGCTTCGAGCTCCCCCCCTCCCCCTCCAACCCCTCCTCCACCTTTACCTACCACCCCTCCCTCACCGATTGGAAGAAAACCCCCACCAAAAATTCCTAGGAGCTGGTTCGACTTGGCTTGGTTTGGTTTGTTGTGATGAGCAACAATAACCAGTCAGCCGCTGCGCAATGTTGAGGCATATTCCAGCTGGGTACCTACTTGGTTACTGTAGGTACTGACTGGGTGACGCGCACTGGCATTGACTTTGGCGCTGGCACTGCTTTGCCCAGCATTGCACTACTCTGCTCTGCACTGCTCAGCTCATCATGGATGGATGGATGCTTGCTACCTTACTTGGGCATTGCCCGTTGAAGCGCCGGCCGTCCCATCGGTAGAACCTTCTACGCACTGGCTACTATATAATTTCTTCCTCTTCTCCTTCTCCTCTTTTTTCTCTCTTTCTCACCTTCATCCTTTACCTTTTATTCTTAAAGGCAAACTACTAATTCATCAACCCACTTAGAAAAACATCACACTAAGTCAACATGGCTGTCAAGAAGGTCTTCGCCCGCTCCGTCTACGATTCCCGTGGAAACCCCACTGTCGAGGTTGACGTCGTCACCGAGACTGGCCTCCACCGTGCCATCGTTCCCTCTGGCGCCTCTACCGGTTCGTCTCGACCGTACTCGTCAACTCTCCCAATGCAATCGCTAAATTCATGATAATATAGGCCAGCACGAGGCTTGCGAGCTCCGAGATGGTGACAAGTCCAAGTGGAACGGCAAGGGTGTCACCAAGGCCGTCGAGAACGTCAACAAGGTCATTGCTCCCGCTCTGATTGAGAAGAACCTCGATGTCAAGGACCAGTCCGCTGTCGATGCCTTCCTCAACGAGCTCGATGGTACCAGCAACAAGACCAAGCTTGGTGCCAACGCCATCCTTGGTGTTTCCCTGGCCGTCGCCAAGGCCGGTGCCGCTGAGAAGGTGAGTCTCGAACATACAACACTACGTTCACGCTTTTGAATCATTCCGCTAACATCGTCATAGGGTGTTCCTCTGTACGCTCACGTTTCTGACCTTGCCGGAACCAAGAAGCCTTACGTCCTTCCCGTTCCCTTCATGAACGTCCTCAACGGTGGTTCCCACGCTGGTGGCCGCCTCGCCTTCCAGGAGTTCATGATCGTCCCCACGTATGTGCCTTGAAATTCCCATCCATCATTAGAGGTGACTAACAGGGCCACAGTGATGCTCCTTCTTTCACCGAGGCTCTCCGCCAGGGTGCTGAGGTCTACCAGGCCCTCAAGGGTCTCGCCAAGAAGCGATACGGCCAGTCCGCTGGCAACGTCGGTGACGAGGGTGGTGTTGCTCCCGATATCCAGACCGCCGAGGAGGCTCTCGAGCTCATTACCGATGCCATTGAGCAGGCTGGCTACACTGGCCAGATGAAGATCGCCATGGACGTCGCCTCCAGCGAGTTCTACAAGGAGTCTGAGAAGAAGTACGATCTTGACTTCAAGAACCCCGACTCCGACCCTACCAAGTGGATCACCTACGAGGAGCTCGCCAGCATGTACTCTGAGCTCTGCAAGAAGTACCCCATCGTCTCCATCGAGGATCCCTTCGCTGAGGACGACTGGGAGGCCTGGAGCTACTTCTCCAAGACCCAGGACATCCAGGTTGTCGGTGATGACTTGACTGTCACCAACCCTCTCCGCATCAAGAAGGCCATTGAGCTCAAGTCTTGCAACGCTCTCCTCCTTAAGGTCAACCAGATTGGTACTCTGACCGAGTCTATCCAGGCTGCCAAGGACTCCTACGCCGATGGCTGGGGTGTCATGGTCTCTCACCGATCCGGTGAGACTGAGGACGTCACCATTGCTGACATTGCTGTCGGTCTCCGTGCTGGTGAGATCAAGACCGGTGCTCCCGCCCGATCTGAGCGTCTTGCCAAGCTCAACCAGATCCTCCGCATTGAGGAGGAGCTCGGTGACCAGGCTATCTACCCTGGTAAGGACTTCCGCAAGTCTGTTAACCTGTAAATGGGGACAAATGGATATGTGGAACAAAAAAGCCTTGTGATGATAATGATGCCTTGAGGTCTTCAGCCAGGACGCTGGGACCATATACCAGGACGGCAAATTGAAAGTAATAGAGGCAAAAACAGTAAAAGCCAACTGATCAATTAATAAAACTTTGATTGAAGTTCAATGTGTATTGTTCGCTTATGTGACTATATTTTACTTTACTGTGCTTTAAAGAACGATAACGGTTGAATCTGTTGTGGCTCGTGTCATCCATTGCAGCCACAAGTGGCTGTTTCTACAGCAACAAGCTCATTGGCGCATCGATAATATCAACATTATGCGACCATCCCACTTAAATCATTAGCTCTTCAACCACAATCACACCGACCGATCTTGAGAGTGTTTTACACAGATAAACACCTCTTTAGAGGAGATACAACCCACCATGTCATCTTCAGGAGACCTCATCGACTTCGATTTAATCGAAGGTCAGAAAGAAAACATTCAGTCCTTGCCAGGCGGTCGTTCAGCAAAGAAGCTCGCCGAGCTTTACTCCCCATCGCCTCTTCACAAGCAGTCGACACCCACACCCTCGGATACCCGCAATGTCAACGACTGCATTCGAGCCGAGTTCGAGCAGGAAGTCGAGAATATAGACGAATCGGACGATCCCCTCGACGTCTTCGAGCGCTATGTGCGATGGACACTGGACGCCTACCCCTCAGCACAAGCAACACCACAATCACAACTTCACACTTTGCTTGAGCGCGCAACAAAGACTTTTATCGGGTCAGCACAATACAAGAACGATCCTCGATACCTCAAACTATGGGTTTACTACATCCACTTCTTCTCCGAGGCCCCACGTGAGACGTACATGTTTCTGTCACGTCATGGAATAGGAGAGTCTCTCGCCCTATTCTACGAGGAATATGCTGCTTGGCTTGAGGGTGCTGGTAGATGGGCACAAGCCGAAGAGGTATATAAGCTGGGCATCGAGCGAGAGGCTCGACCTGTGCCGCGCCTCATGCGCAAGTTTAAAGAATTTGAGGAGCGTGTCGCTCAGCAGCCAGATGTTATGAACGAACCCTCGTCTCCCGCATTACCCACCATGCGACCAGCACTTGCTGCCAAAGTTGACCCTTTTGCTGCTGCTCGTGCGGCAGACCCTCAAGCTTCAAGAACATCAAGTGGCGGAGCAGCCAAACCTGGAAAGGCCAAGATGGCAATTTTCTCTGATGGCGACGCTCAACCTTCTGCCATGTCATCGATGGGCGCCGGATCAAAGGGTTGGGATAGTATTGGCTCACTAGCGGATCGCAAGAAAGAAAATGCCATGGAGGCTAAGCCTTGGGCTGGGGAGACGCTCCAAGCTGGTGGAAAGAAGAGCGCAGCTCCAAAGATGTCGGTGTTTAGGGATCAGGTAAGTTGATCCTCTTTCCCCTGACTCGTCCACATGTTGATGGTCATAGGACTAATGTATGGTTATGATTTGTTATGGTTGAATAGTCTCTTTCGCAAATACAGAATATCGTTGTTGTTCCGTCAAAACATCAGATCTCCTTACACCCACAAACTGGTAAGAAGGAGCGTGTTTTTGTTGACCTTGCCGCTATATATCCGACTCCTGAAGAGATTGGCACTGAACTGAGCTTCGAGGAGATCATCGCTGCTAATCGAGGATGGCTCGGTCACTGCTGGGAAGAAGAGTCAATTGACGAGAGCATCGTCCCTGAACCTGCTGCTCCTCTTGAAATTGAAGAGATTAGCAAGGGTTTGGGAGAGAAGCTGATGATCCACCAAGATCCTGTTGACAAAATCCCCATCCATAAAGATTCTGGTGACAAATTGATGATTCGCCCAGACCCTGTGGGCAAAATGGCTATTCATAAGGATCCCGTCGATAAACTCGTTATTCATCAGGACTCCTCCACCAAATTAGCAATCCACAAGGACAGCGTGCAATATGATGAGAACGGCAGGGTTATTGAGCAACCTAGGCCCCCACGGGGTAGCAAGAAGAAAAAGATGATGGAAGTCAATGAGACTCAAATCAGTAAGTCAGCTCATATAAGCACTACAGGTCAATCTAACCGTTCAACAGTCAAGGCAAAGCTTGATTCGCCCTCCAGACCAAAGCTGAAAAAGAAGAATACATCTGAGCCCACAATGACACTTCACACCAAAGCTGCCACTGATGATATCTATGATATTTTCAATGCACCTCTGCAACCTACTGGTCAGGAGGAGGAAAGCGCAGATGAGGATGACTATGAGAGCGATGATAATTACACGACTGATGCTGAGAGTACGGGTACCACGAGGCAGATTGAGCCCAGTGAAGCTGGCGACGACGATAATGATGAAGATGCGAAAAGCATCAGCGAGTGGTCAGACTTCTCGACACGAAGACACATTCCTAACATCGATGGAGAGGGAGACGAGGATGGAGATGAACGCAATGATACCCAGGTATCTGCTTTTATCGATACCGCCGCTCCAGAGCATGAACAGGACTCGACCAAAGCTCTCGACAACACTGATATCCACTCGCGAGTAGACGAAGAACAAGATGAAGATGAAGAACTCGGGACGCCTGTTTCAGAGGACTTCCCTCCCCAACCTCGCACAACCTTCGTTCCAATTCCGCCAGAGGATTATGAACCCCCTACCCGGCCATATAGGGACCCGGCCGAGGTGGCAAATAATCGACTACCCTTCATGACCCCCATCACAGAAAGGACCGAAGTGTCCTTGGACGTGACAGTAGAGCGTCACGAATACAAGACACCTTGTAAGAGAGAAAGCTCCATGACTATCGACGAGGAGGACGAGGAAGACTCAGACCTCGAAGCTCTTAGTAGCCCTATTCGAGGAATAGTCAACGATGTCATCTCACCGCCGAAGATGTCAGTGCCTTTGGCTCCCAAGTCCGCTGGACCTCTTGGAAAGTCGATCCCGTCGAAACCTCTCGCACCTAAGGGGCCTATTATCAAGGACACACAGTGCAACCCTGTGGATGAGGTGGTTCGGTCCGAAATCATTGCCAAAATGCTGCCTCCTTTGAGCTCCTACTCGGGCTTCTATGACCATCGCGATGAGAAGTATGAAAGAGGTGGCGAGATCCGGAAGTTCGCCAAGGCTCTGACCAAGGCAAGCAAGTCTGGCGAGAGAACGTCGTCTATCTCTACCCAAGTGGTGATCGAGCTCCCTGAAATTCGCTCTACTTACACGATTAAAAAGGAACTGGGAGCCGGAGCTTTTGCCCCTGTTTACCTTGTCGAAAACTCCGCCCCGGAAGCTGACGAGAATGATGAGAATGCAGTCCCTACGATGGGCAAAGGAGCTTTTGCTATCAACCACCGGAGCGAGATCGAGGCTCTCAAGATGGAGAACCCCCCTACACCATGGGAATTCCACATGATGCGCTTGGCTCACACTCGCTTGGGACCCCAGCATCGTGCTTCTGCCTCACTATCCTATGCTCACGAGATGCACCTCTACCAAGATGAGGCCTTCCTTTTCCTGCCTTATCATCCACACGGCACCCTCTTAGATGTTGTCAACTTCTTCCGAGCTGAACCATCTGCAGTTATGGACGAGCAGCTGGCCATGTTCTTCACCATTGAGCTTCTACGGACTGTCGAATCTCTACACTCTAAGAGCGTTATGCATGGAGATCTCAAGGCTGACAACTGTCTCCTCCGTTTGGATGCATTGTCGGATGACGAATCTCTGACGAGCCAATGGAAAGCTGATGGCAGCGGTGGATGGTCATCTCGTGGCATTGTGCTTATTGACTTCGGGCGCGGTATCGACATGCGTGCTTTTGTCCCTGAGGTCGAGTTCATCGCCGACTGGAAAACTAGCGCACAAGACTGTGCTGAAATGCGAGAGGGCCGGCCCTGGACATGGCAGATCGACTACCATGGACTCGCAGGTACGATCCACACACTCCTATTCGGCAAATATATCGAAACCATGCGCTGCGACCAAGGTGGGCTAGGCAAGTCGGGTCGACGCTACAAAATTCGTGAGAGTCTCAAGCGCTACTGGCAAACTGATCTGTGGTCTGATTGCTTCGAGATTCTACTCAACCCAGGGGTGGCAGCAGCAGCTGGTGGTGAGGAGGGCGGCCAGATGCCTGTACTCAAGTCCATGAAGAGTGTCAGAGAAAGGATGGAGACATGGCTAGAAGCCAACTGCGAGAGAGGTGTTGGCCTTAAGAGCATCATGGGTAAACTTGAAGCTACGTTTGGCAAGAATCGGAAGTGAGTGTAACAGGCTGGTTGTCTACTGTCCCTTTGTGGCCCGGCGTTGGATATTGGTAGGAGGGCGTTGGTTCTCTCGGAGCATTAAATGCGTGTTTTGGGCTTCAGTTCTTTGTGAGATGCATCATGAGCAATACCCCTTCGATGGAGAAGACTTTATAAATAGATGACCTTTGCGATATTGGTTTATAGCACGAACTATATGACATTATGTATGAAGCGACTTCCCAGTGACGTCTTGAGAATTTCGGCGAGTCGTCCAAGGTGATCAAATGTCTGGACCATCTTGAGATCTACTTTAGCGCCTGGCCAGTAGTCTTCGGATTTGTTCAAAGAGCACATATTATGATAGATACATATAAAACCGTAGGTCTAAAATTACACAGTTTAACCCTGTTAATACACAACACATGGCGCCCAGACGCTATGCATACGAGCCAAGCGACTTTTACTCGCTATCATCCGTCTCGCCCTTCTTCTTCCTTCCACCCTTCTTCACCCCCTTCTTGGCATCCTTTGCTACCTTGCGATCAACTTGATCTTGGATCTTGTTTCGCTCCGACTCGCCTTTAGCTTGTAGCTCTGTCTCGAGCTCTTTGAACTCGTCACTCTCAGCGTCCATGCCAACAAGTCGCTCTAGAAGCTTGATCTCGTCAGCCCAGACCTGCTTGTCTTCAACGGACTTGCCGTCAGAACCAGCGCGGTCGATGGGCGTTTCCAAAACCATGGGCATGCCAGCGAAAGGTGCATGGTTCATGATGCTGTGGAAGGCACGGAGTCCAAGAAAGCCTGTGCCAATATTGGCGTGGAGGTCTCTGTTGGAGTTGAAGGGCGCTTTACTATCGTTGACTAATATTTGTTAGTGACTGGCTATAGTTATAGAACAAAAGGGATAAAAACTCACGATGGAAAGCTTTCAGGTACTCGTGTCCCACAACATCGTTGAAGGCATCAAACGTCTTCTTGAACGCTTCCGGTGTCCTCAAATCATGTCCTGCTGCAAATGCGTGGCATGTGTCTATACAGACACCCACTCTTGACTTGTCTTCTATGAGCTCGATGATGTCTCTAAGATCCTCCCACGTCGAACCAATGACATTTCCACTCCCTGCCATGTTCTCAAGAACCGTAATGACCGTCTTGGTAGCCTTGTGCGACTTGTTGAGCTGCGCCGCGATACGTCCGATGGCTGCAGACCTTGTATCGCCACCTGTTGAACCTGGATGGAAGTTGTATAAACGAATACCCAATTGCTCACAGCGCTGAAGATCGTCGACAAAGGAGGTATACGCTTGGGTCGCCTTGTCTTCGTCGGCCTGTGCCAGGTTGACAAGGTATGAACCATGAGGGAGAGCATGCTCGTTCGCGCTATAGCTATGATCTTTGCATAATGAGATAAACTGGTTTTTTGCTTCAGGATCGAGGGGTGGGTTTGTCCATTTTCGCTGCGACTTCAAGAAGAGTGCGAAGGCGTTTGCGCCAATGTGAATGGCATTTGTAACAGAATTTTGAACTCCTGAAGAAAGATGGTCAGTAAGAAGCGAAAATAGCCGGGCTCGAAATGTATGTACCTCCCGCAGCACTGACATGAGCACCGATATGCATGGCGGGCTTGAGTTCAGAGACGGCTGTTCGATTTGCCAGGGGCGTCGCATCTTCGTCTTTAGCCTTGGTCTTGCGTTTCTTGGTCGCCTTGGCCGCTGGAGCTGGAGCTGGAGCTGCACTCTCGGCTTCTGGTTCAGCTTTTCGTTTTGTGGAAGTTTTGGTAGAAACGGCCTTTGATACAGCTACCTTTGAGACTGTTCCATTGGCCTTCTCGACGATCTTGCTAACGGCCGCAACGGCTTTGGCTATTGTTGGCTTGGGCATCTCGTCGTCGTCGCGATCTTCGTTATAGCTAACTGCCTGCTTTTTACGCAGGGAGGTACGGGGCATTGTTAAGCTTGAGTTGAGTTGGCCTATTGAACGATATCGTTGGTGCCAACTTATTCGATTGATTGATTGACGAATGATCTGTTTATTGACTTGAGTGGGAAGAGCGTCGTTGGAAAGGGTCCGCAAGGGTGTGCACTGTGTGACGCGATCAACGCGCTTCCTCCTTGTAACACCAGCGCGCAGTCACGTGCAATACCTCTCTCTACATGTTATTTGGTATTGCCGTCTTAATTGAGAAAACCAACGTGCACAACGATTATAAAGATTATTTGAAGCCATACACTAATTGGCAGCTTCAGCTCGCGCATCAAATAGCCAAAGACAAACGACATTAGAAAGCTGGCTCATGAAGCCAATCTGCTCAGCTATAAGCACCCTATCCATCCAGAGTTGAATGCAACCTTAACCCAGATATCCATATATAAATCGTCCAGAACTTTTCCAACCATTACAAAAGAGAATTAACCAATGAACTCCATTTCAGCCTTGCGGTCTACTGCAAACTGATCTTTGTATGTCTCCCACAGCTTCTCGACCTCCTGAACATAGCGTTCATGAAGCTCGTCGATATCATTCTGAGCTGGCTGGGGTCCGTGAGCTCTATCAACCCGGATAGGCCGTCCCATCACGATGTTGACTGGGCGGCGGTATGGCATAAGTCCGACGTCATAGTTCAGCACGCCGCGGCCATGAAGAGCTGGGACAGTAAACTTAAAGACCTTGAGAAAGATCATTTGGATCTGGTGAACGATCGGGTGCGTCTTGGGGCTCAATTGGTCATAAAGATCGTTCTCGCCAAATCCGATAACAGGAACAAGGTCGGCTCCAGCTCGAAGTGCCATCTTGATAAAACCCTTGCGGCTCTTCAAGATCAAACGGAGGCTGCCAGGTTGAGCTTCGAGCGACTCGCGGGCACCTCCGACAACGATAGTAACAGCGCGACCTTGACCGTCGTTCTTAGGCCCACCCTTGGAGAGAACATTCCAGATCGACTCCTTCGAGACTGACTGGAGACCAAGAAGCATGATATAGTCGCGGTAGAAAGGGAGGCGGAAGTTGGAGTCCAGAGTAAGCAATGTGTTTGTGATTCCAGGAAAGAGCTCACGGAATCCAAGGGCGTTAGTGCCAAAGGCGGCAAAGGCGCCATGAGAAATGATACCATGAGGATGATAGCCAAAGATGTACTTCCTATCGGTGGGTAGATCATGTGTTTTGTGCAACTTCATAGGGAAATATCCTGCAAAGAGCTTCCACAACTTCAGACTTCGCACCCATTCTGAGCGGTATGTCAGATTTCCGTTGGTACCAGCAGTTGATAGAGCAAGATGAATGAGGTAAGGAATAATGATAGGCCAAGCGAGAGGGTTGGCACAAATCAACCAAAAGGCCGAAACCAACGTAGCGATGGACATGCAATGGAACAAGACGGCTGCTGTCTGCGAGCGTCTCCTCATGGGAACTCGTAGAGGCGCGAAGCGAATTCCTCCAGCGCGCCAACTGGCTGTCTTGCGATCCTGGGACTGGCCGGTGATAGGCAGCTTGGGGTAGGTCCAGTCATCACCGCCTCTGCTGTCTTTCGCATCTCGGTCTGCGACAACGTCGGCGTAAGTTTTTTCAGCATCATCTGCATCTTGGTTCTTGCCATCTTGGTCGTCCGCTTCGGCAGCAACAGCGGCGTAGCTTTTCGCTGAACCGTTGGAGGTTCCATTCGGCGCTCCATTGGGCTTACCATTGGACGCGCCGTTAGTCGAGAGCATCAAATCATCAAAATCAGCGTTGCTGGTAGAGATGCTGGAGTCAAAATCTCGGTCTGGCATCCGAGGTCGCTCCTGACCATTCTGCGATTGTTTTGTCAGTTCATATGGCTTGATAACTGATGCAAGAGTTGGTACGTACGGTTCCATTGGTCATATGTTGTTCTTGCCATTGCTCCGACGCAGCCGACTGGTCGATTTCCGGGTTAGGAATTGTCGTCACCTTTTCATTTGACTCTGACGGGTGCACGCCTTTTGGATCTCATTAGTAACTCTTCAGGTAAGCGATTGATTGATGGTGACGCTCCCAGGTTCCAGGTTCGCGCTGCCGTTGAGCCACAGTCAAGCAGACCATGAGATCAGGGTTGGATATGATAAAGCGGACTTACCATTGCTAGTGGGAATGCCGCCCTCTATGTTCGACATGGTGCGCAGCGTCTAATGGTTAGAACGGCTACCTTCCTTATTCTGGTACAGCGTCAAGATAAAAAAGAAATATTCCGATGTGGAGGGGTAAAGAGGAAGAAGTCAGAGCTGGTAGGGGAGGACTGAAGACTGGTTGGCTATACACAGCCACGTCACAGACTGATATAAGAAGAGAGAAAGAAAGGAATGACGAGACGAGGGAAAGGCAAAATCACAAGAAGACTCTTGAATCGGTCACTATGACACGGGCATTAAACGCCATGTTCTTGTCTTTAGGTGGACCTGGACCGCTTTCGCGTTGTATTATGCAAAAGCTAAGCTATCAGTAATGACGTCGTACCTAAGTTGAGTGATTCTGTAGGTTGATTTGACACGTGAAATCACAAGCTGTTCCATCGCTCGGACAGGAGCTCCGCTTGCCCTTGCCAGGGAGGCTTTACACAGTGTATATCCACCCTTACGTTAAGTACCTACTGGTAACTACCTACTCGCTGAAACTTCAAATTCCAGTTGAGCCTCGGCATAATCAAATTGAAACTCACTTTTTCAGAAGACGAATGTGTCAAGCCCAGGGTACCATACGCTTCGTTTAGCTGTTCAAGGTATCATTCAATCGCTCGCTTGCAGAGTACCCTTGACACTGGTTTGTACAGTTCTTTGTGGCCTTCAACCAGATAGATTTTCTATATACAAAGCTCTTCACTTTGCACAACTCTTTCCACCCATCCATGTTGATGGAGGAATGGTTGCTGCCATTGAGGCACACTATCTGAGCAAGAAGCAAAAACAATATGGTACAAGGAAGAGGAAACAAGGCAAAGTCCACAAGCCGGTCGTAATCCCGTACCCTTTCTTTTGACGTGGAGGTCCCTACCATCCACAGAGACAGACAAATAATGAAGAAAAGAAAGAAAGCAGGTTCCCATGTCCCACAAACGCCTCCTTGAGCACCATGCCAAATACTTCCCAAGGCAAAAAAGAAAGAAAAGAAATAATCACGGTCGTCTCAGTATACTTTGCTTTATAACGACTAGATGTGACGACGCTTGGCCTCTCACACCTTGGCGACTGCAGCTGCCGCTGCGTCGCGCGTTTCAATCTGCTGTTTCAGGTCTGCAACCTCATGATCAAGGGTCGAGACCTTATCTGTGAGCGCCTTGATCTTCTCCTCCAACGTCTGAACATATGCCCATACGCTAGGGTCGCTCTGAGCAAACATGTTTCCGCTGTCGTTGGTAGACTGTGCGCCGCTCCCACTCCGCGTGTGAGAAAACCCGGCCGAACCTGGCGCCGCAAACTCGGGGTGTGAGAGACCAGGAAGTTTAGGTCGAGACTGTGAGTTATGCGGTGATTGCAGATCCGAGGCTCGTCGTCCGAACTGTGCTTGTTGCAGCTGTTGCGTCAAGCTGGGCGAACGTTGACGCGCCAAATTATTGGTTTCGTGTCCCTGGACTCCAGGACTCAATGGTTTAGGGCTTTCCGTTATGCCAGTTTGGGAGTACATGTTGGCATTTGCCGCCGCAACTGACGAGATCCCACCGTTAGCGTTGTGGCCAGCGATGTTGTTAGCCACGGGTTGGGATGAGTTGGAGTTCGCCTGGTTTTGGTTAACATTAGGGGGGTAAAGGCCCCCGGTTCCAGGTCGCGGGCCTGGGGGAGGGTATGTTCGAGCATGCGCGCCGTAGCCATCAGCTTGCGCTCCAGCAACATGCTGAGCCGTGATGCTTGGTAAGCTCTGACGTCTCAGCTCTTCTTCCTCGGGGTTATCGTATGCAAGTCCAGACATAGCTGAATCCTCAGCTTCAGCAATACTGTTCTCTAGATCATTGTCGTCAACGAAACTGCCCATGCTAGATCGCCTTCCTGCACAGCCACCAGCACCCTTGGAGTGACGAGCAAGCGCATCGCCACGAGCGAATTTTCGATCGCACTTAGGGCATACGTGAGGCTTCTCGCCAGTGTGCAATTTGCCATGTCGCTTCAAGTCATGAAGACGGCGGAAGCGCATCTGACAGTCGGTACACACGTAAGGTTTCTCTTGACTGTGGGTCAACAAATGGCTTTTGAGATTGTGATGGCGCGTGAACTCCGTGTTGCAGTAAGGACATTTGTGCTTCTTGGAGCCCGATGAAGTAGGGGACGTCTGGCCTGGTGTTGGCATCGGGAAGCTCATGCCTCTAGTCGGAGTTTCCGTCAAGTTACCGGTAGCCTGAAGAGAGCCAGGATACGACAGCGATCCAGGCTGATGTCTCTCTTCCTGCCCGACTACTTGTTGCGATGATTGTTGATGCTGCTGTTGGTGCGAATCAACTTTGGGTGCATCCACTTCCATCGGAGTTGGACTCTCTGTGACGGGTACACCGACCAGACTGTTGGTGCTTTGTGGGCTCGTCGCGCCATGTTCTTCAACTTGACTTGTCGCGGTTTGCGCCAGCGACACAGGATTCTGTGCCTTTGGTGATGGGTCCATGGCTGCAGTCGGTGCTAGCTGGGGCGCGTCAACAGGACGGCTCATAGCCTGAACACCTCCAGACATGAGGGAAGTCAGGACTCTGTGACCAGGATTATCGCTTGTGGGCGCTGGGCCTCGTGTCCCGTCGTCGTTTTCGTCGGCTTCGCGTCGTCGGCGCTCGTCTTCAAGGGCAGCCGCCGCGGTCAAAGGCGTCGGGGAAAGGCTGGACGCGAGAGCCAGGCGGGCGGACTTGGCAGGTGATCCGAGGCTCAAGAGACCCTGTGACTGCGCGGCGAGAGAGCGCGGCGATGAAGGAGACGGCGAACGAGGCCGCTTGAGTAGCCTGATAGCAGCGTCTTCTGAAGGGATGATAGCAGGAGGGGTCACCTCTGTGCGCGTTGAGGGCGGGGGGTCGATCGCGGTGAAGGCGGAGGCGTCTGATGCCATAGAGGCAACCGTAAGCCAGGTAATTGGGAAAAATCAAAAGTGAACCGGTTCCAACATGCGATCAATTTCGAGATTTCGATGTCGCAACAGCCTTGGGCCAAAGGCACATATCGGGGCGTGATAGATTAATGTGTGGCTGGAGAACGTGGCGAGAGCTGATATTTTTTCCCCCAGGTTGAAAAGGCGAGTGAGGAAGTCAAGCCAGTTACTGAGTGGGCTGTGCGGATTTACGCAGTGGGCAGTGGGTGGCTTAGGCGAGGAATGCAAGAACAGAATGAGGCTCGACGAACCTTCTGTAGCGTGCAGAAAGAACAGTTTAAGTTAGTTTGAAGAATAAATGTCAACTACACCGTGAGGATGGTTGATGGTAATGACGATGTAGCACCGGAGAAGTTGGTGCAAGGTAGAGAGAGGTAGGTAGACGTACTGCTGGGAAGTATGGAAGTGAACAAGGCGGCCGATGAGAGAGATGCGAGGCGAAGACAGGCAATAGTGAGGGCCTCTGAAAGTGGGCAAGTGAGTGATGGCGGTGGTTGATTGGTTTACTGCGCAGGCGGGTTGAGCGAGTGGGGTACGTAAGAGGGAAAGAGCAGTGGACGTGTGAGTGGGCGTGTGTCAGTGGATTGTTGACAGCTGCCGGGCTGGTTCCTTCCAAAAAGGCCTGTCCTCCACTGTCTCTCAGGTGGGATCGTGCCAGAAACCTGGTCGGCAGGTACCACCCTGTCACCTATCGACCTCGAGCAGGTACGTACCTCTTAATTATTCTCACCCAGACCTAAATTCTTGGGTCCGTAAATGGGAGGGACGATAATATTCCAGCATCAATTTCCAGGAACAAGAGTTGCCAGCTACAGTGGGTAGTACACAAGGTTGGTTTGTATGGACGCAGACTGAACTTCGAAACATACAACTATAGCTGACATAGGTTCTTTCAACAGCAAGTACTATACACGGATAAAGAGAACGATGGACCAGATATCTACTACTACTCTACAGCAGTACAGTATCCATTTAGGATTGCCCGATATTTCATTTAAGGAACCCAACAAAGCACGCCAAAGACGCGCCAGCCAGTGGGATCAAAGAACAGTTGCAGCGCGTGCCTGGTTAGGAACGGAGGAGGAAACGACGCATAGTTCACAACCCAAAGAAAGAGTCGACGAGGGCAAAAGCGGCCAGAAGTGGGAGAGGCGATTACGTTTCTGGCATGAAGCGACGGGCTAGAAACGTGAGGGGAAAGGTCTAACTGAAAATGACTGATTTTTGTTTCACGGTACTTCGACGTCAGGTACCGCTATTCCCTGCAGTCTGGTCTGGGGGGAAACATCGAAATGGTCAGCCAGTCAGCCAAGGGGGCTCCGTCTTTGGTCCATTGAGAGGTTGTTTAGAGTGCGTCTGCAATCGAGATCCTAAGGGGCAATCATTGACGGTGGTTTTATTGGCAAGCTTTCCGCACAGTCAGCCTGGCTTTGTAGAAGCTGGGTGGCGAGATACCAGTCTCTCATAGGGCAGTCTGGGGATCATTTTGAGCATGTCTCCGCAAGGATGGACGGGCACGACGGGAAACGGGAAGAAGCTCAATCAGTTGAAGACCCTCCTCCCGTCGGGGCGGAAATGACGACAAGTGCTTCTGCCACCGTTCTCTCTAGCCTCCCTCTCAGGTCGAC
Source organism: Fusarium flagelliforme (assembly GCF_020744385.1). Taxonomy (NCBI): domain Eukaryota; kingdom Fungi; phylum Ascomycota; class Sordariomycetes; order Hypocreales; family Nectriaceae; genus Fusarium; species Fusarium flagelliforme. Next base: position 4,288,591 of record NW_025763503.1, read on the forward strand.
ATGGGGCATGCCGGTACTTTATTGAAGAGTACATATCTAGTCTTTGATGACCCACTGACTACCTGCCTTAGGGTCCTGCAAATCGACCAGGTACTGTAAACAGGTTCCGCGGCCGAGGCGGCATGTCACTGCCATATCGCAGATTGAGAGGCGGATCGAGTGAACCTGAATGCCAGTAAACGAAAAAGGTTGAGAAAACAGGTAACGGGCATTACCAGCAGCGATGATAAGGGCTTGCCCATCACCCACCCAGTATATCCATGCCGGAGGTTATAGCATTCGATTGTTCCCTAGGAAGGCGACATGCGCCCAGGATACTGCTAACATTGATCACAGCTAGCTCCATACGCAACTGCCTTCTCGGACTCCCAAGCAATCGACACCAGTGGGCTAGACGAACAATTATCCGTACAACAGTGCCGTTTATTGATACGCCCCAGCTGAAGGTTCATCCAAATCTGTGCACTATTACTTTGTACGTTTGAACCACGAGCATATATCCTGGAAGATCGGTTCAGGGCCGGGGGCAATAAAGCTGAACCAATCCTTGTTTAACTTCCCTCAGGTGAGCCAAAAGGTGGCGGTGCATTCGACCATCAGAAAATGGGCCTCAGATCCATGAACCTGGCCCATCAAGTAGATTGTGGCACCCCCTGTGATGCTTGGCTCAGGTGTGTGAGAGACTAGGAGTTGCTGTCACTCGCTGGTTTATGATTTGATCATGGTGTGGCTGATCCTAGCAGCTCGTAGGCCCAGCCCCCTGCTCCGCCACTTCCGTCGTCACAGATAACTAACTACCTTTTTTGTGTTCCCCCAGACGACCTTTACATCTCGTGTTCGAGAGGCTGATGATGATGAATCAAAACTTGGAAGTTTCGATGGTCCTGTCAAATCGAGATGCGCCACAGTGTACGCCACTCTTGTACAGAGTGATTGTTCTACTGTAAGTTCGATGCGACAGGTCCTTCATCGACAGTCAATTCTACCCCCTATCCTGATATCCTCATAAACGTATCCTGGTAGGCTATCTCATATTAAACAATAAGTCAGTTACCAAGTCTAATATGACCATCTAGCGAACCATCCACCATCAACGTGCCTCGGAAGGCTGTATATTATGCGCTGATCTTGCCAGTATATTCCCAATTCTCAAGGCTCTAGCGGCTGTTTTCACCGTTAACGTCACAGTGATCACAATCATCCCGCCCACATGTTGCTGTGGCTGTGAGACACTGGGCTTCGGTTCACCGGAAACAATTGGGTTCGCCCGGCGCTTGTCAAAGCTCCCGGAGCTTCCTCTTCGTCTTGTCTCCCACACTTCGCAGTTTGAATATGGAGCTCCGTTCGTTGGTTTACTTGTTTGTCTTGTCCCGCGCTTATCGAGTTATGTCATACCCTGGCATTTGATCTGCTACATTGGCTGTTAGTTTACTGACTTCATCTGTGTTCGGGTTTCAACAAACTGACACGACATTTTTGTCTCGGCACACACTGATCTCCCAATCTATTCCACCTTGATCTAAGTGCCAATTTGCTTGGATCATCATGTCCTCCGAGGCTTCTCGTGGTTCTGTCTACTCCGTACTCAAACTGCAGTTGCACAAAACACAGTGTCCGTAAGCAAAATAAGATGGTCACTGTATTGTGGTCGATTGGATAGTGCCCACTTCACTTCAGCTGACAAGTTTCCTGGATAACTGTGGCGTTGCTGGTGATAGCTGTAGGGTAACGAATCAACATATTCACAGCTTGACCATGGACAAACAAATCACAGCAGTCCTATCCATCCTTCTTTCTCTGGGATATCCAATCAGTCCTGTTTCACCAAAGTACCATGGCTTGATATTGCATGCCGTGCTGCAGCATCTTCGGTATTGTTGCACCAGCAGTCTCCTGATGACCAGAACAATCCACCGAGCAGTTACACGATCTACAACAACCAGTGTGAATGCCCAATGATCCAACTTCATCATTTTAGCATTGATAACCGATTCACTCTGTTCTTGGTCGGTGGTTGTCGACATGTCTTAGTTCTTGATCCGTGATCTTCTTCTTCGTAGGCTAAGGCCATGATGTTACGACGGCCATAATCTGACCTGTTATAACTCATGTCGAACATTTCGAGTCAGGGTTGACTCGAAATACAGTCTGTGAAATGGAGTCCGCCAGTCCGTCGTCTTGCAGTGCTGGTGGAACGCAGGTCTGGCCGGCTTTAAGTGTTCATTCCATCAAGTACGAATCTGAGTCACTGCGGGCCGCATACTGTGACATCTACAACAATTATTGCTAGTACCACTCCAGTCGTGATGACCCCCTAGAGTTCCTGAAATTCTTCCCCTCCTCCATTTCTTCTTTATGCAGGGCCGTTGTCCTGGTCGTCAGATGTTGCAGGTTGTCTTAGTTGGGATACACCATCTTGACAGCCACTTATTAGCCTTATGGTACTGACTTACAATGTTAATCTATCTGATTCATGTCAACATTCTTGTGACTGAGTCGTCATCTGATTAGTTGACTGAGGGATGTATTCATTCTGTCAGTTGACTGAGGTTATTTTGTTGACAGTGTTTCGCACCTTAGTTGGTTGCTGCTGCGGAGCCAACATTACTGACAGGTCCCAACCTTTGTAAACTGGCATTATTCTGCCATTGGAGACCCAAAGAGTAAAGGAGCTTTATGAGATGCTTGTGTCTCCCTCTTGGTCTTGATACGAGAGACTGAGTAGTTTTCGATGAGTGTCAATATATGCGTCGATGTTGCAATGGCTGTATACAGGGTATTTAGAAGTCATTAGTGTGAGCGGTGATTGGTAATGCAGCTCTGGAGGGATTCATAGATAAATTGAGTTGAATTGATACAATTGCTCAAAACTATCTGGGAATATAGAAGACAGTCTTTGTTGGTGTTGATTGAGGTGACGATACGTTGTGGTTCCTTGCATGTAAGAAGATAGAGAGTGCTCCGAAAGCCGAGACAAGTCAATCTCGAAAAAGGAAGCAGATTCGGAGAAGCTTATTGGTTCAGACTTTGAGTTTACTAAAGACAAATACTTTCAGGATCTTGCCTATTCCATGTGTCAAAGTGTAACTACCCTACGGAGTATGTAACCGCTTGTCTAGACCGAACATAGGAGTGATGAATTAGAAGAGAAGAAACATAAAACATATCATCATGTCTTGCCTCGGCCTGTGACCAGAGTCAAGATCAAGATGTATTCAGTGGAATTGGCATACTACGTGACTTCCGTCCTATATGAGACGATTGGACTTGGATCTCCACCCTCATCCGGCATTGGGACAATACACTATCTTGTAGTAAGACCGTCTAGACATCGGCTGGTACAGAACGGTACCTACAAACCCGGAAGCATGTGTCAAACGTGCTTTTGATGGTCTAGATTATAGAATTCACTTGTCGAGTGTTACTAAAACAACCTATCGAGAGACGGTTCCAAAAGCCTCGCATCGTCAGCCCACGCGGCGGCACGAGACCTACTACAGTACTGCCGGTACACAGACACTGCAACAGACTGAAACAAAGCGGCGGCGGTCAGCCACAAGCAATCGTTCCAAGAGATTATAAAATTAGATGCTGACGTGTGCTGCCGAACCTCAAATATCCATCCGAGGGTCGTAGTACGTATGGATGTAAGGGAGACGACGAAAAGTGGAGAGACAGAGGAAGGACATGCCCAAACCAACAACTCATTGTGCTTGTCAATTGAACAAACAATCAATTAACCATGCCTGCCTGTCTAGCCGCATACTGGAAAGCCTCTCCGAGACTTAGGGCGGTTGTCAAAAGGGGCATCAAAGACATTTTAACAAAAGGCAGGGGTGGGAATGTTCTTCTTGGTCCCTCAATGCTTGAAGAGTCAGGAGAGACAAAAATAAACCGATTAAGAGCAGTTTGGGCAGTGTTGCCGACGGTAGACGATTGGATGCCAACAGTTTGACATTTTCGTTTCCTATAGTTCTGGCTTGGCGAATACCAGATATAACACGGATAGAGTGGAAGATCATGGTCAAGAACCGGCAATGCCGACTTAACTTGTCTCTGTTGCTTTGTCTTTGTCTCTGTCCTCGTCTTTGTCTGGGCGCTTGAATTCAAAAGCCGAGAATGCGGTTGATTGTTGACGGGCGAGTAAGCGTCATGAGACTAAGAATCAGAGTCACTGATGCTTGAGTTCATCAATAAGCCTCATTAAACATTGTCCAATTATATCAGCGGAAGACGTTATTGACAACGGCAATTAGAGGTAGATCGCACTAAAGGAGATCCTGCTTGTTGCTGGCGGCTATTAAGATACAGTACCTAAGTTTGTTGAAACAATTCGTTGCTGTGATTGGATTCACTTTCACGCCTCTACTCCGAAATGGTTAACGGCCAACCAAAAGTAGATTCACAACAGAACTGACCGCAGTCATGTATGTAGCACAACTGTATCGCCGGTAGCGCAACTTATCCGAAAGCAATGTGCAGCCTTTTGGCTTCCCCTGAATAATTTGGACGAACCTGGAATATTATCCGGGAACCAGCGCTTCATGGGATTCTCTTCCCTGTGAAATCTGCTAACTCTTGCAAACTTGTGCCGAAATGAGCTTCGCAAGCAAAGACATGTTTACTCTGACCAAAAATCTGTCGATTGTGAATGATTCCACCCATAGCAACCGAAGATCAGATCTGATTCATGCTCGATCGATAGTCTAGGACGCACACATGAAAGGCCACTGAGCATAAGCCACCCGAGGACCAAGACAGGCCAGCCATCTTGGTAATCCTGGGCGAGTCGCGGTCAGACTGTGGAAAGGGGGGGTTGTGCTCCAGCTCGGGTACGTATAGGACCCGCTACTGTACGAAGTGCCGTATCGTACTCAGCATACTAATTGTATGTACAGAGTACTGTATTTGTTTTAACCAAGGGCCGAATGTTGCGAAAGAAACGAGAGAGTAGCGGTATAGATTGCGTCGTCGCAAGCATTGGTTCCCTTATTGCAAGGAGCCAGAGCCAGAGTTAGCAGCTGGACTGCATGGTTAGTTGATCCAAAAGTCCAGAATAGTCAAGACGGGGAGCTATCTGCTCATCGCAATTTATGCCATGACGACGACAGCAACGGTGGGCAAATGAGCTGATCCGAATGACAATGCATTCATATTCACATACAAACAAACAAAGTCTTCAATGTGCGCTCAGCCATGCGTGGTACGTAAGGTGCATGCAACCAGCGGCGGGCCAAGGAACCAAAAGAGAGACCTTGGTTAATATTGTCTCAATTGATATCAAAGTAGGGTATCTGTAGAGGCGATAGGGGGTCATGGACGGACCTGTCGATCCATGGAACTGCTGGAGGATGTCATTACGCCGGTACAAAGGTACTCTGTACTTTGCTTCGACACAACCTCTTGGGTAAGAGCGACAAAGAATCCACCTACAATGAATGAAAGCATTGACCCTTCCTTCATTCCCTTTATCCTGTCCTGATCTGCCTGTTGGCAGAAAATGTGACTCGTTTTGGCAGGTGTGTTTACTGCGCCTGCTTGCTGAAATTGAGATGGAAGGATTGTCCAGCAGCAATTGAATGAACTGACGGGGGAGGAACACCCAACAGGACAAAACAAAACAAGGGGGCTCTTTAGGTCAACACTGGCCAACCACGAGCTGTGATAATTACAGTTATCCAATCACAAAGCGTGCTAGGCATGTAATCTCCCCGTACTGGGCAGTCATAAATCTAGCGGACACTAGTACCAATAGGAGGCGTGGCATGAATTTCCCTAACTGTAGCCTCGCATTAATCATGTCAGGTACCCCTGGACTGTCGTTGGTCCTGCGAAGTCGAGGTCGTCGTCTAGTCTCTTAGGTTTAGATTTAGAACTTCCTTCTCCTGGAAATCTCCCGACCTCCCCTGGAATTGGTAGACGGTCACCCCTTGACGGTCTGGAAAAGTCTCCAAATAGACACTCCCTTGACTGAGCCAAGGAAACCATGATGCAGCGTATCCGTACATACCCGTACTCACTCTGGAACTGATACTAGGCCGCTTGAGGAACAAGTAACTGCTTCTGGCATTTTCCCTTGGTATCATGTCTCACTTCATGATGCCGCGCAAGGCCTGCTTTCATCCCAGGTCTCAACATTGGCCGGGTGCGCATTCATGATCTGACTGACCTGACCTGAGCTGCTTTTTCGGATCCATGGTGGATTGATGTTAGTTAATCTCTCCTGGGTCCCTGCCTTAGTTTCTCTTGGACTTAATTACCCCCTGCTCCTTACCTTGTTAGTTTCCCCCCTCCAGGCCTCCCCTTCTCCCCCAGTCCCTGGTCCCCCGTCAAGACTCTGGGCCTCTTCTCATTCTTATCCCCTTTCGTCTCCGTCGACCCCAGGCGCTTTGTTCCTTTTGCTCTCGTCGTGCGCTCTTTACTTACCAACTGAGAGTTTCATCTTTACTCACTCTCTTCCACACTCATTTATCCATCTGTTTTTGTTTTTTTCTTTGGCCTTTTGCCTTACCACGTTCGCTTTTACAGCAGTCACTCACTTCATTCGGCGGATTTGATCTTGCTTTAAGCCATTCTTCAAGAAAAGGTTAGTTGCTGAATCTTGCATGATAAGGAACCGTCGAGTTCCCGAAAGAAATTGCCGTCCATTGAGGGAAGAGATACCATGAGGACACCAACGAGGAAGGAAGATGAGAGTCTCAATGCGATGGCACTATGAGCAACGCAACGATACTCAAAACAATAAACGAAAAAATAAAGAGGAGGATCAATTTGATGGACGACAATCAGCCATGAACTTTGACCGACCTGATCAGATGCAAGATGAAGACCAGATCAATAATCTCAAAGGGATTGGAATCAACGAACCGCGACTTGGCCGACCACAGGACTACAGCAATTATACGCTTGCGACACCCACGTCTTTCTGACCGCTCTATTGGCATATGCCGCATCCTAGCTACTTGGCCCACCTGGTGATGGGAACCGGATCATATATTAGATTTAGTATGGCAGCCGTTGAACTCAGAAAGCTAACCGCGACTTTAGATTTTATAGTTGGACCACGATACATACCGTCACAATGAAGAACCTTATCACTTACACTCTTGCGGCCACGCTCGCCGCCGGCGCCACCGCCCAGCACCACCAGCACCACCACATGCACGCTCGCCGCCATGCTGGCTCCAAGATCGAGAAGCGCAGCCCTGACGTTGTCACCGAGGTCGTCGTTGGTGCTACCGAAACCGTCTACGAGCTTGCCGGAAAGGAGATCGACATCAACGCTGCCAAGGCCGGTCTTGATGGAGGAAGCCTCGTCATTGTTGGCGAGTCTAACCCTACCTACGATGCCCCCGCCGCTCCTCAAACCCCTGCTGCTCAGGCCGCTAAGGCTTCGGAGCACAAGCAGGAGGTCGGCGCTCAGTTCTACGAGTCCAAGACTGAGGCTTCCACCGAGGCTTCCGCTGAGGCCTCTGCTGATGTCCCCAAGCCTGTCTACTCGGCCCCTGCTGCCACCAAGCCTGCTGCCTCCAAGCCCAAGGCTTCTAAGCCCAAGACCGGCGGCTCCAGCTCTGGCTTCACCGGCACTGGCTCCGGTGTTGACAAGAAGTTCGAGAGCGGCACTATTAGCTGCGACACCTTCCCCTCTGAGTACGGTGCCGTTGCTCTTGACTGGCTCGAGCTCGGTGGCTGGTCTGGTATCCAATACGTTCCTGACTTCAGCCTCTCATCCAAGAGCATCTTCAAGATTGCTACCGCTATCAAGGGTGATGGATGCACCCCCGGAGCTATGTGCTCCTATGCCTGCCCTGCTGGCTACCAGAAGACTCAATGGCCCTCTGCCCAGGGTGCCGACAAGGAGTCCGTCGGTGGACTCTACTGTAACGAGGACGGAAAGCTTGAGTTGACCCGAGATGGCTACGACACTCTTTGCGATGCTGGTGTCGGTGGTGTCTCCATCAAGAACGACCTTGATGAGGATGTTGTCACTTGCCGAACCGATTACCCCGGAACTGAGAACATGGTCATCCCCGCTCTTGCCAGCGCTGGTAGCTCCGTCAACATTTGCAACCCTGCACAGGACAAGTACTACGTCTGGAACGGCTCCGGCACCTCTGCCCAATACTACGTCAACAAGAAGGGCTACAGCATTGAGGACGCCTGTGTTTGGGACAGCCCCAAGGGCAAGGATGCCGGTAACTGGTCCCCTGTCGTTCTTGGTGTTGGACAAGCTGCCGATGGCAACACCTACATCTCCATCTTCCAGAACCTGCCCACCAGCACCGCCGAGCTTGACTTCAACATCGAGATCACGGGAGACGTCAACTCCAAGTGCTCCTACGTCAACGGCAAGTGGAGCGCCGGCGGATCCGGCTGCACAGTAAGTCACATTCTTAACACCAAACGAGCTCGATGCTAACTTATTCATAGACCACTATCCCCAAGGGTGGCAAGGCCGTTATCCGATACTTCTAAGATCAAAAGTAACTTTACTTGTCGAGTAAGATGTGCGTTTTGGAACTTCTTTGTCAATATTCTGGGCGGCAGAGCTCAGGACCTTTCGGCCGCAGGCCACGGACGATTGCGAGCAGTGGAACATCAGTTGAGTCTGTTAACAAAGTGTTCGATTGCTGGTGCGCTCGGGGCTCCTCCCCCTCTTAGGCTGGCTAAAATATCTTGGATGGATAACCAAAGGGACTGAAGGTCAATTCGACGGCCAGTCTTGGTGATAATCTTGTTCTCCGGATCTTTTACCGGCAATTTTTGCATTAAATTTCTTATGTCAGCACGTACTCCATATACTGCGTTTTGGACTTGTCACGAATCGACTATGCCTTGAATCACTGTATGGCGACGGAACGGACATATGCAGCCAGCGATTGCGAATTCTTTTGCATTGGGAGGAGCCCGCACGGCGTTTTATACCCCGATGAGAGGGCGATGGGAGAATCTCTCGGAGCATCAACAACATCCGGTGGTTGACACCGTTGGGTCCTGGAATAAGACGCCCCTCTTAGAGCTTAGCTTGTCTATGTAATGTCTTTTGAATTGGATAGTGTATAGTGTCTTTTTTAACTTTTGGTAATTGTATTCCTCTACGTTTATTGTCTTCCGTGATACAAGCGCTCTATTTAATATTCGAGGTTGTCGTTGAATGGGATAACTTTAGACTTTCGCCTCCCCCAGACGCCACAGCCGCCGGTAGGTACCTCCTCAAGTACTAAGGTTCCATAGGTACCTGTATTGTACCTTGTTTTAAGCTACTGTACTTCTGCGCTGTAACGTACCTAGGGAGGCACCAAGGTAGCTAAACCCGGACTGCCAACCAGAGTTGAGCATCTCGCAGCATCGATGCTGCATGTGACCCTCAGCCGGAACCAATTCCCACGTCTAGCTGCTTCTCGTGTGCCGCTCCAGCGTCATCTCAGATGAAGGAGGGTGGTGATGCCGGCTGAGATTGGCAAATTGATGTCGCCCAGACATTGAAAAATGAAGCAAGGAGATGAAGAATGCACATACGCGGGGTATGTACGAGACAAGAGGCAGACGGCAATAGCAGGAGAGGGGAGGCTCAACAGATATTGGATACTCAAAGCTTGGCTGCAGCTCAGCGTCGTATCTGTTAAGTGACAAAACCAGTCACGCTGGAAATATTCAGGCAATGATAAAAGATAAGTGCCTGCCTGTAAGTCGATTCTGCCGCTAAAGAAGCGTTACTGCGGCTTGCCGTCTGGTGGCGCATCATGATCCCATCTTTCATCGTCATCGACTCCACACAATGTTTTACCCGGTGCATGTTTAAATACCCAGCCAAGGCCTTCTTCTTATTAGGCTCAGACCTGATAGAGCTGTTAGGTTCCTGCGATTTTTGACATTGAAAATCGACATCGACAAAATGTCGCTGAACCGAGTTCAAAGCATTGAGACGCTGACGGCTCCACCCGGTCAATATGGCGTTTCTACTGAGAGGAGAGGCAGCGATGCGAGTCTGAGGGTTCGGCGGTTGACGTTTAATCCCGTGCCGCAGGACTTTGAAACCGCATCTCTTAGACCTGATGAGCAGCATGCAGAGACTGTCGGGGCTTTCGAGGTTCCTCAGTGGAAGAGGATGCGTAAGTTACCACTTGTCAAGGATGGTAAAGGTAGAGGGAATGCTAACGTGTAAGAACAGTCCAGATTGGTGCTGCCGTTGTACACTGTCTATTTGCTGCAGGCATAGGTGAGTATCTTGTCATCCATCCATCCATCCTCAGCATCTGGCTAATGCTATTTTCAGTCTTTGGTTATGCCGCTATCAAGCCTGTTCTCAAGCTCGAAGGCGCATACTCTGATATCTGTGAAATCACCAAATATCAGAGCCCGACTGGTCATGCCAGCGCCATCTCTGATGATCCGCACGACACATGCGTTGAAATCAGGCTGAACTTGATGTTCACAGTGGCTGCTGTTGGCACCAATGTTGCAGCTCTGCCCGTAGGCGCAATCCTCGACAATTATGGCCCTCGCGTCTGTGGCTTATTAGGATGTCTCTTTCTAACCATAGGCACTTTACTTATGGCATATGCTCGGTCTTTGCCATTCGATGGTCTGCTACCAGGGTATCTGTTTTTGGCTCTTGGAGGTCCTTTCACCTATATCTCATCCTTCCAGCTTTCTAATGCCTTCCCGCGACACTCGGGGCTCATTCTGGCGCTTTTGACTGGCGCGTTCGACTCCTCAAGCGCATTGTTCCTTGTTTACCGTCTTATATACAATGCCACAGACGGCGCCTTCACTCTGCACCGCTTCTTTCTTGTCTACTTGGTGGTCCCAATTATAATCTTCATCAGCCAGATTCTGATCATGCCTGGACAATCTTACAAGACGGTTGGAGAACTTGTCGACCAAGCTGCCGATGCCGACGATAACATTGTCGTTCACTCGACTACGAGCACTCAGCAAGAGATCGATGAGCACACGGCTCTGCTCCGCGACGAGCGCCGTGAAGAAAGAGAACGACGAGAAGCCGTGGTACACGACATTGAGAACCTTCTGGGATCATCTAAGGGAGATGACCAAGTCGAGGCCAAGGAACGGAAGCATGTTGCATCGGGTGTCTGGGGAGTTCTCCACGACTGTACTGTCCTCGATCAAATTCGATCTCCTTGGTTCATACTTATCTGCCTCTTCACCGTCGTGCAGATGACGCGTATCAACTTCTTTGTTGCCACCATCCGACCGCAGTACGAGGCCATCTTTGGCGATCACGAGCGCGCTGTGAGGATAAACACCTTCTTTGACGTTGCCCTCCCGGCTGGTGGTATCTTTGCAATCCCCTTTATCGGAACAGCTCTCGACCATGTCAGTACCGTCCTCGTGCTGTCGGCCTTGGTAGCATGCGGTACGCTCATCGGTATTCTGGGTGTGTTGCCTTACGAATGGGCGGCCTATGCAGGAATCGTCCTCTTTGTTCTGTACCGTCCGTTCTACTACACTGCCGTGTCGGATTACAGTGCCAAGGTATTTGGTTTCCGAACCTTTGGAACCGTTTATGGTCTTATTATTTGTCTATCTGGCCTCCTAAACTTTTCGCAGTCGGGTCTTGACGTCCTCTTCCACCAGACTTTTAACGGTAACCCAGTGCCTGTTGATATCATGCTTCTGGTTATTGGTCTGGCCATCGGTGTTGCGCTCGTGGTCTTTGTAGCAATGGAGCTTCGCAAGATGCAACAAAAGGCCAGGGCAGGCATATCACAATGATCTTGCAGCAACCAATTTGATGAGATTCTTCGTTGAAAAGAGACGATGGATCAGGTGCGCTTAGGTAGATCCGAGTGTCGACAGACGAGAGTTCTCTTATACCTACCTCCATCTAAGGAACCTAGGAATATAGAGTTAAACAGTTCGAACTATCAGTACATACGACCATACCTACCAGAAAATACGGGATCCCGTCCGCTCTCCCATAGTCAAGCTGGTAAGGGGCGGATTAGTAGTTGGGTCGGTGACGACCAGCGAATCCCCGCTGTTGTATGTTTTTGTTCTTTCTGCTTTTTGTCTTGTCTTTTCATCTTTTGGACTCCTGTATGCAAAACATAGCGATGAGATACTGTTTTAAATGTTGGTTTTATCGAACATTGTTAGAAGGCCGACTATAAGGTGTCACAGATGAACGTAGTCGTCAGGGTGTCAGAAGAATTGGCCGCCAAGAGCATAAGAGACGAAATAATTTAGCTACCTTAGAGGAGAACTTATGCTGCTTTATTTTTAGCGCCCTAAGCCTTAGAGGACAATTCTTCTGTTACCCACCTGGTGGTGAAAGGTGCCTTTGCCTCTTTAACGAGGCCAACTAAAGTGGGCCCTATTCAGCCATCCGGTACCTACCTACCTAGGTGCCTAGCTAGATCTAATCTAAACGTTCAGCCATTAGCTACATTGAAATAGAGGCTCTTTCCTTTCCCTACAAGCCACATTCTCTGCGAGCCTCAGCGACGGGAGGAATAACGCCCTTGCGAGCCTCCGGCGAGGGACTGTCTCTGCGAGACTTAGCGAGATGCACAGAGGCGACTTTGCCGTCTCTAGGTTGCGAGGAACGAGCTAGCATCAGGGTCTTGTCAGAGGCAGAATGCATATCAACAATCTTCCTCAGGAAATATTAAAACTTGTCTTTGAGAAACTCGCCGAGCCTCGCCGCCCTTCGCACGATGATATCGTAACTCATAATCCAATCTACAACCTTCGCAAAGCACGGCGTGTCTGTCGCTTGTGGAATCTGATCATCACGCCACACCTCTACAGTACCATCAGTCTCAAACATAAGCAGGGAGGAGGATGGAGAGATCAAGAGTTCGAATCATGGAATCGCATTATAGATCTGCCTATTGCCAAGAAAGCGGCTCGATGTGTAATCATCAACACAGCACCGTCGGATAGGTACAGAGACATTGATGATGAGCAGTGGAACCAAGGGACGTTCCCTGCCTTTACATCAGCAATGGATCGTCTGATAGAGTTGCCGAATATTACGTCTCTGTGCATTCGGTTTCACGAAAGCTGCCTTGGGAGAAGACGCAATGGCAATGGTGAGATCGACGACGACGACGACGAAGCCTTCATCGATCTGGACGAAGCCGGTGGTTTTAAAGAAATGCCAGGCACACGGCGGAGATTCCTCGAAGCGGTGTTCGCAGCCATCAACAAGCGTGCAACGAACCTCCAAAACAGCACAATCTCATCTCTTACCATCTTTAATCTGCAGAACTTGGTGTCGCAGGACTTGTGTGTATCCCAGCTATCCAGAAATGTCATGAGGAACATTGCGAAGTTGCATCTTTACATTATAGAGGAGACTCTTTGGGAAGGTGACCATTTTGAGGTTGACCTCTACCGGCCTGAGCGCTACACATATGAGCCCTTCCTCCAAACAGCCATTCTTCCGGTGCTGTCGAGCCAGCTTACCTACCTGAACCTGCGTTTCCGACAACATTGGGGAACTGCTCCAGGCTACTTCGATGGCCGTGATCTCATGCTTCCGCACCTCAGAACCTTGATCCTAGGGAATTTCGTCATCAGCCATCGGCATCATCTGGACTGGGTATTGGCTCAAACCGGTTTGCGACGCTTGCGTTTTGAAGATTGCAGGATATTGAGAAATTTCACTGTTAGGGACGAATCCGCGAATACTTGGGGACTGCGTACTCACGATTGGCTCTTTGCGCCAAACACCGTTGATGGTCGCAAAAACCCGGGGGACGACAATGTCAGTTACATATATCCGGGGACATGGGATCAAGTCTTTCAGGATATTAAGCAGAGTCTTTCTTGTCTTGTCGATATGCAGGTCCAGCTTTTCTAAGGGAAAGAAGCCTCTGCTGCCGTATGACGGATACATCTCCTTTCACGAGGGATATATTCCACCTTGGCTCTCATCTCACGGTGATTTCGACTGGCGAGGCAAATACCATCTAGACCTTGCACGGGGATCATGGGGTCCTGAGACTCGGAAGCTGAGGGATGACCCAATCCGTCGGGAGGAAAGCGAAAGATTTGCGCGAGAATCATATAAGAGAGACATCGATTCTCTAAGCTCGTTGCTTGAAGAAATGTCTTCTAAGGCTTAGGCTACTAAAATAAAGTGGCCCAAGTGCTAGTCTAAGTAGCCATAAAGTGACTAAATTATTTCGTCTCTTATGCTCTGGGCGGCCAATTTTTCTGACACCCTGGCGGGTGGTTAAAGTCGACAATACAAGCAGATCCGTTCAGTTATGTACCCTTTTTCTTTCGTACTACCTGATGGCTGGTGGATTTTCAGTTGCCTTCATAATAAAACAGTCTCTTAGTGATTCCTAACTCTCTCATAGATGTCTTCTGTCACCCACCTAGCAACCCTTATCCCTAAGGCTGTGAGACTACACCAATTGAAGGATTCTGCCATAGCCTACCTTTTTCACCTTCGCTCTTAGATTTATCTGACTAGACAAACGTATTACTCTCTTCAGTAACTATTGAGACCGTACGGATATTGTATGCCGAGTCCCTAGAACTATCACGTCCATTATTGTTCCCCTCGCCTCTTCCCTGATTTATATCGTTGAGGCAACCAGCGCAGCAAGCTCTACATTGCCACAGTGAATATGTTTTGTAACTATATAAGGATATATCGTTGTGTCACCATCACTCAAATCGCCAAGTGAAATTTCATAGCTAGACCGGAACGTTCAGGTTTCTAGTTTGGTTACGATGTCTGCGCTAATGTTTGGATTTCTGCCAAGAGGAAAGCACCGAGGTTCTGTGTGGATGCTACAGTAATGAGATGTGATGAGACACTGCTATTTTTTATTCGCGTTGCATACCTAAGTAGGTATTTGCCTGCCTGCAACTTGGGGTCATTCATCGTATATCCAATCCTATCTGGGCTCTATACACTTTCCATCAGAGTTAAGAATAAACCTTTTATTCTTTCAGAACAGGAGTGCGAAATGGCTCCTGACCGCAGTATTGACCCCAGCCATCTAACTGAGCTGAAGCCCACTTGATGATCTTGCTGAAGCCCTTATCCTCATCCTTGGGTGTGCAATAGTAAGAGTTATCAGACGAGCTGAGCTTGCCAGACTTCTCAACAGAGGGAGGGTACTCGATCTGCAGCACAGGCTTGCCAGCATCAACATACATCTGGAAGTCTTCACAGAAAGGCCAATTCTCCTCGTCAGGATCAGTGGTGCCGCGACAAGACTCGAGGACAGCAAAATCAAGTGTCGAAACGAGGTCCTCGGCAATCTCGGGGGCATTCTTTTGGCCGACGAGAAGGGAATTGCTACCCTTAGTCTTGATAGAGTGGGCATATTCTGCGAGTCCCTTGAGGTAGTTGGTATAGTCGGACGGTTTGAGCTTGAACCCTGTAGGATCTTCTTCGTCCTGCTGCCACGCGTCCACGTTATCAGGATCTACAGCATCACAGCCGATTCGAGCAGCAACATCGAGGCGTGCCTTCTGAAGCTTGAGCACAGTTGGATCGCGGACGTCCAGGTACCACTCCTCACCATCGTACGGATACGCCAGAGAATGACCGACAACCGCTTTGGGGAACTGGTCCCTGTCTTCGTCCCAAGACTGCACAGCACCAGCGTTGAAGTAGCAGATGACAAACTTTCCTGCGCTCTTTTTGAATAGTCAGTTATGTTGCCATGTATAAGAAGATGATCAATACCTTGAGAAGCGGAATCATTTCCGGATGATCGCGAGCATGTGCCATGTCCACACCCCAGACCTTAGCTGCAGTTGGGATCAAATCAGCGGCGCTATCGTGCTTGATGGGTTGATGGAGGACAATTTCCCATTCAGCACCGGGTTTGAAGTCGGATAGCTGAAACGGGGCAACAGAAGTGGTCGTAGGTCTTGCGTTGACAGTTGAAGTTTTGGCATGACCAGCAACAAGACACTCGCCTCTACGGCGAGCGCTTGTAGAGCCAGCAAGAGCTAACGTAGAAACTACAATCCAGTTGAGAGCTACCATGATAGGCGATGATCAATTGTAGTAGCAGAGACAAGATGAGATATTGAATGGTTGAGTGAAAGATTTTAAATTGATGATTGAAGTAAGCAGTGAAAAATGATACTAGATAGGGGCTGTGGATATCATGGGTGAGATCAGAGTCACTGTACTGGACAAGGTATATTCGATGCAAGACGAAAGCACAGGCAATGGCGGGCTACTTCATTGTTATTCTAAAGGCATCATTGTCAATATCCTGACGGGACGATTGCGTCTTGGCGTTGAGCTCGCTGCTTCAGGTTATCCTCATGATTATGAGCCGAGTCTAGGAGGATTCTGTGAACATGCCATGCATGGGCACAGCCGCGATTCCAAACGCAATCCTTCATGGTCTTCGTAGCAGCCATACAGAATAGAGAACAGCAGCTTCCAAACCTATATATGGCAAGGTCGAAGATGCGATAGTGGGGCGTCAGCAGAGCACCATGCGACGGGAGATTAAAATGAATCCTTGCCCAAGGAACACGTCCTTGAACAATGCGGCAACCTTCAGTTGATTGATCCAGCTGGACAGTCCAAATAAGCTTAACGGACTCCGCAAAAGAAGCGGCTCGTGTGTTCTTTCAGAAGGACTGGAACGGCGTCTTTAATTATTAGGATCGTGACCCACTGTAGCCCTATATAGGGATATAGGGACTGAGGGACTCGGATGTTGAATGGTCCTAGAGCTGCATAGCAGTTCCCACCGCAGCCTCTCGTGCTCTGCGGACTTCATCTCGCCTTTCCTCGTTCTCCTCCTTGATTCGTTCCTCGACATCATCTCTAACGCCTCCCAGATCGGGAGGTATCGTTTGGAACTGAACGCTTGGAGCTGCCTCCACAAAACGAAGTTGTTCAGTAACATGTTGCACAATTTCCTGTAAGCGTTTTGGAGGATTTCGGTTCACTCTTGGTTCGCCTAGGATTTGCTCAAGTGTAGGGAAAAGTGTATCCTGTCGGAAGTGGTCGCGCCATGGGGCATGCTCGGGAAGAATGGGGTTGATCTTGTCCTGGGCGTTGATAGCGATACTAGTCTCATATGTCCATGCCCTGGCCACGTTGCGTGGAGTATACCCGCCACCTCCGAAGAGAATCATGGGAATTCCCATGTCTTTGCAGAATTTGACGCAGGCTCCGTGCCCCTGAACCTGAAGATTGAAGCGACCAAGACGATCGCCGGCTAGAGAGTCAGCACCGCATTGTAGAGCGATGGCGCCAGGTCGGAACTTTTCAACGATTTTGCCAATCACGGTATTAAACAAATGATCGTATTGTTCATCAGTAATACCATCATTCAGAGGTACATTGAAGGCGTGGTGAGCGCCCGGGTTGTGCTCGCTCTTAGGGCCGTTGTCATCAAGAGCGCCAGTACCGGGGAAGAAGTTGTTTGGGTCGTATTTGTGAAAAGAGACAGTCATGACTCTGTCGGTTGAGAAGAAAGCTTCTTCCACTCCGTCGCCGTGATGTACGTCGATATCGATATACAAGACTCGGGGATAATGGCGAAGGAGTTGGAGAATAGCGATCACGATGTCGTTTATATAGCAAAACCCGGACGCCTCAGACCTCTTGGCGTGATGGAGGCCGCCACCCCAGGAGATAGCGATATCAGACTGCTTGGAACAAATTTTCCTGGCTGCATCAAGAGATCCGCCAGCGGATAAGGAACAATAGTTGAAGAGACCATCAAAGAGAGGGCAATCAGAACCGCCCAGGTTGAACTTTAAGTCTACTCCTTGGTTCTCGAGATCTCGAGGGACTGGTTCAGGTAGTACTGTACCGAGGAAATCCAAGTAGTCCGAAGAGTGGAACTCGGCGAGTTCCTCGTATGTGGCTGATCTTGAGATGTAATTGTCCATTGCGAAGGACATGCCGTAAGAGTAAATAAGACTCTTGGAAAGAGTCAACCGCCAGGGCTTCATAGGATGCGTGACACCAAAGTGATGCTCCTCGATATCTGGGTTGCAATGAAAAGATACGTTGTACCCCTTGGGCCGTGTGATACCAGACTCCTCGGCAAGACGCTTGCATTTGTTGTAAAATTTGGCATTGTCCATCTCGCTTGCTAAACCCAGAGGAGTATTGGTGAACTCTTCCACGATGGAGTTATCGCGGTCATCGTCTGGTATATGAGGAAGATAGTTGGGCTTGGGCACCCTATACCTGTAAGAGTCTATATCCATGGTTGAAGAAGTATAAATGGTCCTTTGATGAGTGATTCAGATGTAATGTAGAACACAACGCAGCTGGTTGATGGATGACTGAGTGGATGAGTAAGCCGGTTTCGCAAACTGCGCGGGCGTGAGAAGTAAGAGTCTCGATCAAGAGTATATTTAGTATGACGTTGTTAATCAGATTCCTCACAGGCAGTTGGCGATCGAGTGGCGTGGGTTAAAGTTGATGTAGATGTAGCTGGTAAAACGGATGGCTTCAAATGTCCAAAGTCGAAAATGGACAAATGCAAGCGGTTGGCAACTGCAAGCTACGCTGAAGTCCTTAGACCCTGTGGGGAGTGGGTAGCGGACAGGTGCCTAAACTTTCAAAGTAGATTCAGGTACTTCAGTGGAGTCAGTGCACTGAATCACCAACTGTCACAGCTTCAGAGACCTGATGATACTTTGCTGTTGGATGAAATTGCCAGGAACCGCCTGCAGATTCCTTCAATTTAGCGGCTCATCCAACCTGTCTATACCCGATCAGGTTTAATCCATCCATGATAGGTTAAACCTGTGGCTGCAGCATGTGGCGGCCTTTGAGAAGGAGGCTGGTGAGGTTGATCCAACTGGACGTCACTTGACCTCCTTAGGTGAATTATTCTTGATGAAACTTATTAGAGTGCTGGATACCAACCTCACGCCTCCACCTTTTTTTCCTATTCTTCATCCAAAGAAGAGGAAACGCTCCCAAAAAAGAACCAACATATCCGTGGCTACTGCTTGGGTTAGCTCTTCCTTGGCTTTGCTCGAATTAGATTGGGCAGAAGCAGAACCAAAATAGAGCACCACGACTTCCACTGCTCTCAAAATCCAACTCAAAGTCATCCATCTACCTATATCATCTCATCTCATTTCATCTCAAATAGAAAAGGACAAGCGAGCAAGTGGGTATCGAGGTGAGCCGAGCCGAGTCATTCATGTCGATTGCTCTCCGCGTTCTTCTTTGATTGAATCTGAATTTGGTCTCGAACCAAAGCGAACCTATCATTGCATTGCTTGGCTTTGCCGTTTGACTCTGCATTGCTTTGTAGGCTCGCGATAGCCAGAATTCCTCACTCCCCTGCTCTTTCTTCCCCCGTTTGGCTTCGGGCATTTGTGCCCGTTACATGGGACCACTTGCCTTGCATCTTCTAGAAAGCCACTCCTTGTCCTTGTCCTTGCTCTGTCCCGCCTTTCTTGTCTTGACTGCCTAAAGACTGGGCATACTCATCCTGTTTTCCTCTCTTCTTCATCTTCATATATATATGTTCACTGGTCTGACGGTATAGCACTACGCACCCGTCTTACCCGTCGAACTCTTTTTGGAGGCTTCGACCTTGTCGCAACCGCATTTCTCTATTAGCGCGCCGCATTCTCATCGTTAACAATCATGCCTAGAGACGATTTGTCCATCGACTTCGTCAAGAGGATGCCTCAAGCCGAGACCCTCGATCCCGGCATAATCCTCGAAGACTGGATCAATCGAGTCCAGAACCTACCCGAAGAGATCCAGTTTGTTCAAAACGAGGTTGCCGACAAAGACCGCCAATACAACGAGTGCATACGTATCATCGAGGATCGCGACGGAAAGATTCAAAAATGGATCAAGACCAATGGAAGCCATGAGCCAAATCCTAAGGAGGAGCTTCTTCGATCACAAGTACGCGACAATTATGCCCGGGCCGATCAGCTGTCACAGGAAAAGATTGTTTTGCATCAGAAGATGCAACTTCTGATGGACAAGCATCTAAGAAATTTGGATGTTCAAATAAAACAGCTGTACGATAGAGGCGAGCCTGGATTTACTGATCCAGACGACGTCCCATCATTACTCCGACCAAGCGCGGCAAACCACACTGCCCCCTCGATCCGCGCCATTAATCCAGCGAGCCACATGACGACTGCCGCCGGCCCATCGACTCCTCTCGCCGCCGCGCAAACCTCTTCCAATCCCGCACTCGCTCGGCTCCCGAACCACCCAAACGTCCGACATGCACAGACCCAGCAGCACGCTGCATCCGCCCCTGCAACGCCTGCAGCCAGCATTATTTTGAACAGACAAAGAGAGGGTTCTGCGGGACCTGCAACTAAGCGTGCTCCACGTGTAAACCCGGGTCTGGGCATTTTGCCGACTGCTTCGAGCGGCTTAGCAAGACATTCTTCACTCGGTCCAGGCACCCCTAAGGGAGGTGTCGCCGGAGGATCTGGTCTTGCAAGAGCAGGAAGTGCAGGCCCTAGAGCAAGCTCTGTGAAGTCGGCGGGGATGGTAAGCGGACGTCGAGGTACACCAACCGGAGGAGCAAGAAAGAAGATGCCCAACAAATCCAATCTGTCGCGAGTAAAGAAGGCTTCGAACCGAAACTCGCCTGCGCCAACGAACGATAGTGAACTTTCGGATGTGGACAGCGGTAGCGGGGAAGAAGAAGATGGTGCCGACGGTCGGTCAAGGGGCACGCCTGTTGCCGATGGTAAAGACATGGACGGCGATGACATCGTAGGGGATGCTGACGAAGACGATGAAGAGGCTGGCGACGACAAGAAGTACTGCCTATGCCATAACGTTAGCTACGGCGATATGGTTGCGTGCGACAACGATAATTGTCCGTATGAGTGGTTTCACTGGTCATGCGTTGGCCTGAAGAGCGAGCCCAATGGGACGTGGTATTGCCCGGTATGTGCCGAGAAGTTCAAAAAGAACAAGTAAATTTGGTGGTGGATGGGGCATTGATAACATAAATTGGTTGCTACGACAGCACTTGAAAACAAGATGCTTTGGAATAAGATGGTGAGCACTGGCGTTTAAGTGGAACGGTATATACCCATACTGCTTTGAGGAGTCAGTATCTGATCCTTGAGTAACAGGAGAAGAATTCAAGAATAAATTCTCATGACCTGAAAGAATTGATTTGTTTGACTTTGATTTGACATTATGTAGACCCGAGAAGGCATTGGACGACACCACGCCGGACACCCTCTGACTCTTCCCTCAGTTGCTCTACCTTGGCACCTTTTTGTCGTGCCTTATCAACAAAATCATCAAGTGAACCGCCAACGCCAAAGTACATACGTTTTGCGCCAACGTAAGCGCCTGCTTCACTGCCCTCCGTATCTCGCTCCCTCTCCAAGACCAGGAAGAGTGTTTCGAGAAAGGCCTGAAGCGCAAATGGAGAATAGATTGTCTCTGCGCCCAAGAGTAATGTGCTCACTGGCTGGCCGTTTCCTGAGGGTAGAGTGTAGAGGAGGTCCACAAACTCCTGGGACCAGGCACCGGAAACAAAGGAAAGTGTAATTTGCGACTCCTCAAGGAACTTTTGAAAGGCAGCGAGGACATCAGGGCCAAGCTCGACTTCACCCTCGATCGAGAAGGCCTCTTGAAGGGCGGGCAGCTGGGTGTTATTGAGAGCCCATGAGAGAATGAAGTTGGGGAGAGTGACCAGTTGGAGGACTGACGGATTGTAATCGGCCATGATCAGAGACAGGGGCTTCCTGTCTGTTTTGGAGGTCATAGCCCAATGGAATACGGCCAAAGATGGCAACGCAGTACCACATCCAAGCTGTTGATATAGGGTTAGACGTAACACACTGCATACATGAACAACTTCACTTACCTCAATAACTCGAAACGCCTTCTGTTCCAGCGTAGAGATAGCTTTGTTGGAAGCCAGGACCTTGACAAGGTCAACACTGCTTTCCCAACTCTTGAAGCCACCTTCATAAACACCCGTCTTCACATCATGACTACCCAGACCCTCAGACTGCGCTCCAGCAACATCCTCCTCTTCAGCCATGAGCTGTACCCTCACATCCCACAGCTCTCTTCGCGGCAACTGCACAGTAGTTCCATCGTCAAGGGTCACGTCAAGAAGACTATAGGCAATCTTTGAGGGCTGTTGGGCGAGAAGATCGGATAGTTGGTGGATAGTTGGTGGAAGTTGAGGCTTTCCTGGGACAGGAAATGCGCTTCCAGTGGCTGTAGGAGCGGGAGCCGTGGGCTTGACGGTGGAAGAATTCTGTTCGTCGTCAGAAATGTCATCGCCCGTAAAGCCAAATGAGAAAGACATGGTAGCTGGTGTTTATAACGAGTCTTGACTTTGTCACTTGTGAAGTGCTTCAAGCCAAGGTGAGGTAAGTAGGCAAAAAATAGTGAGTGTGTGCACTGTGTAGTGGGGCTTGAGGTGAAAGTCAAGTCAGTCTTCGAGATTCTGTCCGTCATCAATTTCGGCCGCTCGTTTCATTCGCTGTCAACACCACAGTAATTGAGCTTCTTAACTCTCGTGTACTCGTAGCTTCGTATCATCGGCAGCCTCTCAACTCACCATTCAAAATGCGCCCATCTTTGTTGAGGCTCGCATCAGCCGCCAACACCCAGCGCGGTCTGAAGCCTAACCCTATGGCCCTTCTCCCTCCTATTCCCTTGTATCGACGACTCCTCCGTGCTCATCGCAAGCATCTGCCTGCTGAGATGAGACTGCTCGGAGACGAGTACATCAAGGCTGAGTTCAGGGCGCATAGGAAGGTTGATAACCCAGCTCATCTGGTACGTCATTTCAAGAGGAACTATGATAAGAGAGGTGTTGACTCAAGGGACAGATCGGATTCTTGACTGAGTGGCAGATGTATGCTCAAAAGATTGAGGGTGACCAGTGGGTAGGTGATAAGTTGGATGAGCAGAAGCTCTCAAAAATGAGTGGTGAGTAAGAATGAATGTCGTTAAGCAGACCTTTACTAACTCCATGAAAGATGAACAAATACAACAATTATACGAGTTGATGCAGGCCATTCAAAACAGGGGCAAAGAGGGTGGTGAGCAGGAATCATAGACGCATGGATGTATACATTTTATAGAGACATTGTACAACTAGGTTGGCATTATGTATATTTTTTGCCTTCAGCTTCCCTGCTTCGGAGAGTGCTGAGATGAGCTAATCTTGTAACCGTCTTGCTTGATTGAAAGTATTTTTCCAAACTCCTTACTCATTAATACGATGATATACACCTGTCAGACTCGGAGCAACTAGTCGTCTATCTGCCTTCCAATGCCTCGGCAATCCATACTGCTTGGATCGCGCTGACCTTCTTGGCGTAGTTCTTATTAGTATAAACGTGCTCCAGGAACATGATGGCCTCCTTCTTCTGTCCGTGTAACACGCTGGCGGGGTGAATGGCCACAACGTGCTTGCCTTGCACCGTGACATAAGAGCTGTCGGGGGCGAGCATCGCGGTCTTTAGTGCGAACCCACGCAAAAAGCATTTGAGGACTTGCTCGGCACGCTCTGGCGAAATCGGAACAAAGGGCTGGGGATCAGCTGGCGGAGCCTCATCCAAAAGCTTCTCTTTTAGACACAGACCGCGAAGCTGCCTTCGGATATTCAGAGCCTGCCTCATATTTCGCATGTTGATCTTTCGTTGCTTGCACCAATTCACCCTGTCTGCATTCTCGGCTGTGTATTGCTGAATGGTCGTGAGATATGTGATGATGTCTCCTTCACGGCGCTGGAGCTCCTTTCTGTAGGTCTCAACCTCTTCCTGTGCCTCCTCAGACTGGATACTCAGGAAGATGTCTTCTCCAGATGTAATACAAGAGATGATGTCGATGACTTCAATCACGCAATCAAATTCGGGATCAGCAGCAGCAAGTAGCACAGCTCCCATAGGTGCAGAGATAGGGAAACGGGCCATGGTCTCGCCAGTCTTGGTGATGGTTCCATCGTCGTTCAAAGCGCCAAGAAAGTGCAAGTGAATCAGTGCCTTTTCGATTGCTTCTGTTTCCGGAGGATCCATGAGAGGAAATGACAAAACATCCTGAATTCCGCGCGCCTTCATAGTCAACACGGCTCCCAGGACGTCATTGCGAAGGATTTCCGGGAGATCAGAATCCTGCAGCGTCTTGAACGCCGTTTCTGGGTACAGCCGGAAACATTTACCTGGACCTTCACGACCAGCTCGACCAGTTCGTTGGATAGCAGATGATTTCGAGATAGGCTTTGCGAGGAGAGATTCCATGCCAAGACGAGTTCGATATTGCTTCACCTTTGCTTTTCCGCAATCCACCACATATCTGACTCCTGGTACAGTAACCGATGTTTCGGCAATATTTGTTGCCAGCACGATCTTTCGAGTAAATGAGGCCTTGACGGGCGAGAAGGCCTCGCGTTGCGCATCCATCGATAACTGACCATACAACGGGAAGACCTTGATTTTGGGGACGTTGCTGGCCAATGTCGCAGCGTATTCTTCAATCAATTTCTGCGCCGCCTCGATCTCTTCTTGGCCTGTCAGGAAAGCAAGAATATCTCCAGGCAGTTTCTCCTGCAAGTGGATCTTGTAAATCGCCTGGAGAAGCGCGTCTTGAAGATCGGGTACTGGGCGCGGCTCATGGTACACCGTTACAGGATATTGTCGTCCCTTGATCTTGAGAACTTGGAGCGTGTTCTCATCTTTCGTCTTAGGGCGGATGTCTTTGAAGAATTCCTGGATACCCTCCACGTCCGCTGTAGCACTCATGATGACAACTTTAAGAGGGATGCCACCGCGGCCAGACAGATCGCTGGCAAGAATCTGCTTCAGAAAACCGACCAGAAGATCAACGTCAAGACTTCGCTCGTGGATTTCGTCGACCACGATCGCGCTATAATTCTTGAGGTTAGGGTCGCGCAACAGTTCCTGCAGCAGCATACCCTCGGTCAAGAATTTGATCCGCGAACCCTTTGGCACTTGATGGTCGAACCGAACCGAATAACCAACCAGGCCATCTGATCGGCCTTTCCCTAACGGCGTGCCGGCTTCCTGAGCAACTCGATGGGCCAGTGTTGTCGCAGCGACTCGTCGGGGTTGCGTAATAGCGATCGTGCCCCCGACAGCAATTTCTTCGTCCGATCCAGCGATCTTGATCCTTTGGCGCCTACACCAAGGCTCCTGGTAAAGGAACTGAGGGACCTGCGTACTTTTACCGGAACCTGTCTCACCCACTAGGACGAGAACATCACTGTTGTTTTGTAATGCCTGTTGAATATCCTCACGGTACTGCCAGATAGGAAGCTGTTTGCGAGTTTTAAGCAGTTTGGGGTCTTCTCGACTTCGTGCTTTTTCGCTATAATGACCTTTTGCCTGACGATCCTTGGGTTCCCTCCTTGTCTTGTGCTGTATGGTCTCTTTCTTCTCCGCCACAGTGACTGTGGTTTCTGTCTTTTCAGCGGTTTCGTCGTGTGTTGTCGATACTTTTGCTGCTGCTGCTGCTGCTTTAGGCTTGGAGGGCGCTGTGAGGTAACCCTCAAGAGAAATGACTTTTCCTCCGACGGTCACAGCATTTGGGTCCTTTGACTTTGTTTTTCTCTTCTTAGCTGGAGGTCCAGAGATATTGTCGGTCGCCATTATGTCCAAGGTAGATCTGTCCGTCTTACAAGTTCGTGGAAGTCTGGGGTGTTTTTTTACTCTAGAAAATTTCATGCATGTTTAAGTGAGACCACAGTGTTTATAACATTAACACTGTGTTTATAGGCATATAAGTTCACCCATCATGGAAACAAGTCTAACCAACAGGAGCACCAACAGTTTTGGTCATGAGCGCGGAAGTCATTTGCTCATCAGATATACAGCATAGTACTTAGTATTATGTGAGTCAAATATAAATGACGCCAAGTTTATTGCATGAATAACGGTTGTAACACTCCCAGAGCGCGTTGTTTGCAGTGGCCTACGCTATAGCCTCGACCAAGTTTAAGCTGGTCTTGTCGTTTTGCAGTGTAAATACCTCCATTGGGTGAATTAGATCCGAGCTTTCGTTCTCCCTATCCCAATAACATTTCTATGTATCATCATATTGTACATGAGTCCTTACTTGATACGTGCCAAGCGTTCTCGGTTCATTCTCGTAGCATCATCAACAGTGTCGCTCTATTCTCGAGGTTAGTAATAAATCCAGAATATTCGAAACAAAGAGAAACCACTTGCCTTGACCATAATACGATCGATCTGCTTATTCTGCGTGTCAACCTCCTTTCCAATGGCTCGGCCGACCATATTCATCATGGACACTTGGCCTTCAAGTTCGGTGATGCCATCGTCAATTTGGTCTTCAAGTTCGTCGGCTCCTTCTTCATCCTCGAGGTTGAACTTTCCGTAATCCTTCTTGCGTGGTTGCTGTCGTGGTCGGCCAGTGGCGTTGATATCTCTGAAATTGCCCTCCATGCGCTGGTTGGCTTGGAAACCGTCACGACGAGTGGCTTCCCGCTGTTCTCTTTCCGACCGGTGGCGGTTCATGACTTCCTCGTCTGCCTTGGCCTTACGCTGCTTGGAGGTAAAGGGGTTACTAACATGGACAGCAAACATGCTGCCATTCAAGGTCTTGAGCTCAGCAGCTCGGTCCTGGGCAATCTTGTTCTGGTTGGCAGCCAGATCGAGGTGCTTTTCGGTGTTGTTAAGTCGTTCTCCCTGTGCTCCCAGACGAGCGAGGGTGGCACGACCAACTTCGTTGGCTTGGCGAGCCATTTGAACTGAGCGGTTGACCGAAGATGCGCTCTCCTGTTGAAGTTGTCGCTTCTCTGCAAGGATGGATTGGTACTCAACCTCTTCCTGCTCCTCGGCGGTCAGTTGGCGCTCCTCGCCATAGCCACCGTAAGAGCCACCAGTGGCCCCTGATTGCGGATCGTTGTTGGCGGGTTGCTGCTTTTGGGCCTGCCGCTCCTGAGCGCCGGCGAAGAGGTTGTCACGGTTGCTATCTGGCTCACTAGGTCCGAAACCACCATATCCGCCTGGGCCTCTTGCACCAGCAGATGGAGCAGGGCTGTTGTGTCGGTTCTGAGAAGGAGCGTCACCATATCGGTTTCCACCATAACCGCCCCCGGATCCGTATCGATCAGCACCGTAACCACTTGGGGGCTGTCCCTGGGCGGGAGGAGGAGCACCATAGGAGTTAGGAGCCTGAGGGGCCGGGGAAGGGCCGTTGTTCAAACCAGCGCGTGCTTGCTGATAAGGAGTTACGTTGGCGTACTTCGCATCGTCGGCGTAGGGGTCTTTGCCGCCTTGTTTGGCGTAGGGGTTCTCGGAGGAAGAGGACTGAGATGACTTCTTGCGACCGAATAGGGCATGGCGGTTGGCGTCGTCGCCATCATCGCCTTTCTTTCCAAAGCCAAACTTCTTCATGGCTGATTCTGTTGACGGAGTTGAATACGAAGGGAATTCGGGTTATTGTCGTGATGACTATTCGTGTTACTGAAAGAGGAGATGGAAAAAGGAGGATTATGGATGTCAGAAGCTGAAAGGAGACGAGAATGGGCTGCGTTGACTTATTAGAGGACTGGACTGGACTGACCGATGGGAAGTTACCTACCTAGTTGCCTTACTGGTGGGGGGAGCGGACCCTGGGGGCGGTGTCCTGTCCTCCACTGGTCGTACCTGACTGCCCCGTCACGGTACAAAGTATCTGCTAAGGTGCTGTACCTTTAGGTTTCCTTGGATGTCATGGGTGGCGTGCCTATCCATTCAATTCTAGCATCGTTTCGGGGATGGTTCAGGCGCTCGTCAGGCCCAGACTGAGAGAAGGTTTGGGTTTGTAGGGGACTTATGCAATGTCATGCAATGCAATACCGGTATTCAAAGTTACCTAAGACGCCCAACAAGTAAGCGCCTGTCTGTCGCCTGGGCTGGGACCCATCCGCAGATGGATCCATATCTCAGGTCTAGTGTAGCAGCCGCAATCTGGAACTGGAACCCCTCCCTTCCATGCAAGTCCCTGAATCCTTTAGTCGAATTGGGCACCGGCAGTCAGTCATTGACATTGTGATTCAGGTCTTTCAGCAGTGACCATGTCTGTGTATTTGATACTACAAAAGTAATAATCAACTGCGGAGACTACACTTTTGCTTTACTCAGGTATAGGCATCAATTGGGCAAGTGGCTTAGCTCTCAATGCGTCAGCATGTGGCGGCTGCGTGTACATACTTTTGGTCAGACTATCCGTAGATTTACTGTAGGGTATCTATCATACGACTAATACAGATGCACTTTATTTAGCATTGGTTTTAAGAGAAGCTCGCATTGATCAAAACGAGCTGGGCTTTTCCTAAACAAACACGAAGCTAAACTCCCATACTGTTCTGTATCAATATGGTTTCATAGGTGGGGTCTGGCTGGTGATTGGATTGAAGGATCTCATTCCACATTCCGTGTTCTAGAAGGGCTCTGGAATGGGCATTCAATCAGTGCTGCAGAATCGATCAGGAACAATTGGGTCTGAGGTGAAGGAGGCACGGTGGATCTTGAATCTTTCTCAGCCCGTCAACCCAAGGAGGTTTATGCTGTAAACTTATTATATGCTGGTAGCATGTCGTTGTAAACTTGTGTTACTCAACTCGATATGAATGGATGATGCCAGTGTGGAATTCTACTCGACGCTTGTCTGCAGTAGAATATCCGCGTTCCAAACACTGCCACTAATCTCCATGACTTGAATCGATGACCACTTCGAGGGTATTTGTATGTCACGTGTTTAGTCTAAAACGATGATAACTTTGGGTGAGAGAAGTTGGAAGGTTATCTACAGAACTCTGCCGATGAGTCATGTAGTGGTACTTCAGAAGGAAGATAGTCTGGCAGAAATTGATGAAGTTAAGAACTGAGATAAATCATGAAAACGGATTAAAATGTCACAAACAAACCTCAAATATATATCCACCAAGCTACAAACTGCTGTCACTAATAATAATTATTCAATCCATGGATGGGTCTTATTCCTGAGGTTCATCTGGGGCCGCAGCCGCTAAAGACCCCTGCCGACTCCACCGAAATCCACCACTGAGACAATGAACTTACAGACATCAACTGTCCTGTAAATTCAGGACCATTGAGGCGATCACGGCACACCAGGTTCCTGTCAAACTCTCATGATTGGTTGCTTCGCCGATGCGTCACCTCTGACTCTCCAGGTTCCGATTCAATACTTTGACTTTGAGTTCATCCATTTTTATCTCACACATTAGTTATTTCAACTCCAAAAAGCGTATACTTTATGCGCTTCGTCATTCACAGTCTCAACTCTCATCCTTCATCACAACTTCTGCGTTAACAATCGACGTCATGCTTTACGTCTACTGAGCCGGCAACTGACCGCCTCAACCTACCCTTCCTTAGAGTCGTGATCGCTTCATTATCACTGCACTCTTCTTACAGCTCTCAATACTCCTTTGAGGATTAACAAGATGATAATTCAAGTACACCACGCCTTCCCCTTCCTCGTTATTGGATATCCTGCCCTAGTATCATATCTATTACAGCTCCAATTGTTATCGATATCTTAACTTGAAAGATCTGTTTAGTATTTCCCCAACATCAAATTTTGTCTATCACCTTTTCAGTCTCCTGGAAGCGTTTTGCTACTACCAGGGCAGCTATGTCTGTCTTCACTTATGATCCGGATCCTCCCAGGGTCTCATCTCCTTGGACGCAGCTCAGTGACCTGGCCAAGGACGGATCTGAGCATCTGGGCCCAGAAACCTCTCAATCAGCCCAGCGGCTTGATTCCGGATTGCTATCTGACTATGGAGTCACAAAGCTTCAAGCCGAGCCGCAAGACGGACCCACGGAGTATAAGCTCCACCTGCTTCTTCGACCACGAAGAGTATTCAAAAGCATGAGTACAACAAACAAGTCGCGCCATGGGCGACTCAAGCTCTCGGTCCCTTCTCCAGCTGCTTCTAGTCAGCCTCGACAACAAAGGCTTGAGAATTTGACAACCCAGCTCCTGTGGCGACTACAACAGTCTTCTCCTTATCACTCATCCAGCTCCAAGGAACTGGTGCTCCCTAAGCTTCCGGACGACAACGTCGATCTCACTGCTCCTGTGAAACTCAGGAAGCTGGTCCCCGGCTTGGAAGAGTCTAGAGGTGCATTGTACGAAATAGGTGTCGCAGACGATGGCACGCTGGTTGGACTTACAAAGGACGAGTTGGAAGAGAGTATCACAACTTTGAGAGTAATGGCCGCCAGTCTAGGTTGCACTGTCGATGTTCGCCGGAGAGTCGTTGTTGGCCACTGTGAATGGGCTGAGGCTACAGACTTCATCAACAGTACCGAGATCTCACCTGACGAAACCATCAGGAGTGCCAAGCTCTGGGTTGCCGAAGCGTTTGTCATGCCGTATTTGGGTTTAATAGATGAGATGAATGGAGAACACGACATAGACACCAACAAACAGTCTGCAGCAGAGAAAGTTTCTGTGCCCAGCCGTGGCAGCTCGACAACGCCGCAATTAAGAGTTACCTTCACTGGGCCTACAACATCCGGCAAATCGAGTCTCCTGGGGACACTGTCAACAGGCGTCCTGGATAATGGTCGTGGTAATAGTCGACTCAATTTGCTTAAACATCGTCACGAGATGGTTACGGGAATTACCAGCTCGATAGCACAAGAGCTCATTGGGTACAAAGATCAGTCAATCCTCAACTGTAGCCATGGAAACATCGAGTCCTGGGTCGATATCCACAACTGTTCCGAGGGTGGTCGTTTAGTGTTTGTGTCAGATTCTGCAGGTCACCCAAGATATCGGCGCACAGTCCTTCGTGGTCTGATGAACTGGGCTCCTCATTGGATTATTCTGTGTTTGGCGGCTGATGATACTGCAATAGCTACCAAAACCCATGGAGTGTCCAATGGTCTGGGAGTCTCAGCGGGTGGAGTTGATCTTGTCAAAGCACATCTGACTCTATCTCTCAAACTGGGTATTCCTTTGGCAGTTGTCGTTACTAAGATGGATCTCGCTTCCAAGACGAGTGCGCACAAAATCACTAACAAGATTTTGTCAGCTGTCAAAGACGCTGGGCGTGTGCCCAAAGTCCTCCGGCCTGATCAGAAGGCATGGGGTGACCTAAGTAGAGTACCTGATGACGACTCTGTTAAAGTGAAAGACTTGTTGAAGGGAATCTCAGAGAGTGGAAACCCAACGGAAGTTGTTCCAATAGCGTTCACGAGCGCAGTTAAGGGAAGTGGAATCGGTCTTTTGCACGCGCTCTTGGAAAAGCTACCGCTGCCACCCACACCAACTGCTCGTGATTATGTCGGAATGGCATTGAATCCAGAACAGCCGAAGTGTCTGTTCCACATCGATGACACCTTCTCTTTACCGGCATCGTATGGTAGTCTGAACAATGCTTCCGGAAAGCAGGCCGACCCAGGTATTGTCGTATCGGGACATCTCAGGTTTGGGCAGTTTTCCATCGGGGACAAGATTGTTATTGGACCTTTCCCACCTGACGACGATGAGCCTCGGGAGTCAACCCCAGAGGGCAGACAATCGCCGAGTAGTTATGGGCTGTCCATATCACATCCTTCATCAGCAGAGTTGGCTCGTGTTGCCATGAAGAATGCTATATCTGCGTCGGCAATTGCGGGAGAGTGGCATGACGCTCAGATCGTTAGCATACGTAATCTGAGGCTCCCGGTCTCAACTCTTGAAGCTGGGCAGGCCGGATCCATCGGTCTCAGCGTTAAACCACTCTCGAATCGCCCCCAGAATGGCAACACAGATCACGCCGGTATCACTGAGATCCCTCGCATTCGCCGTGGTATGATCTTGGCAATCCCGTCTAAACATATGGCCGACACTGGGTTGAAGCTGCAAGCTGCAAGCGGATTCACGGCAGTTTTCGAGGATCCAGACATTCAGACACTGGCCGTCGGCTCTTTTGTGAACATATATATTGCTAGCATTCGAACGGTAGCGCGCATTCGCCGAATATCTCGGCAGGACAGCGAATGGCGAGTCAGTAACGAGGACACAGAGACAGAA
The DNA here is from genome assembly GCF_020744385.1 of Fusarium flagelliforme. NCBI lineage: Eukaryota > Fungi > Ascomycota > Sordariomycetes > Hypocreales > Nectriaceae > Fusarium > Fusarium flagelliforme. The sequence continues at coordinate 4,320,575 of NW_025763503.1, forward strand.
GAGATCTTTGATCTCAACGACGAATCTGACACGAACAATGTTAAAGATGAGAGCGACCGGCCCAGAGGCGGCATTGAGATGGGATTAGAGCTTTTGCATCATCGAGAGTGGATCGAGATGGGTTCACGGGTCATATTGTTAGAAGGCGGGAGTCAGGATAAATCTGGGCTAGAGGGCTTCATTGGTAACGTTGTTGAGATCGTGGATTAGCGGTTCAAGCGTGTGTAATTTCCACGGTGCCTTTGTTATCAGAGGCTGTTTTCACTTATATCGCTGTACAGTTGTTGCTTTTACATATTTAATGATGATTTTGTTTACAGGACGTCGCATGGTCGTAAAAATATCTCTTATCATAACTCCAAAGGCGCCAAAGATACATGCAAACTTCAAATACCGTCCACCTATGCCCTGACTAATCCATAAAATAAAGTCCACGTCAAGACAAAACCTGAGATACCATTGAAGATACCACCAACCCAGAAATCGAAGAGTCCTCGGAAGTATCGCGAGGGATCAAGAGGAGCATGACCCTTGGGAAGTGATTCAGGGGCAACCTTGAGGACGTAGAAGAGGAAAGTGGTGATGAAGGAGAAGACGATATAGACGAGGAAACCGTAATAGGACTCGAGGCCGAGGACTCCAGCAGTGACTCCGAAGAGGGAAGCAGTGAGACTGTTTAGGTTGGAAAGAGCCTGCGCGGAAAATGTTAGAGGATAAGTTAGAAGTGAAGGATATCAAGGATAGCTGACCTTTGTGTTGTGGATCATAGACTCGGGGACGATTGGACTGATCTGAAGTTCGCGTTCGGAAGGCATCGCTGCGGATATTGATGGGTAGCAGTAGTTATAATTGTAGCTGTAGTGGTGAATTTGTCGGAGATTATCTCTGAGTGAAGACTGACGTGGTGGGCATCTAAAGCTTCGTATCTCGAATGAAGCTATCTACGCGCTGCAACTTCCATTTGCCTGCCCATGATGACAACGTGTCGGTCCGTCCTTAGTTCCGAAGGCCGACATTTCAGTGAAGAAGTGGAGTCAGCCAATAATGGTGGAGAGAGCTCGGTCAAGCTACCGACAGATGGAAGGACCCCTCCACTGTGATTCCAAATGCGCAGTTGCTTGGCGGGGTAATCCTGGGTAGGTATGGACTGTAGTCGTAGTCTCCATATCTAGCTAAACTGGAACTTCTTTTTAAAGATCCCCAATCTGTAACTTGCGAGCACTTATTCCTGAGCCGTTACACCAATTCCTCGTCACCTACCGAATACTACCAACCACGATGACACAAGACTTCGCGCCTCTCAAGAACGACCTGTTGCTTCGCACAGCATGGGGTGGGTTATCCGCGCCTTGGTTGCTGGAATCATGAGAGAGCTGTGCTGAGACTTGCTGTGTTGCGACTTAGGCCAGACCGTTGAGCGTCCTCCCATGTGGGTTATGCGACAAGGTAAAATGACCCTTGGAACCGAGAGCGAAGGCATGTCAGATCATCTAACTGGTTCAATTGACAGCTGGTCGCTACCTCCCCGAATATCACGAAGCCAAGGGTAACCGTGACTTTTTCGAATGCTGCCGTGACCCCGAGGTCGCAACAGAAATCACCCTCCAGCCTGTCCGTCGTTTCGCAGGCCTCATCGATGCCGCCATCATCTTCTCCGATATCCTCGTTATCCCTCAGGCCATGGGCATGACTGTTGAGATGGTTGACAAGAAGGGCCCGCACTTCCCGAACCCGCTCAAGAGCCCCGATGACGGACAGTACAGCCAGGTTCTCGCCAAGGACGTCGACGTCGCTGCTGAGCTGGGCTACGTTTATGACGCTATCACACTGACACGCCAGAAGCTCGAGGGCCAGGTGCCCTTGATCGGGTTCTGTGGAGCTCCCTGGACACTTTTCTGCTACATGGTCGAGGGCGGAGGCACCAAGCTGTTTGCGCAGGTCAAGACATGGATCTATAAGTATCCCGAGGAGTCAAAGAAGCTTCTTGCCAAGATCGCTGATATCTGTGTCGAGCATCTGGCTCTGCAAGTCAAGGCTGGCGCCCAGGTAAGAAGCCTCAAAGAGTATGGAGCGGCAGCATATAACTGACAATGTCGCTTTCTTAGCTCGTAATGGTCTTCGATTCGTGGGCAGGAGAGCTTGGTCCTTCCTCATACCGTCAGTTTTCTGAGCCTTACCTCAAGCAGATTGCCGAGAAGCTCCCTGCTAAGATTCAGAGCCTGGGCCTGGAGAAGGTGCCCATGACCGTGTTCCCCAAGGGCGCTTGGTACGCACTTGACTCTGCCTGCAACCTGGGATACAACGTCGTTGGCATGGACTGGCTGCACGACCCCAAGGAGGCCGTCAAAATTCGAGGCGACCGCGACATCGTCTTCCAAGGCAACGCCGACCCTGGTGTACTGTACGGTACCAAGGAGGCCATTACAAAGGCCGTTGAGGAAATGGTCGCAGGCTTCTGGGTCGGAAACAAGGGCTGGATTGCTAACCTTGGACACGGTATGTGGTCGACGATATGAAGTAAAGTGAAACGACGGCTAATCAAAGCAGGAATTACACCTGGCGTGAACCCTGATCACCTCAAGCACTACTTTGAGGAAATCCACCGTCTCACCAAGAAGAACTAACGGTAGAACGCCACCTCGTTCCATGTTCCGAGTATTACGAGATACCATAGATGTGTGTTAAGGAGCTCATGGGAGTAGACATGAGCTGAATTGGAACCGGAAAAAGCAGAATAGATGACGAAAAATATGTAACATGGTAAAACGGCATGGGCAAAATATTGAAGAAAAGTGATTCTTTTTGCATATAATTGATTTCGTATCGTGGTATCTTCGCGGTCCCTCCTTTTTTTAAGTACTATATCTATCCTCTGCCCTCCCGTTACCCCATTTTGTCTCATAAATGGCTTTCCTTAGTAGCCAGAACCCTCTTCGGATTCAATGTCAAAGGCGCCAAAACACCAGGCTGTGAAAAGAAGCCCATTTCCAATAATAGTGAGAAGATGAAAAACACTCGTTACGTTGGTTAAAATCCGAACGAGGGACGACAGAACTGGCCGAAGCTCTCAAGTTACGCCTTCTTGCCAAAGAGCCAGTTCTTGCCCTTCTGAGCCAATGACTCGCCAGCAGTTGGAGAAGTGGCAGACTTGGGCTCCTCATCGTCGGTGATGGCACCTTCGTTGCTGGGCTTTCGGGTGAGCTCTACCTCCTTGTCCTTGAAGATATTTCCAGCACCGCCCCGGCCAGAATGCTGGGTGCCGTAGGAAGGGCGACGAGGTACACTATTCTCTTGAGTTAGTGAACAAGTTCAAGTGAGTCTCCCCAGAAAGACCGAGGAAGGGAGGAGAACGTACGCTTCAACGTCTTGGCGCTTGCGAGTCTCACGAGGATCATCGTTCTTGGCCATGTTGCCTGTACCACCACGGCCGGTGGTGACAACGGAGCCCTTTAGGACTGGAGTTTGGAACTGGCTGGGGTCGGTCTTTTCTGTGGTGGCTGAGTCGGCCATGTTGCCAGCGCCGCCTCGACCGTGAGAAGAAAGCATTTTGGTAGTGATGGTTGTTGAATTGGTGAAAGAGAAAATGTCGATAACTAGGAGTTGTCCTGATGAGTGGACGGGTGAAGCTAGTATATTGATATTGCCTGAGTGAGGGGTTGTAGGATCAATGTGTATCAAAGATTGTCCTCGATGAATTACAGTGACAAAGAATGTATGTAGGTAAATAAATGAGTAAATAGTCAGAGTACGAATGAATGGATTGTTGTAGGCGGCGATGGTGACACTTTTTAACTCAATGCCAAGTCTGTCCTCGTGATGTCGTTATTCGTCCCCTGCCCTGTCTTTAGTACCAAGGTAGTCTACATTACAGAGAAGGATGTGTTCCCATGATCAACAAAACAGGGGAAAGAAAAAAAATTCTATAGGTGCTTGACCACTAACGTACTAAGTCGCCCTTTTTTTCGCCCTCCCACCCACCAAATGCCAGGAACCGCTGCGCCCAGCCAAAGAGGTACTACAGTAAGTTAGGTCCAAGGTATCCAATGGCCTAGTCTGGCCAGGCCTTGTGCTCCATGGATCCAATACTGTACGTTAGGCCGGTCCGAAGCTGGGCTGAGAATTTTTACAAGAAATATGAGGCGAACCTGTGCAGGTGATCAGCTGGACGATGGTTGGGCTTGATTTGAAGTATCTACCTCCAACTATGCCCTTCAGTCGAGATACCATCCTCTCTTTTCAAATACATACCAAAAGCACTTTACTTTCAACCCACCCATGTCTGTTAAAGATGAGGCTCAGTTAAAGCTCGACCAAGTCTAGGACAAGTAGATTCAAGTACCCGAACGCCAGTTCCACTTGAACTCTGCACTAAGAAGCTATGTCCAGTCACGTAAATTTGGTTGCGTAATGAAATTTGATGGTCTCGTGCTGCCCCAGGTCTTGGCAGGGTACTTGACATGTACGAAGTCAATACAAGCTTTTTCTTTCTCCTTTCTGCTTCTTATATGTTGTGACCTGGTTAGGACCACTTGATGCAACAGTTTAACATCATTCGCCCGTCATATCTCGACACCTTCAGCTTAATATATGACAGGCACGGAAAGGGAAAAGTCTTGATTCATCTGACCAATAATTGCACAAGCGCATATATGCTTTCTCACACAAAGTTGCACAGTATGGTACCTGAGCCAATAGGGTTAGCCATGAAATCTCACTCATCAACTCAATGGAAAGGTCTTCGGCCAAGTAAACAATAGGTTAGCTTGGCCGAGCTCCCCTCTCCCCTCAATCGCCAAGAGAATCGAATCCCAGCAGGAAACTTACAGATCCAAATTCGCTCTCGCCGGGTCCCGAGTACTGGAACTGTTCATGCAATCCGTAGCCGTTTCTGTACTGGCGTGCACCGAGACGGCGGATCGGGTTAAACTGGTAGCTCACAACCAGCCATGGAAAAGATCTGACACTATCTACCAAGGTTAAGCCCTATGACCGCAAAATATTGGCTCGTGGTAACCTTGAGGCTTCAGCAGGGTAGGGCTGTCCCATGTTGATCACCGAGACCCTGAAAATAGTGTCTACGCTTGTCTAAGTGCGATGACGTTTGCTCCATGGACCCCTGCCTCGGGCAATTGCAGTAATACATACCAGCTCTCAATGAGATTTCTTCTCGACTGTTGCCCTCTCCATCCTGTCATGGGACTACAGGTCCCTCTTCCCTATTTTGACTTCTGCATACATGGACACGCTGATGGCAAATCCAAGGCAACGCCTGGCAATAAAAGATTAATTCAAAACGCCTCCTCATCAGTTTGCGTGAGATTGCAACCGTGTAGCCTGGCCTAAAAGCGGAAAGTCCTCGGTCCCCTTTATCTAACCATTAACCGATTGACAATCCATCCTGAACAAAAGTCAAAACGAGCCATGCTTATCTTTCCATGGATGTTATAGCCCTATCATCTAGGTATGCCATGCCCGGTGTTTCCATCTTTTGCGGGTATAATGTTTCTAAACGACTCGAACCTGATAGCTCAACCTTGACACGGTTTCAGCGCCAAGGGGTAATTCCCATCGCCACCGCCTAGCTTTCATAAGTCTTTTTAATTCTGATCATACATTATCTCGTCCTCGCCTTCACCCTTGATGTTTGCATCCTTGCGGATGGGAATCTTGATGCCTTGTAGTGCAAAAGTCTTACTTAAAGGTGTACTTTCGCACACGCCAGGGAACTTCTTGGCCGAATACACGCTGAAGTCCTGGCTGTAGCATGAGGCCAAAATTGGTGCTCGACCTTGGTTGACGTTAGCTCCCAAGCCTCCAGGCCCGCCAGGACGTCCGACGTTCACAAACGAGAACCTCAATCTGAACAATCAATATTAATATGGAAAATGGCCTTCGTTCATTCGTGGTGTTGTCCAACTTACCGAAAAGTGCCCTCAGTGCGAACGCTCAAGTCCTGAAGTACAAACCAGATGCCTGCTTTCTTTTCAGTGTCATTGAGACGGAATGCACTTGCAGCCAAACTCCCAATAAGATTCCGCGTGAACATTCCCTGAGGCTGGCCTCCCACCACGGCCATTCGTGTAAGCGCGGCTTGATCTTGGCCATAGCCATTACGGAAAGAGGCACCCGGCGGCGGAGCGGGAGGATCGGCGTTATAACCACTGTGTCGCGGGTAGTATTGCTGAGGCGGGCCGTAAGAACTGCTTGACGGGTATGATGGTGCTACTCTTGTGTCAGATGCCGACATGTTTGCGCAATTTATCGTTTCTGGCTTGACTAACCTTGTCCATAGCTTTGTTGCACCGACTGAGGATACTCTTGCCCATATCCAATTCCTTGGCTCTGAGGATAACCAGCATCGCGGCTTGGAGGAAGTGCTTGCTGCTGGTATGAAGGTGTGCCAGGCTCGAGGGTTGAGTAAGAGTAGGTATTTGAGGACGCTATAGCGCCTGGCCCGGTGGAAGACCGAACAAGGTTCACTTCTTTGATGCCATCCTTGTCCCAAAGATCAACTGAGAGCACAAACATGCCATGGTCAAGGGTACTACAGCTATCGCATTAGTACGGAACCCGTTCGCTTGAGATTCTGCATAAGCTGCAACATACTTGTAATCGACCTCCTTTCCCGTCTCGCTGTCTATGATGACGAGACGAACACACGGAGGTGGTGTAATTGGGCGACGGTCCTATGACAGAATTGTGAGAATAACTCACCAAGTTATGGGGGAGAAGCAAACGCACCTTATCGCCAAAACCGCACATTCGCGCGCGTATGGGTTGCTGCTGCACATCAAGGCTATCAAGCTGGTTTAGCCGAGAAAATATTTGGGGGACCATGAGTGACATACCTGTATTTCAAGCCTGTGCCTTCTTCGATCTTGGAGAATGCTGGTGGCTCGTATTTGGGCTTGTCGTGTGGGTCGTTGGGAGACGGTTCTGAAGAAGGCGGAGGAGGTTCATCGTGGCGTGAAGGTGGAGGAGGCGGGTGAGAGCGAGAGTATTGACTCGGATGAGGCTGTTGATACTGGGCTGGAGGGTAAGGCGGAAGTTGGGAATGGTGGTGGGGTGGCGGAGGAGCGTGGTGTTGATGCGAGGGCATCGAGTGAGAGGGCGGCGGTGGTGGCGGAGGAGGAGCATGAGAAGCATGATGATGTTGATTCGGTGGTGGCAGAGATGGTGGTGGATGCTGCTGTTGTTGATATGCGTGGATTGGTGGTATGCTGGAAGAATAGCCAGGGCCGGGCATTCGTTGGGACATGTCGGGCGGATGATAAGAAGAGTTCATTGCGGATTGCGACTTCGGCTGCGAATTCGAAAGCGGTCGACGAAAGCGAGAATAAATGCTAATATATGTAGATACGAGCAAGTGGCTAGATATGTAGTATAGGTAGGTAGGTAGATATGCGAGGAGAATGAATGGACGATCTTGAGAAGGACGAAGCGAAGAGGAGAGGTTGCGAGGACAAGGCGAGCTATAAGAGTAGCTGCTTCGCTTTGCGTTACAGTGTGTTCGTTCGTTCGTTCGTTCGGTCGGTCCCCCTTTCGGTTCGTCCCTAGCAAAACAAAGGAGATAAGTAGTAGTAGATAGGTATATCGAAGGTAGATAGTATGTAGTACGGATGTAGAGGAAGAACAAAAAAGCAAGTACCAGCTATATGTAGGCAGAAAGACACGGTTATGTAAGTGGTGAGGAGAAGCCAGACAAAAGCGCCAAGAGGCGAAGCCACCAAATGGAGAGGCCGACGATTGCGATGTCTTCTGTACAATGACAGTACGTAACGGTGGAGTATAGTACACGATGTAGGTAGAAGAAGGTAGTAGGTATTGTGATGATGTGAGGTTAGGTTAGGTGAGTCTGGTAAAATAAGTCAGTCGGTGGAGAACCCAGAACCCGGCTGAAGGTAAAGTGTAAATGGGGGAGTCTTAGCTCCCAAGTGGCGCGGCCCGGGAGCGCTAAAAAGGGTCTCAATTCCCTCCATCCACTGGGCTGGGCTGGGGCTACTAAGACGACCTGAGTCTCGGACCCGTCAGGTCAGATCAGGTCAGGTCAGGTCCAGCTTCTTCTAGGTTAGTAGTTAGTACCTATGGTCGCTGAACTTTGTTCCCCGTCCACGCCACATTGATTTCAGTTTATCCCAAGGCAATGGTTAAGGTATGGAAGGAAGGTATTCGGATAGAGATAACATTTCTAGGCGTCCCCGAGCACTAGACTGTTACTGTACAGAAACGCCCACGATGTCATAGGAGACTTGAGCTAAACGGGGGAAGCCTCCATGTCAGACAAGAGCCGATTCCAAGCTGAAAAGACGTCAAGACAGAACCAAGCTAGACACATTAAAAGAAAAAGACTGAGACTTTGAACAAGGACTGGGTCTTCGGGGTTTAACTAGCGTGAATCACATCGCATCGCATCATTACAGTACATAACTGTACGTACTACATATGAAGCAGGAAAAAGTCAAGAGAACTGTTAATGTTGCAAGCCACCGGAGCTGAGCTGAGCTGAGCTGTACTGTACTGTAGTGTACACTACATCATGGCTGTCTCACATGCGTAGCACAAGGAGGCCCACCACCACTCGATCCAATTGCCAAGTGTCGAGGTGCGATACAGTACAAGTCTTTGTTCAAGACCTTTTGTATTGTATCTCGACTCGGTGCAATATCTTTTCGACTCCCCTTTGTTGGACCCATGTCAACGTTAATTGCGGACCAACTTCGGATGAACCGAACCGAACGAACTACTGGAACTATTGTAACCTACCCAACTTTCTGTATCGATAAGACGCATATATTGAGGGTCCAGTTTGCTTGGCTAATAAACTGAAGGTTAAAAATCTAATGAGTATCGAAAGTCAATTAAAACATCAATTGAGGTTTCATCGAACAGATTTGCAATGACATTGCATGCATGCAACAAGTCTCTCAATTGAATTATTCTCCAGGCAGTTTTACTCGTAAACTCAACAAACACCAAGTGGCTCTGCTCTCGCTCAACAGCGCATCGTGTTATCTCTGTGTCTTACAATTGGTGGGACGGGCCTCAATCCTGCCCTGACCCCGATGGTCGGGCGGTCTGCGTCAGTGGTGGTTTAGGTTGCTTTAGTGGTACCTGATTAGAGCTGGAAGCCCCAATCAGGTCTCTTCAGCGTCCATGCTCCCCAACCGACGTTCTGAGCCCCGCCATCGTCTTGACGTGAAAGCCCCGCAGTCGGAGTTATTAGCAGTCATCGTGGACAGTAATAAATTCCCCGACTGCTTTTGCATACCTCTGTTTTTACCTAATTCAAACTCAAGTTGATCCTACAGAAAACATACTCTGACTACTACCTACCAGGTACCTATAATATCTAGTCCGCCATGGATCTCGTCAACAGGTTGGTCCGCCCCGTTTTGATAGTTGAGCAATCGACATTCACCAGACGCTGATTGACGTAAAATCCTCTCCAGTCTCGAAGGTCGCCTTCTGTTTGCTGTCCCCAAGAGTGAGTTGCCTCTTCCACCTACAAAGATGCTAGCCATGCTAATGCGTGTAAAGAGGGTCGCCTCAATGCTGCTACACTTAACCTCCTCGAGGGCGCCGACGTCCAATTCCGCCGCGAGAACCGCCTCGATATTGCCCTTGTCAAGAACCTGCCGATCGCTCTGATCTTCCTTCCCGCCGCCGATATTCCCACCTTTGTTGGTGAGGGCCGTTGTGATCTTGGTATCACTGGATGGGACCAAGTTCAGGAGCACGATGCCTCAGTTCGCGCCTACAACCACCTGCGACGCAGCTCAGTCGACATGAGCTCCACCGAGGACAAGGTTGCTGGCTCTGACATGGTTATGGAACTGGGCTTTGGTAGCTGCAAGCTCCAGGTTCAGGTCCCTGAGAAGGGCCAGTATAAGACCCCTGAGGACCTCATTGGCAAGACCATCGGAACCAGCTTCGTTAACCTTGCTGCCGACTATTTCCTCAAGCTAGAGCAGGGCAATGTTACTGATGGCGAGCTGTCACCCCGCAAGATGCGCACAAAGATTGTTGAGCTGAGCGGCAGTGTCGAGGCTGCCTGTGCTCTTGGTGTTGCTGAGGGTATTGTCGATCTTGTTGGTACGTGATTGGCATCGGCTCTGCCTCGCTGTTTGAAAGAGCACAATGACTAACAAATAACCCCTTAGAATCTGGAGAGACGATGCGAGCTGCTGGCCTCAAGGCCATTGACACTGTTGTAGACTCTACTGCTGTGCTCATCAAGTCGAAATCACCCTCCAACCCCGAGCTTATCGACCTCATCACTTCGCGCATCCGAGGTGTTATTACCGCAAAGAGCTACGTTCTTTGCCAATACAACGTCGAGCGAAGCCGTCTGGCCGAGGCGACCAACATCACTCCTGGGAAGCGTTCGGCAACAGTTACAACTCTCGACGAGGAGGGTTGGGTTGCTGTGAGCTCCATGGTTGAAAAGAAGAAGATCGCCCTAGTTATGGACAACTTGACCCGAATTGGCGCTGAGGACATCCTTGTGCTGGATATTCACAACGCACGATAAATGGAGACGATCTCAACTGGACCATTGTATTGGGATAGAGATGAAGGCGTTGGAATGCATGCATAGGTCGGTACCGGTAGGCGGGGACTCATATTGGCAAACGGCGCTCTGGAAATCAACGGCTGGGTGGATATGATACAGGTTAGGTCAAGTCAAGAGAGGGAATGAATAACAACGTATGGCTGCATGTAAAAGCCATTTTAGTTTTGTTGTAATGAGACATCCCTATCGGAACTTTATGAAACCCTTCTTTTCGTCTTCCTTCTAGCCTTGTTCTTCACGTCAGTGCAGATCATGGAGCTGTACCCGCTTGGGCTTGAGATCGGCGCTGCATACGTCGTGTTGAACGAGGCTGATTGATGACCTGATTGCTGTGAAATGGTGGCTTGGACGGAGCTGAGAGCGAAAACGAGGTAGTTTAGCATCCATCAGCATGGAATTGCATGGCTGAGCAGGCTGATGGTGTACTATAGCTGGCGCGTTCTTTTGGTTTTTGGGACTTCTTTTTCACGGTACATAATTCCTTAATAGCTGATCCAGGAACAGGATGTCTGTGGTTGGAGGCTAAGTTAGTGCAGTGCAGTGAAGTTAGAGGGGTTTATGACGATCGGGAGGCTCGGGTCGGAATTGGACCAGGCGATGACCTCACTAGGGCGGCTACGTAACTACAGTACCCTCAGCGCATCAGATCTTTCTTCACTCATTTATGCACAAATGCCTCCTAAGTCAATGTACAGTAGACCAGCAAGAGCATCTCTTCTGTACGGGCAGGCTTTGTTTGATCTTTGCATTTGAATCTTAATAAATGCACCACTGAGCCAAGAGACTGTCGACGCTCGTTATACTTCATTATACTCACATCTACAATCATGGCCAAGATTGGCCCTCCACCTGAAAATGCTGGTAACCAGCCTTCAACTCTATACTCTGTAGGTCTTTTCCATCGTGAAGACATCTCTTGAGGTTCTGCTACAGCAAGCAAGAGACAAGATGTCTCATCATGTTGAAATGAAACGAAATGATACTAACATGGATACCATCTAGCTCGTCATGACACCCATCAACATTACGGTTTTCCTCGTCTCGCTTCTCCTGGTCGATTTGCGTCACACTGCCGGTCGCAATAATTTCTACGCCACGGGCAGTGAACAGGCGAGATGGATGCCTCAATGGCTTCTCCAGCCGTATCATCATATCGGGCACAAGGATCACGATGCTCATGGTCGCTGGCATTATCACAGCAAGCAGAAGAAGCTTATGAAGATGGAAGCAGACGAGGCCTTTCAGATGAGGTCTACCGTGCTGGTTTTCCTGGCTGTAACTCTGGCTCTGGCCACAAGTGCCGTCTGGCTCTTGACGAGAAGTCTGTATCATGGCGTTGCTGCTCTCGTTGAGCATCAAGTCGACAATCAAACTGCCCCGCCCCCAGGATTGTGAACCCTCGACCGACTATCCGTCCGTCTGTGACGGAGCCGAGTAGGCCAAGAAACAATCGATCCTTCCCCTGCGTTTCGTGGGGTGCCATTGAATCACACATAGCACGTTGGCCCTGTATACAATTTTCATGCCGTCCGACCGCCCGTGGCATGCATCACTATCGAATCTTGGACGAGCATTTTGCTGTATTCTTTCACCTCAGCAGACTTGAGCGATCTGACCGCGACCGAAACCTGCTTGCATCATAGCCACGATCGAGATCGCTCTACGACTACAATAGAGTTACATTACGAGGCACTGACTTTGGGAGTGTCGATCAAAAGTGGTATCATACTTACATACAGTACTGTACAATACGGTACACGTCGAAATCGACGCGAGTTATTCAGGGGTCTTTGTGGGCCGTGACATGCGTTTCGCACCCCTGCATATCCGTCACAAGGGAACAACAACATTAATGATTATGAAACCGGACATTTTAGTCCTCCAACATGAAAAGACGCAGCAAAAGTTTGAGGAGTTCTGAATCTGAATCCGAATCTGAATCTGGAATTGAAGTTTGGCAAGACTGTTTATCTAGATGCCATACCGAAAAGTAACTCGGCAAGAATTGAATAATAACCAAACCATATACACCACACAAACGCCTGTCCTCATAAATTCCCTCTCAATCCTTAAACGTAGAAACCATTAGAATGTGACCCCTTGTGTTGAGTCATACGACACTATCCCATACGCTCCTCCACACTGCCCCAGTAGACAATGGGCCTGGGCTCAAGGAGACTCAGTTCGCTCCCGAAGCTCTTGCGTTCAGCTTCCAGGTTCAACAGAGAAGGCTGACGAGAGATGATACTGTTGATTGTGACGGCAGCAGATGAGCTCGTAGTGTTGGTGGACGAGTAAGAGGCTTGCGTAGAAGTTGAGGCCGATGAGCTGCGGCGCAGGGAGTTGCGCAGACGAGAGGGAGAGAAGCGAGAAGCCATGGTTTCGAAGCGGGAGTTTTGAACCATTTTTGCGGTGATGTTTTTTTTTATGTCGAGTTCAGATTCAGATGTTGAAGTGCGTATTAGACGTGATAGTAATAATAATGATCGTAACAGTGTGTCGTAGTCGTGTAAAGATGCCCAACTTGTCCAGCAGTTGGCGTATAAATCAGATTCTGAAAGAGTGAACGAGTGCAAGTGATAAGAAAATAGAGGCACAGCCTTTTGTATATTCCTATCGAGGACTCTTGAACGAGTGGTAGGTAGGTGCTTCCTTGAATGAATACAAAGATAGACAGAGTCAGAGTCACAGACAAAGAGCAAGATGTCGTGTCTTTTATCTATTAGTTTGACAACCGACACAGACCCAGAAAAAGATCAACCTGGACGACCGTCCTTGTCGTTTTGTGTCAGGATTGCCAAGCGAACGGCGACCCAGGGATTGTAAGTGCAGTGCAGTATCCGTACGCTCGCACGGATGGTTTCAACGTCGTGACTAGCGGCTGAAACGGCTACTCCGCTCATAATGGATGTACTGCAGAGGATCCTTTGTCGCAGGCAGATGCACTCTTTTGGTCGATCAAACAGGCTCAGTTGGATGATTAGCTGGCCGTTGCGTATCCGTATCATGGCACGGACTGCGCAGATACCGTCTTGTCCCCTCTGTGCATGAAAAAACTACTACAGTAGTACTTGTACCTACCCAGTAAATGTCTATTTTTGATCGACAAACTGTTGTATGTACCCAGGGACACCCTGCTAGGTCTCCGTTTTGCTCTAAGCCTCTAACATTGACTGACCTGCAACGCCGTACACTACCCAGCTTTGAATTATGCCATGAGTTAAGTCCATCGTCCTGAATATGGCTTCCATTTAATGCATTACCACATTGTTTCATCATTTTAAATAAAGTAGAAAAACGCCGCCCAGTATTCTCATCCCGTCTTGGTTTAGGGTTAGAAATTCCATCCCTCCCCTCTCGTTTCCACCCCTTAAAATCCTCTTCAGTGGAAGCTGTCGTGGCCGTCTGTGGGCCTGTTCTCTGTCTGCCTGACTGTAGCGCTTCGGCGAATACTTTCGCCCCATATCGAATCGTCAAGCATTCCTCGGACCTGCACGGGGCTAATTGGGTCCAGATGATTGCTTTCCCGTCCCGTAGGTGCTGGTGCTGCCGTTTGGGTGATGGGTTGTTGGGAGTCGTGAGGGTCGTCCTCTTCAATCTCGAAGCTGAAAGCCGAAGGTTGTGCAGGTGTTGTTGGTGATGGAGGTGCAGCTCTGGGGAAGCTGAGGGGGTGAATCCATGATGTATCATGCAACGACAAATCCACAGATCCCAGCCAGTTGCGTGGCTCTCCAGCGTCGACGCTCGACGGGCGAGAGGCTGGTGAAAGGGGAGATCTTGGCGCTGCCCCGCCAGTCCCATCGTCACTCACATCGTTCTCAACCATGATCTCCGGGATATTCAGCTGTGGCACAGCGGTCATGCGTGCTGATTGCTTGCGCATCATATGCTTCTTAAATTGCCGTGTGTAATATCTGTAGTCGTGTAAGTGGCTTACTGAGTGTCTAGAGGCTCAAATTTGGTAGCTTACAAAGTGTCAAAGAAGCCCAAGACCACACCGCGTTGGACCTGGTCATCTACTCGCTGAAGACGTGCTCGCCGTCTCAGAAACTCCTCAAGCCTGCGCTTCCAGTTAGAACAGATGACAAGGCGACAGTCTGGGTTGAAAGGCTTACCTCAAGCTCTTGTTATCGCTGATGATGTTATAGTGAGCCAGGATCATCAATACACTCGTGAAAGAGATGCCCCTATCCGGATCTGCCGACACCAAAACTTCTTCGTAAAAAGTGTTGAATCGTCGACGCTGGTGGCGAACCTTTTCCGAGTCAATGCGCCTTAACCGTGCGTTGAGTTTGTTCAAGTCGATCCCACTGAACCCACTGGTTGTTGCAATCGATGAATGGTGTGTTAGTTTCACGTCGTCCCGGATGTCTTCCAAGATCGAGTGAACGCTGTCCTCGGGGTCATAGATGCGCATTTGAAAAACGCCTGATAGCTCACCGAGTAGCCGAGGGAAAGCTTCCTTCGTGATGTATCCGGTGCCAGCTGGATCCACGCTGCGCCAGGCTTCCTTGAACCGTCGTATCTCATCTCTATCCACAACTGCCATGCCGCTCGAGCGTTGAAAGACATAACTGAAGCTCTCGTAAATGAGCGATACAAACAGATTCACAAAGATATACATGCTGACGATATTCCACGCAACAAAAAGAATCCTTGCCCATGATTTGCTGCCACAATCACTGTCAAAGAACCTATCTTCGTCAACGCAAAGTGGTGGTTCGATGCCGGCATAGTCTTCCATAATTCCATTCCATCCCTCGCCAAGACTCATCCTGTACAAAAGAATTAGAGCTTTGGGTACGGTTCTGAAATTCATGTTCCCGTCTGTCTCTTCACCAAACCTTGTCAAGCTGAAAGCTTGAGTCATTGCAATGGCAAAGACAAGAAAGAATACCAGCCAGGTCGCGAGCAAATTACCAATAACCGTCAGACTTGCTGCGGCCGTCTTGAACAATTGGTCTAGCGCGTCGTTGCGGGGAATAAGCAATAGCACGATCGCTACCAAGAAAACTTTGTGAAGCTGGACGTATGCTTCTAGCTCGGTATCCGAAATCAGGAGTGCAAAGGTCGAAACGAATGCGCCAAAAACAATAAAAAGCGAATAGAGATCCCATGAGCTTCGTCTGAACCGGACCCAACCTAGGCCAATGATGCGAATAGCGATGTTGACGACGTAGGCCACAATGAAGGCGAAGAAAACAAAGTCGCGATATCTCGTCCACCACAATGGCTCGTCCGCAAACTCTGAAACAAGAACAATCAAGTGGAGCACCAGAATGCCGGTAATTGTTCGATACCACTTGCCCTTCTTCTCGATGGCCCTCTTGTGGCACCACTTCTTCCAGCTCTTTTCAGAATCATCATATGAACTCTTTGAGGGCGAGATCTGACGAAGGACTTTTCGTAACTCGAGCCATGATCGCTGCTCCGCTGTCAAGTATGCCACGCCTGTCTGCTCAGTATAATTACGCATGAACACAGAGATGAACAGCGTGAGAACGAAGACGGTTGCCAACAGATTGAAGATAACAATGAAAACAGCATTGCCTTGCGACGCCAGATCCTCAGGCTGCTTCATACGGCCAGTTATGGCCTGGACACCAAAGGATACGTCTGTCCATCCTTCCTGACTAACAATCTGGAAGAGAATGAACAAAGACGAGCCAAAATCGTCGAAACTGAAGAAAGGGTTCTCGGCAACACGGGGGGCAAGCATTGGCCAGTCATCACTGAACGGCGTGCTCTCAAACTCTCCATAGCAGTTGTCCATAGTCTTGATTCCGTCGCCGCCATCGTTGCAAGATAACAGCAAGCCATTGAATAGATTAAGACCATAAATAGCAGCCGGGATGAGCAAAGACAAAGAAACGAACGCAGCCTGAGAAATGTGATTAGTAATGAGCAGTAAACGTTGGGATAGTAACTTACACCCAAAATCTTCCACCAACCAACAATAATGAGGTCGTGGAAGGTGTTTCGAGCACTATTGCTCACATTGAGCAAACGAAGAGCACGAAGAGCCTTGAATGCGCCGATCGCTCTGGAAATAGCACCATCGTTGATGAGAAGCGTAACAACATTGATCCAAAGGGTTACTAAAACAACAGAGTCCATGAACCCCCAAGAACTGCGCAAAAACGCATTCGGGGTCCACAAGAGACCGTCGGCAATGATTTTGATGCCAGCCTCTACCGTAAAAACAACTGCGAAGGCCATATCAGTCCAGATGTACCAATTCCTAATACTGAACGCATGCTGTTCTTGATATTCCTTCTGATAGAGAGGAGTGGTAACGCATGCGAGGATGACCATGGCCGCAATCGCGGTATAGATGAAGATGGTAAAACAATACCAGAGGACAGTATCAGGTACCACGCCATCGATTCGTTCTATACCACGGGAAGGGCCAACGAGCCGTTGACAAAGTCGACGCAAGCTGTTATTGGGTGTGAAGATGTACAGCGAATTATTATAGTTGGGATACTTGGCAAGATACTCTCGCTGCGCTCTTCTTCGGCTCATCGTGGCAGACATAGCCTGCTCGGCCATTTGTCGGGGGTCTGAGGTCTCGTTCGCACCATCAAATCGTAGACTTGAATAAAACGGATTGGGTTCTCTATCGCTGAACCATTCTTTGATCCTCCTCCAGAGAGCGGAAAGACGCCCTGGCTTGATTTCCCCTCCCAAAAGTGTGGTTGCACTTCTTATAGGTGCGTGATGTTCTGGCTTTGGGTTCATCTGGTCGTCCAGAAACTCGCGGACTACTGCATCCTTGAGGAGCATCTCAACCGTTGCAGGCCCGTAGTCGAGGGGGTCTTTATTCTTGCGGTGTTTCGAGAACCCAAAGATAGTAGAGAGTGCCAGATTGCTGGAAGAAGCACCAAGATCTCGCCTCTGAAGGAAAGCCTTGACTTGCTGCAGCCGCTTCTCATCCTCAGACACATCGAAGTTCTCTTGGATGACGGCAATGAACATGTTGACGAGAATAAAATAAGCGACAATAAACCAACCGATCAGGAGGATGGCTCCAATCCAGGCAGTGTTTTTATGTCGTGTGTAGGAAGTGACATTATAGAGAATGTCTGTCCAGTTCTCACTCGTCAAAACTTGGTACATGCCAAGGAACGAGTTATAAATGGTGAAGAACGAGACGCGATTGAGCTCACCATCATTGTACATTGGTATCTGACCCCTGAATAATTGTGAAGCAAAAATCGCCACCAAAAAGGTCATGAGAAAGACAAAGAACATGAGATTCCCAATACCGGCAGCATTTCCAACAACGAGTAGAATGAGCTCCCGTGTCACGGGTATTGCCATGACAATGCGGTAAGCTCGAAGGATTTGGAAGACTGTCAACCACCAGTATGCTCTGGTGTGGCGGATAGGCGGTATCAATATAATGGAGGTAATGATTGCGAGTCCCAGATCAAACAGGTTCCGCCAGCTTTTGTGAAAATGATTCCAGTCAGTGGCAATCCGAATGATCATTTCGATATCGAGGAGAATTGTTACGATTATTTCTGCGGTGTCGATGAAGCGTGCTCGACTCGTCGACATAGATGCACTACGACAAGCCTGGCATATAAGCCCAAATGTGATGACAAGAATCCAGACAGCCCTGGTCTTGTGGTAGACACGCTGCAAAGATGATGTGCGACGAAGTCTTTCATCAACACGAGATTGCACGGGTGGTTCTTCGCTGATCGTGAACGCACTAGCCTTGCTCTCTTCTCGGATAACTTGGAAGGATGAAGTGATGACGGCGATAAGCAAGTTCGTCAGCCAAAGCATCATGATCATGGTTCCTGCACCGAAGAAGAGTGCAGCTTGGAAATAGTCCGAGCGCATCGTCATATACATCAGATCGGTAAAAGTATTGGCGCTCATGATAATGAACACTAGTTCCAGGGAATTGAAAATGTTGTCAAAGTTGACAGTCCCGTTGTGTGGATTGCTCTGTTGAAGACAAATGGAACCTCGAGGGCATAGAAATCCCTTCCCTTCTTTGGTTCCATTCATGAGATCGGTTAAGGAGTCCGAGGTATTGAACTTAACCCAAGGCATGGTATCACCTGTGAGGTTATTCAAATAACCACCACAGAAACCTTCATCGTGTGTGAAGGAAGCATCCAAATTTGTAGGATCAAGCGGGTCTAGCCAAACACATTGCCGACTTAGACTGGCTTTGAAGCTTTGCACGCCGATGATGGCAAAGAGCAACCAGAAAAACGTGATGAGAAAGGCAACACGTACGAGTAAAGGTGTCGCTTTCTTCAAACTTCGAAGAATAATCTGACATTTGTAAGTTTATTTCCATACATCTCACAGAACACGATGTACTCACTGCAGTACCATTCGTCAACGCTAGCAATCTCAAGATTCGCAAGCAGCTCAACATCCTGAATGCATACAGGTCATGCTTCGTTTCAAGTCCGGAAACGCTTAAGCAGAAAGTAATCCAATACGAGACGACAGCAACGAAGTCGAAACGGTTAAAGGAGTGTCGTAGAAATGCCCGGCGAGCAAGTTGGAACCTCTGGTGTTCTTCTAGGGTTCTTGGCAAGGCCTGCTGACCTTGCATAAAGGTCGTGAAGGAACGAGAGATTGCTGATGGTTCGGGATTGTATTGCGACGCCTTTTTTACCGATTTCATTCGTTCTGGCTGAAAGACTGCACGATACTGATCCGCAATGGCCGCGCGAATTCCACGTTTGCGATCGATCGTGCTGTACTCTGCAGCATTAAGTACAAACCCAGACACTATGACGCGCGATATGATCTCTAGAGTAAAGATGATGAAGAGCGCAAGCATGGCCCAATCAATGGGGTGCTTGCCCCAACGGTCCGGGCGACCTGTCTCGAACACATTTGGGGCAGATTCAACAGCAAGAAGGATTGCCTGTAAGACAATCAAGAGAAGCAGGAAAGGCTCGGTATATGGGTTGACCAAGAGATCGCAAAGACGCAACCGTAAAGGGTTGTTTGGTGAGAAGATCCCCAGGGATTTTCCTTTCAACGGGTTTGGTAGAGGTGGCCTTGGTAGCTCTGCTTCCGTAGCTTCGCTTACATTGAAGCGAGGTCCTGTAGACTTCTCGCTGGAGGAACGACCCAATTGTGGCTGATACGAAGTATCGGCGAATATCGAGTTACCGGTATCTCGGTTCCTGTCTTGGCTATGCCCGACAGGCGAACGAGAGCGATGCCTAGACGCCCTATGATCAACAACCTCGGTTTCTCCGCTGATATTGACCACACGCTGTGACATTGCCCGCACGATAGATCCCGCGCGCGACAAGGCACCCGACGTAGAAGGTGATCTGGACCTTCTGTACTCATTCGGGTTGAGAGATGCGCCAAGATTGCGATTTCGAGTAGATCCATAGCTGGCTCTCAAATCCTCACCCAAACTTCTTGTGCTGCGACCGCGCGTAGGGCTATTCTCTGAGCTCGCTACTGTCTGAAAACTATCTCGATTCCGGTTGTCCAAGTTGTTGGTGGATAAGGAACGGGAGATGGGCTCAGCACCAGCTGTCAACGGCACCCTATCGGATTCGGCGTAATCGGTACTCGGCGCATCTTCAACGTATGGAGCAGGAGGATCGTAGGTTCGAACTGGCGTCGAGGGCAGTGGTGGACTTGGTTGGTGACGGTCCATGCCGGGGGGCAAAGCAGCTTGCAGAGCCATAGGATCTATGGGAGATCCTGGGCCAATATCATCGTTAAAGTGATCATAGGGCTGATCCCAATACGTCGAGATACCAGGAGCGTTAGCAGACATCTGAGGAGTATCGGAAGGAGAAGGTGAACCCCTCCGCCGTTGGAAAAGGCCGGCCTGGGTTTCTTGGTTGTCGACATGCGATCCATCCATATTCTGAAGAGGGATGGACGGGCGCCGCGCAGGGCGCCCGTCTTGATCCCAAGAATTCGAAGACATGGACCAACGAACGGGGATTGATAATCGCCAATAAGGTCCAATGTCAAGAAGGATTGGGTTTATGAGGGCAGTCGCCGCAATAGAGCATCCTCAATGCTTCAAAGAGTGAGCAGCGTTTATACTATGAATAGTTTGTATTGGAAAGAGAAGAGGTAGCCAGTTCGCTGCATCCTTCCCACTTCTCAGGAGTGCTGAGAGCTCAAGGACTCCGGGATGTGACAGTACAGCCGCTCTAACGCACTGTACATACAGCAGCTTCTGTAACTCTGTGGTGGAATACTAGGTATGTGCTACTTTTTATAGAACTAGGTTCTGCTACAGTGTGGAGAACTGAGGTCCCCTGAAGTGAATGTCGTAAGCTGCATTTGAACCTTACAAGTGGCATGTGGTTGTGGCGGACTGCGCCACATTTAATCCTTTCGCGACCTCGAAAACGCCCTAAACACGCTTCTGTCATTTGTGACGCGACTGAATATCGTCCTTACATCGATATCACAGATTCCCACCATGCCGTCTCGAAAACGCTCGCTCGCAGCCGCCGATGGAGAAGATGGCGAGAACGAACTTTCCTTACAGCATCGAATCCGAAATATGTGGCAGTTTGCGAATCTTTGCCAATGGATCTATATCTTTGGCAAGGCTGCGAAAATCGATGAGGCCATCGATGTCGAGGTAAGTCCATAGATGAGAGCCTAAGGCTTCTCTCTTCTATACCCATCAATGCTTACTTTACTCCCAGGAAATCGAGGTCGAGTGCCTGAAACCACATTCGACTATGCTAACGGACATTGCCCTTGCCCTTCTCAAACTCGTTTCGTCGCATCGTGGTTTAACGTATGTTTCCGTGAGCTGGCAGGGAAAGCGTCTTACTGACCACTGACCATAGGCACGAAATCTTTGACGATCAAGCGCGCAAGCAATTTTCAAACCGATCGCCGAATTACAACCCTTTTGGTTCCGCCGACGCACCACTAAAGTTCAACGATTTCGATGTTTTTACAAAGGTTGGTTCTTTTGTCTATGACTCGCGCGCATAAGAATGGGAGACTCACATAGAATGCCTCAGATTAAAGTGATGCAACAACTGACCCAATGGGTAATGATCCACCCGGAGCGCATTCGAGACAAGATGGAAGAGCAAAAAGACGCCGAGCAAACAAGTTGGGCAAGTGCAATTCGACGGAATCCCCTAACACTTACTAACATTCGGGTAGCGAATAGAGCCATACGGCTGGGATGCAAGCGATCGAACGTACTTTGTGCTCGACGATAACCGAATATACCGGCTTACCGAAGCCCCAGCATCTAATAAACCAGCCAAACCCAAAAAGTCAAGAGTGTCTTATGGTAACCGACGTGCAAGTAAACGACGACGCAGTACTATGAATGCTGAGGATGAAGCGACCGAACCGGATCCAGAGACAAGAGATGAGTCACCAGCCGAAGACGACGGTCTCGGCGGAATGACATGGGAATGTCTCGCTGTAACCTTGGAAGACGTACGAGCCATTGTTGAAGGTTTTCGGAAGACACGCGATGAGAATGAGAAGATTCTACGGAACCAACTAGAGGAACACCTCGTTCCAATCTTGGAAAAGCAAGAACAATCACGACAGCGAAGGGAATTACAGAGAGAGCGCGAATTAGCAAATGCAGTCAAGATGGCGAACGCAAAGCGATCAAGCCGAATCGCTGGAAAACTCGAACAACAAAAACATGATGAACAAAGTCGGGAAGAGGAACGACAACGGCGAGAAGAAGAATCAACTCGGCGGCGAGAAGAGCTGGCGCAAGCCAAGATGGAACAGGAGCGCGATAAACGGATGGTCTCACGGGAACAGCGATTACAAGAACGCGAAGCGCGGCGAATTCAGCACGAGGAAGAACTTGCCCAACTCTCTGAGGATAGCAAGAACTTTTCCAACAGCAATGGGCGAGCCTCCGAACGCCGCCTCAAAGTAGAGATCGAGAGAAACAAACAAGCTTTGAAAGAGCTAGAGGATGAGGAGGAAGATTGGATCTTTGACTGCATCTGCGGTCTCCATGGTCAAGTCGACGACGGGGCTCACAGTGTAGCTTGCGAAAGATGCAATATCTGGCAGCACAGCAAGTGTATGGGACTAAGTGAAGAAGCAGCTGATCAGCCAGAATTTCACTACATCTGTACTTCCTGTACCCGTCGTGAGCAAGAAGCCAAACGGCCCCGACCAACAATCAAATTGAAACTCAACCGCCCATCCAGTTCAGGCACACAGCCAGACGCATCTCGATCTTTGGGACACACCAGTTCGCTTATCAATGGGGAAGGGTCTAAGAATGTCAACCAGGCACCAGATGAAACCCACAACACGATCAACAATAACGTTGAAGATGGCTTGACCTCATTGACTTCTGCCCCTAGTACTAGTGTCAATGGCGCCGGTATCTCTGATACTATGACTGACGCTGATGCCCGTTCAGGGCCAAGCAAGGGGCTGATTGGCACACCCAAGATGACACCGGTGATCCCGGCACCTGTCAAGCTGGATGCTAGCTTCCAGGGCAGTCCATCAGGCGGTGCGGCTATGACCAGTCCAATGACGTCTTTCCGGACACCCAGCCCTTGCAAGGGCATCGACAGTTTCCAAGGGGACAAGACAGTTGAGTCAGCGTTGAGTACACCTCAAATTAGTCGAGAGATATATCGAGCGGCACACGAACAGAATGGCACTATACCTTCTATTGCTGGACTTTCTCCAACCAAACACTCGCCCCCTCGTCCTATGGATTCTGCCAAGTCCAACCGATTCAAGGCTGCCACTCCAATACTGCCTCCAGTAGCATTATCGCCATCCCCACAGCATCAGATTTTGACACCGCCAACCAAACACTCGGAGCCACCAAAACCGTTCGAAAACCGATGAGAACCCCAAACAGAAATTTGGTAAGGCAAGAATGTTGCAAAACGCCACAGCTGCATCAACAAGTTCCCTAAGCTTCATTTAGGCATGACATGGATGTTTTGGGCGCTATTCTAACAGCATTGCTATTGCAGCCAATACCAGGCGCACATTAACGAGAAAATCGAGCTCTTGCTCTTATTGGGAAGACGTGTTGTATTGACAGCAATCACTTGTCATGGGGCCTCAGACGAGACGTTGGCCCAAGCACGACAAAATGAGACTTAACCGTATCTGTATGAATTCTAATGTCGTCCTCAGGATTAGACTAGGCAACTGAGCGACCAACAGAAGTTTTGGTTGAGCACATTGCAGTAACGCGAGACGCGAATGGCCGAACCTATACCGAAAATAGGGTGTCTACTAGCAACGCCATGCCATGTAAATATGGATGGTGTGGTCAGGAACAAATGGTCAAAGCTTTGGAGAAAAAGAGGCATGTTTCTTTTTTGGACGTCAGGGCAGAACAGAACAGTCTTAACGGAAGAGAATGATCTACCGAAACAGGACCAACAGACCCAGGCTAGGACAGGGATTGATGAGGCTGGGCAAGTTATGGACTGTTTGGTTGGTCAGATGTTCGGTTACCGCGACATCAAACAGACGTTTACCAGCAGACCAGCAAGGCCGTGAATGGTTGTGTGGTCCCAGCTATCCGGCACTTGGAGCAAACGTACATACTGCAGCCCCTCATTCAACAAGCTTGGAGGTAGGTAGCAGTACAAGACGAGAACAAACCAAACAAGAAAGACAAAACAGCGATGCATCAGGCAGGGATTGTAAGATAACCAGAGCAGGTAATGTGCCTCGATGGATAAGCAGGACAGCAATATGGATAATATATCACGAGTCGAAACAGGCAGACGGACTATCTACCTACAGTATCAACATGAGTGCCCGTCTTTATCAAACACGTTCGGAGGTTAAGTTGGGATGACAGTTGACAGAGGTGGGGGCCCCCCGGATGTGTATGTCAAAGGAATGCGCCATGGCTGAACTAGCGGCATGCAAATAGAGCGGCGCAGGGAAGCACAATCGAAAGTATGACATTCTGGTTCTATTGAATGGATTGCGGCTGGACGCCAAGCGGGCCTATCTTTTAAACCCGTAGGGCTTCTATTCTGACCGTGCTTCTTCAATCTGGCCCGGGCGTTGTGTGGTGGATGGATGGTTGGCCAACGACATATCAAGATGCAGCTTGGAGAGGTCAATCCCCTTGGGCAACGGTGCGCATTGCGGTCTGTTTCCAGGAATGACTGTCGTCTTGTCCGCTTGCCTTTGAATCAAGACGTTGCTTGTCTATTTGTGGGCATGGTCCTGGCGCTGTCGACAAGTCTAGGGTATCATACTGTTCCCTGATGTGATGTGCATACAAAACCACATGCGACAGCTCAAAGAAACCTAACAAAGGACATTACTGGGTATTCGATCTTCAGACCAAATAAGACCAACATAGATACTGTCAAAAGACAGAGTTGAACTCTCCATCTACATTGTGCTTCACTGCGAGATTCATGTTATTTTCTTCAGCATTGGCTGATATCAACTTCATCACTGTCAAGGCGGATCTGGAAATCACTACTTTGACCTCGCTGTAATATCTTTAACCCTGGTCGACATTGCAACCAGTGGAAGAAGGCTTACGACATGCAACAACACATACTTCCAACGCCCCCATCGTCCTCTGACGGCTTCTCTCAACAGCCGACGTCCACGATGGACTCACATATCTCGCACCCTCCAGGCACCATGAGCCCCGAACAAAGTTTCGCTGGTTACTCATATGCCACGCGATATTCTACTCCCATCCGTGAGGATGACTCTTCGGTATACGAGCCGTCCACAGTCTACTCGCAAAGAAGCGACGTTTCGTTTGTAAGTCTAACATATCTCGATGGCTGTGGCCAAACTGACCTTGGACGACTGAAGACAGGTTATGCTGGAGGCCTGGGTATCACCAGCCACCCATATGGGCCCTTGCCTGACGAAGTTGGCTACAGCGTAAGTGGTATAAGCAAATCGCAAGAAACATGTCACTGACCTGGCAGACTCATCTACCATACACTCCTGAAGCATCACCCTCAGCGCCCTGCTCGACCAGTGATGCTATCACAACCCGCAGTGGACTTAGCATCGCGAAGAAGCCACTCACAACCAAGTCGCCAGCAGTAAGAAGTGGTCGAGTGCAGAAGAGAAGCCGTGCAGAGAAAGCCAACAACACGAGCAATCTAGTTTCAGGGCCCCTTTCTGAAGCTGCTAAAAACCACCCCAACATCCACGTTGCTAACATCGAGACCTTTATCAATCGATCTACCGAAGAAAGACTCTCCGAAACTTCGAGTAACAAGAAAGAAGGTCAGATCAAACGCCCCATGAACGCCTTTATGCTTTACCGCAAGGCATATCAGGAAGTTGCCAAAGCAGAGTGCTCTCAAAACAACCATCAACACGTGTCGAAAGTCTGCGGTGCCGGATGGCGCATAGAGCCCTCGCACATCAAAGAGGCATTCGACCAGTGGGCCAGGATTGAGCGAGTGAATCATCAGCGAGCACACCCTGGATACAAGTTCACGCCTTCCAAGCCAAGAAAAGCCAGACGTGACGGAGATGTCGATGATGAGTACTCGGGCAACGATTCGGACTGGAACGGCGGGCGAGGGCTTTCCAGTGCAGCGCGCAGGTCCAGATACCGGCATGCTACGCGACTGAGCGAAGCCTCTTCCACTGCCTATGATGCTGTTGGCAACTCGATGGTAGATCCTTCAATGGCTCCCTACCACGACATGCACGCCTACCCATCCCATGTTCGACCTTCTGTCTTGCCGTATGATCAGATGGCACCTAATTCATACGAGATATCCATGCGTCAGTACAACGGTTTGAATGTCAGCAACGAGATGAGCAGCAGAGCCGCTTCCCCTGGGGAGTTCGAGTATTCGACCCATGGCTTGGACGGATTCACCCACGACTATTATGGTGCTGCCGTGTCAACCTATGATAATGCCGCAGCCCCCCTGTTCGTACCAGGTCCTCCATACGAGACGTATGAAGGGATTCACACAGGAACTCCCTTTGGACAAGAAGGTTGGATTATGGAGAGTGACCATGACCTGATACCCGTGATGGGTGGTTACGAAGACACCACAGCGCAAGACGCTTACCTCAAGGGAAACAAAGATGACTGGAAAGTTGAAGTGATGGACGAACCCGGCCACTTTGAAGATTGGTATGCGCAGACTGAACAGGGTCTTTAGTGATGGCCTTTGAGCGACTTTTGTAAAAAACATTTCCTTGAGTATTGGGCAGGCGATTCTGGGCATGATACCTGGGAACAATGTATTGAGCGAGTTCGTTATTTTAGACAGGGGTTTTGTTTTGGGTGCATCATTAGAAGGAACAGGAATATGGGAGGCTCGATGAATTCCTACTGATCTAGCCTGTTGATTTTACACAGCTTAGCATGATAATTATACTTGCCCCCTCCAGTCATTTATTCAGGTGAACTTTGGTGTCATTGAACATAACATGCAGTTGGTTGAGTTGAGTTGTTAGTATTAGTGGAGACATCTCTGAAGCTTAGTCATATCTATTTTGGTCACCCATGTCATCGCACCTTTAGCCACGACTTGTCTTCAAGGCGTCCTAACACACCCTATCAGAGGCCACCCGATTTCGACGCAGTATGACCTGGATCTCTAAAACAGTGACCGTGACCGGTCTTGCTCTTCTTGCGCACGCGTAAGTTCGGTGCTCCCGTGCTAAAATCCACAAACTGACCGTCGTCCCAGGTGCTACTCTGCGCAAGAGCACTCCGTCATCTCATCAACAGCGGTGCACCATGGCCAGCCGCAGCCGCTCGCAACACATTCCCTCCCAATCGATATCTCCATTGAAGCTTTAGTAGCGACACTGATTGTCGTTCTGGGCTTGGTTATGGGAACACCGCAGCTTCGACCGATCAAGTGGCATGAATGGGCTGGAAAGATTGAGCGTGAAGGAGAGGCTGGTTTTACGACTGGAAGTGGTGAGGTCGAGAAGGACTACCGCGGGAATCCTTTTAGCATTCTGGAGACGCGACCTGGGTTTATCGATATTCGCAAGCAGCGACGCGAGTTCGCGAACTGGGTCAAGGCGGAGGAGAAGTAAAGGCCACAGTTTGTATCTCGAATACAATATGTACTGGATACTGAGGTATAATACATACTACCGTAATGGGTACCTAGGTATTAGGTACACAGCGGCACTCCTTACTCTCTTCAATGATGCAGCACAAACGTAGTGATGCAAATATCCGATAGTGATACACCAAACGATGGGGCCTTGGACTGCTCGGGGGTATGTAAGTCACGAATACAGATAAAAGCCGATTGTCCGATGGGATGAAGGCAACTCTTGCCTCGTGCAATAAAAGACCCCTGCCTCAAACAACGATATACCTTAAAAATTGGACTTGGATGCCATTGAGAATTGTCTCCCCATTGACAGCTGGGTTTCTGATCCTGAGAAGCGTCCGGGTTGTGCCTGCCACTTTAGCATCCTTCTCCTTTCCCCGACTACCCGTCCACTAGGTATGGAAAGAAGGAGTGCTTACGAGAACCTTCCCAAATCGCAGAAACCAAGTACCAATCGTCTACCCTTTGGACGGCAACTACCCGACGTTAGTACGTTGGTTTGTCTCGCCACGATCAATCTGGTTATCCTTTCTTCGATTCCAGCTCGCCGTCCCTCCTTCCTCCTTCCTCCTTCCTCCACCCCTGACCAATCATTCACATATTGATGGACTGATCTTTTCTGTCTTGAAAGGACCACAATGAATAGAACGTCAGGTTCGAGTGTTTCTAGCTCGAGTAGCCCAAGTCGAGGTCGGGGTCGGGATTGGGGCCGGGGACGAGGCTCTACCTCCAGGAAAGGACGCACTTCGGCACCTGGAAGCATCTTCAGTCTTTCTTCTAGACCTGGCTCCTTACTACGCTCGAGTCCCACCACTCGCAATTCGATGGCCAATGGCTTGGACATACCTGGATCGCCCCTTTCTCGAGAAGAAGAGAACCCACGAAGTAGCAGCGAGCCGGTGCAACATGAAATCGTTATGGCTATGGACATGAAAGACAATTCTACAATCGGATGCGCATACTTTTCCACTACAAACGGTATCCTTCAGGTGTCGGAGGACATCTGTACAGCTTCTTTAGACATCGCAGAGCAATTTCTTACCCATGCTCAACCGAGCAGTCTTCTTGTGTCGGCAAGATCTCCCACAAGTTTTTGGGACCACCTCGAGAAACTCACTACTCCAACAGGTAAGTGATTTCGCGTGTTGTCCTGATCGTAGGAATATTGACCGACGGTGAGCAAAGATAATTCAGGGGGCATTATCTTTCGAGGCTTGCAGTCCTCTGAATTCTCTATCGAAACAGCACAGGAACGGCTCGCAGGTCTTAACTCTCAAGCCTTGTTACCTACCGGTATTGTATTTTCGACGGGTGTTGATGATGCAACCAACGAAGAATCTATACCAGGGCATCCACAGCCTGAATCACAGGCGTTTCGGTCACTCCGCTATGGAGGCTGTATCAACATGAATAGTCCAGTCTCGGTGAGTTAAGCGCAGTTGTATATTGATAGCACTGACCCGACCCAGGTAGGATGCGTTGGTGCCTTGCTGGGTGACATTCTTCGTCGGAGATCTGCTGGGTTTCTCCCAGATGGTCAAGTAGCCGGCGTTCTATTCCGAGTCATTGACATTCGTATGTTCTCTCTCTCGTCTTATATGTACGTTGGTAGTGATACTCTCTTATCACTACAAATTCTACAGACTGAACTGCACCCCAACACTCAAGCATGGGGACCAGATACAACTCAGGGCAGTCCGAAAGAAAGTCTCTCCGTTTATGGTCTTTTTCATCACCTGGCTTGCACCCCCCAGGGTCGAGCAACATTACGTCAACTATTTCTCCGGCCCTCGTTGGAAATCGACGTTATCTCAGAAAGGCAACAGTCGATTGCAGTATTACTGCAGCCTGACAATGCCGACAAACTGCCACAACTAGTTTCAACTCTCCGTAAGCTTCGAAACTTACATGCTACATTCGCACAGCTCAGGAAAGGCATCGAATTTCCGTCTTCTGGGCAGTCTTTCGACAAGGGCGTATGGGGAACAATCCACAAGTTCACGACACAGGCCCTGACACTCAGAGAACTGATAGGATCCCTCAACGGTGGCTCCGAGGCGGTACTCTTCCAAAAAGTAGGTTACTCCATACAGCACAAGCTAGAAAGCCCGAGCTAAGACTTTTTACCAAGGTGATAGAGAGTCTCCAGCCAGCCAGCATGTTAGCTGTCGGAGACATGGTTAACAAAACAATTGACTTTGAGCAATCTAAAGCACGTCACCGGTCATCTGTAAAGGCTGGAATCGACCCTCAACTAGACGAGCTCAAAAGACAGTACGATGGCATGGGAAGTTTATTAACAGAAGTCGTCAACCACATACATCGCGAATTGCCAGAGTGGGCGTGTAAGCATGTCAAGTCTTGCGTGTTCTTACCTCAAATCGGGTTTCTCATAGCAGTGGAACCGAACCCTGCCACTGGAAACGGCTATTATGAGGGAGAAGGCACTTCTGCTGAAAGATGGGAGAAAATGTTCACTGCAGACGACATAGTATGCTACAAGAACAGTTACATGCGAGAGCTAGATGAAGAGTATGGAGACATGTACTGCCGGATTGGAGGTAATGTGCCCATTCCCGCTTTGATATCAGAAACTAAATATACACAGATCGAGAGGTAGAAATTATCCACCGACTGGCCAGCAGAGTGTTGGAGCGCGGAGAAGCTCTGCTTTTAGCATCGGACATGTGTGGGGAGTTTGATGCAATACTTGCGCTGGCTCTTGGTGCTGAGAAGTACAACTGGCGTGCACCACAGGTCGTGCAAGCAAGTGTAATTCATATTGATGAGGGCCGTCATCCTTTGCAGGAACTTGCTGTGCCAGCTTTTGTTCCCAACTCTTGCCACCTCTTTACAGGGTCCCAAGACACGGCCGAGGTGCAAGATGACTCGCCTCAAGCATTGATACTCACGGGTCCGAACCACTCGGGCAAGAGCGTGTATCTAAAACAAACGGCTATCATTGTATATCTTGCTCATATTGGCAGCTTTGTACCAGCTACTCAAGCCGTTATTGGGCTCACCGAGAGTATTCTCACATGTATTTCTCCCAGGGAGAGTATGACTGGGGGCGAGAGTGCGTTTGCCAGAGACATGAAGCAAGCTGCTCTATCGACAAGGGCCTCCACACCAAAAAGCCTCATCCTGATAGACGAATTCGGCAAGGGAACGAATGGTGACGACGGTGCTGGATTACTGGCCGCATTGCTGGACCACTACCTGTCACTTGGACCTGACTGTCCTCGCCTTCTTGCTGCCACACACTTTCACGAGATCTTCGAGAATAGCTATTTGAACCATCAGAGCGGCCTCCGAATCGCGCACATGGATGTAAGACTGGATTGGGAGGCGGCATTGTTAGACGATCAAGTCACTTATCTTTTCAGTCTTGAGCATGGCCACAGTACGTCAAGTTTTGGAGGCAGATGCGCAGCTCTGAATGGAGTACCTAGTGCCGTCGTCGATCGTGCTGAAAGTATCTCCCAGCTGCTTGCCCAGAACGAAGACTTAGGAGCAGTTTGTGCTGGCCTATCCCCACCAGAGACGGAACGGTTGGAGGAAGCAGAGGTGACAGCACGGCTGTTTCTAAACGAATCTTTCGGCGACGAAGATGAAGTGGAATCGAACGAGGGTGAAAATGGTACCAGAGATTCCATCGAGGATATATTGGAAGCCATAATCTCACCAAATACTTGAGCAGTTGCTGGTAGGGGTAATCTCACGTTAATTTCTGTGTGGGTGGAAGATCGACTTTGTACAAATGAGTTCAACTATCAGCTATTGTTCCTGCCTGATGTCAACTACCTATCATATAAAGTTGAGTTAAGCTGAAGGATGCATCGGACCATTCGAAGGCTACGCAGCAAGATACGTTACAGAAACGGTACGAACAACACGTTCTGTTGTCCTTGTGGTTGCTCTACAAGTGCTGCGGCGATGATATTGTTAACTATAGACCGCTATGCCCAAATAGTTATTGTCCATCAACTGTCATGAACCTTTCGGGATGAGAGTATTGGATTGTTAGGTATGGGGTTGAGCCACCCTTAACAAGCGGCTTACAAAAAAGCCTTTCTCATGGACACAATGCGTCTTTCATATGAGTTCACGAAGAGCAATTGAGTATATCTTGTGGGCCACAGTAAGGGGATGTTTGGTGAAAAAAAAAAAATAGTATGCAAATATATATAGTGTCGACCGTTTAATCCAGGTCCAATTGCAATCCTATATACAACATGATAAGCACGCTTCATAGCCCTCGAGAAATCAGATTGGGGCAATCATAATATGCTTCGTAAAATGGGTTTCGTCCACTCTTGGCGTCAAGTCAATGCTGTCTGTGTGAGCATCTCCTCAGGCCTGCCTCGTTCTGAAAGCATGAGCCGCAGGGTCAGAGGCAGATTTGAATACAGCCGACCCAACAGCTCATAATCCATATATGGTGGCCGTCTGTGATTTGCATCTCAGCGCCAACGACTTTTAGAGCAGTGCGTTGAGCAACGCAACACCTGCGCCAAGACTGACAAACCACAAGCCACGGCTGTTGGAGGACGAAGCATCGTTTCCATAATCCGAACAGTCGTCATTAGACACGTTGCCGCATGCACGGGAACTCAAGCTAGAACAGACAGCCGTTGCAGAGGAAGAACCCAAAGCCTGACCACCGCCCTCAACGGTGGTGCCTCCACCGCCAGGCACGACGATAGTCACACCATATTGACCTCCGTCTCCTAGATAGTTGACACACTGATCGTAGTTCTTCTCGCAAGCATCAACCGCTGATGTGCATGCAGCCTCGCTCTCGAAAGTGGCCGCGGCGTATGGGAAGGCGAAATATGAGTTCGGAACGTAGGATGGCGAAGCAGTTGCTGTGCCGGTGGCCGAAGCTGGAGCTGTACCTGTGCATACAGCGCTGTGAGGCGTTAGTCTCACCATTCATCGAAGTACACGCCCAGATATGAAATTGGACGATTATACTCACCCAGAGGGACAGCATGCTGGTTCGTCATCGGAATCAACAGCGCATGTTTGGCCGTTTTGGCAGCAAATGTCACGGAACCTCTCGCCAAGCTCTTCAGAGCACCGGAATGTGTTGGCGGGACATGAATCGTCCCGCTTGAAGATGACCGACGCAGGTGGAATGTAGGCGGGATAGTATGTCGCAGTCGCAGTCGCGGTCGCAGTTGCTGTCGCTAGTGCTGGCACCTCTGGGATATTCTGCGCAGATGTTGAGGCTGCGACAAAGCCGAGCAACAAGTACGAGCCATAACGAAACATGGTTGACAGGGCCTGCCAACACTGGCACAGACACAGGCACAGAGGACCTTGGGCAGGTAGGCAAAGTAAGGTATTGAGTTGGAGGCGGAGAGAGACTGAGCGCTTAAGCCGTTGTACTGCAGGTCAAATTGTTTTAAGCATGTGAGAAGCACAAGATGGAGGTTCGAACTTGTCAAAAGCAAACAAACCCCAATGAAATCCTGCCTTTAGACTAGGTAGGATATGGATGCTTCCTTGTAAACTTCCAAGCTTCTAGCAAGGGGTCCGGGATGATATCGGTCAGTGGGGTCGTCACTGAAGACTCGACCCAAGGGTTTCCATGTTTCCTTGGGCAACACGACAAGTACGAACATGGAAAGAAGCGTTGAGCTGGGGTTTAGACCAAGATCTGAATGATGTCATTGGTCAGCTTAGTTGGCTCAGCAACTTATGCTCCACTACTACATTATGCTACCAATAATGAATCAATTAGGTGAACTATTATATACGCCGGTATTTTATTAGTCTTCTTTCCCAAGTACCTATACGGGCAATTGAAGTTCATATGTACCTACAATCTTATAAGAAATCGTTGCTTTCATGTTCAGAACCTTAGGTACACGTCTGTCCTCAAAACCCTCGCACATGTGCAAGTATCTGTCGTAATCGCTCCAGCGCCTTTGTCTCCGATGCATCGTTAGAGCCTCGGGCTTTGGTCTGTTCAACTTCCTTTCGGGCCTCAGCTATCAACGGTTCCAAATCACCCCAAACATAATCGGTATACCCGTTGAGCACGTTGCCCCATTGCTGTAGCCAATTGCTTCTGGCTTCGTCGGTATCTTGTGTGCCTAGGTAGAGCTGTCGTTCAAGCTCTGCCTCGGCTCCTAGCTGGTTCAGAAAGTCAGGGTTGAAGTTTAATAAATCGTTCAACCCAGAGCCAGCAGATGTCGAGTTCGTAGGGAAGAGGGCTT
Source organism: Fusarium flagelliforme (assembly GCF_020744385.1). Taxonomy (NCBI): domain Eukaryota; kingdom Fungi; phylum Ascomycota; class Sordariomycetes; order Hypocreales; family Nectriaceae; genus Fusarium; species Fusarium flagelliforme. The sequence goes on from NW_025763503.1 coordinate 4,354,426, forward strand.
CTCGAAGTTTGGCCGCTGCTTCTGGTGTAAGAGTTTCATCGTCCTCTTGGACACCAAGTAAAACTGCATCAAGTTCATCCGAGGGACCATCGAGTAGGTTGATTACGGCTGCACCATCTCGTTTTTCTTGATCAGAGACATCCTTTGACACTGATACATCTGTTGAACGGTGGTCATTTGGTGTGGGCTTATCATCGTAGTAGTCCAAGGTGGAGTCGGCACTGACAAAATCATCGAATGCTTGTGCTGAAACTCCAGAGTCCAAGTTTGCCTTTGAACGAAGTGTTTCCCCTTGAACAGAGGAGTGTAGTTTATGTGAAGATGCTTCTCCCGAACTTGATGTGATTCTGCTAATGTTGTTACTGCCGCTTGTGCTAGCTTTGGTCGCCGGCTGTTGGCCACTTAGAACTGGGCCAGTCCCAAAGGCATTCAGAGCTAGTCTGCCAGAGGCTTGGAGTCTGCCAGTGATTGTGCTTGACTCCTCGTCGTTTGTGTCTTTGCCTTTGCCTTTGCCTTTAGAATTCAGAGATGCGTTCTCATCTGTATGCGTTTCCAGTGGTGGTTGATTGTTATGGCTCATCTTGTCGCGGTAGCCTGAACGGATGCCTCTCAAGTGAATTTTAGTGGTACGGTATCTTTATAATGCGCTTTTGAGGGTATTTGAGATATGATATATATGTCAATGTTGGTCAGTAACTGAAGTTGAACCGGAGCACATGTCAAATCGGCCCCGGACGGATGAGCGGGTGCCGATCAGCTCGGCTTTTATGGTGGGCATCGGATGTCCCTGATGGGTTAAGCTCCGATGCCCCTCATGCACATAGATAAGGTAGCTCGATACATGGAAACGATCTGATTAAAGCTACAGCTCCTGTAACTTGCACCTTTACCCGGTTCAGAGCTGTTCAAACATTAGGCAAAGTACCTACATATCCTGGAAACTCTGAGCGTGGAACTGTTGATCTCATGAGTCCAACCACTTGTAAAGAACAGTAGTATGATTGTAGTCAGCACACTGACTTCGAAGACATAGACTGGGTGGTCGATTCTTTACAGTTTCGCTGCTACATAATTAAAAACCTAGATATTTATGTATATATACTGGCGAGAATAGGAACTGTAGCTTGGCCTAGATGGAGACTGAACTATGGCTAATAACAATATGCTCCTCAGGCCTTCTCAAGCTTGATACTGTACCTAGAAGCATAATATTAAGTCATCGATCTTGGGATGTTGGTGGCGTCAAGCCTCTAACTCAGGTGGGATTGCTCTGTACTGTTGAACAGCTTTAGCTTCGGTTCTCGACCCTACCTAGCTGTTCTGTGAGGTGTTGCTTTTACTCACGTCATGCCATCATGGGCACAAAACAAAACCACCATACACTGCCAACCCGAAGCCCAAAGGCGACAACGCGTCGGGTCGCTACCTTGCCTTGCTTCTATGCTAAGATAACCTACTAACCTACTAAGCTAAGGTATCTAGGTTAAGATCCACCCGTGTCCCCGTATCCATTCATTGCTCAACCGCCATCCAGTGGCAGTCAAGTTCAATTCCAAGCCCAAACCAAACCAGGTCATGCCAGGCCTGCCAGGTCAGACCAGACCAGACCAGAACAGACCAACCCAAAATCGAACTTGATCAAGGATCAAAGAAGCTTGACTCTGCCTTGCCTTGAGATAGTCCCTAGATATAGACCATATCTAGGTACAGTACAGTGCAGTACTGCACCTGGCAATTCGTTGCGTCACTTTCTATTTCATCACATATTCTGACCCCTGTTCTTTATGCTTTCATGGTGCGGAAAGCATCAGATTAGTGTTTATCTTTTCAACTCAATTAAACAAACTAGATACATAGGCAACCAAGTAGCCTAAACTTTTCCTTTCAAGCTCAATTGATCTTGGATATAGCATCATACGTGCCTTTGTCCGCCTCTATACCTCTCAAATATAGACCCCACCTCACATCATCACCACCACTTCAGTCAGTATCCGTAGATCTATAGATACCTCAACTACTTGTATATTGAGATAAAAACAACAAATGCAATGGGGGAGAAATCTTGCTGTCTACGGCACAGCATTGTATAGGCGCCTTACTAGGCGGTTCAGCTCGGGCAGCTCTACATCCATCGCCAGTGGAGAGGTAAACAGCCCGCATAGCGCATCCATAGCACAGACTCTAGTGAACCAGCTACCGCTACCGCTACCAACCTAAGGAGCCTTGCCCCTCCACTCACTGTCTCCTCCCTCATCTCTTTGGTTCGCTGTCTAGGCCGCCGCTTTTGTTTCTGCTTCTGCTCTTTCCGTCGCCCACGTCTACCTACCTATGTCTGCGTCTACGTCCACGTCCGCACCATCCCGTCATTACCGCTAGGTATTCTCTTCAGCCTTGGACACCTGCCGACCTTTCAACATCATACACATCCATCGTTGTCTAGACCTGAGCTCTCTCCAACTTTCTTCCCCCCATCAACTCAACTCATTTCGACCCGTCGACTTCACTCGACAGTAAATTATTTTTGGACCAACGTTCCTTTATAGACCACAGCGGCGATATCTTGCTAGACCCCACTGCGGCGCCGACAAAAAGACGATATCCAAAACGACACCACCGCCCTCCACCCACTCACTCAACCACCTTACCTTACCTTGCATTGCCTTGCCTTGCCTGACGCTATCCCGCCCACCGCAAGACTTGTCGTGTGCCGCTGTTCAAATCCCTTCGCGTCCTTACCTCTCGCTTCGTTCAAGTCGAGAGCTTTTATCGCCTCCAAACTCTCGACTCCGATCAATCCTCCCTCCCCTCCGTCTTGGCCCCGCCATTCCCACAGCTATCGAGTCTGACCTTTGCCTCCCTCGAACTCCAACCACAACCCCTCCTAATCCCCGCCCTCGCTGCTCGCCAAGATGGTTGATAGCGAAGCGAACTCACCTACGTGGAAGTTCACACAGTATGTTGGCTATTTTCTTTGGCTTCAAGCCTTTTATCTTACTGGGACGACCGATACTGAGCTCTTCTGCACAGGTGTTTTGGTGACAAGGGCGATGTCGAAGATATCACCGAGGGTATGTCATCACCGCTTGCCTCCTTGAAACCCGTTTCGTCGTCTTCTTATTCTAACCATCATTCTTGCTCTGGTACAGCCGACATTATCTCTACAGTTGAATTCGATCATACCGGAAACTATCTCGCTACTGGCGACAAGGGCGGTAGGGTAGTGCTTTTCGAACGAAACGAAACGGTACGTCACCATCCAACCAAGCCCTCGTGCATTGGCCACGACTGGCCTGGTGATTCTGTAGCATCGTTCTGATAGATTTGTGCAGAAAAAAACCTGCGAGTATAAGTTTCATACCGAATTTCAGTCTCACGAGCCCGAATTCGACTACCTAAAGTCACTCGAGATCGAGGAAAAGATCAATAAGATAAAGTGGTGCAGACGACAGAACGCCTCGCACTATCTGCTCTCTACCAACGACAAAACGATCAAGCTATGGAAGGTCTTTGAGAAGTCGCTCAAGGTCGTGGCCGAGAACAATCTCTCTCACGATGTTACGCCTGGAAGTATTGCTGGCGGTGGTGGCGCTCCTAAACCTCTACCTGCTCACCAATTCAAGAACGCTGCCGACCTGAAGCTACCTCGGCTCACGCACCATGACACAGTCGTCGCCGCCGTCCCACGCCGAACATACGCCAACGCACACGCTTATCACATCAACAGCATTTCAGTTAACAGTGACGGGGAGACCTTTATTAGCAGTGATGATCTACGAATCAACCTTTGGAACCTGAACATTCAGGATCAGAGCTTCAACATTGTTGATATCAAGCCCGCTAACATGGAAGAACTCACCGAAGTTATCACAGCTGCCGAATTCCATCCTATGAGCTGCAACTGGTTCATGTACGCAAGCTCCAAGGGTACTATCAAGCTTGCGGATATGCGAGAGAGCGCTCTGTGCGATCAGCACGCCAAACGTCTGTGGATCCTATTTGCGTTGACTTTCCTGCGCCTGGACACTTGCTAACCTGTTACTGCAGTATTTGAACAAGAAGAAGACCCTTCTTCGCGATCGTTCTTCTCCGAAATCATTTCTTCCATCTCTGATGTTCGATTCTCGCACGACGGCCGATACATTCTATCTCGTGACTACCTGACTGTCAAAATTTGGGATATCAACATGGAACGACAGCCTGTTAAGACGATACCGATTCACGAGCACCTCCGACCACGGTTGTGTGACACATATGAGAACGATAGCATTTTTGACAAATTCGAAGTCGTTTTCTCTGGCGACGCAAAGAATGTTATGACAGGAAGCTACAACAACAACTTCATGATCTATCCCTCAGACCCTGAGAAGGAGGTAGAGGTCGTTCTTCAGGCAGACAAGTCTGCTTTCAAGGCCAAGAAGGTCGGGGTACCCACACCAATCAACTCGTCGACGAGCCCGACAGCGACCAATGGCAAGAAGGGTGGCTCCAGAGCTGGCAGTCCAGGTGGTCAGGGCCAGCGAATGCGTAAGGAGACAGACGCGGACCAGATCGATTTTAACAAAAAGATTCTGCACATGAGCTGGCATCCGTTCGAGGACAGTATTGCGATTGCGGCCACAAACAATGTAAGTGAAGCCAAAAAGAACAGCTCTAAATTCTATAGAACTTACTGACACGGTGGAACAGCTATTTGTCTTCTCAGCACTTTAGACCATGATAGCGGCGTTCATCTCGTGGGCATTTTAGCGAAGAAGGGCGTGGCGGAAGTCGAAGCAGCAAGAGCATGGGTTGCCTCATCGTCACCAAAGGGATTGGCCTAGTTCTGCTCGGGCATGACATGTCATGCCAACGGTGCAGGGCATGATCGTGCGACCCGATGCAACTTACGATATTCAGAAGCGAAGCAGAGAGCGTCGACAGTGCATGACGCGAAGGCTTCGTGGAAGAGAACAAAGCTGTAGGGTGCCCTTGATGAGTCCGCCGATTCAGTAGCAAAGTCAGAAGTGAAGCAGCCGACCATTATCTACGAAGCGAGCGAATGAATGAGTGGGAGAAGCCACATGGGATGGAATTGAACGAATGCATGGATCGGCGTTGGGTCGCCACGTGTAGCAGAAACCACAAAGAGGAGAATTAAAGAAATGTCACCCATACCTGAGAAGTGATCAAAGTATAAACTGCACGCAAGCGTGATTAAGTGTTTGGCCTGTGGGTTCAAGGGAGAGATATATACGAAAGTACCTAGTTCAAGTTGATGCAGGGCAGAGTTCAAACCCAGTGCCATTACAGTCACTTTACTCCCAAGCCAATCTGAGGTCGACCCAAGCCTGCCTGTACTTGTAGAATCCCACGATACTTTTACATTGAACATGATACTTCCAGATGGAGCCATTATGTTGTACAATAGCATCCATATAGAAGTACTGGCGTTAGGTACCAAATTGGTTGGAAAGATATGATTTGGTTAAAGCCACTAACTAGCGCGGCGTATCCAGTACAAGCTCAGCTCGGTCAAGTCTGGTGGGCATGCAGGTACAACAGTACCCCTCAATTGATGCGGGTCAGTGCCGAGTCTTATCTGGTCTTTACCTTAGTAAACATCCTCCAGCTATCCATCCCTGCCTGTCTCACTCTCGTCACTTACTCTTGGCTCTCTTGCAACAATACCAAGGACAGAAGGGCAATTGGTACTAGTAAAATCTCATCCAGTCCAGTGGGTGTACCGTACGCTCGACTCAGCCGCTCCTTTTTTTGTTTTTCTGTTTTTGTCAGCAGAGCCGCTTGCTGAGGGATACGGCTTGTCGCTCCTTTTTTTCTCTTACTATTTACACGTCCCTGCTCCCATCCCACAGTTATGGCGACCGAAACCCCTTCTCATATCCTCCGTAAGAGGACAGCTGCCGCCGACATGACGGTCGTTGAGAACTCGGTCAGCCGCGACAGCGCCTTGCGAGAGTCGGCTAATGGGGACCTCGAGCGCGGTTCCGGATCTTCGATAGCGCAGCACATCGCCAAGCTAGTGGCTCATGATGTCGGACCCTCGTTACTTACAGTTGGTGTGATGTTGAGCTTGATCTTTGGAGGATGCTGCTCCAATGTACGTTATCACTTATCCGACCCCCCACCAAGGAGTTGTCTCACACAGAACTCGATCAAATATTAACTGACTTAGGTTTACGCTCTTGAGGCCATCGTTAAGTGAGTTTTCGACAATTGTTTGATAATTTCTGTTTGACCCAGCCAAGCCCGTGTAGCTGACTTGAATATCTATCTAGCTTTGAGCCCTCCAGTGGTATGGAACCTATCCCAGCGTTATGTTGCTTACAACAGCGCAGTGCAGCCAACTAACACATATATAGGAACCCTTCTGACATTTGTTCAATTCCTCTTTGTCGCTGTGACGGGTTTCATTGCACAGTTTGACACCAAAAGCAGGTTCTTTCTTACACCAAACAAGGTCCCCATCAGTCGCTGGATCTTCAACATTGTCCTCTTCTTTACTATCAATCTCTTGAACAATCATGCGTTCAGCTACGATATCTCCGTACCAGTTCATATAATCCTTCGATCTGGCGGAAGCATTACGACTATGGCGGCGGGTTACCTCTATGGCAAGCGATATACCCGAACCCAGGTAATCGCTGTCTTTCTCTTGACGCTCGGCGTCATCTTGGCCGCATGGTCTGATGCTCAAGCCAAGGTACGTTCTTCTATCTGTCTGATGGCAAGTCTATTACGGGACTAATTCCTATCAAACATTAGGGAACAAGTGAGAGTAGTGGCCGCCCAGCCTTCAGCACTGGACTCTTAATACTCTTTGTTGCTCAGGTTCTCTCTGCTATTATGGGACTTTACACTGAAGCAACCTACGCCAAGTACGGCCCTCAGTGGAAAGAAAACCTCTTTTACTCCCATGCGCTCTCTCTACCGCTGTTTCTGCCCTTTGCTCCCTCCATGCTTCGGACATTCTCTCATCTGATGACAAGCACTCCAATCCAGCTACCGGGGATGTTTGGTTCCGCAGTCGCCAAGATCTCGATTCCCAGCCAAATCGTTTTCCTCGTCATAAATGTCTTGACGCAGTACGCTTGTATTCGTGGTGTCAATCTGTTGGCCGCTGCATCAACGGCTCTCACCGTCACTATCGTTCTCAATATCCGAAAGCTTGTCAGTCTGCTTCTGAGCATCTGGTTGTTTGGAAATCAGCTGGCGCCCGGTACTCTACTCGGTGCCATCATAGTCTTCAGCGCTGGTGGACTGTATACAGTCGGGTCGCGTAAGAAAGTACCAGCCGAGAAGAACGCCCCTGCCAGAGATCACAAAGCAAGCTAAGAGAGTTTCTTTTTTACCGCTTCCATGCATAACACTGCTGCGACGAATTATACAAGGCTTAGATGGCGTATCTGGTTTGGGAAGATTCATTAGAATAAGAGAGGCGGGTCCGTCAATTCTGCTGGGCTCGTAGCCCATGAGAAGGTTGGGGTTGCAACTCGCGCTGTATACCAACAAGCAAGGAAAGCTGAAAGACTCATATGCGAAAAGTCTAGAATGTCCCTCTATACCGACTGCGATATTTTAATCGTTGCTGATCCCCATGATAAGGCCCGAAACCCGAGAGTAACCTTGCATGATGTACGTTTGGAAAATAGAATAGAAATTCCACAGGCATTCAGCCTTTGAGGTGTAATGAATGCCACTGACTGAAGGGATTTGATCAGGCGCTTCAACTTCGTGAATAGTCATGCAGAGGTGCGGTTAGATGGAGTATGTATACTGCAGCCACATTCATTATTCTTATCAACTTTCTTCATATTCAGTCTTGCTATGAGCTGGTCCAAGATTTGACCTGATTCATAGCACTTCGGTCACGTACCAGCTACCCTTAATACGAAAGCTTACTTCAAACAACATTGAGTATACGCTGGACTGCTACCTGTACAGGTCTCCAGGTTTCTGTTCAACGGAAGTTTTTAACCACACCTCGCCTTAACATATAATTCAGAAAAAGTTCTTACCCCTCGATGATCAATTTGGTTTACATTGTTGTAGAACCTGTCTGTCACTTATATGGCGTTTCATCAAGACCAGGGACTTGACCCGGTGCTGCGGGTACGGAAACAGACCTTGTTCGCGGGAGACCTCCCAGGTTCCGAATTGAGTGGAGCTGAATCATTGAGAAATGCATGTGTTCATGTTGCATCCTCTCCGTCGCATACTTATCCTGTAAGGCAAGGGTTAATGCTTCTACCAATGACCCTAATGTTTGTACTGCCCTATGCAATTACGCCCCTGTGTATGATCTCTGACGCTTCGCTTCATTTTCACCTGGTCGCACTCTGAGTACCTAGCCATACGTACCTCGCTCCATTAAAAGGGAAGAAAAATATCTGGAGAATTTGCATCACCTCCTCCATGTGGTAAGAGTCAATAGCAGTCAAGTTAGAAGTTCAATCCAGATACCTTTAGTAGATGCCTTAACGGGCCTAGTTCATTTCTACCTAACTTCTACCGACGCATTGTCCCACTATGATCCACTAGAAACCCTGGTGCGTCACACCGTCATACTGTACCTTCCCTAGGTTAGTACCTGGAGTTAGTCACTTATTGGTACCACCTCCATACCTCACCTCCACTATCATTCTCACGGGCTGTTGCGTTGCTTGCCATCGTCTCTTCTCTTACTGCGGGCAAGCTCTCAAGACCTAAGCAGCCCTTTCTAGACACCTGCCCAAGAAAGCTTCCGTTGTACCAGAATTGACAGTTCTTCTTCCTTCGAAAAAAAGCTTTGTTTCAAGGCTTGAAGCAAGGAATCGCCATGCCTGGTACGTAACTCACTGCTCGTCTTGCCCCTCCTCTGCTACGCCAATCTGATATCACGATGGACGACGACTGCAGAAACTGGAGAGTCCGCTGACCAAGCCAATGTTACAGGCGCTCCTATATTTGAAGAAAGCGAATCAACCGCACTCGATGTGCGAGCCAGGGAGTCAGATGAGGAGGTAGACGAAACTAGAGATGCTGGTGCAACCGGTCATGGCGCCTCGCACAAAGAGGCTGCATCTGATGCTGGCTCACATGCCGGCGACGATGCTGAGGAGCTCGAAGATGGCATGCTCCTCCGCGATTTGCCCAAGCGAACTACCTTTTATGATCCTGTCGCTGAGCGCCAGATGAGCCAAACCGACGCAAAATACTTCTACCACCGAAACAAGGCCGATGCGCGAAGCGGTGGTGGGGCTGGCATTCAGTCAATTCCTCAAAGTCCTTTTCTCGCTTCTGGTTCTCGTCCTGCGACTGAGTATGGTGCCGATTCTCTGGTCTTAGACTCGCGTGGTCGCCGAGTTGATTCTTTACCTCCAGGTCTGGAGATGCCAAATCCTGCCATTGACTCCTCGGGTTTCACTCAATCGCCCACAAAAGTAGAAACGCAGCATGCACCTTTTCCATCAAACGATTCTTCGGCATTTCCACATGCTAGTCAGGTGGCCCAAGACCCTCGACTTCCCGATGGATCCAGTAACGGCCTGCCTTCGGGTGGTCTCTTCGACACTGAGCCTCATATCACATCGGAATTGAGTGCAATCTCAAAGAACATCCAGAGGATCTTGGATCTCAGGCGCAAGTACATCGCGCTCTCTCACCAGGGTCCAGACGATAACCCAAGAGACGGTCCGGATTGGGAAATTTACCCCCCTCCACCTGAACCTGCATGGCAACAATCTTCAAGGCAAGCAACAAACGCCGCGGAGCATGTACCGGGCCAGGAGAACACTGGTGCGAACGGGGCCAAGACAGGATCCGAACCCGCATCCAAGGATGTGCCGCAGGATCACCATGAGAGCAAGCGATCGGCAAGAAGGCGAAAGCCAGGCCAGGATATCGGAGAAGATTTTGACATGGCGGATGTGTTGCCTCTGCCAGGGACTGATGGGCGTTCGTACAAGCTGGATGATAGCGGAGTCTACCAGGTCTTTGAGAACGATGATGCGCATGCGCCTGCGATCAAGGTCCCTACAATTAGGGAGTTCTACATGGATCTGGACGACATCCTGGATGTGTCATCCGATGGGCCCAGCAAAAGTTTTGCATTCCGACGTCTCCAGTACCTTGAGGGTAAATTCAACTTATATGTCCTTCTGAACGAGTACCAGGAGACAGCCGATAGCAAGAAGGTTCCTCACAGAGACTTCTATAATGTCCGAAAGGTTGACACTCACGTTCATCATTCTGCATGTATGAATCAGAAGCATCTGCTACGTTTCATCAAAAGTAAGATGAAGAAGTTTCCCAATGAAGTTGTCCTCTTTCGCGATGGGCGGCATCTCACTCTCGCCGAGGTCTTCGCTAGCATTAACTTGACTGCCTACGACCTGAGCATAGATACTTTGGATATGCATGTAAGACTCACTTCTGAACTGAAAAGGCATATCTTGGGGTTATCTACTAACATCATTAGGCTCACACTGATTCATTTCATCGGTTCGATAAGTTCAATCTAAAATACAACCCGGTTGGGGAATCTCGTCTCCGAACCATCTTCCTCAAGACGGATAATTTTATTCACGGCCGCTACCTTGCCGAGATTACCAAGGAGGTTATTTCTGATCTAGAATCAAGCAAGTACCAAATGGTAGAGTGGCGCATTTCCATCTACGGCAAATCTATAGATGAATGGGACAAGCTCGCCGCCTGGGTTGTCGACAACAAACTCTTCTCTCACAACGTTCGATGGCTCATTCAAATACCCCGCCTTTACGACGTCTACAAAGCCAGTGGTTTGATGGAGACGTTTGAACAGGTGGTTAAGAACGTTTTCCAGCCCCTTTTCGAAGTTACAAAGGACCCGTCAAGCCACCCAAAGTTACACATCTTCCTTCAACGAGTCATTGGATTTGACAGTGTCGACGATGAAAGCAAGGTGGAGCGCCGCTTATTCAAGAAGTTTCCTGTGCCCAAGGTCTGGGATACTAAGCAGAATCCTCCTTACAGTTACTGGATCTACTACCTCTATTCTAACCTGGTATCCTTGAACTATTGGCGTAGGAAGCGAGGATTCAATACACTTGTTCTACGACCTCACTGTGGAGAGGCTGGCGATAGCGAACACTTGGCTGTTGCAGCCCTGTGTTGCCACAGCATTAGTCACGGACTTCTCCTTCGCAAAGTGCCACTTCTCCAGTACATCTTTTACTTGGATCAGATCGGCATCGCCATGTCGCCATTGAGTAACAATGCTCTGTTCCTAGCATACGAACGAAATCCATTCCACCAGTACTTCAAGAGGGGACTCAACGTGTCTCTATCCACGGATGACCCTCTGCAATTCGCTTTCACCAAGGAACCCCTAATCGAGGAATATGCTGTTGCGGCGCAAATCTACAAGCTTAACTCAGTCGACATGTGTGAGTTGGCCAAGAATTCAGTCAAGCAAAGTGGCTATGAGCTGGCCATCAAAGAGCATTGGTTGGGACGTGGCTGTAACAAGCCAGGGAAAGAAGGAAACGCCATGGTCAAGACAAACGTTCCTGATCGCCGAGAAGAATTCCGTTACTTTACGTTGATGCAAGAACGAGATGTGTAAGTGCAACGCTCGAATACTTCCCCCTTTTTGCGACTTGTGTGAAGGTACTAACATGTAGGGTTTAGGTTATCCAAATATGTCACATATAATGCTGCGAGTGAGCCTTCGGCACAAACTGGTGGCAACGAAAACAAAATGTCAGAGTCAGTGGCATCCATGACTAGCCAGGCTGCTGGCACGGGTTTATCGACAGGCAGGGAGGCTGCGAACCCTGAGATGTCCCCACCGGCCGGCCATCAAATCACGAAGGTTGCGTCACAGATTGGATTGTCAGCTAGTAGAGACCAGGCGTGGCCCAGTGATGCCATGGCAGACCACCATCTTTCAGGAAGCGATCCGAGAATGTTTCCAGGCATTTTCACTCGGGGTCATCGTACTGGCAGCATGCGGAACCTGGCCCAAGCCGGTGATGACCGGGACATTGCAGACGATGTTTTCGGTCCAGAGACTTGATCTTGATTTCACACGGCTATGGTTGGATTATGCAGTGACTTTAGGGTACCATGAATAGACTAACTACCTTACTGATGTTGGCCTGATTGAAAGAATTGGACTGCTGGGTTGCATGAAAATACTTGTTTAGACAACGGTACCACGAAATTAGTAGTGCTGCCGTGCCGGGCATCATGCGCAGTTGAATCCCATCGAGATATCGGTTCGTTATGTTATATGTATAGGCGTGGAAATACCATTCTGTTTTATAGATTGTTCGGCTCGGATCTGGCACCTAGGGTTAAATCTTATGCTGCCCTCTTGGATATAGATGGTCATCATGGAATAAATCCTTTAATCAATACAGGAGTCTTTAAATTCAGGACTGGTTATCCAGCGGACATCAATTGAATGAACAATCGTTGTTCGAACCTGTACTCTGTAGCCTACGTCTCATCCTGAAGCTTGAACTTTGATGCAGGGTGCAGGGTGCAGGGTAGCAATCGTCAATTTTGGCACCCACTTCCAAGAAAGCTGACGTTATCCGGCAGGGTATTGCTTTGCGGAGAGTTTCCAGCCCAACCCAACCTGCTGTAGATAAAGGGGACAGACGGAATTCACACAGGTTCGATGCTATTTGTGGTATTCAAACAACACCTAACCCATGCCTGTACCCGAGTTGAAGAGACCGCATCGAGTTGTCCCACTACATGCTATCCTGCCATGGTAGGATATACTTAGATATGTACCATGAATCATTGCAATATACACGGACGATTGGTGACATACTTTTTAACAGTATAACTTCTTGATACATATACAGCGTAGCTTGCTGTTCATCTGGACTCTAACTTACTGATTCACTACCTCCTAATTAACACGTAGTGGAGCCAGGTTATTAATTAGGCTTAATTAGCTTGGGTTACCAGGGGGAGGTACAGTATGGACGGTATACCTGCCTCGACCTAGTCGTTACTTGCTTGCTCCTCAGACAAACGACGCACTGCGTCACTTCGCATCGCATCGCATCGCATCGCATCGCCGCGTTTTGTTTTCTACCAGCCCCTCCCAATCCTTCCCTAATTCTTTTCTGCTACTAATTTGAAGGTCATCCTTTTCGAAGCACATACGGAACGGTGCAGCCGACAGAGTCAATTCACGACCTTCCGAGATGGGGTTTCTAGGAGTGTACCGGGCTCTCTACGATTACGTGCCCCAAGCCGAGGGTGAGCTCGCCATCAATGATGGCGACTTGCTCTATGTTCTAGATAAGAATGGAGACGACGGTTGGTGGAAAGCAAAGAAGAAGGCCGGCGCCGATGACGAGGAGGAGCCAACCGGCCTCATTCCTGGTAACTATGTCGAGGAGGTAAGTTGGCTTCAAGAGTCTGTCAAATGTTACAGAACGGTACTAAAGAGTCCTCTTTCTTTCTCAAGGCCCAACCCGTAGAACATGCTCGAGCTCTTTTCGATTATACGCGTCAAACCGACGAGGAGTTGTCGTTTCACGAGGATGCCATTCTGAACGTCTACGATACGTCGGATCCTGACTGGATCCTGACTGGCCTCGACGGCGAATATGGTTTCGTTCCTTCGAATTACATCGAAATGGGAGCAGTTGCCGAAACTGCTCAACCTCCTCTGCCATCGCCGCCACCGGCGCTTCCCTCTAGACCGCCGGCAGCTTCAATCTCTGAGCCCGAACCAGAGGCGGCTACTCCGGACCTACCGACCGATACCGCGTCTCCCCCTCCAAACCCTGCTGCAGCCATTGCAGGAGTCATGCACAACCGGTCAACGTCTCAACAGCCTCAACAGCCTCAGCAACCCCAGCAACCTCAGCAACCTGCAGCTCCGCGACAGCCTCCCCGAGCATCCGTTACATTTAGTGAACCCCCTGAAGTCGAGGACCCGCCTGTGCGATCACCAACACTACCAGCCCGACCAAGGGTGCCAGCGCCGCCTTCGCCTACCTATGATGAACCTCCTTCCCCTATACATACACGGAGCTTTCAGCAGGATCGCAGGGACCCGGACCGACGTCAAGATGTTGAGCGTACCCCTGGTGGTTTCCACATGTATAATATCAATGAAATGATTTCCGTCATGGGCAAGAAGAAGAAGATGCCCACGACTCTCGGAATCAATCTTCTGACAGGTATTATATTGGTTGCGCCAGAGCATGCTTCTGATGGACCTTCTCAAGAATGGACTGCTGACCGTATGACCCATTACTCCCGAGAGGGAAAGCATGTTTTCATGGAGCTTGTCCGCCCGAGCAAGAGTGTCGACTTCCACGCCGGAGCAAAAGATACCGCGGAAGAGATCGTCAGTATGCTAGGCGAGTTGGCTGGTGCCGTTCGATTCGAGGGACTGCGCGACTCAATTATAGGAACATCAGGGAGCAGCAGCGGCGGTGGCCTTAAGAAAGGTCAGATTCTCTATGACTTTATGGCTCAGGGCGACGACGAGGTCACTGTTGCGGTTGGCGACGATGTATTTGTTCTCGATGACACCAAGAGTGAAGAGTGGTGGCAAGTCCGCCGGCTCAAGAATGGTAAAGAGGGAGTGGTCCCTAGCAGCTATATTGAAGTTACAGGCTCTGTTGCCACACCACCATCCGGCGGTGTTAACTCGGCCAAGTCGCTTGTCGAACAAAACCGTCTCGAAGAAATTCGATTGACGAAGGAAGCCATACAGGCTGGCAAAGAACCTCAGCAGGTAGGACCGGGAATGCCTCTCCCTGAACGAGGCAGTAGCCTCACGGCACGAGAAACTGGTAGTAATTCGGGACAACAGCGGAGCCGCCGAGAGAATGGACGAAGCGATGGCGGAAGTCAAAGCCGATCAAAGTCTAGTAAGTGCCCGCATAACATCGCGCTCTGTATATGATACCGAGCAACCCGACCTCCATTGGTTTGCTAACTTCAACCTTTAGAGCCAGACTCGTCCAAGGTGCGAACTTGGACCGACCGATCCCGATCTTTCAGTGTAGAAGCCCAATTTCTCGGACTCAAGGACGGCAAGATCCATTTGCACAAGATGAACGGTGTCAAGATTGCTGTCCCTATCACAAAGATGTCACGCGAAGATCTAGAGTATGTTGAAAACTTCACAGGTATCTCCTTGGAAGACGACAAACCACTGGCGGATGTCAAGCGAGCTAGGTCTGCCGAAAAGAAATCGCCAGAACGCAGTCCTTCAGCTGGTGCGACTATCGATAAAGATCCGAAGTCCGACTACGACTGGTTCCAATTCTTCCTTTCCTGCGAGGTCGCCGTGGGCCTGTGCGAGCGTTACGCACAAGCCTTTGTCAAGGACTCTATGGACGAGAGCGTACTCCCTGATGTTGATGCTACCACATTGCGAGCGCTTGGAATTCGCGAGGGTGATATTATAAAAGTCATGCGTACTCTGGATGCCAAGTACGGCCGCAGTCGCGGTGGGAAGAGAGGCGCTGCTGATGCAGCTGATGGCGAGGGAGGCTTGTTCTCCGGTCCCGGTGGCGCATTAAGGAATAACACTCGCAAAGGCCGCCCTGCACCAGCAGTACAGACCAGTGATGTTGTTGATGCTGGTGCTTTCTCTCAAGGCGATTCATCTAAGCCTGGCGAAGACAATGCGAAATCGTCCCAACCGACAAGCCCCTCCAACAAGAACTCCGAATCTCGCCAGGCAACCAACACCGGCTTTGACGACGATGCTTGGGATGTAAAGCCGAGCAAGCAACAAACACCGCCATCGCAGCCGCCAGCTGAGCCGAGCCAGAAGCCCGCCCCTGAGCCCGCCCCCTTGTCGCCTCTTCCCCCAGCACTGACCGGCTCCATGCAAGAGCTATCTCTGCTTTCAACACCACTCGAACCCACGAGGACAGAGCCGGCACCAGCCCCATCAGCGTCAACTACCCAGGCACCCGTTATCTCTGCCCAGCCAACATCCTCAGCACCCACATCGCAGGCCCTTGGCGGGGCTACTCCGTCGTTCTTTACATCTGTTGCGCAGGCGAGACAGCGCCCTGCTCCGCCACAAGCTTCTCCTAACCAGGGCTCTCTTGTCCCACCTCCACCTCAGCGACCCCTTTCAGCACCGCAGTCAGCTCAGCCTAGCGGGTTTGCCCCTCCTCCCATGATGCCTCAGATGACAGGTGCTCTACAGGGTCAGGTTGCCCCTCCTGGCCAGAGCCTGAGCGATCTCACACAGGCTCGCTTGCAGCAGCAATACACAGCTCAAATGCAGCAACAACAGCCCCTTCAGCAAATGCAGCCCAACATGACTGGATTCCCTGGACAGCAAGCTCCCGGACAGATGCCTTTCCAAACCGGCGCTGGTCAGTTTATGCAGCCGATGATGACAGGAATGCCAGGACAGAACCAATTTATGCCGATGCAAGCTCAACCTACTGGCTTCCAACCATCGTTCCCCGCCACCCAACCCATGTACGGAGCTCCCACAGGGGGCATTAATAGCTACCTTCCGCCTGCTCTTGAGCCACAGCGAACCGGTATGTCTGGCTTGCTCCCTCAACCGACGGGAATGTCAAACATGGGCAACATAGGTGGCATCAACAATACACAAGCCCCTCAGCCTTTGCAACCACAACAAACTGGGCCGCCTCCTCCTGTTCGATTTGGCGTGACGAACGACGCCAAGAAATTGGCTCCTCAAGCAACTGGGCGAAGGGCCAACCTGTCGCAAGCGAGTAAGTTAATGGTCCAATGCCTTTTGTGTTACAAGATGCTGACATTCTCATAGCCCCCCAGAATCCTTTCGGATTCTGATCCAAGAAAGGCATGCGACAATAGGTCGCTGGTGGCACGTCACTTTGTAATTTTGCGAATACTCTAAAACACTCTGGACACATATCTTCACATCTTGTATGCATGTGTAGGCTTACCAGACAAGGCCGCCTTGGAGTCGAGCGTGGGGTAATAGTACTATATTCATAACTGGTCACGGCTTAGCCGGATCCGTTTGCTTCTCATCTTAATCTATAAGTTTATGCCAAACCATTTGTTGATCTCTAAACATGCGACCGCCCTTCACACCAATATTGTTGCTCGTTAGATAGATAAACCAAACAAGGAATCACAGACAAGAAAGCAAGAGAATCTTTAAATGAAACCCATCTTACACTTTGCACCCGA
This sequence comes from Fusarium flagelliforme, assembly GCF_020744385.1. Lineage (NCBI taxonomy): Eukaryota > Fungi > Ascomycota > Sordariomycetes > Hypocreales > Nectriaceae > Fusarium > Fusarium flagelliforme. Next base: position 4,371,583 of record NW_025763503.1, read on the forward strand.
TGGTGTAACTTGGCGCGAGTTCCAACCTTAGCTGTAGTCTCCAATGACTGCGAATCCAGTATTACGTTGCGGATGCCGCCGGTGTTATTTGACCCTTTCCGCAGTGATCGAAGCAGCGAGTGAAGCAAGTCTTGGTCAGCCGATGCCTCCGGGTTCATGACCGGACCATGGCAGACGACCATCAAGGCAGATGTTGTCATCGACACATAGCTAAATGACAAGGTTAGGCTATGTGTGGATGTATGCTTCTGCGCTGCTCCTATCTCGTTCAAGCCTTGCGACGACGACCGCCACTGACTTTGGATGGTCCTGTTGCCACGGAAGAAAAGTCGATCTCAGCCTCTGTAAGAGGGCTTTCCTCGACCTTCTCTTGTGATTCCGAGGCCGGCTCGAAGCGCTTTCGGACAGCGCGAATCATCATGAAGAACCAGTAGAAGTTCAGGCTGTTTAGCGTAACATTGCTTGCCAGATAAGCAACTCCGATCCACATAGGTACTGTAGAGTCTGGGTGTGCGAATGACATGGTGGGCATCATGAGGGTCTTCATATCGGGGTTCACATTGATGGCAGACCAGACGTCGCGGTAGACACGGAAAGAAGAGTACGTTCCGTATACAAGCCGGCAGGAGAAGAAAGTGAAAAGGAGCGCAAAACCATTGTACAACTGTGCCTTGGAACCGGTCATGTTGACCTTATCCATAAACCAATGAACATTGAGGAAAGGGGTAGAAAGTTCCCAGAGAATGAAGACGCAGGCATAGTGGTTGAGAAATGGGCGCTGGAGTATATTAGTATATATAATATGATAAATGGGAGATGTTGAATTTAGACATACAAACCCGAGCGAGTACACAAGAAGCGCAGCAACCGCATGTGCGAGTGTTCCCACGCCGAAGACATCAAAATTCAAACTTGTAACCACGAGGTCCCAGAGAAAGTACCCTGCCGCAAGGGCTTGGATGAAGCCCGCGCCACCAGTATAGCCCCAGATGCGCTCCTCCCATTCCATGTTACTCATCTCAGTGTCGACGAACATGACCCAGATAGCCAAAGCGTTGATCAGGCAGCTCTGGACCATTGAAACAACGTGAGCATCCCAGTTGAGACGTCGCTTACGGGACAGCTTTGAGTAATGATCCGGGGCTAAAAGGTTTGAGATCCATGGTGAGATTGGCCAAAAGATGACCGAGTATAGCAACGCAGCGGCGAAGACTTCGTGAATGTGCAACGGCAGAGTTGGAAGGTCAAAGTAATCGGCCCATGGCTGTGTCTTTTCCGACAGCCACGCAATAGGTGGCAAAGGGAATGGGTCCTTCATGATGGGCAGGATCGTGAGCGTAGATGTTGAGGATAAGGTTGGGGGTTTTCAGCCGAGATAGTCTTGAGTTCTCGAAGGCGCAAGCGAAAATAGAGGAAGGAGAAGAAGGCCAGGCCGAACCAGAGAATGTGGATGGGGCAAGAATTATAACAAAAGACCAAGGCAATGCGGCGCAAGTAATTTTAGTGTGCAGCTTTCATGGTAATGATACCTGGTATGGATATTAAGGCAACCTACTAAGCTTCAGTACCATGATGAGTTAGTTAGTGGAGGTTCTTGGTCACGTCTGTTGGGGAAGCTCACGTGGGACAGCCACGGGTAAGGGTCCGCAGGGTCCCTGCGCTTTTAGATCCCCACGGGCTGTCTGTAAAGTAACACTTGTTAGTGCTCTGATAGGTCTTATTTCCAGTGCTCAGACGTTGAGATTCAGGTACACGGCTAGGTGGCTAGGGAGCTCAATACAGCCCGTCGTCGGGGTCGGGTGCTACCGTCATAGGCACCGTTTGCCAGGACACCCCACCAGATCAAATGAGCTCCCTTTAGTCCACTGTACAGAACGGGTACAATCCAGCTGCCACATCACTCTTTAGAACACCAGATCATCCTCGACCTGTTCAACAACCACTGTCTATAGGTTTTGTGCTGAACCCTGAAAGGGCGGCATCTCCAAGCCAAGGCGTATTTGACCTTTTATTTCCTGTCGCGTAAACTTGGTCTACCAACATTTGGATCGAGCCAAACATTGAAGATCGACCGCATCGCATCGTGTCACGTAACGACACGACTTTCCTTCAGCCATGGCAGAGGCTCTAAGGGACCTACTGGCTCCCGAACAGAAGAACGATCCCGCTGCCTTAGACTATCTCACATATCTTGCCGAACAGCAATCCAGCTTCCTGCAGACATCAGAGCCTCAAGTGCTGTCCCAGACTTCGCATTCGCTACTCCTCGCCGTACAGGCCCTGTCGAAGAGATCCCACAAACCTATCGTCGATTCAGCAGCCAGCCATGCTTCTTTGAAAGACTCCCTCCCGGCTCTAGCTCAGCGAGCTTCCGATCTCGTTCAAGCAGTACCTCGTCTAGATGCGCAGGCTGAACACTTCTCCTCGGCCTTTGGCAAGGCCAGCGACAGCAAGCTGCTCGCGCGAAGGAAGCAGGCTTTGTTACTCCTTCGAAACTCGGAACGACTAGTCGATGTCATGGAAATGCCTTTGCTTCTCTCTTCTGCCGTTTCAACTGCCCCAGTCAATCATTCCACTACGCTTGAGCTCTACGCACACGTTCGACGTCTAGCTTCCCTCTATCCAGATTCACCGCTTGTAATCTCAGTAATGGAAGAGGCCGATGCTGCTATCCGACAAATGGCAGCAGACCTCATTGGAACCCTTAAAGCACCTAATCTCAAACTGGCTGCAGCTATTAGAACGATAGGCTGGCTGAAGCGTATCGTCCCCGACCTGGTTACTGACGCCTCAACAGAGGACGCACTTCCAGCTGTGTTTTTGGTCTGTCGTCTATCTACGCTCTTGACGACTTTGGAAGCATTGGAGCCTTTGCGTGATTTGGCAGACGAGGAACGCCTTCGAAAGGACAAGGCCGCTAGCACATGGTCAGGCGGCCAACAGACGGAACGCTACCTGAAGAGGTTCATCGAGATATTCCGAGAACAGAGCTTCAGTATTGTGTCTGTGTTCAAGAGTATAAACTCAAGCTTCTCCTCCCAGACATCCGACAGCAACGACCCCTTGGGAGCCCTGCCCTCTCCGATGGCCAATTTCCCTTTGCATATGGTCGAGATGCTTGTGGAAACTCTGCGCATTTACCTTCCCACTGTGAAAGATCAAACATCAAGGGAGAGCATCTTGACACAGGTACTTTACTGCGCGGGAAGCTTGGGCAGGCTGGGAGCCGACTTCGGCATGCTCCTCGCTTCGATCGGCGTTGTTGAATGGGTTGAACTCGTCAAACGCCATCGTCTCTTAGCTGGACGTCTTGAATCTGTCATAGGCGATTATCGGGGCAGCCAGGCTGGTACCGGTACCGGTACCGGTGGCGTTGGCGCAAATTGAGCACATCAATCTACATACTCAAGTCAGCATGGCATGGCTATGCTTTACTAACACGTGCTAGATGCATCAAAGCGGGGCCCATTACTTCAACGGGGTCTGTCCTCTCTAGTCCGATTTTATCTCGTCATGTCACTCACTCAATCCCTCTCACTTGTGGCTCAAGTCTGTGACTAGCCATGGGCATTTCAATTGCTAGCTCGTCATCTCAACACGATGATGCTGCTGTAACCCCCCCAGTGACCGAGAAAAGGTCCTCGCGGTCGGCCAATTCAGGTATGCCTTGTTTTCAAGGTCTGATATCGAGAACCTATCCTCTCGGCGCGGACCGCCCTTGGTGTTCATTATCTGACATGTTCATAGCTCGTCATTTCATATCTGGTCTTGGCTCAGGTGTGACCTCTGCTGTTATTTTGCAGCCATTGGACCTTCTCAAGACACGAGTACAGCAATCTAGGAGCTCTTCATTGGTTGCTACTCTGCGCGATCTAAGGAAGTCTTCAAGCTTGGTGCAGTCGTTATGGAGAGGCACTGTTCCATCTGCGCTTAGGACAGGGTTTGGATCAGCTCTTTACTTTACGTCGCTGAACGCCATCCGTCAACATGCGCACCAGACAGGCGTTCTGGGTCGTCGCCTACAAACCCAAGGTCGTTCATCGGTGCTTCCGTCCTTGACGAACTCAGGCAACCTCATATCCGGTGCTGTTGCAAGGACGTTTGCTGGCTTTGTATTGATGCCGTTGACTGTGATCAAGGTTCGCTTCGAGTCCAGTCTTTACTCTTACCCTTCGATTATGACTGCCGCTGTTGACATACGCCGTACCCACGGCTGGCGCGGTTTCTTTTCGGGGTTCGGAGCTACAGCACTGCGAGATGCACCATACGCTGGCATGTACGTATTGTTTTATGAGATGCTCAAGTCACGGCTTGGAGCACTTGCTTCCAAACCGGTCATCTCTGGCGACGGGCAAACCAGGATGCAGGCCACTCTGGCTAGCTCAGTCAACTTCACCTCTGCTATGCTCGCTGGCGCAGCATGTTCGGTGGTTTCAAACCCTTTTGATGCCGTGAAAACTCGCATTCAATTGCAGCCGCTGGAGTACCGGAACATATGGCATGCCTGGTATAAAATGGTGACGCAGGAGGGCGTCCGGTCATTATGGGATGGCCTAGCGTTACGAATGAGTCGCAAAGCTATGAGTTCGGCACTGGCCTGGACCGTTTACGAAGAATTGATCCGTCGAGCTGGAGCAAAGTAAATGTATATCGTGTACAACAACTGTAACAAAACCTCCCCCCAACAGATAAACAGTAGACCACTTTTATTCAACTGATATAATGTAAAACATACCGCCCGCTGTCAGCAATTCTTCTCGTGAACCCTAGGCCGGGCGCACGCCTGCAAGATACATCAGAAGCGAGGGTGATTTACTCCTGCGACGGCTGTGCTTGTCTGATTTGTCCGACTTCTTGCGCACCCACTCAAACTCAGGCTCATCTCTTCCATGTCGCTTCTCTTCCACCATGAGCATCTTACTTCGCTTCTCGCGGATCAACTTGGTGTGCTTCCATAGTTGATCTTGTTCCCACTCAGGAACCCAGCGTCTGATCAGTACGTAGTCAGGATCCTAGCAGTAAAGTTAGTTCATTGTACCAGGTGTGGGCTGGGCTGATTGGACAATATCCACGAGGTGATTACATACCGCATCAAAATCGAATTCGACACCAAACTCGCGCAAAGATTCTATAGAAAGATGGCGGCGAGCCATGCGTGTGTAAGTTGGACGGGCGACTTGACCTCCCGAGCGAGGAGCAGGAGGGGGAGGAGGAATAGTAGCTATCTGGTTGACTGGAGCATATGGGTGAGATGGGCCCGGCATTGCGTGATGTGGAAGAGGCTGTGGCCGAGGTGGTGGCTGTTGTTCCTTTTTGATCTTTTCCTTCTTCAAGATGGCCTCGATAGCTTTGTCATCAAGTCCTGATTTAATCAGGTCTTCCTTGAGGCGCTTTTGGTATTCTCTGTCTTTCGCCTCTTGATCAGCCTTCTCCTTTGCTATGCGATCTTTCTCCGCTTGCTTGTAGCGTTGAACGGCTTCAGCGGCTTCCTTCTCCTTTTGGTCCTTCAGTTTCTTCTCTTTGGCAATACGTTCAAGTTCCCTCCGCTTGTAATCCTCAACAGCGGAATTGGCCTCCTTTTCGCGGCGTTGTCTCTCTTCTGCGGCCTCATCTTCTTCCCTGAGCCGCTTCAGCTCAATTTCCTTCTTGATGCGGTCTTCCTCATCCGCACGAGCTTTGCGTCCCTTGATCTTCTCCAGCTCGCGTTTAGCTTGCTTGAGCTCTTCTTCATCTCGAAACTCTCTCAAGCGTCGCCGCTCTTCGTCGTCTCGGGCATGGGCAAGATGCATCTTCTCAAGCTCTTTACGAGACTGTTCCGCTTCCCACTCTTCGCGATATCCCTTGACTAGCTGTCGCTCGTCCTTTTCACGCTGTCGTTCATCCCTTTCACGCGAGCTAGCGAGTCTATTCTTCTCAAGATCTTTGCGTGCTTGCTCGGCCTCCCACTCATCGCGGTATTGCTTAACCAGTTTTCGCTCTTCTTTCTCGCGCGACGTGGCAAGGCGCAAATCCTCAAGCTCCTTGCGAGCTCTCTCAGCCTCCCATTCTTCTCGGGTCATAAATGAAGAAGACCGAGACCTAGATGATCGGGATGGTGATGATCGCGAGCGTGAGCGCCGACGGCGAGACGATCGTGAGACTTGCTTGCGATCATCCTCGTCATCAGAAGATAAGTCATTGTAGATTTTATTATTGATAATCACAGGAACTGGGGCTGGAGGACTGCTGGCGCGACGGTCTCTCGTACGGGAATAGTCCCGCGAGCGGGAGCGGGAATTGGATCGATGTACACTCGTGATGTTAAGACGGTCGGCTCCAAGGTAGCTGGGGCCTGGAGGAGCGTCGTAGTAGTTTGAAGGACGCTGGGGGCTCTGGACATAGCGAATACCAGGAGAAGGCCCTCGTTTCTGGTAACGGATGTCGTAGTCATCCTCATCGTAACTATAGCTACTCCGACTCATTTTGGAAGTAAAACAGTAGCTGGCCAAAGGGAAGTTGAGCAAGGGTGTTATGCCAGGTAGGTATACAGTTAGAATCTATAAACAATTAACGACGGGTGTCAGCAAAGAGGGCAGAAAAGGAAGAAGAGCGAAGGAGGAGGAGAAGCGACAGCGGCTGATAAATAGACATCGAGGATCATTCGTCGTTCGGAGGGAACCGCTTACCAGATTGCTGTAGGGCTGGCCTTACAAGAAGAGGGGGCGGGGGCTGAAACTCAGTGGGGGCCGGATCCTAATCCTCGTCCGAACATGGTCCCTTGTCTGTTCGCCTGTCAGCACCAGTCAGTAATAGGGTTGGAGGTTGCAGGTACGGGTACGTCGCACAACGTGGCGGCCTTTTCGTCCCAGAAGCAGGAGCAGCGGTGAGTGGTGAGAACTGATCTCATGATATGATAGAAATTATGTCCTGGTTCCACTGTGACTGATATCAATGCACCGTAACCGCCGCAAATTCATGGAGGTGTCTATCGGTTGAGCTATCGTGACTCCTCAAGGCGACCCTCCTTATTGGGGATGGCGCTATACTTTGGGGCTTACAGGTGCGAGACGATCGCATCCCGAAACGATAATGCATCTCCTACCAGCGTTCATGGCCTCGGCGGTCACTTGACCAAGCATAAATGGTCGCTTGGGGCGCAGCAGTAGGGCTGGTAACGCAGTAGAAGGGAAGACATGTAGGCAGGCGCTTATTGAAACCGTGCCGCCGGGCTATATTTGTTAACGAGACATTTTGACACGGGCCAGGATAGAACACATGTTCAGTATCGTTGAGATGATATTGGGTAGGCGCTACCTAGTCTGATCTGAAACTCTCGCTGGTGCTAACTTCATTTGGTACGAAGCATTTGCTCAATGTGCTCGCGGCTATTCTTGTGTGTCGTTTCCAGATACAGCAACCGCTGACTGAGCTTGTCCACCTCGCCCTCCAGAGTTTGCGTCTGTCCCTCAAGCTTTTGCCGAAGAGAGTCCACGGGCAGTGAGACAAACCTGCAAGATATCACAACATCAGTCAGACATCGGACAAAGGGATCAATGATGAAGAGGACCGCGAGGAAAGGGTTGGCGGGTACGTACATTTTTCCAACACCTTCATAAACGACAGCATCGGAAGGAAGACTAGCCATCTCATTGATGGTCAGCTTGACAAGGCGTTGCTCACGCTGCTTGGAAGTCATTTGTGTACGGGCCAGGCCGATCTGCTGCTGGGCTACGAAAGCCTGGCTTTCGATCTCCCGCACAAGCTAGATGTTACAGGCGTGGTTAGCATAGCTACTAGCAAGCGATAGCCTACGCGATGTATTTCGCATGTCTATTGTAAGCATTTGGAGACATACCTTTTGCAAAGCCTCATTTGGAATCGACATGATGGTGTTGATATGTAGGATGACAACTGTGAGACAAGGCTGTAACAACTAACTTGAGTGCCTGTGGAGAAGGCTTTTAGGGGCTCTACCTACCTAGTGGGGGTGCTGTTTTCTTTTGTATAGCTTGCAGAGGTCTTGAATAGTAGTTGTTAAAACTTGGTAACCCTAGAACGCACCTTGTTTCTAGGAATTACACTATATTAGTTATTCCTACTATATTACTTAGTTAAATAAATCCTAATTAAGTATAGCTTAGATTTAGTTTTTAAAAATTAAAAATCTAACTTTATTAACTTTTAACTTAATCCCTTAGGTAAGTTAAATTAAAAGCTTAATTTAATAAATATTACTTATAGTTACTAGACTTTAACTATTACTAATATACTTATAAAAAGCTTAGTTATATATAATATATAATACTTTTTCTCTTAAAAAAAATTAAAAAATACTTTTATTAATTCTAGCTTAATAACTTAGAAAATTAAATTAATAATATAATAAAAGTCTTTAATAATAAGGTTTTTATTAATATAATTAAAGAATTTCTATTATAATACTAAGTTATTTACTATTAATAATACTATTAATAATACTTAGTTATATATATTAGCTAAGGTAGTAGTAAAAGTTAAAAAGGGTATATAATTTATTATATAACCTAGATTAATTAAACTATTAAAAAGCTAGTTATTATTTTTAACTTTAGGTAACCTTAACTTTAACTTTTACTAATATATAAATAATATATAAATATAATTCCTTTTTAAAACCTTATATATTTAAATTTTTAATTTTCCTTAAAATAGTATATACTATTAAATTATTATCTATAGCTAAGGTAACCTTAACTTTAACTTTTCTCTAATATACAGAATGTAAATACATCTCCTTTTTAGAAACCTTAAATACCTAAATTTTTCCCCCTAAAATACTATACTTTAATTTTATTATAGCCTATTTATATAGGTAACTATTATCCTTATTTACTCTTTTAGTTTAATAAACTATATATAGTAGTTAATCTAGTAGTATAAGTTAATTATCTTAAGAAACTTATCCTTATTTTTATTAAGGTTTTCTTTTATAGCTATCTTTTTAATTAGCTCTTTTAATACTATTAATTTAGTAATTAAAAATAAAGTATAGTTTATATTTATATTTTACTAAATTAGCTAAAGAAGCTTATAGCTAAAGGTAATTAAATTAACCCTATATATAAGGAAGTTAAAAGTAAAATTAAGAACTAAGTCTAAGGTAACCTATAATATATCTAAGGCTTAGTTTAGTAACTTTAAGGTTACTTTAATCTCTATAGTTTTTAGGTATATACTATTACTATAGTAGTAGTCCTTTATAGGTATAATATTATAATACTTAGCTAGGATTTCTATAGTTATAAAATAGGTTAGTAATATAAAGTAATAGGGGTTAGTTAACTTACTATCTCTTAGTAAACTAAGGTTATTATAGAAGGAAGGGAAAAAAGGAAGGCTACTATGTAAGGTATAGTAGCCTTATATATATATAGTAGGTATATTAGTAATATTTAGAGTTTAGTAGCTATAGGTAATACTAATTGGATTAAGCCTGTAATTTAACCTGCCTAAGGGGTTAACTTAGAAGTTAAGGAAGCTAGATTCTTAAAGAAGTACTAAAGGGATATAATATAACTATAAAATAACTCTTACTAGGAGCCTTTATTTAATTATAACTATTAGTATAAGAACTAGCTATAAGAACTATATAGGAAATTAATAATATCCCTATATAAACTAAGCTTAAATAAAAGGAAAAATTAGTATTAGTAAAATAAAATATAGTATATTAAAGCTAACTTAGGTAATAATAGTATACCTAAGGTATAGAATATAAAGAAAAAGCTATATAAGTAATAGTAAAAAGCTTTTATAAATAAAATAAAGTAACTAAAAATAAATAAAAGAAACTTTACTAGCTTACTTATAATAAATAAGGATTAAGAATATATTATAGTTTAAAGGATATATATATTTAATTCTTAAGGGAATATTATAATACCTTAATAATAGAAAAATTATATATTTAAGTATATTATATAGCTAAAGTAATAAATCCTTTATACTAAGAACTAAAGTTTAATACTAAGGATAATATTTAAATATTACTTATAAATAAAGAATATAATAAGATCTTATAGGTATTATATAAGTACTACTAGTATAAGGATTATTTAAAAGCTAAGAAAAATAATAATTATTTCTTAGTAATAATTCTAAGAATACTAAATAATAAACCTTATATACCTAAGGAAATAATAAAGTACTTAGTATATACTTAGTATAAAAACCTTAAAGTAGTAAAACTATAATTTAATTTAGCTTACTACTAATAAGAAATTAAGTAATAAGAAACTATAAAGGATATCTAGTAATAGCTAAAGATAATTAAAGAAGCTAACTAAGAGTTTAAGGAACTTATATAAGGAAAATATAAATACCTAGTAAAAAGAGAATCTTAGTATATAAACTTAGAGAAAGTATTTTCCTAAGCTCTTATATTTACTAGTAATAAAGAATTAAAAGATACTAATAAGGTAGAATATATATAGAAAGTAAATAAACTTTATATTACTAGTATTTATAGTAACTTAGAAAAAGATAAATACTATCTATAATAAAGCTATAAATAAGTAATATATAAGGTTAATGATATAGACTACTAAGTACTTTAAGAGCTATATAAGATAATAAGCTTAATTACCTAGTACTATAAGTTTAAATTAAGGGAAAATAGCTAGATATATAGGTTAATAATAAAGTAAAATAAAACTTTATAGATCTAAGAATAGTTATAAAGCTAATACTATTATAGAAAAAGAAATAACTATTATACTTACTTATTAATATAAAAGAATAACTTTTTAAATATAATAATAAAATAGTAAATTAAGAGATTAATTATCTTTATATATATATCTAAGGAAAGATTTAAAGGGAATATTTTAATATTATTTTATTAAAAGAATTAGTAAATATTATTTTAAGAATATTATAGCATAAAAATATAAACCTATATATAAACTAAATAAATAGCTAAGTTATACTTTTATATAACTTAAATAGTTATATATAAATAATTATAATAAATAATAAAAGATCTTTAACTTAAATTAAAGAAAATAGTATATATATATATAGAAAGAAATATCTATTACCTTTAAAAGAAGTATAATATAAGTATAAGAAAGGTATAAAAACTAAAATATAAGTTTTAGGTATTTTTAGTACATAATATTAATTAAAAGAAAAAGCTAATAAAGAACTAAGCTAAGATTAACTTAAGAATATTTTAAAAGAATATTATAAAAATATAATAATCTCTTTAAAGAAAAACTTAAAATAGAAATCTTAGAATATAGTTAGTAGGATTATAAAATTAACCTAATAAATAAAAACCTATTTATATAGAAACTTTACTTACTAAATTAAAGAAAACTATAAATATAAAAGAAGTATATTAAGAAAATACTTAAGAAAGAATATATTAAAGAATTTAACTTAGTAGTAGCGTTATTTATATTTTTTATATTGAAAAAGAATAAAGAAAATAAGCTAATTATTAATTATTAACTACTAAATATATATATAATAAAGAACTAAACTTTACTTTTACTTATAATAAAACTTAAGAATTAACTATAAGGAAAAAGGATCTTTATAGTATTAGATTTAAAAGAAGTATATAACTTAATATACATTAAAGAGAGAAATAAATAAAAAATAGTATTTTAAACTAAATTTAAACTATTTAAATATATAGTAATACTCTTTAGTCTTATAAATATACTAATAATATTTTAATAAATAATTAATAATATACTTTAATAATACTTAAATATCTTTATAATTTAAGATTAACTTCTCTAGGGTAAATTAAAGTATAAGCTTATTTCTATTAAAGTTACCTATATTAACTAAACTTTAACTCTAACTATTACCAATAAAGCTTTTATATATATAAAAGGCTACTATATAAGGTATAGTAGCCTAGCCCTTTTCCTTCTATTTATATTTATACCTCTTATACTATTATAAAAGTAGTAAGTTAGTTAATCCTTAATTCTTACCCTTAGTTTTATATTACTAACCTAATCTATAGTAATATTAAATAAATACTATAGTATTACTTTAGTAAGTACTTAGTACTATACTTTTAATAATAAAGACTTTAATAAGTAAGTAATTATAAGAGCCCTTTAATTACTTAAACTAAGGTTTATTAAGGTAAAGATAACTAAGGTACTTATAGAAAACCCTTAGAAGTAATATATAAATAAAAAAAAAGTTACTTTAGTAACCTTTAGTTATATACTTTTTCTTTATATTTACTTTAATACTAAAAGGTAAGGTTTCTTTAATAAGTAAGTATCTTTAAATAAACTAATAAGAAAGCTTAAAATAAAAGAAGCTTTAATTAATAAAAAAAGAAAGTTCTTTAAGAAAGTAAGTAAATATAATTACTTATTTTAGTTTATTACCTTTACTAAGTAAATAAACTATATATATACTTACTTTATTATTAATAACTATATATAGTATAATATAATAAAGCTATAACTACCTTATTATAGCCTAAGATTATAAGTTAATAACTATTAAGTATATAGTAATTTAATAGTATATAGTATTCTAAGAAAAGAAAAATTTAAGTATATAAGGTTTTAAAAAGGAATTATATTTATATATTATTTATATATTAATAAAAGTTTAAGTTAAGGTTACTTAAAGTTAAAAATAATAACTAGCTTTTTAGTAGTTTAATTAATCTAGGTTATATAATAAGTTATATACTTTCCTTAACCTTTACTATTACCTTAGCTAATATATATAACTAAGTATTATTAATAGTATTATTAATAGTAGTTAAATATCTTTATAATATATTATCTTAATAATATTTTAATCTTTTTAGATAATAAAAAAGAATATAGGAAATATATTTATAAGATTTTATAGATATTATAAGATACTTAGTTATTAGTTAAGCTAAAGAAATATTACTTTTATATTATAGAAGTAAACTTTTTAAAATATATTATTATACTAGGAAAGATCTATATATAGAAAGATAAGATTTCTTTAGTAATAAAATAAAAAACCTTTAATAATATTAAGGAAATATAAGCCTTTTTACGTTTTACTAACTACTATTAATAATTTATTAAAGACTTTAGTAAGATTATTAACCTACTTATAGAGTTAACTAAGAAAAATTAACCTTTTACTTAGAATAATAAAGCTTAAGAAGCTTTTAAATAACTTAAGAAATCTATTTTTAGTAAACTAATATTAGTAATATTTAATTTAAAATAAGAAATTAAACTAAAAACTAATATATTTAACTTTATAATAAAAGGATAAATTAAATAATAAAATAATAATAGAAAGTTATACCTTATTATATTTTACTTATATAAGTTATATAGGGTAAAACTTAATTACCTTATATATAATAAAGAGTTTTTAGTAATTTTTAATTACTTTAAAGAATTTAAATATTATATTATAGAAAGTAAATACTAAGTTAAAATATATATAGATTATAAGAATATTATCTATTTTACTACTATTTAAAAACTTAACTAAAGATAAATTAAATATATAAAGTATTTATATAAGTTTAATTTTATTATTATCTATTATAAGGGATTTAATAATAAAAAAGCTAATATAATTAGTTAATAATTAAACTTTAATATAAGAATAATTAAAATAAAGAAATAACTTTTTAAAATAAATAATAAGTAGTATTTTAAGCTTATATAATAAGCCTAAGTACTAGAACTTATTATAAAGTAATAAGGAAAGAAAAAGAATTAAAGTAAGAAATAAAAAATAAATATCTAAGATAATATAATTAAATATAGCATATAGAACTTAATTAGCTATAAAGCTAAAATAAAAAGATATAATAGAAAAATATATATACTAAAGAATAAATAATATAACTTAGTATAGAATATATATAAATATTCTCTATATAGCTATTAAGGTATTGTAAAAATATAAAAATAAATTATAAAATATTTTAATTAAAAGAAAAGTAAAAAGACTATAAAAGAAGTAATTAAGAAATATAATATATATATAAAGACTAAGGTATAATAATATAAGCCTTTTAGAAAATTATAGCTATTACTAGTAGCCTAATAACTATAGGATTTAATTATAATAAATTTTATTACTAAACTATTACTATTTAAAGAACCTTTAATTAAAATCTTTTATAATAGTATATTAGTTATAGTAAATTAATTAACTAAATTTTATTATTATATTCTTTACTAAGAAGTAACTAATATAAACTAAATAGCTTATATTCTTTATAATAGAATATTTTAAGATTATAAAGTACTAATAAAAATTCTTATAAATAGAAAACCTATATTTACTAGTAAGTTTTAGTAAGTATTTATAGTACTTATTAAATTAAATTACTAACTATTTATAGTATTTAAGCCTTAGATAGATAAATAAACTAAAAGAATAAATTAAGTACTAAAATAGTACCTATACTACTATATTAACTATAAATAGAATAATTAAGTTAAAAAGCTATTTATTACCTAGTTTACTTATAATATAGTATATAATAAAAGTATAAAAATAACTTTAGCTTATATTAATTTTAGATTTATCTTTAATATTTACTATAATAAATAAAAACTATTAAGTATTAATCTTATTACTATACTTAAGTTAAATAACCTTAAGAATCTTTATAAGTAAATAAAGAAGAAACTTAAGAAAGTAAGAAATAAAATATACTAATACTATAATAAGAAAAAGATTAAAAAATTAATCTTTAAGAAAGAAAATATAATTTACTTATCTATAAGAAATATTAAAATAAAATAACTATTATATAAACTTAACTATAAATATATTAAATTATATAAAATTAAAAAATAAATTAAAAAGAATATCTATAAATTAAATTTTATTAATAATACTTAGTTATATATATTAGCTAAGGTAGTAGTAAAGGTTAAGGAAAGTATATAACTTATTATATAACCTAGATTAATTAAACTACTAAAAAGCTAGTTATTATTTTTAACTTTAGGTAACCTTAACTTTAACTTTTACTAATATATAAATAATATATAAATATATTTCCTTTTTAAAACCTTATATACTTAAATTTTTAATCCCTTTTAAAATACTATATACTATTAAATTATTATTAACTTATAATCTTAGGCTAAAATAAGATTATTATAGCTTTATTATATTATACTATATATAGTTATTAATAGTAAAGTAAGTATATATATAGTTTACTTACTTAGTAAAAGTAATAAACTAAAATAAGTAATTATTTTTACTTACTTTATTAAGGAATTTTTCTTTTTTATTAATTAAAGCTTTATTTCTCTTAAGCTTTATTATAAGTTTATTTAATAATACTTACTTATTAAAAAGGCCTTATCTTTTAATATTAAAGTAAATATAAAAAAAAGTATATAACTAAAGGTTATTAAAGTAACTTTTTCTTTATTTATATATTACTTTTAAGGGTTTTTTATATATACTTTAGTAATTTATACCTTAATAGAAACTAATCTAAGTAACTAAAGGGCTTTTATAACTATTTACTTATTAAAGTCTTTATTATTAAAGGTATAGTACTAAGTATTTACTAAAGTAATATTATAGTATTTATTTAGTATTACTATAGATTAGGTTAGTAATATAAAACTAAGGGAATTAAAGGTTAATTAACTTATTACTTATATAGTAGTATAAGAGATATAAGTATAAGTATAGGAAAAAGAAAAAGAGCTAGGTTACTATACTATATATAGTAGCCTTTTATATATATAAGTTAAAGCTTTATTAGTAATAGTTAGAGTTTAGTTAATATAGGTAACTTTAATAGAACTAAGCCTATACTTTAACCTACCCTAAAGGAGTTAACCTTAAATTATAAGCTACTCTTTAGTTAATTAATAAGTAAATACTTTATTATCTAATATACTAAGAGTTAATAAATTAACCCTAGTTCCTTTATTAGGTTAGTATATATATCTTATAAATCTATAAATATATATTATACTTACCCTTTACTCTATATTACTTACTATTTTAGCTTACCTATAATATTACTTATATGAAAAGTTTTAATACTTACCTTTTAAAATATTAACTTTAAAGTTAATTTATTATATAAGAAAATTAAACTAGCCTTTTAAAATTATAATAATATTAATAAGGTTAAGTAATTATAAGTAAATAGTAATAACCTTAAGAAGATTCCTTTAAATTAAGATTTTAAAGAACTATTATAATAACTTTACTAAGTTATATAAAATAACCTTAGTTTAGTTAAACTAATAGCCTTTAGCTATAAGCTCTTTTTAATTAATAGTAAAGAATAGTATTATATATAGTATATAAAAAAGAAAGTTAAAAGAAAGCTAATAGCTTTATAAAGCTTAAGAGAAAAAGTTATAAAAGCCTATTTATATATATAGCTTAGTAATTACTTTCTTAAGGAAATTAAGAAATACTAAAATAAGCCTTAGCTTAATAGCTTATAAGATTAAGTTAATAATATAATTAAGGTCTTTAATAGTAAGGTTCTTATTAGAATTACTATAGAATAATTATATTAGTTATAACTTAAGATTATAAGTATATAATAACTATAACTTTTATATATAGTATTTAGGTAAAAAGCTAGGAAATTTTAAAAGTTAATATTAATAGAAGAAACTAAAAGAAATATATATTTTATATATTTAAAGATAAAAGTTTACTATTAATAATACTATTAATAATACTTAGTTATTAAGAATCTAGCTTCCTTAACTTCTAAGTTAACCCCTTAAGTAGGTTAAATTATAGGCTTAATTTAATTAGTATTACCTATAGCTACTAAACTTTAAATATTACTAATATACCTATAACCTATATATACATAAGGCTACTATACCTTACGTAGTAGCTTTCCCTTCTTCCCTTCCTCCTATAATAACCCTAGTCTACTAAGAGATAGTAAGTTAGCTAACCCTTAATCTCTACCTATTACTTTATATTACTAATCTATTTTATAGCTATAGAAATCCTAGCTAAGTATTATAGTATTATACCTATAAAGAACTATTACTATAATAATAGTATATATTTAAAAACTATAAAGATTAAAGTAGCCTTAGAGTTATTAAACTAAGCTTTAGATATATTATAGGTTATCTTAGACTTAGTTCTTAATTTTACTTTTAATTTTTTTATATATAGGGTTAATTTAGCTACCTTTAGCTATAAGCTTCTTTAGCTAATCTAGTAAAATATAGATATAGATTATATTTTATTTTTAATTATTAAATTAATAGTATTAAAAAAGCTAGCTAAAAAGATAGCTATAAAAGAAGACCTTAATAAGAATAAAGATAAGTTCCTTAAGATAATTAACTTATACTACTAAACTAATTACTATATATAGTTTATTAAACTAAAAGAGTAAGTAAGGATAATAGTTACTTATATAAATAGGCTATAATAAAATTAAAGTATAGTATTCTAGGGGAAAGAATTTAGGTATTTAAGGTTTCTAAAAAGGAAATATATTTATATTTTATACTATATTAGAGAAAAGTTAAAGTTAAGGTTACCTTAGCTATAGTTTTAATTAATTTAGCTATAAGACTAAAGTTATATAACCTTTTTAGCCTTAACTATAGCTATAGCTAGTGTAAAGTAATGTAGTGTTTTAATAATAAATACTTAGTTATATATATTAGCTAAGGTAGTAGTAAAGGTTAAAAAGGGTATATAACTTATTATATAACCTTAATTAATTAAACTACTAATAAGCTAGTTATTATTTTTAAATTTAAGTAACCTTAACTTTAACTTTTACTAATAAATATAATATAAATGATATATATATATTCCTTTTCTTATACCTTATACTTTTAAAATTCTACTTATTTACTATTAATAATAATATAGCTATAGTACTTAATTATAGTTATAAGCTAGCTTATTTCTTAATTTCTTAGCCTTTTATTATAAACTATAACTATATTATTAAAGTATTTAGTTATAATTATTACCTATAACTTTAGCTACTTAAGCAAAGAACTATATAAAGTAAAGTAATTAAGGAATTTCCTTTCTATTAGTTATAGTAACTACTATATCTTTAGCTATTTCATTTATATATTAATTAATATTAAGATAGCCTATCTAGTAAGTTAACTTATAGCTTAATTTAGTAGTACTAACTATAGTTATTAAACTTTACTATTACTAATAGTAATATAGTTATAACTTATATATATATAAAGCTACTATATAAGATATAGTAGCCTTTTATCTTTTTCTTTTTCCTATAATTACTTTAACCTTTAAGATACTTTTTTTTCCTATAACTATATTAACTAATAAAATATCTTAGTAATTTAATTAATTCTTAGTTCTATTATACTATATTACTTATTAACTTATTTTA
This sequence comes from Fusarium flagelliforme, assembly GCF_020744385.1. Classification (NCBI taxonomy): domain Eukaryota; kingdom Fungi; phylum Ascomycota; class Sordariomycetes; order Hypocreales; family Nectriaceae; genus Fusarium; species Fusarium flagelliforme. The sequence continues at coordinate 4,389,944 of NW_025763503.1, forward strand.
TAATAATACTTTTTAAGTTTAATTACTATAGTAATATACTTATTAAGGTATATTACTAAAAAGATAATTTATACTTAAACTATTTATAAATATAATATATTAAATTAGCTCCTTAGCTATTACTAAGATACTTAAATATTATAAAGGTAGCTAATACCTTAAGGCTAGGCTTTTAATTTAATATTAACTATTAAAGAGTTAAATTAATTACTTTTAGTTATAAGGTTTTATTATTATTTTAAGAAAACTAAAAGTAGTAAGTAAACTTAGATATAAATATAAAGGTATTAAAAACTTAGCTTATAAGCTAACTATAAATTAAAACCTAAGTTATAATAAAAAGGGATTTTTACTAAAGCTTAAAATAAGTAATTTTATTAAAAATAATATCTTTTAGTTTAAAAAGCTAAAAAAGTAAGTAAATTTAACATTTAATAATTTTAATTAAATTACCTAAAGGCCTTAGTAAGCTAGTTATAGCCTAAGATTATAAGTATATAATAATAATAATATATAGTATTTTAATTAATTAGAAATTTAAATAAATAAGGTTTTTAAAAGAGAAATATATTTATATTTTATTATTATATTAAAAAGTAATAAAGTTTAATTACTTAAAGTTAAAACTTCTTATAGTTTTTAATTAATCTAAGTTATATAAATAAAATTATATAGCCTTTATAACCTAGCTACTACTATAGTGTAACTTAGTAGTATAATAGTAATATCTTTAGCTATAAGGCTAGGTTAGGTAATATAGTTAGCTTACTAAGTAAAAAACTTATACCTTTAATATTATAACTATTTAAGTTTTAATACTATTATAGGAAAAATCTATAGCTAAAGGTTATAAGTTAAACTTTATATATAATACTATTCTTTTACTACTTTAAGATATAGGCCTTTTATACTTATATAGGGTTAAGTATTAGTAATATAAAATCTCTTTTAATATACTTATAGTTAAGATATAAGTTATTATAAAAGTAATAGTTACTTATAGGTATTATACTATAGTACTTAATTATTATTGCTATAAAATAGGTTAATAATAAAGAACTAAGGGAATTAAGGGTTAATTAACTTACCACTTTTGTAATAGTATAAGAGGTATAGGTATAGGAGAAAGGAAAAGGGCTAGGTTACTATACCTTATATAGTAGCCTTTTATATATATAAGTTACTTTATTAGCAATAGTTAAAGTTTAGTTAATATAAGTAACTTTAATAGAACTAAGCCTATACTTTAACTTACCCTAGCGGAGTTAACTTTATATTATAAAGGTAAAGTTAAAGATAAAGTAAGCTAAAGTTAAAGGCTAACTTTAGCTAGTGTATTAATTAAATCAGAGTCTATACAGGTTATTATTTTAATTATACTAAGAGCAGTAAAAGTAGATAATAAATCTATTTATCCTATAATATAACATTATATAATTAATATATAAAGTTAGTAATAAAGCTATAAGGTAAATAAAACCTAAATATCTAAGAAATATTAAGCTAAAAATAGCTTATATTATATCTATTTTATTTATTTAATAAAAAAGAATATTAAAGCTAATAATTAAAACTAACTTATAAGTAAGTATATTTTATATCTAATAAATAATATACTAAGCTTACTTAATTATAGATAAGATATTAATAACCTACTATTAACTAAGCCTTTTAGTATTAAAATACTATATTACTTTACGCTAGCTATAGCTATAGTTAAGGCTAAGAAGGTTATATAACTTTAGTCTTATAGCTAGATTAATTAAGACTATAGCTAAGGTAACCTTAACTTTAACTTTTCTCTAATATATAGAATATAAATATATTTCCTTTCTAGAAACCTTAAATACTTAAATTTTTCCCCTTAGAATACTATACTTTAATTTTATTATAGCCTATTTATATAAGTAATTATTATCTTTACTTACTCTTTTAGTTTAATAAACTATATATAGTAATTAATTTAGTAATATAGGTTAATTATTTTAAGGAACTTATTTTTATTTTTATTAAGGTTTTCTTTTATAGTTATCTTTTTAGCTAGCTCTTTTAATACTATTAATTTAGTAATTAAGAATAAAATATAGTCTATATCTATATTTTACTAGATTAGCTAAAGAAGCTTATAGCTAAAGGTAATTAAATTAACTTTATATATAAAAAGGTTAAAAGTAAAATTAAGAACTAAGTTTAAGGTAACTTATAATATATTTAAGGCCTAGTTTAGTAGCTTTAAGGCTACTTTAATCTCTATAGTTTCTAGGTATATACTATTATTATAGTAGTAGTCCTTTATAGGTATAATACTATAATACTTAGCTAGGATTTCTATAGCTATAAAATAGGTTAGTAATATAGAGTTATAGGTAGGGGTTAGCTAACTTACTATCTCTTAGTAGACTAGAGTTATTATAGGAGGAAAGGAGAAAGGAAAGGCTACTGCGTAAGGTATAGTAGCCTTATATATACGTAGGTTATAGGTGTATTAGTAATATTTAGAGTTTAGTAGCTATAGGTAATATTAATTAGATTAAGCTTATAATTTAACCTAGCTAAGGGGTTAACTTAGAAGTTAAGGAAGCTAGATTCTTAATAACTAAGCCTTTAGGTTTATACTAAAGGCTTTAAGCTTAAAGACTAAAAGATTTATATTATATTAAATTAAAATATAACTTAATATAAAAAGCTTTAAGCTTTAATTTCTAGTAATTAAAGCTAAAAGGAACTAAGGTATATTTAACTTAAGAATATAAACTAAATAAAGTAAATCTATATTAAAGTAGCTATATTTAGCTATATAGTCTTATACTTTATTAATTTTAATAAGTAAGTTTTAGAAATAAAAGCTAAGTAATAACTTCTTAAGGTTTTTTTTTCTAAGCTTAACTAAGGTATACTTAATTATATAATAAAAGAAGAAATATTTTTAATAAAGTAATTAAAGATAAAGAATATGTAATAATATCGGGATTAGCCCGGCGATGCGCCGGAGAAAGGTTAATCTGGCTGAACCCCTAGATCAGAAATCCCAGTTAAGCCCCTTTGAGAACCTGACAAGTTAAAGTAACTATAACAAATATAACCTACCTATCGTCTTAGATTACCCTAACTACACCTAACTACTTACAGAAAATAAAATATAGTATATAAAGCTAAAATTAACTATAAAATAAATTAAAAACTATGTTATTGTATAATAAGCTATTATAGCTTTTATTTACTATAGCTTAATAAATTAAGCTATAATATCTTAAAGGTAAAAAAACTTTATTAAAAAAGTTAAAAAGTAAATATTACTTATATAGTTATATAAGATCTTTTTAGTTAGTAATTACTATTAATTAATAAGGTTATATAACTAATTCTTCTTACTTAAAACTATATATAATATATATAATAAGTAAGTATTATAATTAAGTAAGTATTATACTTTTCTATATACCCTTTATTATCTATATAATAAGATTTTTATAATTTATTTAATTAATTAAAATTACTTACTATACTCTTCTTTAACTACCTTTAAAACTATCTTATAGGTTTTTATATTATATCTAATTTTATTATATATACTATAGTATTAAATATTTAATTTAGTTAATCTTTTTTATTTACTATTCTTTAATCTTTTAACTATTATCTATATATTAATATATATTTAATTTATTACTTATTATACTTTTTATATAGTTATTACCTTTTTTTTTATAATTTAGTTTTTTTTTATTTATAGTATTAGGTTAGTATTTTATTTACTTATTAAAGTTCTTTATTTTTTATTACTAGTAAAGTAACTTTATATATTATTACTTTAGCTTCTTTAAAAAGATAATATAAAGCCTTAATAATTAACTTTAAAGAGCTACTATAATACCTTTTAATTTACTTAGTAAGGTATTTAGATTAAGATTAGGTTTTTATTATTATCTTTAGGGTCTTTAAAGGATAAAGAAAGAAAAGCTTAGCTATTTCCTTAGAAGGTATTAAGGTTTATAGCTATATATTAAGCTTTAATATAATAGTTTTTAGGTTAAAAGAATAAAGTTTAGTTTTTTTAAAAGCCCTTTAGATATTACTTTTTATAAAAGTAGTTTAAAAAGTAATATAAAAGGTAAGAAAAGATTTAATCTTTAAAATATAAGTAATAAAGTATTTAATTAAATACTTTATTTTTTAACTATAAGTCTTCTTTAGTACTAAAAAATACTTAATATTAAAAGGTTAAAGTAAGTAAAATATATAAGTAGGTATATAAAGTATAATAATCTTATAATCTTAATAATATTTCTTAAAGTTAACTAAGTAATAACTTTTATAACTATTAAAAATTAAAAGGTAATTAAAATTAATTAATCTCTTTACTATTAATTAATTACAGTACTTTAGCTATTTAAAACCTAGCTTATTATTTATTTATTTATTTTAGCTTATTATAAGAACTTAATTATTAAAAAGGTTATATTTTTAGTATTAGTTTATAAAGTAATATTAACTTAAATTAATGATAAGGTAATTAATATATAGGTATAATATTTTTACTACCTAGGTATAACTCTATCTAGGTATAACTTTTCTAGTCTTTTAATTAGTTTAAAATATCTTACCTTATTATTACTCTTATAATCCCTATAAGGTATAATTATACCTAATAATCCTACTACCTCTATAGAAAAAAAGTTATTACTAGGTTTAATTTAATATAAATAATATACTAAAGGGATTATTAATTTTATACTTATATAAATAAATTTAAATTCTTTAATTTTAACTAATATATTATATTAATCTATTTATACTAACTTCTATTAACTTCTTATTTTTTATATACTTACCTATACTTTTTACCTACTTATATATATACCTATAGTATTTCTAGCCCTAATATAAATTATATTATAAGCCGTTTAGCTCCTACTTTCTTATACTAAAGTTAACTTATTCTAACTTTTAAGTAAATAACTATACTTTCTCTTTTAGGACCTAGGTACTTAGGACTAAGATACTCATAGTTAAGATATAAAGGCCTAATTACTTCCTTAAGATACTACTAAAGGTATAAGATTTACTAGTACTTTTTACTTAGTATTCTTAGGTCTTTCTCTAAGAGATATAGTAATCTTTAGATTAAGGATCTTATAACAGGGATCTTAAGATAATATATTATAAAGTTACTAGTAAAAGTAAATATCTTACTTTATAAAAGCTTATATAAAGTATATATATAAGTAAATTATATAGTAGTATAGTATACTAAGCTTAGTTAAAATAAAATACTTATTTATATATAGATTAAGTAGCCTAAGATTAAAATTCCTTTTAGTAAGTAATACCTTATATACTTATTAATATTAAATATTAATAAACTTTAGATATTTTAATAATATAATAAACTAAAGCTTTTCTAAGTAGTTAAAGCTTAAACTAAAGAACTTATAATCTTAAAGAATTTTATTTTTTTTATAAGTATCTTTAAAGTTATATTCTTAGTTATATAGTATATTTTATATTACTTTTACTAACTTATAAAGATAGCTTATCCTATTTAAAAGGTAGCTTTTAATATTATTATTACTTACCTTTATACCTAAGGTTATATAAATACTATAGTTTAAATATTTATAAATAAAGCAATAGGCCTATTAAGTATATACTAGTATATAAGTATTAAAAAGATACTATAAAATAAAGTACTAGTTATTAAACTCTTTGTAAAGATTAATTTATACTTTATTATATACTTTTTTAATCTTAGTAAAAAGAATTTACTTTTATATCTAAAGAATACTTTAATAGGTATAAAGAACCTTAAAGAAGGTTTTAATAGATATAAGTATATAATTATATAGAGTAAAAGTAGCTTAAGGCTTAGTAGGTTTATTTACCTTACTATTATCTAAACTATTACTATTTTCTAGGTTCTTAAGCTACTTTTACTTTAACTAAAGGAAAATATTTAAGTTAATATAGTAAATATAAAGCTATTATTAGATTTTAGAAAATTAGTTATCTAAGGTAGCCTTTATTAAGTTATTAAAGTTAGTAATAATAATAGCTAATTATTATATTAAGTACTTTAATAGAAAAGTAAAAATACTTTTTATAAGAAACTAAAATCCTTTTTATTACTTATTATTAATAAGTCTAAAGGTAATATTAAAAACTATACTAAGGTAAATTTATTTAGTTACTTAGAAAAGTAAGAGCTTAAAGTAATTTATATTATATATATTATTAAAGCTAATAACCTCTAGGAACTACTTTTATATTTAGATATAGTAGGAAAATATCTAAACTAAGTTTAAAAGGTAGTTAGGCTTATTAGGTACTTACTTTATAATATAAGGAATTTCTTTTTTATTAAAAAGCTTAATTAATATAATAGTAGGTAAGTAGCTTATAAGCTTTTCCTAAGTTACTAAAGCCTAAGTATTATAAATATTCTACTATCTAAATATTAAATTAAAATATTATTCTTTAATAATAGCCTATATATCTTATACTTAGATCCTAATATATTAGCTAGTAGATTTAATAGTTACTTTAATAAAGAAAGTAAGGTAATAATAAGATAAATAAACTAATAGTATTTTACTTAAAGGATAGTTATAGATATAGTATTTTAGCTTAGGGTATTAATAAAGAAGCTTTTTACTTTCCTTTTAAGCTTTAGTAATAACTTATTACTTATATTTATATTTTTATAACTTCTTTTATTATAAACTAGAGCTTTTATTTAATTAAGGGTCCCTAAAAAGATTATACTAAAAGGTATATTATATTACCTAGCCTTTATATATATATTTATTCCTTTAAATAATACTAAAGCTATACTTTTTTATAAAGATATTAACTATATTAAAGAAAGCTTTAGCTAAAGTAACTAGGTTACTTAAGATTAAAGGGTTTAGTATTTTATTTAAAAGTAAAGACTTAGATTACTATAAAGGAAAGCTTTTAATTAAGATAGGTAAAGAAAAAGTAAAAACTAGAAAGTATTAACTTTTATAAGAAGTATATAGTAAAGGTAAACTATATTTATTTATATTTAAAGGAAACTATTTTTATCTTTTTTACTATTTATATATATTTTTAAATACTTAAAGGGATTTTTTTATTAACCTTTACTCTTTACTAATAATATATTAAACTAGCCTTAAGGTATACTAAAAGTCTTCCTTAGTTACTATAAATAGTAATATTACTTTTAATAAGTTATAAGGAAAGTCTTAAAAGGGATTAGTTTCTAGTTTAAAAATAGGTACTTAATAAATATTATCTTAATATATTTTATATAGAAAGTTATTATATAGGGTTATTATATAATTATATTAAAGCTTAAATAATAAGTTAAGTATAAAATAATAAGGTAATAGTATAGTTAAGAATTAATTAAGGATTATAATAAAGATATTATTTAATATATTAATATCTTTAATACTATAGAATTAAGTAATACTAGGTATACTACTAGTAGTAGATATTAGTTAGCTTCTTTAAGAAGTAATATAATACTAATAAGGTAGTAGTAGATTTATAAGAAGAAGTAAGTAAAAGTTATATTATTAGCTAAGTTAGATATATTAACTACTAAGTTAGGTATATTTTTAAGGTAGCTTTAAGGTATAAAATAACTTAGAGTTAAAGTTATAGCTTTAGCTATATATAGAGACTATTATAATACTAAAGTAATAGTTAATAATATATATATAATTATAATATAGTATAAGCTTTATTAGGAGGGTAGTTAATAAAGGTAATTAATAGTAATTATATTAGCTAATTAGTTAATATATAAGGAACTATAGAAGGAATAATAAATTAAAGAAGAAGGGTTAAGGTATACTAATAAATATAGGGCTTAGCTAATTAAAGTACTTAAAAAGTTATACTTAGATAAAGTTATACCTAGGTAGTAAAAGTATTATACCTATATATTAATTGCTAATAATAAATAGTAAGATCAATTAACCTTTTATATTAATTACTAAAATTATAGTAATTTATTTATAGTTTTTAGGTTAAACTAACTTTAGTTTTCTTTACTTTTTTATACTTATAATAGCTATTTTAGATTATATAAAGCTTATTATAAAGCTAGTTTTATTAAAGTTCTAGATATTAATTAGTTAAATACTATACTTTATAATTATATTTTATATAAGCTTAAATTAGCTATAAATAATAGTTAGATCTTTATATTTAGCTTTTTAATAGTTATATTTATAAAAAATATATATCTTTAGCTTTAGTTATTATTTTATAAAGTTATAAGCTTAGTATTTACTAATAAGTAATATATTATAGTTAATAAGTAAAGAATTAGCTATTTCTCTTATAAAATATAGTAATAAAGAAAATCCTTATAAGTTTAAGTTAAAGATAAATTAAATTTTTATTTACTCTTTTAAATTAAATAATCTTTATAAATTTAAAGTAAAATTACTTTATAATTAAATACTATTATAATAATAATATAATTTATATTTAAAGATATTATATATCTTTATAGTATATTAAGTACTTAATTTTAGATTATTTTAAAGTACTTAAAGCATAAGAAGGGTTTTAGCTTTAATTAAAGATTATAATATAATTTATAGTTAGAAATTAATTAATTAGGTGTAGGTAATAATATAGAAGGGAAAAGTGTAATACTTACTTAACTATAATACTTACTTATTATATATATTATAAGTAATTAATAATAAAATTAATAATAATTTAATAAGAAAATTAAATAAGGATATATAACCTTTTAATTATACTTATAGTAATATAACCTGAAAATATTATTAATAATATTATTTATGGAAAAAACTATAAATAATTATATAAATAACTTTTACTTTTTAACTTTTTAAATAAAGTTTCTATATTTTTAAAATACTATAATTTAATATATTAAGTTATAATAAATAAAAGTTATAAAAGCTTTATTATTCTATAATATAGTTTTTAGTTTATTTAATAGTTAATTTTAACTTTATATATTATATTTTATATTTTATATTTACTATTATTAAAGTTTAGTAGCTAATATAATATATATACCTAACTTATTAAGATTTTACTTTACTAAAAGATATTACTATTAATTATATTATTAAAGATAGATTTAACCTAGGACTTATAGTTTAAATAGAATAATAAATATTCTTTATTTTTAATTACTTTATTAAGAAAAAGTATTATCTTTATTATATGATTAAGTATATAATAAAGTTTAGATATAGTATTCTAAGGGAAACTAGTATTTTTAAGAAATAATTATTTAGGTATTTAAGGTTTCTAGAAAGGAAATATATTTATATTTTATACTATATTAGTAAAAAGTTAAAGTTAAGCTTACCTTAGCTATAGTTTTAACTAATATAGATATAGAACTAAACTTATATAACCTTCTTAGCCTTAACTATAGCTATAGGTAATATAAAGTAATATAGTATATTAATAATAGGAGTTAATCTTAAATTATAACTTTTTAATTATATCTATAGTAATATAATCTAATAATACTATTAGTAATACTATTAAGGGCTTTAGGCATATAATACTATTATAATAGTAGTTTTCTATAGGTATAATACTATAATAATTAGTTAGAACTTCTATATTTATAAAGTAGATTAGTAGTATAGATTAATAAAGGTTTATTAACTTCCTATATATATAAAAAGGGGGTAATTATAGAAAAAAGAAAAATACATAAGGCTACTATATAAGGTATAATAGCCTTATATATATATAAGTTAATATACTAGTAATAGTTATAGTTTAGTAGCAATAGGTAATATTAATTAAATTAAGCTTATAATTTAACCTACCTAAGGTATTAACTTAAAAGTTAAAAAACTTAGATTCTTAATAAGTAACTTTTAAGTAGAAATCTTCTATATTATAAGGGTAAAATAGAGATTAATTACTATTTATTACCTTTAGATAAATAAATAAGTAAATAAATAAAATTAAATACTAAGCTTTTACTTATTATTATTAAAATACTATATTACTTTACGCTAGCTATAGCTATAGTTAAGGCTAAGAAGGTTATATAACTTTAGTCTTATAGCTAGATTAATTAAGACTATAGCTAAGGTAAGCTTAACTTTAACTTTTTACTAATATAGTATAAAATATAAATATATTTCCTTTTAAAAAACCTTAAATACCTAAACTTTTAGTCCCCTTAGAATACTATACTTTAATTTTATTATATACTTATAGTCTTAGACTATAATACTAATTATAGCTTATTTATATAAGTAACTATTATTTTTACTTACTCTTTTAGTTTAATAAACTATATATAGTAGTTAATTTAATAGTATAGGTTAATTATCTTAAGAAACTTATCCTTATTTTTATTAAGGTTTTCTTTTATAGCTATCTTTTTAGCTAGCTTTTTTAATATTATTAATTTAGTAATTAAAAATAAAATATAGTTTATATCTATATTTTATTAAATTAGCTAAAAAAGCTTATAGCTAAAGGTAGCTAAATTAACTTTATATATAAGGAAGTTAAAAGTAAGATTAAAGACTAAGTCTAAGGTAGCTTATAATATATTTAAGGCTTAGTTTAGTAGCTTTAAAGTTACTTTAATCTTTATAGTTTCTAGGTATATATTATTATTATAGTAGTAGTTCTTTATAGGTATAATACTATAATAATTAGCTAGGATTTCTATAGCTATAAAATAGATTAGTAATATAAAGTAATAGGTAAAGATTAAGGGTTAGCTAATTTACTATCTCTTAGTAGTCTAAGGTTATTGTAAAAGAAAGGGAAGAAAGAAAGGCTACTATATAACGTATAGTAGCCTTATATATATATAGATATATTAGTAATATTTAAAGTTTAATAGCTATAGGTAATACTAATTAGATTAAGCTTATAATTTAACCTACCTAAGGGGTTAACTTAGAAGTTAAGGAAGTTAGATTCTTAAGCTTTTACTTATAATACTTTATAGAAAATAACTAAATAATAAAGCTAAATTTACTTAAAAATACTTAGTATATACTAAATATAACTATAAATAAAAGCTTATTCTTTATACTTATAAGCTATTACCTAGAAATATAAATTAATACTAAAGATATAAGGTATTAAAAAGATTTCTTTTTTTTATTTTCTTTAAACTATAAGTTCTAAGTTAAATTAATCTTAAATATTATAATTAATAATAATCTCTTTTAGTAAAGTTAGATTTTAATAAGTTAAGTATTATATTTATATATTTATTAAAGTTAAGATAGCCTATTTAGTAAGTTAACTTATAGCTTAATTTATTAGTATTAATTATAACTACTAAACCTTACTATTATTAATAGTAATATAGTAACTTATATATATATAAAGTTACTATATAATATATAGTAATCTTTTATTCTTTCCTTCTTTCTATAACTACTTTAACCTTTAAAATACTTTTACTCTCTATAACTACCTTAACTAATAAAATATTTTAATAAGATTTAGGATTAACTTTACTAAGGTAAGTTAAAGTTTAGGCTTATTTCTATTAAAGTTACCTATATTAACTAAACTCTAACTCTAACTATTGCTAATAAAGCTATATATATAAAAGGCTACTATATAAGGCATAGTAGCCTAGCTCTCTTCCTTTCTCTTATATCTATACCTCTTACACTATTACAAAAACAGTAAGTTAGTTAATTCCTACCCTTAGTTTTATATTATTAACCTAATCTATAGTAATACTAAATAAATACTATAGTATTACTTTAGTAAGTATTTAATATTATCCCTTAAAGAATATAAACTTTAATAAGAAAGTAATTATAAGAGCCCTTTAGTTACTTAAACTAAGGTTTATTAAGGTAAAGATAACTAAAGTACTTATAAAAAGCCCTTAAAAGTAATATATAAAGGATTAAAAGTAATAGATAAACTTAAATATAAAGCTAAAAGTATTAAAGAATTTAGCTTATAAGTTAACTATAAATTAAAACATAAGTTATAGTAAAAATAGATTTTTATTAAAGCTTAAAATATATAATAGTATTAAGAATAATATCCTTTAATTAAAAGAGCTAAAAAAGTAAGTAAATATAATATTTATATACTTTAATTAAGTTAATTAAAAGCTTTAGTAAGCTAATTATAGCCTAAGGCTATAAGTTTATAGTAATATTAGTATATAGTATTTTAAGTAATTAAAAATATAAATAAATAAGGTTTTTAAAAGAAAAATATATTTATATTTTATTATATTAAAGATTAGTAAAGTTTAATTACTTAAAGTTAAAAAACTTTATAGCTTTTAATTAATTTAAGTTATATAATTAAAATTATATAGCCTTTATAGCTTAGCTATTACTATAATATAACTTAGTAATATAATAGTAAATAAGTTAAGTATATATATTTATATATATATTAACTTCTTATTATATAAAAGTAAGTAATAAATTTAGTAACTTTATAGTAATTTATAATATATTATTAATATAAAGCTTATTATAAGGTTATAAGGTAAATAAAACCTAAAATTAATAGAAATAAAAGGCTAAAAATAGCTAATAAAATAGATCTTTAATTTTCTATTTAATTAGAAAGAAATATTAGTAATTATTAATTAAAATACCCTTATAAGTAAGTAAATTTTATACCTACTATTAAATATATAAAGCTAACTTAATTATAGAGTATATACTAATAATTAATTAATTAAACCTATTAGCTATATATAGTAGCTTTTTATTTAAGAACCTAGAGATTAATAAGGTACTAAGGAACTTATATAACTAAGTATAGTATAAAGTACTTAAAAACTAATCTAAAGATTAACTAAAACTATAATATATTTGAGTAAAAAGTACTTACTAAACTAATAAAATCCTTATTATAGTAAGTATCTTTAAATATAAAACCTTATATCTTTTATATTTAATTCCTTAAATAATCTTAGTTATATAAGTTTAAAAGTAAATACCTATTACTTTATATATTAAGCTTATTATAAGAGTTAAGTATAATTAAGGTAACTTAAGATAATAGGTAAGTTTAATCTATTATATTAACTTTAACTTATTAAGTTCTGTATAGGGCTTAATTAAGATTTCTAATCTAAGGGTTTAGTTAAATTAACTTTCCTTTAATATATTATTAGTTTAATCTTAATATTCTTATTAAGAATCTAGCTTCCTTAACTTCTAAGTTAACCCCTTAGGTAGGTTAAATTGTAGGCTTAATCTAATTAGTATTACCTATAGCTACTAAACTCTAAATATTACTAATATACCTATAACCTATATATATATAAGGCTACTATACTTTATACAGTAGCCTTTCCTTTTTCCCTTTCTCTTACAATAACCCTAGTCTACTAAGAGATAGTAAGTTAGCTAACCCTTAATCTCTATTACTTTATATTATTAATCTATTTTATAGCTATAGAAATCCTAGCTAAGTATTATAGTATTATACCTATAGAGGATTACTACTATAATAATAGTATATATCTAAAAACTATAGAAATTAAAGTAGCTTTAGAGCTACTAAACTAGGCCTTAGATATATTATAGGCTACCTTAGACTTAGTTCTTAATTTTACTTTTAACTTCCTTATATATAAGGTTAATTTAGCTACCTTTAGCTATAAGCTTCTTTAGTTAATTTAGTAAAATATAGATATAAACTATACTTTATTTTTAATTATTAAATTAATAGTATTAAAAAAGTTAGCTAAAAAGATAGCTATAAAAGAAAACTTTAATAAAAATAAAAATAAGTTCCTTAAGATAATTAACTTATACTACTAAACTAATTACTATATATAGTTTATTAAACTAGAAAAGTAAGTAAGGATAATAGTTACTTATATAAATAGGCTATAAATAAACCTAGTATTATAGTCTAAGACTATAAGTATATAATAAAATTAGAGTATAGTATTCTAGGGGAACTAAAAATTTAGGTATTTAAGGTTTCTGGAAAAAAGATATATTTATATTCTATATATTAGAGAAAGGTAAAGTTAAGGTTACCTTAGCTATAGTCTTAATTAATCTAGCTATAAGACTAAAGTTATATAACCTTCTTAGCCTTAACTATAGCTATAGCTAGCGTAAAGTAATATAGTATTTTAATAATATTAATATTCTTATAATTATCTTTCCTTTTATAGTTTTAGTTTTTAGTATCTATATATAATAGTATTATTTTATTATTTTTTCTTTAAATATATACTTTTAATATTCCTATAACTATAATTATAATTATTTTTTATTCCTATATATTATACTTTATTTTTCCTTAAGTTATAGCTTACTATAGTAGTAATTACTTAGTACTATAGTTAATAGTATTAGTAGCTATTAGTACTAGTAGCTATTAAGATTATTATTATAATTATTAATATAGTAGTTACCTAGTAGTTACTAGTTCTATATTTACTACTATTAATATAAAATATCTTTTTTCTTTTTTACTTTTTCTTTTTTCCTTTTCTCTTTATTATTATAATAACCTTATATTTATTATTACTTATTATATTACTTTTTAAGCTTATCTATTAAGCTTTATATACCTTTATATCCCTAGTTAAAATTATTATTAAGAATACTATTTATTATATTATATATAAAAGTAAAAGAAAAATTATTCCTATAACCTTATTAATTAATAGGTTATTAACTAATAATAAACCCTATATAATTATACCTATATTTTCCTTTTATTATACTTTAAACTTTTAATTAATAAAGTTTCTTATTTTTTCTAATACTAATACTAGATTTATTTAAGTTACTATTACTAGATATCCTAGGATTTCTATTACTTTATAATATAATCTTTAACTTATCTTATAATTATCTTTAGCTTTATTTACTATATACTATATTCGTTAAATATAGCTTTCTTAATTATAGTTAATAGCTTCTTTTTATTAAGCTTACTAAGTAAAGCTATTAGCTACTATTACTAAACTTATACCCCTAGGACCTAATCTATAGTAATTAAGTAAAGAAAATATAAAACCTTATACTTAAAAATAGCTTTATATATAAGGACTTTATATATTTACTAAATAAAACTATACTAAATACTCTATAGCTTTTATAGGTTATTTATAAGAGCTTAAAGCTTTTTATATTAAACTAAATTATATATTAATATTATATTAATTTATAGCTTTCTAAATAAAAGGCTATTTATATAGGCTAATAGGCTTAGTTAGTTTATTATTAATATTTTCTTTATAATTATATTAGCTTTATATATTAGATATTATATATAAAATATACTTACTTATAAGTTAGTTTTAATTATTTACTTTAATATTATTTTTTTTAAAAATAAACGATAATAAAAATAGCTAAATATAGCTAGTTAATTTCTAGCCTTTTATTTCTATAGATATAAGGTTTTATTATATACCCTATAGCTATACTTAAACTTATTTATTATATACTTATTAAAAGTACTAGAAATTAGTTATTTTACTTTTATTAAGTAATATAATTAATAAGAAAACTAGTATATAATATACATTTATATATAATAAATAGTTTATTAATAAAATACTATATTACTTTATACTAGCTATAGCTATAGCTAAAGCTAAGAAGGTTATATAACTTTAGTCTTATAGCTAAATTAATAAAAACTATAGCTAAGGTAAGTTTACCTTTAACCTTTTACTAATATATAAAAGATAAATATATTTTCTTTCTAAAAACCTTAAATACTTAAATTTATAGTTCTTTCTTTTTCCTTTAAAACTTTATATATTAATATATTATTATAAACTTATAGTCTTAGGCTATAAGTAGCCTATTAAGGCTATATCTTATTAATAATTAATTACTTATTATAATTATTAAAGTAATAAATTATAAAGTTTATAAGCTTTTTTAAATAAATAAACTAAAATATATAGTTAATATTTAACTTATTTAAAAAGTAACCTTTATTAAGGTTTATATATTTACCTTTATTAACCTTATAAGCTTAATCCTTTAATACTTTTAGCTTTTTTAGTAAAGACTTTTTTTTATATTATTATTTTTACTAAAATAGCTAAAGAATTCTATATTTAAAGGTAATAAGTTTAATTCCTTTTAGGTTAATATTAAAACTAAAATCTAACTATAAAATAAAAGTTACTTTTATTACCTTTAAAGATCTTAGAAGTTACCTAAGGGTAACTTTAATATTCTTAATATAATAGTAGCTAAAGTTAATAAACTTTATATAGTAATAGTTTTATACTAGTATAATACTATAATATATATATAGTTTATTAACTATAAGCTTAAATAAAATTTCTATATTTATAAAATAGATTATATTATTAAAACACTATATTGCTTTACGCTAGCTATAGCTATAGTTAAGGCTAAGAAGGTTATATAACTTTAGTCTTATAGCTAGATTAATTAAGACTATAGCTAAGGTAAGCTTAACTTTAACTTTTTACTAATACAGTATAGAATATAAATATATTTCCTTTTAAGAAACCTTAAATACCTAAATTTTTCCCCCTAGAATACTATACTCTAATTTTATTATATACTTATAGTCTTAGACTATAATACTAGTTATAGCCTATTTATATAAGTAACTATTATCTTTACCTATTCTTCTAGTTTAATAAACTATATATAGTAGTTAGTCTAGTAGTATAGGTTAATTATCTTAAGGAACTTATCTTTATTCTTATTAAGGTTTTTTTTTATAGCTATCTTTCTAGCTAGCTCTTCTAATACTATTAATTTAGTAATTAAGAATAAAGTATAGTCTATATTTATATTTTACTAAATTAGCTAAAGAAGCTTATAGCTAAAGGTAGCTAGATTAACCCTATATATAAGGAGGTTAGAAGTAAGATTAAGGACTAAGTCTAAGGTAGCTTATAATATATCTAAGGCCTAGTTTAGTAGCTCTAGGGCTACTTTAATCTCTGTGGTTTCTAGGCGTATACCATTATTACAGTAGTAGTCCTCTATAGGTATAATACTATAACGCTTAGCCGGGATTTCCATAGCTACAAAACAGACCAGGGTTATTGTAGGAGGAAGGGAGAGAGGGAAGGCTGCTGCGCAAGGCACAGCAGCCTTATGTGCGCGTGGGTCATAGGTGTGTTAGTAATAGTTAGAGTTCAGTGGCTGTGGGCGACACTAATTGGATTAAGCCTGCGATTTAACCTGCCCAAGGGGTTAACTTGGAAGTTAAGGAAGCTAGATTCTTAATAAAATAGATTAATAATATAAAGTAATAAGGGTTAATTAACTTACTATCTTTAGGTAAATTAAGGTAGTTATAGGAAAAAGAAAGAAAAGAAAGGCTACTATATAAGGTATAGTAGCCTTATATATATATAATTATATTAGTAATAGTTAAAGTTTAGTAGCTATAGGTAATATTAATTAAATTAAGCCTATAATTTAACCTACCTAAGGAGTTAATATAAAACCTAAGAAAGCTAGATTTTTAATAATAAATAGTTAAGCTTTATTTACTAAAGTCCTAGTAATATACTATATATTTTATATATTAAAATAATCTATTATAACCTATAAATTATCTATATTATTAATAACTTTAAAATATAATATATTAATTATAAAGATTAATCCTAAGAGTATTATACTATAAATACTTCTTTTACTTTAGTATATTATTAATTCTTTATTAATTACTTATAGATCTTTAAAAAACCTCTTAGTATTATTTAAGTATATTAAAATAAAATATAATATAAATTCTTTATTATTTCTTTATTATTACTATTAAAATATAAATATATTATTAAATATATAAATATAATTACTTTTATATTTAAGTTACTATATAAGGTTTTAATTAACCCTTATTATATAACTTAAGCTAATTCTCTTAGTATTATATTAATTATAATAGCTTAAGAGTATATTTCTTTATATAAAATAAAGGATTATTTTAAGTTCTTTAAAGTATATATTATTTTAATACTTTACTATTTTTTCTTTAATTTAATATAGTTTAAGTTAATATTAAATATACTATTAAATATATAAAATTACTTATATATTATATTAAACTACTATACTTTTAGTAATACCTTAAGGTTAATATCTTTATTATAAGGCTTAGTTACTTAGCTATTAAATTTAATACTTTTATAAATAGTAAGACTAAGTAAAAGAACTTTTATATTAAACTAAAGCTATTATTTTATCTTCTTATATAGTAATATATTAATATTAAAAACTGTATTTTTTAAAATATCTTTTATTTTATAAGCTAAGCTTTTCTTTATTAAGGTATTATTTAAGCTATACTTAGTTAATATAGTACTACTATAAGTAATAATAGTATTACCTTTACTATTATAAATAATAATATTAATAATTTTACTATTACTACTTTAGCTATATCTTATAGTAGTTTTAGTAATAATAAAGCTTATACTATAAACTTTAGTAATTTAGTAAATAAAGTAAATTTTATTACTTATTACTTTTTCCTTTTTTTATTAATTTAATAGTTCTTTAACTTTACTTCTTTTACTTAAATAGCTATCTCTTTACCTATTATACTAGCTTTAGGGTTTATTTCTTTATTAGGCTTTTATTATTTTAAGAGTATAATTATTACTTTTACTACCTATAAATATATTAATATATTTATTACTATATTCCCTTATACTAACCCTTTATTAACCTAATAATACTATCTTTAAAGTCTTATATATACTTTTTATAACTATATTTAACTTTTATTTTTCTCTTTATATACTTACTTTAATAATAAAGGATTATCTTATAATTATCTTTACTTTAAGGCTAAAGATTTTTATAATTTTAATAATATATATAATATTACTATTATTAATAATAGATAATTAAAATAGATTTTTAAAAATATTACTTTATTTTCTTTACTAATTAACTATTATTTCTTTTTTATATTTAGGTCTTAAATAATATACTATAAGTATAACTTTATAGCTTTAAATACTTTTATTATTACCTTTTTATTAACTATTAGTAGTAGTTTATTTATAAGATATAAGTATTTTTATTTAAAAAGTACTTATAAGAAATATATTAAAAACTAGTTATTATTTTTTCTTTAGCTTTTTAGTAAAATATTATATTTTTAAATTAATTAGTTATTATTACAATACTATATTACTTTATACTAGCTATAGCTATAGTTAAAGCTAAGAAGATTATATAACTTTAATCTTATAGCTAAATTAATTAAAACTATAGCTAAAGTAAGCGTAACTTTAACTTTTTACTAATATATAGAATATAAATATATTTCTTTTTTAAAAACCTTAAATACTTAAATTTTTAGTTTCCCTTAAAACTTTATATATTAATATATTATTATAAACTTATAATCTTAGGCTATAACTAGCCTATTAAGGCTATATTTTATTAATAGTTAGTTACTTAGTATAATTATTAAAGTAATAGATTATAAAGTTTATAAGTTCTTTTAATTAAATAAACTAAAATATATAGTTAATCTTTAGCTTATTTAAAAAGTAATTTTTATTAAGGCTTATATATTTACCTTTATTAACTTTATAAGCTAAATTTTCTAATATCCTTAGCTTTCTTAGTAAAGATTTTCTTTTATACTATTATTTTTACTAACTAATTAAAGAATCTTATAGCTAAAGGTAATAAGTTTAACTTTCTCTAGATATATATTAATACTAAAATCTAGCTATAAAGTAAAGGCTACTTTTACTACCTTTAAAGACTTTAAAAGCTACCTAAGAGTAGCTTTAATATTCTTAATATAATAGTAGCTAAGGTAAATATACTTTATATAGTAGTAGCTTTATATTAATATAATACTATAGTATATATATAGTTTATTAACTATAAGCTTAAATAGGATTTCTATATTTATAAAATAAGTTAGTAATATAAAGTAATAGGGATTAAGGGTTAATTAACTTACTATCTTTAGGTAAATTAAAGTAATTATAAAAGAAAGAAAGGAAAAAAAGGCTACTATATAAGGTATAGTAGTTTTATATATATATAAGTTATAGTTATATTAGTAATAGTTAGAGTTTAATAGCTATAGGTAATACTAATTAAATTAAGCTTATAATTTAACTTACCTAAGGGATTAACTTAGAAGTTAAAAAAGCTAGATTCTTAATTAAATTATTTAGTAATTATTTATAACTATAGGTTTTACTTAATATTATTCTTTATAAAATATACCTATTTATTATTCTCTTTAAACTATAAGTCTTAGGTTAAATCTATCTTTAATATTATAATTAATAGTAACCTCTTCTAGTAAAGTTAAATCTTAATAAGTTAGGTATATATTATATATTAGCTACTAAACTCTAATAACTAAAATATACCTATTATATTAGTAAATCTTTATTACTATTTAATTTATAAAATATATCTATAGAATTATTAATTAATAAATTTCTTAACTTTAATTATTTTACTTATATTACTATTTTATTATAGCTTTTAAGTATTTTTAAATTAATACTTATATATTTTCTAAATAATTTACTAACTCTTAATTACTATATTCTACTAGTTAACTTACCTATTTAATAAAGTAAAAGTAATTATACTTATTACCCTTATAACTAATAACTTCTTTTATTTTTTATTTATTTAGTTTATTTTCTAATTTTATATTTAATAACTTATTTATATTTACTTAACTATTAGTTTATAGTTTTATTAAAGAAATATAGAAAATATTATATATTTATTTATAAATTTAAATAAGCTTTAATACTATAAATAATACTATTAATAATACTTAGTTATATATATTAGCTAAGGTAGTAGTAAAAGTTAAAGAAAGTATATAACTTATTACATAACCTAGATTAATTAAACTATTAAAAAGCTAGTTAGTATTTTTAACTATAAGTAACCTTAACTTTAACTTTTACTAATATATAAATAATATATAAATATAATCTCTTTTTAAAACCTTATATACTTAAACTTTAGCCCTTCCTAAGAATACTATATACTACTAAAGATTACTAACTTATAGTCTTAGGCTATAATAAGTTATAGCTTTATTATATTATACTATATATAGTTATTTATATATTGTTAAAACACTATATTGCTTTACGCTAGCTGTAGCTATAGTTAAGGCTAAGAAGGTTATATAACTTTAGTCTTATAGCTAGATTAATTAAGACTATAGCTAAGGTAACCTTAACTTTAACTTTTCTCTAATATATAGAATATAAATATATTTCCTTTCTAAAAACCTTAAATACTTAAATTTTTAGTTTCCTTAGAATACTATACTTTAATTTTATTATAGCCTATTTATATAAGTAACTATTATTTTTACTTACTCTTTTAGTTTAATAAACTATATATAGTAATTAGTTTAGTAGTATAAGTTAATTATCTTAAAGAACTTATCTTTATTCTTATTAAGGTTTTCTTTTATAGCTATCTTTTTAGCTAGCTCTTTTAATACTATTAATTTAATAATTAAGAATAAGGTATAGTTTATATTTATATCTTATTAAATTAGCTAAAGAAGCTTATAGCTAAAGGTAGCTAAATTAACTTTATATATAAGGAAGTTAAAAGTAAGATTAAAGACTAAGTTTAAGGTAGCTTATAATATATCTAAAGCCTAGTTTAGTAGCTCTAAGGTTACTTTAATCTCTATAGTTTTTAGGTATATATTATTATTATAGTAGTAGTTTTCTATAGGTATAATATTATAATACTTAGCTAGGATTTCTATAGCTATAAAATAGATTAGTAATATAAAGTAATAGGGATTAGGGGTTAGCTAACTTACTATCTCTTAGTAGACTAGGGTTATTATAGAAGGAAGAGAGAAAGGGAAGGCTACTATATAAGGTATAGTAGCCTTATGTATATATAGTAGGTATATTAGTAATATTTAAAGTTTAGTAGCTATAGGTAATACTAATTAGATTAAGCCTGTAATTTAACCTACCTAAGGGGTTAACTTAGAAGTTAAGGAAGCTAGATTCTTAATTAACCTTTAATTAACCTAATATAATAAGAGTTAGTTAATTAACTTTAGTTCCCTTTACTATATATTACTAACTATTATAGCTTACCTATAATACTAGCTATTATATAAAGAGATCTAGCTAAGATCTTCTATTAATATATTAACCTTAATACTAGCCTATTATATAAAAAGATTAAGCTAGCTTTTTAGAATTATAATAATATTAATAAGCTTAAGTAGTTATAGGTAAAAGCTTACTATTAATAACACTGTTAATAACACTTAGTTGTATACATTAGCTAAGGCAGTAGTAAAGGTTAAGGAAGGTATATAACTTATTATATAATTAGGATTAATTAAACTACTAATAAGCTAGTTATTATTTTTAACTTTAGGTAACCTTAACTTTAACTTTTACTAATAATATAGTATAAATAATATATAAATATAATTCTTTTTTAAAACCTTATATACTTAAATTTTTCCCCCCTTAAAATACTATATACTACTAAATTATTATTAAGTTATAGTCTTAGGCTATAATAAGGCTATTATAATTATATTATATTAAGCTATAGGTATTTCTAAGTACTAAAGTAGTTAATTATATAGTTTACTTACTAGGCTAGATTAAAGAACTAGTAATTATAGTACCTATTACTAGCCTTATTAAGGAACTATTCTTTATTATAATTTAGATTAGTATTAGACTTTAGCTTTATAGCTAGTTTATTTAATACTATTATCTTAATAAAAAGAGCTTATATTTTTATAGTAAGGTAAATAAAAAGGAAAAGTATATAGCTAAAGGCTACTAAAGCTACCTTTTTATTAATATCTTTCCCTAGATTCTTTACTACTTAGTATTCTAAGTACTTAAATAGATATAGTTTAAGGGCTACCTTAATACTTAGCTTATTAAGGTTTTTATTATTAAAAGTATAGTACTAAGTACTTATTAGGGTAATACTATAGTATTTATTTAGTATTACTATAGATTAGGTTAGTAATATAGGACTAAGGGTAAGGGTTAATTAACTTACTGCTTTTGTAATAGTGTAGGAGGTATAGGTGTAAGAGAAAGGAAGGGGGCTAGGCTACTGTGCCTTATATAGTAGCCTTTTTTACGTATAGCTTTATTAGTAATAGTTAGAGTTTTATTAATGTAGGTAACTCTAATAGAAATAAGCCTATACTTTAACCTACCCTAGAGGGGTTAACCCTAAATTATAGGTAAAAGCTAATAACCTTAAAAAGATTTTTCTAAACTATAATTTTAAGGGGCTATTATAATAGCTTAATTTAATTATATAAGATAACTTTAGTTTAGTTAAGCTAGTAGCTTTTAGCTATAAGCTTCTTTTAGTCTATAGTAATATACTAAGTAATAGTAATTTTATATAGTATATTAAAAAGAAGATTAAAAAGAAGCTAGTAGCTTTATAAAGCTTAAAAGAAAGGCTTATAAAGGCCTAGTTATATATAATAGATAATACCTTTTTCCTTAAAAGGATTAAAGAATATTAGTATAAGCTCTAGCTTAATAGCCTAGAAGATTAGGTTAATAATATAATTAGGGCTTTTAATAGTAAGGTTCTTACTAGTATAACCGTAGAATAGTTATAACCTTTGCGTATAGTATTTAGGCGGGGGGCTAGGAAATGTAAGTAGTAGGTGTAGTTAGGGTAATCTAAGGTAATAGGTAGGTTATATTTATTATAGTTACTTTAACTTATTAAGTCTTTAAAGGGGCTTAACTAGGATTTCTAATCTAGGGGTTTAGCTAGATTAACCTTCCTCTAGTATATTACTAGGCTAATCCTAATATTATTATAATTATCTCCCCTCCTATAATTCTAGTCTCTAAAATCTATTTATAATAGTATTATTCTATTATTTTATTCTTAAATATATACCTTTAACCTCTTATAGTATTAATTATAGTTATTCCTTATTACTATATAATATATTCTATTTTCTTATGTTATAGCCTTTTATAGTAGTAGCTACCTAGTATAGTAGTTATTAGTATTATAGCTATTAGTATTAGTAGCTATTAGTACTAGTAGCTATTAAGATTATTATTATAATTATTACTATAGTAATTACCTAGTAGCTATTAGTCTTTACTTACTACTATTTAACTTAAGAAATTTCTTCTTTTATACTTTTCTTTTTCCTTTTCTCTCTTTACTATTATAATAACCTTATACCTATTATTACCTATTATATTACTCTCTAAGCCTATTTCCTAAGCTTTATATACCTTTATCTATAATAAATATTTAGGTTTTTATTACTAGGTTCTTAGTAATAGACTATATATTCTATATATTAAGATAATTTATTATAACCCTTAAATTATTTATATTATTAATAACTCTAATATATATTATATTAACTGTAAGGATTAATACTAAAAGTACTATACTATAAGTACTTATTTTACTTTAGTATACTATTAATCTTTTACTAACTATTTATAGATTCCTAAGGAACTTTTTAGTATTACTTAGGTATACTAGAATAAGGTATATTATAAAATCTCTATAGTTTATTTTCTATTGCTAGTAAAATATAGATATATTATTAGATATATAAATAAAATTACCTTTATATTTAAATTACTATATAAGGTTTTAACTAACCTTTATTATACTACCTAGGCTAATTCTCTTAGTATTACACTAGTTATAATAGCCTAGGAACTTACTGCTTTACGTAAGATAAAGTTATTTAAGATTCTCTAGAGTATATATTATCTTAGTACTTTACTATCCCTTCTTTAATCTAATATAGTCTAGGTTAATATTAAATTTACTATTAACTAGGTAAAATTACTTATATACTGCATTAAACTACCTTACTTTTAGTAATACCTTAAGGCTAATACCTTTATTATAGAGCTTAGTTACTTAGCTACTATATTTAAAACTCCTATAGAGGGTAAAACTAAGCGTAAGAACTTTTATACTAAATTAAAGCTATTATTCTACCTTCTTATATAGTAATACATTAATGCTAGTAACCTTACTCCCTAAAATATCCTTTGTTTTATAAGTTAAAGCTTTCTTTATTAAGGTACTACTTAGGCTATACCTAGTTAATATAGTATTATTAAAAGTAATACTAGTACTACTTCCTTTATTATTAATAATAATATTAATAACTCTAATACTATTACTTTACTTATCTTTTGTAATAATACTATTAATATAGATATTTATACTATAAACTCTAGTAACTTAGTAAATAAAGTAATTTCTATTACTTACCTTCTTTATTTTTTATTAAAGGTTTAATAATACTTTAATAATATATCTTATACTTAAATAGCTATTCCCTTATCTATTATACTAGCTTTAGCTTCTAATACTTTACTAGGCTTTACTTAGGTAACTTCTATAGCTATTTCCTTAGTATTTAATTCTAAAGATAAGATTATTTCCCTAGGGTATTCTCTTTCTTATACTAACCCTTTATTATTTACTTATTATCCTAGGAATATTATTATTACTTTTACTACTTAATAACTCTTAAGTCTTTTTATTACTATATTACCTTATACTAGGCTTTCCTTAACTTAATACTATTATCTTTAGAATCTTATATAAATTACTTACTGTAAAACTTATCTCTTAGTTTCTTTAGTTATTTATTTTAATAGTAAGGGGTTATCTTATAACCCTTTTTAGTCTATAAGTAAAGACCCCTATAACTTTAATAATAATAATAACTTTAATATAGATAAGGATAGAAACTTAAAGATAGTTTAAGAGAATACTTCTATATTTTCTCCTTTAACTAACTACTATTTCTTTACTATACCTAAGGTCTACTTCTTTTATTATAAGTATAACTCTATAACCCTTAGTACTTTTATTATTACCTTCCTATTAGCTACTACTAGTAGTTTATTTATAAAGTATAAGTATAATTAACCTAAGGGTTTTGATAAGAAGTATACTAAGAACTAATTATTATTCTTTTTTTTACTCTTTAGTAGGATATTATATTCTTAATAAAATTAGTAATTAATTATAGCTATAGTTTTTAGTTAATACTTATTCTTTATAGGATATACCTATTATATTAGTAAATCTTTACTATTATTTTCTTTATAGGATATACCTATAGAATTATTAATTAACTAATTCCTAAACTTTAATTATTTTACTTATAATATTATTTCTTTATAACTTTTAGGTATTTTTAAACTAATACCTTTATATTTTCTAAATATTCTACTAGTTCCTAAGTATTATATTTTACTAACTAGCTTACCTATTTAATAAGGTAAAAATAGTCTTACTTATTACCCTTATAGCTAATAATCTCTTTTACTTTCTATTTATTAGGCTTATCTTTTAATTCTATATTTAGTAGTCTATTTATACCTACTTAGCTATTAGTTTATAGTTCTAATAAGGAAATATAGAAGATATTATATATTCTCTTATAGATTTAAGGAAGCTATAGTTAATATACTTATTTTCTAACTTATTATAGTACTTTTACCTTTATAAATTATAGTACTAGTTTCTTATTCTTAAATCTTTAATTCTTTATTATAATACTAATACTTTACTTTTCTTAGAAATTATATAGTATATATTTCTTATTATAGTACTTAGCTTACAATTTTATAGCCTTTTACTAATACTCTTTAGTAGTAGTATATATTTAACTAAGGGTCTTAATTTACTTTTAAACTTCTTATATATTTATTTTTATCTTTAAGGGAATATATTTTATATATCTAGGGTAGTATCTATATAGTACTTTTATAGGGGATACTTTAATTATAGTATAAATACTATTATTATATATAAATATAGCTTTATTAAGTATTACTACCTATCTTTCTAGTAACTTTCTAGTATATACCTAAAGGTATTTCTTTAATGTTTAGTATATTCTCTTAGATTAACTATCTATCTATAGGTAGTAAATAGTAAAGAGTTAGCAATAGGTCTCTTACTTCTTTATTAGGTCTTCTTAGAATTTACTTATAAGTAATTTATCTCTATTACTAATAATACCTTTTAGGGTTCTAAACTTATACTTTACTTGCTTATATAATATAGCTACTAACTCTATAGCTTATAATATCTTTTACATTAAGATAAAAAGAGTATACTTTATCTTTCTATATATAATAACTAGGATTATATTATATATTTTACTATTTTAGTAACTACTCTATAGTAGTTTAGTAATAAAGTTTATATTAATTTCTTAAAAGGAATATAAAGGTAATAGTAGTAACTATAGATACCTATATAGCTTATATCTAGGGATTTAAATACTTTAATAGATTTAATATTCTCTTATATAGCTTTTTATATTATTAGTAATACCTTCTTAGTAGAACTTCCTTATTATAAGGTTAAGTATCTTATAAGCTTTTATATATCTTACTCTTAGGTTATTATAGTACTAGTATAGAATCTCTATATATAATATACCTTCTTTAGGGATTATAATCTTATTCTTAAACTAAAATAGGTCTTTATAGGTTAAGTAACTTTTATACTTTTTAGCTACTATATAGTACTTCTTTGTAATCTTTTAATAATAATAGTCTTTAATCTATAGCTTATAAACTAATATCTTAAACTTTATTAAAGGTATTATAGTAAGTACTATTTTACCTTTTATAAGCTTTCTTATAACTTAGTGTAAGATATATTACTTTAGAATAATAACCTTAGCTTCTATTAGGTTTCTATACCTTTAACTTAAGGATAACTTCTATAGTACTTACTGCTAGTACTTAGCTCTTTTAGTAATAGTAGCTATATAAATATATTCTAGGTAAATAAAATAATTATATTATTATTTATTAAAGGAAGGAAAATCTCTTTTTACTTCCTTAATTATTTAAATATATACTTTTACTACTCTTAATCTACCCTTTAGTTAGATAATCCTTTCCTATAGGGTTTCTAAAAGCTTACTTTATAACTTAAGCTTTTTCTTTAATATAAGTACTATATCTTTATAGGAAATCTCTTCTTTTATATAGTCTAGTCTTCTTAATAAGCTATTAGTAGGATTCTTTACTTTTAGCCTATATTTAATATTAAAGTTAAATACTAATAATTAGTATACCTAATAGGTAAGTCTTTTATAAAGGTTATATACTAAGGTATTAACTATACCCTTTAAGGCTATATAGTTAGTTAAAATAAGGAATTTCTTTAATAGTCCTATAAGGTAGTATCCTTAGTGTTCTAGGCTTTTTATAATAGCTAGTAGCTTTTATTAGCCTATAGCCTAGTGCTACTTAGTATTTATTAATTTCTGTAACTAGTAAGTAATAGGTTACTATTATATTTCTATAAGCTAGGTTAAGATCTCTAAGACTACTTTTATTAATGTATTAGTTTCTACTCTTATAGGTACTAATAGGTTCTAGTATTAGAGAATAGTTATAGAGTAAAAGGTATCTTTTAGTCTTTAGAATATACTTTAAGCTGCTTTTAACTAATAGAACTTTATAGTCTTTTTTCTATTTTAACTTCCTTTTAGTAATACTATAAGGGGTTCTATAATACTTAAATATTTTAAAATAAACTTTCTATAGAAGTTATAAAATCCTAGAAAGACTTAAATATCTCTAAATATTATAGGTACCTTTTATTCTTTAATAGATTCTACTTATTATTAATCTATCTCTACCCCTTTAAAGGAGATAATATACCCTAGGAATTTAACCTATTATTTATAGAACTTATACTTTAACTATTTTATATATAGCTATACTATGTAAAGTCTTTAAAGAACTTCCTTAAGATCCTTTATATATTGCTCTTTAGTCTTAGAAAATATAAGAATATTATCTATATATGTAATATAGTATATATCTAATAGGTTAGTAAGTACTTAGTAAATATATACTTAGAATATTACTAGGGTATTTATTAAGCTAAATAGTATAATATTATACTTAAAGTAGCTATACCTTATATAAAATATAGTCTTCTATTAGTTTATTTCCTTAATATTAATCCTCATTGTTGAAACACTGCGTTGCTTTACGCCAGCTGTGGCTGTGGTTGAGGCTGAGAAGGTCATGTGACTTCGGTCTTGTGGCTGGATCAATTGAGACTATGGCTGAGGCGACCTTGACTTTAACTTTTCTCTAACACAGCACAGAACGCGAACACGTCTCCTTTCCAGAAACCTTAAACGCCCGAATTTTTCCCCCCAGAACGCCGTACTCCGATTTCATCGTACACTCGTGGTCTCAGACCATGACGCCGGTCATGGCCTGTTCATGTAGGCGACCGTCGTCCTCACCTGCTCTTCCAGTTTGACGAACCACATATGGCGGTCAGTCCAGCGGCGCGGGTTGATCATCTCGAGGAACTTGTCCTCGTTCTCATCGAGGTCTTCTTTCGCGGCCATCTTCCTAGCTAGCTCTTCCAATGCCATCAATTCGGTGATCAGGAACAAGGCGCGGTCTGCGTCTGCGTCTTGCCAGATCAGCCGAAGAAGCTTGCAGCCGAAGGCAGCTAGATTGACCCTGTGTGTGAGGAGGTCAGAAGCGGGATTGAGGACCAAGTCCAAGGCGGCCTGTGATATGTCTGAGGCCCAGTTCAGCGGCTCCAGGGCTGCTTCGATCTCTGTGGTTTCCAGGCGTATACCATCGTCACGGTAGTAGTCCTCTATGGGCATAATGCTGCAACGCTTGGCCGGGATTTCCATGGCTACGAAACAGGTTAGCGACACGGAGCGACGGGGGTTGGCTGACTTACTGTCTCTTGGCAGACCGGGGTCGTTGTAGGAGGAAGGGAGGGAGGGAAGGCTGCTGCGCAAGGCACAGCAGCCTTATGTGCGCGTGGGTGTGTTGGCGATATTTAGAGTTCAGTGGCTGTGGGCGACACCAATTGGATTGAGCCCGCGATTTGACCTGCCCGAGGGGTCAACTTGGAAGTCGAGGAAGCTAGATTCTCAATTAATAAGAATAAAGATAAGTTTTTTAAGATAATTAACTTATACTATTAAATTAATTACTATATATAGTTTATTAAACTAAAAGAGTAAGTAAAAATAATAATTACTTATATAAATAGGCTATAATAAAATTAAAGTATAGTATTCTAAGGGAACTAAAAATTTAAGTATTTAAGGTTTCTTAAAAGAAAATATATTTATATTTTATATATTAATAAAAAGTTAAAGTTAAGCTTACTTTAGCTATAGTCTTAATTAATCTAGCTATAAGACTAAAGTTATATAACCTTCTTAGCCTTAACTATAGCTATAGCTAGTGTAAAGTAATATAGTATTTTAATAATAAAAGAAAACTTTAATTAATAAGAAAAGAAAGTTTTATAAGAAAGTAAGTAAATATAATTACTTATTTTAGTTTATTACTTTTACTAAGTAAGTAAACTATATATACTTACTTTACTATTAATAATTATATATAGTATAATATAATAAAGCTATAATAATTTAGTAGTATATAGTATTTTAAGGGAAGAAAAATTTAAGTATATAAGGTTTTAAAAAGGAATTATATTTATATATTATTTATACTATATTTATTAATAAAAGTTAAAGTTAAGGTTACTTAAAGTTAAAAATAATAACTAGCTTTTTAGTAGTTTAATTAATCTAGGTTATATAATAAGTTATATATCTTCCTTAACTCTTACTATTACCTTAGCTAATATATATAATTAAGTATTATTAATAGTATTATTAATAGTATTTACTTTTTTATACTTATAATAGCTATTTTAAATTATATAAAGCCTATTATAAAGTTAATTTTATTAAAGTTCTAGATATTACTTAGTTAAATATTATACTTTATAATTATATTTTATATAAGCTTAAATTAGCTATAAATAATAGTTAGATCTTTATATTTAGCTTTTTAATAGTTATATTTATAAAAAATATATATCTTTAGCTTTAGTTATTATTTTATAAAGTTATAAGCTTAGTATTTACTAATAAGTAATATATTATAGTTAATAAGTAAAGAATTAGCTATTTCTCTTATAAAATATAGTAATAAAGAAAATCCTTATAAGTTTAAGTTAAAGATAAATTAAATTTTTATTTACTCTTTTAAATTAAATAATCTTTATAAATTTAAAGTAAAATTACTTTATAATTAAATACTATTATAATAATAATATAATTTATATTTAAAGATATTATATATCTTTATAGTATATTAAGTACTTAATTTTAGATTATTTTAAAGTACTTAAAGTATAAGAAAGGTTTTAGCTTTAATTAAAGATTATAATATAATTTATAGTTAAAAACTAATTAATTAAATATAGGTAATAATATAGGAAAGAAAAGTATAATACTTACTTAACTATAATACTTACTTATTATATATATTATTATTAAAGAATATATCTAAAGTATTAATTTAGTTTATTTTAAATAGATAATATAGTAATAGCTTTAATTAGCTTTAATTGTAATATTAACTGCTAAATTAAAAGGTCTAAGTTAAAGCTACGTTACTACGATCCCATACATTGATCAAGCTTATATAACACATCATAAAGGCACAGCTAGCTGTGTCTCTATAACTCGCCAGTAAGAAGAAGAGACCTAGCAAGAAGAAGAGACCTAGCAAGAAGAAGAGACACCTTGCTATCAGCATTAGAGTCTTATATATCTATCAGTGTACTGGTGGTGGTGTATCGCTTGGGTCACAGTGCGCAAAGTATACTACGGAGGGGCATAGAATGCGGTGTGCGGAGTCTGCCCCACCCAAGGAGAATACCCTCTCTACTGGTCTGCCGTACCTAACAATCAGTGCTCAGCTACCTCACCCTTGTCTCTGTAAGGCATGTCTGCTTCTATAACTTACACAAATGTTAGCAGTCAAAGGAATCAAACAACGCCTGCTTACAAGCCATATGCCGAGCGTCCAGGACGATATAGATTTATTAACAGCGCGCTCTCTCGCTGAATGCTTGTGCATGTTCTTGCTCATAGGCAGAAACATCCATCTGTATCTGTACTGTCCTCATCCACCATCACTGATGTAGTAGAGAATCAAGCATCAGATATTGTGCTGAGGCTCCTTGAGATACACGATGTCACGCTATCAATACTCTTTTCAATTGGTGATTACTACAACTGAAATAAGTTACAACCTCTAACAGAAAATAAAATTCTCCGTCTAGCTTATATGATTGATTACATGTAGACATGCATTCAGATATCAGTAGACTCACTCATCTAAATTTCTAAATTATTCGCTGTCGCATAGTAGATGTAACTATCAACACCTTTTCTGTAGCACCGTCCTGTGTACTGTCGGAGTGTCGGGAGTTACCCCGGACAGGTCCAAGCTGTCAACTACCAGACAGCTCTCAGGCTGGCCAATTAGGTGCTGCATAAAACTAATTCACTTGTTGTAATAACCGCAATTAATCATACAGCTCCAGCTTATTGTTTATCGGTTCTTAGGCTCACGGAGTCTTTGTATGTCCAATAGCTAATGTTGCGTGGAATATGAAAGACTAGACATCGTCCAAGTGGCAGTACAATTACCGTCCTATCTATTGGAGTTCATGTATCGTACTGAGGCATGAGATGTACGTCGCATCATTCACAGTTCACGAATATACTGCTGCAGACATCCGATATCAGCTACCCAAGTATTTAGCAGATACTGCAAGCTTCCTGAAATCTAAAATATATCATTTGCTCACCAAATACAGAAAAGTTGTAAAGTTGTCCCAGATCTGTCAACCTGTAACAGCGTGCAGGGTAGGCACATTTGCCCGGCTATACATCGGAACAAGGCATCAAGGCACCAAATCTTTGCCGTCATTGTCGGCATTCTTCGTTATACCTTAACCTCCATCAAGACGGCCAGCGCAACAACGAATCCCTCGAGCGAACGCCAGACGGCAGATATCCCCGCGAAACCCGACCAATTGCCCGATAGCGAGGAGCCTCTCTCGACTGGGCCCGGTCACGCGTGCTCTCACCACCTAAGAAACCATGTCGACGCGACGAGCTACTCTGTCAGTAACAATCACCTCCTCCCAACCCGCCAGGCCAGCGATTGCCGTGTCCTCCGAGCTACATGTGCTAACTCGCATCAACTCCAGATCGCTCTACCGCCGCTCATTGAAGCTGGCGCTGGATTGGGCTGTCCATCGACACCTGTGGCGTGGCCAGGCTCTGTATATTCGCTCACTATTCGAGGCCAATCGTAATGTCACCGATCCCCGGCATCAAAGGGTTAGTCCATGGTTTTCGATTGGAGGGTGAAACAGGAGCTTATTCTGCTATACAGGCTCTTTTGACCGAGACGGAGAAGCTGCTAGAGAGCTGGAAGCACCCCGATCCTTACACTCCTCCAACAGCCCCCGGAGGTAAAGTACACCAGCAAGCATATGCGGGCGAACTTCTTCAGCATGCTAACATCATTCTGCAGGTTCCAAGTACGAGCGAAACCTCCCATCACCCGTTCTCGACCGTGAGTATCTGCCTACAAGGCCCCGGCCATATGCAACCCAGAAACTGATAACTGGACAGCTCCCCCGCACCCCGTCAACCGACACTAAAAACGAGACTGGATCATTTGGGCCGTATAAGGAGATATATGTACATAGAGGATATGGATCAACTCGAAGGGTTTGTAGCATGAATCAAATGAAATTTGGTCAACCAAATAAATACCGATGCGGAATCAGCAAACAATCATATTGTCGACCAATCGGTCACATTACGCACTTGACGGAAAACGATAGCTTGCGACGATGTAAATTGACAGCGACCTCCATTGATTGCTATGGCCAAGTGTGCCTAAACTGGAAGTGCATTTGCCAACAGCAGAAGTGTTGTCGTTCAAATGCCCCATGTTTTCCGACCATACATTTGTGATTAGCTAGAGCGCGTAGATGTTGCATTGGTTGCTGTTGTACAATGGCTTTAGGCACTGACAATGGCTTGTCGTTCAAGTTGCATGCGAAACATCACAATTGGAAGATAAAGTTGATATTTGAAGTATTCTTATTTCATGACCATAGCCGTGGGGGATTATTGTACAACCCTAACGCGCGAATAAACTGATGAAAAGCAACCGTGTAAACCCTTAAACCGTGACCCCTTTGTCATGACAACCGAAACAACCTGCCATCGCATGGAAAAACAGAACCAAATGACCCGATTACAGCTCCTGGCTCGCGTTCTTACCAGTCTTGCCTGTCTTCTTGGGCAGGAGGTCTATGAAGTGCGTTAGTACGAGTAGAATGCGGGATAGCGCGATGAACTTACTCTGGTGAATGTTGGGAAGGACACCACCCTGGGCGATGGTAACATGACCCAAAAGCTTGTTCAACTCCTCATCGTTTCGGATGGCGAGCTGAAGATGACGGGGGATGATACGGGTCTTCTTGTTGTCGCGGGCAGCGTTACCAGCCAACTCGAGAATTTCGGCAGCGAGGTACTCAAGGACGGCAGCGAGGTAGACGGGAGCACCGGCACCGACACGCTGAGCGTAGTTGCCCTTTCGGAGGAGACGGTGGACACGACCAACAGGGAAAGCGAGACCAGCCTTGGAAGAACGCCTGGAGATAGATGTGAGCTTGAGATCAAATGAAAACGCGACCAGGGTGGCGCGTTTTAAAGTCGAAAGGAGGTAAAGACTTACGATTGCGCGTTCTTGGAACCAGAGGCCTTGCCGCCAGACTTGCCGCCGCCAGTCATTTTGAAAGATGTGTGGTTTGGGGGGTTGTGTTTAAAAAAGTGAGTAGATGAGTCTGAAAGACTGTGAGATGGATGAGAGTGTCGAAGAGCTTGGTTGTGATGACAATTGGTGGATGAGAAGTGGAAGAGATAAACGTTGGCGGGGGACGTAGAGGTTAAGTACTTTTCGCGCGTCAGAGCTCTGATCCCAGATCACTCGCAGCTAGCAACGCGCTTTGGCGCTAGCCGGATGTGGCAAAATTGAGCAGGCAAGCTGTGCATTAAAAAATAAAATCGACCCCCCTGGCGCGCTCGCATCATAATTGGGTCCCTTCCAATTACTCCCCCGGCGAAATAATAAAACCGACTGGGGACCTCTTTGCCCTCGCGCTCGCGCTGCCTTCTTCCCTCCCCAGATCACTTGCGCGTTATTCTGCTCTTGTTTTTGCCCTGCCCGCACCACAAGATTTTTTCGCCCTGGGTTTTCAATCTTCTTCCTGTGTTCATTTTTTTCCTCTGTCCAGAGCGATTTAATGATTGGAGGACACGTCGGGCACTCACAATCAGTACTCTTTTCCGGTACTTTGAGTCTCCCAGGTTTGTGCTCTTTGACCACGTCCATCTCATCTCGTTTGAGCTGTTTTGGTCCGGTTGCTCAGTTGTTGCTCAGTCGACTCCTTTTACGTGGGTTTTTTGGACTTGATTCACCCACCTGGTCCGTTTGAAGTTATTTTTCTGGTTTGGTCTGGACTTTGACCTTTCTTTTTGATACATTTTGGTCCGAAATTCATTCGGTTTTTGAGGTTTGAATCATATTTGACATGTCAAGGCACATCTTGCATCTTTTTTCCTACTTGAACTTGACCCATATCCACCACTTTATGGTGTATATGACCTCAAATCTCTCCAAATTTAGTACTTTAGATACGAATGAACTTCAAATTGGCTTCTTGAACCCCAGATTAAGGCGCTGTGACGTATATAGCATGTGCAGATGGTCCACAAATTGATTTCCCCAGCTTTTTGATATCAGATCTCGTCGAGATCTGTCTCAGGGACGACAACGACGGAGCCAACAGCCCTACGAGACGCGGTCTTCGGTACTCGTACGGCTGGAGAATGTGGAGAGAATCAACGGAACGGGAGCTTCTGGAATCTCGAAGCCGGAAGCCGAGTGGTGATGCGTCGCCGCAAAGACGGGTCGCAGTCCGGAGTCTTGGATACGGAGCGGACGCGTTGATGAGAGCGCGGGTACGCAGAGCAGGGATAGAGAGCCGGACTTGTGCTTGTGCAGAGGGTCCAGAGCTGTTACATGTCTAACTAATATACGGGTTCAGATCTTGTGGATTCAAGGATTATCACGTCAAAATGGAGCGAAACACGATCAATACGACAATTTTATATGATATCTACGATAGAAGAAGTCCATTCAAGCAATACGTTACAACCTGGAAGCATGTATAGGTAAGTGAAGTGATATGTAAAAGGAAAGAAGTGAAAGCGCAGAGGAAGAATGACCCGGGTTGAGACGCGAGAGCTCGGGACGTGTGTGGGTGATGGTGATGGAAGGAGAGAATTGAATGAATGGAGCAAGTCGCGATGAGTGTATGGATTTACTAGACGCGAAAAAGCAGATGCTTGCTTGCATCAAAGATGACGGAAAGGAAGTAGCGGGGCACGATTTAAAGCTGGCAGGGACAACGGGGCCAATTAAAAAAAAGAACCATCATCCTTTTTTTATTTCACCAGCAGCAACGGAAAAGAGGGGCTGGCATGTCCCTCCCCAGCAGCCCAGCCCAGATCACCTCCACCAGCCGCTAAGAGCAAGCACGCGTGCGCACGCCCCCCAGGCAATCAGTAACCCGCTAACACCGACACGCGCCCAGCTACAAAAACCCAACCCACCCCCCGATCTTCTGGTTTCGCCATCAACTTCCATCTCACAACAGCATCTCTTCGCATTACCACAACTACGAGTTCATACTCAACCGAATCAATCAACCACTCAACTTCTTTTTTCACCAAACCTCTCAAATCTCTCGAAATGGCTCCCAAGGCTGCTGACAAGAAGCCCGCCTCCAAGGCTCCCGCTACTGCCTCCAAGGCTCCTGAGAAGAAGGATGCCGGCAAGAAGACCGCTGCTTCTGGTGACAAGAAGAAGCGCTCCAAGTCCCGCAAGGAGACTTATTCTTCTTACATCTACAAGGGTAAGTTCCAATCCGCTTTCAATCGCGCTTTATCGCGTGTCGCATCCAAACGCGTCATACTAACTTTATCTTCAGTCCTCAAGCAGGTCCACCCCGACACTGGTATCTCCAACCGCGCCATGTCCATCCTGAACTCCTTCGTCAACGGTATGTCTACTCGGTCTATTACTTGGTCTACGTGTTCTAACTTCTGGTTCAGACATCTTCGAGCGTGTCGCTTCTGAGGCTTCCAAGCTTGCCGCCTACAACAAGAAGTCTACCATCTCTTCCCGAGAGATCCAGACCTCCGTCCGTCTCATCCTCCCCGGTGAGCTTGCCAAGCACGCCGTCTCTGAGGGTACCAAGGCTGTCACCAAGTACTCTTCCTCGACGAAATAGGTGGTTTGATAGCTTGATTTGTTTTGGGCATTTGGTTTTTCACGCGTGGCATCAGGGTGTCATGAATCTGAGGTTTCACGGGGATCCAGCCCTGTTTTAGGGGCCTCATAATGCGTTACGGATGGTTTTGTTTTTTATCCTGGGGGCAATGTCTTCACACACGGGCAACGGGGTTCGCGGTTGTACAATAAACATCGAGAATAGGGTCTCGATAAATTGAATTCGTGCACATTAGCTTTGCGTCCCAATCCTTTCTATTGTTACATGTGTTGCCTTCCAATCGAACTCTCACAATCTTATTTGCAGTGCTGGTGAATGTTATTCGACTCTAATCATTACATCTAACCCAGACCAGCTTTGGATCGCTTCATTGTCTGCGTCACAGGCTGCATGATGCCTTTGTTATCCGTTGCGCCCAGCGCCGTTCCCATACTCCAACCCATTTTCTCCAACATAGCTCTTCCACGATTCTCAACGCCAAGTTCGGGTGCTGCACCGCCAACAACCTCACCATCCTGGTATGTGGCAGCTGCGACAGAGGTCCCGCCGCGAACGGGCGGCAGTCGCTTGCCTTTCTTACCTTTCTTATCTAGACGTGGGAGATATTTCCGGTTGACACGGTTAAAGGCCTGATCGAATGTTGCTTCAACAAAAGGGAGTGTGCGTCCTGTTCGATATAGCGTCGGTCTTCGTTGGTCGCCTTTACCTATCGATTTCGACTTGATCTTGAACTTGTTCGCTAGCTCGTGTATTATTTTGCGAGCATGGTTGTCCATCGGGGGCAAAATGAGCCTGATAAGTGTAAGTTAACTGCATTGGCTTTGCTAGGGGGGAAGGGGACTTACTGGTCGTCTCCACTGATCATAAATGTTCGCATTTCATCTCCAACTTGTTCCATATTCATTCCATCTGGATATTTGACGCGAAGATCATCGGGATTGGCCTTCTTGCCCAGCATGCCAAGGGCACGCATCTCCTCTCTCTGTCTCTTGCGCTCCGACTTCTTAAGTCGGTCGGTCTTCCAGCTCGCTTGGAGCGTTGCTTCCAATTCGGAATCAGATAGATTGAAGTTGATTTGAGCTCTCGCTTCTTTGCCCTTGCGTGGGCGCAGACTAGGACGATCCCAGTCCATCACGTCGAAATCATCAACAAGCATTTGCTGCGCTTTTGTCTTCTTGGTGGACTCATCGAATTCCGAATCTGAGTCACTCAGAGAGTCTCCAAAATTTACATCATCCATCCCAAGGTCATAGCCCAACTCATGGCCAGCAATCAATCTGGCCAGTGTCTCGTCGTCAATCTCGCTGGGCATGTCGTCTCTGTTCGTGGCTTCGAGATCCTCCTCTGACTCTTCGTCCGACTCATCCTCGTCGGGTTCGTTCTGATCGTCGCCGTTGGCGTCGAGTGGTTCAGACATCTCGCTATCATCATCCGAAACCATCCCCCCCTGAATCAATTCTTTAAAGTACTCGTCCACATCAGTGTTCTCTTTCAAGTTAGCAATGTAGTCGGCAAGGATGGCATCCTCTTCTTCTTTCACACGATCGATTTCTTTGCGCTTATCACGCTGCTTCTGCTTCTTATCCTTCTTCGTAGCTTTCTTATTCCGTGCTAGTTCTGTGGGTAGCTCGGGTGCTGGCGATGGTGCCGAGGGTGTAGGCTCGGTGGTGATAGCTTGTTCAACAACTCGAATTTCTGCTTGCATCTGCACCATGTCGATAACAGGTTCAGGTGCAGGTTCGGGCTTCCTTGGGGCGCCTCGACCCTTGAAAAGTATGACCTCGTCGCTCGAGGTGCTGCTTCTCGAGGAAGGTCGGTCGGGTATTTCCACGGTTGGTTTACCTTCTCTTTCCTGCGATTGATCCCCTTTCAGATCGAAGAAAAAACATGGCGCATCAGGTGTGTCATCTTTGGGGATGTTTTTCGTTTGGATAGCTTCCTCCAAATCATCCGGTCCTATGAGCTCATCCTCTCCGCTTCCATCGGCGTCCTCTTGCTCGCTGTAGGGGTCGGCTTCTTCTTCGACTTGTTGATTTATCTCGGTTGTTTCTGGCTCTTGATTCCCCTCGTCGATGATGTCCTCGAGCAACTTCAGCGGTTCACTAGGGCCAGCGCTCACAAAAGTGACTGGTCGTAACCGCAAGCTAGAATTTCCCCAAGCTGAGTGATCATGTTGCGAGGTCGAGCGGGCTTCGTCGGCGAGTGTAAATCCAACTGCGGCGTGTTAACTCTGCTTAATTCAATCATGCACGTCTGGCTCGGCGATGCGCTCTGCGTCGCCAATCCGACATCTCAGTAGCCCTTACCACTCTCGTCTCTGATAAAATTGACTCGTGGTGGCGTAGATGAATAATTTCCACGACCGCGAAAAGATCCTCTTCCCCCACGACCTCCTCGGCCGCCCCTGGTGTTCTTTGCGCCACGGGGCGCGGGAGCTCCCTTCTTGTTTCTAGCCATAGTGATTAGGAGAAGGCACGCTTCATGATGCGCAATTGTAACAGCGGGATGGGGCGATCAGTGGTTAATATACAGATAGGTCGAGCGCCCTAAAATTTGGGCTGTTTGATGGACGGGTATCAGTACTGTACAGAGCTTTGTCGATGGCAAACAAGCGAGTCACCCCGCCGTGGACTTTCTTTGCTGCCAGTCTGTGGATTGGTCCGGAAGAAATTTGGTGGAGTTCCGGTTTCTATCGATAAGTGTCATGGAAGCCTAGGATAGTGTTACAGTGAAGGCGATGTGGCGTTGCATGCCCATGTTCGGCGAGTCTAGTGTTTGAAACTGAACAGGGATCAGCAGGCAGTTGCGGGCTGCGGTACGTACCGTGAATCATCATCACGGCTTCTGTTGGTATAGGGTGGGAAAGAGCAACCGGACATCAGAAAATCAATATTCACGTTTCTCAACCAATCTTGTGTTGACTCCTTCCGATCATGTCGCTTATCTGATTGAGACTCATCACTTGAATTTTCCTTCTGTTTTTGGTGACTCCTTAACCACGTATCATCTAAGTGTTGCTGTTTACTGTTTTTTGCTGCATTCTTCATGAGTCTTGGTGAACTTTCTTATGAGATAGCCTACACTTATTCGATCATACCACCTTTGTAAGATTGTCTCCAGTAAGGTTAGCCATCGTGAAAAACGCGTTGCTCTACGTGTAAAGTCATATACCGATTAAGATATGATCTTGAATGAGCCATTTCCATCTATGATTGTCTATAAAAACTCGAGCTCAGCTCTTCATCTCATACCGAGATTCTGACGTCGAGGCGTATCACGAGTGGCCCGTGCACCTGTTTCCATATCGCGTGCGTAAGAGTCCCACTCTTGTCGCAAAACCCACCTCAGGCGGTCTCTCCCTCTCCAAGGGGGTATCAGAAAGGGAAGCTCGGGCATGATAGGAGAAGAGATAACTAAACCACTTCTCTGCTGTACAGCCCGTCGACTAGACTGATTAATATTGACTCCCGTGTTCTCACTATCGACCTTTTCTGTCATCCCTGGGGCCCTCCACTTCCTCCCGCTAAGAGTCACAAGCTGTTGGTATCCCCCGCCGCCCGCCGGCCCCAGCTGACTCCCCACTGAACTGCTGCTAGAGGCAGTCAGGACCCTGTTGCCCATCTGCCCACGTCCCGTAGGCTGCCTTAGGTTGACTGTCTGCTGCCTCTCAACCTCAAAGTTGCCTCTTTGTTGAGGAACTATTACCGCCTGTATATCCTGTACTTATGTCATTTCGGTTACATCCATCCAAACAAATAGATACGCAGATGGTAGTTTGATATATTACAACTGCCTGTCAACATGGAAAGAGCCATGGCCAACGTTGACCTAGGACCGTATCGACGAATCGTGCAAATGTTCTGGGACCCTGAGCCTACCAACGATGTCGCCCACGATCAACCAGTCTGGTGTTTAGGACGCTCCTATCGGATCAGCGATAGGAAGATCCCCAAAGACGATGACCACGAGCCACAAACTCCTCCATCGGCGCCAAAGGTGGAAGCTGAAGCTGAAGCTGAAGCTCAAGAAGGTCCCGAAATAGCTCGACCGCCCAACCCACCAACAAATGCACCCGCCACACCTCCAGACTCGACATCGAGCAGTTTCTCATCATCACTAGCATACGATGACCCGGCAAGCGACGGAGGATGGCCAAATGGCTTTATAAACGACTTCGAATCCAAGATATGGATGACGTACCGATCCGAGTTCGAGCCCATACCCCGATCAACGAACCCACAAGCTACATCTGCATTGTCGTTATCCATGAGACTTAAATCTCAACTTGGAGATCAGAGTCCGTTTTCTTCAGATAGTGGATGGGGATGTATGATACGATCAGGACAAAGCTTACTTGCAAACGCCATAGCCATGGTTCGCTTAGGCAGAGGTAAGTTCAAGTACCGACCACATAGTTCTGTCGCATGCCTAACATATGAAAGATTGGCGCAGGGGAGAATCAATAGAAGAAGAATGTCGCATACTCAAAGACTTCGCAGACGACCCGAGAGCCCCCTACTCTATCCATAGCTTCGTTCGGCATGGCGCCAGCGCTTGTGGTAAATATCCTGGCGAGTGGTTCGGGCCCTCAGCGACAGCCCGCTGCATACAGTATGCAAATCATCCACCCACCAGCTAAGGTCAAACTGACAGATATGCTTACAGGGCATTGACCAACTCCCATGAATCCTCAATCAGAGTCTATTCCACGGGTGAAGGGCCTGATGTCTACGAGGACGAATTTATGACGATTGCGAAACCGTCAGGCGAAGATTTCCACCCCACGCTTGTGTTAGTAGGAACTCGACTGGGAATTGATAAAATCACACATGTATATTGGGAAGCTCTTATTGCAGCTCTTCAAATGCCGCAATCTGTAGGAATCGCAGGGCAAGTACTACCCTCCCATCACACGCATCCATTGTACTGACAAGGCGCAGCGGTCGTCCATCTTCGTCCCACTACTTTATCGGCGCGCAAGGATCTTTCCTCTTCTATCTTGACCCTCACCATACACGGCCAGCTCTTCCATACCACGAAGATCCCGCTGAATATACAAGCGAAGAAATCGATTCATGCCACACCCCTCGGCTGCGTCGCATCCATGTCCGTGAGATGGACCCAAGCATGCTGATAGGATTCCTGATCCAGAATGAAGACGACTGGCAGGAGTTGAAGCGAAGAGTTAAGCATGTGCAAGGCAAGTCAATCATACATATAGCCGAGCGAAACGCAGTTCTCGGAGGCTCAAGCGAGGGCCGGGAAAGCGCCATTGATGAAGTTGAAACGTTGAGCGATGATGATGCGGATACCATTCATGAGGCATAGGGTTGGGTTGGGTATAGGGCTCGGCGTTTTGGTATATTTGTATGCAGCCGGTTTTACTGGACAGGTAGGCTTGTGTCCTTGGTATAGACGATGAAATTGACATGAACGAATTTTCTTATGAAGTTCAATCTTCCCTCGACGCATCGAAATGGTTTTTAGGGGCGTCTCGTCCGGCGGCTGTAGCTCGAATCGGTGCATTCGTATTGCGCGGTAGATGATAGCACACGGAACGTATCCCATCCGTGCGAGATCGCTCATCGTTTCTTCTTCTTACCACCACCAGTTACTGTTTTTAGTTCAGCATGTCCCTCGTCACGGATGTGCGCGAACATCTTGGTCCTGGAAGTAAACGACTCCCCACAGACTCCGCACACGGGCTGTGATATTTGTGAGTATATAACAATGAAGTTACAGTAGAATCAACGTACTGTAGCCTCCTGCTGTGTTTTTGCAGCTGCGGCCTTCTTGTCACGCTTCGCCTTCGCTTTTCCAACCTTCTTGCCTTGCGCTGGTTCGTCGACAGATAAATCTTGAACAGATGCAGACAAATCGTCTTCGTTATTTAAGTTATCTTCCAACTCGAACTTATTGGCGGAAGCTATTCTCTCTTCGACAACGTCTCTTGGTGCATAATCGGTGTCGTCTGAAGCGTCCGCAGAATCCGCAGGTGTTGACTCATACGAACCATTTTCTGCAGGCGGCGCCGCCTGATCAACAGGGGAAGTCTTAGTTGAGGCAGCGTCTTTCGTACTCTTCTCGTGTTCGACGTCTTCGTTCTGGTCGACCTTGCCTGCGGTCTTTTGACTAGGTGATGATATCTCGTCAAGCTGCAACTCGGCACCTTCGCGCTTCATCTGTCGCCGCAGTTGCTGGACCGCCTTGATGTGCTTCTTACTCTTCTCGTGTGCTTCAAGTTGCTTCTCGCTCTTGAAATTCTTGTTGCACACAACGCACTCCAAAATCTCGACCTCGGATTCCTCCTCAGACTCGGAGAAATCACCTTCTGCTCCATTGTCGTCAGAACGGGTTTGCGCCCACTCGGGTACTTCAAAAGAAGCCATGCGCTCCTGGTTTGCAGCGCGCGAT
The DNA here is from genome assembly GCF_020744385.1 of Fusarium flagelliforme. Classification (NCBI taxonomy): domain Eukaryota; kingdom Fungi; phylum Ascomycota; class Sordariomycetes; order Hypocreales; family Nectriaceae; genus Fusarium; species Fusarium flagelliforme. Next base: position 4,433,614 of record NW_025763503.1, read on the forward strand.
CGAGCGGCTTGAGCAGCAGCAGCATTGCGCAGTGAAGTCTGTCGCTCATCATGTGTTTGAGAATTGGGAATGTATCGAGGATCGCGCTTTCGTACAAAGCCCACCAAGAAGTTGACAGCATCGTTGAATTCTCGTATGGCATCGTCGCGCATCTTCTTGTTCTCCTTCTCCATCAAGCGACGCACGCGGCGATCAGGGGCGTCAGAGAGACGATATTTGTCTTTCCAAGCAAACGACTTGACTGTCGAGAAGCCAGCCCATGCGGTATAGAAGGGTTTCACAACATCCTCATAGTCGTCATCTGAGGAACCAAAAGTTGGGTAGTCTCGTACATCGAGGTCGTCGTTGTCCGCAGCAACCTCCTCCTCCAAAGCCAGATGCTCGAATGTCTCCCTGCAAATTCCATAGAAACCTGTTGGTTCGTCGTCGAAAGGTACAGCGGCGTTGAACTTGCGGATCAAGCTCATTATCTCCTCGGCGGAGGTAAGTCGCACATTTCGGAAGGTAGTGGGATTTCCGCCGTTCTCTTCAGCATCTTGGCCGCTCAGGATGGCGTCTCGGTGCGAGTCGTACCATGCTCTCTCTTGCGGGTCGGACAGGATCTCGTAAGCGGTCTGTACTTCAGCGAAACGGCGTGTAGCAGTTTCGACATCGTTGTAGTTGCGATCGGGATGAAGTTCGAGAGCTTTTCGGCGATAAGCTTTCTTGATCCTGTGTGAGGGCTGTCAGTGACAAGAGACAGGACAGAAAGTAGCTCAGTATGAGGGGGGTTACTCGTCATCTGTAGCTGAGCGTTCAACGCTTAGCAGTTCGTAGTAACATGTCTTTGCAACAGGAGTAGGGCCACCAGCATTGGAGCTTTCGGAAGATTGTTGGGCACCCATGGTTACTTGGTAGAGCAACGCGGGGCCGTGAAATACAGTATAGTTGAATAGGTAGGTGGCTTGTATCTGGAGCAGTAATTTATTTCTATAAGTCACTTGAAGGAAGCTGTGTGGAAGGAGGGGCATCGCGGGGCAAAATATTTATCTCCGCTATTTATTTGATGGGCTTCTATTGATTTTCTAGAATTTACAAAATCATGTAAGCTCATTCGCTGCATTCGAGCGGGTATTTTGCTTGTACGCCGTATGATTCATAAAGAGTCATTGAAGCAATATCGCTACTCATATGTTGACCGATGGATGTTTATTGTAGTACTTGATTTATTTTGGTACAAGTTTGATTCTGTATGTGACGTCTTCTGTCTTCTTACTTACCTACCTGCCACCATTACAACTTCTCGAATTTCTCTGTCTTTAAGGTTCCAGTCGGAATGACAAGGGTCTCTCTCTGTCAATGTCAATGGTCTTTTTTGGTTGTCACTTTATCTTACAGTGCATGGATAGAAATTCATGATCAACAGCGACTTTCCCTTTTCCCATCAATGCATTATGCAGTTCTTACGCCATTATGAGATGAACAACACCACCGAATGAACGAGGCTAATTGCGGTGTCAATTATGAAACCAAGGCTCCTGCTTTAAAGAAAAATCTCTGCATTCATCAATGATTTACTATGGAATATTGTACAGTCCTGTATAGGACAATTCTCATGCGCCAATAACGAAGCGCATATCACACACGAGGTTGAATGGAATGAACTAGTTGCACTGGTGATCATCGAGCTAAAGACAGAGCACAGACAGAGTTCGTGATAGCTTCCAGCCCTGGTCTTGTACATACAGTAAGTGGCTTAAGGGTACTATGACTGTGATTGTTCTTTAGCTGGACTTGGCTCTTTTGGATTCATTCATTACCTTTTGAGGACATTTGCATCATCAGCGGAAGCAATCAATTAATCAATCAATCATCTGACCATTTTTGGCCCGCAGAATGAACCAATAGAAATGTGAGAGACAAAAAATCAGCCCCAGTCTCGACTCATCTTTGAGAATTTCGTTTCGGTCAGCGAAAATGGACTGACAAGCTGGATACTCGTGTCGTCTGATTCATGCCTCTGTACCAAGGTAGTTGAGATGCTCTAACTCTACTATTTGCCGGCACGACATTGCCGAGAATCCACTCTACAGACGTCTATCCGTACTTTTCAGGGAATAAAAGAAGAAAATGATGGAAATCGGTACAGGATTTGAGTTGCCGATATTTACTATACGTGGGCGAGTCTGAATCGAGTAAAGTACATACCCTGGTTGTCGAGATCGATCTTTTTTTATCCACCCACGAGGTCAATCAATCAGTCAGTCAGTCACTCAATCAATCAATCAATACTCCTCCTCCTTCATGTACAGATCCAGATCCAGATCCAGGTCCAGCCTAAGCCCAAGTCCGTTCACGCGGCGCATTTTCGTGACTTGATTCCTTTTCTTTTCTTTTATTGTTCATTCATTCCTCCCTCACCATCTTTTCCTTCCTTCCCACACACATTCTTCTCTCCCGTCACCTTTTGCGACATATTAATCCTTTGTGATTATGCTCTCCAAGCCTTAGACCTCTTTATTGCTTTCCCTGTCGAGTATTTCCAGCCCCTGTCCTAGGCAGGCATTTTTTGCCACCGACTGTCGCCTACCTACCTAATACTGCAACTGGTCGCGTGCCTCTCATGCCAATAGACTAGACCTCGAATTCGGCGCAGCATCAGTTTGGCAGCCATGAAGTTTGGTCACGATTTTAAAGAATCTCTTCGGGCTCAAGGTTTGTCTAAACCACCCATCATGGACTTGATTTAAATACACTGTCAAGTCAAATTGAGACTTATTCATGTATCGTATCTTGTTCTGACCAAAAATATACAGACTTTCCCGCTCATTGGGTTGATCATGCAATTCCTTACAGTCAACTCAAGAAATGTCTCAAGAAAGTCGCCCGAGAGCTGCATGAACTCGGTCTTGACCCCGAGACGTTACGCGAGCTTCTAAACCCCGACGCAACGTCCCCTGTGGCTCTGAAGTATAAGCTCAACGGTATGAACCCGGTACCTCCAACGGTTTCCCCCTCGCATCAAAACTGACTTTGACTTTCCCACAGACGGTACAGATTCACATCTGCGTCCGAAACTTACCGTCCAGGTCCATCTTCAGGATGGCGTACCTATTGATGCTTCGCTTGCACCCAACTCGCGCGACTTTCTCAACAAGATTGCCATTAATCTGCCCCAGAACCAATGGTCGCATTCGCAGTCAACCGACAAATCGCAAACCTTGAACGTTGTTGAAGACGCCACAGCACCCGATACCGTCACGGAGACTGCCGTCGTACCGTCCGCCGAAGCCATCGATGCACTTACCAACGAAGCAAATGAGAAGCTCGCCATTTCACTCGCCGACGAGAAGGTCAACATCTCCAAGGAACCAACAATCGACTCGGAGCAGAACGAACCCCCCGTCAAAACTCCCCAGAATGGTTCCGACCAAGTTTCGCCCGCTTTGACCACAGCCGATGCGACCACGGGGACCTACGAAATTATTGAAGTCCCTCTCACCTTCGATGCCGAGTTCTTCGAGATGCTCCAGAGCGATGTGAACCATCTGGATGCCTTGCAATCAGAGGAAGAGAAGACCATGACTTCGGAGATCGTTGCACTTGGAAAAGAAGTCGAGCAAGTGGTGAAGCCCAAACGGTTTTCCAGGACTGACCTGGCACGTTGGCGACAAATCTTTGAGCTTTACTTGGACGCTGAGATCTTCTTCGCTACTCACGAGCAGGATCATGGTCACCGTACAAGTCAGAAAGCCTTGAAGCAGCTAGAGTGGTTCCAGGACCAGGTTGCCAAGCAGCACCTGGTTCAGGACTTCAAGCTCCCCGAGAGTAAGGTGGCCTTCACTCGCTTCATCAACTTGAATGCATCTCTTCTCAAGAACATGCAGTTCCAGGAGCTTAACAAGACTGCTGTTGCGAAGATCCTCAAGAGTAAGTAAAATAAGAACAAGGACTAGACATGCTGCGTTACAGTATTGACCTTCTACCAGAATTTGATAAACGAACAGCGTTAGGCGTCGCAAGAAAGTTTCCTACCGTGGTACACTCCGACAAGCTCCTAGCGGGCACTATTGCTCGGGACGTCTGCGCACAAATGTCTCAAGAGCTTGTTTCCAAGGTCCCCCAGCTCAACGATTATCTTTGCCCTGTCTGTTTCTCGGTAGCATACATGCCCGTGCGTCTAGACTGCCAGCATGTTTTCTGCATCCGCTGCGTCATCAAGATCCAGCGCCGAAAGGAGAAGCATTGCCCGCTATGCAGGGCTGATGTTGTCCTGAAAGCTTCCGCCATGAACCTCGATTATGAACTTCAGAAGTACATGAAAAAGTACTTTGCCAAGGAAGTCAAAGAAAAGGAGAGGGCAAATGAGATTGAGCGTGGTATTGAGGATTACGGACCTGGCTATGTGCACCAGGAGTGTTGCATAATGTGAGCTCTTGAAAGCTCTGGCATACGATACGACACGACACGACACGAATACCATTACTATCACGGCATTATTAAGCGATTTAGAATTATCATAGACTTCGAAATTGGCAATGTGAAAAGGCCAGGTAAGTTCCTCACTATCTCTATCTACAGTCAACCATGATGGACTTGGCTAACCAGTTCCTTAGCATGCGGTAAATTACACCTTCGTATAATGGCACATAGCATCATCTACATAGACAAATAGAATCTAGTGCGAGGTAACCCGGCACTTTTATTATTTCTTCATCTGATATCAGTTTGTAACTGTGACAGCCTCGGCCGCTTTCAAAGCGTCCGTGAATATACCCCCAAGCTCAGTAGTTTCTTCCAATCCAACACTGACACGAATAAGATAAGGGTCGACGCCAAATGACTCAGCCCAGTCCAGCTCCTGGTAATGCGCCAGGAGAACATAGGGCGATGCCAGGGTAAAGTTGGTTCCCAAGCTGGGCCCCTTAGCGAGGGGTAACGCATCGAAGAAGGCCTGGGCATACTCCTTACGCTGGAACACGACAGACAGTAGACCACCGTATCCTCCATCGGGGAGTCTGACCTTTTCGTAATGTGTTCTGGAATCATTGCATTTGGGATAGTAGATTCGCTTGACTAGAGGATGGTTTCGTAGCACCTCGCAAATGGTGTCAGAGTTGGCGTTGATGCGTACCACTCGAGACTCATAATCGCGACTGTTTCTTTCCATGAAGACGACATCCTCGGGCCAGTAGTTGTCCTCGTAAATCTCCGCCATGGTTGTCTTGAGTGTGCGGTAATATTTGCTGTCAGGGTTAAGTACAAGACCTCCACCCATAACATTTGAATCACCCGAGAAGATCTTGGTCAGACTGCTAACGACAATGTCTGCAGCCGGCAGGACGTTGATATTGGCAAATGTGCCTATCGTTTCGTCGACTACAACTGCGAAATCGTACTCATCGGCAAGCTTACGGATGCGAGTAAGGTCAGGGCATGTCAAAAGGGGGTTTCCAGGAAACTCGCAGAAGAGGCCGAGGTATCGCTCGCCCTTCTTTAGTCGTTCCTCTAGGTCATCAAGGTCTTCAGGCGACGCATGTCCATAAAAGAGGCAACCGGGACCAAACTTTTGGAGAATCTTGAGTGTATCGACGTAGGGGAAACCAAAGTTGATACTCTGGGCTGGCTCTCTCGCATGGAGCAGAGCACGGTGGGCGTTGAAGATGGCGTTCATGCCAGCAGGGTAAAGATAGACGTCTGCCTCTTCGAGGTTGGGAATACCGCGATTGTTGGATGTCATGGCTGGTAGCGGACCGTTGTTCATGTCTACTTCGTGAGCCATAGCACCCGCAATACGTCTGCGAATTGCAGACTTGGCACGCTCGACCATGGATAAGTCAAGGTTTCTACCAAAACGTTCCTCAAGGAACCGCGAGCTCTCAATCGACTCCACAGGGGTCTCCGGGGAAGGTTGCTTGGGTGTCGTGGGCACTGGAGAAGAGACACCATCGATTGAACCAGGACGGGTGTAGCGTCTTGGGCCGCGGAAAGGTCGGTTCTGGGCAGCCTCAGGAGGAGTCCATGTGCGAGTCGTGGGAATGAGAAGATCATCCTTGAAGAGGCCATGGCAGAACTCGGCACGTCTGCTGGAAGTGCCCTCACCAGTGTGCTGCCAGAACTGCTTCGCAATAGGAAATACCTCAGAGGGGTAAATCACGGCTGAGATGGTGGAAGTGAGCTTCTTCAAGACAGGCGAGAGCTCCTTGGACTTATCAAGAGTGAAGTCAATAATTCGAACCTGGCTCGCCAATTCAGGGGAGATTCGCTGGACGATGAAATCCAGACATCGCTTTGCTACTCGCGATGTAGGGAAGAGCATAGCCTGCTGACCAGGGCTGCCATAACGATCCACGATTTCTGTGGCGAAAGCCTGGATGCCTTTGTGAACAAAGAAACTGTTTGATAGCGAATTGTAAGTAAGAATGACATGGATAATCGTTTATGAGGTATGGCTCACCGAGGGTAGCCTGTTGTCATACGCTTCACAACCCAGTCTTCACCCTCTTCATATCCAACATTAGCCTTCCAAGTTGGAAGGGAGACACTAACAGCCTATAGTAGCGCACTTGGTCAGTAAATGTGTTTTAATATTCCTATTCCAGAGATCAACTCACATGTGCTGTGTCCGGAGGAATAGACTCGCCCAGGTCAATCACAGGCATGATGTTATCCTTATGAAGACGGGAATACAAAAAGATAAGTGGAGGGGACAAGATAAAGAAAGATAGACAAAACTTAATCTGTATCTGCTAAGATCTGGTATCTCGGAAAATAAGTTTTATATAGGTGCATACAACCAGAACAACTTTTTTCTTTGAATTGGTGGCGTTGTGGTTGGATGAAGAAGAAAAATGGCCGAGAACCGGAGGAGACCCTGTACGTGTACAGACAGCACTGTATGAGCCATAGATAGCCAGAGGATTAGGCCCCAAATCTGGAGAACTATCCTAGGTCAGGATACTAGTCTAGTGGGACAATTGACTCGACTCGTCAAGGATACTAACATAGGTAAGGTAAGGTAAGGTAACTTGGGGGAAGTTTGTTGATTGACCAATACTCTACTCTCTCCGAATCCCGGGGCTAAATGTTGTCATTCTTCCCCTCTAACCTCCTTGAGGCTATCACGTCCTGGACAAGGCAAGGATAAAGAGGAGAGATGACGATATTTAGACCCGGACGTCGGAACAATCCCATTACAGTAACATTTTACCAAACACAAAGACTCGAGGATTATCTTGTTGTGACTCCGTCCACTTTGACCCCCACATTCAACACCAACGATATTGGAGTATCACAAGTGGGTTGCATCCTCATTGCGGCATATTGAGTGAGGGGTTCTTGGACTAACTCAGCATGAGGTGCGACGAGGATATGGTCTCGTTGAGAACGGTAAATAACGCGGCAATAGACTGCAGTGTGCCCATGCCCTCTTTCTGTATTGTGTGTTTGTAGTGTCTTTCTAAAGTGCTTCCTCCAGTATATATGTCTTTCTTCTCCAATGACCCCTTTCCTATGTCTGGTCGTACCATAGCCGAAGCTCATGGTATAAAACAAAACTGCTATGTTTCCAATGCAATTTACCCAAGGAAAGTAGAAATGTTGAATGCAAAGTCACTGCTCTTCAAGGGCCGGAAAATAGCACCCTTGAACTTAGCAGATACCAGTAATTTCATAAGAACGCCTCCTCCGATGCCGAAGAAACGAAAAACACATCAAGTCGGCTCGAAACCCAACTCTCAACAAGAAACTCATGTAGCTCCATATCAAATGCATAACCAAGGTACCGCCCATTCCTCCATCTCATTCTGTTAAACCAGTCGTGCGTCGCTTTCTATCTGCCCATCAACTCGTCAATCATGTCGTCTAATCACCGCTCGTGGAAAATCGCATTGTGTCGTCATCGTATATCTTTATCGTATCTTGCGGCTCCGCCTGCTTGGTTTCATCCCGACACAGCTGATACTGTCGCTGGGAGCAACACTGACCATGTCGTCGTCCCAATCAGCGTGACTACTCCCAACGCCACTCATTGGCAGATTGACATCCCGAGCAGATATGTAGCTTTGAGGAGGCTTGCCTGGGAAGCCCATGTGTTGGTATTCGGGTCCACTGGCCCTTCGAGTGTCGTACCGGCTTCGGGCTTGACTCCTTGGCATCATATCATCAGGTCCATCGTAGAAATTGGGGTCCAGAGGGATTTCGGGGGCGTCAGGCACCTCGGGTACCTCTGGGGCTTCCATGATATCATCCTCCATCTCAGCACGCGACGATCGACGAGGAGCTCGCGAAGAAGGGCGTGATCGAGTGGAAACATATGTTCGCTCATCATCATACGTGGGCCGATGACCACGAACAACTGATCGCGATGACTTGGGTGGCCGGGAACCTGCGTGACTCTGGCGGTCGCGATCGTCGTACTTTCGACTGGAAGGCGCCTCGCTTCGAAGATCATCGGCCAACACGACAGACTTGCTACGGCTGACGCCTGCCTCGCTTCGTGCCCGCATACTTCGAGGCTTCTCAGTCACAGGGGGTCTTGACGAGCGGCGGCTTCTTTCAAAGCCTTCTTCCTGAGGTGGTCGTGACGACCTGCGACTGCGCCTATCGTAAACGTCACTAGGTGGAGGTCTTGATGTACGACGACTCCGTGGCTCGAAGTCATCATCGGGAGCTCTTGAAGTATGACGACTGCGTGTTTCCACATAGTCATAAGCGTCTTCGGGTTGCCTTGATGGACGTCGACTTCGGGTCGTCTCATACCCTTCATCAGGGGCCTCACTCGGCGATCGAGCTCGAGAAGCAGCAATGCTCCTTGCAGTACTCTTTGTAACAGTCCTCGTGCTTGGAGCAGCGCTCTTTGCAGCAACGCTTCTAGCCGTGCTCTTGGCTACACTGCGGGTTCTGCTCCTGCTCCTACTCCTGGCTCGAGGGTCAGAGGCCCACGGGTTCTCTTCGTTGTAGGGCTCCTGAGTAAGATACTGTATTTTGCGGGGCGGTGGCTCATCCGGAGAGTCTTCACTGCTATCTTCCTCTGTATACCCTAGATTACGAGGTGGGTATGAGTTGTGATGAGACATCTTGCGAGGCGCGTAGTCATTCTGCATATTGTGTTGGAATGGATAGCCTTCTGGGTACACATCTGGGGGTGGGAAGCCACCATGACCTCGATAGGGCAATGCCTTGGGAGGATATTGCGAGGCATTGGGAGGAAACTGTGAAGGATTGGGGGGATATTGTGAGGCATTAGGAGGGAACTGCGAAGGATTGGGGGGATATTGTGAGGCATTAGGAGGGAACTGCGAAGGGTGTGGAGGGTAGTGCGAAGCATTGGGAGGGTAATCGCCGTATACGGGTCGGCGGTCGTCAGTGTGCAGTTTGTGCGTTGGGGCTTTCTCGGGAAAGGTCGAACGTCGGGGGAGCTGGGGAGCCTGGGCATCGTATTCCTGTCTGGGTTTTCGTTCCCGTTCCTTGGCCGCATGACTTGCGAAACCGTATGTGAGAGCTGCACCAGCAGCGGCAACTCCAAGAATGGCGCCCACGACCGTAGTGGTACTGAGACCGTTGTTGTTGGAGCTCTGGCGGGGAGAGACAGATACCGGTTCGTCTTCTTTCTCGGGTTGAGCGGCGGCACGTTGAGCCATCTCGGCAGCTGTGACGGTGTTAGGACCGTGTTTGGCGGGAGATTGACGGGGCTGGAAGGGTGGAAGCCCATCAATAGAAGAGGAGGACGAACGAGCGGAAGCGACAGGTTGAAGCTGTGGCTGTGATAAGGAGCGATTCCTGGTATGAGTCTTACGAGTTGTGACAGTTGTAGTTGTATAAGTCGAATGAGTGGCACCGTCGTAAGTCCATTCGACTACTCGACCGTAATAATCCCGAGGACAGGTAGGTTGGCGGTAGACGACCTGGATAGTGTTGCCGTCAAGGTCACGAATTGTTGCTCGCCTTGGAGTTTCACCGCCATCAATACCTAGACGAGGCTTGGGGCTGGGACCGCCGGGATAGATTGGGTCACCATCGGTCTGGACGGCCAGCCACGGATTTGCGGTAAGAGCGGTCTCGTGAAAGTCGACGACCTGTCCGGGGGATGGTACCGCAATGACAACGGTGGAATTCCTAACGGGATCGAATGGGCGAGACACCTCACGGATTTGAAGTACTGGCTGGGGTCCTTTTATTTCCTCTCCACGTCCGTCGGTCAGGGCTTGGCGATGCTTGCCTCCAGTCTTGGTAACGCCAGCTGTAAGTCCGTAAGTAACAGTCCCGACGGATGAACTTGGATCCCGAGATTCGTTCAAGAATCGCAAGCCAACTATCTGAAGAATGGCTGAGTAGAAAGACGAGGACGATGCCAGATGCGACACCTCAACAAACGGTACCGTCATGGTCTCTTATAGAGTCTGTGGAATAGCCAGGAACTTCCGATCGGCTGCCTGCTGTGAGGTACCCGCTCGGATGCCTTGGCCGAAAGTTTTTGGAGTTACTACAGAACTCCAAAAAACTCAGGAAGAAAACAAATAAATGGTCTGCTCGTGCTTGACTGGTCGAGCAGTGCGTGTAAAAGAGAGGCGGGGGGCTGGTGGGGAGACTGGAATATCGGTCAAGACTGATGATGAGTAATGATGAAACAAAGCAGTAGAGCAACAACCCCAGCTTGGGAAGGAGCAATTAAAAAAAGGAGAGAAGAAAAAAAAAAAGAAGACGAATTAGAAGGGGAAAAGCCGTAAAGAAGAATGATCCAAGGAGTATTAACAAGTACAGCGAGGCAAGCAAATAGTTGGCCAGGTGAGGTGGCGGAGTGGATGAGAGAAGGCGGTCGAGAATAAAATGGTAGGGATTGAGAAGCGACCAAGGCAAGAACCAAGGCGTAGAGAATCCGATTCGGTGCCCTGAGCCTGACTGACAGGAGATGAGGTGAATGAGTTGGCGAGCTAAGGTAAGGTAAGGCAAGGTGAAGTATCCGTAGTGTCGTGCGAAAAGAAGGACTGGGAGGGATCAAATGGGTCCGTCCTCTGGAGTGGCCTAACAAAAAGTCGGGGTGGTGAGTTGTCTGTTCCTTAGTCGGTCAATTCCTCGCTTGCTTGCTGCTATGTTTTGTTGCTGCTGCTGATGCTTGACGCCCAATTTTGTGTCAAGATGGAATACCCAGGTTCAAGATGCGAGATAATCAAGGGTACACAAAGATCGATTGGTACCCGAGACTGAGAACAACCCTCGTGATTCCAGACGAATGAGTCAATATGAGGATAGTCTCCAGACTTGGGCAGAATGGATAGGTATTTGACAATAAATGGAAATACAAGGTCGCTGAGCTGAATACCGTAGGTACCTAGGTAGGCGCTTTAAGCGAAGACGACAGACAATAATGTCCAGTGGGAAACACCGTCTTGTCTCGTCTGGTCTCGTTGACTGCTGAAAGCAATTGCTGCAATTGCTCAGAGAATCCGGGGACTAGAGACTCTAAAGACTGAAAAAGAAGAGGGACTCGAGGAGAAGCGAAGAAAGAAGAGAGAAGAAAAGGAAGATCAGCCGGGAGCCCTCTCAGAATGGTGTCGTGAGGGCGGGTTCTAACTGAACTAATGTTAGCAGGTACCTGACCCAGGCTCTCTCTCAAGCCACGACGAGTTCAGTCTCACTGATGGGATGGCTCAGGTGTCTCGTCTCAGCCAACCCTCCCGCTGCGTCTCATAACAAGTCAACGACCCAGTTCTGCACCTCTTGTGACAGTGGCTCTGTGACTCGTTGACATCTGACCCTCTTGGACCCAGCCCAGTACAGCCATGCTACCATAGAGGGGTAGATGGATGCTAAAAAATACTGGACATGCCCTGGTTCATTCTCATCCAAGTTGCTTGAACATGGATCCATTCACATCCATTATATCATCCATGGCATGGATGCTAAATGAAATCACAGCGACTACAAGACCTAAATTCGATAGAGATCTGTAGCTGTAGGGGATTTCTGTGTTGTGAGCTGTAAAATTATGCATTTGTGCATTATTAGACTTGGACATGTGTGAGTCAAGGTAGGCACGTAGTACACATTGCCGTCTTGGGTTAAGAGCCGGTCCACTAGCCCCGCGCCATCCGGCAGCACCCGCTCATGATCACCCCTGAACCCTTCAAAATTCTGAACCAAAAACGGATAGCATGTGTTTAGTTATTAGTGAATTAATTGAGTCTATTCACCCACTGCTCTTTGAGTCAGACCTTGGTGGTGATAAGACCAAGATTCCGTCTCTTCACCTGAATAAAACATGCCGTACGCATGTTGTGGGAACATCATGTGCCATCCTTGTAAGGACTTGTCCTAACTCGGTACCTGCAGCTAGAAGGAAGGGGCAGTCGACATGGTGCGATAAATGGGTGGGTGAATGGGTGGGCAGCTACAGTACTAAGCCAAGCCAAGTTCCATGCCTCTTGTCGCTACCTACCTACCCTACTACAGTACCTACTGTTTCATCAGTCACTTATGTGAGCTTCCTGTATTGTCCTCCCTGGTTTAGAATTCCCTCGTGACAGTACAAGTTACAGTGGAATACAAGCACTAGAAAATACACAATAACCTACCTCTACATATCTAGGTACACATACGGATCAGTATACAGAGTAGACACTGATAGGTTAGTAGCAATGACACATTTCGACTCTGTACATACCTGGTTGAGCATTTCAAACTTGCTGTCTCTTTTATATTTAACTACAGAAACAGCTAAACTAATGCAGTGCATAGACTTCCTTCCTGTGCTCGTCCCGCCCATGCCAATTGTTTGTTTGGCCATGACTACCACATGGCTGACCAGAGTCTTGCTTTTGGGCATCCAGGGCCACGCGCTATTCTCCTCTCAACATAGTGTGCTGTCGTAGTTATGACTTCTGCGTCCTCTCCTATACTGTACGATCATCGGAGAATAGCTCGTGGATACCCGTATTGGCCCAATGACTCCCGGCCACCGATGCGTGACCACGTCAAGCCCAGCGGCTGGACTCACGGCCGCCGGCTTGATCCACCGTACATCCACCGGCACTCACCCCCGGCCTGTACCGGGGCTCTGAATTTCCAAGTCTTGTTAGGTTTCTCATACTGAGAGGTTAATTTAGGACGAAGCCCTTGCTGCTCTCTCGCGACAGCATTTGTCTACAACCAGAATGAATACTCCAGCGACGACATGACCATTATAGTAACCGGATCGCTTTCGGGGAGGCCTAAATTGTGGAATGCATAATGCGATGCATGTGCATATCACCCAGGCCTGGCGGTCTAGAGCTCAGACCTGGCCCAAACTTGTAACCAACCTCCTGGTTATCGTCTCCTTCCTAGCCGAACATTCTTCCATTCTTCGATCCTTCGATGCATGATGGATATTTAACACCGATATTTTCTTTCCAGCTCTGCGTGGGGTCATCGCGCCGAGAACTCCCCAGCTTACTACCTACCCACCAATGATCTGATCAATCAAAATATGAAAGAAACCGGCCCGCCTATTTGCTACAGATACTACATCCAAGAAATAATTCCTTCTAATATGTGACAGTTGATAGTGGTAAATACCATCTTGGCGTTTGAGGTAGGTGAGTGTTGTACTGGCGTAATCCTCCATCATGTCTCCACGCCTGCCATGTGTTCGTCCATCACTTCTCTTCGCCTTACTTCCTTCTCTTCTCTTCTTATCGTCGGTAATTTTGGACGTACGAGACCAACAGAGTGCGGGGCGATTTGGTGCTACACCAACCCCATTCTAGCCGCATGCGCATGCGCATTCGCGGCTGCGGCGGGCTTAATTCACTTGGTGGCCTCAACCTCGGAGACGTGTTTGGTTTGGATGCAGGGCCTGGTTGATGTTTGTTTGGTGACACACGTGTGTGCACTTATTCGCTACCTATGGAATACTTCCCATCCCGTTATCCTCCAACATATACATATTGTCCTTTAACTGTCAAGCGACTTGTCTGTCCGTCCGTCCATGTTGGTGTCGCGGTGAATTGTCCAGCCATGAATCAGACCACCCCGATCATGACCCTGCCATGCCCTCAAAGCTACCACAATACTCCATAAGTACCGAGCCCAATCATATTGTATCCCCAACTCATCTCAAACATAACCTAGATGTCATCTTATCCAGGGGATGTTGTTTGATTAGATCGGTAAGTAGTAAAGACGTGCATGTCTGATCCAGAATCAACTTGACATGGTAGCTCTCAAATAGTAAGAAGCAAAACAGAGCAGACTCGCTGAGCAACAGAAAAGAAAGAACAAAGAGGGAAGTGTGGACCAGGTTGAAATGGCCCATCAAGACGACATTCACGTCTTGGACCCGATGTTGAACGCCCCATGTTTTGGTTGCAAAAACAAGCGACAGCGAACACCCCAGGCATTCCAAGTTACCGCCGAACCGTTCTGCCCCCAGCGACGATGTTGTATCGCCGTTGGGCGAGCCGGCATTTGGCGTCCTTCGCAACTTCGGTCCCTCGCCGACGTTATTGAGGATGGATGGGTCTTACATGATGTCCCAGACATCCTCAGCAGCGTGGCAGAACTTGCTGCAAGCAACACTGGCAGACAGAGAGAAGTTGCTGATGGAAATCTTCTCGTCCACCATGGAGTCGGCGAAGTTATCCTCACCCTTGGCCATAGCACCGACGAACACGCAGATGCTGTCCTTGGAATCCACAGACTCGACATACTCACGAACCTTGACCAACGGCGCATCGAAACTCAGAGTAACCTTGCGGCAGTTGGGCGGCAAGTGGTCGGTGATGGGGTTCTGGATCACCCGGAGCAGCTTCTCGTTAGAGTTGGTGGAGCGGATAGACAGGCGGTGCAGAAGCTGAACCATGAGACCGGCGAAGCGCTTGAATGTTCGGGGAATACGGACTGAGGGAGAAACCTCAATCAAGACGCCCTTGGCGGTATGGATGTAGATCTGGAGCTTGCCAGCCTTGTTGATGGGCGAATCCAGGAGGGTCAGTAGACACTAAGAGAAATGGTCAGCATGTTGAATGCCGACTCAAGAATTCAGAGTTGAAACCTGATGGGTGATGTCGGGACGCGCATCGCTAATGTCCCGATTCATCTTACGCATAACACCGATGTGCTCATCGCTGTTGAGCAGAGAGTACTTATCCTCACGGTTGCGGCTAGTACCGCCGTGAGAAGCCTTGTAGGTCTCAAGACTAGCATTGGACAGGACAACGATCAGGCGCTGAGAGTCCTTGTCGGTGGGAGGGATGGGTGTGCTCTGCTCGGCAACCAACTGAGGAAGCGAGGGAGGAGGAAGAGACTGAGTGCCTATAGTTTCCGACATGTCAATGGTCGCTCTGGAGTTGTGGCAGGCGTTGCGTGTTCTTGGTTCTTACGAGGTCGCTTGACTCCAGCAGTTCGACGCTCGGGCGAAGACATGATGAAGAGAAGAAAAAAATAAAGAGGAAGTGGGGGTTTGTAAAGTTTTGACGTTGGTAGCTCGAGTTTGTCTCAAGCAAGCCACACAGTAATGTAAGTAGAAATATATGGATCAGTGACCACGAAATAATTCAACTGTCAGACGAAGATGTTTGCGTTTGTTTTCGAGAGAATGTTTGTCGCGTACAAGCGAAGAAGGTAAGGAAGGATTAAATCTCGTCTAAGGGAAAAAAGCGGCAGGTGGTAGATACGGATACGGATGGTCCCTCGACTGACAAGGTGTTAGTTGAACCCTCAGGCCAAGCCAAATTTTTGTAGTGCCCCCACATGTTCCGATATCCACGCACAGTCTGCGGGTCCCGGTCCCCGACGGACGGACGGCCTTTCGGAGCATGTACGTACTATCAGTAGGAAAGTATGGGAAATAGACATCTTATTATTCGGGACATGCCTCCAAGAATACCAGCGTTGTATCAATGCCATAAACCATCTGTTGTCTACCAGTTACTTCAATAATCTGTACAGTATTCGTCTAGACCTTGCATGCGTGAGGATATCGTGAGTCGTGTGAGGTCTTTCGAGCCAATCGAACGAGCGCAACCCCCCAGTAACCTTACATAATCACTCTACAGCAGCATACTCAAATCCCATTGGCCACCAATTTTTAGATGTGAGCCTTTGCGAGCTGGGGATCCAACATTTGAGCATCACATCAAGACAATCGACCGCCGACGCTTCAGGCCTCCTAGACACTCGGGTACATACTCAATTGAAGACAAGAGGCATCGGAACCATGTCTTCCCAAGTCGCCAAGGCCGCGCGTCGCGTTACGCACGAGCTTCATGGTGTCGTCGTCTCTGCTGGTCTTATGGAAAAGACTGTCAAGGTTCGAGTCGGCGGCCAGAAGTGGAATAAGATTGTCAACAAGGTGAGAGACCCTGTTTGATGCGGTATATACAAAAATGGGTATAATGGGCTGACATATTCTTACCAGTGGTTCGCCGACCCCAAACATTACCTTGTCCACGATCCGAATTCATCCCTACGAACTGGCGATGTCGTTTCTATTGTCCCCGGATGGCCAACCTCCCAACACAAGCGCCATGTTATCAAAGAAATAATTGCTGCCCACGGGGTTCCTGCGCATAAACGCCCACCTGTGCCTACAATGGAGGAGAGAATAGCGGAGTATGAGGCTAAGAAGGCTGCTAAGGATGAGCGGAGAGCAGCGAGACGACAAGAAGAGGAGAACAAGAGACAGGAAGAGAAGCGACTGGAAAACGAATCGAGGGAAGCTAGACGCCTGGCCTGGGAGGCTCAACAAAAACGCAAATCGGAGACCTCAGCAAGCGATGTCGACTGAACTTACCAAAACTTTACATCACGACACATGATCACGGCTATCTCTGATGGTGGAATAGGAATGGATAATGCTGGGCAGTTCCTATATGAGGCATGATAGGGATATACCGGCTGAGCCAATAGCCAGACCCTGTATGATATATCGAGGAGAGCTACACGGCGAAAAGGGGGCATTCAAACCAACTGTACCATTTGTAACATATAAAATGACATACTATACATCCAGCCCGTTTACAACTCCAATACCCAGACCCCAATATCTACTGTTGGGTCCTGTTCCATGATACTCCTGAGTGTATAATGTACCTGTGCCTTGTGGTCGCATGCTGTATACAAAGACATAGTGCAATCTATCCACCTCGTTCTCCAAACTCTTGAGCCCAATCCTCATATTCCTTTAAGCCAGCTTTACTAACACTGGGTCTAATTGTTGTCAAACTTGCTTGAAAGTCAAGCAGCTGAATTGGTCGAATCTCATCCATCGTCATATGTAACAATGCTTCTCCCAGAGACCGCAATGGCCCCATGGCTGCATCCTTAGCCAACGCTGTGATGTCTGAGCCCGAAAACCCTGTAGATATTGGTCAGCTGTTTATTCCTTTTCCTTGATCCATGAAAGATCACATACCGTCCGTCATTTCAACCAATTTGAGGATATCCTCATTGGAAAGGTCATGTTTTTGTTGTCCTAG
This sequence comes from Fusarium flagelliforme, assembly GCF_020744385.1. Classification (NCBI taxonomy): domain Eukaryota; kingdom Fungi; phylum Ascomycota; class Sordariomycetes; order Hypocreales; family Nectriaceae; genus Fusarium; species Fusarium flagelliforme. Next base: position 4,451,049 of record NW_025763503.1, read on the forward strand.
CAAAGTTCGGAGCTGCGTCTCACGAGTTGTTGGTTCGGGCAACGGAATGTATTGCCGTCGTACAAATCGCCTTCGCGCTGCCTCGTCAATTGCCCAAGGAAGATTTGTTGCTGCTAGTACAAGAACCCGATTGGCATCTCCCCTTTCCTTGTCCTTTTCCGTCGTTTCTCTTCCAGCAGCTGCTCGTTGGAGATCACTCCATTGGATGAGGAATTCTGTCTTGATCCTCATAGTAGCCTCATGTTCTCCCGAACCTGACCGTTGAGACAGTAGCGAATCGATCTCGTCAACAAAAATAATGCTGGGTGCCAATGTTCGAGCCAGACCAAATAGAGCTCGCACTAGCTTTTCCGACTCTCCCAAGTATTTACTTGTTAGACTGCTGGCTGAGATCGAGAAGAAAGTAGACTTGGACTCTGTTGCCACAGCCCTCGCGAGCATAGTTTTTCCAGTTCCTGGTGGCCCGAACAGTAACATGCCTCTGGCGGGTTCTCTAAGGCCCATGAATAGATCAGGCCGTAGGAATGGATACACAACAGTTTCGCGAAGAGCATTTTTGGCTATTTCGAGACCGGCCACATCATTCCAACGGACCTCGTCGCCTTGAACAACAATATCGTTCAAGATCTGCTTGGCAGCTGCAGTGTCAACCCCTGGAGGTAAGTTCTTAAGTATCTGTTTCTTCTTGTTCTTCCATTCAGTCATATCATCGGGGCTCTTGTCTGCCTCAGATGCGTCCGAATCTTCCTCCTGTGAGCCAGCTTCTATAGCAGCTTCCTTTTCTTTAACACGGCGTGGCTTTGAATCTCGCCGGGTTGTATCATCGCCAGATGTGCTGGAAATCGAAGCCTGTCGGGTTTTACGACCGCGCCTTCGGGAGCGATCTAGAGCCTCGGAATTGACCTTTGCAGGCTTCAAAGGCCCTGTGGGCCGTCTCGCTGCTGAACTCCTAGTTGGAATATTGTTTGAAGCGCTTCTCCGCTCTGAGCCCTCACCAGAATCATCAGCAGTCTCGATATCATTAGCCAGTTCTTGTCTAGAGACCTTGCGAGGCGACGGCGAAGCGATGAAAGGATTCGGTGGCCGCTCACTTCGGCCGGTATAGGCATCCGAGGAGGGCAAGTCCTGGTATGACGAAGAATTGAGCGCGCTGGAAGCAGCGGTCACTGATAACATCGATGGGCGAGAATAGCAGTATTCATCCGAGTGTCGGGTATTTCCTGATGAATCTCCATCAAAATCACGATCCCGGGGTACAACAAGTCGTCGTGAGTGACTGTCCCACTGCGTTGGCGCTGGCCTGCGTGTTTGATCCAGAGACGTACGGGAACTAGGGCTAGCAGTAGCTGGAGCGAGTTCCGATTGGGTTCCTCTCGTAAATCTATCTTTAGAGCCCAGGGCACTCCATGCCAAAGTCGCAGCCTTGCTTGAGCCTTCGGCGAGAGGCTTTGATGGTTTGCGTGGCTTAGTAGACTTCTCCCCTGGTTTCCCGGGGCGCAAGGTGGTTCTCATAGTGTGCTTTTCGGGACTTGGTGTTCGTAACGTCTTGTTCGGTCTTGGGGGTAAAGCAGGCCCTCCAGGTGAAGCAGATCGCGGCAGAGGAAGAAGGTTTGGATCGAGATATGTGCTGGGGCCATCAACCGTAGCGAGCTCTGACGATGTGCGGCGAGGTTGCGATGGGCGGTGCGGAAGAGATGGCCTTGAAAGCTCCGAGTATTGCATGGCAGTAATTGTGCCCTGTCCTAGAGAACCACTACCCTCAGGTAGACCCGGACGTTTTGTCAACTTGCCAGGTGTAAGCGTTGAATCTTCTTGTCGTGATACTCGGAGAGCTTCGAGAAGATCGATTCGCTCTTTGCATTGTAGTTCGAGTTGTTTTAGAGCCTCTTGTAAAGCCTTCTCGGTATCTGTACGCGGACTGTACGAAGGAGGCGCCCGATTTGCGTTGTAATCGTATATTTGATCCAAAGCAGCTCTCCAGTGTCGCATTGCCTCAGCTTCGCTTCCCTATTGTTCATATTGGCGATCAGTCCTCGATTGACAAAAGCGCAACTGTTTAGCCTTACCTGGCCTTCATAGTAAATGGCAGTTGAGCAGCTCAGATAGCTATCATCGTAGGTCTTCTGCAGAACAGCCAGGGCCCTGTTCCGTAACATGGCTCCGGCGACAGGCCAATACCATAGTAGCCCAGAAACTGGCACGCGCTGCGCTCAAGTCCGCCGACTCTTACAGATCGTCGTGATACTGTGCTTTTTGGCGAGCAGGTTCTGCTGGGGTATGGGTGGGTACAAACAGGCTTGTGACTAGGTTAACAAGCAAATGCCTCCGCGCAGGGAATGCAATTGAGAGCCTCGCGTTTGTAGACGTGTTTGGAGTCAGTAGAAAAATCTGTGTTAATAGACAACGAGCACAAGACTCTGCTCTCCTTGTCGACGGTAGTTGCTTGTGATGAAGTTGATCGTTCCTGCGTGTCTGAACATGGAATAGCAGGTAAACTTGGGCAGGCGGTGACGTAGTCCAGACTCGCACCGCCCACCCTTGTCGCAATCCGATAGTGGCGGGGTATTTTTGGTGGAGGTAGACAGTTGGAGGCCCATAGCTGAGATTCAGCCTCAAACAGCCCCAACAGCTTCCAAGATACAGTTATGCAGAGAAGTTGTGAAGATGTTGTTAAAGAGGCTGAATCACTCGCAATGAACAGACATCGGCGAATCACTTTTGATATCTAAATCGATCACACAGTAGAGCAGCGTCTGGTAAAGGGTTCGTTAATGCAGTATATCATAACCATCTAGCTTCTATGTCGCATTTGCAGATCTATATCTGGAAGCTTAACTAGCTTTTGGGTATTAATTTTGCTGGAGTTTGCCAGGTAGGTAGGTAGTTTAGGAAAGCAATACGCGGATTTCTGCTGTAGTTCTGGGAAACACAGACCGCAGCCCTTGATCTTCTTCTTCAGAGTTCACGGATTCGTCATCACCCTCTGTTATCACTTCCTCTAGTTGCTCAAAGTCATTACAGAATTGCTCGGCCGCTTCCTCAGTGATCTGCCGGGCCAATTTGGCGTCTTGGAGATGCTTCAGGTTCTCCATAGCGTCCATAAGTGCCGATGGCAAGAAGTCATCCAATGTTTGACTTGCCTGAGCCAGAGCTTTCTCATCCAAAGAGGTGGCATCTTTATCGTCGTCTTCCTCCAACTTGGAGAAGATGGCATCCAACCCGGAGCCTTTTCGAAAAAAGTGGTATTGACTGGTGATGAGCCCTTTGGCCTGCTCATCTGATTTCTCACGTAGCCGCTTGGTTCTCCGTTGCGTGAATTCGAACGGTTCTAGACATGCTATTGCCGAAGACAAACAGTTGATGAGGAAGATGGCACCATTCTGTGCATTCATGTTCTTGGCCATGTTCTCACAACCGGCCATGAACGGTTCAAAAGCCTCTGTTAATACGTTCTCAAACTCGCTTTCTCGATCTTCTGAAGCAGACAACGAGGAATCGTAGGTTTTGGTGATAGCCTTGAGCTGCTTGAGGGACTCTTGTAGAAAGCCAGGCGGACCAAGGTCTGAAGGGGCATGTTGAAATTCACCCTGTAGGGCTGCAATGTGATCCCTTACCAGTGCTCGGAATTGACGTAGCGCCTCTGTTTCCAGACCTCCGATTAACTCTACTAAGTTGGAGTTGGGGCCCAGTGTTTTCTGAAAAGTAATGCGATAGAAGTTGATGAGGTTTGCAAGTTTATAGGCCGGGATGGTGTCCTCGTTTGCTTGGATTACCTGCTCCATTCGTTGACGAAGCACTCGGGCAGCGCCAGAAATATCCCGATCAACCAGATCATTTAGTGCTTTGAGGGCATTGAAATCAGCTTCAGCTTCGTCATCCTCAGCAACAAGCCGCCATATCTCGGCATCTCGTCCAGACTTGAGCCCCTTGGCAAGTTCCTCCCCCTCTGCAACAAAGAGAACTTCCAATGCTTCTCGTTCACTGACAGTAGCTGAGTGGATCCAGGCTAGCATATCTCCAACATAACGCAATGGATCGTGTGCTAACATGTCGATCGGTTTGACAGATTGATCCTCAGCTCCCGACGGCAAAGTACCAGTCAGTGCCGTGTAAAACGAGTCCGACAGGATTCTTTCCCGAGCTTCAGAGAAGAAATCGAGACAGTTCTGGAAGAGCGACGGTCGCTCAGCCAGAACTCGGAGTGCCCGACGGATTGAAGAGTTCATTTGTGGATTCTCAAGATTCAGGGTCTTGAATTCCCGTTGAATCCACTTGTAGAGTTTTTGAAAGCCGAGGTTGATGTTTTTCGACATTTGCTCCATAAGCTCCAGTCCTAGTGTCTGCTTCTCAAAACCGAGCAGGATCTCGCAGTCCTTGCTAATCTTTTTCGCCTTGCTCAAAGCGTCGAAGAAATGGTCATCAACCGGTTCAGCCGTTTGTGTCAAAGCAGCGACTTCGTTGTCAGACATAATGAAATGTTTTCTGAAAGCCCCAAGAAGTTCCTGCTTGACCTCAACTTGCCTTCTTTGCTCTAGCAGAGAAGATGCCTCAGAGAGTGCCGGTAAAGTTTGCCTGTGAGCCTCGACAACTTGGCCTTTCATTTCATCATACCCATTGTTGAGCTTGTCGATAGTTGTTTTAATGCGCCTGAGTTGCTATTTGCAGGTTGGTATAAATCCTTTTGTAAGATATTGAAACCCACCTCTGCTACGCGCCCGAATTCGGCAATAACTTCGCCATTACTGTCAATGACTTCTTTTTGCAAGTCTAAGCGAACACGTCGACGAGTCTCGGCGTCATTTTGAATCCCACGTTGATCAAGAAGAGACAGGGCGTCTCGGAACTCAGCATCGGAATGTGTCGTCGAGAGGACACTCGTCACTTTGGAGGTGAGGGGCGTGATGCCTTTGGGAGTAGCTGGAGGTTGCGGGTAGCCATCTGCAGAAGAGATGCCGGAACTGAGATTGTCTCTCAAAGGAAGGCTCTTTAGTGACAAAGAGTGATCTGAAGGAGCCATGCTGAAGGAGGTTCGGATGTTGAAGTAACGGTAACTTCTTGCTGTGACAAGATTTATTCCATTTCACACAAGCCCATGAATAGAAGTCGAATATCTCATGGAATATGTGAACAAACAATGTTATTTCAAGATGAATGATTAAGAGGGATGAATATCGCTAATGAGACAGGTAGGTACTAATTAACTAACATCCAATGCTGAGTGCAACGGTGTCGTGAGTGGACCCCAAATAAGGCAGGCGGTGGTCAGCCAATCGTGGGGGTCTTATCGGTATTTGTCTGGCAGAACCTCTCACCGCTCTGTAGCGTCATACCAGGAGCCGGTGATGCCTGGACAGTACATCTACCTACTATTAAACTTCCAGTCATCTGTCTGTTTATTAGGAGTTCTTTGTATAGTCGCTTTCTCTCATAATACAAGTCCAAAAGGTATGTCACAACTCCATTCGTCTAAGCCGGGGTCAGGTTCAACCAAGCCCGCTCGTTACTCTAGATACCTACCTAGGCATGTGCTCTAGGTCACGCTTATCGTGATTCATCCCCTTGTGACCACCCGTTTTACCTTTATATCAAAACTGACACTTTCTCGACTCCTAGGACCCATTTTGAACTGTATTTTGATTCTGCAGAATCTCCCAAAGCCTGGTATCATCACGCAGCATTTGATTAAGATCGTTATCGTTCTCGTAGGCACCCGTACTAAGAAGTTACCGTCATCGAATCTCGACACCGAACCGAAATGCTCATCCTTCTTCATCTTTGATCGGATTACCGAATATTTGATGACCTCGGATATGTTTTCTCGGACCAAATCCCCTTCGAGGGGAGCGCAGTCGTTCTACCAACAGCTACGCTCTGGAGAAGACCCCGAGTACGACCCCGGTCTCGATGAGGAGAATCTTGGTCACCGGTTCGAAGACTTTCACGCCGAAGGACTTGATATTGGCGATAGTCGTATGACAGTGGAAAGCGCAGTGCCGGGTCCAAAAGGCAAAGGGAAGGCGAACCCTCAACTGACGGCGCATGTTCGAAGCCCTGGGGGATCGCCACCACGATGGCATCAACAAGACGACGAGGGAGATAACGAAGTACCTGCCTCGCTATTAATGGAACCAAAAGATATGACGAACCCACATACAACATCGCCTCCTAGGCGAGCAGCTCGTTCCGGAAACCCACGGACGCCTGCAAGTGCAGGACCGTCGTCGGCACGGACAAGGGCTCAGTGGGAAGCGGCGACCGCACAACAACTACTTCACCAGGAAGACCCATACAGTACGTCTACAGGACCACAGCCAAGACCGATTGCCGGGGGCGGTATGATGAACAATCCGAGAGAAAAGGCGTTGTGGAGATGGGTCAACACATCGAACCTGGACAGCTTCATGCGCGATGTTTACGACTATTACGAGGGTGGAGGACTCTGGTGTATCCTTTCCACAAACGCTTTGTGGCTTCTGTGAGTGTGCTAGGTTTCAGTAATGTGGCTTGTCAAGAGCTAACCTATGATGTCAGGGAAACCCTTTTCGTTGCTGTACTACTCACCTTTCTCAGTCAGTGCATCGATTATTCAGAAATTCCCAAAAGTCACTCCTTGCATGAAGTTATCGTCCCGCAATGCACTCGAAAAATGTCCGGTCTGTGGAACTTCACAATTTGGCTCTACACCTTCTTCTTCATTTGGAAGTGTGTTCAATACTTCGTGGAGATACGTCGTCTCACGTACATCAGAGACTTTTATATCTACCTCCTTGAGATCCCGGAACAAGACATGCAGACTATCTCGTGGCAGGACGTGGTAGGCCGTATTATGGCGCTCCGCGAAGAGAACCCAAAAACTGCAACTAATATTTCACCGAGACTGCGACAGTTCATGGGAAGCCAGTCTAAGGAACGGCTCGATGCACTCGACATTGCCAATCGCCTAATGCGCAAGGAAAACTATCTTATAGCGATGATCAACAAGGATATCTTGGACCTGTCCCTGCCGGTCCCTTTCCTGCGGGGCCGCCAGTTGTTCTCCAAGACAATGGAATGGTATCTCCAATACTGTATCCTCGATATGGCTTTTAACGAGCTTGGACAGGTCCAGCAAGACTTTCTTCGTCCGGACCGTAGACGTCTGCTGAGCCAGAAGTTAAGACAGCGCTTCTTATTTGCTGGGTTCCTTAACCTCTTGTTTGCACCGGTTGTGCTCGCATATGTAGTCCTTGTCTATTTCTTCACGTATTACTACGTTAGTGAACAGTCCCTTCAATAACCGACGGAAAAGCTAATGTGTAATAGGAATACCAAAAGGATCCTAAGCAGGCTGCAGCGCGAAAGTACACATCTTTGGCGGAATGGAAATTTCGACAATTTAACGAGCTACCGCATATATTCTATGAGCGGTTGCATATGTCATACCCATTTGCAACTCGATACATTGATCAATTCCCCAAGAGGATAACCGAAGAAGTCGCCAAAAGCATTGCATTCATGTCAGGCGCAATCACAGCCATCCTGGCAGTTGGATCCATTCTCGATTCCGAACTGTTTCTGAGTTTCGAGATCACCAAAGACAGGCCTGTGATGTTCTATCTGGGTATCTTTGCTGCCATCTGGGCAACAACTCGTGGTATGGTATCTGAAGAGACCTTGGTTTTCAATCCGGAATACGCACTGCGAAATGTCATTGAATACACGCGATATGTGCCGGATCACTGGCGCAACAAGCTTCATAGCGCCGAGGTGAAACAAGAGTTTTCAGAGCTCTACAAGATGAAAGTGGTCATATTTCTGGAGGAAATGATGGGAATCATCACAACGCCCATGCTATTGCTATTCTCACTCCCCAAGTGCAGTGATCAGATCATTGACTTCTTCCGAGAATTCACAATCCATGTTGATGGACTCGGTTATGTCTGCTCGTTCGCTGTATTTGACTTTCAAAAAGGTCCCGGCAATACTGGGCCCCAGGGGCCTCGCCCAGATGTTCGTGAGGACTACTACTCTACAAAACACGGCAAGATGGCAGCGTCCTACTACGGATTCCTCGATAACTACGCAGCGAACCCGAAGACTGGCATTCCTGGCCATCTCCCCCCCGGACCGAAACCGTCATTCCACCCTCCCCCGTCATTCCCAGGACTCGGGTCTCCTACACTGGCAGCAGACATGCAGGGCTCGCATATTGCTCGAGCAGAGACAGGACGCAACAGAAGTCGAGCTCCTGGTGGACGAGGCGCACGCATTGGAGCGATGCCCCAGCCTTCTCCGATGGCGTCGATGCTACTAGATCAGCATCATCAGCCTCCTGGGGGTAATACGGTTGCACGGAGTCTGTATGCGTCAAGGTACCCACGAGGATATCGAGGGGAGAGCCAAATCATCGAAGAGACTGAAGCCAGCGCCTCTAGGCGAAATGGGGAAGACGACGAGTTGTATGAACCAGGAGGTGCGCTGGGTGAATCGATATGGGAAACTTCGCCAGCAAGAGGAGTGACTCGAGAGAATAGCGCGGCCAACACTGAAGACCCCGAAGCAGGGGTGCTTGGTCTCATTTATCAACTTCAACAGACTCAAAGGCCTCGGCGAGGTGGCGGAATGGTGTGAGTTGAAGCGTGTTCATTTTTGGGTTTGTTTGTTCTTGAATGGTAAGTGGCATTGGCGTCACGGTGCTTGTTGGAAGTCATCAGTCCCAGAATACCCTAGTCCTCCCAAGACGGAGGTTGATCTTATTGGCGTTTATTCTTTCTAGACTGGTTACTGTATATCGCGGGCGGATTCATTCGATTGATGCCAAGAAATTCAGAGCACATGCTTGAATAGATTGGCCTCAATTCATTTGGGTAACAGAATTATGACCGGCACTGGCAGGTCGTGTAAGCAGTTCATATAGGTAGGCAACAGAATAAACAGAATGCCTCACCAACTTGACTTGCCATCGGTGTCACTTTGCAAATACATAGAGCATTCACTAAAGTAGGTGTCCAGTATTTACGAAGGCCCGGCTCGGAGCTGCGATTCCGAGGTGCGACATGTGTCGCTGCTCGCTGGCCACCGGATCTGACGGGGTGAAAGCGCCGACGTCGGCATCGAACACTTGTAGTCGATACCACATGGCCTATCGTACGCGCGAGTAGATGGAAATGTTGATTCAAAACCACTTGGTGATGATATATTACAACCAGAGGGTGTCATGGTGATGACAACCAACTGTGAGTGAGATCGACCAACTATTTGAATGACCATGACCATGACCATGTACATTCCATGGTGATTAAGGAGCAAGAGAGTAGTGAGACTCAAGTAGTAGTAGTGGAGTAATAATAGATGCAAGAAGGAACTGGACTGGACTGGACTGGACTGATTGATTACGGATAATGGATCCCGTTGCTGATTGATAACTTAATTTCATCGTGCGCAAATAACCCTTGTACATGCCCCGGTCTTTGGGTACTGCGACATTCTAGTCAGGCTGAGCAGTAGTGGGAGTTATACGTTGATGGTTGTGCTTATGATACATTGTATATCTATTCTCAGTGACTGAGCACCTTTGGAAGAAGTCTATATTGTTGGTGCTTGTTACGATAAAAGTTCCATAGAAGGCACAAATGACCTATGCAGCCAAGCTGAGCTACTTTCTGACAGCGCCACTCACAGTGAGAGGAACAACCCTCGTTCTCTACCTAATCTGAATTAAGCGAATGTTTCGCGCATAGAAAGTCAGGGTAGTCTACAGAGTACCTAGGGTGATGTGGAATCTTTTACCCCAACCCAAATATGTTGTTTGTTTCTAGGTAGTTGAATAACGCATGAGGGAGGTTCTTCAGTGAGGGCGGGTATTTTCTATCCACTGCCAATCTCTTGTCCGGAGACTTGCATGTTTATTAGATCTCACTCCCGGCAGTTGTGTGACATGCCCAACAAACGACGAGTTCTTGACACCTACTCAACCCTGCCCTGGAAACCGATGGGACGGGTTTCTCTGTATAACAACCGGCAAGGGACTTGGTCATGTTCCATCCATGCAATTTCAAACTTCTTGTTTGTAGTGAAGTCGTTGTGTGACCTACCATACTTAATCCAGGCTGAGAAGCAACGAATAGTAGAGGGTCGGAAGGTTCCATGATATCCATGGATATGGATGGATCCCTGGCAGAGGAATAAGAGGATCCGAGACATGCTTCAGTCGTTTTCACAGAATCGTGCAGCCACAGCACTGATGTCGTTGAAATTATTTTGTACAAACACCATAACTCTCAGGCATTGAGTTTTGGATGATACTTGACAAGTAAAAATAAATATGTCCTCAAACTGTAACGGCTACGAACACAACTACCGCTATGCCTTGGCATTAAGTGAACTGATAAGATATGGAGCTATCAAGACACTTCCGCGGGACAATTACCACAGAGAAATGAGCGATAACATGGACTTTGACTGGTAGCCTCCACTGCTTCAGTCTAGTCTACGGATACTTACAGGGCAAGCAAGCGCACGTTTGAGGTGAAAAGGACGCTAGAGGAGGGGAGGGGGAAAGAATTGGAATCAGAATCAGAATCAGAATGGAAGGAGGGGAAAGAGAAACAGCAAGACATGTATGTAGCTTATTACCAAAGATTAGCCCAAAAGGTACATCCAAGGTCTTGGTCCCTAGGTAGCTCTTGTCCGGACTCCGAGGCCGTAAACGGAGCTCCATCTCTCATCCCCAGAATTTATTTTTTTCTACCTTAGATACAGGACAGACCAGGTAGCTCCAGCTACTAAACTGCTGTATCGGTACCTTACCTGACCTGGAGTTTTTCCCGTCTGGAAGCCAGAAGCCAGAGCCAGTCTAACCTAGCACAAGACGCCAACCCTCTGAACTACTTTTTTGCTCCATCGCCTCCGCTCGGCTGCGCTTTTCTTTCTTTTGCTCTCTATAACCGTCAACCCGGAGGCAGATTGTTCATTGATTAGCCTGTTTGAATACACCGAGTAGGTTTGGGAAGGGAAGAAAACACCGGATATATCGACGACTTCGCGCGGCACTTTCGGCTTTGGCAAGTGCAAGGCCTTATTTTCGCCCCTGGGCCTTTATCTCGAGTATCAACTTCGATATCAGCATCGACATCGTCATCGTTCCTCTTCGCGGCGACCATCCGTAGGCGCAACCCAACAACTCCGAAACCCCGAGTCCGTTTCTCACGAGGAAAAAAACACCGTAGCCCACTCGACATCCGGCACGACTCGATCGCCGTCCATTTTACAGCGCAATTACCTCGATACCCCCTCCAGTCGCCAATCTGGCGGCCCTCGAGACCAAACCCTTCGGCGGAGCATCGGAAGCTGTGGCCGCCATGGCCCAGCCAAGTGCAGAGCCAGTCGAGGATTACGAGTGAGCATTATTCGATATAGCTACTTGGGGCTTGAGATTGACCATTTGTTGCGCAGCTATGAATCTCTGCCACCCAACTTCTCTTTGCTGCAGAACATGGCAGCAGGTGCCTTTGCTGGTATAGCAGTATGCTTCACTTGCCCGGACTTTCCATAACACGCATGGCTAATTTTGCATGTTTGCATAGGAGCACACTGCCATGTATCCGATTGATGCGATCAAAGTTCGTTCCTCCCATTCTCTGTGAACATTGAACAGCCATCTGACACGCTTCAAGACGAGAATGCAGATACTTAACCCCAGCAACACTCCCGCCTATTCAGGTGTCATCCGCAATACTGTTCAAATCGCCCGCACCGAGGGTTTCTTCAGCTTATGGCGCGGAATGTCCAGTGTCATCGTTGGTGCTGGTAAGTCAACCACGTCATGCTAGAATTCGAACTAGCTTGGCCCATCTTGCATGATCGCTAACAATTCCCAGGACCTGCACACGCCGTCTACTTTGCGACTTACGAAGCAGTTAAACATGCTATGGGTGGAAACCAGGCGGGTGTTCACCATCCTCTTGCTGCTGGTAAATACATTTCGCGCCAATGCTTGCTCAACTTCATTGCTGACTTCGCCTTTCTTAGCTACCAGTGGTGCTGCCGCTACTATTGCTAGTGATGCTTTCATGAATCCTTTCGATGGTATGCTGCTTATGCCTCACCTCTAGCATGTCAAATTTTTGTTTTCTGACACCCTTGCAGTTATCAAGCAACGTATGCAGATCCAAAATTCGAGCAAGATGTACAGATCTATGTTTGACTGCGCCAAGTATGTCTATAGGTCGGAAGGCTTAGGAGCTTTCTACATCTCTTACCCCACGACACTGTCCATGACAGTACCTTTCACGGCCCTCCAGTTCCTCGCATACGAGTCGATCTCTACCGCCATGAACCCCGCAAAGACTTACGACCCCATGACACACTGCTTAGCTGGCGCTGTTGCTGGTGGATTTGCTGCCGGTCTTACAACTCCCATGGACGTCATCAAGACAATGCTTCAAACACGTGGAACGTCGACCGATCCCCAAGTGAGAAATGTCAACAGCTTTGTTGGAGGATGCCGGCTGTTATACCAAAGAGCTGGCGTTTCGGGTTTCTTCAAGGGTGTCCGACCTCGTATTGTCACTACAATGCCCAGCACAGCCATCTGCTGGTCAGCTTATGAGTTTTCCAAGTATGTTGATAGCTCTATTGTCTCGCCCAAAGCTAATCAGATTTCCCTGCTAGGTCTTACTTCATCAAGCGAAACGACGCTGCCTGAATGTGTTGCCCCCGAAATCATCAATCACCAAAGCGATCAATTCTTGACCAAGTGTAGAAATCAATCCCATCATTGAAGTATGACGGCTCAGTTCATGCAGAGTATAGACTTGAGAGTGAAAAATAATGGAGGTAAAAACTTGGAAAATTTGGCGACGAGGATGGCATATCCATGAGGTTTGCTCACCCATTAACTACCTTTTGATTCGGCGCTTTCCCTGGCTCGGTTTGCATTCTTTACATGAAGAATGTCGACTGACTTTGCAGATCAGCATTGCCTCTCCCGTAGGCTAGGCTGAGCAAGGCCCAGGACAAATAGCAACGGATCGTGTACATAACGAAACATCACCATTTCTTACGAACAAAACGGACAAGAGCGGCGACAAAGGATCGGAAACGGGTGAGGGAGTGTCGGTGTTCATTTGCGCAGCTAGACGGCGTGGATTGTGTCATGATAGTTTTGCGAGTTCTTTGTCAATGTCAAGATACTAGCATGCATGCTTCAGCCTTCCGCTGGTTTTTGGCGAGTGCGAGCTTGCGCCGTCCCTCGCCTCAGTTGACGTTTGTTCCCAAATAGTGCCGTTCACCGTCGCGATATAGCGTTCCATAAGTGACAATGTTTTCGCCTGCTTCTCGATGTCTGAATGCCGAGGGTGATTGCCCCGAGTGCTCCCAAGGTAGCAATAGACATTCTGTTATGTTGTCTGCTAGATCTAGAGCAAGTGTGACCTGTAAAAGCTACGAGAGTCTGTTTTACCTCGGTTTGTTGTAGGAAAATTGTGTTAAGGCAAGCAGTTAGTGATTGAGAATCAAGAAGTGCTTGAAAGTTGGCATTGTCTCAATTGTGCGTATGGCAGAACTTCATATGGAATGAAATTGAGAGAAGGAACTACTAAAACTCCCACGCCACGACCCCAGAGTACTCCGGAAGAAGAGACACATCCTTGTGAATATATATAGTCAATTCTTGGATGGCAATGCTCTCTACCACTCCAAGCAATGTTTCGAACCCCTTTCGCTGTAAAAGAATGTCTGAAAGTTTCATCTGCAATAAATCCAAAATCCATTGAGTGCACTTAGAAGCCGAAGTTTTGACCTCCAAACTGGAACTTGATGTTGGGACCGCCACCACCTTGCTGGAACATGAAAGGATGTCCACCACCGCCGAAGGGGTTGCCCTGCTGGAAGGGGTTCCTGGGACCTTCTTGCGAGTTGGGGTCATCACCATTATCGAAGCGCGCTCGCAATTCAGGGTCGCTAAGCACTTCGTATGCCTCGTTGATGCTAGCCATCTTCTTTTCGGCCTCCTCCTTAGGAATACCTTGCTTGGCCGCCTTGTCTGGGTGGAAGATCTTAGACTGCTTACGGTAGGCGGATTTAATCTGGCGTTCGTCGGCGTCGTGCTCAACACCAAGGACTTTGTAGTAGTCCTTTGTCTTGCTGCGCTTGAGAGCAATGTGTGCCTTGTTGAGCAGGGGGTTGACCTTCTCCTTTTGCTCGGGTCGAAGTTCAGCAGCCTTTTGGAAGGTTGCAATAGCGGCGTCGTATAGTTCACTCTTCAATTGAGTTTTACCCTTATGGAGCAGACCCCAAAATGAGTCGGGGTTGAGCTGTAACGACTCGTCGCAATACTTGGCGACGTCTTTGTGATTTGACTAGAATGACTGTTAGCGACCCAAGAGAGAAGCGAAACAACAGTGAGTCTTACCTCGCTCTGTGCTTGGCAAGTGAGCTCTATCAAGAGCTCCAATAGTTGTGTGCGTGCATTATGTGGGATGCTCTTGTTCTTCTTCAGCTCATCCACCTGTTGTCGAACTTCGGGGACCAGACCAGGCTCATCAGCAGTACCAACCAACGCCCTGCCTGCTGTAGTAGGTTGAGATCGGCCGAGTTGGGTTTGGACTTTCTGGATCGCCTTCTGGAGCTTCTTCTCTTGCTTGTGTAATTTCTTGCAGACCTTGGAATCTGGATCAGACTGAAGACACTTCTTGACCTGCCCAATACCATTTTCCATGTCACCCAACGCATAGAACGAGGTAGCCGAGATGACAACATGCGGGCTGGTATCACCAGGCTTCATGTGGAGGACATGTTGCAGGTCGCTCATGCCTTCTTCGACATCCCCAAGTTCGAAACGACAATGCGCTCGAAGTTCGCGCAGATGGGGGGATCGACTCGCAACCACGATGGCCGTACCAGCATGACTGACACACTCATCCCACTTCCCGCCTTTGCCAGCCATCTCAGCCATACTGTAGGCCAGCTTGGCTTCGTCGAGCTCCACGACCTCAGCAGAGCTAGAAGGCTTTCCAGCAAGTCCGTATTGCGTCTTTGCGGCGGCCCAATCTCCTGCCTTGGCACGCAGCCTGGCGAGTTGAAGGTGGGCGCCCTCGAAGCCAGGCTTCAGCGACAGCACTTTATTAAAATCATCGGTCGCCTGCGAAGTTCTGCCCAAGGAGAGGTACGTGGTGGCCCTTTTGAAAATAGTCAAGTAGTTGGTAGGGTCGCGAGCGATGGCGGCATCATAGTACACAAGAGCCTCGTTAGTTTCGCCACGAGACAAATGCGACTGCGCCGTGGTAAGGAGCTGCGAAACAGGAAGATCGGCCGGGACATCCTGAGGCGAAAGAGCGTTGGCCGAAGCGAGCAAAGTCGTAGCGGCCACTGCCAGAGCAGCAAGGTTCAAATGCATTTCGAAGGAGTTGGGTCGATTCGAAGTATAAGAGAAGTTGAAGGGCAAGCAAGTCGCAGGTGAATAATGTCTATAAGCCAGACATCAACTTCTTAATAGTTGCAATAGTCGGCGGCAATTAATGCGACGACGATTGTAGTAAATGAAAGAACCTGAATTTAATTGAGCGAGGGACTCGGAATACTCGATAGAAGGGAAAGAATGCAAGTCGCAGTCGAGAGCAAAGAGGACAACTTTATTCACAAAGAAGCCAACAAGGCCAAGTGCCTCCGATTGACTGAACAGGGAAAGTTGGTATCTGTCAATAAGGTACACGTCCTTCCACCAATTGTAATAGGTGGCCACAAGTACTTAACTAGCAGGTGCTAGGAATTTCGGGCGCAGTTCCAGGCTGTAGGTTCCATGGTGCTGTAGGAATTAGCGGCGGGCGCTATAAGCTTAGTGTAGAAAGGGGCCGAATCATCTTGCGCATACAGTGCAAGGGGGACAGGGGTGATCATCCACTTTGATGGCAGCCGTCTGGCTTGGGCTTGTTGTGCTGTGGCGTCACCACTTTAGGTTGGTCACGACCCTGAATCTCGCAATTTGTTTACATACAACTCCGGGTGCAGCATGCCGTACCAAATACGTCTCTAAAGTCCAGACAAACAACACCCATTTCACATTTTTGCGTGGCGCATTCCATCATGGCGCATCACCGTCTACTCAGTGAAGACTCGGCCATCTTCTCTCCTTCAGTTGCTCGCATCGCTGCCTCCACCGCCCGCGACTGGTCATATATAGACGCCTGGCTCTCTTCGAAATTCCACCCTCGTCCGGTCCCTTCCTTCGAGCGCAATAACGATACGCTCAAGGCCCTACTCGCTCTGGCATCTGTGAATGAATCCGCGGACGAGGAGCGTAATTTGGTCGCAAAAGCTGAAGCCACCGCATTACAGGAGCTCACCGACTCCGAAGCTAAGATCGAGAATAAGAGTCGGCCGTTACGAGAGGGCCTGATCGAAGTTGTGCAACACAACCTGCCTGCTGATGGACACACAGCTCTTGATGCCATGGGAAGCATAGCGCTGCAATTTGGTGTCGCCTTCCCGGAGCCAGAGACGTTGGGTCAACGAATGATTCAGCTTCAATCAAGCATACATGATGCAGAACAAATGAAGGCCCGCGTCGAGGTTCTGCACAAGCACATTGACGAGGAAACAGCTCGCATAAACGACATACTCAAAGACCTCCAAAGCGAAGATTACCAGCCTCCGGCGCATCTGGCCAAACAAAACCTCGAAATGCAGCGCAAGATTAAGGCTTTATCCACCAAGCTCCCTGAGCTCCAAGACAAGGTTGCTTCACTTGCTGCATCTTCCAACTCTTCGCACCCAACCATTGCCGACCTCTCTCGCGACGAACAAGAGTATCTATCAGTTCTGGCACAGAAGAAAGAGCTTGACCTCCAACTGGCCGTCTTTCAAGGATTACCAAGCAATCCAGACATGGCGAGAGCAGAGTTGGAAGAGCTGCGACAAGAACTTCGCTCTATAGAATCACAACGCGATGCCGTCTTCGAAGGTTTAGTGGAGCGTGAGAGTCCGGTTAAACGACGACACTGACATTGTCTCCATTGATCTTTGGTTCGATACTATACATTAATGACATACCAACACCGTCAACTCCACTTGCGCGGCAAGTTGACACACAGGCAAAATAACGCTGAATACCTATATAACCAAATTTCCTGCAGTTTCTATTGATTGCGTCGGCCTTTACCTGCCACTGCGCCTCCCAATCGTCCAAACTGTCTGCCCAAGCCTATCCTCTTCGCTGGTACTGGAGGAGCAGGTGTTGGTTCCTTCTGAGGAATCGACTGTAGGCCAACGCCGCGCGTCTCCTTGCCCTTGATGTCTACAGCTCCGTCGCCGATGCGAAGCTCACTGACTCCCATTGTTGGCATCTCGTCGCCATCCATGTTGTTTTGACGCTGCGCGCGCCGCGCTCGTTCCTGGACACTTCTGAATTTCTCCAGAAGTTCAACCCAACGTATGTTCCCTTCTTCCCTGCTTTTGAGCCGATTTGGCCTGTCAAAATTGGAGCTACTTGTAGGTGCTGGGGCACTATTGAAGCGTCAGCATGCTGTTGTGGAAAGTTGCAGATGTAAACCAGAATAACGAATACTCCTTGGTCGTGACTGCCACGAAAATAATCTGAAAACTTACGCTCGAGGTGCTGTATGTAGATATCCTATAGAGCTGACACTGTTGAGTCGATTCTTGAGTGCAGCAAACGCCGAAGATTGCGGCAGAAGCATCAGAATACCATACATGCATTTGTAAAGGTACGGATACTTCTCGGGCTCTAGCAACTGTAGGCGTAGATCTAGATTATCAATTAGCATCTAATTTGAACTTCGGCTAGAGCAAAAGCTTACATGTAAAGACGGGTGACTCAATCAACTGCACTAGCTTATCGACCTGGATGAGCATATTGACTGTCATGTCCAACTCGCCGCTAAGTCAAAGTCGTTAGCTGGGGATAGGACGGGATCTCTACAGCACTTACAAAATTTGCAGCAAGTTGTATGCTTGCTCGTAAGCTTGAGCCAGCAGGCAAAGCGAGAATGTAGCCACAGCGTTATAGCACCATGATCGGAACAGAGCTACAAAGAGTGTTTGGCCATCCTGGCACTTGTTAGTATTCTCCAATTTGACGATATCATCCTGGTTTTTGCTTACCCTGGTTTCAAGGTTTCGTAACCTCTTCCGAACGTCGGCCAGTTGAGGGGCAGTGATGAGGTTGTTGTTAAGATTCTGTACCATTATGCTGGCAAATTCGACATCCTCTTCCTTCTCGATACAGTCGGCCAATGTCCTGTAAATCCTCTCGGGGCTCAGACTTAAGCAGAGCTGTCGGATAATGAGATTGCCTCGAGTCTCAAGTAACTTTCTGTCTGTTGAGAAGAGTTGCAACAGATTTACCATGAAATTGGCGAAGTAGTCATCTTCCGTGTTCCGAGAAATTTGCGAAAGAAGTTGCAAGTCTTTGGTTACAACAGCATCGGATGGATCTGACAATGTCTTCAAAAGCGCCGGAAACGTGCCGTCGTTAAAAGCAAGTACCTTTCGAGGAGCTTTCCTGTGCAACATAATAAGCCACGTCAGGGCTGCCACCCGGGTAGCTTCATGATCGTTGAGGAAGAGGAGAGTGAGAGAATTGACAGCTGCGGCATAGTCCAGGTCGGCTTGCGTTTGAGTGATGTTGATATCAACAGGGGTAGATATCGAACGACCTTGCGCAGGCGTAGGACTACGGAATTCCAAATCTTTGGAGCTCGATAAGGATACCCGATTGCTGTTTACGCCATCAGGCCCCTTCTCTCCAGGGACGGGCAATCGAGAAGTCGAGAAGTTTTGGGGCGGTTGTGCGGGAGGTGGCTGTGTCAGCTCAGAGTCATCGGAGAGTGAAACAACATAGTCCATTAGACAAGTATTAACTCGAGTCGCTGCCTGGTGGATAGTTTCCTTGGTGCTAGCCATAGCTGGAAGCATATGGGCAAGAATCTTGGGAGTGAATGGCAGAACCTCTTCGGGACAAATATCAAGAAACTCTACAACCCATCGTAGGGACTCGAGAAGACAGTCCTCCTCTGCCAATGTGTTAGCCATGCTCAAAATAAGTTAAAGGTCAACTAACCCAGTGGTGAATCCAACGTCGCAGTCAAAATTTGGAGGATTTCCTTGTAGTTGATCTCAACATCCTGCCCGGGAATCCAATCTTCTCCGCTACTATCGTCGTCGTCATCCAATGCAGCGTCGGAGTCGAGCTCATCCCCTTCCTCAAAATCTGGGTTTATGGATTCGCTGTCAATGGAGTCTTGTCTTTTCCGCTTAGCACCCTCCTTGGATCGCTTGCTTTCTAAAATTCCCTTTTTGATACGGGCAATGCGTTTGATTTCGTTCAGGAATTTATCCAGGCAGTTCTGCGTAGCGACCCGCACATCGGAATTCTGATCTGACAAAAACTTGAGAAGGCCCCCAAGAAAATCCGGTAGATATGTGACGAGCTCCAGATCAGGTATCGAGTCGAGTAAAGTGATCCAACCAACAAGAAACTGACGAGTAAATGGGTTAATAACCCATATACGCTCCTTCAGTAGGGGAATGAATCGAGGTAGAGAGAATGCGGTAGGTAAGTGGGAGTTTTCCCCAAACGAGACTTTGTCATCGCCGTCAAACTCGGGCGGTGCTTCTAGGATGGACACATATGAAGCAGCAGACTCGGATACTATGTCTTTGACAAGCCGATCTAGAAGTTCTGCTCCATTTTTGACTGATAGCTCTGAGTCCGCACCAAGCTGAGAAGGTCAGAATAGTTAGCAACCCCCTCCTTGTTCAAAATCCGGATGTAGTGTGAGAATATACCTTGCAAAGCTGATCAAAGATGCTATTAAAATACACCAGAATCTCTCCTTTTGCAACCTTTGCTATGTTGTACATGGCTTCGCAAGCATAGTATCTGACTCTGGCATCTTGATCGGTAAAGCATGCTAGGACAGGAGGAACGATCTTGGCGAGGTATCTAGGTAGTTCCTAACTCGAAGGTTAGAGACGGTGGAAAGGCGCATAGTTGCAGTATGATATCACAGCGAGCTCCCTTATTTTGTGTTTTTGAAAGAGTTCCTAGAAAGTGAAACTTACTGGGCCGAGAGCAATAGCGGCGGCAGCCAGGCCTATTAAACCGCCATTTCTTGCATGAGGCTGGTGCACAGCGTAGGCATACTCATTACATAGCTGCTCGAGAATATCGTGAACGCGTTGGTAGTCCTTAACGCTAACGAGATCTCGAATCACACGTTCAAGCCTACGGAGGAAATGTTAACAAGTGAACCGCTAGGGTGGAAGACGCAGTGAAGTAGTAAGTCATCGGCCCGAGGTGCAACCTTAACCTCGATCTCGAAGCAAGTCTTCAAGGCCATCAACATAGAAATTTGAAGCATTGCGCAAAGGCGGTATGAGAAGTGGGACATACTCGAGAGCTCCAATCTTGCGTTTGTCGTAGAGCTTATCGTTGAGGGCCCGCTGGATGTTGGCATCCATAGCTGCGGCTCATTCACATCGTCCGCTGGCCGCGACGAAGTAGGCTTCTGCTGAAGGCACTGATGTAAACTGTTTATTACGTGACGACAGTTGAAGCTGTAGTTAGAGATGAGCGCTAAGAAGAAAGAGAGTTGAAGTGTTGTCGTCGTGGGAATTAGGTTCCAAGCGGTTGTGGTTGGTTCGTTTGAGATGGAGCAGGGGAATCTGACTAGCACGCACTGTACGGTAACTTGGACAGGGAAGGAGGAAAGCTGCCAACCCCCCACTAATGCCCCACGAGCTTCAAGAGCTGGGTGACGCCCTCCTTCAGGACTTTGTACTCCGTGCTCGTGATCTGACGTACGAACGCGTCTAGTTAGAGGTAGTTCCCTTTCTGGACACTTTTGTCCTTCATACCAAACTGTGAGTCTACTTGTTCAGAGACTATATGCAGAAGAATACCAGAAACAGGCAATGTCGGCATACCCTTGCTCACATTTGGTTCCAACCTGACGATCTGGGTTCATGTCGCACTCTCGTAGCGCCGAAACACTCTCCAGTCTTGCATCTCACCAAGCCCATCCCCAGGAAACAATACCATTTTGAGAAAATGCAGATATGAGATGTCGTTCTCAAAATCTGCACGCGTCCACGAATAAACAGTTCCCATGTCCTTGGCCCCTCTTCATCATACAGGACCCCGTGCGACACATCGACGTCACTCAACTGCCACGACTGGCCCATGTGATAGGCGGCAAGCCCGGTTCATGCGCTCAATGTCGGAGCTTCAGCAAAGGTTGAGCTCATCAGAACATGGCTTGGATCTGTCCCCAAACATTTGATTGAAGCTTACTAAGACGTTGAGAACGAAAGTAATTGGACTATATTGCTGGCGTTGTCCCTAATCTGGCTATACTATTAGGAATGGGACAGAGCTCGACGCGCCAGACAGAACATGTTACCTCAACACCATTGTGATTATCCAGCCTTGAATTCGAGATGGCTCCGCAAGAAAGCCGATGCCCGCTGGTCGTACCGTAAATCGCACAAGCAAGGCACTTCTTGTTAGTCTCATCCTCAAGTCTCACAACTCCGGACTTTATGAACTTCTAGACTAAGACCTGCACATGAACTGTCTCGCACAGAATAAAGCTTGCTTCCAACCTAGGCGAAAATCACGGTTCGTAATAGTGATACATCTCGACATCTGAGACAGAATCACGATCGTTGACGGGTATGGTAGTGCGAAATCATTTCATAGACTCATCAATCTATCTAGTAAGCGATCCAGCACCAAAAGTGGTTTGATCTATTCTATGCCCAACCTTTGAAAACATCGCAAATGTAGACCGGTCAAATTATATGCGCAAAAGCACATGCCCATTTGTTCACCCTATCTTGTCTAGTGATGGGCAAGATCTCCGTTCTGGATAGATTGTTGACACTTGGCAAGAATCGCCGCCTGTCGGGACACCTCGGCCAGCCTTCCAATAACTTGCTGGTTGCCGTTGGCGAATCCGTATAGCGCGTAGGGAATGTTGACCTCGTTACAGAAGTCCTGGACGAGCTTTTGTGTAGCACGCAGGTTATGGCGGGGCACACGAGGAAAGAGATGGTGAATAACCTGGAATTGCAGACCACCATGGAAGAAATCAAGCCACTCGGGGCAGTCGATATCCATTGTCGTTCGAAGCTGTCTCTGGGGAAAAGACTCCTGAGGGCCCAGTTCGACAGTGCTCATGGCGAAGTGAGATAGCACGATCTGAACGTGGAGGGGCGATGCCGTAATATTGCTGATCATAACAAAGTAGAATCGAGTCCAGTTGTCAGGGAGCATATTGTAGACAAGGCCATAACCGAACCACGTCCAGAAGAAAACTTGTCCGATAATCTCGAGCCACCAAATAGCCAATCCAGGGCCCTTCCTTGGACCTCGACCCATGAGAAGGAAATCCCAAGAGAGGCGGTAGAGGTTGAAACGGGCAAGGGCAAGCAGCGGATAGTAGGTCCAGGCCTGAATCCTAAGCAGAACCTTGGCTACAGCATCGTAGGACATAACTCTCTCGTAGTATGTCGATCTCAGACTTCCAAGAAGGCGGTGGGAAACAGCGAAGAGAGGCATATGTTCGATATCAGGGTCATGCTCCGGGGCGTTGGTGATAACGTGGTGCACATTGTGATTTCGCTTCCACCATCCTATCGACAGACCTCCCATAAAGTCGGCAATCAGGGCTCCAATGCAAGAATCAACAAGATAGTTATGGGTGATACCCATATGGCCAGCATCATGGACGGTGAACGAGAGCTGATGCCAAAGAGCGCCCAGAAGGAAAGCGCTCAGGGCGTACCACTCATAACGCAGACAGACTGCCGAACCAACACCCAACGCAGTATATCGAAGAATCTCGATTCCATAGGCTTTATAGTTGCAGTTATAAAGCCCTGTGTCATAAACCTTTTGGTGGAGCTCACGGTATTTGGAAGCAACTCTGGCTTGTGTCCCCTTGTCGGGGGGAGGGTATTTCTCGAGATCGAGACGGATATGTTCGTGGGTAATCGTATCCAGGTAGGACATGCCATCCGTGTCGGTTTCGTCGACACTGGAAGCAGAGGATACTGAAGGCGCTCGAGCTCCATTCTTCTTCTTTTCGTCCTTTCGTTGCCGGACGCCCTCTGTAACTTCCTCGTCGAAAACCGGTGATGGGACCCGTGTTGACGGCACACTTGAATCGTGATCTTTATTCGAATCCCCCTCGGCATTGGCTTGTTCGATCTCTTTGCGTGTACGGTAGACGCCGCCTTGGATGGGAGGTAGCAGGTTTTCCCAGATACCCTCGACTCGGCCGATACGATAACGCAGTACATGCTGGCGGGTTTCGTAACAATGGAGACTATATAAACAATTAGAATTGCCCATGTTTCCCAATTGATAGAGACCAACTTACGCATCTATCTCGTCTGAGGCGTCTTTTCCAACCAGGTGAAGCATAGCTTTGTCACCACCTGGGTGGTATGGCATCCAAGCATCCATCTTGATTACCTGGTTATGAAAAATGGTGATATGCTTGCCTTCCGCAATAAGAGCTTCGACATCGTCTCGGTTCATGAGCTTTGGTGTTCTTTCGGGCGCATTACTAGCCGTGACCGGCAGGCCTGTAACGATAGAGCTATGCGCCATAGCTGTGGTTCGATCCAGGAACAAGAAACCAAAAAAAAGAATGTGTTAGGACACTGCTGCGCAACACAGCAGTTTGTTCCGGGGCTATCGAGGAAATAGAGAGCGAGAAAAAAAGGCGAGGCCCAGCTGAATAAAGAAAAGGTTTAAAAGGGGTAGATAAACATAGCAAGGACGAATCAAATGCACTTTAATTCACCGCATGTTAAAGAAAGGTACAGTTTAGTGTTTGGCAACGGATGAGTTGCGTGCTGTTTTCTAGCACGAATAGTGGTGGAGTCAGGGAATCGAGGATCCATTCTACGGAGGTTTCTTCCAAAAGGTGGCTCGATCTTCCTCTTAGTAACGGCGGGGACGCAAGGGATAGTGCGGGTCTAGGCGAGCCAAGAGTTACCCCGCCACTATGAAGAGACAGCTGCAATTCAATATAGCTCTGAACTTCGGTGGAAAGGATGACAACCCTTACATTCTTATACATCCATGGAATTGGTAATAAGAGAAGCTCACGACTAGAGGGAACGAGGGAACGAGGTGGGTTTGAATCCTCCTCAGTACATCTACCTAGGTAGGTATCTTTTCTTTGTCGTAGACTATGAACTAAAAACAGCACAGCTGAAGAATATATTAGTTGTTCCATCTGACAGGGCAAGTACCTGATCTAGAACCCCCGTGTTCAGCTAACCGCTACGGTTCCCCCTAGTCTAAAGCAGCAACGAAGATCGACAAGAAAGCAAAAGTGCCTGAGAGTTGGCCCTATTGCATTTGATCAACCATCCCATCCTCATACAAAAGTATGCATAGTGGTTCAGACGTGAATTGCCAATATAAGCCCCAACAGTCCCTGGGATCGTATTCCCTTTTGCTTACAACATATCCGAGATAGCCGTCATTTGTTCGCGCTCTCACGCTTGTTTAAGAGAACTAGGCTCCCAAACTTCGAGATGGGACCCCGGCCAAAAATGAGCTGATATCGCATGTCCTGTTCTCTAGAAACTTTCGATTGCGACACCAACCTTGCAAAGCTCCCTGTACTGCTTTGCGTGCTAGTGTGCTCTTGTATGTATGCCGGAGGAGGAACAGAGCTCTTCATATTCTCGAATTCGTATTCGAACTTCTTACTACTACAATAACTGGTCGAGGTAACCCTGGCTCTGTCTGGGTTCTCCTTTTTTCATGAGACAGACACAAGCCAGTTATCTAATTGCTTCTCATGGCATTTGTTTGACACTCTCTTAACTGGTATAAATAAGTGCTATCAGCACGGGAATGCATGCAGAGAACTCTCCAGGGTTGAGCATTCAAAGTATCAAGCACAATGTGACATAAAAATTCTATCATTGTTGACTGTTCATCCACCAAGGACTCAACTAATAACTTTCAAACGCAGGCCACGCATCTTGCCGTGTGGTTTCCATTCATCATGCTTGAACAGACAGAAATTACTACTAGTTTACACAACCCAGAGTCCGAGACGCCCCGGGCTCTATCCCGTTCGCACTATCCTTGCGAGGCCTCTTCTTGACCCTGTGTATATTTTAGGTATGTTCTCGGCGACTACAGACGCCCTTCCAAGTGTATGCATTGAAGAGTGTTTGTTCCTCGCCGCAAAGGGCACAGAAGAGACCCACTGCTACCAATCGACATATTTGAAGCTGTTGGCATGCAGCATCTTATCCAACTATCTTGACTGTTCAAGCATTGTTTAGTAGTGAATGGCCTTGGAGTGAGTGGCCATGGCAGCCTCCTTGAAGGCCTCGGCGAGAGTGGGGTGGGCGTGGCAAGTTCGGGCAATGTCCTCGCTGGAAGCACCGTACTCGAGAGCCAGGGTACCCTCAGCAATCATCTCACCAGCGTTGGGGCCGATGATGTGGACTCCGAGGAGACGGTCGGTCTCGGGGTCGGCAAGCATCTTGACCATACCCTCAGTGTCGAGGTTGGTCTTGGCTCGGGAGTTGGCGGCGAAGGGGAAGGTTCCGACTCGGTAAGGGATGTTCTGGTTCTTAAGGTCCTGCTCGCTCTGGCCGACCCAAGCGACCTCAGGGTGAGTGTACATGACGGAGGGGATAGCACCGTAGTTGACGTGGCCGTATCCCTTCTTGATGTACTCAACAGCAGCGACGGCCTCCTCCTCGGCCTTGTGGGCAAGCATAGGGCCGAAGGTGCAGTCACCAACACATCGGATGTGGGGGATCTTGGTTCGGTACTCGGAGTCGATCACGACCCGGCCACGGTCGTCAGCCTCGAGGCCAATGTTCTCGAGGCCAAGGCCAGCGGTGTAAGGTCGTCGGCCAATGGCAACGAGGACGACGTCGGACTCAATCTGGAAATTTGTCAGAATCAGTTGCACAACTCGAAGCATGGTATACGTACGGACTCGGGCTTGCCACCCTTGGCGGAGTCAACCTCAAGCTTGACCTTTTCGCCAGACTTGTCACCGCTAACAACCTTGGTGTTGAGCTTGAACTCGAGACCCTGCTTCTTGAGGATCTTCTGGGTGTTCTTGGCGATCTCGGCATCCATACCAGGGCCACCAATCTGGCCGAGGAACTCGACGATGGTAACCTTGGAGCCAAGTCGCGACCAGACGGAGGCCATTTCAAGACCAATGATACCACCACCAATGACGGTCATGGTCTCGGGGACCTCCTCGAGGGCAATAGCACCAGTGCTGGTGATGACGCGCTTCTCATCAATCTCGAGGCCAGGGAAGGGGGTAGCCTCAGATCCAGTGGCGATCAGAATGTTCTTGCCGCGGACGCTGGTCTCACCGCCCTCGTTGAGGTCGACCTTGATCTCGTGCTCGTTGACGAAAGAACCAGCACCCTTGATGTACTCAACGCCGTTCTTCTTGAAGAGGTACTCGATACCCTTGGTGAGACCGGAGACGGAGGTCTCTTTGGCCTTCATGAAGTTGGCGAGGTTAAGCTTGACATCGCCGACCTCGATACCGCGGTTCTTGGTGTCGTGGAGAATCTGGTGGTAGAGATGCGAGTTGTTGAGGAGAGACTTTGAGGGAATGCAGCCGACGTTCAGGCAGGTACCACCGAGAGAGCCACGCTTCTCAATGCAGGTAACCTATATTCGTGAAAGATATTGTCAGTTATTGCTCTCCTCTCATGCACCCCCCAAATTTGAAATTCGAGATCAACAGTGAAACCAACCTTCATGCCCTCTTGTCCAGCCTTGATAGCAGCGACGTAGCCAGCAACGCCACCACCGATAACGACAAGGTCCTTCTCCTCTGCAAGAAATTCCGGTCAGCGGGTTGTTCGGGGTCGTGCTCCGATGAGCTCGGAGGTAACATACCAGCCTCAGAGGCATATCCGCGGCTGAATCGCGACAGAGAAGGGGTAGAGACGACGCTGGGAAGCCTAGTGAACAAGAAAAAAGCGTGTTAGTTGACGAGCCTTTTTTTTTCGTCGATGACGGACTTGGCCCAACAGAAAGAAGCAGGTTTGATATAAACCACGTCCTTGGACCAAACGTCGCAGAGCGCATTGCAATAAACTTACGTAGACCTCTGGAAAGCAGGGCGAGCAATGGCTCGTGATATTAAGCGACTGGAAAGCATGATGCGGGTTGTGTGGAAGTGCAATTGGGGACGGACAGATTGTGGAGAGAGGAAGGGGGAGGACGAGGTAGAAAAAGTCGACGAGAGGCAAGGGTGAGTGAGGTTGAGGTTGAGGCGTTACGTTACCGCAACAAAGCTCGCCCGTCTCAAGACTAAAATAAAAGCACAGGGCAATATCCAGTGAACCACAGCACGGAGGCAGTATCTCGCAGGGCCTTTCGGCAAAGACCCCGTACTGTAAGCCGGGCTCGTCAGGTAATTTTTTTCCTGAGGGTCACCCAATGCCTCGACACGATTGGCTTTCATCTCGGTGAGGGAGCCACAATCAACCTCCAGACACGGTAGCGGCAGGCCTTCACCTCCGCAGCGCGTGCCCTGTAAAGCTTTTGCTAGGCGTTACAAGGAACCCGCCGCCTGGACTTATATTTCCGGCTATCGAATCGCAAACCGCCATTTACCCAACTTCTGGAACTATTCCCTGGTATGGTTCACGATTCACACTACCTAGGTAGCTTATGCCTGGCAATTCGGGCATTTTGTCCCAACCAACGCCGAAACACTTCTCCCCAACGATAGGCTGTCCCGCCTCATACAACCCCGAGATCCCGGCCTGTCCCGTTCCTACCCGGCCACGGACGTCAATTGCCTTCGGGTTACCGACGTCACGATAGACAGGTAGAGCCGCCTACGGAACAAGTCACCGACTCATTGAGATGATTGAATACAGAACATAGCCGTGATGGATTCACGATAGAAATTGCTCGAGGGGACCGATAGTATTATTTTCCTGGCATATCTATGACTCTTGCCCATCGTAAATATATATGACCCAGCTAAAATTCCTCCCCTAGATCTCTATTGCTGTAGGTCGCACGATAATCTGCGCCTTCTCGATAACCCCTTCGAGCTTCTTCAACTCTTTAGCACTAATCAACTTTGTCTTCCGGATCTTCTTTCGCAACATCCAATGGATTCCGGCAGCTAGGCCTGGTAGATCTCGGGCTGCTCCAAAGATCTTCTCCAGCTTGATGTCTTCCTCGGGTTCCTTCTTCTTGCTGCGGCATTCCTTCATGAGAGCGATGATGAATAGTTGCACAAACGTCGATGCCCAGTGGTTTGTCTCTGGAAGTTCTAGGGGTTTGAGGATGGCGATGTTCAAGGTTCCATCAGCAACAAGGTCCGCGTAGAATTTGGCCACGTTAGTTATGCGCCTCTCGTCTTTCATACGCTCAGCATCAGCTGTTTCATCCTCCTCAGGGGCCTCTCCAAACATGGACTCTCCAAGACTCCTGAAGATCTTCCACAACCGATCCTGGATGGCGAATCGGATCCTGCTATTGAGCATGCAGGCCTTCCCACCTACAAGAGCATAGTAGGGATTGTACTGCATCTCGCTGCCCGCGCACTGAACCAACACAGTGGCAAGGGCTAATTGGTCATCCTTCTTGAGCTTTAGATTGACAAATTGCCTGTAGGCATGTTCGAAATTTGATGCAGTCATCAGAGCTGTGAAGATGGCAATCTGTGCTGTTCCGTTCAGACCTTGGGCACGTGCCTTCTTCGGGTAGTCAGGCAACACGATATCCATATCTTCATGATCACTCATCTCAGTATCGGATGTGCGCCCTTTCTTACTCTTGTCCATCAGGGTACTCGGTACACTGGCACTTGGCAACCACCATTGGCCTCGTGTTTCGGCTTCCTCAATGTCTACCAAGCCCACGGCCAAGGGGGAAAGACCGTTCAACCGGCGTGCCTGAGACTTGAGTTCAACAAGTCGCTTCTTCATACGCTGCACATGCTCTGAGACGACTGTGAAGTCCAGGCCCTTAGCTTTGCGCTTGCCCTTTGTAAGGTCCGTGATGGTCTCAACGATGAATTTCGTACGAGCAGAGATGTTATTGAAACCGGCCTTTGCGACAGACTGGTTAAGAACGCCAGCAACGTGCTTCAACGTTCGCTCGTCGTCTTGCTTCAGCATTCGACCAGCCATACGGCAAATTCGCAGAAGAAGTTCCACGTTGATCTCGTTGAGATCGCTAAGAAGCTTCTCCATGTAGTCAAAGATGATCTTGCAAGTGACGACTTCAAACACGTAAAGCTGTGTTAGAAGCGTCAGGATGTTCGAAGCTTCCTTTTGAATTGCTGACTCGGCACTGAGCTCCTTACTGGCCTGCTCATAATGACCCTTAAAGTCTTCCACGATACGGCGAATCAAGACTGTGCCGAAACTTGATCCGACTAGTCGGTAGGTAGCAGCCGCAAAACCACCAGTGAGTACGAAGAATTGGTCGGGAAGAGTTTCTGGCTTGGAAATCTGTGCCATGATCGCGTCTGTAATGATATCTGATACATCACCACGGGCGTTATTCTGGTACAGTTCTTCGACGGACTTGACAATGGACAGGATGTTCGCATCTGTAAGACGATTGATTAAACCCTGCACCTGTTTTCGTAGTCGACTTTTGCGTTCATCATCTGAGCTTGCAGCTCTTCGTAGTGAGGGAGGCACATATTTTGCAACAGCGACGCCGCTAGTAGGAGCCACATATGGGTTCTCTCTTTGTCGTGGTTCGGCTGGTCTGTCATCTCCAGCATCGTCATCGTCGAAACCACCAAATGATTCGCCGTCGTCAAAGTCACCACCATCATCGTCGTCCTCATCCATTAAGTCCAGGTCATCGTCTTCATCGCCGGAATCTTCGTTCATATCCAGATCATCACCCTTAAGACCCTTGGCTCGGCTTGGAGGTTCCGCAGTCTTTCTTCGCTTCGATGCTAGCCATTCGTCGTATTCGCTCTTCCTCTTTTTGTTGTCATTGTCGTTGTCGCTCAAATCTTCTTCGCCGCTGAGGTCGCCTAACAGATCGCCCAGGCCGTCCTCCTTGAAAGATTGGGGCAGTGATTTCCGCCCCTTCTTAATGCCCAGCTTCCGTTCGAAAGCTTCAATTTCAGCATCGTCTTGATTAAGTCTTTCTTGCACAGCTTTTGAAACGCCCTTCTTGGCGTTCTTGTTTTGAGACTTGGTTTCCGTTTCACTCTCGTCGTCTTCGTCTTCCTCATCTTCGTCCATAGAATCATCTAGGTCCTCGTCCTCGTCCTCGTCCTCATCTTCATCCTCATCTAACGACATATCTCCAAGGTCTTCGTCTTCATCGTCTTCATCGTCTTCATCGTCTTCATCCTCGCTGACTTGCTTAGACTTTGGCTGGGGTTTGTTATTCTGTGGCTTCCTTTGTGGACCAGTAGGCTTTTTTTGAGTATGATGTGTTGGTTGTGGTCGCTGCTGGGTTGGTCTTGTGTATACATGAGATTTCTTCTGCACTCGCTGTGCCTTTCGTTGCTCTTTTCGAGAAAGCTGATGACTAGACTTTGGTCGTCCGTTTCTTTGAGGTTTAGGCTCTGGAACATCGAGGCCCATGCGCTTATATAGCTTCTGCTGAAGCTCTAAGGTAGACGCCATTGTGTTTATGAGATGCGCGAATGAACAAGCACTCTTGTTGCGCTTGGAGCAGAATCTGTAGGTGAAAATGGAATTTTAAGCAGCGATCCGCTTGATGTTTGACAGCACTTATTCCTAATCCAGAAGGCGGTCAAAGAGAGGTTTTGCGACTTTAACGATATCTTCACAGTGAGCTGTCGCAAATCAGAAAAAGGGAGCTTGGTGAAGTTCTGGAAGAGTTCCGAAGAGGTTTTTCGATCTAAATTGCCTCGAATTTGCTTTTGCTGTCGCTATCAAATGTTGAAAAGATATTTCAGAAACAAAGATTTGACCGGCAGAAAATCAGCACACTTTAGTAGGCTCAATCGGAAGCACAGTCACTGAAGACTCACCGCCTGTCGAATTAGAGTTAGCGTTGGGCCAAAGCCATGCCACACATGAGCCACTCGATGTGATGGCGGGGCACAAGTCGCTTTAATGTCTGGATCCCACTCAACACTCATCTCTCGATATACATCAGCTTTAGCAGTAGCTAATATCTCAACATCACTATGGCCGAAGCTCATATGAGCCACGACGAAGTATGTACTCTTTCCTATATGCGTCTAACAAGATCGCAAAGTGTCTTCAAAAGAGTGTGCTATTGACATCATGCCAGTTCTTCGCCAAGTTGGGTGAGCTGTTCAATCACCGCAAAGGCAGCGATCATGGTTCAGTCTACCTGAGCCAAAAACGACGTACGTGGAACTCTTGCCATGCTGGCTATCTCTGCTAATACTGTTCCAGTCACATACGGTCAAGACATTCCCAAGCCCTCAGAAGAGGAACCTTCACCAGATCTCAACCCTGGCAAGCCTCTACCCCTCATTATCAGGGCGTCAAACGGCAAGGGCAAGAGAGACCGTTCCGGAAAGGTCAAGCTGTCCACAGTCGTGAACCCTGATGACCTGGAAGCATTCTACGTGCGGTATGCCGACGTTTGCAAGACAGGCATGACAGCCCTGAAGCCAAGAGACAGGAGCAAGAAGAAGGCCAAGGCCAAGAAGAAGAAGGCTGCAGCATGATCGAATTTCACGGTTGTTTATTTTCGCATTTTTAAGATTCAGGTTATATCATCGATTAATGAATTATCATCCTACACGATGTCCTATCTGACCACCAAACCGCCCTGACTACCAATTATTAATACATAAAAAAGATAAACAAAATAGAGCAGGGACTCTCTCGGTTATTTTGAAAGTGTGCGTATTAAGCTGTTGTGCTGATTGCGGAAAAGGGGGTCAAGCCTTTAGCAGACCTTGCCGGTGTTGAGCTGTCCTCGGAAAGCACCAGGGACAGCAAGGCTGGAGTGGGAGTCGGCAAAGAACTGGGCAGGGTTCTTCTCGATCTCGGCAACCTTGAAGCCAACGCCGGTGTCCTCACCGTCCACAATGACACCAGTGAGGAAGGGTCCCTGGAGGCAGCCGACAGCGTTGCGGCTCTTCTCGTCGCCAACGGGGTTAGGGAAGGCAATGCTGATTTGGAGTTAGCTTGTGTATCATCGCATGCTTCTCCGACTATTGAGACTTACCGAGGAGGTCCGGACTTGCCCTTGGGAGCCTCGTGGATGTGAGTGGCAGTGTTGGCGGGAGACTGGAAATCTCCACGGAAGCCGTAGAGGGTGATGTTGTAGCAGATGATGTCCTCGTGGGAGTTGATGCCGAACTTGAAGAGACCCTTGCTTCCCTTGAGTCCGCCAGTGAACTCGTTGTCGGAGTTGACAACTTGGTCAGGAGTAGCATGGACTTCCCAGGTAGAAGTGAAAGTGAAGGGAACACCGCTGCTCTTGGGCTTGAGAAGGCCAAGGACGCGCTTCTCGTGCTCCATGTCAGGAGTAGGAGAGGCAGCAGCAAGGGTGCTGAGAGCGACGGCGACGAGAGAGAACTTCATATTTGCTTTGGAGTAAAGTTATGAAAGAATGGATGTTTGATAGTGTAGTAGAGTGTAGTGTAGAATTGATGTGAGAGTTGATGCTGATGCTGCTGTCGGTAATAATAGAAAGTGACCAGCAGCCACGTCTTTTATAGATATATCAAAGTCAAGACATCTTGACAACTCACTGGTACGGTCTATACAACGTCATCATACCAATCTTCCAGAGTATCGTGAAGCCCCTGTCGAGCATCTAACTAGTCGACGGTAACATCCACCAAAGATTTGTACTAGCAATGCCGCCAAGTTGGATAGTTGGGTGTGCAAGATGCATCAGTGTAATCAAACAATGTAGGGGGATGCACCTCAAGCATTCGTTCACCCGCAAACAAAATACGGGCCAAGCTGTGAATTGGCAGAGTGTTCCTAAGTGACTCTGCTTGCAATGCTAACTAGGTTGACTCACCAAGCACTTTGGTGTTGAGCTAACATATCTCACAGCCACACGGCACACGGCGCCAAGATTTTAGGATGTACCAAACACCAAGTTGAGAATCTTAAAAAGTAGGCTACTAGTCTGAGATGTGTGTCTTCATTCGTGGACAATGTGCTATTGTGGACATAGTTTCCAGGTCATGTTGAATCGAGTCGATATTGGCGATAACATCAATCGTCAGCCGAGCACTCGCCCTTGCGCGATACCCCATCTTCCAAGATGCTAAGACTACTTCAGGTACTCAATGTTCTACTTTTGGAAGACAGACAATTCGCCAAGAGTACTTGGCGACAAGAAGGAGGGGATCTACAAATGCGCCAACTGCGGGCACAGCCCGGCACAGGGTGATCAGCAAGACAAGCTTATTTCGAAGCTTAAATGGAGCCACATATCATTGGCTCATCTGAGTCAAAGGGTAATTGTACGATGCTGTGAGGAAAGTTCCTCACAGCTACCCCAATATGGCATTGGGCAAGGGAGCTCAGTCCTCTGCGGAGGAATGACTACCAGCTTGGCACATGTCGATCAAAGAGGTCCTTAGAGACGGCAAGTTGGACATCCGGCTTGGTACTCATCCACATCCCTCAAAATCAATGGCCACGAGCTTTACACCTCGTATGAGACAAGCCCTCAGGTTTATCAGAACTTACAAAGCAATCCTCCTGGAAATGTTTCGCCGAAGACTATCGGACCTCTTTGTTTCTCTGGACCGCTTCACTCTTGTCCTTTGCGCACGTTTTCCTCGGCACTGCGGATCACGATCAAGGCGGAGTCCGCTGCCCAAGACATATCACCTTATTCCCAGGCCTACGAGTGGGTTGAGACTGACAGTCTTACTTGCCATGTCAAAACCATTCTGTGGGACTGGTGATTGCTAAGTCAACGTCAATGAATCAACAGCAAAGGTGGGTTGCGGTTCAGGGTGAGCTTTTGTCACCATCATGTTTCTATCCCACAGCACATCATACATAGCTTCAAGGTACATGGCGGCCCGGTCTGCGGACGCTCCATTCGTCCATAGCGAACGAGCTCGCCATAAATCTCAACACCATGGCCCTACTAGTCATTCTTCGGAACTTGCGACAATATCAAGCCCAGATTACTCCCGAACGCCGGCATTCACCTTTCAATCATAAAGTCCTTTACCTTCACTGACAGCCAGCGAGCTGACTGTGTCGACGCAAGTTGCCAGCACGCATGCATGTCCGTACGAATCCTACGCTCTTCCCCTTCACCAAGACCACCTGCCATCATTCTTCTTAAAAACCTTCGGATGATTACTCGAGATACATTCTAAGTAGAGCCATGCAGTCTCCTATGAGGCTGCTAGCTCGAGCAGTCGTCCCTTCCTTCATTGACACAATGAGCAACCTTGTTCTTAAAACCGCTCGCTATTGTCGAGGCGCTGGAGGTGGGACAAGTCGGTACTGTTTGGTAAGCCCATAGTAAGATCCCTGTCGCCACAACTTCCTCGCCATATTAGAGGATAAAGCGTCGATACATCCCTGATGATGAATTCGACCGCATACCCGTACGTCAAGATTCCGCCGTTGATATCCTCCAGCTTTTTGCTGCTCATGTGTAAAACGAAAATTGCCAGAAAAGAAACAAGCCGATATAAAAGGAAAAGATGCGAAGAGCGAAAAGAAAAGGCGCCTCCACCGACAAAAAGTTGACCATGACCGTAACGGAACGTTGCTGCATAAAACCCAAGTTCAGTGTCCATGATCATCCTTCTCTTACATGATCTGATCCTGAGTCAGACCTCCATGAGGATCTGTGTCCATGACGTCGTTTCCGCCCTGGTTAAGATACTTGACGAAGCTCAGGTTGAGAGGGCGACCGCCGTATTGGTAACCCTGGAACTTGGTGATGGCAGTCTCAGCGTTGTCGGCTGAGTCGAAGCGAACAACACCAGTGCCACGAGAGCGACCGCTGGGCTCGTATTGGATCTCCGCTTGCTCGACCTTTCCGATGGTGGTGAAGAGCTCAACCAAGTCATCGTTGCTGGTGGACCAGGGCAGCTATATATCAGGTTAGTAGTGAGTCTATTGGATAACAGGGGGGTAAGTCTTACGTTGCGAACATAGATGATCTCGCTTCTATCGCCGCCGGCAGTAGCGTAGTCAGTGAAGGGGTTAGGAGGGACGGAGCTGGCAGGAGGCTCAAAGCCGGGTCCGCCAGGGGCACCTCCGCCAAATCCTCCACGGCCGAAGCCACCACCAAAGCCACCACGTCCGCCGCCGAAACCGCCGCGACCACCAAATCCTCCACCAAATCCTCCGCGCATGCCACCACCGTAGCCGCCTCGGCCACCGAAGCCCATACCAGGTCCACTACTGGCGTAGCGGTCCTCACGAACCTCGATAACGCGGCCTTGCCAATCGTAGCCATTAAACTGCGAGATGGCATTGCGGGCATCGTCGGGGTTCTCGAAGACGACGATACCGGATCCCTTAGGACGACCATCGGGTCCGATATGAACGTCGGCTCGAATAACAGCGCCGTTTCGGGCTAAGTAACGGTTAGATTCCAACCCCACGGGATCATGGGTTCGAAAGAGGGCGAAAATAATACATACCAGCTTGACGGAACAAGTCCTTCAGGTCCTGCCAGCCTACGTTGAAAGGAAGCTACTGCATGTCAACACTTATCCATCACGTATACACAAACCGGGGTTGAACAAACGTTGGCCACATAGATCTGACGGCCGGCACCGGCGCCACCACCAGCACCACCACCGGGGGCACCACCGCCATATCCAGGGTTGAAATGACCGGGCATACCACCGCCGCCGCCGAAGCCGCCACGGTTTCCGCCAGTGGCTCCGATAAACCGAGGCTCAGCCTCACGGTCCTTGTATCTCTGTTAGCTTGATGGCCATGTTTAGTATGAAGTCGTTACTACTTACTTCACGCACGTAGACTAGGCGACCCATGAGGTTCTGGTTGCTCAGTTGGGCAACAGCCGCTTGGGCTTGCTCCCGTGTAGCATATTCCACAATTCTATACAGCTGTTAGTCAGGTCCATGGAGAATGAAAGGAAGTTGACTTACCCGCATCCCTACAATTAACCCAGGACAACGTCCCACCCGTCAACCCAACCATCCACAAAAGCTAGAGGGAATGAAGAACCACAAAAGAAAACCTGCCAAGGGAAAAGAAAAATCATGCGATGAAGCCCACCTTCGACATTCCATTGGGAAGCAAGAGCACGTCGGCAAAGAGCACCTCTCCAGCTATACCATTTCGTCAGTCCCATGTATTCCACCTGCGTTCCGCGGCGTTGAAAGCCTCACCCTGTCTCATGAAGTCCTTGAGATGGTGCCACTTGACATCGTACGAGAGGTTACCGACGTAGACTCGGCGGTCCTGTTGGGACGATTCGCGGATGTTGTTCATCATTTGTTCTCGAGCGACGACTCGCTCTTCGTAAGATCGGTGAGGGGCCTGTCCTCCGTATCCTGCACTTGGTCCTCCACCTGGTGCGCCTGTGCTAGTCATGGGCGAGCGATCACGGTTTCGTCGATAGTCGTCCCGGCTTCCTGATCGGCTGCGGGGGGAATAGGAGCGGCGTCGATGTGATCGTTCGGGGGATCTGGAGCGTCTGCGAGGAGATCGTGACCTCTCACGCTGGAGGTTGTTAGCTGGGCGAAGTACGAGTGAGGTTGCCATGGCGAAAGCTTGATTTCGTGAAATGAAAACGCCGACGCTGTGCAGAAAGAGGGGATTATGAATTGAGATTGCGGGTAGAATCCAGGTTGCGCGCGCGGATGAAGCTGATTCACTGCCCCTCCTAGGCTGCTGCCACTTCCAACGCAGTGCTCGTTTGTAAATCAGGCAGTGGCGAATAGTGGCAGCATTTCTTAGCGACTGCCCAAGGCACTGAGAATAATAGGAAGTTACAACCCAAGCGCGCCGTGACGGCCGATTTCGGATGAATGGAGCTACCGAGAGCTCCTTCCAAATATTCAAGTTGCGCTCAGTGTCCCTACGAACAAAGCGGGGAGGAGCAGAGGCCGCAACACGATCTGGCGCGGGGAAGCGTACAAGCTCGGCATGGCGAGAGTAATTGCGCAGCAACAAGGCAACTTCAACAGGCAGGTGCGGTTGAATAATGAGGTTGGGGAAGCTAGGAATGAATTAAAGTTTACTTACTGGTCGATAAGTATCACCGGTATCAGCTATAGACAGGTGAGCTTCAAAACCGAAAACGTCAAGAAAGAGCAGAAACTCTGCGAAAGATGCGCAATAAGGAAAAAGGGTGAGAGAGAGAAAGAGTGTTTGAAATAGCAGGGAGTCAGGGTAGCTTGGTCGAGGTAGGCAGAGAGGTCAACCTCTCTAGTGGAGGGGTGGTGGGAGCCGGGTGGACCTTGGCGGGAGATGCAGGTAAGGGGGCTCGATAATGCAATGCGATGAATGGATGGGGAAGGACGACGCGAGAAAGAAGAGACGGCTGGAAGGGTTCTGCTGGAGTGGATTGGGGAACTTCCGAGACTGCATCAAGCAAGAGGTGGTATCACATTGATTGATGAAGACACTCCAAGGAGTGGGATCGCATGCGCAGATACAACAACAATGCAAGACACAGCAGCAGCAGGCAGGCTCAAGATCTGTTGTACTCAGGCTCTGGAAATCAAGAGGCTCAGATCATGAGTTGGGTTGGGCCCAATAAGGCTCGGGAAGAGATGGATGGGTTGGGGCATGGTAACTACAGGCAGAGTCGCCGAGCCTCGAGGAGCCATCAAGGACGACAATGGATACTGCACAAGGTCAAGACGACAAAAGACCGGCACGCACCGCACGTTGCCTCGCAGGCGCGCGAGCGTACGGCTAGCCATCGTAGTATACCTCAGGAGCAGCAATCGCTGTTCGCCCACGACAGGAGAGCAAGATAAGAGGTTTCAAGCAAAAGATATCAACAACATACCCATTGTGACTGCGGTTTAATAGACGCGTGTGTAGTACGTCTGTCTGTCTGTCTGTTCTGTCTTTCTGGATGTACAGAAAGAAAAGTCCCTTTTGGATGGGGTGGGTGTCCTTGTCGCGTAATAAGGTAGGTTGGTAGGTAAGTTGGTTGGTATTGTGAGTGACGAGTGACGGGTGCGAGTTCGGACAGCAGACGAACGAACTGGCGCGACCAGTTTCTAGGAAGGGTAGGTCGCGGAGGGGAGCGGAGACGGGCCGTAGGTGTCCACGTTTCGCGGTGGGATATTAGAAGGGCGAGCGATCGATGAGCGGAAGATAGGTAACTATGGGGGTGACGAATGCGTAGGTACAGTAGTCAAGGTACAGTACTCTAGGCTAATAAGGTGCCTGGACAGCAAGGCCTAAAACAAGACAAGCCGCTGCGATGCGATGCGATTAAAGCAAGCAAGCACTTGTATCCGTATGCAGGCCACGAATTAATCACACAGTCCAGTTGCGCGGGCTTGGCTTGGCTGGCTGACTGGGCTGGGCTGAAAAGGGTCTCGGCGTGCGGCGTGGTGGTACGGTACCAGATACCAGCTTCTGGGAATGGGATGGTCAGGTTGACTACTTTTTTCTTTCGCCAGGGACGGGGAGAGTGTCGGGTTCTGGCGCTTCCAAGGGGGTTTGAGGAGACGACAGCGATAGGAAAACGATGGTCGAAGGATGGCAATTGTGGCTTCCGATGTCTGTGGCTCTTTAGTGCTGACTTTCAAGGTTCTCTCACTCCCTCTTCATGTGTCGTAAAAAGAAAAGAACGCGTTGGGCGAGAGATGAGGAAGAACCAGGCGACGAATGAGGACACGAGACGGGGGTTGGAACCAGGGACACGGGGGCTTGATGGGATCCACTCTGAAGCTTACCGGACATGAGCATGATAACACGAGGTGCCATGAAAGTTACGTTACCAGCCTGTTGTATACGGTACAGCCCACAATGTTAAGAACAAGACTGCTGTAGCTTTGATATTGGCTTCTGAAATGCAGACACCTGTCGAACTGTAACCTTAATACTACAGAGGCCACTCTGCACACGCGCTTACTGGACAGGGTACAATGGCCTCAGGTATCATGGTCTGCTTCCCAATGGTATCAGAGCTTCATGGAAGGAAGGTGCAGTTTGCACTTTACGCAGCGCTACAGTTCCCTTCCCGTTGGATCACGGGCTCTTGCCTTAGCCAGGAAAGTGAAAATGATCATGTCTCGGTACTTAGTTTTGCAGCCTAAATTATACGGAACTGGTCTCTTGTTCTATGCCCTATTATTGAAGGTTCAGACCTCAGTTTCACACTTAACTTTATGTTGGTTCAATGATCAATCATCAATCAGCTCTGCAGGGTGCTGGAAACGGCTTGATAGTGCATACGCATATAACTGCTGATACCCTCGCCCGCATTCTTTCAGGGTTCGCGCATCAAAGCGTTCTGCACTACCATCGGATATCACAGCACTCATCGAACTCCGTCTGCCCATGGCCCAGCTTCGGTAGTCGAATTTGCATTAAGCCAGGCTCGCCAAGTTTCACAGTCAAGCCTAGCATGTCTCTCCTTGAGCGATTATTGGGCTGTCTTAAGCATCTGCTAGGCCAGAGTGCACTAGTAAAGCGCCAGGAACAAGCAGATGCGTATTTGCAGCAACAGATCAGGGATCTGTCGTGCTGGGTAATCGTTGATTTCAGGCTCTTCGTCTCCAGATCTGCAGCGTGAATCCACCCACATCCCGACTCACACCATCGCATCTGATGTCTGGTGCGGAACAAACGAGCTTGTTACATTTATCACAAGGCTGAGACCATGACTTTCCATCGTTGACCAACTTTACAGAAGCAAAACCATGGGAGAAGCCAATAGAATGCCGCTTCTCCCGTGTTTTTCCAAGGTATCACCCACTTACTACACTTCGCACAAGAATGAACCCTGCTTAGTTGAACAGTCTACCGAAACGAATTCGAAACTGTGTCTAGTCAAGCATAGCATGCACAGCTGAATGTATGCAACAAGAACTGTGATTGGGTTGTGTCCACACCTTTGATTTCGCTACAAAGAAAGTCGTTGTTACACAACAGCCAACGCTGCAAGTCGTAAAAGAAGTCGACCAATAGCGGATTCATTACCGCTGACAGCCCCTCTTCAACGCATTGAGGATCAGGATTGCTAACTGCTTTGTCTCATCACGTTTTCAGGCATATCTTCCTGGTAAGAACAAGTAATAAGAGAAGCCATTCTTTTTAGCACGTTTGTCGGTAACAAGTGTTCGGACTTATCGGATATCGTTGGACAAGTCGCTGGAACGACAGAGTCTTCCGCTTGATGCGGGTATCATAACGCACTGACACCGTACAGTAGCAACATGATGGTTTACCAACAATCGCAAGCAGATAGGTTCATGTCAGGTCCGATCATCAAGGTTGTTGACGGATCCCTGGCAATGCGTCTAACGACGCTCAGGCCGTTAGCAGCATTCCATGTGGAGTAAGTACGCACTTCCATTCAGGCTGCCTGCTGTGTCGCCGCTCACTCCGA
Organism: Fusarium flagelliforme; assembly: GCF_020744385.1. NCBI lineage: Eukaryota > Fungi > Ascomycota > Sordariomycetes > Hypocreales > Nectriaceae > Fusarium > Fusarium flagelliforme. The sequence continues at coordinate 4,491,571 of NW_025763503.1, forward strand.
GGTAGTCAGGTAAAAGACCAGGATTAAATATCAGACTTTGTGAAAGAGTAGACTTGTAGGCCTGTATCTACATGGTGGCTGCATTGGAACAGGTTGATACCAGCTCTTGTTGCCTGCAACATACGGTAATCCTGCGGATTAGGTAGGACTCTACGACTTAATGCTGCGAGATATACTTTGGGTCGGAAGTCGAGGGCTTTTCGGAAGATTGTGAACCACAGATCCATGCTAGTGAGACAAGGCTTGGTCTAGGACACCATAGCATGGGGGGTTCTCGTTTACAAGCATATCAGATCAGACACATCACTAGAGAATGCGATAGAGTGACTGAAAGCACGCAGTACCAAAGCCCCGCCATACTGATATGTCGTGCTGGAAGAGTTGTTCTCTGTCCAATACCACCTGTTGTACGATATTAGGTACTCGTTGCTCACAGTTGAGCTGGGGTGTGAGGTATTTTAGTTGTTCAGCGATCAACCTAGACCGTAAACTAGATCACGATTACACCGCAAATTACAACATTACATTGATATTCTAGAGAAACCACATGCTGTAGTCGTATGGAACCGCCGATCCCGTGCAGGGAACGGAGCGAAAGCGCCGTCACGGTCTTCAGAGTCCGGGGTGGCCCGAGCTCATCCGCCGTGGCCCACCCCGAGTCATTAGACGGTTGTGATTGGAGGAAGGCTACCCAGCATCTGGAACAAATCGCAAACGTCAACTCCAAAAAAAGGGTCGTTCCATGTGAAGTCGTTCGTCATATTCAATACAGTACGATACTTGTGACTTCTCCTCAAAATGGCCGCCTCCAGCCGAGCCCTCCCCAGAACATCAGCATCAACCTTGCGCGCCTTGAGGCTGACCCAGGGTCTCATCTCCCGTCGACCTTTCCACTCATACGATCATCCCCCACCACCCGGACCATTTGGCGATGCTGAAAAGTCTATCCTCACTGCTGCTTACAAGCATGTCCCCGAGCTCGGTTTCTCCCAGAAGGCCCTTGGTCGCGGCGCAAGAGATGCTGGTTATCTCGACATCAGTGCGAGCGTCATCCCTGACGGTGCTTTTGGCCTGATCCGATATCATCTTATCACCCAACGCGAGGCTCTGGCAGCTCGTAGCAAGGAGCTTTTCCCCGATAGCGACCAGCCAGGTGTTGCAGCGAGAGTAGAATCATTGACTTGGGAGCGACTTATGGGTAACAAGGAGATTCTGGGCCGTTGGCAAGAGGTAAGATGCATATCGAACCCGCGAGACACTCTAAATACTGACATTCCTGATTTGCAGGCATTGGCCGTTATGGCTCAGCCCAGCTACGTTCCCGAGTCTATAAAAGAGCTCGCCAAGCTCTCCGATGAAATTTGGTTCCTTGCTGGCGACAAGGCCGTCGATCCCTCATGGTATACCAAGCGGGCCACTCTATCTATGATCTACAGCACAAGCGAGCTCTTCATGACCAACGATCGATCCCCCGATTTCGTTGAGACAAGACAGTTCCTTCAGCGCAGATTAGGCGAGGTCAAGTCAGTTGGCGGCATGGTTGGATCGTTTGGTCAATGGGCCGGATACACGCTCAGTGCTGGCGTCAACATACTAAGAAGTAAGGGCGTCCGGGTCTAAAGAGGCCGTTGTCTGCGGAACGAAGGAGAATGAAAATTTGTAAAAGTATTGTAAGATCTACGTATACCACCATCCATGAATATAGAAGCCCCAGAAGGCACAAGTTGTAATGTCATTTATACACTGTCCCGTCTATGGAACAATCACAAAGTTCTTTGGTATCACACACAATAACTCCACAAAGCTCACCCATGCTTTTGTTTACCAGTGTCCCACCAATGGTCCGCTTCACGCCTAACTCCAGAAAGAATATCGCGTACAATGTGTCTATTGGAAATCGTCAAGTGTTCGTTGTCGGGGATCCGTAAGTCTGGGAGAGGTATCGTTAATAAATGATAGCTGTGTAGAAATTGTCAAGGGATACTAACCGAATGATCTTGACGTCCTTGTCCAGCTTCGCCCGACCTTCAATGGCGTTGGGAGTGATGAGAATGTACTGACGCGAAACTGAGCGACGAGCTGTATCAACCTATGGATTTATCATGTCAGCCCTTCAAACATCTTCTCGCCTTGGGTTGTTGACAGCTTACCAGCATATTTGTGCTAATGGCACGATTAACATTGTCCATGAACACATCGAATTCGTCAAGACATCGAATAGGCGAGCCGATTGCCTCCCAAACTGACAGCAGCATACAGATAGACGAAAATGATTTTTCTCCACCTGAAAGAGTCTTCGTGTTTCTTCCGGATGAGCTTTTGCGCGTCTCGTCAGGTTCAATCTGGATATTGACCTTATGGTTCTTGTGGTCCAGATCAATTTTACCTCGAAAACCTCGCTCGCTGAGAAGATAATTGAACTGGATACGAACGCGTGCACTAATTTGTCGCTGAAACTGCCGCCACATCACCAGACGGCTATGGATGGCACGTTTCAGGGCGGTGATAGTGTCATCCAAGTCCTGGGTCTGTCTCATAACATCATCGTATCGGGCTTGAGCTTCAGCGGACCGCTCATGTATCTCTTCATCAGTGGCTCCAAGACGGGCCTCTCGTTGCTTGAGCTGTTCCCTGATCTTGGTATACTTTGTCTCGATACTGGCGTATGTCTCCGTGTCCGGAATGTGTACGCGTTCGGGTGCCGTCTGTCTCGCTTGCTCGGTGAAATCGACCACTTCTTGTGCCTTCTGGTCTCTCTTTTCCTCGATGCGCCGCTTTTCGTTTTTCTCGATATCAACCGCCTCGAAAGCATCATTTTTCTTCGCTACAGTAACTCGCCTCATGTTCTCGGCAGTAGCAATCTTTGAGGATGCTTTCTGGACTTTGGATTCGAAATCCTCCAGGTCATTCTTTGCTTCTTCGAGCTTCAAACGAGCCTTTTCGGTTTTGGCTTTCAGGTCTTGTTTTGACAGTGCCATCTCGCCGTACTGACTGCCAAGGGACTCCTCGTCGGTTCGCCTTGACTCCAGCTCTGCTCGCAGGATGTTAAGTCTATCATCGACTCCTTCGAACGCATCCATCTCCATCTGGATACGCTCGATATCAGCTTGGGTTCGGCGAAGATCACCTTCGTATTTCTTATTGCTTTTGCGTTGATTCTCAAGCTCTGTCCTGCACCGCTGAACCGTTTGCTGCGCCTGGCGCTCATCTCGGTTGATCTGAGCCATCTCCTGCCCCAGATGCTTGAGATTCTCTTCCTGAATCGCAACTTGTTGGCCAGCATCGGTTTGCATTCGGGGTCGCATGTTGTATGGTTGAACTGGACTCGTTCCAATTGAGCCATTGCGGTTGGTGAGCCTTAGACCCCATCCTCGCTTTCCCCTTCCGTCGTGGAAGCAGAGACAAGCTCCTACATTGCGTGGAGGGACGCCTTCGACCATGACTCTCTGAGCCTCCTCTCGATCACGTATGAGGATGATCTTTTCGATTTGATTGCCAATGATGAGCTGGGACTTGACAATATCATCATCGAATTGAAGAACCCTGAGAATGGTGTCGAAAGCTGGATCGGGCTCCTGGCTTCTTGTGTCGATTCTGCCACCATAGGCAATGTAGATCGGAGGTTGTTTCCTGAGGCGGAACCGACGCATCAAGTTTGTCAGTTTTGTTTGGTCCGCTTTACTCCTGACGACAAATGCATTAAGTCCCTCGCCGAGAGTTCGCTCCAAAATACCTGACCATTCGGGCTTTGATAGTCGGATATGGGCTCCGATAGGTCCAACGGGTTTCTGTTCCCATCCGTTCTCATTCTCAATAGCTTTAACCAAGTCGCCAATTTCTCTGTCGTAACCATCGAAACGCCCTCCGGTCTTTTCTTTGAGTTGTCGAATTTGTTGCTCCACAGAAACAATATCTTTGCGTTTGAGTTCTTTGCTCTGCGAAAGCTTCTTCGAATCTTGTTCAGCTTCGCTAAGCCGCCTTTGAAGGTCGGGAAGGCTGTTGTGTATCTCTTCCATTTGTTGCCTCAACAAAGATTCCTTGTCTCGGGCTTGTTCGAGTTCATTGTCTTTTTCAGCTCTAGCGTTTCCAGTTGATTGACTCAGTCGACGTTCCTCTTCCTGGATTTTCAACTTGCATGCCTTGATGTCGTCTTTGATTGTTTTTAAGCGCTGGTGAGCGTCTCTTTCCTCCATGAGCAGCTCGGATTCGTCCTTTGTTGCCTCCCGATGTGCTTCTGTCGCCTTGGCAATGCTCTCTTCATACGATTCTCGATCTTGCTCGAGTAGTTCCTTGGCTTGTTGACGTTCTGCGAGCTTCTCCTCAACCTGATCAAGCTCTTGTGTCGTCATGTTGCAATGCTGTTCCTTGTCGATGATGGCTTGGGTTCGTCTGTCAATGTCCTTCTCATATTCAGCAAGCGCTCGCTCTTGTTCCACAACCTGGGACCAAACTAGCTGGTTGATGTAGTGCCGTCCTCTCTCACGCAATGACTTGTTCTTGTCTGCCGTCTCAGACAAACGTTTGGCTTCTTCCATTTCTTTCTTGACATGCGCGATCTTTTCCTTCAGATCATCTCTGAGGTTGAGCGTCCTATCGAGTGTGTCCTGCGACATCTTGTAATCGTTGTCCAACTGCTCCAACTGCACACCAGAGACAAAATACTTGTATTTCTGGGCTGGTGATGCACCGTTGAGAAACTGTCGCGCGTTGTCTTGGGACAGGACGGTCAGGGGATTATTGATCTGCAGGGCATACCATTCTGAAATTTCGTCGACCTCCTGCTTCTTGGTTGATATGATTCGGCCGTTGGCGCTCTTGATCTTAAATCCACTGCTGCCGGATTTAGAGAAATGACGTTCGACAATGATTGTTTCGCCGTAAATATCAGGTTGATAGGCATCGGAGCCGGCATTCTTGAGCTTGACGACCAAGCTTCCTTGTTCAGTACCTTCCTTCACAAAAGACTTGAGGCTTCCTCCTCGGTTGGTATCACTGGCTTTGCCACCCAGACAGAGTGTTAGGGCTGTAAGAACAGCACTTTTACCACTTCCATTCTCTCCTACGATGAAGTTGATAAGCGGGCCGAGGTCAACGTGCAATCGTTCGTGACACATGAAGTTGAAGCAGGTAATGCTTTCGATGATGCCGCTTTCAGACACCATATTGTTTCCCACGATATTACTCCGCTGGGCCAGCTTTTGAGTTGCTTGCTGGTCATCCCAGTCAGCATACTCGAGATGTTTAAAGCCATTATCTCGCATAAGTTCGTATTGCGTTTGAGGGGGTGTGTTTCTCGTTCGGCGGTCATCGTCTTCCTCGCTCTCGTCGCTTGGTGTCTCTTCTCGTTGAGGGGTTCGTTCCATTCTTCTTTCGCCATTGAGGGTGACCCTGGCGCGTTTTCTCTTTGCGACTGTTAGACAATGTGACTGATTGGTCGTTTCTGCATATTTCTTACAGCATCATCCCTCCCAAAATTTGACCGCGCCTGTCGTACATCCGTGATATCATCGTCTTGTTCAGCGTCGCGCCGCGATCGTTTGGTGGGCGCCATGGCGAAGATGCGCACGGCCTTGCGACGTCTTAAAGAATGAGTATTGGAGGTTTAGTTGGGGAACCTGACAAGAAAGTTGATCATAGACTATTGAATCAACCAGGTTCCAGTTAATGAGGGTATGCGGGCTGTACCTAGGTAAAGAGCGTAGAGTAAGTAAACGCCACTTTCTCCTACAAAGGATATTAGGAAGATGGACAACTTAATGAAGCTGCCTGCCTTCCACTCTACGCGTAGGTAGGACGTGACGAGCGTGTAGTGCAAGTGGGGCAGTCGATACTAACTGTGATAGGCTTGGCGTACTTCTGTAGCTGAGCTAGAATCACTCTTTACTTTAGGTACCTAGTGAAGACAGGTTCCTAGCTTACCCGGTAGTTGTCCTATATAAAATCGCTGCCTCAACATCTCCCCCGACAAGACATTCAACACAATCTCGAACAAAGTCAAGCCGATCATGTCTCTTAGATCTGCAATCATAGAAGAGGAAGAGGTCCCTCAAGAAACAGGTCAAGCAGAAGAGTCAGAGTTCAAAAACCACCTGCCCGATAATTGTGTGGAATATCTACTTTTCTTTCTCGACTCTCAATTAGACGCGAGAAAACAGCTATCACAAATCGAGAATATTCGAAAGTCGGCCATAGATTTAGCTACGACACTCACAAAAGATTACATATGGCAAAAGGACGAGTTTAACCTGACGCTCAAGAATGAGAAGGGTACGTGTACAAGTTGCAAACTCCACTACAATATGCTGACTGGCGCGGCAGGCTTGGTGTATCTTCAAGGCATAACTGACTACAGTGATGCTGTTGAGGATGAATGGCTCATTGTATACATTCTAAGAGAACTGTCCAAATCTCACCCCAACCTCTGGATCCGAGTGTTTGACACTGATGGCGAGTTCCTTCTCGTGGAAGCTGCAAATGTGCTCCCGAGATGGTTGAACCCAGAGATCGACAACAATCGAACCTGGATCAACAAAGGGAGCCTCTTTCTCATTCCGGTGAAAGATGAAGAGAGCCTCAAGACACGGAATCTTGAGCTGCCTGAAGCGGTCGAGATCCTCAAAACGAAGCGTGATGCTCTTGTCCATTCAGGATTTGTTGAAGCTGAAGCTTTCTATCGACTAGAAAAATACCCAGCACAGATCGCTGAATCAATTCACCACTCGCTTGTTACTATACCAAGAAAACTGGCATACGTCCTTCATTCGCTCCCTAAATCAGTTGCGCCGGCAGTCGAAACCTTCTACCTTCGAGACCCTATTGCTCTGAAACGTGTCATCTCACCATCAGGACCGCTAACATTTCCGCCACAAGATCTCATCACGACATCCGTCCGATTCAGCAGAGTGCTTTTCGCCCAACTGCGGTCCCAGAGATTTGATACCCCACCCAGTTGGAGTGATGTGCTTCGAAAGGCGCAAAAAGAGGCGCCCTCAGGCGAGACGGACAAAATTATGGCGAGATTGGATATTGGCATGAAGCTCACATGTGGATTCGAAATGTTGGCCGCAAAGGCAGATAAGAGCAAGAACAGAGTTGTTCGTGAGCTTGCTATTGAACTTGAGGATTTGGAAGAAGACGGCAACGACGCTCTCCCTTCAGACGAGGAGATCAAGACATGGAAAGATTCCGACCGCGACGACAGCGAAGCTTGGATGGACATCGACTACCAGGAGTTTGAGCGGGAACTGGATGGAAAGAGTAAAAACAACGCCTCCAGCGCAAAGTCAGGATTCGGTGATGCCAACACACAATCTGACCTCCGGAAAATCGTATCACGTTTCGAGGCATTCCTTAATGATGATAGCGCTGGTATGGACGGCGCAGAACTTGACGACATGGACTATGATGATGATGACGAAGATGATGACTTTGACGACGACAGCGAGTCTGAGGATAAGGAAGTGAGCTTCGACGAGGCGGAGTTTGCGAGAATGATGAGAGAGATGATGGGTCTACCATCTACAGACTCCAACGCTGACACGTCCAAGAAAACCACTGTCAAGCCTGAGCCACCAGTATTGGATGAAGAGGACGAAGAAATTCAGAAGCTCACCACAGAGTTTGAAGCTGAGCTCAACGAACACGGTGCCCTCAAGCTCGACCCTGCCGAGAAGCAACCGCGTCTGAAAGGTACAGACCAGAAGGAAGGAGAGAGCAGCCTGGCAGACATCAAAGAGGAAGGGGATGAGGATAGTGAAGAGGAAGTAGATGTTGACTACAATTTGGCGAAGAATTTGCTGGAGAGCTTCAAGAGCCAGGCTGGTATGGCCGGGCCAACAGGAAATTTGTTGGGTATGATGGGATTCCAACTTCCTCGGGATGAGGATGATGAGAATGATGATGATGAGGAAGAAGGTGGCAGCTCATCTAAAGGAAAGGGAAAGGGAAAGGCTTGATTTGTTGATATCATTTCAGGATTATTTGATCAGCACAGAATAGAGACAGAGTTCATATGAAGAAACTACGTAGACACGGACTTAATGGACCAAATCTAATGTAAGAAGTATCATATTTATGTATTCGTGTATTAGTGATACCACTGGCTGGCAACGTTCGGTTACCAGCCAGCGTTATAGTCATATCTCATCAAGATTCACTATCGTCCTCACTCTCCTGACCAGAACGCGGCCTCTTCGCGGGCGACATCTCACCACTAGGTCGTCTACGCCGCTGACGGCCCATATCGTCAAGCTCCTCCAGCTGAGCCAACACACTGCTGAGGTGCTTTCGCGCCGCAAGTTCCTTCTTGCTGCTGTCGTTCTGCGGCCTGTAGTATTCTCCCACAAGAGCGACCAGCGCGTGGTAACATTCGTATAGTAGGATGCGGATGTGTGCGTTTTCCCTGTCATCGATAATATTGGGTGATGCGGTATCTTGGCCTGGGAGTGGCTTGTCGAAACCCCGCCAGAAGTCTTCCGAGGGTAGTGGTGTTTTGCTGAAGATGGATGCTATGAGGGGATCGCCGAAGATGCAGTTGCTCCATTGCCGTAGACCCGTTAACTCGATTTGTTTTCCAGATAGTCCGTCTGTTATCGTTTGGTCTCCCTTCTCGTTAATATCGTCCTGGATAACTATCCTGTAGTCTGGCCGCCTTTTCCCCATAAGATCCTGTCTCTTTGGAGTCATTCGCGTCAATTTCGACAGTGGTACTGCTTTCAACTCTTCGGTCGGAGTGCTGGACTTCTTCCCAATCTCACAAGAACGGTGGACCAGCGTGTTTGAGTCTTCTCCAGCATCCACGACAACTAGTCGAGGCTCTGTCACTGCGTCAAGTAGATGCGCAAATCGGGCAAACTGATGCCGAACATTCTTGTAGTTGAGCATAATAGTCAAGTCTTCACCATCTCGGAGGACAGATTCCATCAAGCTATGGAAAGCTACTCTCCATGATTCAGCACCTTTTGAATCGCTCAAGTTTCCCTCAAAGCGCCGTGGTGGTTGACGAACGGCTGAGGGAGGGACCGAAAGTACATCGGCAGCAATGCCAAACTTTCTTGTTGGCGAAACCTGGCTGGCTATCCGACGGAGGAGTTGACCGGTCTGGAAGTCCAAGGCTCTTCGTTCACTGAAGCTTGGAGGTTTGGAAAGAGAGGATATAGGTGTACCTCGCGTTGGTCGAATAAGAGTGTATTCAACCGGTAACGTACCGCTAATGGACTCATGCCTGACGAGCAAAGGTAGATATCCGGTTAATAAATCTTCAGAAGCCTCACTCCTCAGTGCGGCTCCAGCTGGCTTGCTCATGGAATCTTTTGCTCCAGAACTGGAACAGACTTTCTTTTCCCTAGAAACAGAAGAAAGCCACTTCAACACAGCAGCTTCTGAGCCAAGTGTTGACTTTTCAGAACGCAGCAGACGTATAACTGCAGGTGGAGGTAAAGCAAGCAAAAGACTTGGTCCTTCAGCAACCTTGACATTATAAAGACGCTGAAATCGAGCTGAAGGGACAACCTCGAGCTCCTTTACCGCCAGACGAGGATTGATACCGCTGAGGAGGGAAAGGACGTAACTCTCTGGCGGAGCAGCCGCCATGGGGATGAGAGGTGAGGTAGAAGTAGAAGTAGTGGCGGTTGAGGAGGATTCAGTAAAAGAGATCAAGTCTCGGGCCGAACGGGGGATATTGTCATGTACAAGGTTGCAGCTCTTTTGGGCAACACAATGGCTCATGAGGGGCAGACTGCCGTCGTCCCGAAGGGTGCATTGGTACGACGGTCGAGTCATAAGGAGACGGGTATATATGCGTATGTATATATGGGTAGGTGAAGCGAGAAACGAAATGTTTGGTTATAGAATAAGACGAGTGGCGGCTATAATAAGGTGATGGTTGGTAGGTCGAGGATGGGGACTTTGTAGTGGCCCATGAAAATGAGTTTCGGCTTGTTGCGAGTTTGACAGTTTGTTAGAGTAAAGCCGAGTTAGAATGATGATTGCGACTCATGCTTGGTAGAAGTGATGGTGCAAACACAGAATGAGACCGAGTAGAGGTGAATGGGGATGTATATAAAGACAGGATAGTGTCTAAACAAGGTTTCTTTGTAGTTTTGTTGTTGATGCAGGAGGGTGTCAGGAGATAGATAATCGGAGAGGTTACTCTATGAAACAAACGTCTGAACGGGTCATATAAAGAAATAGTATCGAAAGGTGGGTTGTAAAGGATGGAGATGTTAATGTTAATTAAGAAGGTAGCTGCAATACATGAACAAGGTATGTTTGGAACGCCTCATGCGTATGCAGAAGCCAGCGAATAGAATGACAAGTTGGGCAATCAAATCTCAAATAGGAATAAAGAAAGAACATCGAGGAAAAAGGTAGGTATGGATTGGAGCATAAACATGTAGCGAGCCAAGCGCCAGCATATCTTGTCGGGACCGAGAAATCATGGTTGGCGATGTTGCATTTTACCACAGAAAAGAAAAGAGCGGAATAGAGAACAGGACAAGACAGGGATAAAGAACCAGAAGAATGTCACTGCTGAGCAAAGAAGCGAGAAAATATGGGAATGCGATGGTTTAGCCAGTGGCGGATTGGTCAATTGCTGAGCTTAGCTGTAGCAAAGGTACCTCAGCAGGTTCAGCTCTGGGAAACGGTTGACGAGAGGGCGGAATAGAGAACCGAGGGAAGAAGAAATGTTACAGGTTGACGTAGCGAGAGTTTTTGCCATCCCTTGTTTAGTACCTACAGTACAGTAAACCAAACCAACCAAGCATTGTTATTAATACTCTGTTTCTTCAAAACAATAACTGCCTGATTATGATGAACCAAAGCTTGGGTCAATATCTGATCTCAGCTGACATTGACCTTGTCTTTGTTTCCTACTCTCACCGTCTAAGCATATGGATATGTAAGAACCCGACTGTATGTATGATGCATGTATGTATGTGTTGTAAATGAACAGTCTTGTCCCGCCAGAACGGTGAAGCCGAAGCGAGGCGTCATTGAAAAAGAGTATAGACTGAGGTTACCGACCAGGCAAACGCTTGCAGCTTTTAGCTCCAAGCCTCTCCTTTTCTTAACGAACCACGCTCCAGTAGAGGCAGAATGCCAAGACACAAGGACGGAATATCCTCCGAAGAACTGCAGTAGAAGCATCGAAGGATCGGAAACCCGAAAAGACGTGGATGTTTAGTTATGCAGATCTAACAGCCCTACAGCTACAGCGTTGTAACTAACTAATACTAGGTAATCTCTTGTGCTTGTTTGTTTGTTGTCTATTTGACATAAGACATATCGCCATACCCAACACGGATCGGAACGAGAACCGCACTGGAAGCGAGATCCAATCAGAGCTTTACTCACTATATTCACTACAGTCACTGTATTCTTGAGTCTCTTCTATAATTCATAGCTGGATACCATGGATATACTAGAGTAGTAGATGGATAGAAAGGTCGATAATACGTCACAACTCTTCATAACTTCCTCACCTCTTCCTCTTCTTCTCAAACTGACGGCGGAATGTCAGACTCTAAATGAACCATGCCTCTGGCGTGCATCGAGAAGCGAGTCGGGAAATTTATGATTGGTCACAACAAGCGAAGCTGACCTGGATCGCATTCCGCCAAGTCAACCATCCCTGTCAAGTCCCGCTCCCTTTGTAACGTACCTACTCTCTTGAATCCCATCTACAGTTATAGTTGACCATCAGAATTCACAATAGCTAAAGAGATCTCAAGCCACTCCCGTTTTTAATTTCACTAATTATTTGGAAATGCAGCGGGAAGAGAAACACCAAAACAGATCAGCAGTCTTGGCTCATCGTATATGTACCAAGAGATCGTCTTGGTAACATAACATTACATACGAGGGCCTCAATATGCCCCCCTCTGAAACCTCAATGTCGTATATATGTGCGAATATGCACGCATATCTGCGCGCGTAAGCATATGACCAAAAAGACCTCTGTAAAATCCCATCTCTTCTCTCTACCCCATCGGTCATCTTCCCTAGCCTTACGACACGTCCCACACATCCCGTGTGCTGTACGTGTGCAACAAAGCCGGGGCTGGACAACAATCTCCTTAGTCGTGCGCCAAAAGAGGGCCCCCATACATATCTCCATCCTAGCTCTTGGGTAGTAGTAGCTTTGGAGACCCAGACTAGAGGAGCTACAAAAGTTCTTCAAGGGATGCATCAGGAACCCCCGTTCTTTTTCGGCTTTCCGTTGAAACTTTGTCTATTGACCGGTTCGATATATGATCATTCATTCAACCCCTACATGCCAATCCAGCGGCGGCGATCCTTCCGTGACCGCGTAAGCTATTATCCTCTCGTCCTCTTCGAAGCGAAACCTTTCAAATCGGGGAGCTGTGTTGTTACTCCCCGATGAGTTGTAACCATGACCCCCATACCATATCCCATGATGAGCCCAAGTGGATGCCTTACGAGCCCAGCATGGAGGAAGTTGAAGATCCATCTCGGCAGATGCTCTGGAAAACCTTCAAGCAACGGATAGAACGTTAGATGTAGTCTACCACCACACCATATAGAAACTTAACTGATCCGCGCGAATCGGACGGTTGTTGTGTGACCATGGCATAAAACGTTCAGCTCGTCTAGTAAGCCGGTTGCTGCCATCAACCACAACGGACAAAAACGCCCTTCAATACGCGAGTGGCTCAAAGCTTATGTTGATTCCGCAACCTCCTTCTTGGCTGCAGGCTTACTCTCCTTCTTCTGGTCCAAGGCCTTGTACAGCTCGTTCAAGTTGTAACGCTTCAGCTCCTCGCTCTCCTTGCCATCGACAACCGAGACTCCGCAAAACGTCTCAAAGGCTAGTTAGTTTTATGTGACACAGCGATAGGTGGAATACGCGAGGGGAGGGGCGGCCGCTTACCTGGAAAATCTCTACCAATACCACCTTGTCGGGATTGCTCAGATTGACCTTGTGTTTAGGACTGACCAAATCCGCAATCTTCTTGATCACCTCGCTCGACTTGAAGGCGGTGTGATTCCGGATGTTATACCTGATGGCGTACTGAAAAGAGATTGTTAGATTCATCAGACGACATTGCTTGCGAATCATGTCGTCAACTTACCGTGCAGCCCGCAGGTTCGTCACCCTCTTCCTTTGAAGGAGTTGCCTCCACCTGAGGAGCATCGTCTCCTGACTCCTCCTTGAGCTCAAAGTGCGACGCCATCACAGTTCGAGCTACACGCTCAATACCCTTGTCGGTAGCCTTGTCTGTGTCAAAGACGGGTGTCAAGCGGTTGACGTACTTGGTCTTACGCTGCATCGGGTCCGGACAGTCCTTGGCATCCTGACAAATTTTGGTCACCAGCTGGAGAGGCTCGATGGGCTTCACCGTCTTCATAAAAAAGACACAGTCGAGGCCGGTCCCAATCGGCGTAAATGTCTGCTTCGTCTTGGGCTTTGGCTGTGACATACTGGCCAATTCCTTCTCAATTGAAGCTTCGATATCATCGTGCTCTTCTTCTTCATCGGCCTCATCGTCTTCTTTCGGAGCTTGTACTCCAAACAACGACTCGCCGTACTGAACAAGGTTAGTTAAGCGATCATGTCTATCGACAAACAATAAAGAAATATGGCGTCGTGGGCGAGTGACATACCTCATCGCAAAGGGTCTTGAACTCCTTGATGGCTTTACCTCTCATGCCTCTCGCGTAAGTTACCCAAATTCCGGCATCGTTGATCTCCAAGGTTCTCCCTAGCTCCATCTGCTCAGTCTTCTTGGCCTTTTGGTGTGTTGTCTGCCATTTGCCGCCAGCGCCTCCCTTTGACCGATATTAGCTTAGTTCTTTCAAATAAGCCATTCCGCAGCCTCTCAAGGTTGGTCGAGATTTCAATTGCAAACAATGGCTCGCCCTTGCGCTTACCTTGCTCTTCTTGAAGGCTTGGCCATTGCCACCAGGGCCCTGCTTTCGCTTGCCAGCGCCGTCGCTCATGATGATAATTTATGTTGACGGATGGCAGGTGATAATGAAGATGGATCGTTATCGAGATGACCGTAGTATTGCCAGAAATTAAGGTGAAACTGAGTCTTGATGTCGCTTTTAAAGTACCTTGAGCCAAGTGAAAGAGGTCGTTACGCGTGGAGAATTTTGGCGCGGGCGAATCACGTGTGCCGATGTGGTCCTTCTTATACCTTCAGAATCGAGCATCGGACATATCACCATAAGGTTAAACTTTTGATTGTGACAGCATTTTAAAACTAATAACATAGACAGGTTCAGTCGTTCTCTGGCTATGTGTCAATTAAAGTCAGATCATTAAAAACATGAGTGCATGTATAAGAGCCAGTGAGCAGAACCGTATGCTTTAAATCTTGGCTTATGCTCAAACTTCACAGAATGTGTATAAGATCATCTTGAACCATTGATTGAGTTGAGAAAATCGCTTTTCAATTTGATATACATAAAACATAAACTATCATCCCCCATTCTATAAACCATTTAAATCATTATAATTAACCAAAAGAAAGATGACCAGAGGGTCAATGCAACCGGACACTAATCCTGATATCAGTTCACCATGAACGTTTTCCAACCCCGTCTATCAAAGTCTTGTAACCATTTAGTGCTTCTTGGCATTGTTCTTGGCACTGGCCTCAGCGGTCAGAATGAGGGCGCGAGGAGCATCTTCCCTAGGCATGTAGAGCTCGACGAATTGCAAGCAATCAGCGGCGTTGAAGTCCTTGTTGGTGAGAAGCTCGTTGAGCTCGTTCTTGGTCTTGATCTGGAAGGTCTTACAAGTCTTCTCGCCGCCAAAGACGCTGACGAGATCCTTGTACTTCCAGTTGTTGATGTCGTTGTAGACAGCATCCATTCCGTGAATGAAACGCTCAATGGTGAAACCATCGTTGCAGATGACGAAACTGAGACCCAAGTTAGTACAGAAACTGATATCTGAGTAGTAATCAAAACTTACATTGTGGGCTTGAGGCCATGTCGGATCATGGTGCTCAGCTCCTGGGCAGTCAACTGGAAAGATCCATCACCAACGAAGAGGATTGTTCGGCCGTCCTTGCCAGCATCCTTAGCAGCGAGAGCAGCACCCTGGCAAGCACCAACAGACCAGCCGATGCTGCCCCAGAGAACCTGGCTGAGGGCGGTGACATTACGAGGGAATCGAGTGTCCCAGATACCGAAGTTGGCGGTACCAGTCTCAGTAACAACGATATCGTTGGGAATGAGGTATTCGCCGACGCGAGGCCAGAACCAGGCTTGTGTGATGGTCTCGGAGTCGTCGTTGTTCTTCTCAACTTCGTTCTTGA
This sequence comes from Fusarium flagelliforme, assembly GCF_020744385.1. NCBI lineage: Eukaryota > Fungi > Ascomycota > Sordariomycetes > Hypocreales > Nectriaceae > Fusarium > Fusarium flagelliforme. Next base: position 4,506,861 of record NW_025763503.1, read on the forward strand.
CCTCAGGAATGGAAGGAGCAGGCATTTGCTTGGGGTCGACCTTGTTGATAATCTTGCGGAGGACACCGCGCATAGCAACGCCGGGGTATGTGGAGTATCGAACCTTGCAGTGTGTGCTGTGGAAATCAACTGAGTTGATTTGAGATGTGCGGTAGGAGAAACCAGCGGTGTTGAAATCACTCTTGAGAGCACCAATGGTGAGAAGAAGATCGGAATCCTCGACAATGTTCTGGGCACGGGGAGGGTGAGAGCCGTCACCAGCAAAGACACCGCCGTAGTTGGGATGGTCCTCGTTCACGGCACCCTTGCCCATGGGAGTGACGAAAACAGGAAGGTCGAGCTTGTCAATGAGCTGGTGAACTTCCTCAACAACACGGTGGCGGATAGCACAAGAGTCGACGAGGATGACGGGGCGCTTAGCAGCGTACATGGCCTTGAGGATCTCCTCGACAACGAAGTCCTCGTTTCCGGGATCGTTCTGGGGCTCAGAGAGGTCGATAGGAGTATCGAGGCGGGCACCCTCAACCTTCTCCTGGACCATATCGGTAGGGACCATGATGTAAACGGGACGAGAGCGGAGCCAGCAAGAGCGGAGGGCAGTATCGATCTGCTCAGCAATCTCGGAGGGCTTGTTGAGCTTGGCAACGTTACAAGAGATCTGAGAGCTCATGTTGGCAAAGACATCGAAGTCACCGTTGCCAAGAGTGTGGTGAAGAAGCATCTGGTCGCGCTGAGAGATGGTAGAGGGGCATCCAACAATGTGGACGACGGGAATGTGCTCAGAGTAAGATCCAGCAACACCGTTGATGGCAGAGAGCTCACCAACACCGAAGGTGGTGATGAGAGCAGCCATCTTGGTAACACGGGCGTATCCATCAGCAGCGTAGGCTGTGAGTCGTTGTCAGTAAACTGTGATATGGCGAAGCTATTCACATAAAGTGAAGTCATGATGAAACTCACCAGCGTTGAGCTCGTTAACGCTGCCAACCCACTTGAGGTTGCATTGAGGAAGATAGTCGAGAGCGACGAGGTTGTAGTCGCCGGGAACACCATGAACAGATCGAACGCCGACCTCGTAGAGTCGCTTGAAGAGGTACTCAGCCACATCAATGGGCTTTTGGAGGCTGCTGTTGCTCATGATTGCGGTTTATTCGGTAGGTAGTAGGTGAAATAAGGTTGGAGGGGTAAAGGTAAAGGTGAGAAGCTCGAAGCTTATTTATAGGTTGGTTGGTTGAGGAGGTAAGATGTCTGGGTTGTTAAGTAACCAAGACAACCAAAAGAGGAATGGAATTGGTTGGTAGAAGATTGATTGAGTGATCGATGGAATGATGAGGAAGGAAGAGAAGACACGGCAGAGGAGGGGGAAGGAAGGTGTTTATACTCTGTACCTTCCGTTGACGACACCACAAGTAGTAGGTATCAAGGAAGGCACCTCAGTTGAAGCTTCCAATAGTGGAGGCGTATACAGTACAGGTGCAGCAACACCAGAAAATTGGGTGTAGACTCGACATGTCACCAATGGGAGACCCCTGCTTGCTCCCTCTTGAATCCCAAACCTCAAATGGGTTGATCTGATCTGATCTGATTAATTGCCCAAAAATAAGACCATACTGTACATAATCCGATGAGCCCAGCCCAGACCTGGATCCTGGACCCAGAGTGTAATCGGACCTGTCAGGGAGACAAGACGGGCATAAGCCAAAAAGATCAATTGAGTTACTGTTTGACCGTTACTCTCAGGTCAAAGTCACGATATTTTATCGCTCGCGCCCGTAATCTAGCGGCCGAAACCGCGATGTGAGTAGCGGTCCATGGAATTAATTGGACAGGCTGAACGGGCTATGCTATGGAAAAAATTAAAGTGGTGAGCATCAGGTCGACAACTCAGTGAAATGGATGTGATGGTGATGTAATTCCTCTTCAGCGCCACTGAGCGGGAGACCCAGGCGGCTCTTCCACTAACGACGCCTACGGTTAGTAGGTGCAGTAGCTCTGTATCTCTCCCGTATCCTCACTGTGACTTTTCACTGTAGACTGTTCATGCCCGGTGAACTGCGACGAGCAAGAAAATCATATGATGCCATGTGCCTTGATACGGGGCCTCCCAATCGGGCAGACTTGGAAGGTGAATGGGTCTAAGAACATCTAGAAACATTGCTTAGGCTGTATTGCTGTCAATGCTACAGAATGAGTGGACCTCTTGTAGAGAAATCGGATGCTTCTTCAACAGGGGGTTATTTACGGGACCATGTTGCCAAGATGATGAAAAAAAGAAAAGAAACATGCCAAAATCAGAGTGGAATAATTATCGATAAGAATTCTACAGTAGTTGTTCCACTAGCCACAATCCCATTCCATCCTTTTCCTTTTCCTGGTGTTTGAAGTCTCATCGACCGGGTAGTCCGGAGCTGTGCGGCCGAGCGCCGGCCGGGGCCATGCCGTAAAGAATTACACTCACCTCACTTCTTGGAATGGACAATGGCGTTGTTTTACAATAGACTAGACTACACTACGTTATAGCAATTGATACAGGTCAGGTCAACGGGGGTTCAACTGCGCATCAGATTCATGGACCATGTATTTTCTCTTACCTGGACCATGGTGGTGGATGTCCATGAATCAACAACCTTGAATATAGCCTCAAAAACAACACACGTACAGTACTGAGGTCTGCCATGTGCAATTTAAACATATCATCGGATAACCTGTCCATTGCGGTAGTGAGAAGCAACGCGTTGCATTGCATTGCATCTTGCATGCAACCGTTACGTTCATGATTGTCAGTGACTACGTATGCATAGTCATGCTGAGGCAAGAGATGACTATACATTACACCGAGAAAAATATCTCAAACAACCACCATCTCATCCATTGACAATTCAATTGATCAAGAAAAGGCCATACAATAACTATTATGGCGATAAATATTTAGGATGACTCATGACAAGGATCTTGTTTCCGTAAAAGGCCCTTTGGCTTCACGCCGTACTATATTCTATTATCGACATCCGATCTATTCGTTCAAGCCTCTTCTTTCCTATGCTTTCCGCTCATTGCCGTCGGAATAATACTCAACACTTAAATATTATGGTGTTATAATTGCGGGACGATGATAACTATTTCTTGATGACCGAGAATAAACCATGGATTCAGAGGGGCGATGACAGGCATTGGCTGCGAGATGGGATGTTGCAGGGTAAGGTAACCTGAGATTTGGAAATCTATCCATACACCACCTTGGTCCTAGCCTTACAGTACAGTACAACACCGTAGGACATACAGTTCGAGCTCATTGTTGGGTATTTTGCCAAAATAGCGGACCGGTAGTTGCGTTGTACAGCGTTGTCATGTCAGATCATTCTTATCGCGCCTAAAGGGAGTTCTCCGAAAATAGCAGGGGTGCTCGGGTCGAGTCGAAACGACAGCACGAGGCAAGGCTAAAGAGCGAGACTGGCGAGACCAGGTCCCTGAAAAATACTACTCTTGTTTGGTTCCTGGATTTAACTGCATTCATCGTGGTGGCTTATACGTGAGCTGTCCTGATCTGACTCGATATCAACCTCGCCTACAGGGTTAGCTGTTCAGTATATTCACGGAGCCGCAACTGGCGGCGAGATATCAAATTAACTTTTAATCAGAAGCGTTCACTGGGTATAGGGTGAGCTATGAACTGATGGTATAGTTTTACGTTCTAAGTTCTAAAATTGTTATACATCTATATCGAAACAATCCTGAGATGAGATTCTATGCAGTCCTCGCTTCAGCCCTTACCCACACTATACTATACAGCTCATGTTCCATGTTAAATCATACAGAATCGGCGATTCCAATGCTCCGCTTGTCGACATTGAAACCATTTGTGCATCCTTTCTTTCTATGTCTGCAGCCAATGTCGTTGCCATCCCGCCGCTTCATCGGCCCGGCACTGGCCACCCACGACGTGTATCCACACAACGTCTAACGGCTCATCATGTCATTCCCAAAATCGTACACCGCACACCGAAGGCCCCCTGTTCTTTGAAACCAAAATGAGTCGAGACTGATCTTATATCGGTATGCGCGCTAAGCTCCCGGCCCGACCGTCGATCCAGCAGCCAGCCCAGCCTTAACTTCAGCTCAGGCCAGAACAGCGACAGCTACAGTTTAATCGCACCGTCCGTCCTTCCAGCCTGTGCGCCAGCGCTCCTCCCACTTGGAGCAGTCGAACTCAGGCTTGCCAAGCTTACGGTTGACGTCGTTGTGAGCGCCGCACAGCCACTTGCCGAACTCATCTCGGCTGTTGACCTGTGGCGCTTCACGCTTGAGATAGCCCTGGAAGTCCTCGGCACATACCCAGCATGGATAGAGCTTGGAGAATAGTCCAACAAAGCTCAGAAGATCTGACTTCTGACCAGTAGATGGCTGCTCGGGGTACTGGGCTGCGATAGAGTGAAGCAGTGTCCAGGTACTCCTGCCTAGCACCTCAACATCCGGAGGACACTCTGACGGAGGACGCTGAGCCTTTGCTGCGGCATCTTGTTTGAGAGTGCTCTTGGTTTGAGAAGCCCATGCAGAGAAAGAAGTACAGTTTCGGCATCTAAGACGGGGTCAGTTAAACCAGGCTCCATTTACAGGGCGTCTGTCACTATGAAACTTACGGTTTGCCATCAGGACCCAGTACAACACCCTTTGGGATCCTCTTGGGCGGCTCAGCAGAGCCTCCTACAGCTGACGATGCAGGAACAGCAGAAGCGGCCGCAGCCGACTGCTGTTGATCGTTGGGATCGCTTGACATTGAATGGCGCCACTGGCAGTGTCGAAAAGAATGTCGTTGTGGTCGGTCGGGTGTGGCGGCCAAAAAATTAAGGTCCCTCAAGGAATAAGACGGGAACCAAGTCGGCGTTCTCGGGGAAATAACAAGCGAATAGTCTCAGCAATTCACGTCAAAAGAATGACAATACAGAACCGGCAAGAATCGAGAAACTAATAGTTTGAAAACACGATACTTTGCAATGGTGGTGATATGACGCCGATTTGTAAGCCAGTCTGATGGAAACGAAGCTAGACAAGCACAGCGCTCTATCGACATCGTAACTACCGCCTATCGTTAGAATTCCAGAGCCTTATCGATAAGTTCGTCACCTATCCTGGAAGTTTCCAGGGGCAGGGCAGATCAAATTTAGGCCGGGGCAGCGCCGCCTTCCGGGTGAATATGGGGCCAACAACCCACTTCGATAATGATTCGCATTCTTTATTCCTACATCCACGTTATCCAAGACTTTGACAGTCAAAGTCACGATTGATTCCTGGATTGACCAAGTGGCGATGCTATAGGAAGACTTCGGAACTGTTCAAACACTCACATCCCTACGATTTGACTCATAGTTTAACAGAGACTCCATTCAACTCATGGTTTCGAATAATGAACCCGAAAGACCAGGCGCAACTGTGTCAGTCATATATCCAGTTATAACACTGCTCAATGTCGGCATATCATCCTGGACTGAGAAAAATGACGGGTCTAATGCCATAGTTTGACCGAAAGTATTGTCGAAAACATCGAAAGTATTTTCCGCTGGCCCAAAGAACGAGGTCTCAGGAACTATCAACATGATGATTAGCAGCAAGATCAATGTTTGAAGAATCGATTAAGACTTCTTACCAGACGACTGGACTGGAAGAGAAACCGAAGTCTTTCGATCCTGTTCCAGCATGACTGAAATGGCTTTTATAGCCCTTTGTGCTTCAGTCGACCTGTCCGAGCTTTGTTCCCAAATATTCTTAGCCACAATCAAAGCTTGCAAGATATCTTCTCGCCTATCTAGAGCACGTCTTGTATCGTATTTACTCAAAGAGTGACACAGCATCATGGTGGCTTGGAGGAAGTCGTGGTTAAGCGGTGCAGAGATTCTCCATCGAATGGCGTACATGAGACCTCCAGGCTGAGCCTCCTCCTTCATGCGTCGCTGATACTCTAGAATTGCTAGAGCGGCCCCGATGCATACTTCATGAGACCTGGAATTATCTTCTCCGGCTGAACTGTTGATAAAGCTATGCCGGTGGAGGAGATATATGGCTTTTTGAACAATGATATCCAGCATCATGCGGTTAAGTATAATAGAAGGGCTGTCTGCGATTGACTCTTCAAGTGGCTTTGGTTTGAGCCAAGCAGGCAAAGCATCAACGACGATTTGAAGCTTGGCCTCGAGGGCGGTAACTACAGCTAACGATGGGGGTCCTGCTTCAGTAGTATCGTATATCTCAGCTGCTACTTTGATAACACCATGTCTCTTGATATGGAATGCCAGCATGGAAGGTTCTGAGAATGGCCTCTCGGGTGGGAGAGCGTCGTTATCAGTACTGATGTCACTGTCCAGTAAATACGAAGGCGGGCGCGTATCGCACTGAGAGTCCTTGATAATGCGTGGCAGTCCGACCTGGGTACTGGTGAAGAAGTCGACGCTATACAAAAATGTCCAAGCCCGTCGCCGAAGCTCAGCTTGCAAAGGCCGAATGCCTGGCCAGTGTGATGGTTCGCGATGTAGACCCATACGCATGGCAACTCTGATAATGACGCCCATGAGAACCCAGCTCCCCATGTGTGTGGTAATATTGGCATGCTGGTCAATAGCAAAATGCAGCATCAGCGTCTCGACGACGTAGCCGCTAGCATGTAAATAGTCACCAGCAACCAAGCAGTGGATGGTTAGCGTTCTGAACGTTTCAAGACTTGCCTGCAATTCTTGAGCAGATGGGTCATGGGCTCCTAACTCTGTCTTTTGGATAGATGCGGACATGCTCATAATGCTGAAGAGTAGTCCTACCCAAATGATAGGCGTGGCTGAGGGGTTAACCCAGAAGTTTGCATACTATGGATGAGGTTAGCTTGCATAGCATGTGGTATCTGGAGAAATCTGACTTCTGCGAGGAATTTGCCTCGATGTAGAAAGACTGATATGCAAGGTAAGCTATAGACCTCAGAACATGGGGAGCAAAGACCTACTTGAGTCAAATGTATTAAAATACTGTGAGATATATCTATCAACCATTCTTCGAGGAGGCAGCATGGTCAATATCTGTTCCGTCGAAAAACAGCTAACACTACTGAGTAGAAACGTTCTCGGCGCTGACGGTTGATAATTGAAACCATCAAAAGGGGGAGACGCTCCATCGACACTCTCCGAAAAGCCATCAGAGAGGTCATCTTTGAGCTGTTGAATCTAGAATCCTGTTATTAAGAAGTCACCAGCAGATATGGCCAGACTTACATCCTCCAGGATTGTAGCCCAATGGGAACTACCAGTATACACAGACCGTTCCTCTGTGAGATTTAAATTCCCCATACTACCGGCTATTGGGGGTATTGTCAGAGGAGGGTCTGGACGAACCAAGTCATTGCTTAAGAGAGGTGTGTCGTCCAAATTCTGGTTCGGGTTCACAGTCCTATCTCTCAACTCCGTCACCAGATTCTCAAGACGAGCGATCCTCTGGCGCGCTTTCTGCGTCCTGTTATGAGGCCTATAATCCACTGCATCCTTACGCTCTTGTTCAGAGCAAGTGAACGTACATTCATCTGGCTTGCCCCTTCGTGCGCAAGCACCGCATGGAGACTGCCTATCACATCGAAGCCTACCACAAGGACAGATCAATACCAAGTCTTTTCTGTCCGAGTCGAGACTTACTTGCGTCCTCTGCAGAAGGTACAACTGAGAATAGGTTTCTCACGCCTTTTTCTATGAGATCCTGGTTGGGAACGGTGGTCCTCCATGAGTTAGAATGGGCGACGACTGTGACAAATGAATCTGACACAGCTTCCAAGTTACGGATGTTAGTGGAAACTGCGTAAAGGCATTTTCACTATAACCTTGAATAGACCAACAACGCACGTGACTGATATCCTCCATTACAGAAAGCATCAAATCAGCCAATGTACTGTGGTTCTGGATAGTCGATGTTGTTCTTATTATTTTTCAGGAATCTATCTAGCATTATCTGTCAAGTGTGATCTTAAAGCCACCAATTACAGTCTTTGTAGCGAAGCCTCAAATCATTGATCTGATAATGCCGGTAGGTCGCAAGATAAGTCGAGTGTTTCAACTTGGATCTCAACCTTTATGGTATTGCAGAGTGATGAAGGATAAGTAATTAATGCAGCGGCTTATCTTATGCGGAGACAATTCAGAGAGGGCCCATCAGCGGACGGTCGGACAGTCACAGTGTAAGCTTATTGGTCAGTCATCGACGACGATGATATCAAACTGTGGATGGACTCTCTCAATAAATACACACAAAATACACAGAATTTCTGATCTCCCTCTTAAACACCAATGGATTTCCATCCGCATAATGATCACACCAGGAGTATGTTAAAACAAGACCCTCTATTGCTACCGAAACCCCTAACTCCCACTATTAACACTGATCTGCTTCTATCCTGTCATCCTTCAATGGAAGATGTCCCTCTATAGCATGATCTTGACAGACTCGCCACACTCCATGTGTGCCTGTTCATACAAGCCAGAAGATTCATCGAGAACAAAACACCATAAAAACTGACGTATCCGCCATCACGCATGAGTTCCATGCGGCCTAGAACACTGGTTGGCGTGGCACAGCTTTTTCACTCCAAACTGTGCCTTTCTGTCAGAGCGTCGCAAAATATACACCATCTTGGATATCAAAACCACCTTCTTACTATCGTCGTGTTCTTTGGAATCAATTCGGCTCTTTGTGGTGCTGCTCAAACTCGATCGCTCTCATTCTCAGTAGACCAATTGCAGATTCTTTTTTGGATGTTTTCAGACACCCAATCTGATGTTGTGAGCTGTTGTCACCACAAACAAAGATCAGCCTTTGACGTACATTGTCATAACTCATTATTCGTGCGCCGTAGAGTATTGTTGACGCTCGATCTGTTCCTGGGCCGCGAGACCCGCAACGGCCTGCGCAACAGCTTCCAATGGTGTTCCGGCGGCGGAGTTTGTAGGTGCAGGTTCGGGAGGGGCAGAAGCAATCGAAGCTGGCGCTGGGGCGGGCGCCGGAACTGGTGCAGGGGCCGGGGCCGATGGTTGATGTGTAGGTTGAGCAACGTCAACATTCGGAGGAGGCGGGGGATATTCGCCTGTCACATCAAACAACCTTGATTGCAAGTGAACAATGTATTCTCTCAGCGAATGGTTGTCGGATTGCAGTGACTTGAAAGATTGTTCCATCTCATTGAGTTCGCGTACTTGCTGCTCCAGCTTCTTGATATAACCCTCTTTTCGCTGTCGGAACGCTCTCTATTGATGAATTGTTGGTCAAATAGCTCGACGAGTAGTAGATCGATCTCACTGGACTGAACCAGAGTCTAGAAGCTTACCTGGGCAGCCCTGTTTTGCGCTGCGCGCTTTGACTGGGACAGTTCACGTTTGGCTTTACTGCGACCTTCACCATGATCGTCCGGCGACATATGAGGCGGGGGCGCGGGGGCAATTGGAGCGGTCGAAGGTCCAGCAGATGCGCCTGGACTGTGCCCGGATGGAGGAACGATGGGCATCATGTTTGCGGTAGGTGCGTTGTTGGCTCGGGCGCGAAGCTCAGGATGGATGTGAGACTCGACCTCGCTCTTGACGGCTATAGCTCGGGGTTGATCTTGAGGATTGAGCGAATGATCGAATCCATTCGACGGCCGCGCAGGAGCCGGCTGAAGAGGTTGATGTCGGGTATCACGAGGAGCAGGAGAGGTCGGCGAGGATGAGCCTGTCGCGTCGTGGCTCTTGAGGAGCTCGAGCTGTGCGCGCAGATGCTGCTCTATTTGGAGGGGTCGGTTTTAGCCAATGCGCTCAACAGCTACGTCAACGGTAATTGAAGCAGAAGCGGAACCGAAAGCGCCGAAAATGGGTATTGTGTCCAAGTGATGAAAATAAAGAGCTATAAGTGTATTGTATATCGGGTTGCGCGAAAACGCGACAAGGATGCTATTCAGACGGTAGAGAGATACAAGGAGCGCTATGAGTGTCGCAAGTGACCAAGGCCAAAGTGAGGCGCAGTGTAGTGTAGTATAGATAATAGACAGATTCCTAGTTTCAGAACAGGAACCAAGACGCGCTCGGACAAGGAAACAGACGAGACACAATAAGAAAGGAAAGAGAAAAGTAAAAAAGAGTTGTCTTGACTAACCTTGATTATTGGCGCCGCTTGCTGAGGAGTTCTGCATGCTTGAGCTCTGGGGGAGAGTCTGACTCAGCATCCAAGTAGTAGTGACCCAGGGCGATGATTATTACTGCGACGAGGGGGGACCTGACGCTGACTGACGGAGCACGAGTGAGGAGAGGCCGGTGGAAGAGAGATGGATTATGTAACCTGGATCCGTAGACCTTTTGAATGAGCGTGTGAGTGGTGATCAAGTCGGAAAATGGCGTGGCTGGGCCGGGGACGCTTCTGCTCTCCGCTTTGCTTGACGGACTAGGTTAACCTAGGCTTAGATAGGTCTAGCTGGACAGATTGATTTGGTCAATCGCTCGCTTGTCGCTTGCTCGCTTCTGCAATCTGCAATCTGATGGCGGATGGGCGTTGTTACTGTACGCACGTACGGAACTCGAAGCCGTCTCTGGTTCTGGTTCTGGTTTCTGGTTCTCAACTAAAACGAACCTTTCAGTGCTGACGACGATTTCGGCGGCTCGTGCGGGAAGCTCAAAACACGCGCGAACTGGTTCGTTTTGGAATCGAAGTCAGGTATACTGTCTCAGCCGTAATGTAATCTTGGTGAAGCCTCAATTCGAGTAACAAAGACGCGTCAACTGATACGGGCCAATGTGAATTTGTTGAGAGGCTTTCAGATTGACGATCCCTTCTCAAGAAAATACCCCAGTCCCCTTCTTTCTATCTCTCTTTCTATTTCCGACACCGGCCAATCTGTTATTTGACGCGATGGGAATAAACGATGGGCTCGGGTGAGAAGATTGGATGGATTTGCTGACTGATGCAAGAAGGGGAACGTTGTTGCAGTAGGGAAAATATTTGTCAGCGGACAAGAGACAAGAATCAGCCTAAGGCAAGGAGCTAGGACCACCGAACACCTGCACCTGCACCTGCGCCTACTGTACCTTCCTCATGTGCGTGTACGACAGCCCCACTTACGAGTACAATGGTCCAAATATGGCTATCATGGCTTTTTGACTTCGGAATGGTTTGATCTGACTTGGCGTATAAAAAAGGATAATGTGACGTTAAATCTCGCAGCAGAACCATGCACAAATTCCTTTGACTCCGGCATATCACAGGGGCTGAAATCACAAAGTCCCAAGTGCCTGATTAAGAAGCGCCACAGATATACATCCACTTTAACTCAATATTGTACTTCTATCGAACAAGAGATTTTACAGATGCCTAATTATGCACGCATACAAGAGCGCTTACTCGGGATTCAACGTGCTTCTGATTTCGACTAATGTTTTAGCTGACTTGTTTGTCTAGGTCGCCGAAGCTCCACGCCTCATAGAAACCGATGTCCATGCTGCCATCTTACCACATCCTTGAGATCCTTCTGATCCCGTACAGTCAACTTGTGGCTTCCAAATATTCAACCTCTTCAAGTTCTTTCGTCTCGCTAGAGCTACCCAATAGATCCAGTGCCTCTTCCGAGCTTTCCGGCCCCCAACATGCACGAGATACAAGTGGGAGTGGTGTAAGTAGAAGATGCTATACGGGCTGATCAAGAGAGGGGGATTCTTCCATCATGAGTTATAATCACCGCCGACGGACGCAATGACTAACTTTAGATACCTGTTACTTTACCCGTTGTACATAGGCGTTTGTTAATATCCTGTGAGGGTGTGCACTAGCCGTCATATTTCCATTGTATCGGGTACTCAGCAGCATCTGTCGTGTAGGAACGCATGGGGTCTTACTTGATTCCATTCATCATATCTTGAAAATTGTCAATCGGTTCGCCATGCAAGATGTAGCAGTGAAGTGCTACTGATGTATGTACATCCATCGAACTTGGTAGACTTGAGACCTACCTACTAATGGTCTGGTAACAACTCGACAGTAACCATTTAGATAGGCAATAGAGTTACAAAAGAGACAATCGAAACATTCAGGCTGCTTTCAAAAGCGTAAATTCGACTTTTGACTTCTGTAGCGTACCCGAAGACTCTTTAACGTATAAGAGAACCTCATAATCTATATATATCAGATCATCGATGGATGTGTTAGTGGGTACACGTCGCTCCACCTATAACAAGCTGAGAAATAAGTACACTCGATCTTGCCTCTCACTCCATTTTTGCCTCTCATCGTCCAATCCTTTCAGCCTCATCAACCAACCCACTATCACCAGCAAGCTTCACTGATTGCGCCCTACCATGCGCCCTTTCCAGCCCTCAGCTCGCATTCCATCACTATTCCGCTTTGCATCGACCATGGCCCAGCCACGATTCTCTGCTGGTACTGACGCCGCGAGTGTGACGCCGGCGCTGAATGCTCTACTCACTTCCGAGGGTGGACGTTGGACACTGGCTAAGGATGGCACAGCTCTGGAAAGGCAGTTCAAGTTTAAGACTTTTGGAAAGACATGGGTGAGTCTAGCGAGCTAATTGGAATTCCAGTCGTGTGAGGTATTGGTGTTCTGTAGTCGGGAAATATGAGCCAAAGGTATGAGCATGCTGGCTAATACAGCACAGGATTTCATGACAGGAGTTTCTCTTCAATGTAAGATCAAGAACCATCACCCAGAATGGTCCAACGTGAGTATCTTTCTGTATTCCAGCCATCCCTGATAGCTCATAAAGAAACAAGGTCTATAATACCACCTTCATCCGCTGGACAACGCACAACCCGGCTGGTCTTTCAGACAAGGACATCACGATGGCTGCACAATGTGACACTCTCGCAGCACAATTAGGCGAACTGGCCCCGGAGCCGGAGACCTCATCTACGGCCGAGACGGGAGATCAAAGCTGTGCAATTCGTGGCTTAGCGGACCAGGCAGCTGGAGCAGCGGGAGATTGCTGCACACCCAAGAGTAAATAATATGATACAGGTCGGCAATCTGTACTGTAGTGTTGTTTACTAAATTTCAAGATGATGTTCATACAAGTACAAAGAGCAGGCAGGTAGAATGAATTAGTCGGCTAACATGACGGCTTGCTTTCATGATAAGGTTTTGAATTACACAGGCCGTCATCATGAGTTGCGGTGACCGGCTGGGGCAAGAGAAGACTTCAGTATATACCTACCTAAAGAGATCATAAAGGAAGTTGGAGGTTTATTGAGAAGCCATGTTCCAAGCTTTGTTCCGAATCGGGAGAGTTGATTGTTCAAGTCAATGGTCATAACGGTTTCCAGTGTATCGTAAGAGTTGCGTTTTTCACCCTTGTAACCTTGATCGATCCCGAAGGAGAGATACATGTAAGGCTGATACAAACACAGGCCATCACCTCTCATGAAAGGTGCCATGATGACATTCACTAATACGAGCCAGTACATAGACAAGAACGAAGTTGATTATTAAATATGTCTAAAAGCCTCTCCAGGGCAATGGTTGTATATGCAAGCGTAAAAAGTCGTTCTTAGTAATCCCAAACGCCGTGCGAATGCTCGAGTCGCAAGTACAGCAATGCAGACGATGCATGTCTGCTGAGCGACCGGTCTAAGTCTCCATCATGATCAACACCCTTCTCTTTTATTTATGGTCGTGAAATCCTGGCATGGCCAGACTCGATTCACCGCAATCGATTATTTGTCGGTGTGCCGGATTTTCTCTACAGCAGTCTATTGCTGCTTCTGGGCCTTGATGGCAGCGAGCTTCTTCTCGCGACGGCGCTTGTGAGCATCAGCACCGGCCTCGGTGTCTAGGCAGTAGTCCCACCAGGTGAAGCTGGAGGAGTAGTTGCCAATGAACTTCTCGTGGTGGAGATCGTGGTGAGCGGCACCAGCCCAGACGGGGAGGAAGTGGCGCAGACTCCAGGGGAAGTCGTAGCCGCTGTGAGAGTCGATGGCCTGGAAAAGACGGAGGGTGATCCAGGTGTACATGGTGACAAGGTGGAGCTCGCCAGTAATGGCAAGGAGGACGACAGGGCAGCCGACGACACCAATTCCGAGGAGGGCGGTTTCGATGGGCGAAGCGTACTCAGCGGCGAGACCGAAAGGAGCAGAGTAGGTGTGGTGCATCTTGTGAATGGCCTTGTACAGAGGACCGTAGTGCAGAGCACGGTGGAACCAGTAGTGCCAGGCATCTTCCATGATGAAGCAGAGAACGATCTGGAGAGCCATCTTCCACATAGGGGGAAAAGGCACACCGTAGTCCATACCGAGGTAGGTAGCGATGGGGTGGAAGAACCAGATCTGAGGAAGTTCGGCGGTGAAGTGGCTGATGAGAACAATGGCGGCGCAGTCCCATTGCTCCTTGAGGGTAGGAACCTTTTGCTTTTGAATTCGGAATTGTTGGAAGTAAGGGATGTAGTCCATCAGCATGAAGGGAATGCAGCGGCCGAAGTAGACGAATTCGTGGAGGGCGAAACTCATGATACCGGTCGCGAGAGTGTCGTTCTGCATCCAAAGGTACCAAGCCTGAATTGGTTGTTAGTATTGGTGTTTGTATTTCGCGATAGGGATCGGGTGGACATACGGCCCAAAGCTTCTCGGCGAAGTTGAGCTGAACATTGTACTTGGAAACCTCCTCAAGGACAACAAAGTAGTCCTTGGTCTGGTTGAAGGACGCGAAAGTGGTCGCGTTTCTGTAGTAAATCATATTAGAAGGTGTTCTGAGCCGTTGGCGCAATTTGCATTGCAATATAAGGGATACTCACAGCGCATCCATGGTGACGGTGTTAACTTATGACAAAGTATAGTAAAGAAGAAGCCTCTAGGGAAAGAAGAAAGACACCAACAGGCACCAGGTCAAGTCAAGAGTCTTCGAAGAAGGCGGCTCTTGTTATTAGGGAAAGGTCGACAATGGCGATGGCGGTGTTGAAAAAGGAGACAAGACGGTGGCTGTTGGGGAGGTTTTATCATTTCCTCGATCGCCCGGCCCAAAGAATCTCAAAGGGGGGTCCCCATTGAAAATGGTGGGCAGCGGGCCTTGTCTTGGCTTGGCCACACGCCCAGCGTCCCTAACTTTACGGATACGTTAGGGTACAGATTGAAGTTTACAGCAGGAAAGCAAAGCAAAGACACCCAGCTCTTGCACCGTTTCGCATTGCATCGGTACGTACTCTGTACCGTCGCGAAAATTGCACCTCAGATTTGCCATCACACACCCTGTAACTAAGCCGAATCAGGAACTTGAAATCTCCAAACCCTGTGGTAGTCAGCCAACCACATCAGAGGACCCCTGAGCTTTCTCTGGCCCGTGCACTCGGCAGCCTCGATAGCAGATGGCAGCTAGAAATGGTTCCAGAATGAGGCCACAACCAGATTGTCTTTCCGGTATCCGGGCCCAGTTAAGCAGTCAAAGCCAACATTAATCGATAGAGGATTGTCACCGCCCCTAGGAAAATCGTATGTGAATCTATCGAATTCGCGGGGATGTTACGGGAATTTTAAGGAAGTGGTCGGACCATCCGAGAGTCCTTGTCTCCGTAGGTAGTTGTTCAATCTTTTCTTCTTCAATGACTAGAGGTCGGCTGGCTGCTTAGAGGCACTGTCCGCCTCTTTTTTTACAGCGGCTTAGTTTCTGCGATTGAGGGCGGTGAAGATCTCAATTAGGCCTGATGCACTTGCCACTACAAATGCTGATTGGTGCATCTTCAATCTTGTTCACCAACGTGAAATTGATCTAGAAGTCATCGAGTAACTGTTGTTCCCGTCCTGTCTGAGTACCTGCAGTATCCCTGCGACAGGTCTGTCCGTATCCTCATAATAACAGGTGATGTTTACATTCAATGCGTCCTGTATGGTAGCATATTGGCACAGGGGCCTGCGAGCCTAGGATCTCATCTTAGTCCATGTATTGCCGACCGTTCGATGGGAAAGTTCCTGGAAGCGTAGGCAGGGTTCTCTCGACGTCAAGAAATCGGGGACAGTGGTGTGTTATTGGTAAAGCGCTATGAGGCGATAAGAAAAACTCGTTAAATAGATACCCACTGCTTGAGTGCCGATCAGGTCGAGGGGCGAAGTATCCGATTATCAATTCCGATCTGCTGGGTCATACAACACCCCCTTACTCCAGATTTGTCGCCTTGTTCCGCGTGGCACAGCGTAACTCTCTTTTCCTCGTTTTCGGTTTAGAATAGAACATTTCTCATCCTCTACGCCTCTCCCGTTCGTCTTCGTTCCTAAACTCGTGCGATTAATAGCGGGTTTAATCGATTGTTTACCTCCACTACATTTCAATTAAACCCCTTGTAATGGAATCGTCTTAGATGGTGCGATCAGAGACTTCTTCGTTATTGTCCGGCTGTTGAAAAAGTACTATGCTGATACTGAATTGGGGTTAGTGGCCTTCACTCCCAGCGACGTCTCAACGCGATACCGAATACGAGTCATCTAATGTCTCCCTCCGTCTGAAATTGTAACGAGATGTACATAACGGAGGGCTCTTAAGTTCGCAGTATAGGTTATCATGTAGTTTTACTATAGTCTAGATATCCCTAAATTTCGACTATATTCGAGATCTAATTAAGCACAATCACATAGCTTCAAACATATTTGAGAATCGTTCGTTCAGACACAACCCTCATCAACACGGATACCCTGAACTGCATGTAATAAAGCCTGTGAAAGTCTGCCATAAACGTAGAGTACATAGGCATATAGCTGACTGCATAGAACGGACAATGACAGCATTGCATCTTTATCGATGCAATAAGATACATATCTGGGCACTCACAGGCAATCCCGTTGTTTGAGAACAATTTTATTACACGTGATTGGACAGTTCCAGATGGCGATAGCTGACAAGGCGATCCGAATACGAATAAGCCAGGACACTTTGAGCAACTCCAACCCAACCCACTCACACCTTCTTTCCCCATGAACACCACGTCATGTATCAAGGTCATTATTATGCATTACATTGTGCGTTCCTTCCCAGAGAAGTGCAATTGATCGGTGCAAAGTCATATGATGGGTAAACAGCCTTATTGCGTTTCTACCCTGTTTGATTCAGCTTCCGTTTTTACGACAGCCAACAGTTTTGCTTGATTTTAATGGACCTGGATTGACGTGTGGCATCATGCCATAGCCTGTTTCCCCACATTTGATTCATCTCCCGCATCGCATTCGTGTTATGTTGAGCTTGTACAAGCTCTCGAGAAGCTTGCACTCACACTCTCACCCTCGCCATCCGCACGCGACCTGCCGCCCTGTCCAGCGGCTGCGCAGCCTCCGAGCTTACTGTCCGTGTTCCCCGTGATTCGGCGCTTACCTCCCGGCTGCAAACTGCCGCAAACTGCCGCAATCGCCGTTACAGTCCGCCGCCCGTCCGGGGTTACCTGCCGAGCTCTCCACCGACTTTCTGGAGCTCAAGCTCCCGTTTCATCTCTCGCGCACAGGGTTGCTTTATCTTACGAGCCGGGCTCTTGCTGACTGATGCGGTGCTCTAGCCATTGGCTTCGTAACTATCAGATCTAAACAAGCTTATCCTTGGTCCTACAATGACGCTTGTCTCTGAGTTCGTCTGCCCAGCCTTGATCTTCTCTATCCCCTGACCTTTAAAACTTCGTGCTTCCTGCCCTCATCTACTGTTCCAATCCTACAAGCCACTGACCGTACCTGTAGTCAAGTGCGGCGGCTTGACGCCTACCTCGACCGTCTGCCAGTTCTATCCGAGGCAACTTCTGAAGATGAACGCTCAGAGACTGAAGAGCATGGTTTTGCTGTGGCTAATGCCTTCTCAACTCCGCGTCTCGATCACTTGCTTCGCACCATTCAATCACTGAGTACTACCTCGTCCTCGAAACCACTTCTACCGGCTTGGCGTATCAAAGATCTTCTTATCTCATCTCAAATCCCTGCCCCTGCAAACATCTCGGTGAACGAAACTCAGTCCGATGACGCCAAGAGTCCTTACGAGAATGAGCTGGAATGGCTTCTCGTGAGCAAAGCTACCATTCAACTCCATGGTGTTATTCTCAACACACTCCTAGATCAGATCGTCCCTCTCAACGATGATGTTTGGTACTGGGATGAAGTCTTGGGGACCTATTCTTATAGTAGTCTTTATGCTGTTCAGACGTCTCCTCTAAGGGTCTGGGCTTGGTCCCAGGAAGTCTACACTGCTACCAAGTTACGGGCTCAGGCAGGTTCTCTTCACCATGCTCCGGGCGAACTCGTCGATTCTACAACATCAAACATTTCGCTACACTGGTCTCAATTCTATGGCATTGTGCAAGACAGTATCCGGGAACGGTCAATTGCCAACATTCAACGCAGAGTCCTGTCACCGGTTGCTTTGTCTCGCTCAGAGGCTCGACGCAAGCAGGCGCAGCTGAAGAAACTGCGGGAAATCACAGCCAGTGGTCTTGGTGTATTGATGGATGAAGGCCTCCAATTTGGGCTTGATGACGATAAGGCTGATCTTCAGGACCACCACGATCTTAAGGGTGTCGTCGAGCGCAGTGTTGCACTCATCGATATGGTTTTGAAAGAAGTCTCTACTCTAGATGTTAACATCAGCGATTTTGAGGACAAGGTTTTTGCTGGCGTCGAGGAGGATCCTGAGCTCTCCGTTCACATGGACGGTAACACCACCGCGGATCGACCAGCTATTCTGGCTCGACGACTACTCACCATTATTGATAAGTCTCTTCCTGAGCATCTCACTGCTATGCAGGCATTGGCGAGGGAAAACGGTCGACCCGGTGCTCTCGTTCGCTACTGGCTCCCTACTATTATTGGCCTTCTTTCTTCAACAACTGTCCTACGCATTTTGGTTAACCGAAAAGCTGATATCATTGAATGGTTCGTTGGATTCGGCGTTACTATCCGGGATTTCTGGTTTAACTGGGTCATCGAACCGACTTCGAAGGTTATTTCAACTATTCGACACGACAAGACCAGCGAGATTGCAATCATGAGCAGGGACAGCCTCAAGGCCGACCGTGAGAGCCTTGAGCGCATGGTAGTTGACTTTGCTCTCGATAAGCCATACTTCGCTACTGAAGATGGAAGCACCCTGACTGATATTCAAGTTGATGATATCCGACACAAGGTTGCTGAAGGCGATGTTACCCCTGTGCTGCGAGCTTTTGAGAAAGATCTCCGACATCCTTTCATGGGTACGATCCGTGGAGATCTCGTGCGATCCCTCCTCATCCAGGTCCAGAAGACAAAGGTCGACCTTGAGGTTGCTATGACTGGCATTGACTCTCTTCTCAAGAGCCAAGAACTTGTTTTCGGATTCGTTGGTCTTACTCCCGGTGTTCTCGTCTCGTATAGCATATTCCAATACCTTCGTGGTGTCTTTGGCGGACGATCTGGACAGCGTCAAACCCATAAGGCTGGCAAGGCCATCCGTGTTCTCCGCAATGTGGACCGCATTCTATCTGAAGCCCGACCTACAGAGACTAATCTTCTCTCGTACAAGGATCATGGTCTCTTGCTCGCCGAAGTTCACATTCTCAGAAACCTTGTCGACAAGCTCATGCCCCGTGAGATTGGCAGGGAATTCCTCGAGGATCTTGACGACCTATCAAATATGAAGGGAATCCAGCTGCAGACCAGGGCGCTGGAGCGTATCAGATGGGCTTACGCTAGATGGCTTCATTAAGCAGCTAGTGGACTGGAGTTTGTTATGAGTGTGACGATATTTTATGTATACTAGCCCTTGCTGGGCGGGTAGAAACAGCACCATTGTACTCTATACACATAGCTAGATTGCATAAACGACTGATGAGTAGAAATGCCATTCCATGTCTTGACTTTCTAGAATTCCGAGAACCTTACACTGTGATGTTACGGCGCCCAAGAGGTATCCGTAAGCAAGTCCTGCCATGATAGCACTCAATCAATTGGAAAATATTCGTCGCAAAAACAAAGTCCAATTGTAGAGAGTATAGACTCTGCGAGTAACATTAACTCCTACTGAGAGAGCGCGGTAGGCTCGCAGCTCTGAACTCATGACGATGCGTGTAATAACGCCCTTCTCGCAGCCCCATTCCGGATATCTACAATCAAACGCCTGTCCTAAACACCCAAATCATGGCTTGTTAGCCGAGCAGCTTGGAAATGTCTGCTGCGCGTGTATTCTGGCGCTTCTTGTTCTTGGTGTTCTTTTCTTGGAACGCCTTCGTCACCAGCTCTCGCTTCTCGCTCTGTACATCAAGCACGCGCTCCTCCACCGAACCCTCCATGACGAGGCGAAAAATGGTCGTCTCACGGGTCTGGCCCAGTCGGTGAACGCGGTCAATAGCCTGGTCCTCGATGGCAGGAGCCCACCCTGTAGATTGGTGTTAGCTAACTCAAGAATACAGCAACGGAGAAACTTACAGCTGTCAGAGAGAATGACTGTGTCGGCAGCTACGAGGTTGAGACCAACACTGCAGACCGCCAGACTGGCGAGCATGACACGTGTCTCGGGGTCGTTGTCGAGAGCCTCAATGGCCTTGTCACGCTTGTCCGCTTTCATGCTACCATCGATACGTGTGTAGCCCATTCCCTCAGCTTTCAGCTGTGCCTCAACAATATTGAGGAACGACGTCCATTGAGAGAAAACAACAACCTTGGATCCTTCCTTTCGCATGGTTGCCTTGAGAATCTGTAGCATCGCTTCCGTCTTGGAGCTCTGCGACTCAGCGTCAAAGTCTTCTTCTTCGCCAGGGTCTTCAGGCGCTGGTTCGAGAAGGCTGCTCTCCTCGAGCTTGTTACGACACATAGGACATTTGTGCTGGATATGGATAGCGCGAGAGATGCAGTTTCGACAGAACACATGCTTGCAGGTTGTGATAACAGGGTCGTTCGGGTTGTCGTAGCAGATTGCGCATTCCTCCTGGCTTTCGATGTACAGACGAAGAGCCTCTTGAAGAAGGCCACGGTTCTTGTCGTTGAGGGGAACTACCTCATGCTCGTTGAGTAGATTAAGAACATCGCTGACACGCTCTTTGCAGAGAGTCCAATGATTGCAACTAGTTTACTTAGTACATTCTCAAATGGCGTCAAAGGCGTGGTCTTACATTTGTCGAAGGCGAAGCAGGCGCTCTAGTACGTTCTGGAAACGTCCCCTTTGTCCGGCTTGGGAGCCTGCCTGCCATTGCTCAAGCTCGCCTCTGGCTTCGTCCCTATTTCTTTGTCAACATTTGATCCAAAGTGATCATGGTTTGCAAACTTACAGTAATGCATCGTACTTGCGTTTCTCGTCCTTTCGGAATGGGATTCTATGGACGTACTCCTTCTTGGCTGGCAACTTGAGATCCACAAACTTCATATTCTTTTTGCGACGCAGACAAAGGTCGTGCATGAGCGCCTGAAGAAGCGTTTCGCCGCCCTTGTCTCCAGAAGCCAGTCTGCGACTGATTTGCGCATTGAAGATTTCAGGCTGCTCGATACCTCCGGTGATGTGAAGAAACTTGACAAGGGAGTGTAGATCCTTGACCGAATTAACACTGCTAGGTTAGCTTGCATATCATTTAAGTAGGGCGCAACTCACATTGGGGTTCCTGTCAAGACCCAGCGAGACTCTGCATTAATCTCACAGGCAGCCTGTGCCACCTTTGTACTGGAATTTCGAATAGTGTGACCCTCATCGAGAACCACGCGGCGCCACTTGATGTGGTGCGAGGTCAAGACTCTGTTCACACCCTGATCACGCTCTCTGGCCAACCTTCCATAACTGGTAATCACAACGTCGTAAGTCTGGAGCTGTTTCGCTGTCGCCTTTTCGCTGCCATGATATGTAAGTATGTTAGGCTGCTTGTCGCCACGGATGTGTCGCTTGATCTGCTGGCTCCAATTACTCATAACACTGACAGGTGCAACGATGAGGGTTGGGCCCTTGCCGCCAGTCAGGATCAAGCTGATGATCTGCAGAGTTTTGCCCAAGCCCATGTCGTCGGCAAGGATACCTCCTGAGAGCAGCTTTGGTGCGGTGCTTGTTACGAAGCCAGACGCAACATTGTAGAACTTCTTCTTAGACTGCTGCAGCCAGAGCTGTACAGGCTCCTTGGAACCCTCGGCTGGTAGCTGGGGGTTCTCTTTGGCAGTCATCCAGGCCAATCCCTTCAACAAGTCAGTGAAGTCCATGCGTTATCGCGACAGGACATACCTGTAGCTGGTATGGCAAAAGCTGTGCCTTGAGGTCTTCGGGCTGCTCAGCCATTGACATCTTCTCCAACTCATCCTCACCAATCGCAAGAGACTTGATAGCATCACCACCTTTGCGCATCTCAACAGCCTCACTGTTCTGGAGCACATTATCCATGGTGATCTCTGGCTTCTGAGGAACAGCAAGTGCATCACCAACTCCATGGGTCGAGGTGCCGCTCTTTAGACCCATTGCAGCCTTCTTGCGGGCCTCAGCTTCCTTTCTAGTGTTCTTGAGTTCCGTCACCTTGACTAGCCTATCCTTTTTGAGTAATTCCTCAATCCTTGAGCGCTCCTGCGGGTCGCTAGGCCCATAGAAGAAGAGCTTAACTGGACAGTCATAGAAAGCCTTTTCGCCCGTGAGCTGGGCCTCGAGGACGACATCGCCGCGATCCTGAGTTTCATGTCAGACAGAAGCTGTTCAACGTGCGCAATGGGTTGTTTGCCTTACCACATATGGGGCGATTTTTGACGCGACATTTCGCGGGATATGGCCGATCTGATGGCCAAGGACGTTGTCTACCCGAATAGCATTGCTATCGTACTATAGCAGGTTAGATATGTTCAGTACCTAGAATGATGTCGCCATATTGACAGAGAATGAGACCACTTGGGGTAGCACGAACCTGGTTGTTGGGTTCTCGTTTGCAGAGAACAGCTTCTGTGTAATTGTGAGTGTCTAATATGTGGTCGAGAGAGCGAAAAACATACCACCTGGTGATGCGTAGCCTGCGTAATATCTAACGCCAACAATCTTTCCATCTGTATAATGTCAGAACATGTCATGATGTATAACGTAGGAATGCAACATACGGAATGTTCCGTATAGTTCAAGAGGAGGACCCTCGTCATCCTGAGTCAGGTCAAGATAATCTGGTTCAGCAGTAGATGAAGGGACATTTTGTGATGAAGAACCGCCATAGACGCTGGTTCCACCTTGTCCAGGATAGCTTTGGTGTTGGCGCTGACTTGATGAACCGGTAGCGGGCCGTTTTTGACGCGTCTCACTTTCATCGTCGCCTGTAAGGTCGACAACGTCATGCGCGCGCTTCGGCATTTTGACGACGTCACAAAATCGCGAAATGTTGAAAAAAGAGAAGGAAAGAGGGAGTTGCTTTTGCTTCCTTCCTGTGATAGCTTGAAGAAAGTGGAGAGCTTCCTTCCCTTTATTCTTGCACTTTCGTACCTGCCGTTGGCGCGTCGCGGACCTGGAATTGCTTCTTTGAGCCGGTGGCGGAACAATCAGACAACCCGGTTTGAACTTAAATAGCAACACTACATTAATAGCTGTTTGAAATGCAATCAAATTGAATGATAGTGAATGAAATGGCTGCTCTGCGTGCAAGACTTCTTCGTTGTTCGGGTTGATATGTTACGGGAGTCAAACAAGCTCAGGTACAGTTTGTTCTATGTCTCCACAATCCTGTCCTTCCGTCTAAGTCTACCTACCTAAGCTGTATCACCCTTCAGCGACATCAACTGTTAGATTAAGCGATATGAGTGCTTGACCTTCACTTCTCTCACCTATTCTTGAATGATTGGCCAGATATTCAATCGAGTAACCACGATACAGCGCATTCACTTGCAGTGATTCCTGTGTACCTCCCCAAACTTCATCGGGATTTCATCTGATGTCAATGGCTTCTCTGTCATTTACCCTGAACCATCAGACAACTAAATTCGGCCAACGAACCAATCTGCAGGGACCAAGATCTGATCAACGACATACGATTTCACTCATATTCGCTGCAACCTCTTGTAAAAGCCATCTGAACTCGATACTCTCCTTACGCAGGGTCGCGGCGCAGCGGATACCACATCTGGCTATCATCTTACGATCTCTCGGAGAATTATAGCAAACTATTTCCACTCTTGAATGATCCAAGAGTGACGATTGGATGGGAGCGACCGTTGCAACCTTTTCCCTGAGAATTTCGGTTGCTGACTTTACAGACCCTGGAAAGGAACATGCCAAGTCTTGGCTCGACATGGGACATGTCAATCACCGTTAGCGACCATGTTTCTATCAACGGTGAATATAGCTTAATGGGCAGATTTCTGTAAATCTCTTAATGTTTTTCGGATTATCTTATACCTTTTGGTAGAGCTTTAAATCCTTAGTTGATCGCTCAAGACTCAGTGGTAAAGTCCATTCAATCACATCACAAAGCAGTCGATAGAGAGAAAAGATAGTAGCAAAATGTTATCATTATGCCAGCTACAAATTTTATATCCCAGTCCAGAGTAAAAGAAAATCCATCCATTTTTAACACCCCGATTCGTTTGCCAGCCCGTCCAGACAGTTAGGCATGTTGAGGTATCCCATTCGTCATCATAACATGGCCATCAACCTGTTTCCCGCGACCAAATCACTGAGTGCATAAACCCAATAAGAAGTCGAAGATGAAGTATCGATCGTCTAGTAAAGTCCAATGCAGATGTCACCCTTGACTCGGGCAGTCAAGTGGACCTCGGCCTCAAGGTCGAGCTTGATACCGACAAGGAGAGCGGCGGACTTTTGGTTACCGTTCTCGTCGGTGGCACCCTTGAGCAGTTGACCAGCGGGTTGAGAGAGACCGGTGGAGGTGGGTAGAGGAACAACAAACTGCTGCTTCTGGCTGCGGCGACCACCTCGAGCCTGACCGTCGGAGTCAGAGTCGGAGGCGTAGGCGGGCTTGGACAGACTGTAAGAGCCAAGATGGTTAGCGAATTGCTTAATGACATACTGAAGAGTGTGCTTACGCGGTAGTCGAGTTGCGACCAGGAGCAGGGGAAGAGGGAAGGTTGGCAAAGGGGAGTTCAGAGGCAGGAGGGGGAGAAGCAGTGCTAAGTTAGTCAGTCTTGAGACTTTCTTTTTGACTTAGAAGTCATGGTTGGGCGATGGAGGAGGGAAGTGTAGAGTGAAGAAGAGAGTTGGAGAGGGGATTGCTTACGAAGTAGGGGCAGACATTGTGTGGGATTGGGTGGTGTTGGACAAGAGTTGTCAAAGTTGGTTGTTTGTTGAAGGAGTGGTGAAGATGGTCGAGGCTGAGGCTCAAGTAGATGATTGTTGAATGGATTGGATGGTGAGTGCTGATGAGATGAGCTGGATTGAAGGCGATGGAGAGGCCACCTTATATAGAAGATTTGGCCCCAGCAAGGGGTGACATTTGTGTCTGTTGACTGAGTCTAGAGTTGCGATATCTGAGTCTAGATCCATGCTGCACTGCACGTTGCAGTATGATCTTCATTGCGAAACATCCCGATGCCGAGGGACCGTAGACGAGAGAGGTTTGATCCGGCCCCAGTCTGTTGAAGCAGTGACAGAAGCAATATCCGGCATATCCGTATTGGATGCAATGGAAGGTCATTGATGAGTTGTCCATCTAGGTTGTCTGTACTGAAGTCCAACTCATGCGGTCTCACACTGAGCTACTAGGTCTAGGTCCAGGTTATCTGTAAAATAGAGTTGGGTTACTGCGCATGGCTGAGGTTGAGATTCTGGGGTCACTTCCAATCAAGAGCCTAGACTGATGCTCCACGATATCATGCGATGCATGCAAGGCCACCCATGCTGATGGCCATGTCCATGTTTAGGTGGAAAAGATTGACTGGAGACTACTTCAGCCGCAGCCGCAGCCGCAGCCGCAATTCGAGAACAAAAAGGACAGTTTCTAGACCCAGTGTTCAGGCTGTAAGGATCTAGGGCTAGACGTTCAGGGTCGCAAGGGGAGCTTCACCTGTTACGGGTATTCCGATCCGGTATGGGGAATGGGCTGTCATTCAAGATAAGGCCATTCAACAAAAGGGACAATCCACAAGAGTCGAGGCTAGTTACAGAAACAACACACAGGGACTTGAGAGGGGCCCTTTGAGTTACACATATCTAGAGTTATCATCCGATGTTGGCGTGTGCTGTGGCGACGCTAGTTACAGATCCTGTCCTGGGGAAACAAGGGTAGTTGAGAGTTAGTTAATTGGAGCTGAGAAACGAGACATGGTTAGTACCTGTAACTATCTGTAGACACGGGAACAGCCGGTGGCTGCTATGCAAAGGTTCTCTTGTGCCGAGCACCGGGAAAATAGCCGGTTCAATCACCTGCCAAGAGGGCATCTTCAGTCAATTAATTATGCGATCAACTCAATTGGTTATCGTTCAACTAAACAAAAGCCTCGTTTAGCTATTCAAACCCAACATGCCTGAATTGGGCGTTTATAGAAAGGGTCTCTCTTATTCGCCTCGCTTAGTAGTCCTCAAGGGTCGTGTTTTAGGACGACGGTGGCATTTTGCTGACAGGGGTACCCGTGCCTGAGTTATGTTTCACATTAGTAGTATAGAATCTCGATTCAGAGAGTCGCGTCGGATATAGACAGGGATCAAGGTCCCTTAACCATACTTTCTTTTTTGATCCCAACTCAAAAAGTCTCCAACGTAGCACGCATCAAACAAAGATGGCATGATTCTGTCGGGAAACACCGGCAGTCCTTTCTGTATGACACGCAATTATCCTGGTGTTGTATTCTTGGCTGGTAGGTACAGGGTGTCCATCCAGCTACTACATTCTCTTCTATACTCTAGGTATTCTGGTACAATACATCTGTAGCCGATATAATATTGTGTCTTTGTATATTCTCGCTCAGAGATTACCTATAGCATCCTGGAATAACACTCCCCTCTCTCCACGTTGTGCATCGGGCGTGTCTCGCATTCAACCCATCCCAACCTCAAACCTTACACTCACTACCCTGAGAGCCTGAATGTCCCTTGTTTGGTTTCTCCTTGCCACCGTTAACATCGCCACCTGTCCGGCGACATTCAATGTCGTGCCCTTCATCCTCGTCTCCCAACGTTGATTCAACATACTCATTCTCTTCCCAGCCCCAACAAGAACAAGACTCAACCGAAAGCAAGCTCCAGCAACTCCTAAGTGGTGTCTGTAAACAAAAGCTATTGGAAGAAGTCGATAAACTCAAAGAAGCTGTTCAGAAGGACGACAAAGACAAAGTCATCATGTCGATTCCCATGCTCCTTGCTCTTACTGTCTGCCCCGCTATGCTGGGTACGCAGGAAGCGATTCGACAGAGTCAGAGCAAGTCGAAGCGAGAGGAGCATCGTGGTCGACGTTGCAACCTCGTTGTCTCTTGCGTCAAGCCTTCTATCAGAAGCCGTGATATCAACAACAAATTGGTCGTCTTGAAAGATTCAAAGGTATGTTGATATCATCAACTCTTCCTAACACATCACTGACTCATATCTTAGCTCTACATTGCCAATGAGCATCCTCTTTACAATCATGATCCCAAGAACAACATCAGCAAAGGCTATGCGTTCTCAGGATATTTCCTTCCTTTCCCAGATGCAGAGTTCGAGGGTCTGGTCACTACCATCAGCGACGACCCTCCGTTCCTGAACTGGATCTATGTTGACAAGAACACCTACGAAGTCAAGTACGGAGTTCGCGCCGACACTGAAGGCCACATCACTGGTCCCTTTGACTGCACCAAGCAAGATCGTCGCATGACATGTGAAGGCTGGGAGGGCTTCTGCGCTGTAGAAGAACTCCCTGGCATCTGGGCCCTGTACTACGATCGTGATGACGATGGTCTACGATCAAAAGTCGCTATGGGCACTCGTGTTCTCGAAGTAGAGCTCACTCGTCGTGAGAAGAAGGAACCTAAGCCTGTACCTGATCCCAATGCGCCCAAGACGGTTGACGAGAAGATGAAGCAGCACCAGGAACAGACCGCCAAGGAAGAGGCTGAGAGGGCCGAATTCATCGCAACTGGTCGTCATCCTGGCGCTGAGCCACCTTCTCCTGCTAAGATTCCCGAGATCAAGAAGACGACCTTCCTCGATCCAGAGGCCAAGGAGGCTAAGCGCCAACGCATCGCCGATGCTCTTAGTCGCCTCAACATTGACAGCCCTACCAAGAGTGAGGGGGGTTCTGATGGTAGCATTCTGACCAGTCTCAGCCAGGACTTTTCTATCTTCTCACTGGCCAAGAAGATGAATGAGAGTACAAACAATGACGAGGATGCCACTGTGGCGAGCTCCGTCTGGGGAGGAGAGCAGGAAAAGGAAAAAGAAAAGGACAAGGACAAGAGGCATAACAAGAATCCCTCCATGAGTGAGGCAGGCTCGTATAGGAAGCCAACAGTCGAGGATGTTTGATAGCAAGCATCTCTGATTCGTGTTTGTTTACTGGCGTTGGGCTACGTATCATCATATCATGAAGGGAAACTACTGTACTATAGGTCTGAAGAATGTACTTTAATGATACTGTAATGAATATTGCATCTACTATCGGCATACACTCCAATTGGATCTTATTTCAGGCTGATCATGATCGACCAGGCAATAGCCGCTGTCATTACAAGAATATCGTTGATGAGTTGTCGTGCATCCGGTTTCCCATCCGGTCCCAAAAAATGCCGCTGTATCCAACTCAAAGACAAGGACCAGCCTTTGGTAAAGAACAAGGTCAGGTAGGGCTGCAAGGCCAAGCATCCCCTGCAATGCACTTCGAGAACTGCCTTCAGTACCTGGGGACATGCATCTACCCGCCTCGCTCTGTTGTCAGATCATTAAATTCAGAAACCCTCAGCAAAACACACCCGAGACGAAAAGATCAGGAGGCAGGAAAAGAGTAAGATTCAATGGGAATTCTTTTGCTTGTTTTAGAATAAGAAAAAACATATGAGGATATTCCAAAACCTTTCGATTTTCTCGTCAATCTGGTTCAGGTGCGACACTCTTTGTCTCGCAGATCTGTAACTGTTTCCTTCACGTCGTAAAGCCCCTTGTTACAGTAAGGTAGCTGTCAACGGAGAGAAGGCAAGGTAGATCATGTAACCCTCCAACACTGACCTTAAAGAGTGGGCGAGGGGAAGAAGAGAATGGACAAGGACTAGGGTCTAGAGAGATATAATTCTTTGGGCGGCAAAGGTTCCAGAAGTAACCTCGGACGAGCGGTTATGCGTGACACACAGATGAGTGAGACATTTCCTGTAGTCCGAGAAATTCCGCGAGTCAATCAACATTTTACCAAGGGCGACGGGAATGGATTCACTTTGCACTTCAGCGCTGAACATCAAAAAAAACGTCAATTTGATGGAGTCTGTCTAGTCAGTGGATACTGAATCTCTGATTAACTACCTGTATCGAGTATCAGCTTCTCGGCCTCGACCTCAGCCTCAAAAACCCTTGACCTTGCTCTCTTCCAATCAACCTCGCACTTTGACATGCTCAACTACAAAATATCCACTCGGTCAGGCCTCTTTGATCTTCCCGTCTCCGCATGACTTGCATTCTTCCCGTGTGACCCGCATCGGATCCGGACGAGATCCTTGGGTCTATGCAGTATCGGAGATGACAGGATTCTAAGACACATGGCCAGATCTCCCACTTTGCAATGTCTTTCCTAATTAGGTGTGTAAATGGAGTCCCCTCAAGCGGTGAATATGCAATGATCATTCGACTTGAAGATCTAAATTTTTGTTTTTGTTTCTCTATCATCAGCCGCTGGAGATGCCCGAGGGTACCGTGACATGCCGAAGAGAATGGTCACCGAGATCTGGTAAAAAGCAAATACAAGAAAAGTCTTTCGTGTTCAGCTTCGGCATATAAGTACGGAATCCACATTTTGTTGTCATTCATTCCCCACAGAGTCAACCTTGTCTGCATATCAGATCAATTCCACACCTCAGCCACTTGAATTTCAAGCTCAATGGCTTTCATTAAGCCCCGTTACTTGAAATCCTCCTCCATAAGACTATTGACCTGCCACTTCAGAACTGCCTTCATTATGGCCAGAACCTGCTCGAGCTTTGGCTGTCATTTGATAGGGCATTAACTGTCTTCTGTTATGTCGGGCCTATCTTTACATTTACAGTTTCGAACGCACAGAATTCTTCCTGGAAAGCCTCTTGAATCGTTTGAAAACTAAATTGTAGACTGAAAAGTGACCATTGGATATTCAATATCTTTTACTATGGTACCAACGAATGTCTGTAATGCTTTGATGGTCTTGTGTTTAAACTTCCCTTTGGGACCCAACAAAATCTGTTGATACCAACCATTGACCAAACTGGAGTACCAAGAATGATCTTTGATATTTTCTAATCCATCCAAGTTGAAGAACTCGATTCGCCATCTTGAACTCCAAGCTCTGAACATGTAGCCCTGTAATGAGAACTCAGGTCGTTGTAAGAAAAATGCGAGTCTCAAGAATCACGAATGGATCAATGAAAGTTGGCGCGTATATCCCCAAACTGATAAACAAAGCTTATACAAGGTCTCTTTCGGCAATATATACTCTATTTAATTCAGTCAGTATCCGAATTCCTTCTAGCAAAACACCCCCAAAGCACCTCATAGAAGCAAGAGAAGTCTGAATTCGATATGGGATGATATATTATTTGGCGTAAGAGAGAACAAATGGACTGCTTCATTGCAGACTGATTGTTTTAACTCACTTTAAGTTCTTGTTGTAAAAAACTTACAATACTGCATGGAATGGTATAGGGTAAATAGTCAGCATGAGAGTTCACGTAGATTATCTCTTATCGATATCTTATCTGCATCATCAATTGTCCTGCCAAGTTATTGTCAACACCATAATACAGTAATCGTGACGCGATGTCGACAGTGGAGTCGTGTGTATGACAAGATGGCTGACGTGGCTGGTGAGCGCGAGCCAAGCCAAGATCTTCAATTCAATGGGGACTTTGACAGCGCTAGTTGATCGTTGATCACCGTGCGACGTTTGCAGGGAGCTAGCATCGCGGATCTGAGATAGCTTCACAATTAGCTTGCGACCGAGCGTTTTAACCGTCACTAGTTCTGACTTCAATTGCCTTTGACAGATAAATAAGTATATAAAATAGCCATGCCATGTCTTTGATGTAAGACATGGCTAAGAGAATTGTTTGGTACATGTGTATGTGTATATAGTAGATAGATGCTAGGAAATGCCAATCCAGTCATAAACCCCAACGCCGTGATAATTCCAACAGTCGTGTGTCATTCATAGGTAGTGCTTATGAACATTATAATAATAAAGTCGGGGTGTTTAGTTCCTGTGGAATGTTAGTGACGATCGCAAAGTCAATTACCAGTACAACTTACAGTAGACACAGGGTGAGATCACCATGGATTCTCGCCTTGAGCTGAATCTCAATCTCGAGGTTCAACTCGAGATGCAGACTGAGAGCATCACTCTTTCCGCCACCGCCGCCCTGCTGTTGCTGCTGCTGCTGCATCTGCTGCTGTTGTTGTTGCTGCATTTGTTGCTGCTGCATCTGCTGTTGCTGGGCGTTGTAGTTGCTCTGGGACATTTGGTTGTTGTCCTGCTCGTCATCGTAGTCATCGAATCGGGCGCGTCGCTTGCGTCGCTCGCCCTTTGACTTCTTGGTCTTTGTCTTGCGCTGGGGCTTCTCCTGCTCGACCTGATCCTCTTCGAGATCGCTTCTCTGCTCGGTCTGGGGGTATTGTTAGTGGCTGTGCGATGGGTTGTAGTAGAGTTGGAGGGGTACATACAGATGACGACATGTTGATGGCCTGGGAGAGATTGGGAGAGTCCTAAAGTCTGGTGATTTGGATTGAAGAGGTGGTAGAGGAAGAGATGTTGAGAGAAGGATAAAGAAACTCCACCACCAGATACGATACAAAGTTAAATAACAGTTCTTTCCCTCCGCAAACAGGAATCGAGATGAAATAGAGGCTGACGTGCAAATCGTCATAAAGACGACGCTGCCAGGTATCGACGGGTCTAGAATCCTGTTTCTCTGTGTCGCCGACAGGGATCAAGGCCATGATGTGACGTAGTGGGTGTGGCTGGTAACGTAACTGGCAATAAGGGGTTTTACCAGATAAGTTTAGTCTTGTCTATCTACTTGGCATTCTGAGGTTATTCCCCTTGTCAAATCTAATATCAGAGGCTGATAATTAATGCCCCGTCATTTTTGCTGTATTTTTAGTTGAATCCTGTCTTGCAAAGTTACAATACGTGACAGCTGACAAGGTCACGTGGGAGGCTCGTATATCAGGAATTGGTGGGGGATTAGTGTTGCGCACCGCTGAAACTCACTAACCGACCGTTGGAACCAGGAACGACACCAAAAAGTCTCCGATTCCTGCCTCCATTTTAACTCCACCACCAATTGACAACCTTTGCGGTTTTAAGTGAACTGTCATCAGAGACCTCCTAAAGCCGCAGCTCAGTACAAAATTGTTTTCCATTGAGGTCGATCCCTATTAGAACACTTCTACATGTGAACAATCTTGAGCTTGGGTACTCGTCGAAGATCAATCCTTGAGTGACATGGTTCAACGAATGATATGATCAATGATCGGCAATCTTTTCGCACTTCCTGAGATTCGGTGTACAAGATCTAAAAATAGGAGACCTGCACTTCAATGCCTCTCTTTGTCGTGGAAAGGCATATGCCGATATGGAGAAACCCGTTCTCGAAGCCTTCAACTGCCATTTTGTCTTGCACAATTGCCGTCTAATCCCCGACAAGATCTGTTGGTCGTGTCAACCAAAGTTTCTTGAGTCAAGATACGGCAATTCTGATTCGCTGCTACTGTGAGTCATAGTAGATCATATCACCCAACAAGGCTTGTCGACGTTTTTATGGTCCTATTCAGGTAATATTTCGAGATTAAACTCAAGCACCTTCCTTTCACTGTCAGAGGAAGACTCCATATGCGCCCTTGCTCTGACTCACCTCCACTGGCAATGCCTGATTGGACGACACAAGGGGAAGAGCAAATCCCCTTCTTGCTTATTCTCTTCAACCAACTTATAAGATCTTGCTGCTTGCTACCATCAAAATGATTTGGGCTAAACAAAGACCAAAGACTTGACACCCATCGAACGATCAATATACTTCATCCCAATATGACTCGAACTTCTTTGCTAGACCGAGACTGTGTAGTCACAGACCGAGGTGGCATCATTGAAAACACCCACGGCGTACACATTGCTGTAACGGACACAAGGGGCAATGTCCTCTTTTCAGCTGGAAACCCTTCTCGAATGACTCTTTCTCGATCAGCAGCCAAGCCAGCTCAAGCCGTAGCTGTCATCGAAACCGGCGCCATGGAGAAGTACGGATTCGATGACGTTGACTTGGCTCTCATGTGTGCTTCTCACAACAGTGAAGACTTTCATATCTCACGCGCCAAGAACATGCTCAGCAAGATCAAAGCAGAGGAGAAAGACCTTCAGTGCGGTGGTCATCCAGCAGTCTCTGAGGAAGTGAATCGTTCGTGGATCAAAGCTGGATTTGAACCGACGGGCATCTGCAACAACTGTTCTGGAAAACATGTTGCTATGATGGCGGGCGCCGAAGCTTTAGGCGTTGAAGTTCTCAACTATCATGAGCTGGACCATCCCATGCAACGTGAGGTCAAGAGAGTCGTGGAAGAACTATCTCTTGATCCGAAACAAGTCAAATGGGGCGTTGATGGCTGCAATCTCCCAGCGCCAGCCTATCCTCTCTATGATATGGGCTGCACCTTTGCAATCTTCGCAGCAGCAGCTGATGACGTCGAAAAATCTGAATCATCAACAACACAGAGGATTCGAAACCTCGCCCGCGTCTTCAACGCCATGGCACAACATTCCGAACAAGTAGGTGGTACGGGACGTTTCTGCACCAATCTTATGCATAGCTACAAGGGCCAGCTGTTCGGCAAGGTTGGCGCGGATGCTTGTTACGGCCTAGGTATTCGAGAGTCTGAAGATACTCGACGTCTTGGAGCAAAAGGCCCGCTTGGTATTGCTGTAAAGATCGAGGATGGAAGTCTCGAGATTTTATATGCAGTGGTTGCTGAAGTTCTGGAGCAGCTCGGAATTGGAACGGCAGAGCAGAGGGCGAAGCTGGATGGGTTCCATTACTTGAAGAGGAAGAACACTATGAATGTTGTCACGGGGCTGGTAAAGTTCAATTTCAAGCTATGTGCATAAGTTGGCAAATATGTCGGCAAATACTCACCAGTATAACGGACATGAGGTTGGATTCTGTTTAAACAGAGGATGCTGATTGGTGGGGAAATGATTTTGCCGGCTGAATATCAGATGGCCAGGGTCGTATTAGTGCTGTTGCTGACCACGACAATTTGCCTAAAGACAGTGCATTATTAGCGAGAAGAGAACGACGAACTGTTTTTCTTGTTCTTGCAGCTAGTCTGGAGTGTCAATCACAAAATGTCTGTAATGGACTTTTCAAATGGTTGAGTAACATGAACCAAAGCAGTTTATAGCGAAGAGTTCTGAAGAGTTTCAAAGAACCTGCTCTGTCAATAAATACAACATCTAGACTAGAGACCATGATCTCCTTCCCATACGGGACTAACTCCGACCACTTCTAAATCGAAGGTACTACCCCAGATCGACGCATCCCATGCTAGTAACGCGGGGAATGTACTGAATCCATCCCAGGTTGTATCCTCCGGGAAAGGCAATGTAACTGCATTAAATACAGTGCTACTACATGGCTCATCGTTGGTGGAAATAATCAGACCGCTAAGCCAGATGACCATTTTAGATAGCCGTGGTTATGGTTTTGTTAAACAGGTTCAGAGTCTTGCAGCATATAGAATGAAGAGAACACGGGACTTATAAGTCCCGCCCACCACTCAGGACTATGCTTGGAGCTTTAGAAGGACTGATACTACTCTCGTTTCCTTCCAGTAAGCCGTCATGGCCAACTTAAAAATTATTCCGATATTTCATCTTCTCCTTTTTGCTGTCTTTACTGAAGTCGTCAGTGCAGCTTCACCCAAGGCCAAGACACTGAACGGAACATACATCGGCAAACACATCTCCAACTGGAACCAAGATGCCTTTCTCGGAATTCCTTATGCTCAGCCACCTGCAGGAGACCTGAGGTTCAAGTGGCCACAGAGCCTGAGCGCTTCCTTTGACGAAGAACGTACAGCAACAGAATATGGGGACAGCTGTATGCAGTATTCGCAGAACTGGACCATGTCAGAAGACTGTCTCTCGATAAATGTTATCAGACCAGCAGGAAAGCCCAAGAAGCTCCTACCAGTTCTGTACGTTGTAAAATTTAGAGAGTGTTGATATGACAAAACTGACTGGACACAGCGTGTGGATTTATGGCGGTGGCCTATCTGCCGGTAGTTCAGCAGATCCTCAGTATAACCTCTCTGGCATAGTAAAAGTTAGTCAAGACATAAAAGAACCCATCCTAGCCGTCAGTTTCAACTACAGACTGGGCATGTGGGGGTTCCTACAGAATTTCAATCTTCTGAAAGAAGGGAACGCCAATGCCGGCCTTTTGGACCAGAGGCTCGCTCTTCGTTGGATTAAGGAGAACATTGAAGCTTTTGGAGGTGATCCAGATCGAGTAGTTGTGTGGGGAGAGAGTGCAGGAGCCCAGTCTATTTCGTATCATATGTTCAGCTTTGATGGGCAGGATGAGAAGTTGTATCGTGGAGCCATTCTCGAAAGTGGAGGAATTACGGGTGCTCAGGTATGGAATCTATCTCATCGTTTGATATTTACTGACTAATCCGATTAGGTTCATGATCTTAGCTACTACACCGTTCCTTTTGAAAATCTCACAAGAACAGTTGGTTGTTGGAACGCAAAAGATCAACTGGCCTGTCTTCGCGGACTAGACGAAAAGACCTTATATGAAGCGCGCCCTTCTTTTGTTTGGAATCCTTTGATAGACGGCACATACCTCACTGGCTATCCAAGCCAACTTATACGAGAAAATAAATTCTCTTCGGTGCCAAGCATAATTGGAGCCAACACTGACGAAGGATTCTGCGTGGGAGTCGCCAACACGGAACAAGATCTTTTCTATGAAGCTTATAGATGGAGAAACTATGCACTCAGCGCGCCGACGATTCGAAAATTGCTTGAGCTTTACCCAGACGATCCTTGCCATCAGCCACCGTATCATATCACGGATTGTTCAAGACAAAAGGGAAATCTTCAAGGTCGAAGAGCATGTGCTATAGGAGGAGATATTGCCATGATATCTGGACGTCGCAAATTAGCCGAGCTATTCACAGAGGCTGGCGAATCTGTGTACAGTTATCGTTTCGATCAAAGATGGTCACAGAGAGCGGAATGGGATGGCGTCAGACATTTTGATAATGTGGCGTTCAGTTTCCAGAATATATCCGGTCTTCTCGGCCCAAGCCCTCAATACGATAGTCACGCTGAGCTGGCTAATAGTATCGGCCAAGCTTATGTGAGATTCGTCAACAACCTTGATCCTAATCCAAAGGGATCAAAGAAAGGCAGTTTGCCCAAGTGGCCCAAGTATGATATGTCAAAGCCCAAGAACATGGTCCTCAATGCTACGAAGAATTGGGTGGAAGATGATGATTGGAGGAAAGAGCAGATTGAGTTTATTAACAGTTATGAGGTTGCGAGAGAGCTATATGGTTGAGAGGGTGATAAGATCACGAGGTGATCGAAGAAGGTATGAAGGATGGATTTAATGGATATGAGCTAGAGAAAGGAAATAATGTCTCCGCGTAAGGAAACAAACAAAGAAAATACCCACCATTCAATGTGCCTGTTCAGCCCTCCGTATATTATTCAGTTCTAGACCAAGCCATGGTAGTTTCGATGAAGTAAGCGAATCCATGTTATTCACCTTTACCCGCGTATCGACGCACCCAAACAAGAACACGCAATCTCGTAGTATCATGCTCCTCGGGAGTTAAGCCTCCGGCTAAAGATCTTCTGTCTAAAATCCGAATTCATTTCCTAATTCGTTCGTCCCAACTCTCAAGATGCCCTGTAAGGCCACGCTACGACAAAGATATCCGAGCCCAAAAGAGCTGTGATCTCCGGTCAAAGGGACTTGTCAGAGTTTGTTGTCAGGGTCTTATTTGTGGATTTTCGTGTAAGTATAGCCACGAGGATGGATGTATCCTTGCGTTGGCAGGCTTTACAAAACTCGCTTAAGGATAGTCTGTATCATGTTTAAACTCTATTTTGACCGTTTCTAGACCGTCTAAAGGGATCTTCTCTTGGCCTATGGTAATAGTCTGAGAATAAAGCCGTGTTAATAAACTGTTCCTATCTCAAACTGTACTCTCATACTAAAGGAAACAATTCTTTCTGAGTATGTAGATCCTCCATCTGCTGACTCACGATAATGGCTTGAGCTTCACATCATGGGGACGCCGAGACTAGTCCCGTATTAATCTATACGGAGACTGGGCTCCCCGGTCTCACCCTTGTTACAGAGTGGATAAAACCTACAAATACAAACACTCAGACAATATAACTCAACCTCTCTTTTTCGTCCGGCTCTTTCCCTTTAAACTTTGTTTGCCAGTCTCTAGTATGAACCTTAGGAACTGCCCAATATGGGAGACAAGGTCGACAAGGTGATATCGTCTGTCACCTTGGCGGGTAGTCTGTTGTCATGTGTAGCAACGACTTGTGTCTTGATATCTTTTGTCATATATCGTCGACATCTTCAAAATTTCCGCCATGTACTTGTTCTAAACCTTATGGTTGCTGGTTTGTAAACTCACCTTGAATATCGCAACGAGACTAACCATGTAATAGAATTCATTAATACTCTCAACAACTCAGTGTCTGGAATTATATACCTTAATACATGGGAACTCAAGGAAGGAACACCATGTGTTGTCAATGGGTTTATCGGACAACTCTCAGTTTCAGCAGCTGACTTTTCGGTACTGGCAATCTCTGTGACGACTCTTCTCACAGTAACTCGCTATTTGTATATCCCCACCACGTCAAAAACAAGAAAGGTTTTGATCTGTGGCGCAATATGGATCATGCCAGTCATCACAAGTCTCATCCCTACCATTGCGGGTGAGATGAAGCCAGTTGGGGGCAACTGGTGCTGGATATCATCGACTCGGCCTGACCTACGATATGGCATGACACATGGCTGGCGCCTCTTTGTCATCTTCATGACTATCGTCATCTACATTTATATATGGATTTATCTTCGACGACACCTCGGCCTGGGGAACAAAACGACACGACGAACTCTTTCGTTCTCAACGCAAAACACCAACACCATGTTTTCGAAAGGCTCTAAAGAGATGGGCTTTAAGATGATGAAGGAGAATGACACGGAGCTTGATACTTTCGAACCAAACATTGCTCCAAATTCGCCAACTATGTTTGACCAGAGGAAGAGTTTCTGGAACAACCTGCAGCAAGACAAGATCGAGGAAATCCGAGATGACATACGAGGTGAGAGCGAAGCTAGCAATAGCAGATACAACGGTAGATCCATCCGCCACAGACCAACATCGTCAAAGAGAGGATCAGATCTAGTTTATGCAGAAGTCACTAACACTGAACCTCCTCAAGAAACACCAATCTCACAACAAGAAAACACCAATGTTCTCCAAACCAACGCCAGCGAGTTTCCTCAGCGTCGAAACACCCGCGACGTCGAAGTCGAGATCAAAAGAATGATGCTACTAAACGGATACCCATTCATGTACGTCCTCCTCTGGACGCCAGGACTCGTGAACAGACTACTCGAAGCACTAGGGACGCCTGTCTCAGAAACGACTATCGCTGCTTTGAATACATCGACGCAATTTGTTGGATTTGCAAACGCTGCCACGTATGGGTTCAATCATTATTTGAGAGACAGTTTGGATGCGCTGTATTGGACGCCTATGATTATGAGAATAAAGCAATGGTTTGGAAGATGATCAAGATTAATGTAATTATATTTCGAACTTCAAGATTATACCCTTTTGAGAAAACAATTTTATGGATATTTGATGGATGCTACCTACTAAAGAAGAAAGTTGTCAATATCTAGAATGTCCAAATACCCTCCGTTGAAGAAAAAGTCGAGATTATCGAGCCCAACCTCGTTGATATTCACATTGGCTCTACCGACGCCTGCATTCTGAGAATGGCCGGCATGGCTACCAAACTGCGCCTCTTGATTCACCGAATTTGCCGTATCAAGCGCCTGAGTATCTGCCCTGAGCCTCTCCAAAGCTCGTTCAGCACTAAACTCAACCGCTACAGAATAGTCATTGCAGCGACGCTTGACTTCGGTCAAGGCAGAGAAAAGTTCGTCGTGAGGTATCGAAGGAGGCAACTCGTCGTACTGGCATAGTATGAGCATGGAGTAGGCGACGCAGAGGGAATGGAACTCTGGCAAATCTCCCGAGCTCGAGCTTGGAATGGCCACAAAAGCCAAAACCACTCGAAAGCTTAGCTCGTATACATGGTCTTGTAGATCCTTTGTTGGTATGGCTTGAAATTGTGCTGTAGAACTGCGGGATGTTTGCGGAGAGATAGGTGTAGGAGCACTCAATGCTCGAGCTTCGATCTCATCTAGAGATCGTTTGGCGAGGATTAGATTGGCGATCCAATAGCTGAGATTCAAGACAAGACTGGTAGGTAACTCTGATAGACATTAGTAA
Organism: Fusarium flagelliforme; assembly: GCF_020744385.1. Taxonomy (NCBI): domain Eukaryota; kingdom Fungi; phylum Ascomycota; class Sordariomycetes; order Hypocreales; family Nectriaceae; genus Fusarium; species Fusarium flagelliforme. The sequence goes on from NW_025763503.1 coordinate 4,546,483, forward strand.
CTATAAGCCTCACGTCAAAGCATTGTATCGAAGCACTCACCAAGAAGATATCCCCATTTCTGCTTCCAGATTGTAAAGTGCTCACAACTCCCATCACTGGCAAAATCAGGCTTCCCACATACATTTTTCTGGAGTGTACAATAAAGAGAGACCTCGGCAATCAACATGGCATCGCGCATGGTCGCCTGCTCAAAGTTGAGCAAATTCCTGCACTGGCTGAAGTAGGATCCTGGCAGGATCGATGGTCTTCCTGTTGTAGCCGACCAACTGTTTCCGACCGGTTAGCATTTCCGAGTCACCAAGGAAAGCCAATGGGCTCAGCTTACTGTAAGTGTACCAAGCATACGTTGGCCCAAAGCCGTATCGAGCGAAGATCAATCATTGTTGAAGTACCAGCATTATTCCGCTTGATGATGTCCGAGAATTGGATGCATAACATGGCTTGTTGGGCACAATGACCACTTAACAGCCAGCTATCGACATACTCTGCCTCGAACTGAACGTCTAATTAGCTAGGAGCAACCCGATGTTGGAACACAGCAGAATCTTACTGATGGCGACCCTACGAATAACGTGGATATAAGAACACCGGTTATTTCTTCCAGGTGCAAAGGACTTGCCATCATCACCTGCCCCAGCATATTTCTCACATGTTCGTAAACTTGTCTATGCTTCAAAGCATCTGTTTGGTTCCGGTGAGTGTATCTCATTTCTTGCGTGCAGCACACGGCGTGTAAAAACGGTGAAGTCTGGACTAGAGTCCCTCGTGTCACCAAATCACTTTCGCTGTCTATGAAAAGAACATGTCGACGTCGCTTTATGAAACTATAATGATGTGAGTAAGCGTCGACTTGGAGAAAGTATTTGTTCTTACGCTTTAACTAGAGAGTCTGCAGTCGCAGGATCTAGCATGCCTATTGATACAACATCTTCTTTAGTATGAAAGGCTCTTCTGAAGTCTCCCACTACCTGGCAAGCTACCCTTCTGATGACTTCAGCAGGAGCAGCGTGAACATGTTGGTCAGCCGGTTCGACGTGGTCAACTACCTGTCTATGACTGTTGGCTGATACTGCAGGTGAGATGATTTGTTGCTCCCTCTGTGGTTCTACCGGTTCTCTCTGAGGCTGAGATTGGAGTTTTGCTAATTGGTCTTTCATCTCTTGCATCGAGTTCTCAAGATTCAAGACCTTTTGATGAAGACTAAAGCAAGGTTAAGAGTGTTTTGTCAGTAGGAGCAGAAGAAAGAAGTCACCTTTTCACGAGGTCCGTATTCGAGTTTGCCTCATTAGATCCATTTGAATTCTCAGTGCCATCGCTTTTTAAACAGGTAATCCTCAGATTTCGACATCTTGAGCAAGTATCTGAGCCATACTCGATTTCACATCTCGTCTTGAGTCGTCGACAGGCATCGCAAGAGAGGATGCGACGACGTCGCTTTTTGGAAGGTTCATTATCATTTTGTGTCGCTCCATTTGAAATCTGTGGTTCTTGTGTAGAAATTTCTTGATCTTGTGTTCTTTTGCCAGTCATTATTACTGTCTTTATGGATGAGATGAAGCAATTGGTGAGATGAGAAAACCCCGCATACCGTCGGATACCGCCGCATTACCGGCTAACGTAAGCATTCACCAGCGACAGATAGAATACTGGTATACTACAAATCTCTCTACAGCATCGAGAAAATGGATGTACTAATTGTGATCAATTTGAAGGCTATGATTTGTTATGCGTCCAGTAGCTCATCAGTAGCGTGGGTTGGCCTGTATTACAGCGCTTTAGGTACTACCTCGGCAGTGTAGGTCAGTAGTACCTAGGTCGACTTCCATTAAAGAATGCCTGGAGTGAGAGTATATCCTCTCAAAGAAATAGGCCTTGTAGGGTTTGCAATGTTTCAAAGCCCTGCAAGAAGAAGAAAGTTCGGTGGATTGTCAAATTAGCTTTCAACAAAGACAAGCAGACAATATAAAGTGCAGAAAAGAACACAAGCCGAGATCGAAACCTTTCCCTATCAGAGTGGTTCGAAACCATGGATGAAAAGCATTTGTAAATTGGTAGCACTACTTAAAATATTGTCTTGCTGCGAAGGCAAGATGAACGTGAGTAAACAGGGGGGAATAGGTGACTCGAACGATGATGACAACTGATCCCTTTTAATCCGGATCAGATAAACTGAGTTCATGAAGTTGGTTGTTTACAAATTTATCTTGCTTCTTGGCGATACAAACGAAGACATTGCTCAAGTGAGCCGTGAATTCTTGCTATTACTCTTGCACAGCTACTGCGTGCACCATTTGCTACCGCTTATTTGCCATACTTGGCAGCAACCGCATCATATTCCTTCTTGGTAAGCGGAGTTACAGAACCATGCTTCAAACCCTTGGGAAAGTTAGGGAAATCCGACTTCTCCCACTTTGGTGACAAGATGTTTGAGGTCTGGAAAGGTACATATTGAGTATAGTCGTCAAGAAGCAGATGATACAGTCCAGGAGTGTTAAGATCGGCAAATGAACCAGGTCCTTCAAGCGGAGACTCGGGCCTCACATATCCAGGTACACGAGTCCAAGTACCAAAGAGGCCAGTCGTTGTGGTCTCTTGATAAACTTGGTTGAGGGTCTCGTTCTTGAGGAAACGGACAAAATGCCCTGGCTTGCCGAGGTACTGGAACTCCTGGTCGATTAGACCAGTACCACTGACGGCATGGTAATCTTTGGGCGCGCTGAACTTGACAAAGTCTTTGGTGGTAGCGAACCTAATCTTGTTGAGAGTCGCTTCACCTTTATGCTGGGTATCCGAAGCAGCGTAGTGTCGCGATGCCCAGAAGACGTAGTATTGCTTGGTGGCATCGTCCCATACAACTGAAGGTGCCCATGCCATGCCGGCAGTGGGAGTCTCGATGCTATCAGATATTAGCTGAGTGCCTAAATCCAAGATGGCCTCGTTTTCTTACATCCTGAGTGTAGGCTTCGACCAGTTAACAAGGTCTTTGGAGGACCAAACGACAAGACCCCGACTTCCATTCCGCGTAGCCCAATCCCACGAAAATCCCGGGGCATTGATATCCAGGTCTATTCATTCCAAGAACCGTCAGTGAAGTGTCCCATGATCAGGTGCATATCTTCAGACGACGTACCAGTGGCAATAGTAAAGTACTCAGAGCGCTTGCTGTTCGTGGCAAGGAAAATGTCCCTGACGCCTTTGGTGCCGACGTTGCTTGTTAAGACTGGGTTGCCGCCGTTCAAAAACTTGAAGCTTGATGCTGACTTTCCATCTGATAGATGCCATTGGACTTGTGGAGTTGGATCACTAAAGGTTGAGATGAGGTATCCGGCATAGTCAGTTTGGGCAGACTTGTGAGCAGGGACAGCTTCAACGAGGGACGCCGAGAGAGCAGTGGCTAGGATTGTAAAGGCACGCATATTGGCTTCTCAATTCTCATAAAGTTTGATGTCAATGGCTAGAGAAGGATTGTTTTCAAGTGAATTTTGATGTTGGAAACGTAGCTATTTATGTATCCTGTTCATCGCCGAGGTACTCACCAGGATGGACGCTTCTTCCTACTTTCAGCATCTCGCAAGCTACCCCTGCACAAGACCAAGTATGAACAGTGATGAAGCAATATCCCGAGTATTATCAGATGTCATCACGAGTCCTCACCTGCATCTACGACGATCAACCCACCTCTCCACACACGATCAATCTGGGGATTTGAACAAACGGTGTTTTTAACTTGAACTTCTTTCCGATTAGAGACTAGCATTTGGTAGCTTAATTGTCGATCTCGGGGCCTTGATTTGACTACCCTTGCCGCTGCTGAAGCGCTCCAGTAGAGAGACGGCGCATAAGTCGACGAGGGGTTGAGCACAGAACTTGTTATGGCTTCAAGATGCAATAATAGTCACAGCTTCTGAAGCTCGGGGTATTGAGGGTGGTCAGGAAGGTCCTGGAGGAACTAGTAGCGCTCGAATGGAGCTGAAGCACTGCTTGAGTGGTGGGAAATAATTGATCATGGTGGTCAAACATCCCATCCTCAGCCGAGTTACGAGTATTGAACAGTGATGGCATAGACCTGACGTAGTGTAGATGTGAGCTACGATAAAATAGGCACATATGTAACTGTAGGCATGAACAACAGTTATCGCAATAGTTACCGTAGATTCGACAGAGATCACCTATGGTGCAAGCACTACACCATTAAGCTGAAGGGGCCTGGGGGCCAATAGCAGTGGAGGCTCACAAAGACAACTCAATGTATCTTCGAGGCGGGTTGATAGGATTTCGAGTAATTGATATTCTATATGTCGTATGGTAATTGGTTAATAAAGGTCTATGAAATGCTTTACCCTTTGCTTGTAAGGCTCCTCCTACTCGACTGAACTGCACGATGCCATCATGTCAACCTCTCGGGTATCGGGACAACCCAACTTCATCCATCTTCTTCGCTGAAAAATCATAGATTCCACTGAACAATTCAATAAACATGACATTTACTTTTTGCTGAATAACCAGCTCTTTTCCCACACAATATTCTGTATTAAAGTCATTGCTGGGATTGTGTAGTCGGTTGTCGGTACGGCTCGGTATGGCGAACCCAGACTCAATTACCATTCTGGGACAAAGCGTCGATTGCGTGCTCGCTCCATGCCATGACAAGAGCCATCAATATAGCAAGAGTCAGTCGATTCCTCTTTTCCTCCTTCATAATCGTTCATTATCATTATTCACCCTTTGCACAGAATGCGGGTCTCTTCATGATCAAGGCAGTCTGTCAATTCTATGCTATATTATGCCATGCTATACTAATACCACGCATTACCTAAGGCCTATGGATATCCTCCGCCTATCATTACCTGCTTATAAAACAATCTGGATGAACCACCAGTGGACAACATAAAGGTCGTTTCTCATCAAACATCTGGCTGTTGAAGCCATACCCACTTCATCTATTCCTTGAGCAGCCGCCCATATGCTGAGTAGTAGTGGCAGCCCGGCACATGACTCTTTCGCCCGGTCTTCTCATCGAAGATATGGCATCCCTTTTTGGCTACATTTGGAGGAGTGTACACTGCAAAGTTGCATGTTAGTTACTGCGACAAGTGTCGTGGTTTGAGTTGGGGGTTGCTTACAATGCAAGGAGACAGCAAAGTCGCTGCCGCGATTGGACACACGATGCAGACCAAGGTCATCACTCATATATGCTACCTCGCCCGACTTATACACTGTCTCGGCTATGACTTGCATTGGTTCCTCCTCTTGGTTGTTTTCTGGGAAAGCATATCGAGTCTCGGTCAGATCGCCGCGGAGTATCTTCATCAGGCAGTGCGCCTTTCCGTGGTCGTGAATTGGTGACCCCTTTCCTGGGGACCATACAAGGACGAGCTATACAAGATGTCAGTCACTGCTGGGACAGGTCAAAGTTGACTTGTATAGGGGCTTACCAGATTGCTCTTGCCGTTCCCCTCGTCGACGAGGTTGCGGGTGTATCCCCTGCTACTATCGCCAAAGGCATATCGACTCCATTGGTTATCGGAGCTATCGTAGCCTTCCATCAGTTGTTGAAGGTAGTTGACATCCACGTCGTCCGAAGTCAACCCTGATGATGGGCCAAGAGCATCCTTGAGGCGGACGACGAGTTCTTCGAATCGATTACGCTGGCAGGGACCGACGCTGGGAATCCCACTGTGGTCCATGCCCAGCGCTGGTTTGGAAAAGATACCGATAGCCATGATTGCTTATGATGGATGTTACGTCTGAGTACTAAGATTGTTGATACTCTTTTACTTGGAATTGTTCAAAGGGAAAGGGGTTCTAATAAGTAAGAGGACGATACGACTCCTTATTACCAGACCGCCAGGCGGGGATTCACTACGTGTGTGGCCGTCCGTACTCGATTGTCATGGGTCAGACCCGGGCTTTGACAAGACGGCAGATTGTATCACCGCATCTTTGATGTGGGTCGTGGGTTGCTACCGACATCATACTGTATCTTACGGGAGGCACAGACGGACTTGGCTGAGTTGAGTTGGGTCGGCGAGCTCTCAGTCGGCGATCCAAGGCTGGTCCTGTGAGCTGATTTGAAGCGAGCTGGTTGGATAAGACGACGCTAAAACCCCCGAAACTCTTTGTCAATAGTATCTTGCGGTATACGATTGGCATCTACCTTGTTGGTACGATAAAAAGATTGAGACTAGGATGATTTTTAGGAGGAAAACTTCAAGGGTTGTGATGGGGCTATTTGGAGAGTCTTCTATGAAGTTTCTATCTATAAAACTTTTCAATCGTTGACCATTTTTCTTTTGGGCGGTATACCCACTATCTACCACTACCGACTGAGCCTCCAAGTGGAGCCCGGGCGTTCTTCAGAAGAGGCGATTAGCGGATCTCGGTGCTGAGTTCCAGTTAGCTAACGAATTAGCCATGGCCGCCACGATTGCGACTTACAGAGAATATTAATAAAGCATTTTCCTGATCTTGATCTTGACTTGCAAATTGTTGCTGAATACATATAATTAAACCATTAATTTGTTTCTTCATTGTCTTTTGACACCTTGGAATAGCTCTCTTTGAACCCTTGAATCAGACAATCCTCTAAGCCTTGTTAGCGTCTGGTAGTTACATCGATCAGCAGCTCACGTCACACATTGAATACATTAGTCTACACTCAGCATGTCTGGTTGTAACAACTCGACGACTTCTACCGGCACACTCACAGTCCAACCGGCATGCAGCGGCTTTACACCGAAGCCATGCCAGTCAACTCTGCCGTGCAAGGAGGAAACTGGTTGGAGGAGGGTCATTCGCAACTTCACGCCCTCGTAAGTGTGAGACAACCAATTGATCGTCACAAGTCACTAACACGAATTACAAAGATGGTTTGCAGTCAACATGGGCACTGGCATAGTGTCTATACTGTTGCACAATCTACCATATAATGCGATATGGCTTCAGTACATATCCTATATCTTCTTTGGGTTGAACGTCGTTCTCTTCACAGTCTTTACAGCCATGTCCATTGCTCGATACACGTTGTACCCAACCATCTGGTTTGCCATGATCTCGCATCCTGGCCAGTCTCTATTCCTCGGCTGTTTCCCTATGGGGCTTGCAAGTAAGTTCCATCTAGCGACGCTACTTATACAATTGCTGACATTTACATAGCTATCATAAACATGATGGTGTTCTGCTGTAAGCACTGGGGTGACTGGGTCATCTACCTAGCATGGGGATTGTGGTGGTTCGATGTTTGGATTTCCGTCGCTACTTGCGTCAGCATGCCTTTTATCGTCATGCACCGCCATCGTCCTGGCCTGGAAAACATCACTGCGGCTCTACTACTTCCCATCGTGCCGGCTGTAGTTGCAGCTGCAACAGGTGGCATAGTCGCAGAGGAGCTCCCCAATCATCACCATGCGCTGACGACAGTGATCGCATCTTATGTCCTTTGGGGCATCGGAGAGTCGTTCTCGGCTATTGTACTGGCTCTATACTTCCATCGACTCACCATCCATTCAATCCCACCTAAGGAGGTGATTGTCAGTGTCTTCCTGCCGATAGGACCACTTGGACAAGGTGGGTTTGGAATTCAGCAGCTTGGCAAGGTGGCTATGCATGTTATTCCCAAGAGCAATGCCTTTGGTGAAGTAGCTGCACGAGCTGGTGAGATGCTCTATGTCCTTGGAGTCTTCTTTGGTATCGTCATGTGGGGATTTGCACTTGTCTGGCTATCCTTCGCACTCATTAGCATCGCCATGATGCCAAGTGTGCCGCGCAACTTGGGAGCTTGGGGTTATACGTTTCCGCTCGGTGTGCTGGCAACGTGCTCGAATTCTCTCGCACAGAATCTTGATAGCGATTTCTTCAAGGTCGCTACTATGGTACGAAAGCTTCTTTTCAGTTATTGGATTGACATGCTAACCTTCTGACAGATCATCTCGCTCGCAGTGGTATTGCTGTGGATTGTCGTTGCGAGTAGAACTCTCAAGCTGGCGATTACAGGAGAAATGTTCCATGCACCATGTTTAAAGGACCTTCGAGAAAAGTCACAAGCTGCCGGATCAGATAGAAGAGTTTAGAAGATCTTCTTAACTCTGCATTTATGAATTACAGTTGTAAAATAATTTAGATACCTAGACAAGATTAGAACTAAGAACACTCATGAACCACTTACATGAAAGGGAACAAGGATTAGTCATAGTAGTACAAGACTGAGTACTGTAAGTTACAAAATCTACCGCGGGGCAATTTTTCCCAGAATGATTTAAGGCTGGAGGTGGAGGCGCGGGGCAATTTATTTTTCTTAGAATGAATTCTTATCAATTGATTGTGCGGTCTTCACCAACCAACTCTCATACATTTGTAAAATCCTGAGTGGCAGTCTGGCTGATTCAATTCAGGCTGATCGTCATCATGGATTGGACAAATCAATCGTCACATTCGCGCCTCGACTCGCTTGTCGATGGTAAGTTGTCTTCAATTTTCTATTCGCATATCGCAAAACAGAATATGCTGCTGACTGACTGACTCTTGTAGATTTGGTGGATGTCTGGCATATCCACCGAGTGCCAATTCTCTTAACCACCTGTGTCATCCTCGTCGCTGTCCGACTCTATTTCCAATTTAATGGCCAAAAGACAGAAGTTGTTGCTTTCAAAAAGGCTTACGAGGAGCCCGCCAAGAAGGCCTACGAAGAGCCCCTCACGCCCAAGATCGTAGTCGAAGAAGTTAACCCCAAAGTCACGATCGAAGAAAAGACCCCCATCATCGAGCCAGCCGAAGAGAAGAAGAATACCAAATCCCAGGGTCCTCGACGAATCAAGGGAGGCGTAGCCAGGAAACCATCAAAGAAAACTGAGGAAGAAGAGGACGTCACCCGACCTGTCGTACCTCTTGTCTTCTTTTCTTCCATCACGACTAAGACGGCCAAGATTGCGCAAGCGTATGTTGAAGAGCTGGGAGGAAAGTTGGACGAGATTTCCAAGCAGTCAGGTCGACAATTTCTCAAGCCCGAAACCCGAGACCTTACTGAGATCGACTTCGATGATTATTTCCTTACTCCCTACAAGGCGCATGTCGATGCCGACCTCTTCTACCTCTTTCTGATTCCCAGTTACAACATCGATACCATCAATGACACCTTCCTCGAGCATCTCCAAGAGACGCATCATGACTTCCGAATTGATACCGCACCTCTGTCGGGCTTATTGGGATACTCTGTTTTCGGTTTCGGCGACAAGGAAAATTGGCCTACCGAGGCGGACGGTTTCTGTTTCCAAGCAAAGGAAGTCGACAAGTGGATGGCTAAGCTTACTGCTCGCAAGAGAGCTTACCCTGTTGGAATGGGCGATATGCAAAGCGATCATGAACAGCGTCTACAGGAATGGGCCAAGGGTATCGAAGAAGTTATTGAACATGCTGCCCGCACTGGAAACTTGGGAGAGGGACTTCCTGGCAGTGGAGCAGCTGAAGAAAGCGACGTTGAAGATATTTCCGAAGACGAAGACGATGGTGAAGTCATCATCGAGGACGACGCTACCAGTAAAAAGACAAAGGGTGGAAGGGATCTCGACGATGTCGAGGATCTTGGACGCATGATCCGAAAAGATGACGGCTCGACCACTCAGAAAGCCCCTCTCGCTGTTGACTTTACCAACTATGGTTCTTCCACCAAGAAATCAGTACCTCAAGGACCCAAGAAGATGGTTGCTGAGGAATCGCCTACATACAAAGCACTCACCAAGCAAGGTTACGCCATTGTCGGATCCCACTCCGGAGTCAAGACATGTCGATGGACAAAGTCAGCTCTCCGTGGACGTGGCTCCTGTTACAAATGGTCGTTTTACGGTATCGCGAGTCATCAATGCATGGAAACAACGCCTTCGCTGTCCTGCTCCAATAAATGTGTCTTCTGCTGGCGCCACGGCACAAACCCAGTTGGAACCACATGGCGATGGGTTGTAGATCCCCCTGAGCTTATCTTTGATGGTGTCAAGACGAACCATTATAAGAAGATCAAGATGCTGCGCGGTATGCCTGGTGTGCGAGCTGAGCGATTCGCTGAAGCTATGCAGATCAGACACTGCGCTCTATCACTCGTCGGAGAACCTATCTTTTACCCTTACATCAACGAGTTCCTCGGCATGTTGCATGCTGAACGTATCTCTTCCTTCCTCGTTTGTAACGCTCAGCACCCTGATCAGCTCGCTGACCTCAAGGCTGTGACTCAACTCTACGTTTCCATCGATGCAGCTGATAAGGAGTCACTACGGAAAATCGACAGGCCTCTTCACCGAGACTTCTGGGAACGCTTTAACCGTTGCCTTGATATCCTTCGTGAGAAGCGTTTCAGCCACCGAACAGTATTCCGCCTGACACTCGTTAAGGGTTTCAACGTTGAGGAAGAGGCTGAGGGATACGCCCGACTCGTGGAACAAGGTTTGCCATGCTTCGTTGAAGTCAAGGGTGTCACATACTGTGGCACATCGACCTCATCTAATGCTGGCTTGAGCATGTCCAATGTTCCCTTCTACTGGGAGGTCTGTGACTTTGTCAAGGCTCTCAACAAGAGACTGGAGGAAAAGGGTTTGAAATACGGCATCGCTGCTGAGCACGCACACAGTTGCTGTATTCTCTTGGCCAGTGAGAGATTCTACGTCGATGGAAAGTGGCATACTTTGATCGATTATAAGAAGTTCTTCGAGCTTCTTGAGGAGCGTGGACCTGGCAACTTTACCCCAGAGGAGTACATGGGGGCACCAACTCCCGAATGGGCTTTGTGGGGTAACGGAGGTTTTGATCCCCGTGATGACCGAGTAGACAGAAAGGGACGAAAGATTGAAGCATCATGAGTCTCCCTATACAAATAAATGATTTAAGTACGAATTCAAAATTTGAACGTTCCATTCGGAAGAAAATGCAGCCAATCTTCAGAGATTTCGATTCGATGGACACAGGGCATTTACATGACATCAACACAGCTTGGTGCTCGAATTGAAAAAGAATAATAACTTCATGATGTTTGCCGAAACGCTGCCAGCATTCTTTGTTTCTAAACTCATTCATTTCAACGTACATCTGTTTACACAAAGCTCTATGGAAGTGGGAAGAGCGAAACTATGGTACATTGAAGGCCGTCAGGTCTCCATTAGACATTTCTTGTTCGGAAAGCTTTGACAATGTGCAAGCTTTCCATGGTACAGGTTTTGAGGGAGGGTATTAATTCAATCATTTCCAACGTCTGGGTATATATGTGCCAAGAGCGGAGAGGAAATTCGGATAGGTCTTATCCCTCTTTAGTCAAGACCAACATTGGGAATGTCGGAAAGATTGATACCACCGGGGGCGGGACCGGATCTGATGTCGAGAGATGAGTCGTATGCGATCATCTCAGCGAGGATGTCTAATATGGGCTGTATAGGTGTTAGCAGTTGCTTCTCAATAGATCAAACTTTGAGATCGGTCTTGCCTTGGGAACAGTGCTGTCGTAAATTCGGATCAGGTCGCCAGGAGCAGGGTAGACCTTAAGACCCTTGTAGAAGGCCAAAGCAGACTCAAGAGTCTTGGTAGCTGTAAAACAACAGTCAGCAAATTGCAAACAATTCCTTGATACACGGTATCCGTACGATCTTGGCTGAGCATCTCTCCAGCCATAACCTGCTCATTGAAGAAAGCTTCCCGCTCCTCAACACCGGCGGGGAAACCCTCCTCCTTTGCCTCCTCGACCTTGGAGCGGATGCTCTGGCGTTGTTGCTGAGTAGAAGCCTCGGCCTCCTCCTTTGCGACGCGGGCCTGCTTGCGCTCGTTCCTCCTCAAGTTTCGGCGGAACTCGGCCTGGTTTCGACGTTGGTAGTCGAAGTAGGCAGCATAACCTATTCGAAGGGTATCCGTGATTAGCCAATGTGCATCGTTGTGTAGTGCAAGTCGCTATTTCGTAGTTATAGGACGTGATGAATGCGCGGTCATACCGAGAATGGCGGCGGCGGCGGTAGCGACGGATGCCGTCACCAGAGCTGAAGTCTGAACCATTTTTGAGGCGGGATGGTGATGCGGGTGCGAGTGCGGAGGTGGTGGGAGAATTGGAGCGCACTCAGTAAACAGAAGACCAAAGACACTCCCACTGCACTACGACAATGGGCAAACTCGGAGTTCGAGGTGTTGTCTGGCGACGTCGGAGATTGGGTGACGGCGGATATTACGTCGTCAATTAGATGAGTTCGCTTTTCTCGAGCGTCGGGAGCGAGCAGCAAGCTTTCAGACGTTGCTTGCTTTCCTAATTTTTTAGCAATGGAGCACATGATGTGAACCTAAACCCGATTGGGAGAGTGGGAGCTTCCCTGGCAAGTGGGCTGCCATAGATCATACATCATAGCCACGCATGTGTATAAATAGCTAAAATTTCATAGGAATTGATTATGGTATTAAAAGTACTTGGCACTCTTATGATCGGAGAGAGTTTCTTATAGTGTCTTATAATTAAATATTGAACCTTTAAAATTGTGCTCTGATATTAGTACTAACGTATCAGATCTTATCAATGGACTCGAAGCCTTGGGTTGATAGATAACGATAACCTCTGAACACAAGCCAAGGGACAAGAAGTCGATGAAAAGACTAACATACTAAATGTTGCGTTTGATATATGTAGCATTATCTTTAGCTTTCTTTTTTGTATATATTGATATGATATATTGAGCCTCAATTCGTTGAACAAATTCTGTCACCAGTCCACTAACAAACATTCATCTGAAGGTCCAGCTAAGCCCACCAATGCGGCTGAGAGGCTGGGTACGTACCCCCACCTCCTGATGCACCCCATTCCAGTGGCTGCTTCACTGAAGCTCGGAGCCTCGACTATTACACGTACCTCATGATAGAGCTTGGCTGGCGCTCAAGGCCAGACCAGCATTTTGTTTTGTTTCGAGACATCGTTGCACCTTATCGTATAAACTCTCCTAATTGACGGCTCAACGGTATATCTCTATTACCAATTCCACCTCACCTCCGTCGCCCTATTTGTCCAACGTTGTTACCAAGCTTCAATACTCGCCCAACATGGAGGATCGCAACAAGATATCGCTTCGCAGCGGCAGGAGAAAGAAGAGGCCAACTATCAGCGCGCCTCGACAGATCTCAAGTCCTATTCCTCAAGATGCATCGAATACACCACCTCTCCCAGATGCAGATCCTAGTCAACAAGCTCCAGTTCGACCTCGTCCGCGTCCCCCTCCGATGGCTGGTGGAAAGGTAAGATGATTCAAGAACGCATCTCCCGTTTCGCCATACTCACACTACTCGATAGACTTCGGACCTTGTTAAGCGACGATACTCCACACGATTCAATCAGCCGTCGTCTGGTCCCAATGGCGCAGCACCCCCGATGCCACAGATGCCCTCACTGGGTAACTACGAGTCCAGGGAGAGCGCTGCCGCTTCCAGGCCGCCCCCGTCACGCTCAGGACCTGGCGTTGCTCCAGTTGTCGATATCAAAGGCCTGCGCGATCCTAAGCTGAAGCCAGATCGATATGTCCAAGCGGCTCTGAGCGATGCGACTGAGGATCAAATCCGCGAATTCGAAGATTCGTTGCGCAAAGTCAAGACACGTGTAGGCATGGATCTACAACAGAGCGTCATGCAGAACAGAACACAATTTATCAAAATTAGCAAGGAGGCCGAGAAACTCAAGGGCGAGATGAGAAACCTAAAGAATTTCATGTCGGAGCTCAAGGTGAACACGACGGCTATGAGAGCTGCTGCAGCGAAAAGTGATGAGCCTACGCCGAGTGACTTGGGGGCTGCCCCTGGCATCAGTAGCAGAAGAGATAGGCGCACGTCTATTGCCGACAGAAGCGCAATGTGGAATTCCCAAATGCAGGCCCTGTATAAGGGCGTCGAGGGATCGCAAAAGTTCCTCCCTAATGCGGCAGGAAGACATGTTGTCCAAGACGCCGGCCCCTGGATTGAGCTCGACAATGCCACATACAAGTCACGCAGAGCAATGCAGATCTTTCTGCTCAACGATCACCTTCTTATCGCATCGCGTAAGAAGCGAAAGGCAGATGCGCCCAGTTCAGACGCACGAGGGCCGATGATGAAGTTGGTGGCGGATCGCTGCTGGCCCTTGTTGGATGTGGAAGTGGTGGACATGTCGAGCACTGGAGAATCATCAAGTAGCGGACGCAATAAGCTTGCGGACGCTATTATGGTGCGAGGTGTTGGTCAGGAATCTTTCATCTATCGGACAGAGAAACCCCAAGACCCCGAAAAGAAACAGCTGCTCCTTAATGTGCGCAAGGCTATAGAGCAGCTGCGCAAGGGCCTTCGATCGGAGATGGAGGCTAACAATAAGGCTCGTGAGACCATCAATTACTTTGCCTCTCGAGATCCAGGTCTCCTGCAAAAGACAGAGCTTCTTGCGACGCTATCAGACATCAAGGATATGCTCATTGAGGTGGATGGCAAGCAACAAAACTTGCGTTGGGTTGAAAGCGAGATGGATGACCTCGATATCGACGTTGCAATGCAGAGGTTCGAAGATGCTGTTGTCCGTGTTGAGAAACTCAAAGCAATTGCTCGCGGACTGAAGAACCATGCGATCGCTCAAGACTTCATCAACTTCAAAGTCAACGAACGATGTGTCAAATTGGTCAACATGATTGTCCGTGAACTTGAGCTGACACACGACAATAATACAAAGACGAGACGTAACGTCAGCTGGTTGACGAGGCTTGGCTTTGAGGATAGCGCCCGAGAGTCGTATCTAGCGGCGAGGAGCAGCACAATTCACAAACGAGCTAGGTGAGTAGAATTGGAGGACGTCTCAAGGGATCACCACTGACTTGTCATAGGCAATGCATTTTCCAGGGAGATCTGCATCTGTACATTTGGGAGCTCTCATTTGTGTACTTTATGGTCATCCATAATACCGTACAATGCTTTCAGTCCTGCTTCCCACCACCCATGATGAGTGTATGCGTCAAGTGGGCAAAGGAAGAGGTCGATGCATTTAATGTCATTCTAGCACGCCAGCTTAGTAGTACGGAGCCCAGAGGCCAAGTCTGGACGCAGTGTTTGGAGAGGGCAAAGGAGCACTCAAAGTTGCTATCCGAAGTCGGATTAGACTTTGAAAACATGGTCGGAAAGAACCTGATGGTCTTTGAACCAGTTGAGCAGGAAGCTTCTGTGGGATTGGGATTATCGTAAATGACCCGATCACAAGGTGTTGAAGTTATGAGTTGGCGATGCTGATTGGCAACATTTTGGTTACCTTGTCAGCATCGATGAAATGAGGGATCATCCGTATGACAATACCCAGGCTGGAATTGGAGAGCCATTGTAGTAATTATGCATGATATGATTAGTATTGAGAAGCTGATATAATGAAACATGGCTGTTTAATGTTGTAATGTTATGTTGGCCTGTAAGCCACATCCGCTTGAGGTAAGCTCTGATGCAACCGAGGGGCCTTGGATAATGACGAAATGGACAAGCGTTAGGTCGATGCAGTAATATTGATCGAGTACAAACTGTACGATGTTGATTTTGTACGTTCAAAAGGCATAGCCGGGCATAAATTTATCAGTAAAATACCTGGTTTTATTTTTAATTCAATAGAGCTTTGGCCATAGATAGAGGTACCTAGCTATAATACGCCACACGATGCTCCAATTCCAGCTGTGATGGAGACAGCGCTGCTGCGCTGGTGGTGCAGCTAATGGAAGGTAGCGGCCCAGGCCAGGCCCAGGCGTGCTAGGCTGGCTAGGCTGGCCCAGGCTGGCAACCACCAACATCATCCATCCCTCCCTCCTCCTTTCGCTCCCCATCACCATCTAACTTATCACCTAACAAACGCCCACCAAAAATTCTTCACCAACGAGCCTCGCCCGCCCTCTCCCGTCCTGGGCTTCTGTTTACGCCTTCTTCTCCCGTCCGCGATAGATCGATTTTATAGCGACAGAAGCTGCTACTGCTGGTGTCGGTAGCTGATTGATTATCTCATCTCCCTTGTTTCCCTTTTCTCCTCCTCCCCTGACGACCGCCGCCTTTGTGCCTCGTGCCCCACCGCTCGCGATTCAGGCGTGACCGCATCCAACGTCAACGTCATTTCAACCTCACTCCCACAATCAACACATCTCGATACTCGACTTTTATACCGCTGAGCCATGGACACCAATATGGAGGATGTTGGGCGAGCGCCTGCTGAA
The DNA here is from genome assembly GCF_020744385.1 of Fusarium flagelliforme. NCBI lineage: Eukaryota > Fungi > Ascomycota > Sordariomycetes > Hypocreales > Nectriaceae > Fusarium > Fusarium flagelliforme. The sequence continues at coordinate 4,562,677 of NW_025763503.1, forward strand.
GCTTCGCCCGTGCTTAACTTCGAGCCCACTACTATCCCCACTCTCGACGGTTGGATTGAGAGCTTGATGTCCTGCAAGCAGTTGGCCGAAGCTGACGTTCAGAGACTGTGCGATAAGGTGAGCAGGATGTCAATTCGGCAGGACGCGATGGAGCTGTTGTGCATGTGATGCACACGACCGTTAAGTCGCGAACAACGACGACCATGCATCAATCAACAAGCTTCAACGCTCCTCGCGTGATGGCGACCGAATGCTGACCTGCAATACAGGCCCGAGAAGTTCTACAGGAAGAGTCGAACGTGCAGCCAGTGGTATGTTGTCGACATGCGCCGCTTGGCCAAGATGCTCAAGCTAATCCCGTCGCCAGAAATGCCCCGTTACCGTCTGTGGTGATATCCACGGCCAGTTCCATGACTTGATGGAGCTCTTCAAGATCGGTGGACCCAACCCCGACACTAACTACCTATTCATGGGTACGCTTCAACCATCCTACAACCTTACGCAGCCGATACTTACTACGAATAGGTGACTATGTTGATCGAGGTTACTACTCCGTCGAGACCGTCACCCTTCTCGTCGCCCTCAAGATCCGATACCCTCAGCGAATCACCATTCTTAGAGGAAATCACGAGTCCCGTCAGATCACCCAGGTCTACGGTTTCTACGACGAGTGTCTTCGCAAATACGGAAACGCTAATGTCTGGAAGTACTTCACCGACCTCTTTGACTACCTTCCCCTCACTGCCTTGATCGACAACCAGATCTTCTGTCTTCACGGCGGTCTCTCCCCTAGCATCGACACACTCGATAACATCCGAGCTCTGGACCGTATCCAGGAAGTTCCACACGAGGGTCCCATGTGTGATCTTCTCTGGTCAGACCCCGACGACCGATGCGGCTGGGGAATCTCTCCTCGAGGTGCGGGGTACACATTCGGTCAGGATATCTCAGAAGCCTTCAACCATAACAACGGCTTGACCTTGATTGCGCGAGCTCATCAGCTGGTTATGGAGGGTTATAACTGGTCTCAAGACCGTAATGTGGTTACTATTTTCTCAGGTTTGTCAAGAACTTTCAGATGCGCCACGGCTTTCGCAAGATTAACATGATGCAGCACCCAACTACTGTTACCGATGCGGTAACCAAGCCGCTATTATGGAAATTGACGAGCACTTGAAGTACACCTTGTATGTTCGATTCTATGGCGGAACACAGTTCGATGAGCTAACTAAGTGCAGCCTGCAATTTGACCCTTGCCCTAGAGCCGGCGAGCCTATGGTCTCAAGGCGTAAGTCTTTATTTATCGCGGAAGCCTATCCGATCTAGCTGACAGTCATCACAGGGACTCCCGATTACTTCCTCTAATCTCGTCACGTATACCCACGTCTGGCCAAGCTCGAACCAGCCAATGTCGAACTGCAAGATTTGGGGCAACTGCGCCAGCCTCAAGGATGTTGCAGCTCGGCCTTGTACGATTCCATACGACGAACCTCCCAAACGAACAAAAAAGCTCTGGCGCAGGAATTGTACGGATATAGCATCTTTGCTCATGGCAAATTCCCGAACATCGCGGCGAAGACACGATAGCATTGGTGCGGCTATACCTTTGCTGGGAAGGGTTTGGTAGACTACGTTGCGGCGCTCCGTCTCAGGACTGCTTAGATACGCATATTTGAGTTCCGCGCTGTAAGAGAAAGAAACACGCATGCATGATCATTTTTTCAGTCTTGCTCTTCGCGTTGTGATGTCTATATATGTTGGGATTGAGCATTTGAGAACTGGTCTAAGAACGGATAATATTAAGGACATAGACGAACACAAAAGTTTCATGGGCTAAAATAGGCAAGTATTGATTCCGGGCGGATATATTATCTTTATTATATTGAACCATCCGAGGCTCTAATTAATCATATGAGTGGCGTCAGCTCATTAATCTAAATATGCAGCTTGTTTTTTCACGCAACCCAGCGATCATCTTCATGCTACAAAACAGTAGTAGTACAAGATTCCATGACCACATGTACCTCCGCAATCTTGTTTGGTGGTACAAATAAGACATTCGTGTAACATTGTCTTAATAAGAATCAACTTCATACAGTCTCCTCGTCAAGTTCCTCCTTGAGGCCGGCCGCCCATTGCCATTGCCTTTGCTGGTTCTGCTCTGCTGTTTGTGGTCGCTCGTCGTCGCCAAAGACTTCCTCTTCGGTATTGACACGATACATGGGATCTTGAGGGGCTTTCTTGCCAGAGTAATCGCCAGGCGCATGACTGCCGTCGGGGATGTGAAAGCGGCGGTCGAATCGCGAGAGGGCATATGAGAAGACGACGATGATCTCGATGACATAGTTGAAGCAGTAGTAGCATGCCTTGCTGTGATACCATGCTGGATCGTTGATCGGACGGACTTTGAAAGATACTCCGGTTCGGAACGAGGCGCCCAGTGTCAGGAGAATGGTGGTGAAGACAAGAAGCTGGATCTTGGTGCGCATGCGACCCTGGCCAAACTTGTCCATGGCTGTCTTTCGGGGAAGTACAAAGCAGAGTCCGACGATAGGGAGAGGTAGAAATGCGAGGATGGTGAGAAAGGTGCTGCCGGTGAGTTGAATGTCACGAAGCTGCTGCTTGGTGTGAGGGTTGAGGGTGTAGAAGTTGTAGACAACAGCAGTAATGAGCATAATAAGACTCGCAGCGACAGAAAAGTACAAGAACTTGAAAGCCAACGAAGCAGGCTTGCTCCAACCAATATGCGGATGATATGCCCTCAGAATGCGCTGGGCAAAGATAAGGTTGACGACGAATAGAAGAACAACACCAGCGTTTGTAAAGACATTGGCGGCGATGGCGAGGCTCGAGTTGTTGGGGTTGGAAGCCCATGCGATACGAAGGACATTTGCAGTGATTCGGGCCATGCAGAAACCGAAAAGGAGGCCAGAGAGGACAAACTTGTGGGAGCGTCGACGGTTGAGTTGGAGTATAGTCATGTTGAGGACGGCGCCTGTAACGAAGAAACCCAGCATGACACCGCTGATAGGATCGTCGACCGAGGGCGTTGGACGACCGCCAAGGCCAGCTGTGCGAGGAAGATATGGAGGGCCTTGAGGCATGTTGTTTGGATTTTGTGACGACATTTTGAGTCTCTGGTATGATCAGATACACATTCAGTAGCAGTGTACAAGTTGGGGATCAGAACTCGTCTCGATGGTGAACAAGAAGTGGCATGATGATCAGGATATCAGTAATCCTATATAGGTATCTAAGCTACATACATACTCGAATGCATGTCATGTTCCTTGACCAATAAGTGAAACATCCATCTTCTGTCTGCATCCAGACCAGACCCTTAGCATCAATATCGGTATCGGTCATCGGCGTCGCGAAACCGCCGGGAGATCGCCCTTGGCTAGTTTCCTCTTTAGGCAATGTCGAAAGTCGGCATGTCGGAGGTTCCCTTGAGCGCGAAAGGAGCGAAGGCCAACATGATTGGTGAGCTAGAGACTTTAGGGTGAACGGGCTGGACTTGATAGCGAAGGGGGGTCATTAGAAATTGTCCGATCTCTTCAACTTAATCAATATTTTAATCTAGTCTTTGTTCTAGACGAATTTCGGTCTGGAGATTTATCTCGTTTACTTGTCCGACGGGGCGCGTGGTTATGGTTATCGCGAGGAAGCTAACTATGCAATAGCCTATGCCATGTGGTAGTGGTTAGTGGTTCACAGAGAAAAAAGCCTATTCAGCATATCTTGTAGTTGTAGAAATCATGATTCATCATGATCACAAATACTGTATCTATATTCTTGGGGATCTAATGTCTAAGTATTCTGATGCCAGAGCACTTGTTCATATTCGTCATACAAAACGCTTTCCATCAGGCTCTAGTTAAATCATCGCGTTCTTGTCCATCAGAGTCTAGATGCTGTAGGGCTGTAAGGCGGATAGTCCGTATATCCCTTTCTATCAGGTGTATAAAAGAGCGAGCGGTCATACTTGGTCAACGGCCAACCATTCTGAATTCGCGCCGGTAAATCCGGGTTGGCTGGTAATAAAGTTCAGTGCCTGTCCACAACAACCTTCCCACGAAGCGACTTACGAATAAAGTAACGTCCAAAGCCTACAAGATCGTCTGTCTGGCTTGCGTGCTTGATAGCAGTTTCGGGAGTAAATCCTCCTGCGACGATGAACTTGACTCCCGTGCTGCTGACAACCTCTCGGATGGGTTCAAGAGTATCATTTGTCTTTGGGACATTGTCGGCCGAGTCACTTCCTCCTTCGATTCGTGGCTCGACAGCGTGAATAAACGCCAGAGATGGCTGAGAATTGACGATAGCCTTTGCCCACGGTACGAAAACGGACAGAGGATCGGCCTCACGCATGCCTTGGAAGCGAGAGAAGGGCGACATTCGAATGCCGACGCGCTCAGGGCCTATAGCATCGCAGACAGCGTTGAGGACTCTCAAGGGGAAGCGAAATCGGTTATCGAGACTGCCGCCATAAGAGTCTGTTCGGTCATTGCTGTTGGTTTGAAGCTATCATGTTCTTAGCGATTACTCTTTAACCGACGCTATGTGTACTCACGAATTGGTCAATCAGCTATATGCCATGTCAGTCGACTGAAGTATTCAGATACGCTATACCAAAACTTACGTATCCATTGGCTCCATGAAGTTCAACACCGTCGAATCCAGCTTCGACGGCATTCAACGCGGCTTGTCGATAGTGTCCCACGAATCGATCAATATCGGCTTCAGTCATAGTCGTAAACTTGGGAGGAGGCTCCGAAGACCCAGTGCCCTTAACATCGAAGGGTTTTGAGCCGGCACTCCAGACATTGGGCACAATCTTGGGGTTCGCGACTCGACTGAAGACATGGTCAGTACTTATCCTCTAGTAAGTTGGAAAGATATCTGTAAAGATTACCCTAGGGCCCAGAGTTGACAGAAGATATAGCCTCCTTTGACGTGAACAGCATCGGTGATGGTCTTCCATGACGCAATCTGCTCAGGCGAATAGATCCCTGGTACACGAGACATACCGCCAGCCTCGTGCGCAATAAAAGTACCCTCAGAGACAAGAAGTCCGCCATCTGAGGAGCGTTGGGCATAGTATTCGGCAGCATAATCAGGTAGGACTGCGGTTGTCTCGTCTGCACGTCGACGTGTCAGAGGAGCCAGCACCACTCGGTGCTTAAGCTCGACATTGCCAACTTTGGCTGGAGTAAAAAGTTTGGCCGTTTCTTGGGCTGCCATTTTGTTGATTTGGTGAGGTTGAATGGTGTTGACGAAACATGGAGACGAATTGGAGCCGGATATAGACTACCCCGGGCACAAAATATCCGTACCTCGGCTCAACGAGGTTATTACCAATTTGGAAGTTGCGATTAATTCAGACAGCCTTGATTGCAGGAAACAGTACTTACCTAAAGGCAGGTCTTTTATAAGACGCAAATGCTCAAGTATATACCTAGAAGTAGCCTAAATTATACTACGTAGTCTAACTTGGAATAAGGTAACCAAATTATTTCATCTCTTATGCTCTCGGGGACCTAAGGTAGAGAACATAACACTGGAATTTGTACTGTCACTCATCTCTAACTGACTGGACTGGCATGGAAATACATTAAACAAGATTCCATAAGAGTCTAGTTCTCTGCGGGAGGATATAAGTATAGTGAGTCAATCCATTAAACTTTTGGGCAGACACATAGTTTACACGCAAGGTTATGTGTGCCGCTACAAAAGTCGACGAAGCACTCATAAGGCTGTAAGAAATATTGATCGTTGAGAGCCTAAGTGACGAAATATTTTAGATACCTTATGCCACTTAGACTAGTCCATCTTGTTTTGTGCTCTAAAGTTTGAAGTATACTTCGTCCGTTACCCAGTAAGTATCGTTACGAGTTCAATAATACACTCAGCGATACTGCGTCAACGCAACTCAAAATCAGAGAAACTTCATACGGAACAAAGTCAATAAATGCATAAAGGTTGTTGAGAAGGAAGGAAAATTCCTTCCATCACCCGTCGAGATAAAATATTCCTCGCTTACATTTTCACTCTCGACGCTCGATTTTCCCGATATCATGCCCGTCGTGCCCAACTTTCCGGAACCTATAACGGACCTCTATGCAGACCAAGGCTACTTTAGTAGACTCCAGAGAGCCTTTGAGACTGCCTTTGCAGCGTGGAACAAAGTCCCGCATGTTCTAACAAGACCACCGTTTCATTCTATCAAGCATTCTGCTGCTGAGCGGAACGAAGTCCCAGATGTTCCAGAAACCGCCGCCGATGTCCCAGCCTATCTCACGACGAGGCCATGTATTCAACCAGAAATCATTATCAACCATCGAGATGAAGCTTTCAGGCGTGCCGGTTGTGCATCGGCTAAGCCTACGAGTGCGTCACGACTGGTCCTTTGGACTGATGCGTCAGCCCAAAAAGGCACCGCAGCAGGATGGGCGGTTGCATTTTGGGATGGCCTCAACTGGGTGCGCATCACAGCAAGAGGACCAACAGTAACGAAAAAAACAAAGCCCCACGTCAGCATCGCAGAGCTTCAGGCTATCGGTCTTGCTCTTGAATACGCAGTACAATTCGTTGAAAGAAAGACAGAGGACGAAGTCCCACTGCAGATCTTCGAAGTATACACGGACTCTCAGCCTTCACTGATACTTCTACGAGATGCGAAGCGAGACTTATCAAATCATAAAATGTCCAAATTACTGAGGAAGTCAAAACAGAGCGGGAAGATAGTGCGAGATGTGAGTCTCAAGATCAAAAAGCTCGAAGAAGCTGGCGTGCATACCGAGTTTCACTGGGTGCCTCGAAGCGCAACCCTTGGCAATATGCTCGCTGATAAGGGCGCCGGACTTGCGAGACTCGCAGGTGAAGGCCGTTATACGGTCGACAACGCGCTTGTTGAGATGATGCCGCGCCCTAGAGATGAATATCAATGGAAGAGCGGACAGTTACCATTGTAAGTCAACCCACGTACCTCATTAGGGTGTCAGAAGAATTGGTCGCCGAGGGCATAAGGGACGAAATAATTGAGTCACCTTATGCTAGCTTAGACTAGCACTTAGGCTACTTTATTTTGCCACTCTAAGCCTTAGAGGATAATTCTTCTGTTACCCTACCCACCTATTTATGTATTGCTTGCTAACAATCAGCAGGGCCCATTCCCACGAGTTCGTTGACCGGTCTTGCATGGCGGAACACATCGCCTCAATGTTAGAGGGCAGAGAGATCACGTCCGTGGAAGACGAAACCATGGAGGATACTCCAGGGGAGAGTCTAGAGGACAGTCCCGAGAAGCGTCCAGAGACTCCAGAAGGGAATCCAGAAGAGACTCTAGAAAAGGCCCCAGACAGTGCTCCAGAAGAGACCGCGGCAGAGACTCCAGGGGAGAATCTAGAGGAGAGTCCTAAGAGGAGTCCTGAGGAGATTTCAGAGGAGGAGAGTCAAGAAGAGAGTCAAGATTCAGATCTTAACTTAGATTTGCTGTATGCTGGCCGAGGTCGAGTCGGTACCGATAGATCCTGAACTATGGCGGCTTTACGGTGAGTCTTTGTAAATAGGCAGGCAAGAACATAAGAGACGAAATAAATTGGTCACTTTATCCTTAGTTAGGCTATGATTTAGTATTTTATTTCGGCGTCCGTAGACTTAGATAAAATGCCCAAAATATTTCGTCTCTTAAGCTCACGACTACCACTTTTGCATACCCTAAACTCCTCAGCTCTGTGAGTAGATCGACGACCCAACTCTCAGCTCACTTCGCTTGCTCGGTAGTGGCAGCTAATAGTTCACTAGCACACGGGACAGCAACAGAGGACAAGGTAGCATCGTGGCATGACAAAGCGAGTGAAACGCGCTCCAAGAACGGGCAAGGGATCTTACAAGGGTTGGGAAATTGCATCTGCAGGAACCCAAAAAACAATTGTGCAGAGCATAAATGGTAAATAGAAGTTATCTTTAGCTTGATTGACACTGCTCAGAGAACGGCCTTGTAGAAACCCGTGATTCATGGGGTAAAGCTCGGACTCTTCATCCCAACTGCATTATGTTCATGCGTTTCAGAATGCATAACACAAGGCTACAGGCTCGTCTGTGTATGTTGATTGCTACCGCGCACAATTGAGTTGCGCTCCACTATCAAAAGGACCCTCGGTAGACCGGAGAGCACGCAAGAGGCACAAGTAGTAAGGATGATGGACAGGCTAAGCTTCACAATGTTACGCTGAGCGGCGATGTAGACTTGAAACTGTCTTGCTGAGCGATTTTTGAGTTTGAGGATAAGTAGATACAGAAAAGAAAACATTCGCAGTTTATACCGCAAAGGAAATGACTTAGTTTAAATTATATTACTGCACATGAACATCTGGTCGATGATGCGCAAAAAGCAATAATAGCAGTAAGATTGAACTGGGGGTTGTCTCAGAAACTCAGCCTCTCAGCAGCCAGTCTCTAACAATAACAGTCGGCCGAGATTCTTGTGGCTGCATGACAAGTTAAAACGGTGAGAGGGTTGCATCCGATGCGTTTCATTTTCTTCTCTCATGTGGTTGCTTCCATCGCCAAGTTTTTGTTTACTCCTCATTCTTGTGCATACAATGTGTATCATGTGTGAGAGGGAAACATTTAGAGGGCCGACGGAATAGTAGCAAGAAACAAAAAGACCTCGTCAAATGATATCAAAACCTGTTTTCACTGCTGTGCGTGGTTGCGCAATGTAATAGCGACAGTTTTCTTCTATGCAAGGAGGTTGTTTAGTCCCCCCAAGAGTCAAAACAAACGCCGACAGCTCTCATTGGGCTGCAAGCTTCATAAGCTACCTTTTAGTCTAGTGAGTCTCGGGCTGGTTATCAGCACACGTGGAGACGAACGCAATTAGGAATAGCAAAGTCAAAAAGATGAATCTGAGTCAAGCCTAGAAATGGGTCACGATCTGCTGCTATTTTCTGTGAGGGGGGGAGAGAATGACGATGACTTGCAGACAAGATGTTATTGCAAGAGGCGACTATTGAAAAGGCTGCCTCCTTGCAGACTTGATTAACTTGACTTTCACTACAAATTAAGATCCAAGGCAGTGGTAATTGATCGTCAAAGCTTTGAAGCTCAGATAAAAGAAAGACCCGACAGTGATGTTTAGCCAGAGAGACAGAGGTTATGCAAGGCGTTATGTTATCTAAGTGGACGGGTATAATGACGCTACCTGGACCCTGTTCGGCTTCCGTTTGATCCCTGTTCCGCAAGATTAAACACCTCTAGTCCCAGCTGAGCGGGAAAGGTATCTCTGCCATACAATTTACGGGGAAAGGGTACTTCCAAGACTGGGCCGTTATTGCGAGCCGGCCCTGAACTATTCCTCTCTGGGCCTAGAATAGCTCGGCTCACCCTGGCTATCGCCATTTCCCTCCAGTCAGTTGTTTGGGCCAGAGCATGGGGTCAAACACCAGGCGCTTGTAATTATTTTCGTACTTTCTATCTTCGGATCGGGTTCTTTCTTCCCTCTCCTCTCTTCTCTTGGCCTATTCCTTCCCACTGACTTGACCTGACCGTACACGGACCCCAGACACAAGCAGGGCCCTAACAGGTACCTCCCCTAATAATTCGACCAGGGCCTCCATCCCAACACCAACATCCAGGTCAACTCTCTTCACCACCAGCCCGAGCGTCGCGTCCACAGCTGGGTCTGACTTTACCGGGATCTTTTCTCGCTTGTATTGACTTTCTCTTTTCTTCCTCTTCTCCCCCCTTCCTCCTTCCTCATTCGTGCCCAGCCATTGTGTGCGTCTCATCGCTTGGTTCCCCTTCGATCGTACGCACGCTCAATCAACTCGAGCTCGAAGCGACAACTCAAAGGCGGGAAAGAACTCGTCGTGTTTACTCTGCTTCAGAGAAACCGACTCAATCCTCACGGACCAATCGCTCACCTTCCTTAATTCCCTTGACGACATTCGCTCTTTCCAATTGTGGAAAATTAATCGTAATTTAATCTTTCAACCAACTGCTACCATCGTTTGCCGTATCACGAAATCGATTGCGCATCGACAATTCGACTCTCTCATCAACCTTAACTAATCAGTCAATCACTCATTCACTCGTTCGCTTGCTCAGGAGAGCAGTTTTTGGCTACGATTATTAACCGCCCAACATCTCTCCACCGACCACCGTATCAACCACTCAGGACTCTTTCGACCCGACTCCCACGAACTCACCAGGCATTCATCGCAAGTTCTTATCCCGACGACCATGACCTAGGTGTTATTGAAGCTCAAGATATCACCGATTTCTGCATTAGCCTGTCGAATTAGGACCATTATCTCAACCGCTCAGATGGATGCGTCCTGGAAAAGCGCGGGCCCTCGGCGGGCTCGCCAATCGCGCAAACATATTACATCGAAGACCTTTGTTCTCGCTTTACTCTCTACCTCACCCATGTTGGTCTCAGCTCAGGATGCGGATTGTATCTCCTTGAAGGGCTCAAAGGCCTGCCCGGCATTTACATCTGCCTCTATTGCCACCGGAGGCGACGTTCGTAACTTCTAGTATGTTTTGTTTAGGTCTTGAGACGGAGTTCTTACTGACTGGGGGAACAGCCCGTTCTTGCAATACGTTTCGGACACAGCATCTTTCGATAGTCAGCTTTCCGGTTTTGTCGAGAGAGACTATGTGCAGAGGCAGTAAGTTACTTCGCACAGCTGCTCCCAAGACAGTCAAATACTTACATCTCCCAGATATCAGTCTTTGTTTGGTTGCAAGGACCTTGATCTAACTAACACTAGCGACTTGTATGCTCGCTTCACAACAAGTGTACTGTGCAATGCCATAGTTCAAAACTCCATTGAGCCCTGCGGTCTTTCTGAGGAGCAGTCTCGGCCCCTGTGCGCCGATGACTGTGCTGACTTCGCCCAAAGCGAGGTCTATCTGACATCAGACGATAGCATTTGTTCGAACCCGTCAGACGGTCTTCTGCCGCTGATTAGGGCAGACTTCACTAACTGTGCTCTTCCTGGAGGCTCACTGGACACCTCGACGTGCATCAAGGCGATTGACAATGAGGGGGAGAACTGCGGTTATGGTAACAGCACCATTGGACTTTGTTCTTACTGTGGCTCAAGCGGTCTTAATTCGACCGACACCTGCTGCTACAATTCTAACGCTGAGGATCGTTGCAAGGATGTAAAGCTGCCATCAATAGCCCCCACCGTCACTTTCTCTCGCGAATCCCCAACATCTTCGGCGACTGAATCGAGCACTGCAGACGGAAACGATGAAGAGACCGACGAGGACGGAGGCGGTGGGTTAAGCGGCGGAGCGATTGCTGGGATCGTTATTGGAGCTCTCGCAGGAGTTGGCTTGCTTGCTTTGGCTCTGCTCTTGTGCCTAAGGAGAAAACGGAGACCCGGCAGCCCCAAGGGCAGTATTTTCAACCAACCTTCGCCTGCCCGACAAGGCCCAACAGCAATGGCGCAAGCCACAAACTCGACCGCTCCTCAAGGATATGAAGTTCTTCCTGGTGGACGTATAGCACGCATGTCTGCCCTGGAAGGCCACTCCGGCGATTCACCTTCTCACCATCGCGACACCTCATCAGTCACGGGAGGAGGGATGGCTGCCGTAGGGGGTTATCAACGAAGAGGCGCCGATCACTCTTCTTCAGATGAATTCACCTCGAGCCCCCCTTCGTCCGAAAACCGAGGCGGAATCCTTCGACCACCACCCGCAAGACCCCGACGACAAGGATCTCTATCAAGCAACTCGGCCCTTGGCAGCTCTGTACCGCAATCTCCATCTAGCGCTGGGGGATTTTCGTCACCACAGGGCGTTGCTAGCCAACAATCAGAACAGTTGCCTTTCTTCAAGGACTACTATTCTCAGGACGACATTCATCCCGGCGACAAGATCGCCGTTCTTTGGGCGTACCAGCCACGGGCAGCTGACGAGTTTACCTTGGATCGCGGCGACATGCTCAAGGTTGTGGGCATATGGGACGACGGTTGGGCGACTGGTGTAATGCTCAATGACCGGGCAGACGAATGGGAGACTCGACGACAAGCTCAACGCGATAGTGGCGTCTCGAACGCGTCGGGTCGCCGGGACAGCTCACCGGCTGCAGAAGGCGAGATCAAGGCGTTCCCTCTGGTTTGTGTTTGTCGACCAGAACACTGGAGAAAGACAATTGACGGCGACGGATCAACGGAATCTGGATCCAACTTCAACGCCTTCTCATCATGACGAACACACCCTTGAATTCTTTACCTTGAACATGGTCCTGGAAGGGATGCGTTATTGGTGCATTGTTTACGGCGTCTTGGCTTTTTGGCATTCTTGTTCGCATCAGCAGCACAGACTTGAAGGACATCTCCGTTTGCAGTATCGAATATCACTTGCCATGCTCCATGGCTGGCTAGATATCTCAGCTTCTGATCAACTTCTATATCATCTTCGTTCCGCCGTTGTTCCTCTCTTCAATACCCGAAACATTACGAGGGACTGATGTCCTTAATCTAGCGCTGAATTATATACCCGGTGTGAGCACTCAGGCTTGTTGTTTTGGAGGACCGAGACCGACAGTAGGTCGAGTAATGATGCGATTGAACGGTTCCTGAGCCGCTCAAGTACTGCATGGGTCATTCGAGCATGCAATAATAGCATTTTTGAGGCACGATGGGGAGCCACCACCACATTCTTTACGTCAAGTTTCTGACGATTATGTTCAATAGAGCACTTTCATCACAGGCTACGATGACGTCTAACGACTTAGTTTAGCGATATTGTAAATAAGTTAACTTTTGATGATATACCAAATTCCTTTATGTCAATACATGGCCTGAGAAGTGACGTTGAATAATAAAATTCCAGTCGGGAGTGCTAAGGGTCTTTGTCTCGAAGTTGTTTTAGATCTGCTGTGACTGGAATGCTTCGATCGACTTGCCGTTGTGGAGTTGGCTACAGATGCATAAGCCCCACCGCGGGGTGCTTCACCTTGAATCCGTTGAGTTGCAAAGAGGGGCGGAATTCGTGGTTCTTTCTTCATCTTTATCGCCATTCTTTGCCAACTAGAAGTATCCCAATCAACAATGGCTGACGTCAAGGCAAACGCAGAGGCCCTGGTGCCCAAGTTCAAGCTCGATCGTGTTCTTAACCAAGGTACAAGACCTCTACAGACCTCTCTCTCTAGTTCATTGAGTTGATGTGGAAGCTCTCTAGATCAAGCAGGTCGCCGTATTTCTCTCTACGGAAACATCGACGAAAACCCAGCTCTTCTGATCCTCGAACGCGCTCCCTTTCCTACCTCTCAGAAATACCTCGCCGATGTGCCTGCTCAGCTCGCACGGGTGCAGAACCTGGGTGCCAACGACATTTATCACTGGTTCATGGGTCGAAGCGGTGCCGAGACGACCAAGCCAGACGACTCTGATTTCTTTGCCGATCTGAAGATCAACCTTATTTACCCATGCACGGAGACACACATCAAGAAGTACAGCAAGCAGGGTGTGCGATTCGTTACGGAGACACCTGAGATTTACAAAGACCATATTCGACCGTATATGCTTAGCAAGAGGGAACAAGGAAGACTCAATTGGGTATTCAACATTATCGAAGGACGCAAGGAGGTGGAAGATGTCATCTACAGAACAAAGCTGGGCGAGGCTGGCGACGAAGGCTTCCTCATGCTACCAGATCTCAACTGGGATCGCAAGACGCTCGATGCGCTGCATTTACTGGCGCTGGTTGAGCGACGGGATATCTGGTCGCTGAGAGATCTCCGCAAGAAGCACATCCCTTGGTTACAGCACATGAAGGCCCGTCTCATCGACGCCACCGTCCAGACATATCCGTCCATCGATCCGGACCAGCTCAAGCTCTACGTCCACTACCAGCCGACTTATTACCACTTCCACATCCATGTTGTACACGTTCAACTCGAGGCGGGGGCAACGCAAGCGACGGGCAAGGCGGTCGGTCTGGAAACTATCATGGAGACGCTGGGCGCGATGGCGGGAGACGACGAGGCGGGTATGGATGGCATCGCGATGAGCTATACGCTAGGAGAGGCGAGCGAGTTGTGGACTGAAATCTTTGAGCCACTTAAGACTGGCGGCGAAGTTTCTCAATCGCAATAAGGAGGTCGTTTACGCCAGAGCCGTGGGGGCAGTCGGACCACTCGCCACCATCGCGGATGCAATAAATTTCGCCGTTGAGACGAATGGTGGCACTCTTGGTAACACCGGCCTAGCAACTGTCAGTATGCCTACGTTCTTACTAGTTAGTCGGTTTCGACATACGTCTGCGGTTCTCTTAATGCTATGGCGCAAGAGACTCAAACCATAAGCGCCATCCTCCTTGACAGCACAATCGTTAAGTTGCTGGAAATCGATAGCAGACTCGAGAGCGCAGTCTTCGACGAGAGATCGTCCGGGAATATCTTGGTAATCGCGACTTAGACACATAATGAAGCCGAGGTTGATCTTGGGGTCGGGGTAAAGCTCGCGGGCACAGAGTTCAATGATGTTGCCCATGCATTCCGAAGGGCCGTGCATGCAGTCGACACCATCGTTGGCGGTTGGTCTTGAAGAGCCATGCGTTAGTCGCGACATGAGGGATGTGTTTGAGTATGAACATACCGGCCGATATAAGATAGAGTAAAGTTAACCTTATCATGGACGCGCTGCATGACAGGTAGCACCAATAGTTCAAGAGCATCCTAGTAACTAATGAGCATATGATACAAACTTCACAACCCAGGAACCAATCTTACCTTGGCATCAGGACATTTGCTCATGATATGGGCTTCTAAAGGTACGAGTTTATCAGTAACTTGAGCGTCGGAATGTGTAATGTTGACCCAAGGCTCGTCATCGATGAGAGGCCTGAAGGGTTGCCATATCCAGAAAGTGTATGTCACGATAGCCATGACGATTAGTGTCATGGCAGGGCGACTGCGGCGAGCCTGAAGCGGTGACATGACTCTTTGAGAGGGTCGTTTCTCATCCATAACGAATTACTGTTGCTGGTTGATGATAAATTAAGATGAGTATCTGATAGAGGCCAGGGGTGAAACGGGAGGCGGAGGAGATGTCGTTAGCTATGACAGGCAGCTGAATGCGCATCACATGCGGCTGGATTGTTTATCCGAGTTTGGTTAGGGAGGCCGTTTTAGGAGATGAGCTATGTCACTGTGTGATGCGGTCAATATGGCCAAACTCAACATGATACCTAGATTGTATGTATTGATTCGATAGGACTGATTCTCTGCAACTTTATTCCGTCTGATTGATTCCCTTCGGGCAAAGATCCATGAATCAGGATCCATAGATTGAGTAATCTGGACGATCAGCAGAAAGATGTGGTGCTGTAAGTCTACCGTTTCAGGGGGATAGCGGGGCATTAACCTTCCCAACACAGCTGGAGGGCTGTAAAACTGACCCCGCAGGTGAATGGCGTGTGATATTGGATATCGATCGATTTCTTTGGTTGATGCATGAATGAGATGTGATGATACAACGAAAACAATCTCTTCATCGCGGTAAAGTATCGAAACAATAATTAAGCTCAGTGCACAGCTCATAAAAGCCAAACCACTTGGAGTTTTGTCATTACATCAGAGTGCGTCTTCTCTGATTAGCGCCTGCCCTGGAACCCCAACGTGAGAACCTAACCTGCACCTTCCTTCACGAAACTGGATTCACACTCTGACACAGCTCCAGACTTGCTGCTTCTCAGAACATTTCCCTGCCTCGCAGCTGCCTAAACTATCTATAAGAAACTCAGCCTGGTTCTTTCCTTGACCATCCAAGAACTCCCTGAACAGCTACCTCCTTTACTCACTAGAATCAACACAATATCTACAAGGGCCGATCATTTATGATGATACTCTAAAACTGTTTAGCAACCTCTACCTTCACATCAACAACCCGCCATTTCGACTGTATTCCGCCGCTGATCGAGATGAGCTCCTCTTTATCAATCGATGAGTTCCTAGAGCCCTTGTCAGTCGATATTGACAAGATCGATGAACTATCCCAACATTTTCTTGAAGCCTTCGAGAAGCTTGCCAGCGACTCTGAGAACCAGTTCTTACCAACACCAATTTCTGAGGCTATTCTGCGACCAGAAGCCAAGAGAAGGAAAGGATGGTGAGTTTAATGTGTTCCATGGATACCAGATTTGCAAACCGTGGACTGACATAAGCAAAGTCACCTGGCCATTGACATGTTAGTCAAGAACTGATCTTCTCACCCCTCTATATATAGCTAACATGAAAGTAGAGGAGGCACGAATTTGAGAGTGGGTTTTGTCCAACTCGGCAACGATGCCGCGTCATCTGCTACGTCTGACCAAACCAACGGAGATATAAGTAACGGACCCGGGGAGAGCTCTGTTACAAGGAAAGTCAGGAGAATTTTGGAAAAATCATGGCCCATCGACGAGCACCTGAAGAACGAAAACCCCGACAGCCTCTTTCTCTGGATTGGTAAATGCATCGCCGAAGTCGTCCAAGATGGTTGCAAAACGCTACAACTTCAATCCGACCAGCCAATGCCACTTGGCGTAACTTTCAGCTTTCCTATGGTACAGCATTCGATATCGCAGGCTAAAATCATGCAAATGGGGAAAGGGTTCGCAATCTCCTCTGATCAAGACCTAGGTGACCGACTTACCGATGGATACAACCGTGCAAAGACACCAGAGCTACCGCCTATTCGAGTCGAGGCAATCGCCAACGACTCAGTATCAACACTGGTCTCTTTTATCTTTAACTTTGATGAAGCTCAGAACCGACGTGCTTGTATGGGTTTGATTCTAGGTACTGGCTGTAACGCAACGATTCCCCTAAAGTTGAGCCAACTAAACTCATCCAAACGCCCGCCTAGTGTTGTTGCCCGACCAGAAGAACGAGCAGAGGATGTCAAGATCGCGATCAACACTGAATGGAGCATAAACGGCACCGCACCTCCCATGCACAAGGTTGGGCTGGTCACAAAATGGGACGAAGCACTCGATAAACAAGGCGAGTTGAACAGCTTCCAACCATTGGAGTATCTAACTTCCGGTCGATATCTGGGTGAACTGGGACGAATCATGTTGGTGGACTACTTGACGGAACACTTAGGCATTGCTGCAGAAACGTTACCAAAGGCACTGCTGCAACGACACAGCCTCACAACCACATTCCTGAGTCACTTTAGACCTCTCCGACCATCGGCTCTCGTGTACAGCCTGCGGCAAGAATTCCCCGAATCATCAGGGGCACCTCCATTTGAATGGACTGAAAATATTGCTGCTGCACTATATCACATTGCCAAAGCCATTGAGGTCCGAGCAGCTGGTATTGTAGCTGCAGCAACATTGGCATTGTTGACTTTGGCTGGCGAAGTTCCCAAGGACAGAACACAAACATTGGAACGGGACTATGAACTTGGCGTGGGCTACACAGGAGGATGTATCGTTCACTTTCAGGACTATTTGCAGGACTGCCAGAACTTTCTCGATCAGCTCTTGAGCAAGCGATTCGGTAACGAGAGCCCATTGAGAGTCGTACTCAGCCCGTGTCACGACGGAGGCGTTACAGGAGCGGGAATACTTGTGGCTGCAGCATCGCAGAGCAAGACGATAAAGAAGTAGAATGCGTTCGAGTTGGAGGGTTGCATACATTGGGGTGTTTGGGGGGCGGCTGGACCGCTTCGGTAATTGATCAGTCACACATGATGGGCCTCATGCCGGGGTAGTTCGCTGGAGCATGGATGGCTGTAAGCCGGGGTAAATATTTGAGGGGAAGAGGGGGTATTATCAGATAAAGATGTTATTTATGACTGACTTCGTTCATAGACATAAGAATCATTCTCGCGAGTTAGGTTGTATGTGCGTCTATATCTTGATCTCAACTTCCTAATTGACAAATACTGACTGTCGTATAGGTAGTTGAATATAGAAATGAAGTCAAAAGAGACAACAACTATCTAGCCTATCAGTCACTCAGCCAGTCAGCCAGCGACCCCTCTAGTTCAACCACTTGCAGCCCGCGGGTGCAGATGACTCTTCCTTGTGTGGGGTGAAGGTTGCCGGGAATACGCAATACGGTATGGCTTTCGGCAACCTTCGACTCACACTCACACTCGCACTAATACTCACACCGAGAAACTGCTTGTGAGTGAGAGATATCGGATATCGATGCCTTGACCCTCTAGATAGCCATTCTCTTATAGGAAGTTGTGGTTGTAAGTACCTGGTCAGCATGGCGTGGAGCTTTGCGGGGCGAACTTGCTATTATAATCGCGCTGGATTGGGACCGGGCTGCAAAAGTCTGCGATCACGACAGCGACTCCACTCTTTCTTCAACTCCTTGTCTCCCAGCCTGTTTCCTTTTTAAAGCCTTTTATCTTTTCTGTTATTCCCTTTCTTTCTTTTTACACTTCTCTCTCTTTAATATTTAACCTCGTCTTATAGGTCTCATACGAAAGACTCAGCCGCAGTCATGAGTCCGCAAAAGACCAGTCCGGTCTCGGATGCCCCCACTCCCGCTCCGGTGCCAGTTCCGGTCCGGACCAACTCTCGGAGTAGTGAAAGCGACCAAGATGTCGTTGATCCAACAGAATTCGAGGCCCTTTCGAGATCTTTGACTACCGGTGCTCACTTTTTACAGCCCGAGTCATTGGAAAGTGCTATGCTGAGGCCCTCCTCCTATAAGGCTAGCCATTATCTTCATCGTGGTGCAGACGAGGAGGATCAAGGGTTGATAACCGAAGACGACGATGAGAGTGAGATCTCAACGGATTTGGATGATGAAGGGCCCAATGAAGAGACTCCTCTTGTTCGTTACCAGAGCCGCCGTCTTTCTCTTACGGGAAGATCGAATATCTCGACTGATACTCCGCCTTCGCCATTCTTGAACAATACATCGCCTACACGCTTTTGGTTCATCTTCTCACAGATTTTGGCTGCTTATTTTATATCATGCTTTGATGGTACTATCATGGCCAGCTCTCATCCTGTTGTTTCATCTTATTTCAATGCTTCCAACTCTGCCTCATGGTTCTCGACCGCTTTCCTCCTGACATCCTCTGCTTTCCAGCCTCTGCTAGGCCGTCTCTCCGATGCTTTGGGCCGAAAGCCGCTTTTCGTAGGAGCGATGGGTATCTTCGCAGTATCCATCACTTGGTCTTCTCTTGCCGGTAGCATTGAGAGTTTTATCATCAGCCGAGCCTTCTGTGGAATAGGTGCTGGAGGTGTGATGACACTAGGTTCGATTATCGTATCCGACTTGGTTCCAATTGAGAATCGTGGTGCCTACCAGTCATATATCAACATGAACTATGGTGTAGGATCCTCTCTAGGTGCTGCTACTGGAGGTTACATTGCAGATTCTCTCGGCTGGAGATGGGAGTTTGGTATCCAGGTTCCACCACTTTTAATTTGTATGGTCGTGGCGTGGATCGCGATTCCGGATGACTTGGGTATTCAGGGACAGAGAAAGAGTGTCTGGCAGGCCCTCAAAGAGTTCGACTTTCGGGGCTCTTTGCTCTTGACTACAGCCATCACATCCGTGATTTTGGGCCTGGTAGGTTCTCCTGTGGCTCTAAAAGAAAGTATAGTGCTAACCTGTCCACCTTGGTATAGACTCTTGGAGGCAATGTTATGCCATGTAAGTCAATCCACATTCGCGTTGAACTTAGAATATGAACTAACAACTCTTAGGGTCACATCCCCTTGTCATTGCGAGTCTCGTGTCCTTCGCCGTTACTTTCCCCTTGTTCCTCTGGGTTGAGTCGTGGGTTCACAAACCCATCATGCCCTTGCATCTCCTCCACCAGGCCCCGAGAGCGAACATTGTTGCCTCGAACGCAATTGCCGCCCTCATTGCAAACTCGATTCTGTTCAATATGTAAGTGAAGGGTCCCCTTGTCATATATGAAAGAGCATTAATTGCGCATGGCCTGTCGCATCGCCGACTCCATGACTGTCAGCAAGCGATGGAACTTCTACCTGCAACCCTCTCCTAATTAGCCATATTCGCATACACAACTGCCCGTGACTGGTAGTATGCATGAATCACGCTGTTCAACTCAATGCTAACGTGTTGGAACAGTCCTCTTTATTTCCAGGCAGTTCTCCTCACAACTGCTACCTCATCTGGCCTGCGGCTTATTATACCAACCATCGCTGCGTCTACAACAGGCACATTCACCGGATTCGCTGTCACCTATACAGGAAAGTTGAAGTGGCCCGTTCAAATTGGTACCATCTGCACTCTTATCGGCACAATTGGTCTTGCATTACTCAAACGCGATCTGCCTTCCTGGGTCTACCTCTTTATCCTTCTACCGTCGTCCATTGGTCAAGGTTTCCAGTTCCCTGGATCATTCATGGCCATTCTCGCGGCGTCTGACCAGTCTGAGCAAGCTGTCGTGACAAGCACACTCATGCTCTGGCGCAGTCTCGGCCAAGTCTTGGGAGTGGCGAGCAGCTCTCTCGTTGTGCAGAATGCACTGGTTCATTACTTGAAACAGTTCGTAACTGGAGAAGACCGTGACGAGGTCATCCGCTGCGTAAGAGAATCAGTCGAGGAGATCATCAAGCTCGAGCCCAAGTATCGCGAACAGGTCATCTTGAGCTACGAGGCCGCTCTACGACTTACATTCATTTGCTGCATTGTTGTGGCATTGGCGTCTGTTCTTATTGTTGCACCTATAAAGCTGCCTCGACTGGGTGTGAGAAAGCACAAATAGATCACTGACATGGCATCACATAGTTAAATGATAGTGAGTCAAGAGGAGGATAAAAGAATATCGTGAGTTTACAAACGTGAAAATACCTGGCGAACCAGATTGTTAGATTAGACCCCAGCATGCCAGCCTTGATTGAGTCCTTATTTATTATACATCATGAAATACACACCGATTAATGCACCCCGTTGACTCCTGTTGCCATGAGTGTGTCCAACTCTTCCTTGGCCTTTCTGTAATTTTCCTGTGCTTCTCTCTCACGTCGGTTAACAAAGCCGACCTCCTCGCGTAAAGCACTCAGACGTCGTTCAACAGCGACATCCTCCGAGATGGCAAGCGTCTTGAACCCAGTCAGGGCGACACGTGCCTTCTCAAGCGCATCAGACGCATCGCCCATTTTCTCGCGAAGCATCTTCTGTCGCTTCTGGTAACCGCCAAGATGAAGGGATAACTTCTTCTCGAGCTTAGCGCCTTCCTCAGCGGAATCCATGATAGAGTCCTGAACAGCCTGGGAGATAGTTAGTAGATGCCTGAAACTCTGTCCTTATGGTGAACTTACCTCAAATGCCCTCTTGATAGCTGCCCCTTGTTCTTCCTCATCGTCATTATAACATCCTAGACCCAGGAGCAGCGAACTGCTTGCACGGGACTCAAAGGCAGTCTGGATATCTTCGAATTTGGGTAGGGGCTTCGTTTCGGACATGATCAACAGACGAGCCTCAGCGAGTGCATCGTCGTTGAATTGCTGTAGTGGCTTAGCGACGCCACTAACTTGGCCGCCAGGAACAGGAAACCTCATGGCGTCATTAGCCATGAGATTCGCCGACTCCTTGGCAATAAGAGACTCGGCAACATCAGTGATGCTGCTAGCCTTCTTCAACAGACTTGACAGGTCGACCTTCACAGGTCTGGGAAGGTTCTTTTGCATGACCTGAGTTCGTCTTCGAAACTCGAGGGCCTCCTCTACTTGCCGTCTCTCTCGCTCCCGGCGATCTCGTTCCGCAGCATCTTCTTCTGTCATCTCATCGACCTGCATACGCTCCTTCTCTTCGTCAGGAATGTCGAATTCCCACTCAGTATCTTTAGGTTTAGGAAGCGATGCAAGACCCGACTTAAGCTGGTTGCGCAAAGCGAGGTCTCTCATCTTTATATCTCTGGGTGTAGCAGAAACCATTGACATGCCACCATCTTGGTTTAAAGATAGTGTATCTCTGGGTGTTCGCATGGGTGTTTGTCCTGGTCGACCAGGTGTAGCTCCAATACCATCTCCCCTCATGGGCGTTGCCATGGGGTTGGGAGTAGAAATAGTCTGTTTACGAGGAGTGATGCCGTCGAAGCCAGTCGAAGAAGCGCCTTCGTGCAGAGGAGTGTTTTCGCCACCAAGGAGAGCCGAGTTTGTGTCGTTAAGCGCTCGGATATTTCTGATCTCATTGGCGATATGATCCTCTTGTTCGGGAGCCTTTGGTGTGCGGATAGGGGTAGCCGAGTTGAGGGTAGAATATGTGTTAACCAGTCCGCGGGTGGCATCGTTCTCGCTCTCACGAGCCCTCAAGTTGGCAGCCTCGCCCATTCTGCCCATCTTGACAATGTCCTCCAACTCGCCCTCGCTGACCTGAGGAGAAGGCAGGACCAATGAACGACGCTTGCTGCTCTGTTCGGCCTCGCGAAGCTTTTGTAGCTGGCCAGCCTTCAGCGCGGCCTTGTATGATTCTGACGATCCATCCTTCTCGGTCTTCTTTCGCTTTCGGTCGGTGTCCTCCTCGCCCTCGCCCTTGCGCTTGTTGGCTAATTGTTGCTTTCGAGGATCGAAGGCTGCGCGTTGCGCCTCGTTCTGGGCCTGCTCCTCTGATGTATCGTAGAAACCGGGCAGAGCCTTCTTTTCGAAAGGAATATCGGCATTATAGTCCATCTCGCCCTTCTTCCTGCTTGTGACCTTGATATTAATACCAGCTGTCTTGAGCTCTCGTCGCTTTTGCAAAGCAGCAAGACGACGTGACTCCTCTTGCTGGCGCTCTCGAGCCTTTCTCTTGGCCTTTTTACCCTGTGTGTTGGCCAAACGAGCACGAGCCTCACTCAGCATCTCCTTTTCATCTTCGTCGAGATCGATGGTATCGGGTCGCGCAGGCTTCGACTCAGGATCGGGGTCCAACTCGCCGGGTCGTAATCTTCGAACATCATCGGCGCTGGGCGCTTGTGTCTCGCCGCCTTCAGGGCCTGTCAGCCCGAGGCTAGATGACTCTTTGGCTTCGGCTTCATCAAGGAGCTTCTGGTATCTTTCGAGGCACTGGTTCGCAGTTCGACCGACGATAGGGGCGATTGTGCGCCATTGAGTGGGCATGATCTTGGCCATATGTAAGAGCCTCTCGTCCTCCTCCTTGCTCCATTCGATCTTCTTGATGCTGGGGTCGAGCCATTCGTTCCATCTCGCCTTGCACTGCTTAGGCGTCTTGCGCGCAAGCAGTGACGAAACACGCGCCCATTGATTGAGTCCATATTTGGAAACGGAAGCCTTGAGGATTTCATCCTCGATGTTGGTCCACACGCCTCCTTTGACGACGGGCATCGTGATGGTATTTGATGAAGGCGCGTTGTATGGAGGTTGAATGCGATGGAGCCTCAACTAAGCTGCGAAACACGCTTTCTTGAAAATATCCAAGGTCGAACTGCCTGCAGCGCGCGAAAATTGCTGAGTCATGCAGAAGGAGCTCGTGATTGGACTATCTTAAGCTACCTATGGCCCCACAGTTGCGAACAGTCAAGAGACCACCCATCATCGCATTATTCATCATGATATTGATTAGATTCACTGGGGAGCATTAAAGCTCTAGAAAAAATAAGGCCTAAATATAGGCTGCAGATAAGATTCAGGTGGAATCGTGAATGGCTAATATTATTTTCTCGTCTAATACCTGTTGCTATGGAGTGGCTCTCTGACTTGACGTCCCAGACATATCTGCTTCAGACCGGAGGCCAATCATGATGTTTGGTGAAAAGTGCCTGATCGTCGTAATATTCGCTTTAAAGCTCCGGGACAAGCTCCATATGGATCACATTGCTATTGTCGAAGATGGGTGCTGGAAGTAGCTGCTAGATAGCGCTTATCTTGGACTCTATCAAATCGGATTGTATGGACTGGAAACAACCCGAAGAGGGGAGTAAGCAGGCTAAATTAAGTCAATATATAGACAGACAACTTGCGGTCATAGAAACGGACGAGTTGGATTTATAATATCAAAACCTCCATCAACTCCAGGCCGCGCGCGAAACCATGGAGTTGTCCTGTAGCGTAGCTTGCGGACTTTGCGGAGCCCGAGTCCGATGCTACAGCACACGTTGAGCGCTGTAGCCTATCACGCTAAGCCAACGAGAGAGCCTGGAGGACCACGAGCCACGCCAGCGGAGCTCTAGCTTATCAGATACTGCCAGATCCTAGCTGCATAGTATGCAGAGAACCAGACAATGCGTCATTCATTATTGTCCTGCTTGTTACAGAAGGAAAAAAGCAACTTTCACATCGTGGACGAAACAATACCGAATCATTTCATAATGATTGAATCATGAAACTCATCAGCATAAATCAATGCGGACGAAAGGCCAGTAAAAAGTCAACAACTGTCGCTTATAAAAGTAAAAAAGAAAAACATGGCTTATCAGACATCCAAACGATCGTGTCTTATCTCCATATGGCCATGACCATGGTCTGCAATGGCATGGCATGGGTTCCCGACTCCACCTCCACCACCATCCCAGCCGTTGGACTCATCATGTATCCGCAAGACAACTCCCTAAAGGCGTTTAGATCAATTATTAATCCTAATGCCTTGATCTCTTCATCGTCACACTTATCTCATTCCAGTGACAAGCGACACAACCTTTTCGCTTTGAAACATGCGACTCGACTGGCAGTCTTTGACTTATTACCCCTGCCCCAAGCTTTCCAAATCTTGTCCATCTCTTGAAACCATCTTGGCGATGCTCCAGCGACTATCGTGATCCATTTTACCTACATAGGCTTTATAGGCCTATACCCTTTTGCTGCGCGCAGCATCCACCTCCCACCCGAACCGAGCCGGCCGATATAGTTGCAACAAAGAACGTGCGCGCGCGTACGTCCAAAGCTTAGAAATCATGGCCAAGAACGATAGCATTCACGAGGAAGACACCGCGATCGCGAACGAAGCCACACACTTGCTGCCCAGCAGCTCAGAATCTCAAGATGGACTTAGTGAAACATCATCGAATACTCCCGCTTGGGATGGTTTGAAGGACTTTGAAGGCCTGCCCTGGTGGCGCCAACCCTCGGTATGCCTATAGATGGTCAACAAAGTTATGTCGTTTGGTTCTGACCTTCTTGTAGGTCTATTGGCTCCTCGGTCCATATGTTATCTTTACACTCGCATTTGGAGGCGTGGTGGTTCCGAAACTTGACTTGTAAGCTTTGCTCCTCAACGTAGACAAAATCGTGGCTCACCAAGTTGTTTGATCAGGATTCTTGATCTCGTCTGTAAGCAATACTTCGCAGACCAACACAGCCGTAACCCAGACAAAGTATTTATGCCTGTTCTACTGGGGACGGATAATCCTCAATGTCAGATCCCAGAGGTCTCAGCAGACTCGGCCAAGTTCTTGTTGGTAATGGGTTTGTTCACTGGTGTCCTGAGTGCAGTTGTCGCGCCAAAGATCGGTCACTTGTCTGACCGATACGGCCGAACACGACTTATGGCTCTTGCGTCTGTAGGGGGAGTGCTGAATGAGTTCATCACTATCCTAGTCGCCAAATACCCCGACACTATTGATTATCGATGGTTGCTTCTTGGCAGCATCTTTGATGGTATGACGGGATCTTTCACAGCTGGCAGCGTCATGTCTCAGTCCTATACGAGCGATTGCACCCCTCCTTCAAAGCGTGCTGTTTTCATGGGTTATATGCACGCGTGCCTATTCGCAGGCCTTGCGTTCGGTCCCCTTCTCGGTGGATATTTTGTCAAGTGGACGGGTAGTCTGGTTTCCATCTTTTATGTTGTCATGGGATGCCACATCGCGTTCATGCTATTCGTCTGGCTCGTTGTTCCCGAGTCCTTGTCCGAGAGGAGGCAGTCGATTGCTCGAGAAAAGCATCAAAAGGAAAAGGAGATGCGGTCGCAGGTCTCAGCTTCCTGGGTGGCCACCCTCCAGAACGCAAACCCCTTCGCACCGTTGAAGATTCTGTGGCCCACGGGCCCTGGAACTTCGCCTGCTCTTCGTCGAAACCTCATTGCCCTTGCTATTGATGACACGATCATTTTGGGAGCGAGCATGTCGGCAGGTGCCGTCATCGTTCTCTACACTGGACTCGTGTATCACTGGGATACTTTGGACAAGTCCAAGTTTGTCTCTCTGCTGTCGTTCGTTCGGGTGGTAATTCTAATGGGTATTTTCCCTATCATCAATTATTTTGGTCGCACTCGCCCAGCAGCTCGTCGCCGTCGCGAGTCAGGCGTCGCTGCTGTCGAGAAGAACAACGGAGCAGACAGCCTAGACATCCTTGTTCTTAGAGTTGCTCTCGTATCGGATGTTGCTGGATCTCTTGGCTATGTCTTTGCCCGTTCCTCCGGAGTGTTTGTTGCGAGTGGCATGGTTACCGCTCTTGGTGGCCTTGGTAGTGCTACCGGTCAAGCCATCATCACCAAACATGTCCCTTCTGAGAGGGTCGGTCAGCTTCTTGGAGCAATTGGTATGTTACATGCTCTGGCACGTGTTTTCGGGCCAGTCATTTTCAACGGAGTCTTCGCCTTGACGGCTGGACGTTTCAACCAGGCTATATTCGTCTTGTTAGCAAGTGTATTTGGAGTCGCTCTGGTAATAAGCTTCACGATACGACCCCATGGTAAGTAACACATCATCTTTTCTTTCTGGTGATAACAAATGCTGACATGAGGTAGTTATATGGGAGGATGGACAACCAGAAGAGGAACGTGAGCCTCTCAATCCTACGAATGAAGCCTTTGCACTGTCAAGCGATCAGCTTCCCATAGATGAGGAGGACCAACTTCGCATCCAGTAGATATTTTATTGTTTGTGTCATGATTATTTGTTTGATCATCTGTTACGTCTAAAATCCAGTACAGAAGTGCTTGGTTCACCGTGGTTGATAGTCACTTGTACAATAGCTTAAGGCGCCATTCTGGAGTATTGGGGGTTTTAGAATAAGATACACGAAGCAACTCAGGAAATACAAAGAACATCTTAAATACAATGTTTCATTAGAATGTGTAGTACAGCGTGTCTTTCAAGTATTTACAAGCTTCCAGCAGTGTTAGACAATTGGCTCAAAAGATGTGGGGCAGGCTCTAAACTTCTCACTGAAGAGGAAGTGTACTCGTGCATGACATCAGGTCAACCTCTTCTTGACATGATTGAGAGGCCACTTCAGCCGCAGTAAAAACCGACTTCAATCGCAAAGATAGGCCCTGATCACGCAATATCTGTGTTTTAATCGAGACTGCTCAACCGCATCTTCAGAATTCGACATCTCCTTCCAATTGGAGCATGCTTACGTCAAAGGCTTGGGCATCGGTAAAGAGTCGTTCAGTGATAACGAGAGGCATCATGACTGCAGCCGGAGCAGCCGGGCGAACCATCAAGTTCGGACCCTTCGAGGTGACGAATCAAGTGTGTGATCTTATCTCCAAGATGCACCTCACTTCCATACTGACAACCATTCAGGTCTTTCTCACAACACCACACTCTTTCGCACTGGTCAACCTCAAGCCTCTCATCCCCGGACACGTCCTTGTCTGTCCGCACAACCCACACAAGCGTCTAACAGACCTGACGCCTACCGAGACGGCAGACCTTTTCACGACGGTGCAGCTCACGCAACGCCTCCTAGCGCGCGCTCACTTCCGCACCCCCGAGCCCGAAGCTGGAAGCTACTCGGTCGCTGTGCAGGACGGCGCCGACGCAGGACAGACGGTGCCGCATGTGCATGTCCACGTTGTCCCGCGAACGGCGGGGGATATGGGAAGCCCGGACGCCGTCTATGTTAAGCTTGCGGGCGAGGAAGGTAATGTCGGCGGGGCGTTATGGGATCGCGAGATGGGTGCCAGACCACAGCCCGGAGGGGGACTGAGTAGAGTTGATGATGAGGATCGAAAACCGAGAAGTGCTGAGGAGATGGTGGAAGAGGCGGAGCGGTATAAGGCGATATTGAAAGAGATGGGTATCCAGTAATGGGACGAGGAACTGTAAGAGTAGTGGATTATAGACCTCGAATTACAACAGCGATGTAGATGAACATCCATGCATGGATTGTTGGGATTTCATGCAGATAGCCTGATAGCATGTCTTGCCACAGCATAGGCATTGAGCCGTGACTACCTACTTATTGCAATACTGTAACACAGCTCAGTGCATCAACTGTTCTGCCTATGCCGATACTCGGATGAAGACAGGAAGTTGTGTCGACCCATTGAAGCAACCACTTATCGTGAGCAAGCTCATGAGTCCTTAAAGAACCACATTATATCGTGTCATTACTGGACTGAATCACATTAGGTATTGCAGTCCATAGCAAGGCAAAAGAGGTGTCACATCAACCGCAACGGGTGAACGCTGACGGCCCGAATTATGCAGAGCAAGCCTCTGCTTATATGTAGCAGTACGCCAAAACCCTGTGCCTATCGTTTCACTACAACGATATATGATATATACCATTTGATATATCCAACGTAACGCCACATCCAAATGTTAGACGATGGCGAATTTTCAACACCCTCGCCACTACTGGCTGTCACAAGCTAACAACTGGAATGCCGACCGATCACCTGGCTCTAGACCAACTGCGGTAGACAGGGCACCATCTTATCGCGCCCGCTTTTAGCTCGAATTGGCAAACAACAGCGTTCCATTGAAAGCGATAAGGATCTAGATGGTGCGGTGCCATCGTCTTGTTTGGTTGCCCATGTTTGATGCAGGTTGCAGCTGAGGCCAGAAATGAGGGGTCAGGTAAGCTGCATTGGGTGCCGAGAGCGAGACAGTTTAAGGGACCAAGGGGATCGCAGGCGAATTGATGGTTGTCGTCAGCCTGAGACATGTTGTGCTGATGCTACGACGGTTCGGAGGCCGTTTGCGAGGTCACATACAGGATGCATCAGTAGTGTAAGTGTGTGATAAACCTACTGCTGCTGCTGCTGCAACGATGAGCAGAAATTCTGTGCTCGATAGGCGAGACAAGCCCAATCAATATTGAGTGCAGCCAGTTGCCCATGCTGATTCAATTAACTCTCGCGCATGTGATAATGGCGAGCGGTTATTCTTCACTTGTCGAGATCATGAGTGAGGGGCATAGTCGTCGGATGAAGCTTTTCGGGATAGTCTCCATAGTGGGTTTCAAGCCAGACCTCGCTAAAAGCTGTTGTTTTTTGTTTACTTACGAGAGGGGAAAAACATGCTGGGATATGACCCCACATTTCACAAGACAAGCCATGTTGGTAGTGCGGGGAGGTTGTATTAACGTCCGATCAGTTATCTAATATCCCTAGATAAAATGGTTCTGGATCATATGCCCTTGTTCATGAGCTTTACCTGGAGTGGTAGTTGCGGACCATCGGGACGTTTTGAGAAGAGAAGTCCTAGGAAGTGCCAGGCTGGGAGCACGAGTCGCGTTTCGGGTCGGTGAGCGAGCCGATGGTCCGACTGTTCAAAGGCACAGCGACAAGACACGTGAGAGTCGATAATCTGTCCAACTTTGGGCAAAAAAAGGGTTGAGGACGTTGAAGTTGGGCAAGATTTTCGTGATGATGATCATGGCCAGTTTTTATCATGTAGGAGTCTGTATCACTCTGATAGATCAGCCAGCAACTGTGTTTCCTAATGCCGTTGTGCCAGCCGTGTTCATGGTGTGTCGTTGAAAATAGGGAAAAATAGACCCACCACGACTATGACTGGTGGAGTCGAGCAGAGGACAAGGCGGGAACTAGCGCAAGTAGTTTTTAGCGGCTTCGTTAGATGCATACGCTGAGATGCGGTGGATAATTTAGTGCAGGAGGTCCCTGTCCGGTCCAAGGTGACAGTGGGCCCAGACACTTCCATTCCACTTTTGAGTCCCGGGTTTGAATGCGTAGCGCAATGACACGAACAGAATCTCTGCAAGAGCACGAGGCCAAGTTTGAGAGAGAGCCATAAAGGCATAGACCACGCGATCTCAGAGGCGTTCATCCCCCGCATTCGAATGCTAAGGCTTTTAGTTATCGGCTGCTAGCAATTAACATCATGCCTTGGATGCAAGTGAAGGAGGTGGCATTGGGAAAAGGCGGTGGGCGTTGTGTTGCTGTCCTGTTCTGTCCTGTCCTGTTCTGTCCTGTCCTGTTGTGGCTGGGTCTGTCGCGCGCACTACCACCAGAGCCTGGGCTACCTTTGAGCTAAGGTAGAGCAAAGAGATGAGCAAGTGAGTGACTGGCTGCAGTGGTTACTCGGTACGGACCACTATCGGCGATGGAGTTCGAATTGCATGGAACCATGATTGCAGTAGAGAGATGCCTTGTGGCCTGAGAAGCATTCATTCTGGCTGGCTGATGCAGGTCAATAACTGGTGGGTCGCACAACAACGGGCCAGAGTCAGACAATCATGAATGATCTGCGAGATAATGCGCACAGGCACCCTATCTAATCCAACCATCAAGACTGAAACAAAAAAAGAATTGCAATGGTATTTGAAGATTTGAACGCATTCAGAATGCCGAATTCAATCGAGTGACATGCAATTGAGGGTCAGATGGAGAAAATGACGATGGTTGGCAAAGGGGAATTGACAGAGTGGTGTGTGTTATGAACGGGAGGTGCCACAAGTTGACAAAAGATGATGGAGGGAGGGTGGATGTCAACCGTAGTTTCTGCAAGATGGAGAGTCACTGACCTGACTGAGTCTCAGATGGAAACAGCGGGCGTCGACGCACAGACTCCCACCATGAAATGAAGAAATGTGCTAGAGTCCAACGCCAAACCCAACAGGCCTAAAGTCGCACGTTGCAGCGATATCAGCTTTTCCCTTTTCAAATGACCTGCAGCCTGAGCCGCCTAATCTCTGTGCTTTAGCCTCAAGGTCCCCTTATCCGCTGACTGGGTGCATCCGGTCTTCGGGACGTTTCCTTCAGGGTCGGTTTGTTGACTTGGGATTCTATTCTAGAGTATCGACGGTTGGTAGCGCGCCGCTGATGTAAATGATGCCCAGGCACCCAAAATCTGTCTGAGCACCCTAACCATCACTACTCTTGTCATGGATTCTGGAATCTGAAACCCAATCTGCCACTGACGTTGTTGAGCCGCATCTGTTCGTGCCTTGCTACTTGTTGATGTTTGTTACTGAATCCACCAGTAGCGGAGCTCCACCGGCAATGCACAGGGTCAGGGTTACCGTGGCCTCAAGCACGGACCTGGCTGGCCGTTGAGTTGCATTGCAGGCATGGAACCATCTGGATTACTGGGATCTGTCCAAGGCTCTGAGTACGAAGAAGAGATGAGCTGGATACGATACACAAGGGGGCATGAAATACTGATGAGAAACTCTGGAGAGGATCTCGAATAATTTCGTCATAATTAGTCACGACGCTGTATCTCTGAGTATATGTAATTCAACGTCTGCCTCGGTTTCACTGAGGTAGTCGTCACGATAAGCTCGGCTTGGTGTTTTGCAGCCCTTGACCATGACCAGGACCATGGAAGATGCGGCAGCTTGAGTAGTGTGTCCACAAGCCAAGCCGTGGCTTGAGTCGTTGCACAGCGCTTAGGAAGTTGATGTTACGAAAATAATTAGGTGTTCACAGGTCGTCTCTTTGCTTAATCGCAGCCCCGGTCATCGGCTCCGAGGAAAACGAATGCAACGACCAGGAGTGAGAATTTTTAATTCCAGTGGCGGGTCCAGCTGGCCAATCATTACATACGGACAATCTCACATACTGGATAGAGTCATACGCTAGAAGCTCTGGCGCTGACCCACCGGCAATCGACATGCATGCGAGTGGTAGACACACAGACCACCCTCGGTCAAGCCGCCCAATCAAGAGGCCTTTTCCCGTTAGCTGCATGCAAAATCCAGGACGCTCCCGAAGGATCCCCTCCATCCCCCTCCATCGTCCCCCTCTCAAGCCAAAGCTAGAACAAGGAAGGACGCGGCACCAAATGGCTGTGACTGTGACCGTGAATGTGAAGCAATGGCCATCGGTCTGGTCTAACAGTGGATGGCTCCATCCATTCCTGATGTCCAAGGTGATCACCTGCCTGCCGATAGTCCGGGCATTCTGCTGCGATAATCCGTAGAGTTCTGTCTCTGTATCACGAGACACTTTACGTCTGCAGTCACCAGTAGCACGAGGAATGTCTCAGACCAGAGAAACAAACATCGATCAGATCGAGAGAGGCAAGTCCGCATCAATTCCACGCGGCTGTGGACGGAAACACCAGAGACATTTCAGAGTCAGAGACATACTTATCTCTGGTTCAACTTCTGACACAAATACGACGTCGAAGTGGAAGATCAGGCAAAAGGTTTGTCTCACTCCGACCGCGCCCGGTGTTGTTCTACCATAGAGTTTTCCTTCTCT
Source organism: Fusarium flagelliforme (assembly GCF_020744385.1). Taxonomy (NCBI): domain Eukaryota; kingdom Fungi; phylum Ascomycota; class Sordariomycetes; order Hypocreales; family Nectriaceae; genus Fusarium; species Fusarium flagelliforme. Next base: position 4,594,982 of record NW_025763503.1, read on the forward strand.
CGGACTTGTCGTCTGCATCTGTTGGTCCAAATTTCCTCCATGGCTGATGGTGTATGCAACTCCCAGCAACAAGGACAAGCGAAGCGCGCCCCACATGCTGCAAACGAAGCTTCTAACTGTTACCCAACCCATACGATGCGACAGGACCAGGGCAAGGTTCTTTTTTTTTCTCCGCCAAGTCGACCTTATCGGCCAGGGCCTTTGGGGCTTGACTTGGCTTATTCCAAGTTTAGCTGGACTTGATTTGACTTGACTGCGGTCTCGGTTCTTGCTTTGTCTCCACCAAAAAGGTTCCGCCGCACTTACACGGGTTGCTCCTGCTCCTGCTCCTGCTCTTGCCTTTGCGACTCGCCGCGTGTAGAAATATCTCGTCTCCCACCCTCTTTCCGTCGAGATAAACTTTTCCACTTGTTCAATTAACTCTCTCCTGCTTTCAAGCCTGAATCACTCTATTGTCCAGTCCAATCCAGTCTTTGTTCCATCTTGACTGACGTGATTCTGCTGAGAGTTTCTTCGTGAAGCCATACTAACCCTCGGCTGCTCCTCCACCACTCCAAGCAACCAAACAGCAAGCCACTTTCCACCCGCGAGATCTCAACAACAAAGTTCCTTCGTCTTGTCCGTTTGCTGTCCGGATATACTGTCGTCTCGACAACATTTGGTCCATATCCTTCGCATTGCCACCAAGTCAACGAACGCTCCTGCTTTCCAAGTGTTATATCTCGTTGACTCGCCACTTCCTTCAAGTTTGGGTGTTTGATCGTGAAACCCAGCCGCTGTCCTCTTGATTGAGTTCGACTCCAGGCCTTTATTCCAATCCAGCTTGCAACGGTTTCCATCAAAGCCATGGCTATACTTCGTACCGGTCCTCGTGACCCTGATGCCTTCCCGGCCATGCAGCTCTTCCTGCTCGGTAAGTGTAGCAACTGCTTGCTTCAACATCATGCGCTAACTTTGTAAAAGCCATTGTTCGACTCGCCGAGCCTATCGCCTTGACGTCAATCTTTCCCTATGCCTGGGCTCTCGTCAAAGACTTCCACATCGGTAACGAGGAACATGCATCCTTCTACTCGGGCATTCTTATCTCGGCCTTCTCCCTCGCAGAGGCTCTTATGGGCACCTACTGGGGCGCTCTATCCGACAGAATCGGCCGAAAGCCCGTCTTGATCATCGGATCGCTCGGTACGATGCTCAGTATGTTGATGGTGGGAATGGCTCCCAACTTTGGTGTCGCTTTGTTTGGCCGCGCCCTTGGTGGTCTTCTTAACGGAAACATTGGTGTCATTCAAACTATGGTTGGCGAGCTGGTGACCAAGCCTGAGCATGAACGTAAGTTTAGATCATTTGCATGGCATGTTTTCGCGTAGACTAATTCGCCTATCACAGCCCGTGCATTTTCCATTATGCCTTTCATCTGGAGTATCGGAACTATTGTAGGACCCTCCATCGGTGGCATGTTTGCCAGCCCTCACGATTCTTGGCCTGGAGCTTTCCCTGCCGGCGGCCTCTTCGACCGTTATCCTTACTTGCTTCCCAACCTCATGTGCGCTGGACTGCTACTCGTCAGCATCGTACTTGGATTCTTCCTCCTGGAGGAAACCCATCCTGATATGCAGACTGAGCATGTTCCCGTTGTCGAGTACCGTCCTACTGAGGAAACCCCTTTGATGCTGTCTACCAACAGCAGAATGGTGACTGAGGTCCAGGCCGAGACCTATGGTGCCATTGAGAACCCAAGTGACATTTCCAGCGAGGACTGGGATGCTCTCTGCATTGAGAACGAGAAGGATGAGGCTGCTACTCCAACCAAGGCCTGGAACCCCCGTGTCGTGGGCTTCATTGTTGCTTTGTCCATCTTCACTTACCACTCCATGACCTTCGACCATCTTCTCCCCATCTTCTTTGAAGAGAAGCGTGCTGAGGCAGCTGAAATGCTCAAGGGTGCCTCTTTCTTCCCTTTCTACTCTCCTGGTGGCCTTGGTATGACTCTGCGCGATGTTGGCATGGTCCTTGCAGTCGATGGCGGTATTGCTCTGTTCATCCAAATCTTCATCTTCCCCTGGGCTGTTCAGAAGCTTGGAACTTACCGCCTCTTCATTGTCGTCACTGTCCTCCACCCAATCATCTACATTCTGATGCCCATGCTTCTCCTCGTCCCTGAGGACTTTATGTATCTTGCCATCTACGGTTGCCTCATCGTTCGCAACATTCTCTCCATTATCCTTTACCCTCTCCTGATGATCCTTATTAAGGAGGCCACTCCTACCGCCAGTGCTCTCGGCAGGGTCAACGGTTTGGCAGCCAGTGCTGGCGCCGCTTGCCGAATGATTGCCTCTCCTATTGCTGGATTCTTGTGGGCTGTTGGTAGCAAGTCCAACTGCTCTGCCCTGGCCTGGTACGGCAGTGCTATTGCAGCTATCTTTGGAGCCATCCAGTGCTTCTCGGTCCCTCGTGAGCGCTGCCACCAGGTTTCTGAAGAGGCTCCTGCCCTACCTTGCAAGCAGACTGTCACCGTCACTGAGACTGAGTTCTATGACTCGGACTAAGAAGTTGACGACTTACGACCCGATGAGTTCAGACGTACTTGAACGATCTTGCATTTTCTTGTTCTATATTTGACTCTATTTCTTACGAGCCACTAATATTGCGTGTTACTCGTTATGACAACCACATTAGTTCGGAGTTTTGGTTTATTATGATTTGCATGCATAGAGCCTGGTAGAAGGTTTGCTTTTATTACGGCCATTGTTTATGAATTTATGTATATATCCCCAGGTCAAGCGTTTTTTTGGGCTGGATTGGTTTATCATGAGGAGCTGGAGTTGGTCATCAAAAGGAAAGTCGCCGGTGCGCGTCTTGGTCATGAAAATGGTTTTGATGTAACGAGCTATGGTACATTGAGGCGGTTGGAGTTTTAGACTGAGACGTAGAAATAGAAACAGTTAAAATATTTTGATCTTTCCAAGTGAAATAGTGTGTTCTTGCATATCAATAAATGAAAGTCTGGATTTATGGACGAGAACTATTATTGTAGTAACCAATCTCTGTATTGCTGGTTCAAGTATATCAAGCCATGGTTTAACTAGATGCCGAGTCGTGATAGATGGTTGATGCCCAATAGAATTTTCGCCACCCACCAAAAGTTGGAGAATCTCAAATTTTAGCAACATCAAGCTGCTCACCTCAAAATTGACCCACCAATGACAACTGAGGCATAAGAAACACAACAAAATTCTGGGATAGAGAAGAATAGCAGAGCAATCTGCCAAGAAAAGACAAAAATGCATATTGAGGAGATTACCGACAAGATGGAGGAGACTTTGAAGGTTTCTGAGCCAGAGCAGGCTGCACCAGAACCTCAACCCAGCGCAGCAGAAGAGACAAAACCCCAACTTCCACCGGCGCACGCTATCGCCAGTGGAAAGACTGTGGATGAAGTATGGGAGGACCTCAACAAGTCGCCGCTCTTCATGACAGATCTTGATGCCAGTGAGGAGAACGACGACATCGCTGCTTTGCAGGCCCTTGCCTACGAGGGTACTCCTCTTGAGAACGGCCAAGAGTTCAAGGAACGCGGAAACGAATGCTTCAAGATCAAGAACTACGTTGATGCCAAGGAGTTTTACGGGAAGGGTATTGCTATTCTTGCGGGCGAGGAGCGCAAGCGCGCCAGGGGAGAGCAGACCAAGAACCAGGAGGGTGTGATTGATACGGAGGAGGAGATTAAGAACCAGCAAGAGACTCTGGAGGCGCTGTATGTCAACCGTGCGGCTTGCCATCTTTCTGTCAAGAACTACCGCAGCTGCTGGCTAGACTGTGCTGCAGCGCTTCGCCTCAACCCTCGCAATATCAAAGCTTACTTCCGAAGTGCTCGAGCTCTTCTTGCTGTGGATCGCATCGAGGAGGCCGATGATGTGTGTGCTCGTGGTCTCTCACTAGACGAGTCAAACGCATCGCTTCGAGCTGTGGCAGACGATATCATCAAGCGAGCCAAGGAAATCGATGCACGACGAAAGAGGGAAGCAGAGCGCGAAGCTAAGGAGAAGCGACGAGCGCTGCTCATCAAGGCTGCTTTGCGAGCAAGGAACATTCCCACACGTACAACATCTCAACCACCAGAGATGGAAGACGCGGGCATTGCGCTCCTGCCAGACCCTGATGACCCTCGCAGCACGCTTGCTTTCCCAACGGTGTTGCTCTACCCTCTCCACCTGGAATCCGATTTCGTTAAGGCGTTTGAGGAGACACATTCGCTTGAGGATCACCTGAGCTACATCTTTCCTTTGCCGTGGGACAAGGAGGGTGCTTATACGACTGCGGGCGTGGAGGCGTTTGTGGAGACTGCTCAGGGCGGTTTGCTCAAGATGGGTAAGCGAGTGCCGCTGCTCAAGGTTCTGGGAACCGGCAAGGTTGAGGTTGTGGATGAGGTTGTAAGAATCTTTGTTGTGCCCAAGGATAAGGCTGAGGCCTGGACGAAGGAGCACAAGGCGAAGAGAGCAGCTGAGAAGGGACAGGCGAGCTGATCCTAGATCAAGAAAGTAAAAAAAGTATATGTGTTTTGCAATGATGCCTACGCCGCTAACTAATGGTGGTTGGGTCGCCAATCCTCGCTTCCCCCTTTGACAATGCTATATGCCGCCGTGATATGGCTCAGACTGTAAGAGATGACAACAGTGATGATAAGCATTAAGTGTAAAGGCGCCTGAGCTATCCCATTCTATTCGCTGTGGTCATATATCCCTGAAAAGCAAAACGCCAGTCCAGTAAACCCTTTTCTCCTGTCACTCCTTCAACTCCTTTTCTTTTCAGTCGTCTTCAAGGCTGAACGCCTCGTTTTCTCTTGCTGCGACGATGTCCCTCATCTGCGGTAGAGTCTTCCCCGGAGATACTGGGAGGCGAGGCAACCGCATTAGAAGCTGGAGTGACTTGTTCCTGATGGCTGAGACTCAACAGAAGCAGAGCGGCGTCCTGCTGAGTGGCGTCCTGCCGGGCGGGATGAGCTGCGCTTGTTGGTCCTCGAGCGACTCGCTGCCTCATGGGGCTTGCTTCAGGAGTTGCGGCCATCATGGCAGAGCTTATGCTCATATTAGGACTGACGCTCCTTCTATAGTTATATTCCGAATCTTCATATTCAAAGCGCCGCTTAGGCCAAAGTGGGTTACGAGGTATCGCATTGAGCAAAAGATGTGGTTCTTGGCTGAGTCGATCCACGGGAGGAAGAGTATTGGATTCACGGCGCCAAATTGGGTTACCAGGTATGGCAGTGACCCAAGGGTTCGCTTCTTGGGTGATTCGGTTTGTAGAAGTCCAGCTGGAACCTGGTCTAGATGTGACCATATAGCCAGGAAGACCTGATCCAGTACTTGAGGCTGAGTCGGGGGCCGACAGGTAATGGCGGTCTGGGTCTTCCATTGCCCATGATGGATCACAAAACAGACGTGGTCGGTGTCTGTTTCGGCGTTCGTCTGGGGGATAGATTGGCTGAGCATTTCGATCGTCTCTAGGAAAGCTTGTCGCACTTGGAAACTTTGGTGGGATTGTACTCATTTGCATGCGCCAAGTATCGGCTTCCTGAGTAGCGTCGATGACAATCTGTCGGTTTATGACCATCCGAGCATACTCAGGCGTGCCAGGAGGAATACAAATAGCTGGGAAATCTGGGCCGAAGATGGGAATCAAAGCACCCGCGATGGGATGGCAGAATGTTGCGCAGATAGCTTTGGCGCATTGATATGGCATCCAATAACCTGTAGGAACTGGTCAGAAGAGCAACTAGGCGTCTATCGAGAATAAACGTACCTTGAGCAGCTATAGCACCACCAGTAATGCTATGAGTGATCTCTTTCAGACCTGGGTTGAGGCCTAGCATCTTTGCAGGTATGGTCTACTCCAGTCAGTATTTGTCCAGCGCCACAACCTTTTGTTCCAACTTGCCTTCCCATAACCAAGGCACTTGAAGAAAGGGGTCATTCGAACAAGTCCGATATTATAGTCCCACATGATAGCGTATTCAGTGCCATTCTCAAGAGAGACAAACTCATATTTGAAAACTAGCAGGTTTTTGTTAGTAAACTGTGACAGAGCATCATGAACAACAACTTACCCTCGAAGCTCTCGCGCCCCGTTTTCTCGAAAAAGTCTTTTTTGCCACTATTATAGGGAATATGAAGGCAGGCTTCGTGAATGTATCCAAAAGGGGTCACTCGGTGTCTGCGGATCTCTTGTAAAGAGACCTCGTCCAGGCGCTCGTAGGGGGGAAACCTAACCTGGCCGCGTAACTTGGACTTGGTCAGGTTGGCGTCCTTGAATCCAGCTCTATCGCTAGACATCAGGACACGTCCCTGTGGCTGGTTCGAGGGCATTCTGTTGTTGAAAGCTGGTGGAAACTCGGGTGGGGAGTTTGGTTGGGAGAAGGAGGAAGTATTCTCTCCTTGGGGAGCTGGATTTAGGAGACCCTTGAGGGACAACATGATGACAACCGGTAACGTTTGCCAACTTATTAGAAGTCGTATTCTTGGGTGAAAATGGAGGGTTTCGGGATGCAGCAGGCCACGGTTGGCTGTAAGGAGAGGGCTTGGTCAAGTGGTTTGGATAGCACAGCGGACAAGCCGTGATATAACTACTTCTGGGTTGCAGGGAAGGACAGACGGCAGCAACACACCAGCAGGTGAAAACTCCTCGCCTTTCAAGTAACTCTTCAGCTTGGCAAACAAGTCCGGGGAAGACAGATATGTCTGCGTGTACCAAAAATGGATGATGACCAGCCAGAAGCCCAGGACGGTTTGACTCCCCTGCGAACGCCGTTTGGGAATCTGCAACTTCAAAAGTCGGTCACGCTTTTTTTCGGCTAGCCCGACAGTCTCTGTTGCTTTTCCTTTGTTCCTTGGGTATTAACGCAGGCTTCCAAAGGGGGAGGAACTCTGTTTACGAGCTTCCACCGCCTGGTGCTAGTATATACTAGGAACAGCCACCAAGTGATAGATGACGGGACGATGTCGGAGCAGGGTCGCGTGAATATAATTAGAGAGATTGGACTCAAATAGGAGTCTTGAGTTCAAGTGCAAGGACGAGGGCTCAAGACAATCTGAGGAATAGATACGTCGTGTCCCGCCGCTACGGTTTGCCCCAGGCGTCCAGGAGAATTGCGTGTGAGTTCTGGGTTCCGCTTTATCAAACAGCTCTCATATGCCCCCCAGACTTTCCCTCCGCATTAGGAGGACCATAAGGCAGAGCTGCAACAGGGGGTGTAGTTTGGAGCTATTGGGCGTGGATAGACCAGTCATTACGCCGTGTTGTTCGTTACACTCCCACAATACCTCATAGACTCTGCCCTAAACTCGACAAGGCCCATCACGGCTATTAGATTATTTGAGTATATTGCGGTTCGTCTCTCTTTGATCATCCTTCTGGTGCTTGGTACGCTCATAAAGCCAGAGCCAGGAGCTGAGCATTGAGCCGCAACAGAGAACGACTCAGTGACGAATTGGCTGCTCTACCTTGTCTGAAACCGCCCCACGAGCTCAAAGCAAAAAAGAAGTACACGCGGGTGCTTGCATGCCACATCGTCCAGAGAGTCTATACCCCAGCCTGTTTCCTTATGTCTGTACAACAAAGAACGGCGGTCTTGTTGCTACTGAGAGATGGGTCAATCTCAGCGCTCCTCTAGACTTGCTCGAGTCGCCCCCACGTGTCAGTATGACAACTGACAGCTAGAGTAAATACTCTTCCTCTCGCTGGCCCGTCCTGCTAGTCGACACTGCCGGATGTCCTATCAGACCCCTCTCCTTGCGCCGAAGGTCAATAGAGGCATCATGACGTGGCTCCGGCTTGCCGTGGATAGGTTTCCAATCTTAACAGAGCTGTACATAGCCGTTGCATACTACACCGACAATACGCTGTTGAGTGAGAGTTCGATGGCGCTTCCAGAAGTCGGTCTGCAAGTATTCCACTTGAGATGTCCATCTTTGCGGTGCTGTAAACAACCTGTCATGCTTCTTGCCCTCGTTACCTCCATGGGCTCTCTGGCGTACAGGCACAAGAAAAATCCCCGAGAGGCAACACAAGCCTATGCCTGATACGCCCGCCCCTCAGCTTTTTAGTGGGCTACCGGGTTGCAAGAGGCAACTGTACTCTGATCAAGGTGCTATACGTCCAAATCTTTGTATGTCCTGGATATGATTAGGAGTCGTGTCGTTCAAAACATGAAGTTGCGCAGTATGACTACACAACTTAACATGCAAGATGCGTCGCTCATGCATGCCAGAGCCTCCTTCTGCTTTTCTCATCACTTGGCCTGGGCCACAATCACTCCTGCGGACCGGAGGCCCCTGACAGGCCCGTCAACATCGTCTCGCCAAACTCATCACACTTAACGCGACCAGCCGACGGCTCGGGCTGCGACACACTTCCGGAGTCGGGTTCTCTGCTCATATTTTGCAGGTTTCCACTGAATACACTATCTGGGTTTGGTTGTGATTCGACAACTGCCCCTTTTGGGGCATATAAAGGGTGGAAGCAGGGCCCAAGAGCGGGATCTGACATTTCTGGCTTGAACACCGTTGCTATCTGCAGTTTGGATCTATTCAGCACTGTCTAGGTATTTAGACAATCCCGATTAGGAACTGCGCATGATACCCGTGCCTCTTTTGCAAGCTGAACAATGTATCTGATCTCCCACCCAGCTTTATCGGACCGAGCTCTGACGAATTCGGAAACAACGGATCGTCCATATCGGTATCAGAGTCTGTTAGTGATTTCCTGATTCTCAGTATTTGGTTTCAGAAGATTGTACGATTTCAGCGAGGTAGGACAGCGGGAGGCCATGGCGAGCTGGCGTTTCTTTTGCACCAGGTGCAGAGAAAGGGACAGTGCGGTTCCCTGCATCGAATTCATCCAGTGTTACCACTCCCCTTTCCCCATCGGTGCGGCATATGTCGCCGTGTTCTGTTGAGCGGCTGCTTCGAGAGATGAAGACCGTGCCTGTGAGCATATATGATAGTGCTGCGAAGCCCAAGTCGAAGCGATTGTAGATAATAAATCATAGATGCATGTCGGAGCAAGAGCCGCATCGGTTATACAACAGCATGGGTCAGATCGTCATTACATGAACAGGCTATTAATCAATGGACGTGCTGAGGTACAAGTCAAAAAGCCAACCACCGACATAATTTTGCAATGGAGGCAGTGGTACTGTAGCCGGAACTGAAGCTAACCTGGCAGTAAGGCGATAGTAGATGCCTGGTAGAAGACCCCCGTTGGTGACGCGACCAGCCTCAGACAAGCTAATCTCGAAGACGGTGCTACCAGGAGAATAAGCAAGAGTTGAAGGCCCATCCCACGGCGACACAGGTATATTTGACAGAGAGCTTCCTCCGCTTCAAGTTGCACATCTTGACTCGGCCCGCTAATCCAGTCTGAGCCCGGTGCATGTCTGACTTCGAGCTTGACAGGCTCGTTTCGGGCAATAGACGACCACGATGCGATCAGAGCAGGGCCGGCCTCGGAACTTGTCAAGTTGCCGTAATCTCCATGGGGAAAGCTCTTAATCTGGCAAGCTCGTGGAACGTATGGCACGAGCCGAAGAGCAAATGAAACGAGGCAACAGTGCAGGTTTGCTAGTTCTTCTTATTTCCTGTAGGTGTTTTTGGCGCACTTAATCAAACTGAATCGGCTCCAGGAATGAAGAGGACTCAGTCCGAGAGTTCGCTTCATGATGAGAGTTTGGAGTTCATCCCGTCTGTAAGTGGAGATGTGACATGAAAGCAAACAGCTACGTTTTTGCAGACACGTGTTGCAAGCCAAGTACAACGCTTCTTTAGAAATAAGCTGAAATGATAAACAGCATTCCCTCTAGATGCTTACCTAGGTAGAGATAAATGGCAACGCAGCGAGCAAGAGGGAAGGTGAGGCTCCAAGTGCAGAATAGAAGATCATGTGTTATATCACGTGGTTTGGCGTTCATTTTACAGCCTGAGGCATAAAACACGGCCCCACATCGGCCGGTCTGGCCAGTGGGCCGCCGTAGTCGCGTCCCCTGTAAGATTTGTTTACACACAATGACCCTGGATTGTCACAACAACAATCTAGTTTTGTCTATTCATGAGAAGTCTAGCGTTGACACGTCTTGGTTTTTCTTGTTCAACTTCGTCTTCGCGACTTTATGCGCGAGCAATACCCTTTGCTCGCTTTTATTGTCCCTTACTAACCAACCCATTGTTTATAGCTTGTCAATCATTTCAACCCTTGTATACACTTTCCTCCTTACATATTGCTTGGACACCTCAAGTCAGATTCTTTTGTCCCCCACCAAGCACCAACAAAATGGATTCCGACGAATCTATGTTCAGTATGGGTGACGAGTCCGATGGCTTCGTCCCCGAAACCGTAAGTAACATCCTCCTTTGACCCCTCTTTGCATATTCACTGCATGTTCGCTTTCGCCTGCCTGCCCGCTTCTCCTCATCAACGCGCATTGCAGCCTCCTGTTTTCTTTCAACCTTTGAACTACATTAAGCAACATCACCGGCATCCCTGCACATGCAAATACTACTGCACAGTGAAGCTAAAATGTTATTACAGAAATCGAAACCCAAAGCTGCGCCTAAAAAGGCTGCCGCAAAGGCCGCGCCTAAGAAGATGGTTCAGTCTACCCTCAAAACAAAGGCCGCGCCCAAGAAGCGCCCTACTCCAGAAAGCGATGACGACGATGTGAGCGTTACCTCTACGCCCAAGGCAAAGAAACAAAAGAAGGAGGACGAGGATGATGATATGGCCATCGACAGCCCTGCCAAACCTGCCAAATCAGGAAAGCAGAAGACTGCCACCGAAACGTACCAAAAACTCACACAGCTCGAGCACATTCTCAAGCGACCTGACACATATATCGGTTCCGTCGAAAGAACAGAGCAACAATTATGGGTCTTGAACAAAGAGACTCAGCTGATGGAGTACAAGAATATCAGCTTTGTGCCTGGTCTCTACAAGATTTTCGACGAAATTCTGGTCAACGCCGCCGACAACAAGCAGCGCGATGGCTCAATGACATACATGAAGATTAACATCGACCGCGAAGCCGGCGTCATCAGCGTCGAGAACAACGGAAAGGGTATCCCTATCGTCATGCACGAGGGTGAGAAGGTTTACATTCCTGAACTTATCTTCGGACATTTGTTGGCAGGTTCCAACTTCGACGATGATGAGAAGAAGACTGTTGGTGGTCGTAACGGTTACGGTGCTAAGCTATGTAACATCTTCAGTACCGAGTTTAATCTCGAGTGTCAAGATAGTGGAACTGGGAAGAGGTACAAGCAGACATGGACCAACAACATGACAAACATCCACAAGGCCAAGATCACTGCCAGCAAAACTGCTGACTTCACCCGAGTTACCTTCAAGCCTGACTTCAAGCGCTTTGGTATGGAGAACGGCATTGACGACGATCTGGAATCGTTGTTGTACCGCAGAGTCTACGACATGGTAGGCACGATCCGAGGCATCAAGGTGCACCTCAACGGCGAGCAGATCAAGATCAAGGACTTCAAGGCTTACTGCGATCTTTACGCCAAGTCTATTGCAAAGGATAGAAGCAGTGAAGAGGGCGGCGCTCCTACTTGCACAGTAGAGATGGACAAAGACAAGTCGCATCCTCGATGGGAGGTCGGCTTCGCTGTCTCAGACGGTACTTTCCAGCAAGTGTCGTTCGTCAACTCCATCGCCACAACAAGCGGAGGCACACATGTCAATTACATCGCCGATCAGGTCACCAAAAGTCTTCTCAACACACTCAACAAGAAGCGCAAAGGTCACACTCTAAAGCAGGCTCACCTGCGAAACCACATTTTCATCTTTGTCAACTGCTATATCGACAACCCGGCATTTACATCACAGACCAAGGAGCAGATGACAACCAAGTCTAGCATGTTTGGTAGCAAATGCGTGTTGGGTGACGACTTTCTCAAGAAGGTGGCAAAGTCGGATGCTATTCAGAACATCTTGGACTTTGCCGAGAAGAAGGCCGACAAGATGATGGCCAAGAGCGACGGAAACAAGCGATCCCGAGTGAACAATGCCAAGCTGGTCGAAGCCAATTTTGCTGGTACAAGAAGGGGTCACGAATGTACTTTGATTCTGACAGAAGGTGACTCCGCCAAGGGTTTGGCTGTTTCTGGTCGTGCTATCCTCGATCCTGACCGCATTGGTGTCTTCCCCCTGCGTGGTAAGCTGCTGAATGTGCGCGATGCTTCGCCTGATCAGATCGCGAAGAACCAAGAAATTCAAAACATCAAACAATTCCTGGGACTGAAGCACAAGACATCCTACACCGATACAAAGAACCTTCGATATGGTCATCTGATGATCATGGCTGATCAGGATCACGATGGTAGTCATATCAAAGGATTGCTCATCAATTTCCTCGAAGTGCAGTTTCCCTCCCTCCTGAAAATTCCCGATTTCTTCCGAGAGTTCATCACCCCTATTGTCAAAGTCTGGCAAGGTCCCAACCCCAAGAAGCCCCAGAAGCTCAAGTCCTTCTTCACACAGCCCGAGTACGAGGAATGGAAGGACGATCACAAGAACGAGCTTACCCGATGGCATTCCAAGTACTTCAAGGGTCTGGGAACCAGCTCCAACGAAGACGCACAAGTCTACTTCACCAATCTTGATGACCACTTGAAGGAGTTTGAGACTATGAAGCCCGAAGAATCCAACCTGTTGGAGCTGGCCTTTTCCAAGAAAAAGGCAGATGCTAGAAAGGAATGGCTGGGCAACTTTGTCCCTGGCACTTTCCTGGATCACTCAACCAAGTCGATCACCTACTCTGACTTCATCAACCGAGAGCTTATTCTCTTCAGTATGGCTGACAACATGCGATCCATTCCATCCGTTCTGGATGGTTTCAAGCCTGGTCAGCGCAAGGTGATCTACGCTTGCTTCAAGAGAAACTTGGTCAAAGACAAGAAGGTCGTTGAATTGGCTGGTTATGTGTCCGAACAGACGGCATACCACCACGGTGAACAGTCGCTCCAACAGACTATCATCGGTCTTGCTCAGAACTTTGTGGGTTCAAACAACATCAATTGCCTGGAACCCAGTGGAAACTTCGGTTCTCGACTTGCAGGTGGTTCTGATGCTGCCAGTCCTCGTTACACCTTCACTCGACTATCGCCTTTTGCCCGCAAGATCTTCCACCCTATGGATGAGCCCAACCTGCTGCACCATTATGAAGACGGCAAGAAGATTGAACCAATGGTTTATGCCCCAATTCTTCCCATGGTGCTGGTTAACGGTGCCGATGGTATTGGCACAGGTTGGAGTACTTCCATCCCCAACTACCACCCTGCAGACATTGTTGAGAACTTGAAACGCCGAATGGGTCGTTTCGATGAGAACGATTCCGAGGAAAGGCCTTTCGAGACCATGATGCCATGGTTCCGTGGTTGGAAGGGTACTCCTGAAGCTGCTGGGCCCGATCGCTACAAGTTCAATGGTGTCGCATACCCCAACGAGCAGAAGGATAACGAGGTCGTTATCACAGAGCTGCCTATCCGTACGTGGACGGACGATTTCAAGGCGCGACTAGAAAAGATTATTTCCGGCGAAGGTGGCCCTTCTTGGATCAAGGACTACAAAGAGTTCAACGATCATAGCACTGTTCATTTCGAGATTGCTGTGGACGAAAAGCACATGGGCAAAGTGATGGAAGAGGGTGTGCTCGAGCGATTCAAGCTCACCAAACAAGTCGCTACCTCGAACTTGGTTGCCTTCGACACTAGTGGCCGAATTCGCAAGTACGAGAAGGTAGAAGACATCCTCGAGGAGTTCTACCAGTACCGTCTTGACATGTATACTGATCGCAAGAAACATTGGCTGGGTGTATACCATGCAGACTTGCGCAAGCTCCAAAACCAAGCGAGGTTCATCAAGGAAATCATCGACAACAAGCTTATTGTTGGCAAGAAGAAGAAGGCCGTGCTTGTGGAGGAGCTTCGCGATCGCGATTACGAGGCATTCCCTCCTCGAGGGGACAAGAAGAAGACAGCGGATGAAGAGGAGGAAGATGATGATAACCAGGACGTTGAAGGAGACTCCGAAGGTGGTGCCCGCGATTACGACTATCTTCTCGGGATGCCTATCTGGTCTTTGACCGCCGAGCGTCTTGAGAAGCTCAAGCAAGCCATCGAGAAGAAGAAGGCTGAGCATGAGGACCTTCTCGCTCTCAGTGAGAAGGACCTCTGGTGTCGTGACCTTGACGATTTCATGGTCGAGTGGGAGAACCAACTTGCAGTCGATGCTGAAATCAAGACAAACATCCGTCGCTTGGGTCGCCGCGTTTCGAAAAAGATAGGTGCTGGCACCGCTCGTGGCCGTAAAGCCAAGGATGAAGATGAGTATGAGCCTGAGAAGAAGGCCCGTGGTAGGCCCAAGGCTGGTGCTGCGGCAGCTAAGGCGGCTCCTAAGCCAGCTGTCAAGACAGAGACAAAGAGTGCTCAGCGGTTTGCTGAGATGTTCAGCGCCAAGCCAAAGGTTAAGAAGGAACCTACGGCCGATGTCATGGAGCTCTCGGATGCCTTCTCTGACGACGACTACGCCGCTCTAAGCCGCAACAAGTCATCAGCTCCCGCAGTCAAGACATCCCAGTCCCCGCCAATCGAGGCACCGGACACCGGACGAGTCAAACGAGCCGCTGCATCTAGGGTCAAGACAGTCATCGATGATGACTCCGAAAGCGACGATGACCAGATGCTTGGTGATGTTGGCGCCTTGGTCAAGGGTATTGATAAGCCAGCTGGCGACAGCGAAAAGGGCAGGTTTAGTTTGCATGCCATGAGCCGACCAGACTCTAGCCATGGCAACACCACCGCCAGCAGCCTTCCAAAGGCCAAGGCTAAGTCGGCCAAGGCGTTTGACTTCGACGACGACAGCCCTGACGATACTAACTACGAACTTCTCGCCAAGTCGTCGCCACACAAGACGGCACCCAAGGACGATCACGTTGACAGCTTCCTTTCTGACGACGAGCCTTTTGTGGCTCCAGCCAAGCCATCCGCTGCCAAGTCCAAGTCTACAAGTGCTGAGTCTGACGACCCAACACCGGCCGGTCTTTCTACAGTTAAGAAGGCTCGGGGTCGCCCCGCTGGTGCTAAGAGCAAGGAGCCGGCGAAACCCAAGGCCGCCCCCAAGGCCGCTACTAAGGTGACAAAGACCGCCGCATCAAAGGTTGCCGCACGTCCCGCGACCAAACAAACCACTCTCTCTCCAGCAGCCAAGGCAGTCGCTGCTAAAAAGGCCAACAAGAAGTCTGCGCTTGACGATGACTCCGATGATGAGATGGCCGATCCAGAGTCACCCCCTCCGAAGCCTGCTTCAAGGGCACGACCTGGACGTGCTGCTGCCTCCAGACGTCCCATCGTCGTTGATGACGAGTCTTCAGAAGCCCAAGCAGAGGAAAGCGACGATCCTTTCTCAATGGACGACGATGAAGACTAGATGCCATGAGGCACCGGAGATACCAGGAATGTCGGATAATTCTGTTCGCGATTATTGATTGTTTGCTATTCTTTCTTTGTTCCGCGAGTATACATCGCTGCATGTTGATAACATCCAAGGGAGACATGATAAAGGGGGCTGAATCTCAATTCGAAAATCATTAAGTCTGGAATGGTTTGGGGGCGTACAGGGTGCAGGACAATTGCTTTACATAGGGCCCAGGCCTAGCCATTTATTGATATCCAAAGATGGCCAAAATGCCATCATCATATTCACATTCATAATAGTTTCTGAACTTTGGACCGTAATACAATATTGGTGATGTCTTCAGGAAGATACCTAAAATGCGATCTCACCAGAACCTTGCTTATCGATAAGAGCTTCCTCCCTGTTAGCGCGGGGTTCTAGGAGCATCCAAGGGTCTAATTTATCATCCCCTCCATCCACCCACTCACTCTCATTTGCCTCCAACAATCTTCACGATCAATCAAATCCATATTGAAAATGTCATCAGAAGAGCCTCAATCGCTTCGCTCCCTCTATGAAGCTGCCGAAGAAAAGCGCCATGCCTTAAATAACTCTTTCGACGCAACGGCCCCCGCCTACCGCTCCGACCTCGAAGCTGCCCTCTCCCTCTACAACTCGGCGCGCGACAAGATCTCGGCGCTTGCTCTCTTCTCTACCAACGAGGGCATCGAGGATGTTTCCACCACTGATATTCCATACCTTCTTCTCGACGCCCATATCGCAGAGCTCGTGCAGAAGACTCCCAACCAGAGCCCTGACCAGCGCCTTGAAGTCCTCACAAAGTCTCGCGCCGCATACGAACGCTTCCTGGCCACCGTAGACGGATACGGTCTTGTGAAAGCGCCCTACGATCGTGTTCTCGAGCGATACCGTGACGAACCTGAGAGCTTTGCTGTAGTTGCGAGCACCGATGCTGCGGCGCGACGAGATGGTAAGATTGCCAACTTTCGGGCGGAGAAGGCGCTGAAGGAGAAGCTGGAGATGTTGCGACGGAACCCTCGATACGTTGAGCATGGCGATGAGGAGCTTGTGCGGGAGCTTTACTTGACGCAGATCACTTTCGCGGTACATTCTGCTCTTCAGGCTCTTGACTCACTAAATCGTGAGGTCGATATCCTTGGGCACGCGCCCCGGCCTTTTGGGCCTTCATCTAACGCCACACCCTCCGCCGATGACCACTTATCGCGCGTCGACCAGCCTCTGCGTCGCCTGCAATCACTTCCTGGAGGACCGCTTCTGTCTAAGCAGGGCAAGCCGCTCCAACCTTTTACGTTGCTCGGTTCGCGGGATCAGATGTCACGAGATGTATTCCGGTCAGGACATAACCTGCCAACTATGTCCATCGATGAGTACCTCGAGGAAGAGAGGAGACAGGGCAACATTCTCCAGGGCGGAGTGGAGGAGAAGAAGGTGGTGGATGAGGATGATATGGAGGCTGTCGATCGTGAGATGTACAAGCAGCGTGAGTGGGATGAGTTCGTGGACCATAACCCCAAGGGAGCTGGTAACACTCTCAACAGAGGTTAGCGGTATGTAGGAGATTCAAAGATGGACATACGAAAATACATAGGATGGATAATGGTATTGGCGTTAGATAAAAATGGGTTGGTAACATGGAGGGTTCAGCGTTTTTACATGCATTGCCGGTAAAGGAAAATATACAAGAAATGATACCCTCAGTACACGCGTTTTCATGCTATATGGACCGTTTATTAATGCATCTACTCGTTGATATCATGATATTCCTATATTTAGTACCATTTCCTTTGCCAAACAAAACAAGTAATCCTACCATGTCGGTCATTAAAAGATTGTATCCGAACTGTCATCACTATCTCCATCATCATCCCACATATACAGGTCATTGTCACCGTCACTGTCGTTGTTGATTGTACTACGACCTTGAGTAACAGATCTCGTCTCGGAGTCTGTTAGTTGATCGAACGTCTCGACTTGCATGTCGATTACCTCGCCCATGCCTTGGTGGTCTGCTGGCTGGGCGAATCTGGCATCTGAGTACTCGGATCCACCAATAGTGAACGATTCCGAGGCTATAGATTCGTCTTCAGCAATGACGTGGTCTGGTCGATAGACTGTCGAAATGCTATCCTGGACATTCATCGAAGCACCTGTCGAGCTCCCCCAAACTCGCAGCGCATCCATGTCTTCAATCATGGAACCACTGACACTGGCAGGCGCTGAAGGGATTGTTTGACCCGTGTGAAAGCTCGGTCCTGGCCCTTTAGGTCCCATATCAGTGGAAGGGATAGGGTCCTCAAAGACACCTCCCGTGCCATCGTCGCATCCTCCACACCACAATGGAAGGTATTTGAGTTCATTGTCGGTCAAGTTGAGTAGAAGATGTCTGGTGAGTGTGAGCGACGGTTCAAAGTTGCGTTGCCACGAGAGTGTTATCGGGCGAATTAGGTCCTTGACTGCAGCCTCGAGATGGTTGAGGGACACAATAGGTCTTCTGAATCGAGAAATGGAGACCTCTGTTGGGTACTCGTAGTCTTTGAGACCAAGGGTACGCGCCCAGAGCGGATCATCCTTGAGCCTTTGATTATGGGCGAGGAAAATGGCAAGTGCGTCTGTTGCTTTTTGTGCCAGAAACTTGAATGTTTTGAGCTGGTGATTGCGCAGTCTGCACCGATCGGAATTCCATCTTCGGGCGTCCATCATCACACCTACTTCGTTGTATGTTGCAGCACAGAGTGCCATCTGAATTCGGTTGAACTTCTGCATCACCACAGACGTCATCTCAAAGTCCTGCAGGTCCATGTATGTCAATCGGTCTTGATCTATACTCTGGTATGTCAAATGATTGTAAGCCGGAGGATTCGACATGATGTGGTCCCACGGCTCCGTGACCTCGGCGACCAGTGCATCCATAAGGAGACCGATAGCGTCAAGTGCATCGCTCGCCAGTCGTGAGTTCTCTTGTTCAAGAAGCTGTTCAATGATTCGCAGTCCACTCCACTCATCGATGTCCCAGAAATCGAATAGACGATTGTTGCGCATCATTTTGTCGATATCAGAAATCCTCGCAACATATGCCTGAGCTGCATGCTGCACAGTATTGCTAAGCTCATCAGGGAGATTTCCCAATCTTCGGCCAAATATCGTCGTCTGATTGCAGTACTCGTGTTTTCCATCACCGGCCAATTTGAGAGCGAGTTCGTTGACGAGAATTCTGAAAGCACACTCAGCAACCTCCGGTATTTGAAGTGAAAATGCGATTTGCAAAGCCTCTTCGGGTGCTACTTCAATGAAAGTGGTATTCGTGCCATGCAAGATCCACTGGTGGACTCGATCACGAAGGAGAGAACTACAGTCGAAGATGTTGCCAAGTTTGACCAGAGTCCACATGCGAGGCGCTGAGTCGAGGATGGCTCCTTTGCCCTCAATCAGCATAAGCAGCCTGATGATCCCATTTCTGTGGCGGACGGGGCAGTAATCTGGGATATGACGGTACGCAGGCGTCGAATAGAACTCATTTTCGTTTTTGGCCTTCATCTGCAGGGCGACCTCGACCCGAGTGGCAGGTGGTGGTTGTTTTCGGGTCCTATTCACTCCGTTCCTCCCGCTATTCACGTTTCCAGAGTTTCCTGTGTTTCCTTGCTCAGGATCAGGGTCTTCCTCCATTTCTTCGTCAGTCTCGGAAGGCTTTGTTCTATTGCACTTGCAGACATCGTCATGGCCGGATACCAAACACATATCGGTGTCATTCTCAATGTATGACCTCCACCACTTGATAAGCGCAGGGGTCAAGGATAGCTCAGTCATTTGAAATACCAGGTCGTCCCCTTCTGAAGGTGGCGTCAGATCGATCAAATACTTAATTCCTTCAGGCATCTTGTTCACCATCTTACGTCGCCTCTGGATTTTATACTGATATGTACCGCGGAGCATTTCGTCGAATACAGAAGATTTAGTCTCGAGGAGCTTTTCGGAGTGGACGCGGAATTGTTGCGACTTGTAAGTAATGCCATTGCAGTCTGCATAGTTGATTGCGTCGTTGCGATAGTTAGGGTAGTCAATGAAAACAAGGACATCTCCCTCGCAAAGCTCGAAGTTGATGGAATGAAGACGATAGCGTTGAAAATTCCGAGAACTTTCAAGATCGTCGTCTGTCATGAGACTCGGTATACGGTTGCCGTATAATTCGCTGTTGGACTTATTGAATGCAGATCCAGTCCAACGTGACATGGGAGCTGGAACTGGCAACGGATACTCAAGAGGGTCATACAGATCGTGTTCTAGTACGTTCTGGTTCTGTTCCTGGTTTTCGTTTCCATCTTGAGTGACTGTGCCACTGTCCGGAGGCTGACTTTGAGGCTCGGGCATAATTGTAGGATAAGTGTATTCAGGAATCATGTTGTTGGTTGGTGTAGACCGAGGCTGATTATGTCTTCTGTCTCGTAACGAATTATCGTTCTGGTCTGAAGGATTGCTGAGGCCGCTGCTCCAGGCACCAGGCACAGCACTTGGTCCGCCATTCGTTTGATAGTCTTGCCACTCGTCGGGGAAGTTCATGATAGTTATAGTATGGCCTTCTCTTGGGCACCGGGAATGTTGATGCAAGGAACGTCTATAAGGCAGTTGAGGTAGTTGAATCTATAAATCACATATAATATGCGATGGTATCTTGTTGTGTTTTGTAGGTGTAGATGCGAATTCGGGCTCAGATATAACAGTTCAACTGTACAACTGATATATGTCACATGCCAAGGCTGACTCGACTTTGTAGTAAGTGCAGTGCAGTTACAGGCACAGCAGTGCCAATGGGCTGTGCACGACCAGACAAGACACCGATGTGGCGCAGGCAACCGGAATATAGTTCTTATAAGATGAAGTCTTCGCAACCGTTTATATTTATAGTTGAGATGGCAAGAATGAATATTGCTCGATCAAGGGAATTTTTGTTGAAGAGGGGATGTAAGACGTAGAGTTCCGGAAGGAAAGACAATGGAAGATCGGCTGACGGACGGGCTGCCAGTGACAGACAGACAATTCAGCCAGCCCTACAGGAAAACCGCCTACCATTGCCTCCCTAAATACATACAGCACAGCTACCCCTCATGATCAGATTGATGCCTGAGCGTTGAATGACTGGAAGGTGGTTGCCTTGAGGCTGCCTACTCTACTGGATGCTACAGTACATAGTCTGACCAACCACTCAGCTAGCAAGAAATATACATGTTGGCTTTAGTTATAGAGTATACATTGGATCTTACTCAAGTACTCGTCATCTTCTAATGACTGTATTGTAATTTGTGTTTATCATTATTATCAGCATAAAAGACAAACATGTAAAAAGCATGCAAAGTTGGGAAAACATTGAATTATCTGTCTCTTCGCTGTAAGTAGCTGCCTGCCTAGTTTATGCAGCCTTCACCTCTGAAGTGGCAACAAACCAACCCCTTGAAGAATAATCAACCATTGGATGTCATTCAATTCCTAACAGACACTAAATCCAAGCGATGCTTAAAACGCTCCGGTGGTAGCTTGAAAATGACATTGCTGGCTCTTGTTACAACTGGCTTTAGGGTAGCCTACCATCAAAAATCACTAACACGGCGAGATTAAGGAATTGAATTTAAAGTATGAACATGACAGGAGCTAATTACTAGAGAGGCCGAACTTGGCATGAACCTCAAATCAGGTCTGCTTTCTGCAGATATGGACAGTTGTCAGCCTATCGTGCGTTATGTTCACAAACAACCATGATCGACATCTTGACGCGCACATCACTATCCCAATAATTCACCCAGTAAGCACGGTTCAATACAAGTCTCATGGTCAAGTTTGGAGTCAAGTTCGAGCACAAATGCATCATAATTATATATAGGTCAAATTACAGTATAACCACCACCTCATTACTCCACTCCATCGACGACAACCTCCAGGTCATCAGTCGTCTGAGATGCTCCAACGCCTTCAATGCATTCCATCAAAATATATCATACACACGAATAAAGCTGTGCCAAAACGCCCACACATGCCATGTCTCTTTTTTACACTGAGCCTCCCCGTTGAAACTGACTGTCGTCCGTCTCAGCTTCGTCGTCCGACTCATAGGCCACTTCCTTTCCCTTTCCTTTTGCATCCCAGCCTGGCTTAGCCTCCTTGAAACTTCGCCGACTAACTGGTCGCTTAGATGCCACCTTGCGTTGATTGCTTTCAACAGTGTACTTTCTTAGTCGGTCTCGTCCAGCTACTTCGATCATCTGTGTCGCAGTTCCCTCGTCTCCTGAAGAATTGCGTCGCGTTGTAGGAACTGTTGACGACTTCTTCAAGTCTCGCATCTCCTTGATCACATCCGCGAAACTCTCCTCCAGGGTCTTCATTCTAGCCAACACTAGTCTTCCCATCCTGTCGCGGTCAGCCGAGTCGTTACCACCAACTCCCCGCAGCTGGTTGTCCTTCATCATGGCCATGGCCATTTGCGTCTGAAAACTGCCTGGCATAGCCCCGATAGGATCCGCTCCGACGTGGTCAGAGATAGCACTCAGGTCAACTGAGGACAACCTCCGGACATCCTTAGGTCGGTTGCGTGGCTCAATGCTGAGAAGGGCCGATCGGCTAACAGCTCCAGCCTCAGTCATGCCTCGCGGTGGCATCACTGGTCGAGGCTTGGTGTTGGTGACATACATAGAACGACGGGGCGAGCTGCGTCTCGGGGTCTTTTCTCCTGTTGCTAGACGCCCACTGGTGCGTGGGCGTGGTTGGGCAGCAGGAGGTGGCGAAAGTGAGGACGCCTTTGACACTTGCTTAAAGTCTTGGGGATTGAAGAGTATTGTGTTGGTAGAAAGCGTTCGGTTATGCGCGCCTCGCTTAGGTCGAGGGGTTGGTGCTTTGTTTTTGCTCTTGCCCGATGAGCTCACGGACGAGGCTAGCTTTCCATAGCTGTTGGCATTGGGTGCAAAGTAGCTGTCAGCCTCCTCGCTAATTCGGTGGCTCCTGGCAACTTGGCTTTGGGCAGCGTTCGTATGATGGTCGTCCTCATCCTCATCATTTGTCACAAGTTCGTCATCTCCGTCCGCATCGGTTTGGTCCTTGTATTCGGGATCACCGGCCAGGCGAGTTGTTGAGAAACGAGATGGTCGAAGAGGCTGGCCAGCGTTGGATATCAGTTCAGCAGGATCACTCGCTGTTGATCTCACATCTGAAACGCGCCTCAGGTTGGTGGTTCGAGCAAAGCCCATGCTGGATCGTCGTTGCCAAGGAGGCATAGTAGCCTCTGGTGTTTGCCATGTACCTGGAGAAGCTTCGTTCTCGTCGTGCTGATCCATCCAGTTACGGATCGCTGTCTGCGTTTTCCGTCTCTCCTGGCGTCTCTGTGTTCTCAATGTGAGAGGGTCTGGCATGCGTCGGAATACTTCTTCAAGAGCGCGATCCTGCTGGAAGCCAGCCACTGATTCCTCGCGAACCCTAACGCTTGGACTAAACATAGCTGCACGGCCAGCGGGATCCATGAAGGAAATGTGTCGAGTTCGCTCACGAGTTGGATGTTCCACCAAGTCGGTCGGCTCATACATTGAGGGGGCCAGCCAATATCTCTCATACAGGTAGATGCAGAAGAGCACGGGAAAATGTGTGACTTTGATCACTGTCCGGTTCAGCGAAACGAAATGCTTCAGCGGCATGAAGTATCGAAGAGGCATAAGGAGCCAAGCAAAGATATTACTGGGAGCAATATAAGAGAACAATGCATCGTTCTTCACCATGGAGATGGTGTTGATGGCGAACAAGTATCTGAGACATAGTTAGAACAAACTCATTTTTACTAATCCAACTAGTCACTTACTGATGCTCTTCGTTTGCATTGCTCGCAATAGCCATGAAACTATTGGTCAAGACAGTAATCAAGATGGTCCTGGGCTGGTCAGTTCAAGAACTTGGGTTTGAGAGGTGGGTTTCAATGTAACTTACACGACAAGGAAATGACAAATGCTTAGGAAAAGGACCAGCAAAGCTCTCCCTAACCAGTTGTATGCATCCCATCTGCCAGTTGTTAGCTTCTCGACGTGAATTTCTGATTTGATACACTTACACTTCCCAGGCCGCAGGGGTGAAACCCATAAGAATCTGGAAGATCTTATAGGCAACATCGCTCGCCCCAAACGAATTTTTCGTCAACGTGAAGAAGAAGAAAAACCCACTGCAAAGGATTCCAATGAGAACGAACACCGCCACAAGATCGACGGCCATCAGTCGAAACGCGATAAGCAGCTGCGAAAAGTATTGGTAATGATCCAGGATACTGAAGATGCGCGGCAGAAGAAGAATCGCGTTGGCCGCAAGGACATCATATGCTAGATCGTTCCAATGATGGGGATCGACCAGAAAAACGCCATATGCTCGCATGCAGTAATAGACAATCAACAACAACAAAATGCCAAGGTCGAATACTCTCCAAACGCTCATGATATAAAGCTCGAATCCCTGTTCGTTGAAACCGACAAGCTCGTCCAGCATGAAGCCGGCACTCCAGAACCAGAAAATCAGTTCCAAACCGGTAATTTGAACAGAACGTTCGGCGAGAACGGCAAGGAACAATCCAATCAAGACCGCGAGAGATATTGTGGAGAGAAAAGACCTGTATCGAGGAACTCGAAGTCGGGAGAGCTTCAGAAGAGATGCTTGTCGAGGGTCGTAGAGCGACGCCGTACGACGCCCTGGCGGAGCAAAGTAAGAGTCCTTCTGAGCAGACGACCCAAGTAACGGAGTTCTGTCATCTGCCTTTCCTATAAACCCGTTTTGGTTGCGGTTATTGATCGGTGGGGGTTCGCGATGTAGGTTGTCGGCAGCCGAGTGGAAGGTGATTGCGCCGCTCCAAATAGCCTCGAGCTGTTGGACAACCAACGGATGCGCAAGCAAGTGCTTGGCGGAGGCTCGAATTGCAACTTCAAGAGTTGATGTTCGAGATGCAATCAAGGGCAGTCCATTGGCAGGTGGTGATTTCCGTGGAGAGGTAGGTATTTGCGATCCAGGAAGGCCTTGAAGAGGGTAAAAGCCATAGGCCAGGGCATCAATGAGCTCCCGGGTATTGTACTCTTTCAGAAGTTTGAGAGTCAGCAATTCGCAAACCTTGGCACGAGTGCTACTTATGCCTGCATTGCCTGGATAGCGTGCACCCTCTTTGGTAAACTGGAGGCAGTTGATCATGAGAGCATACAGAGTTGCACGACTGAAGTGCTGAGCGCGAATCTGTTGCTGCATAGGTTTGACAAGGAATTGAGAAACCTGGGGCGATCGAAGCTGGTCCCATGATAACGTTGTTTCGGTTCGCGTTGAAATGATAACTCGAATAGCGTGTGTTATACTATACACTGGTAGAGAGTCTGTATAAGTGATGTTAGTACAAATTCAACCAGGCTTTATAACTTTGCGAGTGGTATAAGAAAATAATAGCACGCACCCAAGTGAGAAGCAGAGAACAGCGGCAGAACAGGGAGGCCACTTCGTCGTCCATCTTCGTTCATTCCGTCCCTATCTCCGTCGTTGTCGTCTTCGTCATCCTCATCGCCATCGTTATTCGTACGTCGGTCATTACTTCGATAACGCCTCAAGCCTTCGTCGTGGGTAAAATCAGCATCGTCGTCATCGGCCTCGGTGAAATCGGCCGTTGCATGTCGTTCCAAGGTATAGCGTCGTCTTGCAGGGCCTGGAGAAGGGGAAGCACTTGTGTTCTGGCGACGATCGATTCGATTGGGGCCAGCCCTGGGGCGTCGCAGCAGAGAGGGAAACATTGGTCGGTGATTCGGTAACTTGGGAGCAAGCTTTCCGCCTTGCTTGATGTCGACTCAACGCGCCATGAAGGGGAGCAGCGCGGAGTATACAGAACAGTAGAGGTTGAGGTTGAGGTAGGTGCTTAGAGAGGGAGGAAGAGGATCTCT
The DNA here is from genome assembly GCF_020744385.1 of Fusarium flagelliforme. Lineage (NCBI taxonomy): Eukaryota > Fungi > Ascomycota > Sordariomycetes > Hypocreales > Nectriaceae > Fusarium > Fusarium flagelliforme. The sequence continues at coordinate 4,620,397 of NW_025763503.1, forward strand.
GCAACGAGCGTGGGGGGGATATCAGGTATGATAAAAGAAAAGAGAAAACCAAACAACAAAATCCGTTGCCGGAGTCGAGTTCTACAATCTTGGTAGTTAGGGAAGAAGAGGAAGAGGGTGTAGGAGCAAGATGTTCCCTGCCAATATCTGCTTAGCCCGGGGTCCAAGCTAACTGAGGCGACTGGAGACAAACTTCAAGGCCCGGGGCGCTGTCGCTACTGAACCTTGGGTCTTTGGAGGACAGACGACGCTAAAGCAGGCGAGTATCACGTACCTATTCGCTTACTCCACAGCCAATAGATACATGGAAAGTCCCCTGAACGAACTAGAGGATTAGCGGCTCCAGGATCTTGAGGGTGTAACGCCAATGGACCAGGTTCTATTTGGACGGATGTCAGAGGTCCACTGAACGGTCGACTTACATGCGCTACTAGAGGAAGAAAAACCAAGGAAATTTATGGCTTGCGGGACTGGAGGACCATGTGAGGGATGGGAGGTTTCGTAGTGGCCGAAGTCAGGAGACGAAGAAAAACTTGTGTGTGTAACTCATGATAGTTAGAAAATACATACTGTTGCTGACAGCAGACAGGATCCTGGGTTGCACTCTTTCAGCCTCAAAACGATGGCCACCAAGACAGGCAGATTTTTACTGACGACACAGGAACCTAGAGAAAAACAGGGAGGTGGATCACCAAATTACTTGTCCGTAGTCCCCTGTTAATTTACAGTAGATTTGCACCATCTGCGGGACAGTGGACAGTGGACATCCATTTGCAACTTTTTGGAGATGAAAGGGAAAAGCCATGGCCTGTTCTGACTCGCAGCGCCAAGGCTAGCCATTGCTGCAGCTGTACAGGGTGGATGGGCATCCATTGTTTATGGCTGGACGATCTGTGAAAGATCTTCAGAAGTTCAAGATAAGAGGCTGGCTGATGTCCTGTCCCAGTCTGACCTCACTTTGTTCACCGACACAATTCCAACCGAGGTTCCTTGACAACTACGTAGGCTATGATGGTAATGATGGCGTAGTGTTGGCTCTGTGCTGTACATAGTTATTCGTCCTGCATCTTCCCTTGTGCATGTCGTCGCAATAAGCAACAACCTTGGCCTTTGGTGTGTTGATCCACTCATTCGTCTGTAAATAAACAGCCAGACCCGACCAGACGTCTCACCTGGAGCCCTGGTCCACTCCCTCTGTAACGAAAGACCGATCTCATGATCAGCAGACATTCGACCTCCTCACCATCCACTCACTCCATCATGAGGAGACGAGACGAATCGAACAGGCATGCATGGCAATAATGTTTGTCTCTCTGTTGTTACGTTAGACAAACACAGACACAGACAGCGGCGGCATTTGAAGTTTGCATTTGCATTCTTTTGGCAGCATCTCATCAGAAGCCATCTCGATTCAATTACAGATGCAGTTAGACTCCTCCAGGTTATAATCCGGGGGGCCAGAGTCAGACACCAATAAACCCCTCGCGATAGTCTCGTTGCGCTATCGCAATCCCCTCACCCTCACCCGAGCGAGCACAAACTACGGACCAATGTTGCGCAGATCTCGACTAACTAACTCAAAGTAACCAAAATATTCTCCATGTTCATGCTTTGCAACACGGAAGCTCTTCCGGGCTATTTGACCTGCAGAACAACCCCGGTTATGTATGTTTGCGTGAGCTCATCGCTTCATGAGATCAACCATTGCTCGACCTTAATCTCGACTGCTATCTGATAGGTCAGTTCCCGCATTGGCAGCAGACTGTATGTAGCTTGCGACAGTTCAGGGTGGTATCACTGCGGCCATATGTCGATTCCCCCACGCCCGACTGCTTCACCGCCGTAACAGACGCATGTGGGGATGCTTTTCATACGAGAAATGGATTTCTTCTCCTTCTCACCTGATCAATTGCATCTTCCTATTTCGGATCCGAGTGCTTCCAACGACTTCGGATGGAGGTAGTCTGGAACACGATCTATCTAGTAAGCAAGCCACACCGCTGCAATGAGCAGTGGACAATAGTACGGATGATATTATTCCAAGGAGGAGTACAGTACGCTGTGACAAGACATTGTTTAATGGATCGGAGTATCTGCCTCTCATCGCAAAATGAAGCTTGAACGTAGTCATTCTGTCCGGTTGATTCTGATGCTCTCGCCAGACCTAACCTGTAGCAGCAGATATGTGATTGATTGTCTCACCACTCACTCACGCCTTGATGGAAACGACATGACTCAAGCCTCATTCGCCTACCGGAGGTAACCAATAAGACAGCCTCTAATTCGGAGGTGAATATACGACTCGACTGAACACAGAATCTTTCACCTCAAGCTGGGGAGCAAGGGCTCGTCTTTCAATACATCGCTCGGATCCATTGTTAACTACACGATATGGACTAAAGAAGTGCGAGATAACCGAAAGACTACTTTAGCGTTCATCATTGCAGCATGGACCTGCATTATTCTTAAGCATGATGCAATTATAGAAGAATAGGAGCCCGGTCGGTACACATGTGTAATAAAGTATAACCATGCTTACTTAATACTCTATGATCGGTGACTCGAGATATAACTTTGGTCTGGTGGAGAACTATCTACACTAAATGGTTTGTAGAAATTATTGCTCCTAATATCCACTGCCCACATCGCTTTTTCTATCAGTCATGCCCAGGAACTATAGTAATGACCAATTCCCTTGGACATCGATGGTTCGTAAACGCAGCGTTGCATCCGTCGATTTCAACAGCTTGGACCCATGTTTCGAGACGTCCCAGGTATTCGGATACCGTCTGGAATCAAGTTGAGCCCCGCATGCAACGGCAAGACAGCAACTTTATTATACCAATGACCATGCGAGTTGACGAGGATGACTTTTCGAATCCGGATTTAAAGTGATCTATTTGGTTGAGACATCTGCAATGGCCGCCTGTGACAGCTGTCTGTGCCAATGAGGGTTCCCTGTGAGACACCTGTTACTCCGCTTTGGGAACAACGTGGCTGATGCTCTTATATGGTAACAGATATATACGTTTTCGACAGGAGGCGCATAAAGGAGAGTGGTGTAAGCGGTCTCAAGGATAGAATGAGAGGCCTTTCTTAAACACATATAAGCCTCCAGAGCCTTCCTCGTTCTGAGTAATGATGACTTTGGCGTGACTATCCTTGATGCCCCTGGACGGAGGAAGCCTGCAACTACCTGTCTTCGCCAGATGGACACAGAAACAAGGGTCCAACTTTGGCTGAACGCTTACCACGAACAAAAACATGGCGGTTCAATAATGGAAAACGCCGTGCCTACTCAAAGGACACAGACAACGTTCGATTGCAAGCCACCAGCAGCTGATCAGCAGCCAATACCCAACAATGCCATTCATACGTCTGAAAGCGTTACCAACGATGATTCTCCGATAGAAGAAGAACTTTCGGAGAACATTGTTTATCACCTTTCTTCACATTCCTTCCTTCAACCGGCCCAAAACCTTTTAATACGCTATCTTCGGGACCAAGCCGACATCAAACCGATTCGCTCAAGCCCCTCGCTTGATGTTATTGCGGACCTACCCTCGATGCTCTTCAGCACTTTACCACTCTTAATTTCGATTTGGACACTGACCAGCTACTGCTGGATTCCACTATGTGGGTTAATGATATGGGAGCGTATGGGATCTGATGTCATATACGAGTTCTTGTGCCGGATATTGAAAGGATTTGGATGGCTGAGGGAGGTTATAAGAGGGACATACGAGATTGCCACTATGATGAACAGCTCTGCCGTTATGTCAAAAGGAGCTCGGCGAGTGCTGCCATGGGCAGATGAGCAGATGAATGACGAGGGAGCGTTAGAGAGTCTTCTATACCCCCATTGTGGGAGCCTCTAGCCTCGAGAACGGATGGTCAGGATACGATTTGAAGGAATGACGAACGATACAATGTACACGACGAATATCACACCCTACGTAATGCGCAGCGATTAGCAAAAGGATATCATGAATAAAGTAATTGCCACAAAGCATGGCTCCAACCGGCATCTAAATACCCGAAGTAATCCACCTGACAAGAATTCAAATCGACCACGAAGGAAAGATATACTGTAATTAGTTAGCATTAGTACCGGTTCACTTTATCTCTTTGATGCCCTGGCTGTGCACATCCCGCACCTCCAATTGCCTTCAGCTAATCAGAAGCCTGATAGATGAAAATAGATACTTTCTGTCCTAATATCTTACTAAGAAACGTAAGTATTTATGGTTATATAACGATAGAGGCTCAGGATGGACATCAAAGAGATAAAAATAAGAGAAGTTGAAAGTAGCAGTGCTCTTCAAATCTTGCACCTAAAGGCAACGTCCTGAATGGAAGGAATTGGAGGAAAAGCTCCAGAACAGCTCTTAACCAGATCGTTTCATTCCAGAAATAAGGACGGACTGTAATTAGCGAGGCAGATCGTTGAAAGTTAAAAAAGACCATAAACCTTGATCAAGATGTGTTAGTGCGAGGCCTCAATCTATTGGACGATGGGATGGATGGCTGTCATTCATTAGGTTCTCAGGGATATGGGCTGCAAGGCACCCGGAAACGTGCATTACAGTAAAAAGCCACAACCGACGCCTTCAGCTCGTGCATGTCCGTAGAGAGACAGTATGGATATGCATGACTTAACCATTGACTGGTCACCGGCTAAGGCACTGACGTTGTTAGTGAGGCCCGTGTTTTGGCCAAGTAATGTTATGGATCTGATGGATATCGCTGGAGTCAACAAACAGCCCATTCCCCTTCATGTTGGGTATGAAAACTGTTGCAAGAGTTTCATCACCTTGACAACAAAATGCCTAATCGAGAGGACTATGACTATCTATAGCGACTAAAACATTGTATGTCTTGCAGTGGCTTGGTGTTTTAGATCGTTAACGATATTTCAAAAGTCAGTGACACCTTCAAAGACCTTCGTTCACTCATTGACTTTCATTGTTCCAGACGCGTCCGTGGTATAGGTACAGTAGTAATAGCTGAGATTAAAAAGAACGGAACTCATTCATGCTTCCCGTCTTCGGCATGGCGGTCACCGTCCATCCCCAGTCTAAACCCCCGGACAGCCATCCAGTCCAGTCACATTCAGCGCCCAGTTAGAACCCAGTGAAGGCGCTTGACCGGCCCTGGAGCGGATCGTCAAAAACGACATTGACGAATGAGCGAAATGAAGCGGGTCCATGTTCGCGCACCGTGACTGGCTGCATCCTGCAAGTCAGGTCAATGCACCCGCCTTCGGTTCAGTTCAGTGCAAATCTCACCTTCTAGGGCAGCCTGCAGCAGGTACCTACAGCAGGTACCTTACCTAAAAGACTAAATCGAACCAACTACTGCGCGCTGCACCTGCAAGGGTCCAGATTATGGATTGGATGGGCTACCCCTGGCTGGCTTCAACTTCCTACCGGGAGAATTGTAGGTGAAGAACAATCCATATCAACCTTGAAATCTCCACCGCCAGCCTCGTTCGATTGTTGAGATTCTTTGTCTTTCTGTTCTGTGCGTGCTTCATCCGTTACTCCATCGCCACTACACCCCGTGTCCTTCACTGCCTGCTACGGTAAGCAATTAGCTTGTCCTTAAAGTTTGGCCTGGATTCCATCCAAATCCGAAAATCAACAATCGCCCCTAGGAGTTCCGTTTCAGCTTCTGGGACCACCCCTCGATGAGCCAACCTAGACGAACCTGAGTTTTTTCGACAGGCTGGTCCCTCCTTCGACCTCTAAACTCGTTTTTCGAACCTGTTATCACTGTTCTATTGTGTTTTCGATATACACAAAACCGACCAACACGCCACAGGAGACCACAGTCTCGCCTGTCGCTGTCACGACCAATTCCTGTCTGTTCGCTGGCGCTGGATCGTGTCTCTCTTAGTTTCAGGACTCTCCCATAGCTCTCCACCTACTTGACGGGCCGGTATGGACGCCCAAGTTAGAGAGAGCCTCCATGAGCCTCTCCCTTTAACCCCGTCTAGCGAACGAGACTCCATGATAGCACGAGACTCAGCTCCCGAGACCCCAAAGATGGCCCACGATTCTTTGGTGACCGTTCGTCTCTCTGAACCAGATCCTATGGTTCTCGATTCGCCCATAGCCGCCTCGGTCACCGATACAGATCAAACAACACCGACCAAAGACCCAGTCGACGACCTTGTTGAGGTTCCCGTATCTCCTTTATCACCCAAGCTTAGCGTGTTAGTGAACGATAAGGACGAGCTTTTGGACGACGGATCAAATACTCTGATCAAGGAAGAGCCCATCGATACCGAAGCCCTGCTGTCACCAACAGCAAATATGCCACCGCCAATTCTCACAACACGGTCATTACAAGACGAGTTGGCTGATGATGGCGATTCATCAGACGATCAAGACGAGGTGAACTGGGAGCAGCTTGAGCAAAAGGAAGATGAACAAACCAAGGATGAAGAAACAGACAATGTGAGTTTGTGATCTGTGAATCTCGCATCGACAAATACTAACATTCGTAGTCTACGGCGTTGTTATTGGCCCGACTTGAACAAGAGAATGCGAAGCTGGCTACGAACCCGAAAAGCGTCAAAGTCCAAGGTGTCGATCGTGCTACTGCTGAACGTAGTGCAGTCAGCAGGCCTCGTCCACCTTCGATGGCACAGCTTCGTCAAATGGTTCAAGGACCAACGCCACCTGCTCTACGATATTCGATGCTACCTCCTCCACCCATGACAGACCTTGAATTCTATGCCGCTCTCGTTAAAGACTACCAACAAACCGCTGCCCGCCTCCCGACTCTTCTCTCAAATAAGATCCGTAAAGGTATCCCGCCACCGCTGCGTGGTGTGGTTTGGCAGAGCATGTCTGGGGCTCGGGATGCTCATTTGGAAGAACAGTTTGATCGGTTCTGCGGCGAGACTAGTCCTTACGAAGTCATAATTGGCAAAGACCTGGGAAGAAGTTTCCCAGGAGTAGACATGTTTCGCGATCCAGAGGGTGATGGACAACGTATGCTTGGCCGCGTCCTCAAGTGCTTCAGCCTCTACGACACCAAGATTGGCTATTGCCAGGGGCTGGCCTTTTTGGTCGGCCCATTGCTGATGCATATGCCCGACAAACAGGCATTCTGTGTTTTGGTTCGGTGAGTTTGCCAATTTCCCTCCCTAATCTTGTCTACAGTGGCGTCGGCTAACAAACAATCTCAGCCTCATGGAGCAGTACGATCTAAGGGCGTGTTTCCTCCCTGATCTCTCAGGTCTCCACGTACGCATTTTCCAATTCAAGGAGTTGTTGCGCCAAAATCTCCCGGTTATGTCGAATCACCTTGATGAGCTACAAGTCGACCCTGCCTATGTCTCTCAATGGTTTCTCAGCTTTTTCGCTGTGACTTGTCCCTTGCCGATGTTGTTTCGCATATACGATGTGATATTCGCTGAGGGCGCTTCAGAGACATTGATGCGAGTCGCGCTATCCCTAATGAGGAAGAACGAGGCGCGTCTATTGGCTTGCACTGAGATGGAAGATGTGATGCAGCTTCTTTTATCTCGTGGCCTTTGGGATTGCTACCATTACAACGCAGATGAGTTTGTGCAGGACTTTGTCGGATTGACAGGTGCTGTCACAGCCGAAAACATGCAACACCTTGAACAGAGCTATCGAGACTCTAAAACGGCCGCTACAAACCCCGTGAGAGGCTCCGAAATAACTACCGCAGCTAGCCGTTTTCTGGGTCGCATATGGGCATCAAACAACAATAAATCCTCAAACCTTAGCCCTGGTACTAGCGCACCCGCACGACCCTCGAGTATGCTGCGACGCAGTGCGTCAAAGCAGAGCCTCGCATCAACTTTGAATTCAATGGAAGCGAGTTCTGCAAGCGTAACCAGTTCAACTTCCACAGATGCTACTACAATGTCTAGAGATTCTTCCAATACCGAAGATGCACGCGATTCAACCCCAGTCGGTAACAAGACAACGGCAGCTCACAAGAATACGGACGAACGCAACTTGCATAGCCAGATTGAAGACCTCTTGACCGCTCTGAGCGAACTACAGCGCAATCATGCATTGCTATCAAATCAACTGCAACGAGAACGCGAAGACCGGCAGGAAGATCGCAAGGCGGTTCAGTCGCTTCTCAACGGACTAAGACAGAAGGCCGATTCGACGTCCTCTCGATCCAGCAGTCCACAAGCTGTCGCTTCGCCTGACAAGGAGGACAGCCCAGCTGCCGATGAAGATGACTCTGCAACATCAAGCCCTAAGGAAACTGTTGTGTCGAGTGACGACGAGTCTCCTAAAGAAGAACCTACCCCTGCCGAAAACCTAGAGAGCCTACTCAGCGACGTCGAACAGCGGTTCCAGGTCGAGGATGATAAACGCCAGTCATCGATGCTTATTTCGAAATCGCAACTGCAGGACGAGCTAAACTACGCCAAGAATCAGCTAGCCGCTGCCGCTTCGCAATCACAAGAACAGAGCCGCCAGATTTTGGATTTGACTCAAGAGATGGCGAACGTGAAGGAGCAGCTGCGGGAGAGCCATGTCCATGTTAGAGCGCTTCATCAGGATAAACAACGACTCGAGAAACAGATACACGGGTTGAAGTCGCGAGTGTCGTCAGCCAGCTCAGCGCACGAGACAACTAAGGAAGTCGAGGTGGATAGAAGCAGCAAGACCGGAGCCGGTCTTCGAGAGTTCAAGCTCAACCGAAGCAAGACCACACCCCCCCACCCGCCGCATCATCACGAACCAGACTCTATGCCAACTACTACAAGCAAGTTCAACAAGAGACTGTCGTCGTTGCCCCGGAACCACGAAACGAACGTACCAACGGTGACAACAACAGGACCTGCGCCTTCTCAGAGCGAACATGAAGCATTGCTAGCTGAGCTGGTACAGGCGAAAACGGCAGAGGCGGTAGCCAAACAAGAGGCTGAGGAAGCTCGACAGAAGCTCGAGTCGTTGCGCAAGTCCCATGGATTGAGCCGGTCGGTATCAGGCCACACACCGTCGACATCGCAATCTGGACCTGCGGGAGTTTTCAGCTTGCTTACTGGTCATGGGGCACCCACTACGAACGATGTCGCAGTGAAGCCGGCGTCGACAACTGCCGGATCCCCAGGATCTGGAGGAAGTTTCTGGGGTTGGCGAAGGTAAAGAGGCGTTTGGTATTGGGCTGAGTTTCAACGAGCATTGGGTCATATTTACGATAGGGTCACACGGCATGACCTGGTATGGAAGTTGTCGATTCTTTGTACATATTTGGGAAGCATGAGACTTTGCGAGTGGAGCGTTTTTGTTGGGAGACCACGGCGAGAAGCTCTGGGACTTTACTGTTTTGTTCTGGGCTAGATGTGCCCCTCATGGTTGTTTCTTCCTTGTTTTCATATGTGCCACCAATGGCGCTATCACTGTCGTCATATGGATGTCAAGGCGTTTGTTTACTTAGCACGGGAGTTGGAGTCAAAAGATGGTGCTGCTTGTTTGGCAGCTTCTGTGGAGAATTTTAAGAATGCCGCACAATCGCGGATTGATAGATATATGAGTCTATATAATGGAAAAGACTATTTATAATCCTACATGCTTTTTCTTGTCATCCTTGAGACTTGGCTGCTGACGCTGTTGGATCGAAGCTAAAAGCAAATCGCGGATCATATTGGTACGTACTGTTGATGTGCATGATCAGCCGGTTTGATATGACCTTGATAGGTGTCAAGAAGTATTTGGGTGGAAAGATGTTTCTATGAAACCAAACTTGAGTCTCGTAATAGTGGCTTGTTCATGCTGCAGTATGCTATATCCGTAAAGTAATGCATAATTTATTCGTCTCCTATTTGTGGACGAGTAGATTGTTATTAATATTCTTGATGCTACATCATGGTGGTGGTGGTTCATGATAAGAAGATAGGCCTGTGCTCTTTGAGTTAGAGCGCTGAAAACCATCCATGTCAGCTTGGCTGAGCCGGACCATTCTTTTTTGAGCCCAGATAAAGAACCCCCCTTTTTAGTGCGACTTTCACATGCATTGGAAAGTGACCAGATCATCACGTCAAAGCAAGCATCATTTATTGGTTTCATGCAGCTCTGCGGACCATTACATCAACGGGGTAAGAATAGGCTGTGCTTGAAACAGCAAACTGTCGTCTGCCACAATCTTGGTTCTAAACTTTTCCTTCTAGTCCGCCGTATGCTAAACAAAAAGAGCTGAGCCTGGAATGTTGTCTTTACAGTGCTCTATGACGGGATCAACCTTGTCTGCTTGAAGGGCTGCTCAGGCAGGCTCGGGAGGTTTTTGGCAGTGAATGCCCTAGGTGACCTTGGTGGTACCTGCAGATGACGCCTTGTGGAGAGTGCGACAGAGGTATCTCATAGGTCTAGAATTTGCGTAACACTGCGTCATCCTGACCTGGAGCTAGAGAGAGCTCCACTGGCGGGCATCATGGATGATGGATTGGATCCAAGCTCCATCTTGCAGCTTTCGTTTTGGCAGCCTATGGAACAGAGAACAAAGGGCCTGCCAAACTCACTGTATGATACTGTCGATGGGCGCTGTTAGACGTCGGTCCACACAGAATAATAGAATTGCTGAGCAGGTAAACCGGATCAAATCAAATCTCGGTAGGGATGCTACAATGTATGGATAATACGTGGGGTACACCAATTTAGGTACAGTGCAGTCAGTAAAAGACAATCACTGGAAGAGAGGAGAGGAGCTGGAGCTGTCAGTCCGCGGGCCAGGTCTAGATTTTTCCTGATTTTTGTAGCAGGCGTCACTGTCGTCACTGTGTCCCGTCTGGTGTTTGGCCCCTCCAAAAAGAGAAGCCTCCTTCTTGTACAAACGTCATTCCCCAGCTCTTCTCTCCCTCTCCTTCAAACTTAATTCCTTGCTCTTTCTTTCACATCCTCTCATCATCACCTTCAAACTACAAAAAAACCTCACAGACTTTTTATCTCTTCATTTCCGGCGAGATACAACCCTCCCCTTCACCTCATACCATCTCACAAGGTAGCAGCACTCTTCAGGTACGTTTCACATGCCATCCCATATCCTGGACCTCGTCCTGCGACGGGGCTACTCGTTTCGCTTGACATGCCCATTTCTCTCACACGACCACTCACCTCGCTCCCCCGACTGGACCGCCCCTTAAGTCTACCTTAGTTCTTCGGCTGGTCAGACAGAACGGACAACGGTGCAGTTTGTTGCGTTGCGCTGCGTCCGTAGGCCCAGAGACGGGACCGGAGCGAGCGAGGTAGTTAGAAAGAGAGAGAGATAGCTGCTGTATGGAGTAGCGTGGTAGCTCCTCGCAGCATCCCTTGTCGCTTTTTTCTCTTACCTGGCTTTAAACATCTTTCCAAAAATTTCTCTGGCCACCTTTACTCACGCCGCTTTTCGCTTTCTACAGAACATACTCTCGAGTCACCTTCATTACACCTCAGCGACAGGTACTTTCGCAAGCGCACCACTTCTTAACGTACGCAATCTTCAAGCCAAATCGTCGAAATGGCTGATTCTTCTTTGGCCGCCAACGGCAACTCTCTTCTTGAGACCACAAAGACCAGTGAGGTACGTTATCGCTATCCGAAATCGCTACCCTTTCACGGGACAATCTGGACAGATATGCTAACAACACCGTACAGTATCCTCTTGCGATTTGGGCGTAGAAGCTACGCTGCTCGTTACGACCTGACCTAGAACAAAACAACTGACTTTATTCCCAGACGCCGCCGCCGCGTACCAATCTGTTGCCAATGGTATGGAACACCGCTAGAGAATCCACCCTATTTGGCTTATTACTGACACTGGATTTTCACTTCTCAGGCCCCGTTGCTCAGAATGTCTACGACCACACTCAGAAGGCTTCCAACGAGCTGTCCAACCTCGCTGCTTCCCGACGCACTCCTGCGACTCCCGCTGCCACTGGTCAGCCTCTGACTCACTACCACTCCTTCTTCTCCGAGCTCCTGTCATGGAACAACCCTCGTAAGTCAATATTTGTTCTTACCACATTGAGCTTGAGCTGACGTCAATGACGCAATAGGCGCATCTGCCATCGCATACGGTACTATTATCTCTGCTATTTTCGCAGCCCGCTACTTGGATGTTCTCCGATGGACCCTCAAGACTTCGTGGATGGTCCTTGGTGTAACCATCCTCGCTGAGGTCCTCGGCAAGGTCGTTCTTAACAACGGTCTGGCCACCCAGGTTCGCCCTCGACGATACTACACAGTGCCCCGTGAGACTCTTGACGCCCTTATTGGGGACGTCCACGAGCTCATTAACTTCTTCGTCATTGAGGCCCAGCGAATCATCTTTGCCGAGAACGTCGCTGCTTCCGCCGCTGTAAGTCTTGAGAAACAATCGGATTTGTTGGTGATATTAACAGTCGGTAGGCTTTCGTTGCTGCTTTCATTTCTTACTACCTTGTTAAGCTCGTTCCCCTCTGGGGACTTGCCCTCATTGGTACTACCGTCGCCTTCGTTGTGCCTTTGATCTACACCTCTAACCAGGAGCTCATCGATGAGCAAATCCACCATGCTTCCGAGCTCATCAACAGCCAGACTGCCCAGATCCAGAACGTTGCTTCCAAGCAGATGGAGCAGGTTTCCAACATCAGCAAGCAGTATGTCGGCGACTACAGCGGCAAGGTCCAGGACCTCCTCCAGGGAAAGACTCCTTCTCGCCAGAAGATCGACATGCCTCAAAACTCCAACTCTGCTGTCCCCACTAAGCAGCCTGAGTTTCCCATTGCTCCCACTGATGAGCCCATTAAGGCAAACCCTCCTCAGATCCCCACTCCTGCCGCTTTGAGGGAGGAGTTGAACGAGCCTACCGCTATCGATACCGCTGCCCCTGAGCTCCCCCACGAGGATGTTGTCCCCGCTAAGGAGCCCATGCTCGCTTCCTAAACGACATATCGAAGCATGTGCCATGTGTACACGAACTGAGAGAGGCATAACTGGCCTAGGTTAAACAATGTGTTTTTACAGCATTTTGGGGCGTATGTCTTTCCTTAAACCGGGAGCAAAGGATTGTCAGATTGGACCTGGGCGTGAATTGGTTTTTCTTTGGGAGCATTCCTTAGCACGCAATGCGACGACAAATGACTCTAGTTGACGTTGATGAAAGGCGACTAAAATACGGATGGACCGAACAGATGCTTGTTTCTGGGAGAGGGTTTCAAGAAGAACCCTTGATTAATGCGTCGGTGGAAGGATCCCAGCATCTGGTTCGTGGATTGCTTTTGTACGTTTGTGTCTCGAGGTTAGGTGTTTAGGATTGTTACTGTGTAGCTTGCGGAAAGGAAGTGCCACTGGTGCTTGACCTTTTTGCCAACGCGCACTATTTCAAATTATGGTTATTATTATTCTGTTCGTAAAATCTGATGTCACTGTGAGGGTAAATTGAAGCTCGAGATTTCCAAATAGTATTGTGCTATGTCAAGCAATTATTTATACTTGTTTTATGCAGTATGATTGATCTTTTAATTCTCGGAACGCCAACCCAACAAGGTATACATCTATCACTTTTCTAACCATCTTCCACGTAGCGTAGGTAACCAAGACAGATAGTTTCTTCTCTTTACTTCCTGCGCTTGCCACCACCTCCCTCCTCGGCAGAAGCACGCTTGCGGCCGTTCTTGCGCCAGAAGTCCTTGGACTCCCGCTTCTCACGAGCCTCCTTCTTCTCCTCGTTCTCAGCCAGCCTCTTCTGGAAAGCAGCACGGTTCTTGTCCTTTGCAGCACGACGCTTGGCAGCGGCGTCGTTGCGGATAGTGAGCAACTGCTGCATGAGAGCACGTGCTTTCTTCTCCTCGGAACCAGGAGCCATGACGACTGCGCGCTTCTTCATGTATGTATCATTCTTCTGCTTCCTGGTCTCAACAATCTGAGACTTGAAAGGCAGTTCAGCAGCAAGAGCGCGAGGAACGCGCAGAGGGTTGAAGTGGCGGGTCTCGCGCTCAATGGTACGGTACTGGCTGTTCTTGGGCTGGGGAGTAGGGACGTTTTGATCACGGCGGACCTCGCCTGTGAGACGCATGGGTTGCCAGCCGATCAGGTTGGTGACCGGGTTGTAGAAGCGGTGAGGCTTGATGGGGTACCATGCTCGCAGGAAGACGATGTCACTAAGCAGGATCTTGTCTTCGAACGTGGCACGGAATTGGCCTTCGGGCTTGGATAAGGCACGCTTGATCTGACCACGAATACCAGAAACCGTCTTGATAGAGGCACCTTCAAACTTGGCGATTTCGAGCGATGAGTTGAACATGTCCTTGATAAAAGCGGTGTTCTTGTAGATCTTGGCGGGGGTACCAGTGAGCTTGAGCTTCTTGACAATCTCGGTGGATTCGTCGACGCTGAGGATTGTGCCAGTAGCAGCAATACGGAAGCCAGGCATCGAGGCGGACATGGAGTTAAAGCAGACGAAGCCTGTGTTGGGCGCAATCAACGGACCGTAGACGGTAGCGAAGCAGTGCATATGCTCAGGCGTATACTTCAGCATGCGGTTACGCGTCCGCGAGTCGGTGGTGCTGTAAATGGGCATGGTCTGGAAGCGACGCCAGCCGAGGGAGAAGATGAGGGGGTCGTTCGTCTTGAGGATACGCTTGTGCCATCGATGACGCTTGATGCGAACCTGTAGATAGCCGAAACGATCTTCGGTAGCGGAGAGACCACCAACAACGATGGGGCGGCGAGCGTCGAAGAGCTTAACGAACTCAGCTGGAACGCCCTCGAGGACGACCTTGGCATATTTGCCAGCGCGGTAGCCCTCAACGACAGAGCGCTGACGCTCATCGAGGTTCTGAAACTCCTCCTTGTTGATGTCGAGCTGCTTCTGGATCATAGCCTTTTGCGCCTCGTACCAATCATCCTCGCCAAACTCTTGGATATCGCCGCCATCCCGTCGGGCGTTGGCCTTGTCGTTAAGGAAACCCTCACGATCTTCCTCTTCGAACCTCATCTTGAGCTCTTCCTTTCGCTTGGCGTTCTTTTCTCGCTCGGCCTCGATATCCTCAGGGGTTGGCTGCGCGGGTTCCGCCGGCTTCTCATCGCCGTCGGCTTCAAGATCCTCAAATTCGCCATCACCTTCATCGTCCTCATCATCCAAGCCCTCGAATTCACTGCCCTCATCCTCGTCGTCGCCTGCGGCAAGGGCTGTTGATGTGAATTTTCGCCGTAAAGCTTCAACGTTCTTCTCTGAAGCCCACTTTGCAGCTAGATCCTCGTAATCATAAGCGGGTATTGACCTATCCTCCACAGCGTCTTCCTTCTCTTGCTTGGACTTCTTGAAGAAATCGTCGTCATCTTCATCATCCTCAATGTTCTCCTCTTCCGACTCATCCTCATCGCCCTTCCATCGCTTCAGCGCATCTTCGGGGCTCAGTGAATCGTCATACATGAATCTAGCCAGGTCGCTTGTATGGTATGAGCGTCTCTTGCCGTGAAGCTTCATCGCAGTGCCATTCAAGTTGTCTTTCCATCTCAACGCTGCTGCCTCTTCGTCGGAATCATATTCCTCGTCGTCATCCACCTCGTCTTCCCCAGACAAGGCTCCAAGATCCGAGTCACTATCAGCAAAAGCAAGGTCATCGTCACCGAGGTCCTTGTCAGCATCTTTGTGGAACATCTTGCCCAGTTTGCCCTCATTAAACTCGACTTCGGCATCGGAGTCGGCCTCGTCGTCGTCGCTGGCAAGACCTTCACCATCATCGTATTGGTCGTCGGCATCTTCTTGCTGTGCGAATCTGGCTTTTCGCTGTGTTTTTCTGCCCGTGTCCTCCTCTTCAGGAACTGCCTCAACCTTCTCGCCACCCTTGAAAAGCTGCACACCGCCCTCCATCTGACCAAGAAGCTTTCGCTCAGCTTGGAGACCAACGATCATCTCTTCTCCCTCTCCTCGATCAGCTTCGTCCTCATCCCGGTCAAAGCTGAAGCCTTTCTCGTTTGTAATCCAGATAGCATCACCGTCGATTTTGAGACCGCTGCGATCTGACATAGGCGCATGGAGCTTC
Source organism: Fusarium flagelliforme (assembly GCF_020744385.1). Lineage (NCBI taxonomy): Eukaryota > Fungi > Ascomycota > Sordariomycetes > Hypocreales > Nectriaceae > Fusarium > Fusarium flagelliforme. Next base: position 4,636,403 of record NW_025763503.1, read on the forward strand.
TTCTCCTTCTCATCAAGTCGCCTTCGTCCAGTCTTTCCTGTAATCTTGGCCATTGCTTGCTCCATGTTTGGTGTTGGACAAGGATCTGGCATGACCTCCATATTGGACACAGTGAAGTCTCCTAGGCCAGGAACATGGACTCTTTGGTCCTGAGAGGCGAAATTTGTACCTCGTAGGTAGCCAGATAGTACAATTGATCGGTCGCAGTTGGGATCCTCCTCGATCTTGGTGGGGTGCGTAATATCTCGGAAGCTGTCGATAATAGAGTAAGGGTGGGAGTTGCGCCAGATGAGGGGGCGAGGGTTCTTCATAACAGAAAGGAAACGCGACAAGTTATGGATTTCTCGGTCAGGGTATCGGCCGTTCATGACACCGGAAAGGTAGAAGAGATGGGCACCCTGGTACAACTCCGTCCAAAGTCGCCTCTTGAGTCTCTTCTTGGCGTCCTTGAGTGCCTGCGGCTTGCGGAAGAGATCGAGATGGGTCAGAATACCAAAGACGTTACCAGGCATACCAGTAGCAGCAAGGATGTTGAGAAACTCCATAGTCTCCATCTCAAAGCCAAAGTTTCCATCAATCATCAGGAGGACGATGTCGGCAACCTTTGCGATGTCGACCATAGCCTCGAGCTCGTTAGGGCACTCGACGAAGGTCAATCGTTGCTTCTTGGACGTAACGACCGTAACGGGACCCTGAGGGTCAGATATCGTCTCTTTGGCATATCGTCGAATGAGCGACTTCATCAGAGTCGTCTTTCCTACACCGGGAGGGCCAACGATGGTAACAAGGCGAGGAGGGGCCTCATCGGGCAATCGGTCGACGAGCGGGACATGAAGACGCTTCTCTTTGATCTATTGATGATAGTTAGCATTGTAGAGTTATGACGGAAGGCAATGAGAAGAGACTTACATCTTGCGATCTAGCTGCTTGTCTCTGAAGCTTGCCTGGTCTAGCAAAGGAAAAGGCCTTTGGATTGCGCTCTGTTGGATCGTTAGTATGCGCCTGTCGCAAAAGAGAAGTATAAAGCAAAATAACTCACCTCCAGTATGCTCTTTCTTCTCCTTTTTGTCCTTGTTGGACTTGCGATGCGGCTTGTGCACTTGGTCCTCCATGTTTGCGTGCTCTGTCTTCACCAACTTCGAAGAACCATCAACTAAACTAGCATGGCCTGTCGCCTCGACTTCCAAAAATTTAGAAAATTTGTCCGATAAGCAGTCGCGCTACTAGTGACCGCTTATCGATAAGATCCATAAAATTCGGAGCAGGTGGGGATCGTGCGCCACAGTTTGTTCGAGCCATCTGTGGCTTACATCAATCGTCCTCAACTCCATGATCTTGTCCTTTCTCAGTAACTGCCCGTTTGAGTATAGATCTTTCGGCTGTCAAACGTGCAGGGTTAACGCGTGGCTACATACTCGGCAGTGACGAAGCTTTAATACCTAATTGCTCTCCCGAATGACTCAAAGTAAATGTCCGAACAGGTCTCGGCGAGACCTTTTCAACTTAGTTTCAGTCAACATAATCATACGCGGCCAAATGACGACCATCAAACGTCTCATCAACATGCAGAATTGCTTAATTAATAACATATGATGCGATTTATTGAACAGATACACGATGATGGTGTTGTAGAATAACGCATTGGCTACAAACTTTGTCAACTTCTGTGCATACCTAGTACCTATGTAGTTGTAGCAATATATCAATTAAGTGATATCTACAATAACACGAAAGGGTTCAAGTTCGTGTTGTCAAGCGGAATGAGTCCCCGGCCTATTCCCAAGCTGAGAAAGCAGACGAGGTTCATTTTGGAATCTGCTGTACCCCGGCCGACCAATACCAATTGCATGCTAACTATCCGTATTACTCAAAGCGTTCGGCAAGGAGGGTGGTATCCAGTATGCACGCTTGTCTTGTAAGGTTGCACCCTAACGCGTAGGCTATTCTACTAACCTCCTCTACAGCATGGGACTTTCACTTTGTTCCCTCGTCAGCCCTAGTAAAAGGCAGAATGGCTTTCGTCACGAGTCACGCAATTGTTGGATACCTGGATACTCAAGACTCCTGTTGGTGGTGGCTGTTTGCGTGAGAGTAGAGGGTAGTAGCACATCTTATACAGGATATTATCAAGTCAAGAAATGTATAAAGCCTTGGGGGCGGCGCCTTGTGGAATTCATTCTCAGGCAGAAGCAGTCAACAGCTCTATCCCAACAATACCAATTGTTAAGCTTAATCTTTATCCACTTTGTCTGATACAACCAAACGAAAACATCACGAATCCTTTCAGCCCTACCAAGATGTCCAACAACGCAGGCAGCAACGTTCCCACCGGCTCCAACTGTAAGCATAACTTACAATTCTGACACTGGACATTGTACTGATAATCACCATAGTTCAGGTTGATGCCTCCAAATACGGCAGCGATAAGACGGCTGACCCTGAAACTGCATCCATCACTACGGTTTCCTCTTCAGCACCGCTGGTCAAGAAGGATGAACAAAAGCAGAAGAACGAAACAGAGATCGATGCCAAGAAGCTTCAGGAGCAGGCCCTCAAGTCACAAATCCGATTCTGTATGTAGAAGGATTGCACTGGAGACTTGCTGGACGAGACTGATCCAGACAGCGAGTTAATAAAAGGGGTTTATTGGGCACAAAGATCTGATGGAAAGCGAAGGGTATCTTTTGGCTATATATGAGGGTCGCGATTATGCTCGTTAAATAAACACCGATATTCGCTCTTTTGATTTCAAAATGGTAGCACTAGAAGCTATCGTCGAGGATATCTTCGTTCATCTTTACCATTGAAGGACTGTATTCAGATGAGTTCGGATCAGCTCCAGCGTCTATAAGGATATCGCCCACAATTCTCTGACTTGCTTCGCGTGCTGTAAATTGATGTCAGCGTAAGAGTTTCCTTTTCGCCAAAAACATGAAAAAGCTTACCAGGTGTTTGAAGGAGTTTTGAGGGAGGAAAGGCGAATTGAATCGTCTTGGGCGGACTCATTCCAGCGTACAAATCGATATCCTCATCTCCCTCGTCACTATCCCAATTGATTTCATATTTATCTTTACCCTTGGCACTCTCATCAGCAGCAAAGACATCGCGTGTCTTGCGAGCTGTTGCTGGTGTCTGCACACTAACACCTGGTGTGCGGGGACCCTGTGTTGCCGCTGCAAGACGTTGCCGAGCATTGCTTTTGTAGGGTGACATGAAGACCTCACTGCGCAAAGTCGGCACTGCCATCTCGGGAGAAGATCCAGGTGAATCAGCCCAGGTTGATGTATCCTTCTTATCACTCTTTGGCTGAGCACTCTTGTGCGGCGAGATTCGTAGGGCGGGCTTATGAGGAGTAGCCTGGATGCGATAGTTCTTGTCCAGAATTCGGTGCAGGAGGGGATCCTTGTGGGATTGGACGGACTGCTCGCCGGTCATGGTGTAATCGCGCTGGCCCTGCGGCGTCATTGACATATCGGGCAGTCTGGCGGTGTGCTGGGCGAACAAGACAGTTGAGTCCTCGTTGTCGTCTAGAACAGTGGTGTTATTGCCGCCATGATCTTCGTCCTCCATTTCGCGCTTCATAACTTCATAGGGCGATTCCATGTCGGAGAATCGAGTTTTTGTCCTTCCGGGTCTAGGTGTGCTTCCTGAGAGCTCTGCGTCGTCAAGCATGGAATCCTCTGCGTGGAAGGTGGATTGCTCAGCGCCTGTGGCAGTGGTAACATCTTCGTTATGCTGGGCCGTATAATCGTCTGTTATATCATCTCTCATAGCTGTGCTCTCTTCCATATTTTCGCTCTCGTCATCGTTGGCAAGCTCCTCGTAGCCGGAGAGGGATACATTGGCCGAGGCCTCGAAGAATTGCTTCCAGAACTGTACATTGTTAGCACCTTTTCTCAATGCAAACGATTGAAAATACCTTTGAGGCTTCCCAGACAGCGCGAGAATGGTCGCCATACTGCTCTACGAGAGGCAGGATGCTTGTCGTCACTATGCGATGCGACTTGCTGAAGTTACGATCGATTTCTTGACTAGCTGTCAACGAGATGTTTGTAAAAGAAAAGACGAATTGCCATACCTTGAAGAGTTAGTGTAATCGACTGCTCGATTCTCTCGAGCTCTTCCGTCAGGGACAAGTTGCGCGCTGCTACGCTTTGTCGCGACATCTTGATATGAATTGAGTTGGGTTGCTATGATGATTGTTTACAAACCCAGAGTGAAGTGTACCATAAAACCAATGGGACGCGTGGGGTTGGAGGGGCACGTCCCCTAAAACCAGTCATGTCTGGCGGGGTGCAGCTGTAGAGCTCCAGGATCATGATCATGGGTCTTAGTCCAAGACTATTTGATGGGATATATATACATAATTATTTTTATTGCAAGATTTGGATCTATTTGAAACTAGTGTTTAGTATAATAATCGCTCATATCCAACTTCATCAAAAGTTGTGCAACCATATGATCCTCGCCAATGCCCTCCTGCTTCAATCCCAGGTCATCTGATACCTTGTTGCTTGTGGAACGACTCTTTTCTGTTAGAGCTCGACAAACAGTGATAAAGATCTGTACTTTGGTCTTGAATTTTCCGTATAGACGTTGCATTTCTTTCATCTCCTCCACGTCTGGAGCTTCGTTCTTCCCTATAGCTTTCGTTCGAGAGAATTTTGCATATTCTAGAACAGCAGAGAAGATCTCCTCAAGAAGGTTCAGCACAGGCTGTTGTCTCTTTCGGAGAAACAGAGACAGCATGATTCGATCTAATACTCGTGAATGGAACTCACGTAGTCGATCAGGACTTTCAACTTTATCAGGGTTGCTCTTAGTATTAGAAGGGTTCTTTAAATCGGCCTCGATCTTGTCGAGTTTGGCCTCAAATGCTTGCCATGGGATAGCGACTCCAGCATCCATGAAGAAGGAGGTAATTCCAGAAACGAAGTGATGTGCCTCACGGGTGAATCGGAATGAAATGTCCTCGGGGTCAGCCCAACGACTAGTTCTGGCATTAACATCCCGGAACAGTTGATTCACGACGTAAACCATCCGCATAATCCTCAACAGAAGCTTGAAGATTCGATCGTATTGTGTCAGAATGACAGGAGTGATGATGCCCGATAATGCAGTGGGCGCTTTGTACGATAGACGCAGAAAATCCAGAGCCTCCAAGGAGTCCGGGTTCATGCATTTGTCAATTTCCTCTTGCGACAGATCCCGTACCGCGAAACTCATGTCACCCGGCAACTCAGATGCGTCTCTTGAGATGCTGGCCATCCTGTTCACAGCGAAATCGCTATCCGAATCAAAACTCTCAGTCAGAACCCCCATAAGGGCTAGACGCAGCTCCGAGCTCGCTGGTGGCCAAGTATCTCGGCCACCCAGACGAAGACCCATGACACCTCCTTGCCTTGCAACTCCCGCTTGTCGTTCGGCTGATTCCAAATCAGGGTCAAACAAGGCGTGAGATAAGCGGCTAAGGAACATGCCACTCCCGAAGAGTTGAAAGTCGCGGTGCATTTTGAGGTGGCTGCGCAAGTCGTGGTTGTTGAATAGTAATCGAAGACTTTCTTGGTTAACGACTTCTGATTGGGCTGAAGTAATGCCTCCGAATGAAAGTACCGGAAGAAGCGATGGATGAGGTGTGAAATCAAAGCCACTAGTAGGAGGTTTGGACTTCCGGGTGACAGATTGTACCAGTCGTTCGCGGAGGATTTGGCTTAATGTATCCTCTTTGCCCACAACATCAGGAAGGGGTTCATCCATGCGTGCTGTAAGAGCGCTCAGAAATGGATTTTCTGATCTGTCATCCTCGCCACCAAATGCGAGTGTGTGGTCATGTCCAATAGTATGGTCGAGTCCCATCGACACTTCTTGATGAGGTGAGCAGTCGCGAATCGCCCGCAAAAGATCATCATGATATTTGGCGACTCGTTTCTCCAGGTCTTCAATAGCGTCCCAATCGTAAAGCCACCCAACCTTTGGGGGCTTAGTTGCATTGATGATATGTGCCGAAGCCAAGGGGTGCTCTGGGTGGCATTCCCTGATAAATCGCAGATTCTTCCCCGTTTCGAAGATGGACTTGGCAATATCAAAGGGCATGAAATGAGGCATCTTGCTGTCGTCCAAACGGAAGTCAATATCTTCACATTCGTGGCCGAAGTCATCCGTATATTTCTCCGTGTCGACCTTGATGAACCCTTTGCTACCCCCCACATTGGCCTTCGTCAGCGGAATACCTTGTTCTTGCCTGGTTCCAATCCATTCTTCTAAGAACTCGATCCAAGGGGATGAAACGCGTTGCAAAACTTCACGCATGATACCACGCAGCTGCTCTTCGCCATAGTCAACGGAATATGCCTCGTGAAACACGAAGGAGAGAACATGTTCGTCTGAATAACCCTTGCGAAATTTGGAGGTCAACCTTTGGAAGGGGACAAGAATCGCGAGGAGCCCTTTAACAGTTGACTGAAGCTCTAGGAGAGACCGAGGTGTCTGTCCATGGAGAGCGACATATCGCTGGACGTCTTTGAGAATCTGATCTATGGCACCAGCTAGAGCAACACCGCACTTCGAAGTGCGTTTTGCATAGGTAGAGTTGACAAAAGAGCGCAGTTCAAAAAACATCGAACTGCACCTGTGGCATTGCTTCTCCACTCCTCGAAGTACATCCTTGGAATAGCCTGTGACTCTCATGCTGGGGATCGCTGTTTTAAAGGAGCGGCCTCCCTCCTGTTTTGAGAAAAACACTGATTCTTGACCCAAGGCTAAAGCAAGTAAGGAGGACAGGTAGGCTTTGATGTCGACAACCGGTACTCCAGCACTTTTGAGGTCGAGGGGATCGACAGACCAGCTTAGCAAGGCATCGTAGACAGGTGCTCCAGCTTCGCTGACCATTAGCGGCTGTCTTCCCGCTGGTGTGCCCGCGATGAAGCCATCCCAAGTCTTGTGCTCGGCCGGTTTGTCGACTGGCTCATCAGTGCTTGCCCAGATATCGGCCTCGAACTCTAAGCTATGCACACTTTCTGCAGTAACCGGTCCATCATCACTGGCGGTAACATCAGTCTCTGGCTCCGGCTCCAATTGAAGTCCAAACTGCGTGGGTAGTTTGAAGAAGCCGCTCTGTTCGACAGAGACTTCGCCCAGCTGGACCAGATCTGAATCTATATCATCTGAATTTTGTTGAATTAGTACAATTCTTGAATAGTAACCACGCAAAGTACCTCTAAGTCCAGGCGAAAAGAAGGGATCTTTTGCATTAGGATCGCCATTCAAGCTATGTAACCATTTTGACGACTTCCAGAAGTCAGGTATCGCAAAGACAGCTGCAGGGTCTTCTTGAGAATCATTCATATTCTTTATCATCGATCATATGCATCCAAATTCGTTATCGTCGTGTCCGGGGACATATCTTGACTTTAATGTTGAGCCTGAAGTTGCCTGCCATGTACGGTACAGACCCAATGAATGAATCCAATTAACGCGACCTCATGACCCCTGCACTTGCGTGACGCGCCGGCTCAGTCAGCCGCGTTTCAGAGCTCTTTGCGCTAAAAGATGCGCTGAGCCAAGCACCTTCCTGGGCGGGCACCGCACCTTCCTCTAGGTACCTAGGTATGATTTCATAGCAGCACCAGGTTAGCGCAGGGTGCATCGAATTGGACGATCAGCCAAACTTTTGAATCATTCCAAATTTGTTTGTTCGGACTATCAACGACATTAATACTTAACCACAAGACAACGAAAGCCATTTTTCTACGCTCAGTCATCTCTAAAAGGGTAGCGCATACGAAAAATATCCTCAGGCTTCCTCCGATCAAAAGCACATCCACAATGGCACCCAGAAAGCGTGCGCGGACTAGCACCCAAACCGCTGCAACACCAACTCCCGCGCGAGACGATGATGCGATGGATGTCGACACTCCCCAGACCGGCGATCAAGAGGACTCTAGCGAAACAAGGGAGCAGGAGCCAGACAATAACTACAATGATTTATGGACCGACGACCAGGTGGCTTCATTATTCAAGGGTGTCATTCGCTGGAAACCAGCCGGTAGGTGGATAGCTCCTTGAAGAATTTACTGTTACTGAACAGCAACCTGTAGGCATGCACAGACACTTCCGAATGATAGCGATCTCGGAACACCTGCGGAATCACGGCTTCGACCCTGATCTATATCAACACACGCGCATTCCTTACATATGGCAGAAGCTTAAGACATACTACAACCTCGAAGTCATTGATGAACGAGAGAACTTCGACGAAGATGAAACCGAAGATAGGTATAACGAGTTTTCCCTTCCGAAGGATCAGTTCCTCGACGCGATGATGGAGCGCCGCTTGGCGGATCCTAGCGAAGCACCATCATCACCTGCGCAGTTGGATCTATCACCACCACCCTCGCCAGCCAAGAAACGCAAGAGAGGAGAGACGAAGACTCGGGGCACCTCAGTGGAGGACACAGAGGACGGTACGGACGCCCCGTCACCGGCGCCCAAGTCGAAGCGAGGCTCCTCGCGGCAGAAAAAGAAGGCCACGCCTGCCAAGGCCGAAAAGCAAGAAAAGCCAGAAAAGGCCGAGACTACAGAGGAAGAGGACGATGATGAGTCCGAAGAAGAAGAAGAGGAAGGGGAAAGCGAAGGCTCTGGGTCAAGCGACGAAGAGGAAAGTGCCGAGGAAAGCGGAACACAAGTGTCCAAGTCGACTCGCGGCGCCAAGAAGGGCCAGAAGCCTACAACGACGAAAGCGAAGGCAAGGCCAAAAAGGAGACGCTGAGCGGTGCTTCTTGCCTCTGCATGATACAAGATCGGGCGGGACTGTTCAGATACCCTTCGTATGGGAGTCTTGTGTTTTATTTCTTATTAGACATGCTGTAACATGCAAGCTTCTTTAGCTTTAATACCCAATAACTGGCAAAGCTCCAGTATAAACTCTATAGCTATCCACTCCTATTCCTGCTCCCACTCGCTGTAGTACTTTGTCTTGGACTTCCAATTCCTCCCTATAGGAAAGATACCTTCCACATCCCTATTCGATCGCTGCAGGGGGCCTGGTTCTGCCATCTTGGGCAGTTCGATGGGCGGTTTCTTTTGCAGCAGATCCCACATCTCATTTTCGGCCTGCCAGTTTGCATATTGGTCGCGCTCTTCGGCGTATTGCTCCTGGCGACGCTCCATCGTGATTCGACTTTTAAGAACCTCTTTTTTGCGGTATGTTTCTGGAAAATCGGCGGCGGAGAATTGTAGGACTTCGTCTGCTTCTTTTCTAACGGCGACATCTTCTTCGTCGGATAATAATGGTGGTTCTTCGAAATCGGCGCCTAAAGATTCTGGCTCGGAAGAATCGCCACTCTCTTCCACTTTAGGGTCGATAGTTGATTCGATGTCTTCATCTTGTGGTGATAGAAGATCCTCAACTTCTTCATAATCCAGAGGTTCGCCTTCGAGTTCCTCATCTTTATCGGGTGGTTCTTCGTGTACTTCCAATCGTAATCTTCGTGCGCATTTGCTCCAGAACTGGTGTGAGTTTGGTCTCAATCCTAATGAATCGACGGCTGCTTGGACGTCCTGGGCTCTGACGGTTTCGCGGGTAGTGGGCCGAAGTTCCTTTTTGGCCTTGATTCTCGACATACTGATGAAGATGGTTGTCTGGACGAGCCGTTTTGTAATAGAAACGGCCAATGAGTGAAAATCATCATAAGTCGTAGCCCACATCGATGGCGGACTCTCGTTGATATAATGCCAATTCTCGCTAGGAATAGACGAATTCATAAAGATGCGATCTGAAAGTCTCAGCCAGGCCTGTAGGTTGAAAAGCCCCTTGAAATGGAGATCCTGGCTTCCAGGAATTCTTTCACCATTGTCGAGTTGTCGAGCGATCTCTGGAGTGATTTCCCAGCATTCTCCCCATTTGCCTTCTTCTCGGAGTTCCTCTTTTCGTTCCTGAAGTACAGAAATTGTATCTGCGGCTTCGTCCAAGGCGTGGCAGCATGGTTGGCTTAACTCGACAGCAGCAGGGATTTCAGAAAACTCTATCGCCGGTCGTCTGATGGCCTGCTGTCTCAACTGTCGAGCTCTTTGGAGTACATCGAGGTATTGATTCACCTCAACGTCGCTCTTCGTTCCTATGAAAGACGCAATGCCTGAAAGGTCGTTTTTTCCCAAGCGGCCGATGGCCTCAAAGAATAGTCGTTTCTCTGGTACCGACCAGTAGCTGAGACCTATTTGGGATGGATGCAAGACGGACTCCCCCTCGTCAGGCGCAAAGCAAAGACGATGTGCTGCATCCTTGATGTCTCCATTGAGAAGAGCCAGATAGCCGTCATTGCGCACTCCCTTTTGTCTTTTGAACTGACGGGGTAGCAAATCATCTTCGGCAGGTCTTTTAAGCGAGTGCTGCACGTTGTCTTCGTCGTCGCTCTCAGCATAAACACTACCAGATACTACAGTGTCGTTGTCGGCATCATGTTGTTGATTGTAAGCAAGCGGTGAAAGATTTCCGTCTAAGTCTTCCAACTTCAAGCCCTCGATGTGCTCTGCTTCATCATATCCTTCCTCGACAGGTTCGTAATTGGTTTCCGACTCCATGCTGCTTTGTTGATGAAATCTAGTGGCTTAAGAAAAGATGAAAACATGGTAACAGGGGACTGTAAGGCAGCACTCCGACTAAGGAGTAAAGATAGAGCAAGTGAAGATGAAATCGCCAAAAGCTTAAGAAATTAGGCAAGAAATGTCAATATCGGCTGTCAATTCATCGTTTACAGTTTCAGTGAAATTTTAAAGATTGTAAAGGGCCTGTCTGGAGACCCTGGAGCAAGTACCATGTGTTAGTGAAAGGTGCTTACATAATACACTTAGCCGCAAATGTTCATCTCAGTAGGCGCATGCGATGATGCATGAGGTATCTTCACTACAACTCAATGAGACGAAACCCATTTTCGTTGCACATCTCATCATGTGCAATGTTACGACTTGTACCGAGATGTATTTTACGGCCAAAAACCGTGAGAAATCTCCTTGTGGCTAGACCACAGACATTTCGAGCGTTCGCTTCAGTTAAAGCTGCAAGGAAAACTAAAACTCCTATTGCAGCTTCAACTGATACTCATGAATTGCCCAAGTTACAGCTTCGTGATTATCAAGAAGAATGCATCGAATCAGTTCTAACCTCCCTGGAAAATGGACATAAGAGAGTCGGTATATCGCTTGCTACTGGAAGTGGGAAAACAGTAAGTAGACTTTCCTCGATCTCAAGACCAATTAATTAACCATGAAAAGGTCATATTCACACAACTCATTGAAAGGATTCCACCGCCAAATAAGGATGCTCAACAGACATTAATCTTGGCTCATCGCCGCGAGCTTGTGGAGCAAGCAGCAAACCACTGCCAACGTGCGTACCCGGATAAAAAGATCGAGATTGAGATGGGAAATGTCCACGCAACTGGAACAGCAGATATCACTGTTGCCAGCGTACGAAGTATAACGTCACAAGGTCGACTTCAGAAGTTCGACCCGTCTCGCTTCAAGCTTTTACTGGTGGACGAAGCCCATCACATCGTTGCTCCAGGTTACCTCAAAACCCTACGCTACTTTGGACTCGACAAAAAGCGGCCAGAGTCACCAAATTTAGTTGGTGTATCTGCTACCTTCTCGCGCTTCGACGGAGTCAAGCTTGGTGCAGCCATCGATGAGATCGTCTACCACAAAGACTATGTCGACATGATATCGAAAAAATGGCTGTCAGATGTCATTTTCACTACAGTCGAGTCCAAGGCCAACCTATCAGAGGTCAAGCAGGGCGCTTTTGGCGACTTTCTCCCTTCGGACCTTTCAAAGGCTGTCAATACTAGCGAAATCAACGACATCACAGTGCGCAGTTGGATGGCAAAGGCTGAAGGAAGAAAGTCAACACTCGTATTCTGTGTCGATGTTGCTCACGTTGTTGAGCTAACAGATCGATTTCGGCAACATGGATTTGATGCTAGATACGTAACCGGAGAAACCCCCAAAGTCGAAAGAGGTGAGACCTTAGACGCCTTTCGACGGGGCGAATTTCCAGTATTAGTCAACTGCGGTGTCTTCACTGAAGGAACGGATATCCCCAACATTGACTGCATTATCCTTGGCAGGCCGACAAAATCACGAAATCTACTTGTTCAGATGATTGGCAGAGGAATGCGACTGCATCCAGGAAAGAAGAACTGCCATATCATTGATCTTGTGTCAAGCTTGGACACCGGAATTGTGACCACGCCGACATTATTCGGCCTTGACCCGAACATTTTGGTGGAGAGGGCAACAGTGAACGAACTGCGCAAGATCAAGGATACGGAACATGTCAAGACTGAACAGCCTTTGTCGTACCGCACAACTCCCGGACCCGGATCTGGCAGTGTCACATTCACAGACTATGACTCGGTTTTAGATCTAATCGCCGATACATCTGGCGAGAAACACATCCGCGCTATCAGTCAATACGCATGGGTTCAAGTTGGAGGGGACAAGTTTGTTCTCTCCGCACCAAATGGCTCTTATATCCGCATCGAAAGAGTCAGTAGTGAAGCGTTCAACAAGTCGGCACCTATTTACCGAGCAGTAGAAGTACGTGCTCTGCCACCTGGTGCTGCCAAAACACCATACGCAATGCCAAAGGAGATTCTCACTGCTTCGACGTTCACTGATGCAGTGCATGGTGCGGATAGTTTCGCGGCCAAGATGTTCCCGCACACATTCATTCACCGTTACCAGAAGTGGCGAACATACCCTCCTACACAAGGACAGGTTGATTTTATCAACAAGTTGCGCGGCAAGGCAGAGCCTTTAAAGCCTGAAGACTTGAACAAAGGCAAGGCTGCGGATATGATTACAAAGCTCAAGCACGGTGCGCGTGGCCAGTTCGCAAGAATAGAAGCAGGACAGAGAAAACAGGATAAACAGAACAGGGCAGTGGAGGCTAAACGGCTCCGAGAGCAGGTTACGGTAGGACCTGTGGCCTCCTAACAAGAGAACCACATGCCGCGGTGACTGGTTTTTATGGTGACAGTATGTATAACGCGGGAAATAGATATGGAGGGGGCGTTTGGACAAGGACTTTTTGTATATACCAGCTCACAGCAAGCGTTTAGGGAAGGTTTCTAGAAAACTCACCGGTCACAATTAACGATTTAACGTTGCAAAACAACCCGAACCACGAGTCTTTGATCGAATGGACCGGTTTGCTCCGAAGATACGACTGTTGGAGAAATTCTTGTGTACACTCAGGACTCGTGGCCAAGGTAGCAAACGGTTCAAAAAGCAGCCTCGTTCCTTCCATTCAGATGGCATCGAGATCTGTCCTTCATCTCGTGATTCACTGGGAGGGAGAATACACCAAGAGGGAGTCGTCAGCTCATCAGGATAGTTGGGAGGAGTTTCGCTGTTAAGTTAAGGTTGAGGACATGCCATCTTCTTCCCCCGCAAAAGGCATTCTTATCGCAAACCCAAACTTGTTTGAATCGAACTCTTTATATCTTATTACTCGTTTTCACTGGTAGTGGCTGAATTTATTGCTTCTCAGCTTCGCATTTAAACCCTGCCAAAGGGGTTCCGATACCACCATTGGCCCAGGGGTGAATAATCTTTATCATCGCATGTTCATGCACGTCATTATTAAGATTCAATTCATTCATCGCATCGCAGAAAGTATCCTGAGTTATTGTTTACATTTGCTTTGTTCGGGCATTGTTCGTGAGTGGGAGTGGGTGCAGAAGTGACTGACACTGCCGTGGCAGCTGTCGACTCAAGTTCACTTACACGAATGACTACTATCTCCCGCTCTCCTCTCGCACTCGGAATTTTCTCCCCTTTCAGATCTACCAAAATTTCTCCTACTACAGATATTCTACCAGAAAGAGATATTTTGAGCATCTACAACGCAATACCAATCTTCGCTATGGCGTCGAACACTTCTGCGGCCTTATGCGCCCAGCCGCCCCTTTCTCTCCTCGTAGAGAACCCTCACAGACCAACTCCTCCCAAGAAGGAAGACAAAAAGGCATCAGGGAGCTCTTCTTCCTCTTCTTCAGGAAACCTTGGAAAGTCTTTCATACAAAGAACTAAACAAAAGCTGAAGGACGCCATCTTCAGCTCAAACTCATGCGCTGTATCTTCAGTCGACGAACATACTCCTCCTATTTATATTCCCAAGGCTAAAATCCATCGCACTTTGGGAGTAGAAGCAACTCCCAGAATCAACATCGTCCCTAGAGGCTTCAAGCCCATCAGACACCCTCCTTCAACTCAAGTCACGATCGATTTCTCCATACCTGAGAATGATCTCTCTCAGGCTATGCGAAAGACATGGGCTCGCTTCCCTCCGCCTGCAAACCAGGATTTCCCTGTCGATGAAGTGTTCAACTTCACTCCGAAATGTCTCGCTCAGCCTATTGAACCTGAAGCTCTCATTGATCGATTCGAGGAACACACCGAGACCAACTTTACTCAACCTATCGCTATCCAAAGCGCTATCCGCCATGAGTATATGGCTCATCTTGTTGATGAAAAGCAAGAATACGACAAACATATGAATGCGATTGCCCAGGCCCGCCATGATAGGGCAGAAATGAAGGCCAATAAGTCATACCAGTTCGGCCAGGCCAATGAACCTTTCAATTTCCCTAAAGTTGGTCCTAAAAACCAGAAAGGGTTGTACGAAGACAATGTCAACATTGCCGCATTGTCGCGCAAGGTGGCTAAGTGCAATGGGACTATTGAAGGCATCATTGCCGGCGAGTTCATACGCGATAAGGACACTGCCCACTTGCCACTTACTGAAGAGCAGATGGCCGTCCTGAGAAAGTCTGCAGATACCAAGGACTTGTTTCCAGAAGCCCATACAGAAGAACTTTCGCTGTATGATCAGTGGTTGAAAGATCAGTCTGCCGACACTTGTCCTGTGGCAGACTGGCTAAAGGATGAAGAGAAGTTCGCCAAGAAGAAGGCATTCAAGGACACTCTTTCTGAACAGCTCGAGCTCCGCTTTCCTTCTAAGCAACACAGTAATAACACATCCTCCATTACGACTACGCCAGATGGACTCGTCTGGGAAACCGATTACTTCCCATATATGCTTCCCAAGACCGCGAAGGATCCTGAGCGCTACAACATGTACGAAATTCCCCTCCCGGTCCAGGTACTCAAGTGGTTCCCTGTCTTCGTTGATTCTGGCATTCTACCCTTCGACAAAAGTCAGGCTACCGACAAGCAATATAAGGAGCTTCTCACTACCATCTGGAAGCTTGAGTCACAGATGCTCAAGGAGACCAAGCCCGGCAAGTGGGACAAAAACTGGCACAATCCCAGTCCTCGATGGACACAACCTCACCATCAGACAAGCGGCGGCTAGTGGAAATGCTGCTTGGATCCTGGTCAGTCGCCCAAGGATGAGTTCTGTGGCGAGTACCACCGGGTCAAGAAGAATAAGTACGACAAGTTCAACGAGTCGAAGCGACACCGCGATCTCACAGAGATAGACGTTGTCGTTGGAGAGTTCAGCTTCGATGATGCCTTCGGATACGGTGACGATATTGAAGTCAAGACCCATCCGAAGCAGGCCAAGCCGAAGAAGCCAGAGGCTCTTCTCAAGGAGATCGCTGAGGGAGTGAAAAAGGCCATCGCAAAGGTCGGCAGATAAATACGAAAACTGACCTGACCTGAGAGACGAAGAAGGCCGATTGATGAAGGAAGGATGACACATCAAGGAATCTCTTTGGAGAAAGAAGTCATTGGCTATCGTGAGCCATCATAGAACGTTAACGTACATACTTTCTGGATAACGTTCTCATATACTGTTTGGCTCATATTATTGCAGTATATTTAGGCAATATAAATCATTGGTCATAAAACTGAAATCTATAAGTGTTTGTAGATAACTTAATCGTGACAATAGTGGTAGTACAAGTTTGACACACAATATACAAACCACACGATAGTGGTCATGGGTTCTTTCAACCACACGTAGCATCAAACTGCTCCCTTTTCAGCCTCAAGCACAGACACGTCCACCACGTTTTCCTCCTTTGTTTCCACTTTCTGCAACAGCGGGAGCATTTCTCCGCCACGCAACAACACAAGCTGGTTCTTGTCCTCTCCATACCTGATACCCACTGACACTCCATCCAGGCCCATCTCCTGAGCTTTCAGGTTCCATAGCAGCTGCGCCACTTCGCCCTCCTTTGTGCAGCACACATACCCAAGAGCCACATCGGCAGTGTGCATCTCTTTCTGCACACCTTTCGTAGCTGGCTTTTCCCCTACTAGTAGGCCTAGTACATCAGTGCCTCGCCAGCCTGGGGGCGCTGCTGCCATTGCGCCCTTTAGTTCGCGAATGTACATTGGACTTGCGCTGCGAGCACCGGCTTTGCACTGAAGTATCACCTTGAATGTCTGCGAAGTTGAAGGCAGCGTCCAGATGCCTAAGAGGTCCATGCCTCGATCTGATTGGCCGCCAACGCGCTTGAGGAGGAAGCCATACTGTGAGAGTGTGTCGGCGACTGTGTATTCGTAGTGTGTGCCCCGATAGACAGTTGAGTTCTTGTTCAAACTGGTCCGTTCCACATATGATAAAAATGTCGCAAGATCGGAATGTTCTTTGCTGGGTGCCTCAGGGTATATCAACTGTGAAGGTTTGGGGGCCTTCTTCCTGGTCTTGCTGATGGGCCTTGAGCCAACTATTGTACCTGCACATTTTGATGGCTGGAATGTGTGTCTCGAGGCATTCCGGAAGCCTCGAAACAAAATAGACATTATTTCATGAGGATCTCGGTTTATACGTCTTTGCTTGGCTATGAAATCTAGGTATTGCGATGAGATGCATATTCTGTGTATGCACTAAAGCAATATATCATTTAATCCGAATCGCATCGCAAGTCTAGAACAACACCGAGATGGCATTCACAAACTGCTGCCAGGTATGATCTCCTGCCATAAGAATTTAATACGGCACTAGATGATATCAAAAAGCTTAAATAGAACAAAGTGGTTGTTTGGTGATGTTACACTGGATGTATGCTTGTTCATGCATACCATGGTCGCTAGTTCACTTCTGAACTTCTCGTCAATAATCAACCGCTTTGTATACGCGAAATACCCAAATGTATTCAGTCGCTTTGTATTAAAATCGCTTTTGTACTATACAGGCTGGTGCCTGTCCAGCCCCTTGGTTTAACTACATGCAGATTCCCAACGCCAATGCAGCATAAATCTACCCATCATACAACATTTCCGACGTTAATATAGAAGTCCGGCTATAACAGCCAGTCCTTTTCTTCTACATAGTCAATCATAGCATATCTCCTTCAGCATGCTCTTGCATTCCTGGTGGGAATACGTTGTTTGCTAGTCGTGATGCCGACCGAGGTGGTGGCTTTTCTCTGCTTCTCTCGTCTCGTCGCACGCTTGGTACACGCCTGATTCTCGACTGTGGCCTTCGAGTGACAGGTTTGATCATGTTTTCCAAGTAGAAAGCACTCTCGGTATGTCCAGTACCAGGACGCTCATCGTCGGCGTCTGAGTAACCTCCTAGGTATTCATCATCGGACACGATGTCACCTATTTGTGGTTGATAAGAAGCTGGCGCAGAGGGGGATGTTATGGATCTAGAATGTAGTCCCGGTCGCGCTGGGGGAATCATCACACTAAAGGCACCCGGTGTCATGGTATTTGAGCTTGCTTCTCTCGAGAACCCTGGAGACCGGTCGGCAAACCCATTCTGGAAAGATGTATTGTTTGAAGCTTCGTGAAGAATGGGAAGAATCTGTTCATCGTAAAGCTCTGCTCCAGTCTCGAATGATTCTGGTGTGTATTCAGTGATCGTCCTTGATGACCGGCCATCGTCATCGGTCGCAGGACTTGACGGCTCGTCGAAGAAGTCGTCAAGACTGTCCAGTTTGGTTGCCAGATCAGCTGCGTGGACATCGCCACGGCCCTCGTCAGATAGCATGGTTTCGGTTCGCTCTGGTGCACCAAAGTAGTTGTAAGGGAAGTCGTCGGCATGAAACTCGACATCCGGCGTCGGTGCGGTCTCGGTAAGCATCCCTTCTGAGCCTTGACAGGTGTAGAATGCGGCATGAATATTGGCTCGCGTGGCATCAGTCTTCTTTGCAGGTACAGGAATGGCCCATCCTGACGCTTCAGGAATTCCAAACAGACTTTGCGTACGCTCATATTCCTTTCGGATCGCCTTCGAGGTTGGGCGCGTCATACTCATTCTGAGGTGATGCTTGTCCATGTGATTGCCAGACATGGTCATGATGTTGTCCAATACTTCTAGTGCCTCCATGCAGAATTCTGTCTGCAACAATCGGAGCAGTGGCGAGATCAGGTCAGATCCGTGCCCAGCAAGCTCCGGCTTGCGCATGTCAACTTCAGGAATTGCCACACAAAGGATTCTCATTGTCTGAATCTTGACCCAAGACAGGGAATTGGTGAGAAGGCCGAGCAAAAAGGTGACCATCTGGAAATCCATTTGAGGGAGGTAGTATTCTCGCAAAGCTGCCCACAACTCGATGAGGAAGTCTTTGCTGCTGTCTTGGGTATTACCCATAGCAAAGTCATCCAGGGCCTCGGCGATAAGAGCCAAACCCTGATTGTCCGCTTCTTCCTGAAGCAATCTCGCTGTCTGTACAACACTGTCGTCCGGGGCGGGCTTTTCGAGCTCATTCAGAAATCGGGGGAAATTGGCAAGTAGCGAGAAGAACAGACGCCTATCATCTCCGACTAGCCCGTCGCTGGGTAGTAGAACTAACTTATCTATCGTGTCGAGGGTGGGTTGCCAGCAAAGTGAAGACCTCAGTCCCTTGTGGAGTAGAGGCTGTACACCTTCAAAGATCCCCTCCCATCGAGATGGTTGACCGTCAGCAAGTATTCGGCGCACATTGGGCGAGCTCAGATCCAGCTTGGTGAGGAATTTATTGAGCATCTCAACAGCTTCCAGAAATTCCCGCTCGTTGATGGATTCTAGACAAGCACATGTAGTCCAGAATAATTGCGGGAAGCTGAGGAGGTCGTCAGGCTCAAGCTTGATAATAATAGTCTTCAGAGTTGTCAAGATTTCCATCGAGAAGGACTGGATTTCCGGGTCCTCGTCTGCAATCGTGTTGGACAATCGGGCAAGCATGTCTCCAAGCATGGCCTGGTCAACAGATGTAAGAACACATCTGAAAATCTGGAATGACCGACAAGCAAGGTGTCGAACTGGACAAGATGTGGCCCAGGTCAACGAAAGTCGTCCCCAATGTTCTTTGATTCCCGGGAATGTTATTTCAAAGGTCTTGATGACCTCAGCTGTGAGAAATTCCATGCTTGGTGGCACTTTGCTGTCGTGACCATCCACCTTGCCGTTACTATCCTCATACCCCCATACGACGGATCGATCGTGCCGACGGACTAAGTCTATCAGATCCTCAATAGCTTTCTTATCAACGTCCTGGGTTTGATCGTCAATCTGAGAGATCACTACTTCGTGGATAAGATGCACCAGCATCTCTCGCGCCTGCTCCTGAACCAGCGGCGTGTAGTGATCCCATAGAACGGTGACAACCTGAAGAAGAAGCGGGACGTTCTCGTGGGTGAGATGGACGGGTGATACCATCAAGTCCACAAGAAGGATCAGGGATAATTGACCAAGAGAGAAGCCTGCTTGTTTGGTCCCAACTGGCAGAGCCTCAGCTAAATCGGCACAGTATGGTAAAAGATTGATATCAGCTGGTGGCTCTACCGCATCTCGCTTTTCGTTCGGTACCATTGCTTTGGGAGTTATTTGCATAAGGAGGAATTCAACGACTTTGATGCCAGGCGTGCTGTTCGTTGTTGAAAGGAAAACAACAATCTGCTTGGCGTACTCGACAAAGTTCTGTTCTCGGCGCTCGAGACACAGCTGCATGATGAATTCAAGGACTAGGCGGACATTCCCTGGGTAAGGCCCTGTCGCAAGAGCTTGCCAAAGAGCTTGCACTTCGTTGTGTAGCGCTCCACTAGACTTTATAGTGATCTCGAGGAGGTTTGCTAGAAGCACGAAAGATGGTGCTGCTGGTCCGCCGCTTGGATCCAACTTCAACTCTATGGACTGGATCCAGGGCAGCATGACTGCAACAACATTTCTTTGGGCCGCAGGCTGCAGCTCCTTAAAGTAGAGGGTGAATTCGGAGAAAATGTGGAAGGCCAACTCTGTGTGTTGCTTGGCAAGACGGGTAGAGATCTCGAATTGTGCTAGCTTGTAGACAGCCTGTGTTTTATCGGAAATGCTGATGTCAAAGTCCTGGATCTTTGAGTTTCTCTGTTGCCTTACTTCCAAGCTGCGTAAAACAGCTGCAGATTTCGATCGGATCTCGCTTTGGTCGTTGCCAAGAGTGAAAAGGCAGAGGCCAAGTAGCTTCCAGAAGGGACAAGGATAGTCAATATGTTCCTGCAAGACTTGTGTGACAACGGTGAAGTAACTTTCCAGCACCTTAGGTACCTCGGCCAAGTAACATCGCATAATGCAATGCTCCATCAAGTAAGGAACCTCTCGATTATGGATGATCAAATTTTGCAAAGCCCTTCTGCCAATGACGTTCATCTTGTCGCTTCCGGAGTTGAAAATGGAGTCTATCCAAGCAAGCATGCGTCGAACATCGAATTGAAGGACGACATTGCTCTCAGTTGTGACACTAATTGGACCACCACACAAAGCGGACATAGCACTGAGGGCTGCAGTGCGGAGATTCCTCTTCTCGATTTCCATTGCAGCGGTGGCAGTGCCTCGCTCACCCAACGTCTGCTGGTCGATCAGCGACTGGCGCATGGTATCTTCACGGACGCGAATCTGGTTTTGATTTGGTGAGAAACCACACCAGTCTTCCATGAGCGAAAATGCCGACTTGCGAGACTCGAACGTCATCCACCGGGACGGATCTTTTGTTCTGTTGATGCCTTCAAAGAGTGCTTCCATAAGACCACAGTAATGACGTCGGAGTTTCTGGAATTCCCAGTCCATCTGAACCTCCCCATCCATGAGGAATAACTTCAGGTCCTTTGTATATGTGGTAAGAGTAGTCAAGAAAAACTCGTTATTATAAACCTCCGGCTCGCTGAGAAAATGCGAGGTGAGCTTGAAAACATGGGTGATCTCAGTTCTAAGAAGATCCATTTTCCTGTTCCTTCTGGGGTTGCTGTTCGTCCTTTGATGTATCCGAGCTCGTGCCTCGTCGTTGCACCGAGAAACCTGGCCTTGCAGTTCCTCGAGGAGGGTTCGATAGATATGAATGTTGATAGAACCCATAGCAACGACAACGGCGTCTCGGACAGATGCGGACGATACGGATAGTAGAGGAATTAGGTACTTGAACAGCATTCGAGCCGTCACGATCTTATCCTTGGAAGATGCCTTGGAGGCCATTCGGACATGCTGAGGATCTTGCGGCGTGGGCAAAGCACCTGGATCTGCGAGCGTAGTACAAGCAAATATCAAGTACAGCTTCCATTGCTCCACCATTACTTCAGGTTGAGTTGTTGCAGACCTTGCCCCGAGCCGAGCACTGCCGGTCTCATTGTTGTAGTACAGACCTCGTGAAGGTTCGGAAAGGTACACGATCGGTTTGTACATTTGCAGAATGCGATTGCAGATAAGATCACGACATATAGTGACTGTGAACGGGCACTTCTCGTAGGCCATCCGAATGAGTTTGGGGAAGATTTTGAACCATAGAGTTGTGTCATAAGAGACATCACTGGCGCAAAGCTCAACAAGGGGCCCCTGGTTGTTGGTGTTTTGCAGGCCCCGTTGTAATCGACTTCGTTCGGCAACAGATAGCTGCTCGTCGTTAAAGTCCATGACCTTGCTAGATTCTCTCTCAAGAATATCAATGAGTCTTATGGAGTCTTTGTCTTCAGCCGCTTCTTTTCGGAGGGCCTTGTCGAATTCGACGATTAAACGAAGAACAGTGACCGCAAAATGACGAACACGGCGTGATTGTGAACAAAGGAAGAACAGTCCGTGAGCTTCTGCTTGGTCTACCTCTGCCCATATGCTAGAAAGATCAAGTTTTATGGCTCGTTTATCCGAGGCGTTGGCTTCCGGTTCGTCTGTAGCGGCGTCTCTGGTCTTTTGTCTAATCTCTTCAATCCATATTTGCAACAACTCTACGTATAAACGCAAGGTGTTCTCGATATGGCTATGACCAAGCATTCCGCCATCGGACATTGTCGAGTACCGATCGTCAAAATTGAAAATAAATCGGGCAAACCCCATAGTAACCTGCTGAGCATGCGATTGCCGGGCGATAGCTTTCAAAGAATTGGCTGACGACTCAGCAATGTTGTACTGCACATGTGCCGTACCAGTACACAATAAATTGATTAAGGAATTGAAGGGAATGTCAACAGAAAGACAGCGAGGTAACGCTTGAACGGCTACATGAAGGAGTTCGTAGAAAGCCTGTTTCTGATCTGCAGCATTTTGGTGATCGTCTTTACGGGAGAAGGTGAAGGTCTCTGTGATGGGTGTTTTCGGCAGAGGGCTGCTGAACTTCTCATCCAGTGCCGCTTGTCCACCAAAAGTGTTGTCACAAATAATAGTGATCTTGCCTAGAATCTCACAGAATTTGAGGTAGAAGTCCCGGACTCCGTCACTCAGAACGTGTGTCAATACAGGGCGAGATATATACTCTTCTTTGGAGGCCGTTGCTGGCTGAGACAGAGGAAGGTTGCGAGGAGAAGAAATAGCTGGAGAGACAGGGTATCGGTCAGGCAGCGAATTATGGTTCGGGGTTCCAAAAGATTGAGGGAATGGCGGCCGTCCTTGTTCACCATTTTCTAGATCTGACATGATGTAGAGGAAGGCTCTAATGCCCACCACAACTCTATCAGGATCCAGCTGCTCAACCTTCAGCTCCTTATTAGAAATAAACAGCTCAGCATTGATGAGAGGAAACACCACGTTCCTGAAACAATATTCAGGGTACTTGAAGCCAACAATTCGAATAATCTGAATCAAAGGCTCGGTGCAAGCAGTGTCGGAAGCAACCAGGCTTCGCTTGGATGATGGCAAAACAAGTTTCATGACCTCATCAATCTTGCGCAGACTGCTTTGAAAGGTCTCATTAGTGCGATACAAGAACGTCCACAGCAAGCGAGAAATGACCTGAAGGCAGAGAGGCTTGGTGGCCCGATCCTTGATCTTGGCCTGCAGAGGTAGTATCAACTGCAACCATTGAGAACCAAAATTGTCGGGAGAAGAAACACAAAGAAGTGTAGCGGTAAGTGGAAATGCGAAATTCCAATGTCTAGGCTTCATGAACATCTGAGCCAACCGAGGTCCAACAGCAGCAAGCACTTCTGCCCACTTTGGATGCATGAAATGGCTATTGCTTGCCTTTGCTGCAATTGGGAGAAGAAGCATCTCTATCACCTGACAAAAAGCTGTCTTAATCTTTTGTCCATGTGACTTTTGGAAGAGACGACCGAGGGAAATGAGAAAATCACAACATTGTTCCCAGGATTCTTCAGGTGAGATCTTGAGCTTCAGATGTTTCATGCCTCCTAACACAAGCTCTACCTTCCCCTCAACGTCTCGGCCAGGGTGCGACGATGTGGTTGGGCTCTTCACCACGCGTTCTCGAGCCTGAAGAGAGCCTTCAAGGTCTTCAATGAACCTCTTAGTAACTCCGGTAAAATTAATACCACTCATATGACCCAGGAGTTGGGCAAAGAGGTTCCAATTGGCAAGCTTGAGAGGTGACATCATCAATTGCTCTGTATCAGCAATCTTGAGTTGTCCAAAAATGATATTCTCCAGCTTCTCTTCCATTTCGGGAGTGATCGAAGGAAGGTTGCTTTGACTGATGACTTCAAGGAGGACGCGGCAAAGGATATATATAGACACAGTTGACCGACGCTCAGCTTGTGCCACAAATTCTTGTCTTGCTGCGAGAGTGGGCGGGCCATTAGGAAATGCAGCATCGGGGCCTCCTTGGCCAGGTATTCCAGCCTGCACTGGTTCCGTGTTTCTTCGAAGAAGGGGTGCTCCTCCTGGCATCACATTCCGAGATTGCTGAAGATGACTGCGGGCTTCATTGGCGGCATCGCTTTTGCTTTTCCTCCAGAGCATCATGGAGTCTATCAATGCTTTGGGTTTCGGGCTAGCAATATGGCCTAAAGCGACAATCAATTGATCGAAGGCCGGATCGACGCCGGGGCCGCATACTTGTTCAACGTTTGGTTCGGGGTCGAGAGGAACAGTCACGCATTCCGTCAGCTTTTCTTCTGCTTGTGCAATAAACTATTAAAGTCAGCCACGGCGCGCATTGACAAAATCAAAGCTTCACTGACCGAAGTGAACAACACGTGTAGCGCATATTCGCCAACAGTCTTCTGCTCGTCCTTATGATGGCGAGACGAGTGCGAATGGTGGGGGGTATGGTCGCGCCGCGATTTGCTATGCATTCGTTCGGGCTTGCGTTGGGTCTGGCCGTAGGGAGCATCGGCAGCATTGGGACGGTCCATGGTCGCTACATTTCCGGAGAGGGATGTAGGGGGCCGCGATGGATAGCCAGAGTCGCCATCGATACGGGTGGCCACCGATTGCATGTCTGGGCGATCAAGGCCGACGCCAGCGGCTGCAATCATCTGCGGGCTTAACGGACTGGAGCTGGTTGAGGCCAAGCTGCCATTTCTTGAATGTTGGTATCCGTGTACGATCGAGGTTTGACGGTGATGGCCGTAGGTCGCACTCTTGGGATCTATTATTCGTTCAACGACTCCTCCGAGGGGGCTTCTCGAGTGCGGTCCGTGAAGTCGTGGGGAGGCCAAGGGTTGGTGTGTCTGGGAGATCTTTTCGGCGGAGGAATCTCGCGAATGTCCAAATCGATGGGCAACTGGCGAATCTGAAGCTACAGGGCGTAGTGCTCGGTCCCAGCTTCTCTCATCTTCGTCCTCCTCGTCGAGTCTAAGAGCAGGCCGGGGAGCGTACCTGAGTGTATCCTGCAGGTGGTCCGGCTGCGGCTGCGACGGCACTACGGGTCACACAAGGGGGTTAGTCAACAATGGATATATGTTTGCTCAGATGTTCGAAGATATTGGTGAAACAGGAGCGGAGACGTTTGAAGCGGGAGGACAGGGCCTGAGAGCCAGCTACTAACGTCAACGCCAACTGCAGGCGGGAGAACAGACAGCTCTGCTGTAGCGAATCAACAAAGCTACCTTGCGCTGACGGATGGGATGACGAAGGTATTCCCGCGATACAGCCCAAATTTTAGAGGTGGTGCGGGAAGAGAGGGGTCGGGTTG
This sequence comes from Fusarium flagelliforme, assembly GCF_020744385.1. Classification (NCBI taxonomy): domain Eukaryota; kingdom Fungi; phylum Ascomycota; class Sordariomycetes; order Hypocreales; family Nectriaceae; genus Fusarium; species Fusarium flagelliforme. The sequence goes on from NW_025763503.1 coordinate 4,661,695, forward strand.
ATGTAAAGTACATAAAGCAGAGAGTGCAGTAAGTGGGCACCTGCAAAAGCTTTGGATTTTGACTTACCCATCCTCAAGTTCTATATCGCAATCCCATGATCTATGGCGGTTCTCCAATTTCAAAGTCAGTATCGCAACTGAACGAAAGAAAATAAGAATGCGAAGAGCGCTGGCTGACTATTTACGGAGACGGGGTCTGTGGTGACAGGACAAGACAAGGGATGCTACTGTGCATGTGCAGCATACGAGGGAGTCTTTTTGACAAGACAACAAAGAACACGACCGACTGACTGGCTTTGAAGGCTTGACCACAGGCGCGCAATGACGCTACCGTCAGCTTGCCCACCAAGCATTGGCCCGGCCCGCTGTATGGCTTGTCCGAACCCTTTAAGAGCCCGGCTGCTATGGAGCCAAAAGAAACCAGAGCGCTTTAACACATGGCAGATATGCTAACATGGTCGACGATTCGCAGTGTTTTCAGCAGTCATCCTTGCCAGCATCTGCAAGGGCCGCGGCCTATCAGCGGAGCTAGGATCAACCGACATGGGATGACGGGCCCTTGGGAAACCTGGCGCGCCACCTCGCGGCTGTCAAATAGGGTTCTTTTTTGGAAGGGGGCTTGGGTGATCCCTTGGCTCAGGGTTCAAGATCTCATCCGCGAGACATTGATATGCGAGAATGACTCGTTGAGGTTGAACATAAGAGTCCGAGCCAGATTATGGCTCGCTAATTGTCAGGAGATGTGAACCTGCCTAATTGAATCGCCTAGCAAGGATCAAAAGGACCCAGATGCCCATCAAACGTACATTACAGTACAGCAGCATTTGTTTCCATGCTGATCGTTGTACCGGTATGGGGGATGGTATGGAGCTCGTCTCCTCGTTAAGGCCATCCTTGGGTTAGCATGAAAGCTCAGGTGGGCATCATGTATGTACCTCGCCATCTCGCTATTAATATGGATTGCGCACAATATAGAGTCCCCATGGAGGTTATCAAGCGAACTCTTGTGGGACAAATGGAAGGCGTCTAATACGCCCTACCCTAGAACCTCCCGGTTATGGCAACTCGATGTGGAAGAACACCAAGGATTCTGCATGAGTCGAGAACTGGCCACGTTTGTTTGAACATTATTAAAAAGCAATCAGTGTCCAATAGCAGCTCATCCCGTACGGAGAGGAACAGGCGGTGTCAATCTCGCATGCGGGTAAAGGAACGGCCAAGCTTCTGGAAGCACGGGATGCTATCATTTTCTGGTGCTGACACACAAAGATAGCGTTTTGTGAGATAATGTTCATGTCAGCGGTGTGATTTGACCTGCCTTAGTGAGTGGCGATGATCAAGAAGAGACTCTTCAAGCTGAAGGAGTCGGGTAGTTCACGTAAGAGAATGGTTCTTTGGTTATTACAAGAACCACTTGCGAGACAACATTTATGCAAGACAGAGTCGCAGTGTGGGCTCGTTGATATCCCGCATTCCAGTAAGACCGTTTTCTTTGATAACAAAGTGTTTGTTTAACTGACATCACATGCACGGTTCAATAGAATCTACGTTAAGGACTGCATCATGACTAGGTCAAGGCTTTGTATTGTTCTCAGCCAACAGCAAGCCAATTAGGATTTCTGAAGCCATGTTTGAACAACAATAGTAACTATATTTTGCCAAGTGACATACTTACTGTTCTTTGTGGTTTCTTAGACTTTGCGGATCTTCCAAATGATTGTATTCTGTGTCTGATAGTTTGAGGGGTTGTTGAAGCAGGCAAGGCATCTGAGCTCGGCACTTGGAGGCATTGCCGCGGATATAATCATTGATTTCCGCACATGAATTTGGGGGGGCGGAATTTCGGAATCAGCAGACACGAAAAATGATTTGGTTTGGGGATCTTGGAGAAAACGGCTCGGAATCCAATGCTTGGATGTGAGGAGAAGAGCTAACGTGCTGTTAGTTGATCATACAGACGGGAGGAAAACGCGGGGAGGTAGTCAAAGAGATCTCATTGACCGGAATGCCGCGGCCAGTGAAAGAGTCAACCGGGAGTCAATTACGGTAAGTATCTCCCACTGGAAATTCTATGGAGATGGTGAGCGATGAATGGTTAATGGCGGGCCTGAAAGGCTGACTGATGAGCCTGAACCGTGAACGGCCGTGTTCGTTTTCGGGACCCCGCCGGCGTCGGCCGCAAGATCTCATGATACGACGGCCGACTCTTAGTTCCGGGGTCCCGGCTTCGCTCTGGACAAGAGCATCTACCCGTAGACTATAGAATATAGAGATTCCCGCTTCAAGTTTCAAACTTGGTCTCTTTTCTTGCTCTGATTTATTTCCTTTTCTGGGTTTGACGACTGATCAGGGCTCAACTGTCGCATCCATCATTCATTCCTTCTTCTTCAACGACAGACAGAACTCATGACCTTGGAGATCGGTACTTGAGTTACAGATCATAACCACCCACTGAACGAACCCCTGCTACAGAGAGCCCCAACAACCCAGAAACCCCCCGAAATCCAAAGGGCTCAATCCAAATCCCCCGACCAAGATAAAACTACGGGACCAACCGTTGAATTCTGGTTGGAGTAGCCACCTTTCACTTTCTCGTCTCCGTTGAAGTGTCCACTTAGGTTGGTCGACAGAGCGGAAGCCAACGCTTATCTGATTGATTTCTCGCTTGAGTCGTTTGAACAGCGCTGCACTCTACAGATCTGTTACTTGTTCCTGTTCCGGCTCCTCACTTTACTCTCGACACGTTGTCGAACGAGGCAAGTTTGCGAGCAAGTAGCTCAAGTTCAAGATTAGTGCTGATCCTTTGATGTAAGTTCGTCCCACCAACAAATTCGCCTCGCACGATAGAGAATCCTAGGATCATGCATTTAATCTCCTAAAACTTTTAGCGCGAATTCGTTACTGACAGCACATCTTCTTTTTAGACGCTCAGCGCCACATCCCACTGTCCCTCATCCCCCCGCCTCCTTTCCGGCCGACGACCATTGGTGATAGCACAACCATTGGGAGAAAAATCTCGAAACTCTGTCGAAACCAGGCAGTTTCTACTTCGTTACAGGCTTCGATCTCTGTTCCTAGGACTTTTCTCTCACCTTTGACCGCAAAGTCGCTCCCGCGCTTCAGTAGCCGTCATGGCTGAACTCGACACTCTGGACGTTATCGTCCTTGGCGTCATTTTCCTCGGAACGATCGCATACTTCACAAAGGGAAAGCTATGGGGTGTCACCAAGGACCCTTACGCCAATGGCTTCGCTGCCGGCGGTGCTGCTAAGCCTGGTCGCACGAGGAACATCGTTGAGGCTATGGAGGAATCTGGCAAGAACTGTGTTGTCTTCTACGGTTCCCAGACTGGTACTGCTGAAGACTATGCTTCTCGTCTCGCCAAGGAGGGTAAGAGCCGATTCGGACTCAACACCATGATTGCCGATCTTGAAGACTACGATTTCGATAACCTTGATACTGTTCCCAATGACAACGTTGTTATGTTCGTTCTTGCAACTTACGGTGAAGGCGAGCCTACCGATAACGCAGTCGATTTCTACGAGTTCATCACCGGTGAGGACGCTACCTTCGCTGAGGGCAACGATCCCGCTCTGGGCAACCTCAACTATGTCGCTTTCGGTCTCGGAAACAACACCTACGAGCACTACAACTCCATGGTCCGAAACGTTAACAAGGCTCTTGAGAAACTTGGTGCTCACCGCATCGGCGAAGCTGGTGAAGGTGATGATGGTGCTGGTACTATGGAAGAGGACTTTTTGGCCTGGAAGGATCCCATGTGGGAGGCCCTTGCCAAGAAGATGGGATTGGAAGAGCGTGAAGCCGTCTATGAGCCCATCTTTGCCATCAACGAGCGTGACGACCTGACCCCGGAAGCCAACGAAGTGTACCTCGGTGAACCCAACAAGCTGCATCTCGAAGGTACCGCCAAGGGACCCTTCAACTCTCACAACCCCTACATTGCCCCTATTGCCGAATCTTACGAGCTTTTCTCCGCCAAGGACAGAAACTGCCTCCACATGGAAGTCGACATCAGCGGTTCCAACCTCAAGTACGAGACTGGTGATCACATTGCTATCTGGCCCACAAACCCCGGCGAGGAGGTTGACCGATTCCTGGATATTCTCGATCTCTCTGGCAAGCAGCACACCGTTGTCACCGTCAAGGCTCTCGAACCCACCGCCAAGGTCCCCTTCCCCAACCCTACGACTTACGATGCTATCCTGCGATACCACCTCGAGATCTGCGCCCCTGTTTCCCGTCAATTTGTTTCCACCCTCGCTGCTTTCGCTCCTACCGAAGATGTCAAGGCTGAAATGAACCGCCTCGGCAGTGACAAGGACTATTTCCATGAGAAGACCGGCCCTCACTACTACAACATCTCTCGTTTCCTCGCCAGCGTCAGCAAGGGTGAGAAGTGGACCAAGATTCCCTTCTCTGCCTTTATTGAGGGTCTCACCAAGCTCCAGCCTCGTTACTACTCTATCTCCTCCTCCTCTCTGGTCCAGCCTAAGAAGATCTCTATTACTGCCGTCGTCGAGTCCCAACAGATCCCTGGCCGAGATGAACCTTTCCGTGGTGTCGCTACAAACTACCTCTTTGCCCTCAAGCAGAAGCAGAATGGCGACCCCAACCCAGCACCCTTCGGTCAGACATACGAGCTCACTGGTCCTCGCAACAAGTACGACGGTATTCACGTTCCTGTCCATGTTCGCCACTCCAACTTCAAGCTTCCTTCGGATCCCGGCAAGCCTATCATCATGATTGGTCCTGGTACTGGTGTCGCTCCTTTCCGTGGTTTCGTCCAAGAACGTGCTAAGCTGGCCCGTGATGGTGTCGATGTTGGAAAGACTCTGTTGTTCTTCGGTTGCCGAAAGGCTAGTGAAGATTTCATGTATGAGAAGGAATTCCAGGTAAGTCACCAATGTCAGTCCAATATCCTCAAAACCTTTACTGACTATTTCCAGGAATACAAGGAGGCTCTTGGCGACAAGTTCGAGCTGATCACTGCCTTTTCTCGAGAGAGCTCCAAGAAGGTTTATGTCCAGCATCGTCTCAAGGAGCGCGCCAAGGAGGTCAGCGACCTGCTCTCCCAGAAGGCCTACTTCTACGTTTGTGGTGATGCTGCGAACATGGCCCGCGAAGTTAACACTGTCTTGGCGCAAATCATTGCCGAAGGACGTGGAGTGTCCGAGGCTAAGGGTGAGGAGATTGTGAAGAACATGAGATCGGCAAACCAATACCAGGTATGTAGTGGCTATATGCTGCTCCCCGTATATTCCATTGGGAAACGTTTACTGACTGAGTGGCTTGCAGGAGGACGTTTGGTCATAAAAAAAGAAAGCATTGCTGAGCGGCATGCTGCATTTGGGTTTATAGGTGGCGATGACTTGTCGGGTTTCACGGCCGGCGTTCTGCTCCACTACTATCTATATACGATGGTGGTGATATCTGATGAGCATATATGATGTAGACTCGGGATCTTTCTTGCGGGTACTAGAGGGGTTGGTGTTGGGATTGACTGGTATATATGCGATAAATGGTTTGTGGCATCTACACTGTTGGTTGAATTACATGTCACATGTCCGCGGGACATTGGTTATGCTGCGTTGTCACGCCTTTTGACCCAGCTAGATTCGAAGAGGCAGAAATAAATTATTCAAGTACAAAACTTATGTGTTTAGCCTACTCGTGTTTGTAGAACTCCGGAGTGTCTTGTGCAAGATCAAACGACAGCCATGATGCTTACCCTGCACCGACATGACTAACACGAGTTTTTCCTTTTTATTGACCTTGACTTACATTGAAAGACAACAATTGGGGTATAATATGTCCCTGAATGCCTATTTTCTGTTTGAACCCTTACTGGTAGTAGGTATGTTGCCGATCATCCGCCCGGTACTTGAACAATCCTTTGTGCTAGGGTAACACCAAGAGTGTTTTCACAGCATTCGCACCAAGTATTCCCGAGGATGTGGAATTCAATTGAATTCACTTTGATTAGTAACTACAGCAGTGATCTGATATTGGATCCAAAGTGTGGAAGGCTTCGAGAAGCATGTGGGATAAAACTTTAAATCGCTGCGAATGAGCCGCAAAGTAACCTCGCCTCGGCTTTTTGAGATCCATAGTGTCAAAGAAATAAGACGCCAGATGACTATAAAGGATAAACATGACGGATTCAGCATTAGGCATAACTAGTGATGAAAAAAGAAAAGTCACTAATGCTTATGGGCATCACGTTGTCCAGGAGTCCCTCGATAGGAGGGAGTAGTACTTCTGCACCGAGGGCTCAATATTGCCCTAATCTGACGACACCTAATAGGTCAATGCATTACAGTCCACATGTAACTTTGATGGTATTGTTTGATGCAGCTCAAACAAACTTGGCGATCATGGTGTGGCTTGTTGCAGGTAACCAGCTTGGGTATGCCACGCAGGCCGCCAAATATAAATGTTGATATTTGGCACCTGCACAGCTTACAGTTTACAGTTCGTGACTGAACCGAGTCAAGAGAGAAGATGGAAGGGTGCGGTGTCAAGGCCGACAGGAGTAAACAGCACCAACCAATTCGAGAACGAGCTGCATATCACCGATACGTACCATACAGAGCACCATATGGAAACGACTGAAAAAAGCAATTCAGTGAATCAACCACTCGCAGTAAATCGACATTAATACATGAGATTCTTGACCCAAAAACCAGGCCTGGCGTTTGAAGAGAACCAAGGAGTACCCGCAAAATGAAGACTTGCAGGACTACTCATGTATGGGTGTTCGTGACAATGTACGCGGGAGATGCAGAACACCCGTCTCGAACAGGAACCTCACGACTTTAGTCGAGTAATGAACGATGCATTTCCAAGCCGAACAGGGGTAGGGTAAGTATAAGTGTAAGGTAACAAGGCGAGAGCAGTAGGCAGTCTTCGTTTGCAGACGAGTGTTTGCCAATGCGGAGTGCATCAGGGGAAACAAAGATGGACAGAGGAGGAGAGCCAATATGCAGCAAAGTTACAAAAGTATGGACACTTACCTACCAAGTGAAAGAGTAGTTGCAGTACTTTCAGAAACCGAGGAGCTTCACTCCTGTGTTTGACTGTTCTTTGTCGTTGGAAGATATCGCGACATCCATATTACTGATGCAATACGTGCCAGACACGACGCTTTCATTCCATTGCTGAGAGCCTCTGACAGACACTTTCTTTGGATGCTTCCGAAACCCCTATAATCATCAAGGTAAGAGCCATGGTCTACTTTAATGCTTTCCCTCAATGGCAGGCAGGCATGACGCGGACCTAGGCTGGGGATGCGCTCACCCACTTTGGCTTTCAGGCCTCTTCCTTCCTCAATGTCCGGGCTTTGGGCAAAAAGTCTTACAACTAAGAAATCGAGCCCGTACCTCCTTCCCTTATTGCACTGCGTTGGTAGCTGATCCGGGCTCACCTCTCAGTTCTTGCCAGTTCCTGCCAGCTGTAAACCTTCCTTCATGGGGCGATGCCACTGCCATATGACTGTTCTCGCTCTGCATTTCGTTTTAAATTTCTAATCATCAACCAGATAAACTCTATTCTCTTCTTCCATCCCACTTTCTCATTATCATCCTCCATTGTTAGGCACTTTCTGTCGCGCAACATCAGCTACATTCATCTTTTGGCATCGATTCAAGCATCATTCTTGCCTATTCATCAACACTACATCCTTCCTCTTGCAGCAGTGCTTCTTTCCGACATTTTACTTTTTGTATTCTTGGGTAGGTGCTCGCGGCCGATCTATATCCCCCTCCTCATATCCCTCTTCTCCATATTCCTCTTCTCTTCCTCTTCCATCTTCTTCACAACATCACCTCCAATCCTTCAATCTCCTTCGTTCCCATCTTGCACGGTATCGTGGACTATCTTACTTACTTTCACTTCATCTCAGTCTTGGTACTCCAGAGTTCGCCATCATCGGCTTCTTTCAGCCTGCTTTGTCCATCAGGTGCTTGACCATCAACCAAGCCCTCGAGGTACGTTCGGTCTCTTACTTCCCTGCATCATGACTCCTCTCTTCTCCTATCATGCTACTACCTGTCTCTCGATCAATACCTTTGAGGTGGCCATATACTGCCCAAGGACAAGATTCTGATTAAAATCGGATACATCTTGGAGCTCGTCAGATACTCCAGTCTTAACCCTCTTCCTGTTCTGTTACCACCCATGGGCTTTCAGCTAACTTGAGGATATAGCTAGATTTTCACACATCCCCGATTATTCGCATCTTGAACTGCTCTTTGCAGCCGATCTGTTGTTTGTGAGGTAAGAGAAGTCTAACACTCAGACATCACCTGCCTCTCTGCTTCACATTGGATTTCATCTCACTGGGCCTTGCAATTATCGTCTTGGTTTCTCGCCCGATCAACACTGACTAACATACTATGTAATCAGATATCTCAAAAATACATCTTCATTCAACGACGATCATGGAATCCAACACTGTTGCGGCACCTTTTCTCTCCAACCAATCCGATCGACGACCTCAGCATCTCGCTATCCCCGGGTCTGCCGACCACAACGCTTTGATGAACCAATTCCACGGTTTGAGCCTCACTGGCATGGGCATGTCTGCCCCTCAAGCTGCATCTGTTACCATGCAGCCACCTTACATGGTTTCCCCTGATGGCCTTATCCTTGCCCCCATGCAGGGTGCTCAGCCTTTGTCCATGAACCATCCCAATGAGCCAAACTATTCTGGCTATCAGATCAACGGAGGCTACGCCGGCCCATATGCCCTTCCCGGACCTCTGATGCCATTCACCCCAGCTCGTGCCAACGCTGGAAATCCTCGTGATCGAACCCAGTCGGATGTTCCTGGTTTGGAGAATCGTCGTGGTTCTTATTCGACCACAGAGTCTGCCCCTGCTACTCCCTTCTATGGAAGCTGGCACCCTCGCGAGCATGGTCCCCGGGTTCACAGTGACCGATCTGCTTACACCACACCATCACCTCACCAGCTCATGGTCGCCCAGCATGCCGAGGCTGCGAACAAGCCAAAGCCTTCCCCTGTCTCTGAACGCGCATTGGATGAGCTCCTGGCAAAGAATCCAGCTGTTCCCCAGGCAGTACCCGCCGTCTTTACACCCGCAGGTCATATGAAGAGCCTCGAACAGAGCCTTGAGAACCGAATTCCTGGCAACCGCAACGTCTACATCCGCGGTCTCCACCCCACCACCGACGATGAACTGCTGTTCCATTACGCCTCTCGTTTTGGTGACGTCGAGACCTCCAAGGCCATCATTGACACTGCTACAGGCGCTTGCAAGGGGTAAGTTATCTGTGCATCAACCTTCATTCAACTGAGAAAAGCTGACCGAAACAAGATTTGGGTTTGCCAAATTTTACGATGCTTCCCAATCCGAGATGTGCATCCGCGGATTTCACCGCCTTGGATATGAAGTTGGTTTCGCTCGGGTATGTTCCCCCAACGAATGGGTCATGGCCAAGCCGAAACTAACATCCTACCAGGAGTCCTTCAACTCTCGCCTCAAGGCTGAAGGCGACGAACTCTCGACCAACCTCTACATTTCCAACCTGCCCAAGTCCTTGACCGAAGTGGTAAGTCCATTCCAAGTATCGCAACTGGCTGTGAGATCCTAACTCTCCCTAGGAACTTGGTGTCATCTTCCGGGGCTACACCATCTTGTCCAGCAAGATTCTTCGCGACAGCATGGGCAACAGCCGAGGTGTTGGTTTCGCTCGGTATGTCCAACCTATCAGAAGTTTGAGCCACACTAACAATAGACAAGCTTTGAGAATCGCGACGTTTGTGATGATGTGATCGACAACTTTCATGGCCAGCCTGTTGGCGAGGAAGGTCTTCTCATGAACATCCGCTATGCCGATACCCCAGCCCAGAAGGAATTGAAGCGTGTCACCGCTGAGCGCCGTCAGTTCCGAACCAACGAGTACAACATTGGGGCCTACGGTACTCCTCTCGTCGGCTACGGTGGCTCCATGTTCCCCCATCATGCACAAAACCGACGAGCGGCAGTCCCTATTACCCGCCCGTAAGTACAAAACTTCTTGTTCTTCACAGCAATGCTAACGCTTTCCCAGTCCTATGTCTGCGGACCACACTGGATCTGATACCAGCGATGCGGATCGACGTGCGGGACCTCAGCGTCAACCCACTGGGTATGAAGCGGGATTGTTGGGTCGTGAAATTTTGAGGTTTATCTAACCTTGAAACTAGAACGGCTTCCAACTTATCCGCCGATGACGCAGTCGCCACGCCCACGTCGTCCGAATGTGGTGAGAACACGACCGTTCGTGCCGAGACCATTGTCGCTGGTACCTCTTTCGACGCATCTCCTTCTCTCAAGAAGGAACCCAAGAAGGAAGTCTAAACACCCAGTTCTATCAACAATTCGCTACTGACTTCTTATGGTCGGCCATGCCCGTACTCGCGCTTTTTCATCAATTTTCTTTTCTGCTTTTTGAGGCGTCTGGCTCGACATCGAGACATGAGCAATCGTGCAACATCTTATGGTCTAAGTAGATGTTACACTGGGGAGATTCGTGCCATGATTTTGATGTCATGAGCTTTTGTAGCTTAGATTCGGGGTCACTTGTACCAGACGAAGGCGTTTAGAGCAGATCTTTATTAATGTCATAGAATCCTTCAATTGTTTGCAGAGTCAGTGATGTGTAGAACAGAAGGTCATGGTGAATATTGATCGTAGGTGAGTCTCGTAAAACATGGGTATCATTGCATCGTATCTAAACTGCCAACTTTGACATGCTCTCCTCGACAGGAGCATCGTCCTTTGAATTCATGACATCTGCGCCGAGTAGACCGCCCGATGTTTGGCCGTCTTGAGGATCGTCCGACTCTTCCTCACCATCTTCGTCTTCATCTTCGTCCTCGTCGTCTTCATCCTCATCGTCACCTTTTTGAGCCGTTTCCTCAACCTTCTCCTTAATAGCAGCTTCAAGATCTTTCAACATCTTCTTTGTGAAACCAGATGCCATTTCTGTAGCATCGAGTCTCTTCAGGCCCTCCTTCATCATCGCCTTCTTAGCATGTTTAAAGAACGGACCAGGTTCGGTCGGCACAAAGTGAAATCTGCGTTCGAAAAAGCGCTTGATGCAGTTGACGTCCCGATCAAAATACATTTCGGCGTTTTGGTGCTCCATGGAAACCATTTGTGGGAAATCAATGACAACGGGCTCCAGAGTAAGAACCTCCTCGCCCTCTTCCGATTTCGTTATGTTCTCCTTGATAAGGATGTTAAACTCGTTAAAATCGCCATGAATCAGTCCATGCTTGGCAAGTCGAAGGAGAAGAGCAATCAGTTCGCCGTACAGGGACGCTGGGTCAGGGACCTCGGCGATTTGTCGAAGGGGAAAAGCGTCTATCAAGGACATGACGATTGTGTGTCGAGATTGTGCAAATGGCTCGGGTACAGGTAAGCCCTCCTCGTGCAGGGCCTTCATGAAAGCAAACTCTTTCATAGCTGCCAGTCTGGAGAGGTACATCCATGAACCAGATTGTCGCTTTTTGAGGTAGTCTCGGTTCGACTTGACGGATCGGAAAGAAATACGGCCTAGTCGGTGGATCTTGAGAATTCGTTGCGTGCCTGTGTCGTCTGCCACGATCATAATATCACTTTCTTTACCCACACCGACTCGGTCTCCTACACTGTAGACCTCTTTCTTCTTGGCATACATATGGAGGGCGAGGTAGTCAAGACCACCATATGTGAGTCGGTAACCGTCGTACTTTGCTTCTTTAACACGGGCAATGAGGCCGACTTTGGCGAGAGCCGAGATGCTCCTGTGAACGCTACCAGCGCCACCTCGAAGGCGCGAAATCTTCTCGATCAACGATGTGGGTACAAGTTCGTGGTTTTTGCTTCCTTGTTCAACCTATGATCCGGTGTAAGTCGAAGTCCTGTATTTTGCGACCAGGGTATATGTACTTACAGCTGCCAAAACTCGCCAATCCTCTGCGGCGAGGTAGCGCATGTGTTTTGTGTCTAATTTCATAGTGACGTTGTTTTTCAGAGAATCCGGAATACACGATGTGCTTTCCTGTCCACGAGATTTTGGTGTTTAATTGACGTTTTTGTTCGCTGATGGTTGGAGGGGTTGTTTCTTCAGATGGTGGGGTTATTTTTTTTTATCAAGATCTTATCGCGAACCTTGACAACCGCTTTGACCTCGACAACCATGTGGGTCTCGGAGCCAGCAGCACGTGATGAGGCTGGCCAGGCGGCAACGCCTCGCGTAACCCAGCAGAGCTACCTACAGCAAAGCATTGAGCTTAGCCAAGCAGCCCTCCATCACCTTCCAACTACGACGACCAACGACCACGACTCCATCGATAATTGACCTTGCGCGTTGTGATCACTGAGTATACAGCTCGGTTACGCACAGAGAATTATATCCCGACTTGTTTTTATACCTCCCATTCATTCAGTGAAGCTCTACAACCGCTTAAGCCGTCGACGTCAACATGGCTCAAGACAGCGAAGTGCCCAAGGCGGCCGACAAGGGCAAGGGCAAGGCCGTTGACGATGCCAAGAAGGACAAGCAACAGACAAATGGAAAGGAGGACGAGAAGATTGAGAGTATGGGATCCCGCCGTTTCGCGAAGCAATGTTGTACTGACTAGGGTCCAGCCGCTGAGGAAGAGCTCAATGAGGAAGATCAACAACTCAAGAACGAGCTCGACTTGATGGTTGAGCGCTTGACTGTGAGTTACTATATAATTTACCTGCTACGAATCGTTCTAAACTCTGTATAGGAGTCAAACTCGGAACTCTATAAGCCCGCCCTGGAGGCCATGAAGACCTCGATAAAGACGTCGACGTCATCCATGACAGCAGTTCCAAAGCCCCTGAAATTCCTACGACCACACTACGAGACTTTGACGAAGCTTTACGAACAATGGCCCGAGAGCGAAGACAAGACTTCTTTGGCAGATGTGCTCTCCGTCATCGGCATGACTTTCTCAGATGAGGACCGACAAGACACACTTCATTACCGACTCCTCGCACCTACATCCGACATCAGCTCATGGGGGCACGAGTACACCAGACATCTTGCTCTCGAGATTGGCGAGGTGTATATTAAGCGAATTAACAACGAGGAACAGACCAAGGATTTGATCGATCTCGCGCTTGTCTTGATTCCTCTCTTCCTCAAGAGTAACGCCGAAGCCGATGCAGTGGATCTCATGAGTGAGCTTGAAATCATCGAGGAGATGCCCAAGTTCGTGGATGAGAACACCTACGCCCGCGTGTGCCTGTACATGTCCTCCATGGTCAACCTCCTCACTTACCCCGACAACGAGACCTTCCTTAAGACCGCGCACGATATTTACATGGAATACAAGCAGTTTGCGCAGGCTATTGTCCTTGCGATTCGACTACACGACATCGACCTTATTAGGGCCGACTTCGAGAAAGCCGAGGACCCTGCTCTCAAGAAGCAGCTTGCCTTCCTCATTGGTCGCCAAAGAATAGCTCTTGATATCGAAGACGACTCGGACGAGAGTGATGCGATCGCGGAGTCTCTCAGCAACATCAAGCTATCAGAGCACTTCAAGTCACTAGGCAAGGAGCTCAACATCCTTGAGCCCAAGTCCACCGAAGACATCTACAAGAGCCATCTTGAGAGCAGCCGTGTCGCAGGAATGACCAACCTCGATTCTGCCCGACACAATCTTGCAGCGGCATTTGTCAATGCTTTCGTCAACGCAGGATTTGGCAACGATAAGATGATGCTTGTTGATGGCGAGAAGGAGACATGGGTATGGAAGACCAAGGCCGACGGCATGATGTCTACCGTGGCTTCCATGGGAACCCTCTTGATGTGGGATATTGAAAATGGGCTTGACAAGATCGATAAGTACACATACTCCTCTGAGACCGAGATCTCAGCTGGTGCCATGCTTGCTATTGGAATTATGAATTCCGGTGTGAGAATGGACTCTGACCCAGCTGTTGCCCTCTTGGCCGATAGCGATAAGCTACACCACCCAGACCCCCTCATTCGAACAGCCTGTATCATGGGTCTCGGACTGGCATACGCCGGATCGAATAAGGAGGACATCCTCGAGCACCTTCTACCCATGATCTCTGATTCTTCTTATGATATGCAGATCTCGGCAATGGCTGCTCTGTCCTGTGGTCTCATCTTTACTGGCTCCTCCCATCCCGAAATTAGCGAAGCTATTGTCACCACCCTAATGGACGACGATCGCAAGAGCCAATTGACTGATAAGTGGACACGATTCTTGGCTCTTGGCCTGGGTCTTCTCTTCTTTGGCCGACAAGAAGAGGTTGACGTCATCCTTGAGACCCTCAAGGCTATTGAGCATCCTATGGCCAAGTCCACCGCCGTGATGGCTGAGATCTGCGCTTGGGCTGGCACAGGTGCCGTACTCAAGATCCAGGAGCTTCTGCATATTTGCAATGAGCACCAAGAAGAGACCGACGAGAAGAAGGGCGACGAACTACTACAGGCTTACGCCGTTATCGGTATTGCTCTCGTGGCAATGGGCGAGGACATTGGTCAAGAAATGGTTCTGCGACAGTTCGGTCACCTTATGCACTATGGTGAAGCCAACATCCGCAAGGCTGTGCCTCTCGCCATGGGTCTTATCAGCCCCAGCAACCCTCAAATGAAGGTCTACGACACACTCTCAAGATACAGTCACGATAACGACCCCGAGGTTGCCATTAACGCCATCTTTGCCATGGGTCTTTTGGGTGCCGGCACAAACAACGCCCGATTGGCCCAACTGCTACGACAACTTGCCAGCTACTACCACCGTGATCAAGACGCTCTGTTCATGGTGCGAATTGCTCAGGGTCTCCTCCACATGGGTAAGGGAACTCTGACAATCAGCCCCTTCCACACAGACCGACAGGTTCTATCCCGCGTCTCGGCTGCCGGTCTGCTCGCAACCCTTGTCGCCATGATTGAGCCCAAGGAGTTTATCACCGGACAGTCTCATTACCTCCTATACTTCCTTGTCACCGCCATGCATCCTCGCTTCCTTGTCACCTTGGACGAGAACCTCAAGCCGCTTAAGGTCAACGTTCGCGTTGGTCAGGCTGTCGACGTTGTCGGCCAAGCTGGTCGTCCCAAGACCATTACTGGTTGGCAAACTCAGAGCACACCGGTGGTGCTTGGATATGGTGAGCGGGCGGAGCTTGAAGATGAGGAGTACATTAGCCTCAACAGCACCCTTGAGGGCTTGGTGATCTTGCGGAAGGTAAGTTTAATAACCCAAACGTGATTTCTTTCTGGATACTAACCTTTTTAGAACCCTGAGTGGGAAGCTGAGAAATAGACGGTTTGAACTTGTTTAGAGCACGGTGCCGGTTACAAGGACAGACCTAATTAAACTGTATTTTATGGTAATCTGCCGTAAGCGCAGCAAAGTAAGGGGCAGGATTGAACATTCGATAGACGTAAAAACCGGGTTCCCAATTTGAACTCGTTTTCAGCGTAACTGTACTATGTTGGTTCGTGTAGAGCCAAAACCAAAACTGTCCATGCTGTCTGTGCTCGTAGATGCTAATCAAAGATAATATCGCAATAACATCTTGTTAATCATGCCCATAATGATGGCCTCGATCTATCATTGTAATTCCCAAATAATAATCTTAAATCTATATGCAATGCTTGCCAATTCCATAGTTCAAACGCCAGCATGAAAAACAGAATATCACCATGTCTTAGGTCCAAAATGCTCACCCTCCGGAACGGTGTTGTATGAACAAGCTTGCCAGTCGCAACCCTGCTTGTATACTTCAGTACCCCACCACTTGAGATTTTGCGCAAACCCAGGATAAACAAAGCCGAAAAATACAACCACAATACCAAAGGCAAGACCAGAATCGAGAGCAGCGCTCAGAGTCATGGTGTACTTGCTCCACCAAGCGTTGTGGCGGTTTTTGATAACATAATTGAAGATATAGCAGACGAGCACCCAGACAGAGAAGTTGAGACCCGTTGCAGGGGGTATCCACGACATGGCGCCAAAGATGACGGGGAGGTTGACCTTGCGCAGAATACTTGAGCGGTGACGTCGACTGTAGAGCCACAGAGGAATCGGCAGGAGGGCGCCGAGCGGGAAGAACCAGACCAGGGATCGATAGATGGCCTTTGGACCGAAGAATTCGTTGGGCCCGACGACTCCCCACAAAATGGAGCCGTTGAAGTGGACTCTAGCGATGGGACATGTGAAGCCGTTTATTGCCTCAGAAGTGCAGATACCTCTGATGTTGGCAAACATCCAGTTGAGCACACCGATCTGGGTCAGGGAGGACACAAGAGTGGCCACGATTTGGACCAGGAAGAGAATTCGCGGAGGGATCTTCATGTAGTGGCCGAGCTTAAGATCAGATGCGAATTTGATACCCTGTGCCGATGAGATATAGCCGTATGTTACGAAGACCATGTTGGCGATGGGACGACCTGGAAAGACGACACCGCAGATGAGTTGGCAGATGAGGTAAATGCTGCTGTGCTGGTTCGTCACAGCCATGATGATGCCGTTGGGGATGAAGAAGAGAGCTCCGAGGGCAAGGGCGAGCAGAAGTCCGTACCAAGGCAAATGGACGGGATAGCTAGGCTGGTTAGTAAATCGATTACAGGAGTTTGGATATAAGCACACTTACTATTCGACGACAAAGATTCCAATAGCAGTCATGGAGAGGAATGTGATCAAGTACCAGCTCAGGGGAGCATCCTTGTATCTCTTCATGAGCTTGCTGTGGATATCCTCACGACTAATGATCCCATCAACATGCGAGGCGGATGACATTCGTCTACCGGTTGAGTCGGTTGACTGTCGGGGCGGCGATCCAGGGGAGTCTGCTACGGGCTCGTACTTGGCTTGCCCATCTTCGCGAGCCTCCTCCAAGGCGCGTTTCCAAGACGTCCAGATATCTTTACCATGCCAACAAGCGGTATGTGTCAAAAGAGCGGATAGACCAGCGAACTGAACACCGTAACTCAAGACATATGTGATTGGAAGAAAGACTCTGCTGTAGTTATGGTACGCCTCTCGATCGAAGAGGAAATCAGAGGTAAGGATCTTGCTGACGTCGTAAACCTTTCCAGTATTGTCGAACACAGCCGCGGAGAGGATTGGCATATACGAAGAGAAGAGAACGTTGCTGTAGTAGAGGATAGGCGCAATGATCCACATCACTACAGCAAGACCTCCAATAACGTTCATGGCAGCCCAGAAAGGGACCAGTAATGGTGAACCGACGTAAGTGACCTGAGCCCAGTCGAAAGTCAGGGGAAATAGGCCGAGACCAGAGGAAACACCAAACAGGTTGGCGATCACAACGTTCTTGGGGGCAAACCAAGTGATAACGTTGAAGTAGCTGAGCGCTGGCATGAGTAGTCCAGGCAGAAAGTAAAAGAGGAAGGATACTGTCCACACAATGTAGAAGAACTTCCACCTGCTGATGGTCCAGCCTCCGGCAGGCTTATTCTCCTGTTTGTGAAGTGTGGAAAACATGGCTGCCGACATCAAAGTTCCGGGCCAAATCATACCGCTGGGTCGAACGAGGAACCGTCGGGTTAAACCTGCGAATCCATAACCGAGGATTTGCGTGGATATAGTAAGAAGAAGCTGGTAAACGATAGGAGCTTCCTGATTGTAGAATTGGGTTTGTTCGACGATAACGTCGGTTGCGAAAGCAAAACCGAAAGCAACATTGCTGCTAACATAGACGCACGTATGCTCCTTTTCGTTCCAACGGCCTTGCGCAAGCCACCTCCTCACGCGAGTGCGCTTCTTCATCTTATGTGAACTATGCGCATCGTCGCTAACAGACGATACTCGCACACCGTCAACGAACTCTTCTTCAGGGTCGTAGGGTCGCTTTAGCACGAAATCCCACAGGTGTCCAAGAGGATGGACAAGCAATAAAGCAATAACTGGAGTAATGGCAACACTGGGGTATCTTAATGAGAAGAACAAATTGGTCGAGGAGCCGAGGATGGCGAATATGACGGAGAGACACCACATGCGCGGTGTATTTATGGAGAGAGTTGTGTTGTCTGTGGGCGGAACCGAAGCGCGAACGGCCTCGTGGGGAGAGTTTTCTTGATATTCGGTATCTGAGGCAGCGGAAGAAGCGTCGTCTAGCAATGCGCTGTCCTCGGACTGATCGTCCTTCAAGCTGCCGTCAAGAACTGCAGGATGTGTAGGTTCACCAAGGCCCATGCGGCCCTCGAGGCCAGAAACTAGGACGGCGCCATCGATCTCTTCTGACAATCTCGAGGAGGACTTTTTGCTGAGTCCGGAGCGGTGCGAGGTCTCGCTGCGCATTGTATCGGTAACTTGACGAAGTTGGTGAGAATCGGGATCATATCGATCACTGCCAGCAGGAGAGTTATTGCGACTTGGCGTTAGCGATACGGAGCCGTAGGGAGCTGCGTCGGAGCGGGCGGCGGCTGAGCGCAAGAAGGGCGTCTTCTTGGAAGCCATGTCTAGGTCGGCGTCTGATGGTTGAGGCGTAGCATCTAGACTGTCATCTGTGTCGGTATGTTCGAGGGACGGCAGAGCTGCATTTTGATCGTCGACGAGAAGTTTTGGGGGAGCAGAAGCAGAAGCAACCGGGGTAGCAGAGGTAGTTAATAATGGTAGAGGCATATGAGAGGCCGGAGCCTGATACGGCAAGACATGGCCCTGGTCTTGTTGGACTGGGTGTGAGGGTGAGACAGTCACAGTGGACCTGACGGTGGAGGATGAGGACGAGGATGTTAGGGGCTGAAGGGCAACGTCCTGGCGGAGCGTCGGCGAATCATCAGCAACCCTGTCGACGTCTCCGACTCTCTGTGCTAGGGACGAGGACGCTGAAGACTTGCGGCTAAGGCTTCGTTTGCTGGATGAGGAGGAAGAACTGGTGGTGTGTTTGCCCATAGCGGGGAGGGGCGTGTGTCGCGTATCGAGGCTACCAACTATTAGGTATCAGAAGAAGCCAAGGCAAAGCAACAAGTAGGTATCCGTAGCGGGGCGTGATCGATGGGCATTAGCTATCATCGATCTGGACTGGTTTAGGCACAGGTAGGTATGGAGCAGCAAAGCAAAAGAAAGGGTCCTTTTGTGATAGGGCAGTCTCTAGTGGCTAGTGTCTCTTTGCTTGGTGATAGAATTGCTAATGAACGAATGAATTGAAGCAGACAAAAGGAAAGTAAAAGCAAGGCTACGGCGTTATGGGAATTGTTTACAGGTACGCTAACAGGCAGCCCTGTCTCTATAGACGGATACGCGTGGGGAGCCCAAGGGTTTTGAGTGGGTGACCAGGATCAGGCGGAAGACAAGGGAGTCGGTGACGGGATGACGCATTCTATTTAGTTGATTAAATACTCTTCAACTTCAGTAGCCATTTTATGTTTCATGCACTAGAGTCCTTATATTCAAGTATAGAAAGAATTGTTATGGCGGTCAAGGTCTAAAGTCTACCATCTTGAAGCCATCTGCCATCATAATGGTTGCATGACTTCCATGTCAAAACACTTGCTTTACAGGTGTGCATGGAATGGAAATTTATCCAATTGGATTGCAATAATTGCGGGAGGCTGCCGAAGCCAAGCGCCATTCCACAGGGGATTGCTGTTGCTGTTACTGCATAGAATGCTTCTACAGAGTTGTCATAACCAGAATGGGAAATGCACCGTCTCGCCCTTGTTCAGTTGGTAATTGACATGCTGTGATAGGACGCGCCAGTGAAGATTTTGTACCGGGTCTGTGATGTGAAGCGATGTGATAGCCCTGCTAGGCTGTATTGTATGGTGTCAGGCAGTCCGAAAAATAACCAGGATATAGAAGCCTACTGACAAAATAACTTAGATATACTTAAGCACTAAAATCCAGAGTAGACTATCCTGTGTGTTTAACATTACAGGTCTATATCAAGTGAATCTCTTCACAAACGAAGGGCCCTAATACTCTGTGTCATCCCAGGCACACCATTCCCCTTTAGATATCCTTCCTAGACCTCTCAAGAGGGCTTTCTCTCTTCAATCTTCACAGAGAATATTCCATGTCTATCCTCCGGGGATGCCTGCTGCCGGTTAGTCTCCAGCGGCCCTTCGGGAATCCTGCGGGGCCCCTTTCAAGCGAGCATCGCTTTTGAAAGAAGGTCTCAAGCTCTCTGCACGGTCTTTTGCCCTCCCAAATGTTTTTTTTATACACAGCTTCATCCTAGATATCGCTTCGACCCATGTCCTCGTCCCCGAAACGCACAGAGCATCATCTTCACGTGCCTATCCGGATGTCGGCTCCTAACGTCATTGACAAATCTCATATAAAATAGGGTTCAACACCAGGAACGGACAAACTATATTTCTTGTAAGTCAATGTTAACGAGTATTAATGTAGTGTCACCTCTCTCAAGATACTCGTCAGCAGTATAATGTACTTTAGTATGAAGTACATGTCGCTTCTTCACTCTTCCAGCTGAATGTCAATCAGTTCGCCACTATCAGCTTCCAATGCAACCCAGCTCTGCCAATTCATCAAGATCATCATGAATTCTATTTATATCCTTCCCAAAGCCTGTCGACGATCTTCAAAACGTGGCATGCCGCTATTACCTTCAACTGACCTCATATCAAAAGCAATCATACATCAAGCAATACGTAAGACAAGCTGATCAACATGAATCAATTCAAATTCAGTAAACTAAAGCAAATCCATCCAGGTATCTACCATTCCGCAGCTATATCCTTCCAGCCGCTTTTTATCCATGCCTTGCCAGGTATCCCTCTGGCCGCGCCCATAACGCCAATTGCATAACATTCGTTTATCATGTCCATTGGAAACTCAAAAACAAGGTATCGTAAACAAGTTAATCCAAATCTTCTTCCAAGCCTGCGTATTCTGTCGGGCTGGGTAATGTGCTCTCCGTCAAAGAGGAGTGAATAGAGTAAAGTGATGCCAACCAGCAATCGAACATGGTCGCAACTTTTTGCGCCTCCGCGTTCGACGGTTCTTGCCTGGTTAATTGATCGCGCAGCCGTTCGTAGGCCTCGATCATGACCCATATCTGCAAAGCTGCCGTATTCTGTCCGTTGCGCAGGGGTCGGCCTGACATAACGGAGGATAATTCGCTCGTGAGTAAATCAAGCGCTATTTGAAGACTGATGTTGTCCTGGAATGAGTGCCCCGATGATGACGGTGGTCTGAATTCGTCTGTCCAGGAGTGCCGTGGTGTTCCCGGGTATTCGGGAGAAGGTGGTGGTGACAGGGAATAGGGCTTGAAGTAAATATCGTCGCCTGCAACTGCAGCCACGTTCGTATCGTGAGTAGGTGCAGATCTGAGTCTGGGTCTCAGCTGACGGGGTACAGCCGTCATTGATGAGTAAGTGTTTGTTGTTCGCATGCTTTGAGATCGCTTTGCTGCATATGGAGGGATTTGGAGAGGAGTGTCGTCGAATGAGTATTGCGATGCGCGGGATGGTATTTGTGAGTCCAGTGCTGGAGGGCCATCTCTTGATTCGAGAAGAGCGCTGTATTGATCAGCGATCAACTCGACACTCGATGTCTTTTCTGGTGTATCTTTTGCTTTGCGCGCAAGGGCATGTTGCTCTAGTTGACCAATTCTAAAAACGGGTGTCTTTGCTTGACGGCGCATGGCTGATGATGTTGAAGTGGTTGATGCTGTCGAGGGGTAAGATGCGCTATCCAGCGATGGCCGAGCCTTGTGTTCATGAAGTGTTAAATGATGAAATTCGGGAATCTGACGCTGAGATGACTGTCTTTGCGGCGGAGGGCTGAAGAAAGCTCTCGGTTCAGGCTCGGGGCCGGGATATTGCACCGGCTGATGTCCTTGAGGTGAATCCATTTTATGTTCAAAAACCTCCTCAGATTCTGGTAGTGAAGGAACAAAAACAGTTTTAGGTCGAAGATAATGATCCCATTTAGAGTCGCTCAAGTCAGGCGCACCATTCGACATCTGACGTTGCGACGGCGAGGGAAAGGTTGTGCTCTGAGGGCTTAGACTGGCCATGGTAGAAGATGAGTGAGAATCGGTAGAGCCACGCTTGGCCTTGTTGAGACTTTTGAGCTTGGGGTCGGGTTTCTGTAGTTTGCGCCTCGGCGGCTTTAGGCTGTGACTTCTTCCGAGGTTGTTCTCCATGATGGGCGATGGGATATTTCAGTATGTGGCATTAATAAATGTGAATAGACGCTCAAGTTGTGTGTAGACGTTAACGTTAAGAGCGATAAGGATAAGCGCGAATCGTTGAGTGAAGCGGTGTGTTTTGGTTGATGGTCACGTTGGTTGATGATTCTTACAGATATAGCAGC
Source organism: Fusarium flagelliforme (assembly GCF_020744385.1). Taxonomy (NCBI): domain Eukaryota; kingdom Fungi; phylum Ascomycota; class Sordariomycetes; order Hypocreales; family Nectriaceae; genus Fusarium; species Fusarium flagelliforme. The sequence continues at coordinate 4,684,022 of NW_025763503.1, forward strand.
AGCAGCAGCCATAGGAAGATAATAGATCTAAGTTATATGACAGTGCAGAGAGAAGGGAAAAAGCAAATGTGCAGCAGACCAGATCAAGAACTGCTTTCTTACAGGCAAGGTACGTAGTATTTGGACCAAGACTAACTCGATAATACCTGGTAAAGTAGAGCCGAGAATGGGTTGAACCACTCTCCAAGGTCTTACCGCTTCCCTGGCCCAAGTGGCTTCAGACCTGCATGTTAGATTACAAGGCCCCAATCAAGAGACCACGAGGGAGAGCAAAATACAAGAGGTACCCACGTCATGGGTCACTGAAGCGGAGAGTGCCCCAGCTCTTTAAGAGGGAGAAGGGTAGAAAAAGGGTTGGGAACAGGGATCATGACCTGCAATATGCAATGCAAGTTGGAAGCAACTTTTCAACTTTTTGGTAGCGAACTAAGGTAGTCATAGTCATAACCATGGTTCATAGAACACCCACAGAACAGCCTGGGCATACAGGGCTGTACATATGTAATGACTGATTGACCAAGATGCAACTTAGTACATAGTAAGGTACTCTTTACGGAAACAAAAACAAGATTCATATCCACCACCCTCTCGGGTACCTACCTAAGGTACAGAGGTACAGTAGTCATCTATTGGTCTTGTTCCAGAACCTGATCAGAAGACTCAGACACACCACACATTCAGCATTCCATTTCTGCAGCGGTGAAGAAGCCACTGAGGTGATAATCTACCAAAGTTAGTCAGGACCAGGACCCTGTCTCGTCTCTTAGAGGGCAGAAGGGCAACACCACTAGAAAATAAGGTGCCCTAGTTAAACGGTTGTCAACCCGAATGGCCCTGGCGCGTCGCGTGTTTAGCTTGACTGATGTCATGTGCGTAATATCAACCTAGGTATCCGTAGAAAAGACCCTTGAGAAGGCCTGAGCTCATTATCACGATTACCGGAGACAAGGGAGTCAGACCCGGCTGGGACCGAAACCCTACGTGTCCTGCTTGTCCCGTCCTTGGCTGATGCAGTGAAACCGTCTCTCTTTTGGATGTTTATTTGTATGTACGCGATTCGACGTGTCTGTCTTTGAGGGAAGCGCAGAGCTACTGCTGCTGGGCTCTCCCTTACACCGCGGCATTTGAGTTGAGTCTCGAACACGAGAATTTCTTCTTCTTTTCTTTCTTCGGTCTTATATATTCCTCATCGTCATTGGTTTCTTTGGTTTGGACATATCAGGATAGTAGATTCAAGACCTCGGCGGTTCCTTTTGTTGAGGAACCTTTTGTTGTTTTTAAAAACTGATGAACACGAGAAGAAGGCTTGAGTCGAGAAGTCAATTAATCGATACAGTGTTTGAGATTCTCAACACTGTGACGGATACTGTATGCCTTTCTCGGGTGGCTGAGAAATGGCTCGTTACTCGGTAGGACTAGATTGACAGTCAGGTAGGACATATCTGAGACATTACTTTGACTTCCGATGGCTTATGATAGATAAACGTGAAAAACAATATTAGACACAAAAGAGCCACATATAATTCATTCAACATCTTCGTGTTGTATGGCTCTTCGTATAACTTATACATGTCAGAGTGAGGGTGAGGGGTAAACTGACTCGGATCAGATTGGATCGCGGGGATATATCGTGGGGTCAGACATTGACCTCCTAGCACAGACGATTTCCAGTTCATTTCAGTTCAATTCTAGACTCCGCTCAGCTCAGCTCAGAACTCGGGCCACTGGCTCTTTCAGTGCTAAACCCCAAATCTAACCACTAAAAGGATCACAAGACAGACTCTCCAATACTAGACCCTGCCCTGCGGGGGGAAGACCGAGAACACCTCACTCTGTAGGTTCTTATGTACAGAGATGGGGTCACTATCGCGGGGGCGGGTCTTTGATATCTGCTTGTTAGAGTGGTATCACCAATACTTTGGTATTCCCTAATTTTACAGTGCTAGACAAGTATTCTTGGTCAGTGTCTATACCCCATAAACCCCCAAAACTCACAATCCACCCCCAACTTCTCCCCTCAACCCAAGTCCAAGCCCAAGCATAATTCATCGGCAACAACTTGCCGCTTCCTCATGATACAAATTCATCTTCATGGGGGTTTCTTGTCAATAATAAACGGGGCAAGTCGATTTATCCATCAATCACAGTTGATCAAATAATCTGTCATGGCATCTCGACCCTTCTCTTATCCCACATTCTCGGACATCGTGAGGTCTCATGAGAGGAGTTGAACAAAAATAAGAGGACCAGAGAAAAGGGTATAAATGTAGACAAGTCCAGCTTTGTTTTGATTTTAGCCTCAATTGAATTTATTCTGTTTCCTACGACTCTTCTCTACACTGACCTCAAGTGATAATCATCTCATCATAACTCCTCTTGTATTAAACCTCCTCCGACTACTACCTCGTTTTCCCCTCCCCCGCGTTCGGAGCGACTTCCTTCCCCGCCTCTACTCGACTCTCATGTTTCACTGAGTTTCTCGTCAATTGAACCAAAAATATACATATAATATACCGCAATCATGGGTGAAATCACAATCACAGGCTGGAAGACTCGCGATGTTCGCTTTCCTACCTCCCTCGACGGAACTGGTTCCGATGCTATGAACGCTGCTGGAAACTACTCCTCTGCCTACTGCATTCTCCAGACCGACTCTGACTACACTGGTCATGGAATGGTAAGTCACTCAGTAGCTTTGTAATATACGAATAATGGCTAACTCTCTAGACCTTCACCATCGGCCGTGGAAACGATATCGTCTGCGCTGCCATCAACCACGTCGCCGAGCGTCTCAAGGGAAGAACCCTCTCCTCCCTCGTCGCAAACTGGGGTCAAACATGGCGCCATCTCGTCAACGACTCCCAACTCCGCTGGATCGGTCCCGAAAAGGGCGTCATCCACCTCGCCCTCGGCGCCGTCGTCAACGCCGTCTGGGATCTCTGGGCTAAGACCCTCAACAAGCCCGTCTGGCGCATCGTCGCCGACATGAGCCCTGAGGAGTTCGTCAGCTGCATCGACTTCCGCTACATCACCGATGCTATTACCCCCGAGGAGGCTATCGCTATGCTCAAGGAGCAGGAGCCTACCAAGGGCAAGCGTCTTGAAGAGGCTCTTAACAACCGCGCTGTGCCAGCTTACACGACCAGTGCGGGATGGTTGGGTTATGGCGAGGATAAGATGAAGAGCTTGCTGCAGGAGACTCTTAATGCCGGGTACCGACACTTCAAGGTCAAGGTTGGTGGTGATATCGCGCGTGATCGTCATCGATTGAGCATTGCTCGTGAGGTTATTGGCTACGACAAGGGCAATGTGCTCATGACAGATGCCAACCAGGTCTGGTCTGTCCCTGAGGCCATCGAGTACATGAAGCAACTAGCCGACTTCAAGCCCTGGTTCATCGAGGAACCTACATCACCCGACGATATCCTCGGCCACAAGGCTGTCCGCGACGCCCTCAAGCCCTACGGCATTGGCGTCGCCACCGGAGAAATGTGCCAGAACCGAGTCATCTTCAAGCAGCTCCTCCAAACCGGCGCTATCGATGTGTGCCAAATCGACGCCTGCCGCATGGGTGGTGTCAATGAAGTTCTCGCCGTCCTCCTCATGGCCAAGAAGTTCGGCGTGCCAATCGTTCCTCACTCCGGTGGTGTTGGTCTTCCCGAGTACACCCAGCACCTGAGCACAATCGACTACGTCGTTGTCTCCGGTAAGCTGTCCGTCCTCGAGTACGTGGACCACCTGCACGAGCACTTCTTCCACCCCTCTGTTATCAAGGATGGATACTACACTACCCCCACGGAGGCTGGTTACAGTGTTGAGATGAAGCCCGAGAGCATGGACCGATTTAGCTACCCTGGTGAGCAGGGTGTGAGTTGGTGGACATCGGATGAGGCTAAGGTTATTCTCGATGGTGAGAAGATCTAGAGTGGTTTGAAAAGTAATAAGATGCATAGCTAAAATACCTTGGGAAGAAATGAATTTATGATACATTTACAACATAGAACGTCATTATGAGTGTGAAGTTGATAATGCCAGCCATGACAATGTTTTATATTCCCACTTGTTGAGTTATGAACTTTGATATATCTCCCAACTCTTCAGGGCAGTACCAATGTGCCATGTCAGGATATGTTTTTAACTCAACCTCTATTCCCATACGCTCCAAACAGTTAGCTGCCTGTTGACCATGACAAAACTCGACATCTTTGTCTTTTTGACCATGTCCCATAAACACCGGTGTTTTTATGAAAGGAAAGGACTTTGCTGGTGGTTCAGAGTCAAGCTCTGCTTCTTCCCGAAGCTCATCGATGGCTTTTTGCAGTGGCGTTCTAATGTCCTCCTCCGTCTCAAACATCCCATCATCAGAGGTATCCCCATCTTCGTTCTCAACCATTAAAGTCTCAGCCAGAGGCATGAATCCACTCATGATAACCACAGCACCTAAACTCTGTCCCTGCCAAAGCAACCAACTCACCAACGCCATAGCACCGCCCTGACTGAAGCCCATAAGTACGACTCTTCCCGCGTCACCGTCCAACATTTCGATTTCATCTTTGAGTATTTTATGGATATGTTCCACGCTAGGACGCATATCACCACGTGCTTCAGGTTCCCAGTCACCTGTGCCTTCGTACCATTGATGAATCAGTGAGCGACGGTACTTGGTCGCCCGAGCGAGAGGAGCTGTTGGAAAGACAAAACGAGCGTGTGGAAGCGATTGCTGGAAGGATACCGATGAATTCGAGAAAAGAGATGCCAGGAGTGGGGGATGAAATTTCTCAGCGTTAAAACCACGGCCATGGAGAACGATGATAGTGAGTTTGTGAGGGGCAGACAGTGGAGGAGTGGTTATAAGAGGAGGAAATTCCCCTGGTTTGAGGCGAGAGACAGATGTTTTATCTCCCCTTGCCTCCATCTCTGTTCAATTATGGCAACGAACGTTCTCGAGTAAACGTGTAAGTGGGCAATGATAGCCGGTATAACAGTACAAATTGTATTAGGGTAGGACCGAATTCCAGTTTTGAGATTGCCTGGCCGTGTAATAATTCCTAAGAGTTGGGAAATATTGAATAAAATACGCAATTGTGTCAAACAATGTTTGAGTCTCCAATAATATGATCCTGGTCGCGAGGTAAGATAGATGTAGGAAGAAACTGTTTCACGATAGTCGGACAGATCTTTGAAGTAGTGCTAGAAGAATGAGATGATCCGGTTATGTACTTTTAGCTCAGCTCAAATGAGATATAACCAAAATCATTGAAAGTGATGGAATCAAGCCATAGTCATGAAACTTTTCCTAATTATCGTATAGATCATTCTATTATCAGTTTGTCTTCAATCGCTGGTTTAATAACCCTCCACTGTATTGAGCCAACATCGCCAACATCACTGGATCCCAGCGACCGTGTCCCTATATTCTGCCCCACGCCCTTCACTCAACCTCACTCACATCACCTCATCAAACCTCACATACTCACTCATTCACCCCCAAAATGAGTCTCCCAGACTATAAAACCAATCCTATTCTCTCCCTGACAACTGCATTCACCGCCTGGAAATCCCTCCTTCTCGCCATCGCCCTCGGCGCGTCCATAGGCCCAGACTACGACACTTCAACATCCCTTTTCTTCGACATTGTCCACATCAAACCAACGTCCCTCGCTACTCGTCTTACAAGATGGGACGCGCTATACTTCATGCACGATGCGACAAAAGGCAAGGTTTATGAGCAGGAGTGGGCTTTTGGAATTGGCATGCCTGCTGCTGTGCGTAGTATCTGTGAGATACTAGGTCTTCAGACCTGGGAATCTCTTGTCGCTATTGGGATTTCGCATGTTTCGCATCTCATTGCTGTATTGGCACTTTATCAACTTACTATCGTGCTGTGCAATGATCGGAAGCTTGCGTATTTGGCTGCTGCTGTGCATATCCTTTCTCCAGCTGGATTGTTTATATCAGCGCCGTATGCAGAGAGCCCGTTTGCATGCTTGTCCTTCATTGGCAATCTTCTCTATGCAATCAGCCTCAAAAACAGTCCTGATTCACTAAAGCGTAACCTGGCGGTTGTTGGAGCAGGGCTATCTTATGGAGTTTCCTGCACGCTTCGAAGCAATGGGCTTTTTGGGGGTGTTTTGTTTGCTGTGGAAGCTGTCAAGTGCTTCTTAGCACTTTTCAACGGATTCACTTTTTCCAAAGTCTTTAGACTTATTTCCCCTGTTATTGGAGGTCTTCTGGTAGCTGTTGGATTTGTCGCACCACAAGTCCTGGCTTGGATGAGATATTGCAACGGTGAAGATATCGACGGAGAGCAAAGGCCCTGGTGCGGACACCGTATCCCAAGTATCTACACATTCGTCCAGGAGGAATACTGGTATGTTTCCCTCCACATCCCATACAAACACAGCAACGACTAACATGAATAGGGACGTTGGCTTCCTCAAATACTGGACACCCAACCAAATTCCTCTTTTCCTCCTCGCAGCACCCATGCTCACAATCCTCATTAAGTCAGGAACAGAGCTCGTGCGCGAACCATCTCGGGGCCTCAGAACCATGACAGTGGGCACAGATGAACAATGTAGACTACTGGTGCGAACCCTCGCTGCATTGCAAACGCTACTTGCCATCTTGGCTATCACCAATTATCACGTCCAAATCATCAGCCGCTTGTCATCCGGATACCCCGTCTGGTATTGGTGGGTAGCATCATGCCTCGTGGACAAGCAGAGGCAGAGCTTGGGCTACGGAGTGGTTGTGTTTATTACCATGTATGCGATGATTCAAGGCGGGCTCTTTGCATCCTTCTTGCCGCCTGCCTAGTTACACATGTATGTAAAGTTATGCGGGTTTTCAATTTTTGAGGAAGCGATGAGAAATTCCTATTGTCGCGCTCTATGCACACACCAAAGGTATCAGCATCTAGAATAGAAGCATCATCCCAAACGCTTGTATTATTATTGTATAAGAAATCCAAATGCAATCGCTGAAGAGTTCGTTACCATCTACACCGAACCAACATTACAAACGCCATCAACACCCAAATGAAATGCGCCACGTCTATTATTCTTCATCACTCCGTTGACAATCTTCAAACAGCGGTAACGCCCTCCCTGTGCTCCCACTTCGAATTGGCACCCTCGTGCGCAGCTTCCAGCTTGCCAATGCACGCCAGGCCTCGCGACTGGGACCAGGTCTTAGCCCAAATAGGCGCGACCATAGTTGTTGTTCCTCTTCGATATCGTCTATTTGAAAAATGGGGGAGTTGTGTAACGGACTTGACGATTCTTTGCAGTTCTCAGTCGTAAAATCTTCATCGTGACTGCATAATGCCACAGTGGAAGCCTCAGTGTACCAACTATCAGATTGCTCCTCTTCGAAAACGGGCTGGGAGAAAATAGAGGGATGTGACGAACTTCCTGTGGATCCTTCGTTGTTCACTTCAGTTTCTGTTCTGAGTAGTGTTGTATCATCGGTGCTGGAACTCTTAGAGGCCGGAGCAGGCTGTGAGACGTTGGGCCGCAGAAAGAGGTTAAAGAGGTTGCGGTAAGACTAAAACTCATCCTCCGAGTCACTGTTGTCGTTAATTCTAATGGCCCGCCATCTCCTATCAGTCAGGTCTTGGGCAGCGGTTCCTTCGCTTTCCGGGTCAACATAGCCTTGGCCTCCAGCAATGCTCAGAGCAACAGGCAGGAAGACAAGTGCGTGGAGGGCGGCGAAGATGACAAGAGATAGCCAAACTCGGAAGTAGTAGATCTCAAAAATCTTGGAACGCGTGAAGGCGAGCACAGAAACGCCCAAAAGCTTGGTGACTGTGATACCGGAGAACACCGATCCGCCGACGTTAACAAGGGCAGTCCAAGCTCGAGCATCACGACCACGGAAGGCATTGCTATTGCCCTCCATTACTGTGCGCGACGGATACATGAAAGCCCGTGCAATGTGCGCGCAGAACTCCACCGAGATACCGACGCAGATGATGAGGTTGACAAGGGAAACAGCGTTCAGAGATACATTGAACAAAGCCATGCTGCCCATAATGTCTACAACGCTCATCACTACCGTGACAGATACCACAAGCGCCGTGAGTAGTGAGCCCAGCAATACAGAAGCAACAACGAAGATTATACCAACAGCAGCACACAGCAAACCGGCTGTCAATGGCACGATACTGAGATATTGATCAAAGAAGATGTAGAAGACGCTGTACGGGAATACCTCTGCACCAGTCCTTTCGGTGATATCAGAGGCGATACGACGAGCAGCAGAGTAGGCAGCGATGAAGTCTTCCTGGCTTCTCAGCGGAGTATGCATTGTTCTGAAGTGGGTCGATTTGACACGAGTTTCATCCGAGTTCAGGACAACAGCTTGACCATACGCAGCTTGGCCGGCCAGAGGGCACTCTTCGCCAGTAGGGCTTGAGAGGAACTTCTTGAGGTAGTGGATGAATTCCTCGTCTTCAGGCATTCCGTACAAGGTAGTGTTCCAGGCTGGCTTGCGGTCAGCAAAGCAGGTCTTGCCGTGTTCCTTGCAGCAGTCTTCGAAGATGGGGTTCAGCCAGAGGAAGTAGTCATCAATCCAACTCGCTGCTGGTGAAGCAATGTAAGAAACGTCAGGTCTCTGTCGCTCGAGCTCCAGTGTGTTTGGGAGCGAGAGATCTTGGCAAGTAGTGAATCTCGAGCATATCTCCTGTTGTGCCTTGCGCTTGGAAGCGTCGACTTCACGTGTGACAAAGTATACGGGGGGTCCGGTCTCCAAGTATCCGTATAGATCATTGAAGAAAGGAATCAAATAAGAGCCATCAGGTATAGCAACGCGCTGGTCAAGGCCAAGTTGAATCTTAGGCAAGAGTGCCAAACCTCCTGCAAACATCCCGAGGAAGATTGTGACAACAGCAAGCTTGACCTTCTTTCCGAGAAGGCGTGGGGCATATGTGTTCTTGATGAAAACCTGTAGCAAGCTCTCCTCGGCCATATCTGATCCGCGGCTTCCCCCCTGAACGAAACCATTAGTGCCGTTGAGGTGGACTCTCGCCTTAGTGATCTGCCACCATGGCCATAGTTCACAACGATGGTCTTCGACTCGCATCTGGTTAAGTGAGAGGAGTGAGACAAACATTGTCATCTGAAGCACTGCGTTAACCAGGACGGCACCGGCGGCATAAGCAGCAAAGTTTCTGACTGCCGGCATACCAACAGCTGTGCCGAGAGCAAAAGCCACAGTTTCCGTTAGAGCAGAGAAGAGGATAGAGGGTCCCATACGACCAAGCGCCCTAGCCACTCTTTCTTCAACCATCTGGTCGGGGAAGCTAACGTTGACTCTCTCAAGCTCGTGAACAATCAAGAAAATATTGTCCACACCAACAGCGAGGACAATGAAGGGAATGACTTCCATAATGATAAGCGTAGCCTTCAGACCAACCCATGAGAAGAAACCAATTGAAGCGGCGATGGACATGAGAACAATAACGATACCGGCCAAGCCAAGCGTAACCTTTGACTCTACTAAAAGCACGGCGGGATTGCGGAAGATATGCTTGAGCGGTGTACCAAGAGCCATACAGGCATAAACAAACATGACAATGTAGCTGATGACAATGATCTTGGCGTCTGTGTTTGTCGATTTGTTGAGTTCTTGCTCTAGACTGATCTCGGTATTGAAGGACAGTCGAAGGCCACGTTCTTTGGCTTCTTCCTGAACCTCGAGCAGCCGATCGCGAAGAGCAGTTTCCCAATCCACAGCCCTGGCGATAGCATCGGTTCCTTCTTGGGCATTGTTGACAACCCAGGTCACAGTAATGGCATGGGCATCCACCACGTCATCATCATAACCACCAAAGATCATGTTGGGTTCAATAGGCTGTCCAAAGTCCGGGCGGCAGTCGACAGGACTCTTTGCGCAGGCACGAAGATCGTCCTTCCAGAACTCGGGGTCCAGCCCACCCTTGGAGTGCCAGTATGCTGAAACAGACTGCACCACACAAGCATCGTTGGAAGGCTTGAAGCACAGATCCTGGAAGTACTTGCCGTAGACAGGGCTTTCAATCTTCTTGACACTCTCTTCAACCTCGATCCACCATTTCAGTGTATCATAGCTGAGGACAGGCCCGGGTCCAGATGGGTTGGTATCATTCGCAAGGAAGATCTTCTCGGCGCGGTAAAAGGGTCCAAAGTTCTCGTCAAAATAGGCTTTTTCTTGTGCAGCAGCAGAAGATGGGCTCACCCAAAGACGAGCAGGCTCCCTTTCGAGGTCGAAGCGGAACAGTCCAATACTAAGGATTGCAACAAAGAGTAGACTGAGGCTAATACACCACCCGGGGAAGCGAGCTGCGACGTGACCAAGTTGGTAAAAAGCTTTGTCACATCGGTCGTTGACCCAGTATCTTTTAGTTGGGCGCTCACGCATCGCCTCTGTATCAACCGGGCCACCTTCGTCTTCATCGTCGCTATGAGAAGATTCGTGGAGTAGTCTTGTCCTCTCGACACGATGCTGCGAGTATTTTTGATAGGCAATATGCCCAACAACGGCCAAGATCAAGGTAGATAACAGGACACCGTAAACGAATATGGAAGCAAATGAGAGACAGGGTAAAAGTCCTACTTTGCAAGACTTGGAATCCTTCACATCCGGGAGCGTCGGGCATACCTCAGGACAATCGACACAAACGCAACGGTAATCGGGGTCCTCGTCATTGCACTTCTTCGGCTTCATGTCCACAGGATGCAGCTCGGGGTCACTGTACTTTGTCGGGAAATTGATTTGGAAGGGTGAGCCGGCAAAGGGTTTCTTGTCTCCAAGAAACTTGAGCATTTCGGTATAGTTCTTCGCGCCGCCACCAATAAGATCCATGGCTTTCGAGTTTGCGCCGCCAAACTTGACTTCCTTGCAACTGTCGTAGAAGCCAGAGCCATATTTCTCAGATACAAGCTGGTCGAGCTCCGTTACGAGCCTCTTGCCATTCTTGGGGACAGAATCGGTTACATTGATAAAGGTAGACTGGTCAGGAGAGCAGGTGAATGTGCAGAAAAGGTTGAAGAAGTTGTCCTTGCACGCAGGACATGAGCCAATGAGTGTGTTTGGAGTACCGAGCTCGGACTTGAGTGATTTGACCTACGATTGTTAGTATGGTGGTCGTCACGACGCTTGAGATATGCTCACCTGGTCAAGTGTACAGCAGACAGGCCCAGTCCTCCATTTCTCGCCACAAAGGTCGACGAGCTCATTGCGAAGCTCTTCATCGGGATCCTTGGCCAAACCATTGTCGACACATGGAAGTTCTTTGCCGAAAAAGCCCTGCTTGCCACAATGGTCACGGAAAGCGCATCGTCCGGCCTCGTGTTTCGGTGTATATTGCTCAGCGAAACCTAGCCCAGCGAAAAGCACAACTGCAGCTCCGAGCTGCGATGCGATGCCTTGATGCATCTCGGGGTAATGGGGCCGCACGCAGCGGTGGATAGATACGGAGTCGTTTGTCGCGATTTGTGAATAGTGCCGACTTTGACGTACGATGCGACGATAAGTGTATGACGATAACTAAGATGCTGGGAAAACAATCATAATAGATTGTGCGAATATGAAGGACGAAAAAGAGAGAATCGTTCCTGCAAATGGTGGGGAAACTCAAAGACGCGTCGGCTAAGAAGGCGCAACCGTTACAGTTACAAGAGACTCAGGCAGAAACTGAGGTTGGTATGGACGGCGATGTCGTAGCTCGGTGACGGGTACGAAAGCTTGAATCCGATGGCGGGTTAGTCGACCTTTAGCGGGTGCTTCAGAGGTCACGATTGACCTGCGTCATTGGGTCCTGCTGTCAAGACGTTGTTATGATTGGCCGGCATCCTGAGCTTTAGTGCTCATGCGCTCTAGAAGCCGGGGTTGAAGCCGGGGTCAAGCTCGAGCGTTCGTATGTACTGCAGTCCATGAATCATTCCAGCTCGCCCCAGAAACGGATCGCATTTACCCTAGACACACGCATGAATTCACATGTTTGACAGTCGTGTCAGGTCTTGAAGATGAGCTGGCAAAGTGATGTTCTATGTATATCATAGCTTAGGTAAGAGATCACATAATTTGATCACCTTACGCCAGCTTAGACTTCCATTTAGGCAATTTTATTGTGATGTCCGAAGCCGCAGAGGACAATTCGTTGTAAGCCTAGGTCATATCTTATCGGACAGCCTAAAGTTGATTGATATCAACAAAACTCAAGATCAGGATGAACCAACACCAAGAAAATCCATTCGCTAGCCAGAGTTTCGTACAGAACAAACATAATCTATACGGTTGGAACACGTATCTATCATATTGAATCCGCCTTGAATTGGTTGTCTTTCATGCTGAATTAAGCTTCTTCGCTGCGCCTTTTTGATACTAGTACGTCGTTGTGAGACATACATTCGTAAAATGTTAATATCTGCCGGAGAAAAAGGTTTCTGAGAGGATATGCTCAATGAATACAAAATACTCGAAGTGAAGCATCTTATTGTGACTCTATCACAATGTGCAAGACGCTGTCTACGGCACGTGATACTTTTCAGCGTCTCGCGCCAACTCCACCCCTAGTTGAGAGCCTGAAAAAACACCATGACTCTCTTCGATGCGTCATTCGGAGTCCATATTTCCTAACGTCATTATACTAAGAAAAGAGCGGCGGGAACTTTGATAATTAGCGACTCTTCTTTTTTGGTTTTTTGGCCTCTCCCTATGTCAAAGTATATCATGCTCTTTTCTGGAACGAGACACATCAACCCTCACTGTATTGCCCCTCCCCGAAAAACAACATGCCCAACGAGTCAGAAGAACTTGTCCAAAAGCTGGTGGTAGGTGCCTCATCGCTGCGATGGCTTATATATGTATATATGTGATATCGGTTGATACCTAGTTGTGGCTTAAAAAGCATCAAATGAACGATATTTAGATATGGATATCTACAAATCATCGTGCCACCAACAGAGCTAGAGACTATGCTGACGCCTGAGATCGTAGGAAAAATTCCGCTCACTTTTGGACGAAGCCCTCGTAGTGGCTATCGCTAGTGATCACGACCTTAAAAATGCTTCAGAATTTAAGTCAGCACAGGCTGTGCTAGAGGGCCTCGCTCAAGATGTCACGACCGAAGAAGCAAGTGGGTTCAATCCAAGCGGAATATCCAATACGCCAGATGATGTGAATGAAGATGCGAACACAATCGAGACAAGCAGCCAGCAGGCTTCTACCAGTGATCAGACATCAACATCCACCAACACCTCATATTCCATCCCGCGACTCACTACTTTCGACGATGACAGCGAAGAGATTAAGATTCTTCTCCTTCAAGGAATGTTCAGTGAGCTCAAGGAGTACGAAATCAAGCAGGCCCTAAAGAGAGCGAATGGAGACGTTCAGACTGCGCTCGACGAGCTACTCAACGTTCAGTACCTCAAATCAACTGACCAGGAGAAAAAGGGAATCGATGCTTTCTTCGACCCTGAAGGAGATGTTACAAAGAAGAAAAGAAAGAACCGGAAGAAGGGCAAGAAATCTCCTGGGGACGCAACTCCGTCTTCCAGCAGCGGGACTGCTTCTCCATCTCCAGATGATTTGAAGTCAATGAAGCGTATGTTTGTAGTCAATCATGTATATGAGAAAGCTAACTGTTGGGTATAGAGCAAGATGAGATCGCCTATCTAGCGGATAGACTTGATCTACCATTCGATTTTGTCTCAAAGATTTACCATAACAAACGTTGCGCCAGCGGCGCCACAGCAGTTCAGATTCTGGAGCAATACATAGAACTGGGCATTGAAACCCAAGATGCAGAACTGAAAAAGTACGCCAAGGAACTTACTCAGAAGTATCCGAATGTTCCAGAGAGTTTTATGTCGACAATCGTCCAGGTCACGGGCTCTGTCTCTCAAGAGCCTGACGATATCGCAGCGCTTGTAAGCAAGCATTTCGTTAAGAACCCGTGGACTCAAAAGCTCGACGTTAGTTATCAACTTACGCCACTTCCGGAAGACGATATGGAAGGATTTGAGACAGTTACGCGCGGAAATAAATCTAGACTAGCCAGACCTGTTTCAGCAGGCACGGGCATTCTTCCCCTTGGACCGTCAGCGTACGCGCAAGCTGCTGAGAGAGCGGGCCAATACAATCGAGCCAAGCGGGAAGCAGCGGCTTCAGCAGCATCGTTGAATAGACGTGGTGCTTCCAATCCACTGTACCGGCAGGCTGCAGGTTACTACTCAGAGCGAGCGAGGGAACAATCGCGGTATGAGATGCATGCTACGTCGACAGCCGCAGATCTGCTTGTCAACAAACAAAGCACATCACGTTCCATCGACTTACACGGCGTATATGTGCAGGATGGTGTAAGAATTGCTCGCCAGCGTGTGCAGGCTTGGTGGAATGGTCTGGGGGAGTTTCGGACTGATAAGGCCCGTCAACAGCCATTTACTGTTATCACTGGACTCGGCCGCCATAGTGCTGGCGGAGTATCGCACCTGAGACAAGCTGTAGCTGCAGCTTTGCTCCAAGACGGATGGAAAATGCAGGTCGAGACGGGGCGATTTGTCGTTACCGGTAGGCGATAAGCGCCAAGAAAGCCTTACAGGGTCGAATCAGCCTCAGCACCGCCGTGTAAGCGAGCAATCTTTTCCTCAATCATAGAAATCTGGGCAGGATCCCCAGCGACGACTCAATCGATAAGATCGGCGTTTGTGACAAAATTTCGTTGAATTACACGGTCATATTTACTTAATATTATCTCGATGTTGTTGGTCGTCTTGTTTTGACAGGATGTTCTGACCTGACCGAATAAAAGAAAAGCTTACGCACTCTGATCCACCAAACGAACCCGAAACAGACATGGCAGACGTTCTGACGAATAGACGACCTGCAGTAGTGCAACCATCGCTATGGAAACTCATGCCATGGGGGTTGAGGCTGTGCTATCCGTAGGCACGTACGAAACATGTTGGTCCCCTGCTCTCAACCTATAATTATTGTTCGAAGGATTCGGCTCTTTCCTATAAGGGAAAGTCTTCAAGTCGCTCGGATAAGCATATCCCCTGGAATCCGCCATGTTGACGTCCTGCTATTGTATAAGTACCCAGCTGTCTGGCATAGAAACACCATGATGCCCCATCACGACTGGGAAAACTGACCTTCAAAACGAAAAACAACTGATCCATAAATCGACGTTCGGACCATGGCTGCCAAGACCCCATCTTCTCAGGCTACCTACCAGCCTCTTCCTAGAGAGGATCCTTCTGCTGCTTTGCTCGAGCCCTCTGAGAGAGCCAACAGTGATGATGGAAAATCGCCTGTTTTTAGGCTCAACTTCTCATTCATCTTGTTGCTGCGCTTGTTGGTAGCCCCCCTCCTCATCACCGACATCGCGTTCATCTGCGACCCCTACCACTCTCGTCCCTCAGCCGGTGTGTTTGCTGCTGGAGGTATCCTGATGGCCATTTGGCATGGATCTCGCGTCTTCAAGAGCTGCCTCTCCGGTGGAAATGGCAACAACTTCAATATCAAGATCGGAAGTCTGTTCTGCATGTGCGGTACAACATCGACCTCTAGAGCCGTCTCTTCTAGGACGTGGTCATATCTCGTCAGCCTTGTCGACTTTTCCTTCGCTCTCTACTTCATCGGCCCCTCTGTTACAGCTCTTGCATACGGCAACTTCAGAAGAAGTGCGGTTGTGGGAGGGTTGAGCATCACTGTGGTGTAAGTAATTATGGATCTCGTTTTGGGCTACATGCTGACATTATATTCAGGATTATGCAGTCGATTATTGCTTTCCTCAACTTGTTCAGCGTGTTCCGTAAGATGAACATTGCTATCTACAAGGGCGAGGAGGAGCAGGACCGCCTCTACTCGATTCCCGAGCTCTTCCGTGATGAGGCATCCGAGCCCCGCGATTCGATGTCTTCTGAGGTTTAAGCATCCAAATCAAGGAGGAACATAGAGAGGATAAGGACTCGCTACTATTCCCCCGCCTGCTTCATTTGAGGGTAATATCTACCACGATAGAGTAAGAGCGGAGCTGCTTTGGATACAAGGTATCATTATGCTTGTAAGGACTTCACTAGCCTTGGAAAATGAATATAGTGCAGTATGTATGTAATCGGCGGTCATATGGCACCCCGAAATAGCTGTTTGAGATAACAAATATGGGATACGAATTTAGGACAACCCTGCTGCCTCCCATGATTTTCTTTACTGCTTCTTCATCTGAAGCTCCCATCCAACCTTATCCCATACAGCCGAGCCCGTAGTGAGGGTAGTGAAGAACATGACCGAAGCGACCGTACCGGGGTAGACATTGACCCAGCCAAGAGTAGAGGCAGGAAGAAGCAGATCAAGGACATCAGAAACAAGGCCACGGAGAAGCACGTAGCCTTCGCTGCTGAGCTTCTGCATATAAGCACCTCGTTCAGCCTTACGCTTAGCGACAATGTCCTTCAGACGCTTGCGCTCCTTGTCGAGTTCCTCCTTTGAGCTCTTCTCAGAGAGCGTAGATGGAGCCTCCTTTTCGGCAGTGACAAGCTCGGCCGTGTCCTCGGTAGAGGCGGTGCTCACGCTCTCCTTGGTGACGGCGGCGGGTGGGCTAAACAGAAGACGGAACAGTCTGATAACAGAGACCATGATAGAGGTGTAAAGTCCAGCGAACCAGAACAGCTGACCCTGATATTCGATTTCGGCGAACTTCTCAACACTGAAGATACGTAGGTTCTCAATGCCGCAGAGATCAAGGAGGGTCATGGTCTCCATCATGCCAAACATGCCGAAGCACGTCTTGCTAACAATGTCGAGCCAGCCATCAAGACCTTTGTTGCCTTGAGCGACGAAGGCATTCCATCCTGCCCGGAAACTGTCCAAGAAGCGGAAGAAGCGAATGAAGCGCCGCGAGACGTTGATCTGACCGCCCAATACGCCGAGGGGTACTGGAGAAGAGACCTTGTTCTCGACAAGAGCGAAGAGCGCTGGATACCAGACAAGGAGAGCGCAGATAGCTTGAAAGCCACGAAGAATTCGCTCGATACCAACTAGAGAATAATTAGTGGTGTATTCAGGGGTGATCTTTTGAGAGATATATCCATTACCGAGATCAGTGCCGAAGCTGATGAAGTGCTCTGTGCTCACCATCTTGGCTGATAAGCTGATGAAGAACAGCAGTTGAAGGAAGAAATAGAGAAAGAGAAAAGACTCTTGACTGCCTATTTATATCTACAATGCAAGCAAACAAATCTCAATTTATTGACCCCAGATGGTTAGATAGTGTTGAATAGGCGGTGTTGGCATGGGTCCAGTAGCGTATTATTAGTGGATCGCTACGGCTTTCTCATGTTTGTTCCAACAGAGAGCAATTCACATCAAGGCAAGTCAAACAATCAAGCAAAGTCACAAAGTCAAACAACGCTACAAGCAGGTTCAAAGAGTTTGTTTAACCAACTCAGACTCCCATTGAACAATAAGTAAATATAACACAAGGCATCTACCTAATAGTCGTAGTTATGCACAAGTAACGATGTAATACACATCAATCTTCATCCCTTCTTCCTATATATCCCTTTGCTACCTTATTCACCAATTATTGACCAGGAGAAACGAGCTTTCCTTGGGCCTTGGCGTTGTGGTTCCATCCACCAGCAAGAGCCTCACCACCGTTCTCACGAGAGAACTGCTGGATACGAGCCTCAAGCTCAGGTCGGAAGTGTCGGATAAGACCCTGAATAGGCCAGGCGAAAGCCTCACCCAGAGCTGGAAAGATTGTCAGTACAAAGTCATATTAGATGTTGGGGGGAAACATACCGCAAATAGTGTGACCCTCAACCTGCTTGGTGAGCTCCTGGAGCATGTCAATCTCACGCTCACGGGCCTGACCATTCTCGAATCGCTTCATCATCTGCTCTGTCCACTTGCTTCCCTCTCGGCAAGGTGTGCACTGGCCGCAACTCTCGTGGCGGTAGAAGTGGCTGAGACGGCTGATAGCTCGGACAATATCGGTGCTCTTATCCATGACGATAACAGCGGCCGTTCCGAGACCAGACTGGCTATCCTTAAGGGCATCGAAGTCCATAAGCTGGTCATCACAGACGTGCTTAGGGAGAACGGGAGTGGAAGAACCACCAGGGATGACAGCCAAAAGGTTGTCCCATCCACCTCGAACACCACCACAGTGCTTGTCAATCAGCTCACGCATGGGAATGGACATCTCCTCCTCAACTGTGCAGGGGTTGTTGACATGGCCAGAGATACAGAAGAGCTTGGTACCCTGGTTGCGCTCACGACCGAAACCAGCGAACCAGCTTCCTCCTCGTCGGCAGATAGTAGGGGCAACAGCAACAGTCTCGACGTTGGTAACAGTTGAAGGGCATCCGAAAAGACCGACGGCAGCAGGGAACGGAGGCTTGAGACGAGGCTTTCCAGGCTTGCCCTCGAGGGACTCGATAAGAGAAGTCTCCTCACCGCAAACGTAGGCACCGGCACCTCGGTGCAGGTAAACGTCGAAGTCGTATCCAGAGTCACAGGCGTTCTTTCCGATCAGACCGGCGGCGTAGGCCTCGTTGATGGCTCGCTGAAGAACAGCAGCCTCCTCGACGAATTCACCACGGATATAAATGTAGGCGGCGGTCGCGTTCATGGCTCGGCCAGAAACAAGACATCCTTCGATGAGCTTGTGTGGGTCCTTTCGCATAATCTCACGGTCCTTGCAGGTTCCGGGCTCACCCTCATCGGCGTTGATGACGAGGTAACGGGGCTTGTTGTCCTTGTCCCAGTCCTTGAAGTTCATGAAAGACTGCAGAGCGTTGGGTTAGAGACAATTGATGCTGGTTCGGCCTCTTGGCCCGTCAAACCAAAGTGGAAGAAACCTACCCATTTGAGACCCGAGGGGAAACCAGCACCACCTCGTCCTCGAAGACCGGAGGCCTTGACCTCGCTGATAATCCAATCGTGACCCTTGAGGAGAATCTCCTTCGTCTTGTGCCAGTCACCCATCTTCCTGGCGCTCTTGAGGTCGACGGGGTATCGGTTGTAGAGGTTCTGGAAAATGCGATCTTGGTCTCGCAGACCTCCGTATGTTCGCTTCGGGGCACCGTCCTGGACAGTAGCCAGACCCCTCACGGCGGTCCGTGAGAGGCCGACGGCCTTCTTGGGCGCCGTTCTCGTGGACAGCATTGTGCTCGATCGTTGTCGGGTGGCGGTTTGGAGATGGTTGAACGTCAGGATGCGGCACTTCAAGTTTCCCGGGCGAGATCCATTTCGTGACGGGTGGTTTGTGAATAGCGGGCTCGTGATTCGCCAATGCACTACCCGATTATCTAATCACACCCGTTAGCCAGGACTCGAATCTCCACGTAAAAAGCCACTCTAAACAAGTCCTTTTTATCAATTCTGTTAAGCGCATCTCTAGCCTTCGCCCCCGTTTTGCCTCTCCGAGATTCACAGAGTCATAGATCCTTGCAAATCTTGTATAACGTAATCATCCAAAGGTCGCTTGCTATTCGACGTTATCGATCAGCGGTATCGCAACACCAACTGCGCTATCGTGAGTTTACCATACAAGCTTCACTTCGGTATTTTGTACCGTTCTGAAAGCAGAGTCGCTTCGGAACAAAAAAAAACTGCGATGATAACTTGAGACGCCTCCAACATGTCTAGCAAAAGAAAGTCGATTCTTCCTGCTGTCGATCGCAGCGGTCCTAGACCACCGGTTGCCTTCTCCTCGTCCCTCATAATCTCCAACGATGCGATCCTCCAAGGCACACACTCGATTACTATGCAGACAGAGACAGTTATCCATCCTCTGTCGAAATTCGAGTCAAACTATGGATCTATCTTGATTGGGCGCCGTTGCCTCGTTTATGAACGAGCGCATCTGGGAGCTCGTCCTGCAGACCTCGATACTGCGAAGCCAGGCACCATATCGCTAGGGGACTATGTCACAATAGAGGCTGGCTCAACCATTGAAGCTGGCCCGACAGAGATAGGTGAGGGTACCGTCGTTCACTCTGGAACGACCATAGGAAGCGGAGCTAAAATTGGCAAGGTAAATATAAATATACCTCCCTGTAAGCCTCTTGATTAAGTGCTAACAAGTTACAAGAACTGCACTATCACACAAATGTCCAAGATTGCCCCTGGTACTATATTGCCGGATAATACAGTGGTGTTCTCGAATGGAACAAGACGAATCGATCGACGTGGGCTTTCCGAACAGAGGAAGCTCGCTTTAGTTAAGCAACTCGCAATTTTGCGAAAATTGATACCCAGTAACGCGGACAAATTTAAATAGAGATACCCGACATATAGTCAACGTTGGCTTTGAAATTCACACTTTGTTGATTAGCTTGTTGCTATTCTCCCTCCTAGTCTAAGATGGCATAACTGACATTGACTTCGTCGCTCATGCTCCCAACAACCAAGTTCTGATGCTCCGAGGGTATATATCATTATAAAAAATACAAAGAAGAAGATAAAATACTGAAAGTGACCCCTTTATCTTCTTCTGCGGTCTCTTTGGAACAGCGTCAACCCTGTAATCACCGTCATGATAGCCCATCGCTCTCCTAAAAGACCCGTCAAGCCCGTCCCCATGAACTGGTAATGTGCAACCTTTGTCAGACTTCTCCCGCTACCCATAGCCCAGGCTGCTACAACCTCATTCCCGAAACTGTCTCTAAAACCACCAGGCACAAAAGGCATATTGCCTCCTCCTGGAGGACCTTGGGCCAAACGAACCAGTTTCCAACCATGATAGTAGCCACCCAGACTCGCTACGGCCTGGCCACTAGAACGCCTCCATTCGAATGTTTCTCGAGGCCCGTTTCCGTTTGGTCCGACTTCAATAGAAAAGGTAAAGGCTGGGCTGAGACCGCTAGAGCCTGCTGGATCGACCCGTTCACGAGCCAATGGAGCTCCTGAGCCTGGTATCGGAGGGAGTTCAACATCAAAGGAAAGGCTCATAAACATAAAATTTGCCGAGGCAAGTGGTTGATATGATTCGTCTGGACCAGAGTGTAAGATAATTGGTGGTGCGTCTGAAAAACCAGTATGCATTGAATATAGGTAGAGAGGTTGTTGCTGATGCTCAGCAAGGATGAAAGAGGCATTAGGCCAACCTGCAGAGTAGAGATTGAATGAAGGTGGAAACTGTCGTGGGATAGCAGGCGGTTGACTAGGTTCAGCGGCTGAAGGGGGAGGTCGTGGTGATGCCTGTGGGTTTGGTGATGTTGGTGGAGGTTGTGACGATGCCTCTGCCTTTGGTGGAGGAGGCCTTTGCTGTTGATGCTCGCTTTGGCTCTCATCATATGAAGGCGGAGGCTCATCCGGCACGGAAGAGTCATGCGACAGACCTATTCTGTTTAAGAAGCCCATGGTATATGTATCTTGTTGAGTGCAACTTGTAAGTGACGATGCCTAGGTTGTGTAATTTATAGCAAGCGACGTCTCTGTATCACCATGTACGACAAGGTCAGCAAATCACGAAAGGAGATTGGATCGTATCGTGAGTGAGTCTTGTATTGCAGAAACTATTTCGCACTGGAAGTGGTGGTGACTGGGTTTCTATATCAAGAGATTAGGTTAATGCCGAGAGCAGTGACATCAGTCGTAAGCTGGTCCAAGAAGCTGATAGAATGTGGCTGTGAGCTCTAACTTGAGGCTGTGAGCTGTTTATTAAGGCTGTGCTGTTGGAGAAGGTTTATGCAGGAGATGCATACGAGAAGTTATGCAGATGGACATGGGGACGTTCGGCCGAGAGAACAAGCCACCGTTTTAAACGCTGTTGACCGCCGCCGCATCATAGTGCATTGCCGGTAACCGACGGTATGTGGGCAAAATCAAAATAGGAATCTTTTGGACCTCCGGTCGATATGAGCCAAGAAAAGCCCACATAGAGTCCTGGACCATGCGAATCCCCGAATCAGGAGTTCAGGTCAGAGTGAGGCCCTTGACACGTCGTCTTCCAAGAAGCCTAGGATACCTGGACCTGGAATGGAATGACATCCTATCGTGATGCTACTGTCCAGCTGCGCTACATCGTGCAGCAATCGAATATGCACAGCGGTCCAGCTATTCCGGGGAACTCGGCATTCAGAACAGAACACGCGTTTACCGTATCCACCCCCGGTCGATGAAAATGAAACCAAGGCTAATACTACAGCTATGATGTCGATGCTTCTGACAAACAATGGCATGTCCAAGCCAGTGGAAAAAGCACGTGCTAACAACGCATGATGATGGCAGTTGGGGTATTGCCTGCATCAGGTTATGGTAATTGTGATGATAGGAGTCAACATCACGATCACTACTAACTTTCCAGCAAGGCTTGTAATTCCATGAATAGAAATATCAGTCATTCATTCATTCTATAATAGTTCAAACCCATTTTGATGCTAAAACAAGCCATAAACCAATATCTAATGTATACATGATAACCATGCCACCATTCAAAACCAAGACAAGAAGCCACCAGCCAAGCCAAGCCAACCAACACCGAATCCGTATTTTATCGCTTTAGATTAACAATGCAAATCGTTGTATATGCTGTGTAAATACAAGTAACTTTTTAAGATGAATTTCTGAAATGACAAAAAACAAATATGCTGATGCCTCGCTGAACATGAGTTGTACATAAAAAAAGACTAGAAACTGAAAAGAGCACTGCGGCGCTTGCCCAGAGGGTAGATGAGCAGTGAACTCATGAAGAGACCAACGGCAATACCGATGGCAATCTGAATCATGGAGGCAGCGACACTGAACACCAGGCTGTCTGGGTTCGAGCCCGCCGTAAACTGCACGGAAGATGTTCCTTCAACCTCACCAGTTGCGTTGGTAAGGGAGTTGGCAACCTTCAAACCGCTGAGCAGTCCTCCAGTGGATGCAAGACTTCCTGGCACTTGGCAGAATACAGCGGGGATAAGAATCGCAGCTGCAACACCGTGTCGGAGTCGAGAGTAGAGGTTGGCAAGAAGACCGACAGCAAAAGCACCGAGGGTGCTGGAAATCTGAGGGCTGGAAATGAACTTCTGGGCTGACCAGTAGTTCACCATGTATCCGGCGAAAGAGACAACGACCATGACAGGCATCTGGCGCCATTTGGCTTGGTAGATGATACACAGGCTGACGACGAAGGGAGGAACGAAGATGAAGGCGTAGTAAGGGTTCATAGCATCGGTACAGGTTGTCGTGTTGGATGGGGCCGAGTTGAACAATCCGTAAAGAGCGGCACCCACGGTGATACCGAAACCGAGGAGAAGGGAGTAGATGACGGCGTATACGATTCGAATCGAGCCAGGGACGATAGCGCGGGATTGGAGTTCGAGAGCAGAGCACACTAGTCGTATGTTAGATTTCGTCTTTCAATAGATAGATCCAGTGGTTGACTTACAAACCATGTAACCGGGCAGCAACATGACGATGCCACCCTGTGCCAGTGCACCAAAGCAGAAGATTTCCTCGCCATCCTTTTTGATACTACCAAACGTTCTGGCCAGGAAACTAACAAGAATGGTGGAAGACACTTCGAAGACGTTGCTGTAGAGAGCAGAGTTGGGTGCCACAATAAGCTGCAGCACTCCAATAAGACAACCAAAAGCGAAGATGAGGGGAAGATCAATCAGACGAGCGCCAAAAGAGAAGGGAGCAGCGGTAGCACTCATGAGTCCAAACATGACAACTCTGAGCCACTTGTGGAACTTGTCCTTGCGCTTCATCAGATTCTCGAGCTTCTCAGTCGCTTCCTCAACGCCACAGACGTCGTGCATGACTTCCTTGTAGATGAGATGGACATCCTTGAGTTTACCAAGATCAATGCCCTGTCCAGTACGGACAATTCTGACTTCAGTCGTGTGGGTTGACTTGTCGTCGAAAGAGATGATCATGCATCCTGGTAGGTAGAGGAACTGGCCATCAATCTCGAGAACTCGGGCTGTCATGCTAAGATACTCCTCCAATCTATGGGTGGGAGCTCCGAATAGCATCAGAGCACGGCATAGTCTGATGATGTAATCCTGTCGGGCCAGAGTCTCGGCAATGTGAACAGTGATGCGTGCTTCCTGTTGCTGCCACAACCCGCTGAGTCGGTTCGCACTTTGAGTTCGTCGGTTGGCTGGTCGCTGTGGTTTCTTTCCATTCTTCTTCGCCTTGTCCTTGTCTCCACCTGCTGCATCAGTGGGATTGGCAAGTCGCGAAGAAGCCTCGATAAGGTTTGCGAGTGTATCCTGTGATTTGTTTGCCTCGTACCACTTTCGTCTGGGCGTAGAGGCTCCAGATGGCGTGCCCTGAACAGTAGGAGTGCCATCACTGATGACAGAGGAAGTAGACGCGGCTCGGTGGTGTGTGCCCTTGAAAGATGGCTCCGGAGGCTTGTAAAGCTTCAGAAGCTGTGACAGGACGCTTCCACGGTACTGTTCAGGTGCAGGCACATCGTATAGAACTCCATCAAAGTTTCCGTCGTTTAGTTCGGTCAAAGTTCGCTCTTCATGCTGTTTTCCCTTTCCCTTGCCTTCCTTGTCTTCAGGCGAGTCTTGGCCACTGCTGGCGCTGGGTCCGAAACGCTGGGTGTGTGCTCGGACAAGCTTGAACGCCTCATCTTTCAAGCCATGCCCCTCCTTATCCTCGGAGGGGAGCTTGTGGAAACCATCCTTGCTGGTGCCTGCTTCGGTGAGATCCTGGAGGGGAATGCTGAATGGGCTGTCATAGCCTGGTGTTCCGGCAGCGCTGGACTCCAGTGAGTCTCGATCTATAGCAGATGAATCGTTGTGAATGTTGTCAGCCATGATACGAGCACGTTCTCGTGCAGCGACCATGGCCTCTTTTGATTCAGGATCCGAATCATCCTCGGCATCTTTGGCATCTGAGAGAGTCTTGACAGCTTCCGCAGAGGGTCCACGCAAGAGTGAAGGTCTGGGTCTGGTAACGCCTGGGGCTTGAGGAGTAGAAGGAGGATTGGCGGATGTTGGTGGAGGATTAGCAGCAGCATTGCTGTTAAACCTCACGCGTGCCCTGTCCTTCTTGAGAGCAGCAGCAGCGGTCTGGGGGCTGGGCGGGTTTCCCGATCCATTGCCAGCAACTGTTGGCTTGGGTGGTTCAGGACCGACCTCGAGGTCGGGATCGTCCTTGATATCCCTTGAAGAGCCTTCCATTTGAAATTTTGAGTTTGAAGCTGCAGTAGTGTGTATATCGCAGGATCAGGGTGCTGTCAGGGTCTCAACCGACGATAGTTTTAGTATGGTAAACGAGCGTGTGTTGGAGGAGAAAAGATGGGACTATGATTCAAGAGAACAGGGTTTAACTGGAGATGCTCGAGAGATTCGTGGGGAAAGGATGAGTGAAGGGGACAGGATTTACGTTATTATAACAAGAATCTGGTCAAAGGGACTCTTATGGATCCATCATGGAGAAGTTTAGTAGTTATGGTGGGAAATACTGCGATAGTGCGACTATACTTTGACTAAGACCGGGACCTGACCATGTCCGGCAAAAGCAGCGATCATCTCGGCTCGTACAATCCTCAAGATACCTACCAATTGGCCCCGTGACGTAGGATGTGGAGGCACAAGGAGGGAGCATTCGAGCCTAGAAGTCTTGGACTTTCTTGGGAAGCTCATTGCGAAACCGCTTCTCAAGTTTTTGTTATGTAACTTGAAGACGTCGTGGCCACCGGAAGGCGCTCCGACCGGCAGTCCGGGGTTGACCGGCCCACTCGGCGGAAAACACTAATCAGACTCATGACTCTGAGCGGTTCTATTTTGGAGGGAGAGGGCATGTTTGTTAACAAAATAAGGAGTTATGAACTCCATTATACAGGGGCAATCGATAGTCTAGACTTTGGTCCCGATGCCCAAACTGGAGCCTCATCGTTCGCCAATTCTACACTATCAAGGTTGGTGTTTCCTTGACGAATCTCGTCTCCTCGCCTCCAAAAGCTTCGGTCAAAAGCTTCCAACAGTAGTTCGAGAAATTGTTTAAGAGAAATTGTTAAGGGACTAGCGTCCAGCCGTAGCCGTCCCTCTCGGCAAACCAATGCAAGATTCGTCTTGTTTTTACCTGATTGAGTAATCTTTTAGTGGATCTGTACCTGCAGGGACTTTTCAAGATTCACCCAATGACGCCTGTTACCGAGAATAGTTTTTACAGGGAGGCTGGGCTGTGTTGCGTTACGGCGGACGAGAAAGGAAATATGGCTTCTAAACGGTCAGTCGCTTGCATCCGAAACGTTAGAGGTTGCACAAATCCAGCATAGCATTCCCTTGCACAGCATAAAAAGGGTTACTGTTACTCTAGTGCGGATACTCTATCTAGTAGCGTATACAATAGTTTCAGACTGGCCTGCGCTTGGAAATAAGATTTATATTATATCCAAGCTCAACATCCAATATCAATGCCTCCACTACATCAATTAACTCGAAAACTACCCGATGATTCCCATCCATGCTCCCTTTCATGGTTCCTTCATGGTTCCCGTTCATGATTTTCATCCATCTTGTCGATCGATACATCCGGACGTTCCACGCAATCCCATGTGGACTCGATTCGTCACGATCTAAGTCACCATATATGTAGATCAAGTACATCAAAATGTTATATAAAGTGGTACGACATCCCTTCGATGCATCGATCGGCAACGCGCAATCGCATTGTCCGCATGAACACTTCTCCTATTATCTATCAGAGTATCAATGTGTCATGGCATTCTCAAACAGCTTTCGTAACTGGTCCTTCTCCGCTTCCAGCTCTGTCGACAACCCTGGTGCTAGCATCAACACACGTGCCTGAGGAATGGTACCTTCGACAAGGGCCTCAATGTGTTCCGTGCCAAAACCCAATTCTTTCAGACCCTTGGGCTGGTCACCCAAATCTGCAAGAAATTTGGTTATGGCTTCCGCGAGAACTTCACCAGCGCTCTCCCGCTTCACGTTGCTGATATCAACGCCAAAGGCCTCAGCGGCCGCCAAGTGACGATCCGGGTTGGAAGCCGCTGTGAACCGAAACACTGCTGGAGCGGAGACGGCTACAGAGACACCGTGTGGAATCAGGGGCGAAGCGACCTCGTAGCCATCGTGACTGTAGCCCGGGTTCTGGCCTGAAATGGGGTACGACATGCCTGGGTTCAAATTAGTTTCAAGCAGGGGCAAAAAAGAAAACAAATCATGTACTAACCATGACAGAGGTGAACTCCGGCATTACCGAACCCAACACCGGCCAGCGTAGAAGCCAGAAGCATCTTGGATTGGGCCTCAAGGTCATCAGGATTCTTCACCGAGCGGGGGAGGTACTTGATGGTATCGCGAAGCGCATGGAATGAGAAGACATCGGAAATGGGGTTCGCGCCCTGGTATGCTGGACGCAGGATGGGGTTTGTCGGTCTAGGTGTTCTCTCGTTGTATGGAATGGCGGTCCAAGACTCAAGCGAGTGGCACAGAACATCGAGACCCGAAGCGGCCTTGACAGCAGCTGGCATAGTCCTGGTGTTGAGGGGGTCGCAAATACCAAGCGTGGGCTTGAGGTTTCGGTGAGCGACTCCAGTCTTTGCTCGCTTAGATACAAGGTCAAAGATGGCTGTTCCCGTTGTCTCACTACCTGTGCCGGCAGTTGTAGGGACGGCAATAAGTGGTGTGAGCTTCTTGTCAACGGGTCGGCCCTTTCCAAGAGGAGCATTGACAAAGTCGAGGAAGTCAGCGTCAGGATACGCTGAGTAGAGGTTCATGAGTTTGGCAGTGTCCATAACCGAACCACCACCAACGGCGAGGAAAGCATCTGGTGCATAAGGACGGACCCAGGCGATAGCTTCCTTGATACTGTTGTACTGTAAGCGGACTGACTTGGGATTCGTTTGTGAAGTCCAACTTACGAGCTATCCTTTGGCTCAACTCGAACCTTGGAGTACACCTCAAAGGGGATACCCTCCCGAGTGAGGGCCTCGCGAACTTGTCTCATGGCATCTAGCTTGTTGACGTTCTCATCGGTAACAACACAGACTCGCTGTGCCCCCATGTTCTTCAAGTCCATGCCTACCTCCTGCGTCACTCCAGGGCCGAACCTGATGGATGAAGCAGCCATCTCAAAGGCATACTCCTTCTGGCCCGGGTGCGTAGTTGGCGTAGCATACTTGCGCTGGTGAGCATGCTTTGAAGGGGTAAAGGTTGGTGGCGATTGATGATATCCTGGGTTTGAGTGACAAGGACATGAAGGCGGATGCGTATACTGAATAGTGCGTAGCAGGCTGGTAGCTCGCTTAGCAGCCTAGAGTGAGGTGTAAGTTATCTTAAAGTGAAGCTATTTACATGGCATCAAGCACTCGCCACTGCCCTGGGTTTTCACATACATTAGGAACGACTCTCACAGAGGGGACCATCTTGTCGTTGAGGTTCGGTATAAGTGCAGAGATATAGACACAACGACCAGGGTTTTAAGGATTCACTCAGCTCTTCTGATGAGGCGGTTACAACGGCTTGGACGGGAAGTATAGCTTATTTGTATGCACAACCTCGGCTCTTGGAGGACCAACCCCCGATTGCGGGGTGAACCCAAGCCGATCCGGGGGTGCAATGATGCGGATTGATTCGTGAGGGGAAAGCGGATCTTGATCTCCTAGAAGGAAGCTGGATTGAGAAATTACCTAATTGGGAATTATACTGACGTCGTGTTGGAAAAAGTGTACTGCTACACCAAAACATCATTGTTAAGCTACTATTACAGCATCTGGACTTTTCGGTTGTCGGTTATTTGATGACTGTGCATCAATTGCAGGTCCTATGCACACGGATCAATGGAGGTTACTCCCAATTGACGGTCTGATTCTATAGGTTAGGTTTGTAAACGATCGAAAGGCACATTATTGTTGATGCTAGACTCAATACCAGTAATAAACTCACTTTTACAATTGGCTTTACTACGTCGTTGAAAATGGCTGAGCTATTAAGTTGTGGTTTAGAATGAAGGAATGCGATAAACACTGTATCAGTAATGTCTTTTAATGGATTAAGTTTATCGAAAGATTTTCAGTCGCTTGTAATTGATACCAACCTACCTGCAAGAACTGAAAGACAACAAATTCCTTGCTATTAGTTTATCTGTAGGTAGGTCGCCAGGTATTCTTGATGGTTGGAAGACCATATCACTTACACGGCTCAAATGTTATATAGATTGGCCCAACTATAGAAAAGTATTTTTTATTTAGGTATTTATCACCGTCTGTCATCGTTGAAAGTTGAGAGTCGTAAAAACTAGAATATCGCCGGAGCTCGCTAGGATTTCTCTGCAAGATGTTTTCAATCAATGGTTTTTAACGCCATCAATACTGAAGCATTTATCTATTACTCGAACATCTGATGGAAGCTTGACGCGCGCCATTCTCAAATGTGGCTTGGGATACCGCTGACCTCATCTTGTGGCTTATCGATTGGCTATCGACACATGACTTTTGATAACGTGGCTTACCAGTAGGACTTTATGAATAGTTTATTATATACATAACTGTGAGGGAAACCAGAAGTAGTAGATAATATAATAAAGATGTAATCGAATCAGCTTTAAAAGAAAACTGTCAGTGCAAAAATTGCCCTTTGGAGCACAGAAACTCGTATACTCGTCCCTACTTCAAGCTGCAGTGGAGCACTAGAGGCAGGTACGCAGCCTAAGCAGGAGCAGGTGTCCACCCGAGACCACCTCGAAATAGGGAACCTCCAGCCACTTGACCTCGATCTCGACGACTTGTCCTCCAACGACGACATCAAAATCAATCTATACGTGCCATCAGCTCGATCCGACAGTATTGAATAACGCGCCGCATACTGCGCAGCCGCTCTTTCGATTAATCCTTCGCTTCCGCAAGAGTTCGACGCCTAGCCCTTGCTCGATCAAACGAACATGCCTCCTTGCTCAACTTGATGCTCTGCGTGATTCCCTACCCCGAACTCCCTCATGGACCGCGCAAATGGGGGTGGCCCCGGCGCAGCAGCTGCTGCCAATAGGGCAGAGCGATTCGAGGATGAGAAGCGCCGCATTATCGAAAGCTGTTTCAACAAGAAGGATGTTGACGGTTCCCGTAAGTCTTGCTACACTGTTGTCAAGCTAGGCTTCATCTGCAGGAGCTCCAAGCTCAACGGATTGGAGATGTCGCTCAAACTAGGCGATTGGAATAGTCTGTACTCGATTCAGCAAACTGACAGACTCGGACAGTTCTCGAAACCTACATCACCCATATCCGAATCACCGAATACGGCTCCTATCCTACGACCCCTCCTCCACCTCAAGCGCGGACAGCTGAAAATCAGAAACCTCGAATAATAATCGTAGCTGTGCGCAAATCCGGACGAGTTCGCCTGCACAAATCCAAAGAAAACCAAAATGGCACATTTTCGATTGGCAAGACATGGAACCTCGACGACCTAACGCGCATCGAATCTTACACTGGCCCCGAGGCCAGGCCAGATCATCGCGACTGGGCTGGCGACACCGGCTTTCAAGTGACACTCGGAAAACCCTATTTCTGGCATGCCCAGACGGACAAGGAGAAGAAATTCTTTATCGCAAGTCTTATCAAGATATATGGAAAGTACACGGGTGGAAAGACGCCGGAGCTTGCAGGATTTGAGCAAAAGGAGTATGAGCAGGTTATGGGAGCTACAAGGCGACCAGCCACCGGTGGTTCCAGGCCTCCTCCTCCTCCATTGTCTGAGCAAGCTACCAGCCAGAATGCGAGTGCGCCTCCTCGTCCTATACACCCAATGCACCCTTCGCACCAAGGGCAACTAGGAAATCAGGGGCGGGAAGGACAACCAGCAGCTGGACCTCAAGATGTCCCTTCATTTATGACACCTCCTTCCCGCCCAGGGCACCCGAACCTTGGCCCTTCGCCTGTTGGGAGCTTCGAATCGGGTGCTTCGAGGGAACGTCCGCCTCAACCTCGATGGATGGCCCAGAATAATAAGAGTCAGGATTCTGTCGCTACCTCGTTCACTGCGAGGAGCGATGACGGTTCTAGCTTACCACCACGGTCTCGCAATGGTGTCAACGGACCAGGATCATATGGTAGATTTGGAGAGCCTGCTGATAATCGTGCACCGGCTGTCCTTACACCTCCTCAACCTCAGCCTTCGCCCAAGTCACAACCGCCAGCCATTCTCTCACCTCCTCAAGGTCCTCCGCAACCAGTGCCTTCACCTCTCCAGCTAGAAAGACCACCTCCGGAAAGGAGGCGGCCGCCTATGGACCCAACTCGTCCTCAGGATCGAGACTTGGTTCCCCCACCACTGATCAGTCCTAATAAAGAGCCAATGGCCCCTCCACCTCGCAGTAGCGAACGTGTCGTGCCAAGAATGGACAATACAAGTCAGAAATCGGCAAACAGTTCGTTCACCGGAAGTTTTCAAGACCAACCGAACCCGCCGCCCACAGGACGGCTACCAGATCCCCCCAAACGGGAGCCACTGCCTACACCTGCTGCTCTCAGACCAGGATCATCGCCGTCTCGCCCACCGGCTCAGACTCAAAATCCAAATTCAGCATACCAGCAGGCTACAGTACCGAGCGATTCCCCTAGTCCCTTACAAGCTCCAGCTCGCAGACCGAGCCCTTCGCCAGCTCGAGACCCCAGCCCTGCAAAAGCTCGAGGTCCCAGTCCGTCGCCAGCTCGAATAGCTAGCCCAGCTCCAGCTCCAGCCCGCGTTCCAAGCCCTTCCCAAGGTCATACACCGAGCCCCGCACAAGCTCTCTCTCCAGGTTCTGGAGGAGGCTCCTCTGATGTCTCGCCAATGACAGTGAGCGTGTCCAGGTTCGCAAATATACAGCAGCCACCTCCTGAGCCTCCCAAGCAGGAAACCCCTCAGCCAATAGATGAGCCATCACCCGGAGAGCGTTCGGTGGATTATTCCGACCAAGACTCAAATGCATCACCGGCAGAACCAGGTCAAGAAGCAAGACCTGGCTTGGGTCCTATGATTAAAGGCAAAAAGTCCAGAAACGAGATCGCTGGCGCGCTTTGGAAGGCTGCATCCGCAGCAAATGCTGCAACAGCCTTTAAACCCAGACCTGGCGGTGCTGGAGAGCGTATGCGCCTTCTGAAGACCAAGGTAGGAGAGGAGGGACCAGATGGCATCAGCAGCGTTGTGCCTGCACCCCCAAGACCATCTGAGCAACCTACTCCCGAGGAGACGCCCAGAGAGACACCCAAGGCCGAAGAAGACAAACAACTGGAGCAACCTAAGCCGGCAGAGCAGCCGAAGTCGGCGAACCGCAATTCTCTGGTTCCTGAAGTCAAGATTACTCTTCCAACGAGCAGGCCGATTAGTATACACGGCCCTCCACAGGAAGTGCAGAAGCCAACTGAGCCCGAAAAGAAAGAGCCTCGTCGCTCCATTAACGCGGGTAACGACATGAAGTACCTGCAGTCATTAGGGGTCAATCCTTCCATTCTTGATGAAAGGAGTGAGGAGTTCGCTCAATGGCTGGATTACTTTGGATGGATTCCGGGCGATCAAATGCGCGCGCGCAACGTAGAAGACATGAGGACGGATTTGGAGCGTGAACTTAACAAAGCCCAAGCCGGTGGCTGGCTGGCTCGTTTCCGCGAAGAGGACGAGCGTGTTGATGCGATTAAAGCAGGGCTCGATGTTGCCATGGCTGAGTGTGAGGAGTTAGACAATCTGCTTACACTCTACTCCGTCGAGCTTTCGGTACGTATTCCCAATCATCTGTATGATCCCTCACTAACAAGAACAAGACCCTTTCGGAAGACATTGCATATATCGAAGCTCAAGGTCAAGGTCTTCAAGTGCAGACCGCTAACCAGAAGCTACTCAAGAAGGAACTCGAGTCTTTGCTCGAAACTTGTGCTATCACATCAAAGGAGCTTGATGTCCTTAGATCGGCGCCTCTGGATGATATCCGCGGTCTGCAAGATGTTGAATCATCTCTCGTCACACTTTACAAGGCCATGATCAAGATTGATCCTTCTCGGACTAGTGCTGGTCAGGGAGTGGTGGATGTCACAACAGACACAAACCAAGGCCATGGTCTTAACCCCGACTTCAAACAGATGCGAATTGTTCAAGAGAAGAAGCAGGTTTATGATCAAGAAAGTGCCATGTTCATTGGCAGAGTCGTCGCTTTTATGTCTGGACAGTTTAATCAAGCCTTTACAGAAACAAAGCTTGCTATGGAAGGAGCTTTGGCGAGAAAGGTGGATTCAACACATCACGATCTTGGCCGTGACACGCTTTGGCAATTCAGCCCTCTTATGCTCTACGCCCGGGATATGCATGGTGAGGAGTGGAACCAGGTCATACAAATTTATCAGGATAAGAGCCAGCCTGTATACCGAACAGAGTTCCAAGCTGTCATCGCATACTGGCGTAGGAATGCCAGGAAGTTGACAGGAGAAGAGGCCGAACTGCTGTTCACATCAGCAGTTGAGAACAAACAGGACGGAGGAGGTGTGGCAACCACTGCCAGGAAGCTGACAGTCAAGCGCAGCGGAACTTTGGCCAGAGCCCTCCGATCTCCTCGAGAAGATGGTGGCAACAAATCAAAGGTTGAGAAGAAGCCAGACGACAATAAAGATGCGCCTTACGAAGTCTTCTCGGGAGTCTTGGATAACTTACTCCCTTTGATGCAGATGGAGCAAAACTTCATTGTTGACTTCTTCCATGCAACGACACTCGAACAAATCGATTTCCCGGAAGCTGTTGCTGCAACGCCACCCTTTGAACGAGCGGGCACTGACCTCAGGCGGCCACGGTTAATGGAACCCGACCGAGACTTAGCTAGGCGCATTCTGCGTGCAATGGAGGTCATCTTTACGTTCATGGAGTCAGAACTTCTACGTCTCATGGAATGGGTTGTCGGGCAAGATCCTTTGTAAGTTCACATCACAATGACTGGTAAACCACAAATCGTTAACAGCTTTTAGGCAAGGTATTGGTGTCTTGGCGACTTTGGAGAAGTACATTGCCGATGTTGGGCAATCTAATCAGGAGTACATTAATACCCTCCTACAAAAGCTCCACGGCCATTTGGAAGTTCGGTTCAAAAAGTTTGTCGACGAGCAGCTTCGTGCTATCGAAGAAACGAAGGTCAAGATCAGCAAGCGCAAGGGTGTTATTGCATTCATTCGCATCTTCCCTCACTTCACTAGTGCTGTTGAGAACATGCTGGTTGGCGTTGACGGTACGCTAGCAGCTCGAGGCACCATTGATCGTGAATACAACCGTATACTGAAGACTATGTATGACTCGCTGATGGTCATCGCACGAGAGAACCCCTCGGCTAGCGTAGCGACCAATTCTGCGGATCCAGAGGACAAGGAGGCACTCAACTTCCATATTCTACTGATTGAGAACATGAACCATTTCCTGGAAGAGACGGACACCCGGGGATTGGAGGTGCTTGAGGAATGGAAGGACAGGGCTAACACGACGTACTACGAACACATGAACTTGTATCTTAGTGCAGTG
Source organism: Fusarium flagelliforme (assembly GCF_020744385.1). Taxonomy (NCBI): domain Eukaryota; kingdom Fungi; phylum Ascomycota; class Sordariomycetes; order Hypocreales; family Nectriaceae; genus Fusarium; species Fusarium flagelliforme. Next base: position 4,718,464 of record NW_025763503.1, read on the forward strand.
ATGCGTCGACCACTTGGCAAGGTTTTGGAGCACCTTGAGAGTATGGAAGCTCAATTACAATCGGGCAAATCGCCCGCAGCGATTGCCGCGCAACCCTCGAACAGCAAGACGGTCTTCAACAAGGTTCTCAGCAACTACGATTCCAAGGAAATCCGCAAGGGTATCGAAGCACTACGCAAGCGTGTTGAGAAGCACTTTGGCGACGCTGACGACCCAGCGCTGAGCCGAGGATTGGTCATCAAGGTGCTATCAGAGTGCGAGCAGTTTTACGAAGAAGTTGAGAGACGGGTTGGCGCAGTGACAACCAACATTTATGGTGGTGATATCGCTTTCGAATGGCCTCGAGCCGACGTCAAGGCAGCATTCCGCTAAGTTCTGGGGTATAGAGTGAATGGGAATACGATCACATGAATCTGTTGTATGAATACTATAGTTACTATTGGCGTGCTTGATGCGTCATGTGGAGTAAACGAGGCGCCTTTCGTGGTAAATAGGGATGTGTCAAGCGTTGGACGGATGAGTTTTGGTATATCTCAATATATTGCATGAGTGACGGATTGATTATTCACTTCTATACCAAGGTTAGCATTCATTGCATAACGATGTGCATAATTCTGATTTGATTTAACGCGTTATATTAATTGGATGTTAATATCCAACCACTTTACGCGGCAAGACGCGTCGCGATAAATAACGTAGCATCCTGGGAACCTTAAGCTACGCCACTTAACGCCCTTGGACCTTGTAGCTCCACTCGTCCCATCCCGGTCATCGACCTCGATATCGAAGCTGCCTAGACTGTCGGAGTTCAAACTCGAGAGTAACATGTCATGTTTTATATGTCGATTTAGTTCAACTTGAGTCTTGTACTTATTGTACAAACCTATCCAAGTACTCGGAAACCGCGATAATGACGCCCAGAACCCGTTCGGGCGGTGTCCCCGCGGAGAGCCGCGTCTATCATTCAACACCAGCGAAACAGCAAGCACAATTCCCGGCGCGTAGGAGAGTCGTACGAACATATGGAAAGCAGAATCGCAAGAAACAAGCAGAGACGCCCTCGAAATTACTGCGACAACAAACGTTGACACAAATCGATTTTGTATCAAGTCTCGAAGGACATGACCCAATTGTGCTCAGTGATAGTGAACAAGAGGACATGGGATCTGCCAAGGAAGACGACGAAAACGAAGAGGGCGAGAATGCAGAGCCGCAAGAGGAAGAAGACGAAGAACCTGTATCGAGTGGGAGGAAACGACGGGCGACTTCGAAGAAGGCCTCTGCCAAGAAGGACCGAACGAAACGACGACGAACACTAGGAGATGATACCGATGAACAACCCAAGCCGAAGAAGGAAAAGAAATCGACCCGACGTAAGACTATGGGAGATACACCTACTAGTTCGAACTATCACACACAAACGTTGACCCAGTTCCTCGACCGCGATTCAGCTCACACTGAACTGATCAAGGATTCTGAAGATGAAGACGAAGATGATGGATTCCAACAGTGGCTGGCAAACCCAGCGAGTCCAAGCCCGCAGCATATTCGAAAAAAGAAAAACGTCTCGCCCGTCAAGACTCCAAAGATTCTTAAGTCGATATTGAAGCGCAGACCAGAAGAGGCACTCCCGGATATACCCGCTCCGCGGGAGGAATCTGTTGTACCACAAACACCACAAAAGCAAACGCCTGGAAAACGAGCCAAATCAGTTGAGATACCTTCGTCAAGTCAGCTTTCCGCGCCGCCAAGCATATCATCAACGCCTGCTAGTCTCATGCTCGATCGTTACGGACCTCCTGATCGTGCAGAAGCATCACCGGCCAAAAGAAAGATGTCGTCACCTGCTGTCTCGTCGCCGCTTAAGGAGCTGAAGGGTAAGCCCCGGACGACCACAACACCGCGACAGCATGAGCGCATTATTCAAGATTCCTACGCTACCGATAGTTGGGGTTCAGCTGGCCGTACACCTCTACGGGAACTGCCCGTCGACTCGCCAAATAAAACTCCTAGAACACCGAAAGGCAGTATTGAGCCGCTGGAAACATCTTCTGGACTGGACGAGATGGAGACGCCAACCAAGACGCGCAGAGGCGTTAGCACCGAACTGGGCGCAAGTCAAAGAAGTGGTAGTCCTACACCAAAAATGAAGAAAGTGTCGCCCGGCAGCGGTAAGAAGAAGGTTATGCTGGAAATACCTGATTCCGAGGATGAAGATGATGAAGACTTTGGCTCTGATGAAGATGATGAAGGTTTTGGCGATGAAAACGCCGAGAACAACACATTTGTCGCTGGTGCTGAAACGCAGCTTGTTATGAGCGAGATTGCTTCATCAGAGGAAGAGATGACGAGAGCATCATCTTCTGCGCAGCCAGCGACTGTTACTACTATTAAGCGACAAGCCTTCGCGTCCATAACCTCAGAGGAGTCTTCTGGGTCGAATGGCCAAGGATCAAGCACATCACTGCCACCCCTGAGTTCACGAAATACAGAACTCCCTCCCCCCTCTTCAACACCCAAAGCCAGAAGCCGTCCAGCAAAGCGCGTTCGCAATCCCATCCATCGCCCCCTCCCACAGACTCAAACCCAGCCGCTGGAATCTCAGCGTGTACCATTGGCCACGCTGCAATCACTGCCGCCTGCATCTGCTCGCACAGATGTCCTGCTTCCACTAACTCAAGACATCATTGACGATGTTCTAGAGGGTTACCAGGCTGATCTCATCCTCGACTTCAAGATACCTGCACAGGTCGTTCGCTTCTGGCTGTACGACGGGGAATTATTGCGCTTTATGGCATGCGCTGACCCTGGGCGTGTAACCGAAGGCCCAGCTTGGCGCTACCACCTCACCCAAGTTTACGAGCTGAACAATCCAGTCGAAGGTGATGATATGCGAGAAGAAGGTTGGATCGATGGTGACGTCGGCCGCTACGTTTACTTCCCCCCTGCTATCGTTAGCCAGTTATTGTGGAATCTGCGTCATGCTCTCTTCAAGGAGGGTGCTTCGCAAGAAGAGCCAACACAGATTCTAGATGAAGACGACAGTGCAAGAGTCGATCTTTTCGCCAACTCGTCACAGCCTCTTCCTCAGGCTAACAATCCTACACCTACCCCAAGCATAAGCGTATCACAGCAAGTCGAAGCTCAAATTCAGAGCGACTTTGCTCAGTCGATCCAAATCCCTACCTCGGACGACATTCTCGTCCCCTCAACTCCCGAGGAAGAGAATAACGATAAACAACACACCACTCCCCCAACTACCCACGTCGCCTCCTCCCCCACAACTATTAAACCTCCGCCTCGCCGGACTCCTCGGGCCTCTCGCCCTCCTCTAAGCAGCGCATCCAAGTTACCTGCCGTGCGCCCCTCTCAAGCAACCACTGTCTCTCAAGCTTCCACCCCTGAGAAACAACACTCATCTTCCATCCGTCGTCCTCCACTACACTCTTCTAGCAGCATCGGTCTTCCGGACAGTCTACTGGACGGGGACGATGAGGATGCCGCGCTGCGTCTGCCCGATTACAATCCAGGCTCTTCGCAGCTGTTGACAAAGAGTCAAATGCTGCCGGACAGCCTCTTGCGTGATGATGCGAGAGTTCCACCCGAGATTTGGGACTCGGACGAAGAAGATGAACGACTGTAGAATTTTGGTGCCTTTATGACTTCTTCCATCGTTTTATTGGGTTGTACTTTTCTGTCTAGTTATGTGGCTGGTTTACGGTTTCAGGAGGGCAATGAATGGGCTCACTCTTTGGTCATGTATTTATGAAATGCAAGTTTGGTGTTAGGTGCATTGCCAGAAAGAATTCACGAGTACCTAATAAATATCATCAAGACGTGTATGCACGCAACTGCTAAATTATTCATTGATTCATTATGCAACGCGGTGAGGCATGGCCCAAATACACAATTTCATCTGCGACTACTCTGCCTAAGGGCGGTTTTTGAAAGTTCTCTTCCCCGTCCACCCCTTGATTTCATGGCAAAGACTTCGAAGGTTTGCCATGCCATTCCAGCAATTGTCATAAAAAATAATCCTGCGCCAATCCCCAAGCCATGCAATATTGTGCTTCTGTCAACACAAAACAAAATGCACTGTCTAATTCCGTCGTTCCAGTCCGTCGCAGGGGTAGTTTTGTTTCATCAGGGCATAAAGGGAACACGGAAGCTTTTCCTGCCAAGTCGTCAAAATAAACAAGTCTTATTTGTTTTCGAGGCGCCACGGATGGTGCATAGCATCGTATCGTAAAGCATCTCATAAAATAGCCCAATCTAGGACAGATGGAAAGCTCCCTGGCCTTCGTTGACAGCTGTAAAGAGTTGCTTCTTCATGATCTCAATAGTAGAGTAATCTGGGAGCTTCAGATAGTTGACACACGTCATGACACTAGGCAAGTAGTCATCGGACGTATAGGGGTCTTCACTGGGTTTGCAGACAACGGTGAACATTGGTGTCAATGATTTGAAGCCTAAAAACGTTAGATACCGTTCATGAGTTTCGCATAGCTGGCACTTACCTCCGATCGGAAGCTTGGGACTTCCAGTTATGAATTGTAGGAAATTTCGGCGTTCTGATGCGTTGAATCCACTCATGGTATGGAGCAAGTTCTTCACAGTCTTGCTGTCCATGTTGTAGCCGTGATCGGCCTTGATAGAATCGAGTAGAGCTAGCGATATGTTAGTGGGTACCACATGCGCTGGCATGGGAAATTACTTACTTTCAAGAGACCAATCTTCGTCGACGCGTCCAAACAGGGTGACAAGCTCATCTGGGGTGAAAGCACTGAGTGCCGAGTAAGGGAAGACTTGCGAGAACCCAGCACGGAAAGCATCAACCTGACGGCGAACACCGGAACCGAGAGTCATATCTATGACCTTTTCTAGGTAGGCATCAACATTGTCGATAGTGACTCGTTTCTGTGAGCCGTTGTCCTCGAGTTGGATGTTCGGGTACCCTGGCAGGGTGAAGTCGAGGCACAGGTCGTCAAGCTTAACACCATCGATGGTGATGTTCTCTGTATTAGCGACCTTTTGTGCGGGAGTGCGGCTGGGGTCTTCATCGATCTCCTTTTTAGCCAACGCAAACTGCTTGATGGCTTTCAGCGACCGGGCCAGGCCCGGGTCAACCATTCTGACGGCTCCCAAGGACGGCTTTACTCCAGTTACGGCATCTCCAATCCTGAAGAAAATAGGATTGAAGTGAAGGTCGATGATTCGCGAGTCGATCATAGATCGCGCAACAAACTTTCCAAGCATCTTGAACAAATGTAGAATTCGCTCTCCATTTGGTGTTCCAGCTTCTTCCTCACTCTGAGGTCTGGGGAAAAGCCCGGTGGCCCCGGACACGAACTCGTCAGAATCATTTGTGTCAACCTCGCGCCACAGCTTGAGCTTCTTTTTCGAGAATTCTCGTGACACCGTCGAGTAGAACTCCAGCGTAGGGCCGAGACCGGTGCCTACCTCCTCAAAGTACTCAACCTCCAGGATACTTTGCGCAGCACCATAAAGCTCCATAACTTTCAGAGCTGATTCCAAGATCTTTTGACGAGAGATCCTGACTTTCTGTCGCTGAAGTCGGCCAAGGAATGGTCTCTCATTGTTTCGATCTCTTCGGTTCTCCTCTGCTGATTGGGTGCTCTGCCATCTGGTCATCGATCGGGCATAGCCGAAGGATGTAGACTGCAGGAAGAGATGTCGAGTTTCAAATGGGAAGAGGAATGGGTATAAACGAGCAAGATCTTCCGCCCAGCTAGGTAGACAATTACTAGCAACAATCAAGGGTTCCTCCAACTGTCGGTTCAGCTTTGCGGTGAGCTTAGTGTTAACAAATTGAGACAGTGGCTCAACATTGAGGCCGATAATGCTGTTCTTCTTCTCGACCAGAACGTCTTCAATGTTGGAGTTGAGATCATGAAGAATGTTCAGGAGTCGTAGGATTGATGAAGTTGTAGGGTGCTTTGCGAGCGACGCAGGAATTCCGTGCTCATCCTCGCCGTCAGCCTCGGAATTGGAAGTGAACGAGAGAGTTTCTGCCGGTGGCGGTCCAGGGACCCGTTTGAACTTGATGGGATGGATAGTCGACCAGATGTTTCGGCCGAGATGCTCATCCGAGTTGGACGCTGAAGTGTGCACAGCGCGATAAATGGTAGTTTCGTTAGAAATAAGCTTGCTATCAAGGCTGAATTCAATATGCCAGTCTTGGGGCACAGCCTGAAGAGCAGAGGCATAAGACATGGCCCTTGACGATGACGCTGCTGGAGTAGGTGTGCTGTGACCACCAGCTGGAGGGGGCCCAGCACGAGTAGGTGCTCCAGATCCGGTTGGGGTCGCAATGCGAGTGCCATCTTCTTTGCGTGCTGTCACATGTCCGCCCGTAGCTACCTCCATGTTCACAGCAGATGTGTCATCAGGAGTGGACTCGGTTTCCATATCTTCTTCAAGCTCCCCAACAATGGCGTCTAGTGCACTGCTTTCTCCTACGTCTTCATCGTCAGTTAATTGCTTCTCATCAGCACACTCTAGCGTGTCCTGCATCTCGTCGTCGTCAGTTGGCGGAGGCCGAGGAGCTGGAGGGGTGCTTGCAGCACCATGTCGTCGCGAGGATCGGCGAAGTGCGCTTTTGTCTCGAGAGGGCCCGGCGGACTGGTCTGGTGTAGCAGGAGCGGCCTGTGACTTCGATTTGCGGGCAGCTCGGGAACCTGAAGGTGTTGGAGCAGCAGGAGGTGGGGGTACAGGAGGGCCGCCTGAGAATAGACTTCCGTCGGCTGCCGCTAGACGGGCTGCTGCTGCACTGCTAAGAGGAAGACCGGCAAGACCAGCGGAACTGGCCATTGCTGCAAGTGCTCTAGCAACTCCGTCTCGACGGGAGGCACCACGGGGCCTCTCAGTAATACTGATTCGGGGCCGTAAGTAGTCGTCTAGGGCTTTGAAGGTTGCAATAGCATGGATCGATACCATAATATTTCGGTACGGTTTAGGGATCTCCAGTTCGTCATCAGCAACGAGACGAAGTCTAATCTGTTTGCCTAGCATGGACGCAGGGCTACTGTGGTTGCCATCAAATGTGTTGTGATGCACCGTGATAACCTCAAAGTGCTCCGACCTACTGAGCAAGTCCTGAAGTTTGTGGATCATGACACTGAAGGGGGTTGCTGGAGACTCTGCAGTCGCTGTTTTTGGCTTCGACTTCACTGTATAAGCCATGAAGACTTCCAAGAACGTCGACTGAGCGGCGCGAGCAAGTTCCTCGTCAGGATTGCTGAAGATCTCGAGGAGAACGCGGACGAGACCTGATGCGAGAAGTTCTGCGCTCGTAACACTCTCTAGGACGTCTGTATCAAAGTGCGACGCAAGTGTTGTAAAAAGCTCCTTTCCTTTATCGGCTGGAATACTTCCAGTTGACCGTTTGAGATAGAAGGTTTCAAGTTCACCGGCCAATTCTGAGAGAGCATCAAGAATTGCTGTAGCCTTAGCCTTCATCGCTTGACCGTGACCTTCAGTTTCGTGGGTCTCGAGGAACTTTTTGGCAACATCTCGCGTTCGGGACTTCATAGAGCGAATATCAGAGATGAATCGGCCGAGGGGAACCTCGAGAGACACAGTAGATCCTCGGGAGCTAACCGGGGACATATCGTCGTTGTTCGCCTCGCCATTTTCATTATCATTTTCTTCATCGTCGTCCTCATCATCGTCGGATGATTCGCGTTCCTCGTCGTCATCGTCCTCATCATGCTCAGATTCTTGTTCTGAAGAATGTTCGTTCTCTTGATCCGCTGTTCGTTCATCCTCGCCCTCTGGCTTTACACTCTTCTCCGGCTTCTCTTCAACAGGGTCCTCTTCTTCCGCGATCTTGGTGATTTCCAGGAAGACCCCTTCACGGTAGAATTGGTAGCGATAAATCTTGTCGAGTCGGCTAAGCAAGAGCTCTGCAGCCTGGAGTCCGAGCATGACGAGAGATGCATGATCTTGCTGTGAAAGAATAGATGCCAGAAAAGAGGCGTAGGGAACAGGAGTCAACGCCTCGACCAGGATGTCCTCGTCCAGGTTGGAGAGCATTTTCAGCTGTGCTGTGAGCACTTTTTGGCGGACGCTCAAGTTAACCGTACTGGAAAAGGCGTCCGTCAGAGTAGGGAAAATGATAAGAGCGAAGCGGCGGACTTCGTCTTTGCAGTCTTCCAGAAGTTCGATACGCTTCTCGTTTGTAGTCCTGCGGTTTCTTCCTCCACCAGATGCTGGGTGTGGCGGTTCTGTAGAGGCGATAAGCTCGACGAAATCCCCGAATGACGGGTCGGCATTGCGTGGTAGGTTGGGAAGCAGTTCGCAGATGACATTGAGGGTCTCGATGATTTGCTCTCGGGGTCGATGAATAAGGGCCTGCATGATTACAACACTATCCAACTTTGAGGCAACGTCCTCAGTGCCGCTTGGTGGTGACACTCCTGTGAGAATCTGGTACAATGTCTCCACGACGTTAAGCTTGAAGAGCTCGGCTGAAAGACGAGGACTCGCTCGTGCAGTGAAAGCCAAAACTCGGAGGAACTGAGTGTGGATGCTAGAGCTAATCATGTTGGTTGTACCAGGAACAAGAAGTCTGAGTACGCCGCGAAGAAGATCCACACTAACAAGTTCTTCCAGCTTATGAGGATGATACTTGAAGCTCTCTACTATACCTGACACGCAAAGCGAAGCTTGTTCGACAACACGCTGGTCATTGCTGTTGAGAACGTTAAGAAGTGTAGGCATAACATCCCTTACAACTGGGAATGAGTCGTCGGGAATGTTGCGACAGCAGTTGGCGGCGGTGGTGACAGCAGTTCGTTGAGTGCCTGTAGCAAAGAAGTCGAGGTACGAAAGGCACGCAGTAAGACCTCCCTCGCGAACAATGCTCGTAGGATACTCAACAGAAATCTTCTCCAGCGTGCTCAGGGCCTGTTCGGCCAGATCGATAAAAGATATTTCGAGGAGCTTTTGGCACAGTACTGGGACGGCGTTCCCATAAACGACGTTCGCAACGCTGGCAGGCAACGCCTCCATTAGGTTTGCCAAAGACCGACAAGCGAGTAGCATGATCTCGGGGCTTTCTTCCTTGTTCATGAGCGTAACTAGTTCCTTGACGAAGGCATCAGGGGAGAAATGGCCAGAGAGATTCTCTTCGTTCGAAACCAGAAGAATTTCTGAGAGCTCCTGCAGAGCTATCAGTTGCACCGAGAGGTCGTCTGATCGTAGGCTGTTAAGGAGTTCTCTGAACCGTGATGTAAGACCGGACATCATCCCCGTTAGTGCTCTCAAAGTGCTGGACAGACTGCCTGGAGGGCCACCAAATCCGCCGAAAGGATCGTCATCGTCGTCGTCGTCGTCTTCATCATCATCGTATCTTCGTGATCCTTCCTCATCGTCATCATCGTCGTTGTCTTCACTATCGTCGTCGCGATGTTGGTCGATGGGAGGGGGAGGAGGCGGCGGGGGTCCTGGGTCCTTGTTCTCGTCGGTACCCGTCATTGGTGTATCTTGGTCAACGGCGCTGTCGAGATTTCGCTTCGATCTCCGTGTGGTAAGGGTCGAGCCTTGTACTGACTCTGAGGTCATGGTTAGTTCTGCGATTGAACAATGTCACGAGGCTTGCGTCTTCGCTACTAACCTTGCGTAGATCCAGTGGGCTTCTTGGAGCGGCTGGATTTTCGGCTAGAGGAGCCGGATGGAATAGATGATTCTGCGGGATTCGCAGACCCAGGTCTCTCGTTGCTAACACGAATTAACATACTGCTTCCGCGTAGCGAACTTGCGTAAGATGGCGTTGCAAACTTACTCTGGGCTGTCCATCTCTTCAGTGGGCTTTGCCTTTCGCCTAGCTCTAGGTGCAGGCTGGTGGTTTTTGTTATTGGTGGAGGGTGAAACGGCTTCGGGGATCTTTTGTCTCTTGGACCGTCGACCTGAAGATCCAGATGGCAAGGCGTTACTCGGGCTCTTCTCAGTAGCGAGACCTTTGCGCTTGCGTGAGGCTGGGGTGGTAGAGGTTGCGGTGGTCGGGACGTCAGCAGCGGCAGGAGCAAAAGCGTTGGTTTGGGCTGCCTGACTCGCTGCTTGACGAGCCGAAGATCTGGTGATTCTAGAAGTCATAATTGTCGTAAGCTTTGTACTGACGATGCATGTGGAAGAAAAAGCAGAGAGTGTGTTTAAAGGTGAGGTCGTTGGGGTATTGTGAGGAGAATGAAAGGGGAGATGAAGAGAGGAAACACAAGCACAAGCCGCGGCCGAAAGTCAAGTGCTTCAGAGATATTGTTTGTTTGGTCGCCCGGTCCTGGCTGGTCGAGGATGGTAGGTTTGAGATACCCGAAGGCTGAGCCAGTACCTGCAAGTTGCAAGATAAAGTTCAACCAGAAGCTAAGTACCAGATGAACCATCAAACACATATGAAGGCAATGATTGACTACGGCAAAACGGCGGCTTGGGTCGGAAGGATAAATGGATTTGTTGTCTCGAATATTCGTGGTGAATCAGCGACGCAACGCAACGCAGCAGCAGCGGCCAGAGTCGGTCAGTGCTGGGACGACGAGGGTGCCTGTCCCGTACCGTACCTGAACAGGCGAGGCCAAGTACGAATGACGTGGTGACAGCTGCGCGAGACGGTGACAAATACAAAGTGAATGAAAGGGAAAAGGTGAAGTGGCAGATCAAGGATCAAGATGGCTAATGGGGAAGGATAAAAGGGTTGGCCCTACCTCTGGGGACCTGGAGCGGCGGTAGCGGATAAGAAGGTGGCAGTTGAGGTTGTCGAGGTAGAAGGAAGTCGCACTTCGTTATCACCTGCCGATGTTCGTTCTGCCATGCCCAGACGACCTACGCCATCAGAAAGGCAGCGGGCGGGCGCGAGCGCGGCGGGGTCGTGATTTCTCGCCGGGAGTCGAAAAGACGATAGATAGACAATTGATGAGACGGAATAACGATATTGGCAGGTTAGGTTAGGTTAGTTACGGTGAGGGGAATGTTCCTCTTAGGTATTCGGCGATGCGGGACGACTTGAAGTTACAGGATACAGGTCTCGATCAAACAAGTGCCCCCTTGGAGTAGGAGAGAACAAGACAGGAGGAGGTAGGAGATAAGTGGTGTTTTTGGGTTTACAGATACGAGAGATGGAGAGAAGATGATGGATGGGCACCTCAACCTGAGTCTAGTCTAACGTAACGAACGAATGGAACGGTTGACGTGTGTGAGGTGGTCGACTCCACTATATGCGGCGCTGAGAGGCTCTTGCTCAAGGCCACCTACAGCGCTACGTTTGCAATAAAGTTGGGGTCTACTCTATCATCCACCCAACTTGCGTTTGTGTAGGACAAGACGTACTCCAAAAGCACTGTGAATCGCCCATTCTACCTCCTTAACTGCGGGCAAGCGTGCACTGTGCCAGGCTCCAGAGAGGGGAGGGGCAGGGTGGTTCGCTGTTTATCACGGCAGGGCTGCACGGCCAGAAAAGATGGAGCAGGGATCCAATATCATGAGGTAAAGTTGTAACCAACAAATGGAGGTGTCTTCTCCAGCAAGTTTCATAGTTTTATACTCCAGTTTATAAGTACACTTACATTTTTATTCTGAACTAAAATTCTCATCCTGAGTCAGTCATGCCCTGATGATGTACATATCCATCTCAAACCAACTTATCCATTAACGTAAAGCATCATCAAGGTGCAGCTGCGAGAGAGGGATCTTGCATTGTGGAGCGGCCCGCTTAGTTTCAAAGTGGCGTCCATCACGCTCCCACTAGAAACCCACTGCAAAGGTGACGCTAAGAGCTGCGACTAGACTATCGACATCGGATACTGCACGGTCGGATGATAGAGCCTCAAGTCACTGTATAAAAAGTCAATGGTTCTCAAGATCTAGTTCATACAATATGTCACCAGAACAGAGCAACTACTTTCTTTATAGGCTAGAAATTTGCAAAATCTTGATGAATCTACAAAGCCACTTTTTATGTCACTGATGCCATCCTCATCACAAAGACCAAACCTGAACCTGCGATGTTAATAACCGTATGCAACAGACAGCAGATTTATGTTAAAAGAAGCTTATTATCCTTAATCCTTAAAAGGTGGTCATTAAATTAATTTTAACATTTAAGGGGATCTAGCCAAAGTCAGACTTATATATACACCAATCATTTCCTCCAGCAAGTTGTTTGCAGGGCTTTCTCCTTCACCATGTAACCAGTCATAAGCTAGGCCGTTGTAAGAGAAACGGTTGAGATAAAGGCTTCAATCAATTGATTAAGACGTTACAATTTCCGTTTACTTGTTTGATCTCGTAGTATCTGGTCTTCTAAAATTACTACCCTTATTCCTATGGGTTCAAACTATCCTTACCACCCTCGAACTCAGAGACATCGTACTCCTCGGGGTATTTGTCCATCATGGACTTGAGCTCCTTCATCTGAGCCTTCAAATCGTCTGTCATTTCCTCATACATATCCTCAAACATACCTCGAATCGGTGGCTTCTTTTCACGCTCTGCCTCGCTAAACGCCTTAAGAATCTCCTTTCGTAGAGCGCTTCGGGCCTCTTTCTCTTTGGCCTCGTCCCAGATGCCCTTTGCCTCCATCCACTTGCGTAGGCGTGTGATGGGGTTGTCGCGGCGCTTCCAGTCTTCAACTTCGACACGCGCACGGTAGGCGAATGAGTCGTCAGATGTGCTGTGGTGTGAAACACGGTAGGTCATGGCCTCGATCAGGACTGGCTTGCCGCCGTCTTCGAGGGCCATTTCACGGGCTTTCTTGGTGGCCTCTCGGACTGCCCAAATATCGTTACCATCAATGCGAATCGTATCAATGCCATAACCAATACCACGACTGGCAATACCATCGCCACGGTATTGGTCTAGTGTAGGTGTCGAGATAGCGAAACCGTTGTTTCTGCAGATAAAGATGGCGGGGCAAGATCTCGTAGCCGCGATGTTGAGAGCAGCATGGAAATCTCCTTCACTCGCTGCACCCTCGCCAAAGTATGCCGCAACCACACGAGCCTTGGAACTCGGGTTTTGGAGTTTTTGCATCTTTAGAGCATATGCGGCTCCTGAAGCTTGGGGAAGTTGTGTTGCTAACGGTGATGAAACGGAGTGCTGTGTGTCTTCATATTAGTCAAGGCTTCTTAGTGCTAATATCCGGTGTACTCACAATATTCAGCTCTTTACTTCCGTAGTGGACGGGCATACTGCGTCCTCGGCTTGGGTCCTTTATGTTACCAAACAATTGGCTCATAAAGTCGGTTGCCGTAAATCCTCTCTCTTTGAAAACACCCTGCTCTCGATATTGTGTGAACATGACATCCTCTGGATCTAACACGCTTGAGCTGCCAATGCTGACGGCCTCCTCTCCCGCGCTGACCATGTAGAAGCTCAATCGACCTTGTCTTTGCGCATCAAACATTATCAGATCCATAATTGAGATAAACACCATATCTTTATAGAGGCGGATAACCTCCTCGTCGGAGATATCTGGCTTGAAGGATTCATCCACCACTACTCCATGTTGGTCTACAACGCGATACGTCGACAAGGCAGGGTACGACTCGGGGGATTCGAATTTGAGCGTGCTTGTGAAAGCGCTCTTCAATGCACCGGGGAAAGAAACAAAGTTCGAATTAGGTCGCTGCGATACACTACTCGCTGATCGAAGAGCGAGAGGTGTTACATGTGCTCTGGCAAGTGTAGCCCTCCTCAGGGCGACTTGATGCAGAGCTCGAGACTTCATGATGGATGTGGATGCTTGTTTGTTGAGAGATCAATTGAATCCTGGGTTATGTTTTCTTTTATTAGAATAGCTAGAACTCAATAAGATGTTAGAATAGATAACATAGAGCATTACCGAGGGGTTGGCTTGTCTGATACCGCGAGGAAGCGACGTCATCCTGAGCCGACACCAACCGTAAGAGCCGAGACGAAATAAGCCGTGGTTTGACGATGCTCGGCACCGCCAGCCAACAATTGACTCTAGAGGCTTGTTACTTTTTCGGTAAGAGCATGGCTCGGGCACTTTGTAAGACCGCCCATGATGCCTAGACAGCAAATTCTTGGCAGTCGATCTTAACTTGTCGGTCATATTAGAATGCCGATAATGAAGCCCATGATACCTTGACCATGAGGACCCCGACTTATCCTCCCCCACAATCCTTATCATTACCCCACAATCGCGATAAACTCTAGATCGTCATGATGGATCCCGAATTTGGACCCTTTGACAGTCTAGTCAGTGCAGCTGTCAACGGCTGTCTGCCACTGCCAAAAACATCCAGATAATACGCACCATGGCAACCAAAGAGAGCAGCATATGTTTACAGTCAAAGCAAGCTATCTATTTCACTCCAAACCTAGGTAGTTATCTGAATCAAACAAAACATTCCGACTCATACACGAATTCATCTATCAAAGTGATTGATTTCAGAACACCAAGTGTTATCGTATCTTAACTTCATTTTATCCAAGCTGAGCCATGGCTTCCTCACCTGCAGTCGCAATCGCACTTCTCGTCCTCGCTCTCTTTTTCGTCTTTGCTGGTCTCGCGTGGTTCCTGAGAAGCCAAGTGCACGTCTTTGTTCGCGCCATCTTCAGTCACAGGCAAGAGAAGCGTGGTAAATCAGATTCTACAGTTGCAAATACTGGAGACGAAGTCTAAAGGTAAGTTCGAAATCTTATAGCACATCTCGCCAAGTTCACACCAACCTTCAACTCAATGTCACGCAACCAGCAGCAAGAACTGAGCCACTGTGGCTACAAGGCTGTAACGCCACATCGGATGCCCCACCAGCAAATTTCCATCTCTCAGCCTCGTATGATTTTCGAACTGACCTCAACCCAGAGCTTCCCAGCATCTCCGAGGCCCAAGTACAATCGCAATGGCCTCCCGCACAGCTCTCCGGGGCTTTTCCCGTTCATTGAACCCTTCAAGATGCTCTCAAACTTTCGCCCGTCCCTTTTCCTCCACCAATGCCTCTTTCAAGAAATACGAAACCCCTACGTCTGATCGCCCTACCCACTTTGGCTATGAGACTGTCACCGAAGCTGAGAAGCAGCAGCGTGTTGCTGGTGTGTTCACCAGTGTGGCGGAGACTTATGATAAGATGAATGATTTCATGTCCTTGGGTATTCATCGTCTATGGAAGTATGACAGGGCTCTATTCTCTTGTACCTTGTACAGTGCTAACGATTGATTTTTCTAGAGACTACTTTATCTCCTCGCTGAACCCTGGTGCTACGAACCCCCCTGGACAGTCTCAGCGCATTCTCGATGTCGCTGGTGGAACTGGTGATATTGCCTTCCGTCACCTTCAGCACGCCCACGAGTTCAATTGCAATCCCAATGTCTCCGTTATCATTTCCGACATCAACCCCGACATGCTGGCCGTCGGTCGCCAGCGTTCCCTTGCCCTTCCCGCATCCCACCAATCCGCTCTCTCTTTCCTAGAGGCCAACGCAGAAGTCCTCCCGTCTCAGATCGAGGATAACTCTCTCGATCTCTACACTGTTGCCTTTGGTATTCGCAACTTCTCCAACATTCCTGCTGCGCTGAAGGAAGCTCATAGAGTCCTTAAGCCCGGTGGTGTATTCGCCTGTCTTGAGTTTTCAAAGGTTGATAAGCATCCCATCTTTAACACCATCTACAAGCAGTGGTCTTTCAAGGGAATCCCCTTGATCGGTCAACTCGTGGCGGGAGACCGCGATAGTTACCAATATCTTGTGGAGAGTATCGAGAGGTTCCCTAGTCAAACCGAGTTCAGGGACATGATCAAGAACGCCGGTTTTGTTGTTGCTGGTGAGGGTTATGAGGATCTTACCGGTGGCATCGCCGCTATTCACAAGGGCATGAAGCCTGTATAAAGTGGCTCATCCACGCAATGTAATTTAGTCTGTAAAATAGTCCATCACAGTCACGATGTATCACGAGAGTCAAGGAGTGTAAAATAGGAAGTCAATTCATTCCAGATCGCCCTCGACCCTATCCCCGAAACCCGTCTCCCATGAACATCATCAGCACATTCACGCCCATGGCGTGCGTTCAGGGCCCAGAACGATATTTTTAAATTCTCTTCGCAACTGAACTCCATACATGTCAAAACTAAAGAACCCACACCCTCGACATGGAGGTTGGTGGTTTCGAAATCTCATTAGGTACACGGTACATAAAAACGAGGGTTTTTAAGTTGTCCCTCGACTTTCTTGTCTTTTCGCCCTTTGTCAACTCAAGCAAAGGGGAGACAAATAGGTAATGCCAGAAAAGAGTGGCAAAATTTAGTAACAAGGCCATGGTGGTAAACCATGGTCTTACGAAGGGTCGACGATAACACTCCGATGTTGAGTATAGTATTAATCAGCGGCGGGTGTGGAGGGAGCGGCAGCAGGAGATGATGTATCTCCCTTGAGGCCACCACGTCCACGGCCACCACGTCCTCCACGGTCTCCGCCACGACCCCGGCCGCCTCGACCACCGCGTCGGTTGGATTCGGAGTCGCTGGCGCCTCCCGCACTACGGTAACCGCTGGTGTTGGTGGCTCCGCCGCGTCCGCTGGCACCCCAGTTACCAGCACCGCCTCGGCTGGCGTATGTCTTGTTTTCGCGATGTTGGAAAACCTTCACGAGGGGCTTAGATCGGTCCTCCTGGGTTCGAGTCTTCACATCGTCGGGAAGTCGGTCCAGGGCAGCATCACGGTCTTCAATCGTCTTGAATTGAACAACCTTGTTGGAGTTGCCCCACTTGTCGACCTTCAGGATCTTGTTCTTATCCTCCTCGCTAAAAAGTTCGCGGCATTGCTCCTCAGTGCTCACATTCATAATGAAGAGCCCAATGATATCAGAGGCGGGCGTCTTGGGAGCAGGGGATGAGACACGCTCAGGGGCATGGGCCGATCCATTGGCGCCAGCTGGAGCCGCTGCCTTCTCAGGCTCCTTGTTGTTGGCGGATGGGGCAGGACTGCTTGAGCTTGGGGCGGGCTGAGGGGTAGCTGGCTTGGGTGGGCCGGACAGAGGAGTCGCGACAGCAGGCTTGGAGGCCTGGACTGTTGAAGGCTGGCGGCTGGCGGGAGGGGGGGCGCTGGATTGAGTGGAAGGGGGGGCAGGCGAAGGGATGCCGGCTGGGCCAGCTGTAGTAGGAGGAGCACCGGGCTGCTGCTTGGCACCTCGGTGGGAGAAGTTGAAGCCTTGTGCTCGCATCTCTGTGCCGATACGACCATCTTGGATCTCGAGAACCAAATACCCGAAGGCGGCATCAGCAAGGTTGAAGTTCCACATGTTCTTGAAAGCACTCTCATCGACTTGTCCAAGAGAGGCCTGGCCAGCAACAGGGCCGCCAAAGGGGTTTCCGCCGGCAGCAGTGGTAGGCATCTTCTCGACGATCTGCAGGGCGTTCTTCAGAAGATTCTGCTGGGCCTCATTTTGCTGGATGGCAGGTTCCACCTCGCTCTTGACAGTCTCCCACACGTCGTTGAAAGAAGCTTTGGAGGCAGCAAGCTTGCCTCGGTAGTGATCGAGAGTCGGGTTGACGCTGAACTCGTTGTAAGAGCTTCCATATCGGAAATGAAGTCCGGCAGAGATGGAGAAATCGGCCTTTAGGGTTACTGAAAGCTGGTTCAAGATACCCTCACGAGCTGGAGATGCATGTGTAACAAAGATGCGAGTTTCGGTAGGATCGTAAACGCGATGGGCGGTGTCGACAAGCTCGCCCATTTGCAGAAGAGTCGTCCACATAGTTCCCTGGCCGCCAGCAATAGTAGTGCGGCCCTCGCCATTGTCAAAAAGCTTGTGCATAACAACAGCACCACCAAGACCAAGCAGTCGTAGTTTGACACCACCAACTTCCAATAGCATCGATCGAGCCTCGTCAATAATGTGCAGGTTAGGTACCTTATACTCGCCTGTTCGGAACTTCTCCAGCACCCGGACATCTTCACAGGCACCCCAGACAGTATAGACAGGAACATCAAGCTTCACCTCGCCACTGATGAGGAGAGGCAACTCGGAGAGCGGCAGCTCATTAGGGGCGAACCGACTCTTGACTGGGCCTGGGCCGCCTTGTTGGATGGCCTTCTTGACGGGCTCGGAAATCAGGGGCGAATACTGAGCAACATGCTTGAGTGTCTTCTCGGCGATTCGCTCCAAGGAAGTGTCGTCGTAGAAACCAAAGTCACCGGTGTGGATGATGTGGTCAGCGCGGGCTTGTTTGGCAAGGTCGTTGAGTGATCTCAGGTTTCCTATCATCATGTTTAGCGCTCACCCGTTAAAACTCTCGATGGGCTACCAACCTCGGACATCAGCAATGCACAGAACTCTTAGGGGACCAGTCTGGAGGACTCGGCCCTGGTTTGGCAAAAGTGGTGCGGCACCAGCAGGAGGTAGACCGCCGCTGGCACCGTTCTGGAGGTAGCCTGAGCCCGGGTTATTGTATGGTCGCTGCTGTTTAACATTGGTTAGCTAAATATTCCCATCATGACTATCGTGCGGCTAATCGACGGTTCTCGTGAAAGTTCATGGTGACGTGGAGTTGCGGATTTCAGAGTTGAGGTCAACCAACGGGGGCGCAACGGCGGAACAACACGCGAGCGGGGAGAACGCAGACGAAATAACGAGTCCGTATGACTGCTGCGAGGAGAGCAAACGCAATCCAAAACTATGTAACAAGTCGTTGGAGATAGCGCAAAGCTGGAGCTGGTTTGGAAAGGCCCGTGGGCAGTGGGAGGTGGATGGGCAAATCACAGATAACAGAAGGGGCCATGTCATGGAGGTAGCACTCACAGCAGCCATTCTATCAATCAACTGATTCTATGCGCTCGAAATAGGTCGGGAAATTCGCGTGCTCGAGTGGTGGCGCGTTCGAGGAGAAGGGATGCTCTGTTGGTGAGATAGAGCTCGGAAAGAGGATATGAATGGGTATCAAAAGAGGTGACGATGAGGAATGGAAGACAGGGAGGCAATCACGGGGAGGTGGATTTTCGCAGCTCGGGCTAGGTAGCAGTAGCAAGGCTGTCTGTACGGGAGAGGTAGAGATAATTTCTAGGTGGCCCCAAGAATCGGGAGAGAAGGCCTTTACCTCTTTGAGCTTAGCTTCATCAGCTCCCACCTGTGACGAAGACTTGTCCACCTGGCTGAGTTAGACCAGGGGAGCTCTGTCTCAATGGCGCTCCAGTCGGTTAATATTCGGCACTGTCACCGTTTCAACGATTCTCCTCCGTTTCTCGATGAGCCACCGTTTTTGAGACTGATGCTACCCTAAACAATGCAAAGCAAAAAATACATTTCGAAACAACAATATTTTAGCAGATCTCAAATATGACAGAAAAAAACCTATGTCCTTAAACTTAATATTTGAATGCCTGTATTGATTATTGATATGAAATCACAGCTTTAGCGAACAATAATAAGGGTACTATTCACAAGCCGGCTTCCAGCTTCACTTACATCTGATAACGGTTATTGCGCCGTTTGCTTTCACTAGGAAGTGACTTACAACCGCTATAAAGTTCACGTTCATCAATTGAGTTGAGTCAATATCAAGTACAGCTCAGTACGTTCCGGTTATGTAGTTAATGCGATGATGTGTATGATTCTAGTGTATTATTTCTTTGACCATCCGTTTAGAGCTAGCCCAAATACCTTTCAAATTCACTGAATTGATTTGGACTTTCGCAGGCGAAAAATCATCACTAATTGTTAAATTGTCGGGTTGTATACTTTATCTCAGACTGTAAAAAGCATCGCTGTTAAAACACCTACCTACCTCAGTATCCAATAATTGGTAGAAACCCCCGCATGAGATTAGCTATGTAATTAAGCAGCGGGGTAGATCGTGCTTTAAACGTTGAAGCTTGAATGCTTACTTTTTTTTTGGGTCTTATTTGACGATCGTAGACACCGCGCTGGAGAGTGTAACGTTAGCTATTGTCATCTCAGGTATGAACATCACACAATCAACTTCCCATTATGAAGTTTTCCGGACGCAGGAGCACACACCTTATATATAACTCGTGAATAAAATCGATAGAAAGAAGCATGGGGTCGATCTTGGCTCTTGGGCATATTGTGCTGATCTGAGACAAGGATAGGCACCCACATGCCATCTATCATGCAGTCATGAGTATTCGATCTACAACATTCACGGACGTCAAAAAAATGTGGGCATGATGAATCGCATAAACAAAGAGATTGCTGAAAATTCTGTATATATGCAATTGAGATACAAGAGAAAAACGGTGAAAGATGTCGATCGGCTTTATAGAGCGATGATAAGTGCAGTTGCGAGTATCTCCAATTCAGTTTGCTGAATTGTTTGACTCAAAGAGTTCTTTCATACCTGCCTTACTCCAAGAACTCATCCTCACTCTCTACCACTGATCGAGTAACAGGGTGAAGTATGATCCCAACTCGCTGAATTAAATGTGCAGAGTGGGTAGTTTTGATAAAAGATATTTCAACCTGTCAAAGAAAACTGTTTGTCAAGTCATGAAGGTCAATGGGCGGGTGATGAGCTGTGCGACTTGTTCCACCGATATAAGGATGGTGTAATTATAGCTCACGACATAGTCATATTACAACTGCGTCATCTGGTATGTGTTGACTCTTGTTTTGTTGACCGGAGAAGGCGGGCGGCCATACCTTAATGAGAGACATTCATCATGGGCTGGGCTGCTAATAAGACCGCATTATCCAGCGCTGTTACCATGGACACCCCTCAGCGATCCATATTAGCCTCAATGCCATGTAGCAGCACTGGAGTTACATCAACGGGTTCGGTGTTAGACCGACATGTACAACATAAACCAGAAATGTGTAGATACAAGTTTTAGATGTCAGAATGCCATTAAATCGTTGAGGAAATCATCAATTTGATTGCATGTCACTCTCATTCTGGAAAGCAAGGAAGGACCCTTCGCCGGACTCTTGGCTGTGATTCGAGGAATTCAAGGGACATTAACCAGCCCAGCACAGACGCCCAGTGAGTTAGAAAACTTCAAGCAAGGCTTCATGGCGGCATCCATAATGACTAGGTTGCTTGGGTACCTGACACATGATCGTATCATGCAGGTCTACTATACGGATACATATGATTTAGAGGCGACTTGAACAGTGACGCTGAATACTTATTATTAGATTTTGCTACCAACCTAAGTACTCCTTGTCTATCACCTACATACTGGTATAAGCCAATTGTCTGTCAGGCAGAGGTCCAGAGCCCAATAGTCGTCACGTTCCATTCCATCATCTGGGCGGCATTGAACCACCCCGACGGGCGCCAACTCTAGTGCTAGATAGCGCTGTGATATAAGGGGATAGCGCCTGACGACCCGCTGTAAGCGCCCCGCCACGTGACCTCGACACGTCTCATGCCCCGGTCCAAGTACCGTCCCTTTGATTGCAGAGGTACCCTTACCAGGGCTATTCGACTTGTATCTCGTCTTGGACCTTTGGACGAATCTCGACTCTCTTTCTCCCTTGAACGACTCTTTGTCTAATCCAAAAGAACAGCTGTAACCGACTACTTGTTCTTCCTCGATCACGTCGAACGAAACGACTCGAATCAGCGCTATCACACACTACTTGGCACTACCTAGGAACCTTGACGGAAGGCGGGCATACAGATCAGCGGCTCGTCCTGACGTTCTCCCCATGCGACAACAGACTTGACGACAACGCCGTCCGTGGAGGTGACCAAACCTCTCTCATTCGAGCCATCGACGTTTCACTCAGTTGCGCCGCTTGTATCGTGGTGCACCGAGGCCCATGGTAACATAGAACCGACGTCCAGTATCGTTTTGAAAGCCAAGCCAGGAAACTACACAGGCAATCGTGGGCGTGCAAGCCTCGTTGAGGCCCACCCAGCCGTCGATGATGGTACGTCTCATTATTTACGTTTAGCAAACGTCTATTTTCTTTATACGACATCCGTAGTAGCTGGTACTTGGTGATTTGTGTTGTGTTGCTTTGTTTCGTCTTGATCTACCAGGTCGTTGCCACCCATGCTGATCCTAGTTTGTTGTCGGTCTATAGACATCATCTCGACCCCGCGGCGATGTTGGCGGCAGTTTTGCTAGCAGACGCGGACATTCCAACCAACTGTCCATTTCTGACCCGAGCCACCATGTCACGGAAGCTATTGGCACTTTGTATGGCGATGAGGACGATGATGGATCGGAGAGTGGTCGGCCTATGAGTATCAATCGACCGCTGAGCTTCATCGGAGGCCCAACACCATACCAAGAATCGCTTCCTCGACCGCCTCCCGATGGACGATTTCTATCCGTTGATACAAGAAGAGCGCTTAAGCGGACTGATTCCGAAGGTTCCGCCAACGAAACGTCTCCCATTAATGGCGACTCGCCCAAAAGACCTCATCAGCTCTCACCAAACCAGCGAAGCAACTCATATGAACAAGGACCAAAATCGCCGTTGTCTCCTACGCTCTCGCTCCGCGATGTTCAAGCCGATTCGCAATTCTCTCTTACCAACATTGGTAACCCCAATGACATTGCCCAGGAATTGAGTAATTTGCAAGCGCTCAGACGGTTGTCGATGGACGTTGGAAATAACAAGGACCCCGATATGCCACCCATGTCTTTAATGGCTATGCCGACAATAGCACCAAGCGGTGACGACGATGAAAATGATCCCTCGAGACTGCTCTGGGTACCTGCCAGAGTGCACCCCGAGCTTGCCCCTGGCGAGTTCAAATCGTTCCTTGAAAACAGAGTTCAATCCATAAGACGGAGATCTGGTGACTCATTCCTATCTGCCGATACCGACATAAGCGAAGGTGATTCAGGAATAGGGGGACTCAGACGAAAAAAGTCTATGCTGTCTCGTCAAATAGATAATTCTGGGGATCGCGGTTCTGTCGATTACATTGATGGTGCTGATCGACTTGAACGTAAACGCTCACGAGGCCATAGTCATGAGCTGAGCCTGGAAGAACTTGTTAAGGATCCTACAAAAGCCGTTCAAAAGTTTGCTCAGGAATCGCAAATAGCACCGAGTGGACCTGAGAGCAGTGCAGACGATATGCCGATCTTGCCGGCTGCCCCAGGGATGGGTCTCCGTAGGTCAACCCGAACAACGTATCGAAAGGGAGGCAGTCTACGCACCGGACCTCTTGCCCGCCGTTCTGGACATCGTCAGCAACCTAGTGAGGACATGACGTTTGCTCCTTTGGAAGCTCCACCTGGTCATGGCCTTTCACGTGTTCAGTCGGAGCCTGTAGCAGACAACTACTCACGCCAGAACCAGGCCAAGAGATCTGAGAAGCTCTCCCAAGAGTCTCTGGATCATTATGACCACTATGACGGAGCTTCACAAGAATTCAACGGTAACGAGGCCAATACCGCAGACACGTTCCAAGATCAGCTACCTATTCGATCATCACCAAGCCTTCCTGCAATCCAGACCTCTTCTCATCAGGATATGCAAGACCAGAATCAACAGAAGTTTCCCAAGCGATCCTCTTCACAGAACGCAAAATCTCAACCGGTATCTCATAGAATTTCTGAACCCGAACCCCCAATTGAGGAAGAGCCAAGTCGCGGCAGCCGAAAGAGCTTCAGTAGTCGACAGAACGCTCAACAAGCCGCTCCGCAGCAGCAGACGTCTCGATCTTCTTATCCTCAAAGTCAATCTCTAAGTGATAATCTTGCCGCCAATCCCTCACTCATCCCCGGCAGTGGCTCAACGCGAACCGACAGTCTAACAATTATACCAACATTTACACAAGAGGAGCGGAAATCAGACAAGAAATCCAAGAAAGACAGGGATGACGACGCCAGCTCCAGTAAAGGAAGCGCTTGGAAATGGTTCAAGAGTACCAGCGATGAGAAGGAGAAGAAGAAGGAGAAGGAGGAGAGCAAGAGATCTAAGACCAAATCCCTGGGCGAACGAGGACAGGACAACGCGCGACTGGACGTCATACAGACATCAATCGACAAAAACGCACCCAAGGGTCGCGAAAGTCTTGTGCTCGATCGCGATAATGTGGAAAGCAGACTGCAGGAAGAGCGCAAGAAGGAAAGCCACCGCAAGAGCGACTCAAAGCGTGACAAGGACGGCAGCATTTTCTCGTCCATCTTTGGCGGAAGTAAAAAGAAGGAAGAGAAAGAGCGGAGCTCTAAGAAGACCCAACATCTGAAGGTCCCCGAGGAGCCTGTATACAAACCCTTGGTTCCTGATGTCGACTACCACTGGACAAGGTTTCCTCTACTCGAAGAGAGAGCGATCTATCGAATGGCTCACATAAAACTGGCTAACCCACGTCGACCCCTACACAGCCAGGTCCTCCTGAGCAACTTCATGTATAGCTACCTGGCTATCGTCCAGGCCATGCATCCACAAATGAATGTGCCCATTTCGCCACAGCAAAAACGGCTGGAGGAGGAAGCTCGACGGAAACAACAAGAACAGGAATACTTGGCCCAACAGAGATTGCAAGAAGAGCAGGAAGCTCAGGAAGCCATGGATCAATATGACTTCGACTATCACCGGGTAAGCAAAACTCAAAACTCTCGTTTTGTAACATGTTGCTAATCTAATGTTAAGGCTGCGGTGCAATATGGCGAGTCAGGTAGCGGAGAGGTTGATTATGTTGACGACGCTCAGATTTATGAGGATGAGCACGGAAACGATCACCACGAAGACTATAGCTACGATGACCCTGAAGGGTACGGGCCGGGAGCCAAAGAATACTATCACCAGTACCACGACACTGGAAATGATCGCCGGAATGATGGGCGGGAGGACATGTGGTGACAGCCCAAATAGTCACGGAAAACTCCTTGGCGGAGTCGATCTTTATATATGTTAACTTTATATTACTATCACTATCATTGGCTGCCAAGGCAAGTGTCTATGGCAGCATGCAGCGTTTCAGTCAGCCCTAGCATATGGCGGAGTTCCGGAAGACGAGCACGAGGGGGCGTAACAGGCTTGCAAAGACACACTCTTGAATTTCCTTTTCTCCTTTGTGAAAGAAGAATATGAGATCCGGCATGGATAATATCTCTCGCACGTCGCGATTCTTCTTAGCCCATCTTTCCTCTACGCTGTTCATCTTTACAACAATCTTTGGTGGAGTTATTCTGATGTTGGAGCACTGGGCAAGCGTTTATATTCGAAGAAACGACGGACTGTGTGACGGAGGAGAAGATATAGCTCATGCTTGGAAACCATGCTTGAGATGCTGGTCACATTGGTCAAGATTTGCTACTGGTGAGATCTCGTCCAGCTAGCACGAGGAGGATTAACATGAGGTATGAAGCTGTAGGATATGACTTCATAGAGATAGAACTGCCGGAGTACGATATCAGGAGGAATACTGAAAATCAATAAATGTAATACAAAATAGTCTTGTGTCTAATTATAGCAATCGTGCCCAAAAACAGATCTTCACTGCCTTGCTCATACAAGAATACTGAGTTAATGCCATTAATGATACTTGACACCAGGTCGTGCAAAAGATAGACCTGTATCGCGACCTGCTTCTTCAGCTCCACTGTCAACTTCCTGATTCTGCGAAACAGCCCCCTTTTCGTCCTGGAGTATCATCTCCAAGCGACCCTCGGCGTCAACCACTTTGACCGAGACAGATTTGTTCCACGTTCCAGAACTCGAGACGCCTGCACCGACGCTTCCCAAACCCTCTAGAGCTGTAGAGCGTAATGCCAATACCATCATCTGCCCAAAGCTACTCCAACTTGAGCTGTGCCATGGATGGCGGGACCATAGGACTGTTGCCACATGGACAAGGACGATGAGAACATGTAGTAACAAGACTGAGAACGCCAAGTAGATTGTGCGGCTTCTATGCCAGCTATAGCCATATCCGTTGATAAAATATTCTCGGTGAACGATAATGCTTTCTGAGGTAGGATGATCAATACTATTGTAGGTTTGATCCTCGTGGTACAACTGGAGAGTGTTTTCTGAATGATCACTATTATCGTGGATTCGATCTTTAGGGTACGATCGGAGAGGACCCATACTGGATAAGCTATGTGTGAAGTAAACCGATAGGCATATAGAAAGACATGGAAGTAGAGTGGCGTCCATATCTAGTGACGAACAAAAGTCGATGATAGCTTTGTAGGGATTATTTGGTATCGTGGGATCGTCGGACTCATGTTACAGAGTTGAGCCACTTTTTACTGAACTTGATAGGGCCTCCGCAAGAATGGGTATTGCCAAAATGCGCTTCTATGTCAAATAAGGGGGAGTCCATATGAGTCTGCATGCTAGGTTTGCCTTGTTCGAGCCATATATCAGCCTCGACCCTTCGAGAATATATTCGACAGAAGACAAGTTCGAACTCTCCAATATCAGAAGCTAGAAACGGAAGAAACAGTATAGATGCACTAGGGGGAGACCCGAAGCTGTCTGATGGATCCGAAAATAGGTGTCCAACCTCAGGACGTACACCTTCGTTGTGTCGAGCACCTCGAAGAAACCTTTTGAAGTCATTGTCGTGTCTTCCGTTCAAGGAGACTTCATTATCAGATATGCCGGTGCTAAATTGAAATGTAACGGCATCTCCGAATATGTGATTGTCTGCACACTCAACAAGAACAATAGGTTGTTTCCATCGACTGGTTGGTGCTGCATAGAATTTCTTCCATCAGTCTGCTTTGGTAGACTCATTTATCGGATCCCAACTGTCTGAAGTGTTGTCAAGGGACTTCTGCTGGGACGTTGTGAGGAAATCTTTATCAGAATCTCGCCGTCCCAAGGACGGTCGATTGTTTCGGCCACTCCATCCATTGGACATGTTGCGATTGTGACGGAGCTCGTATTAATGCGATTTAGCTGAGGAAGGTCCATGGTCAGAGAGACAAGTAAACCATATGTTTCAGAGAAAGATATATTGGTGATGTGTCGGGTGCTGCTTAAATTGTTAGTCGTGGGAGGGTCACTAATTACAGGCTGCAATATTCTCAGGATTTCAGCCAAGGTTGTGTAAGGAGTTCGATGGCTATAAAAGTCAGCTTCCGTGTCAAAACTCGTTTCCCACTGTGATATGAAGTAATATATGGTCTCGTTGCCCAGTCCTATGGGCTTGTGGATTTGCCACAGTCCGGCCCGAGGGATGATCGCTATGGCAGAGAGAGGTGCGATTGAAACAGAGAGGATGATAGCAATGATGATAGCCAATCTCATCATATGAGTACCACTCTTGGTGTGCTTTAATTTTGCCCTCGATCGTAGTAGCGGAACCCATAGTTCCCAGCTGAAGAAATGCTGGATTGGAGAGCCGATGTTGAATGATGCCGAGAGAAACCCAAGTGGAGCGCCACCATCGTCTAGCAAAAGTCCATAACGTATTCGATGCATCAATATATATGTTAAAGACACCAAGATGAGCGTCTCATGGCCTTTGGCCGCAAATTGTAGGAGGTTTAGCTGCTCGTTGTCGAGGTGTCCCCAGCGAATATGGACTATACAAGCAAACTAGTGCCAATGTGATCGAAGTAGCTGGCAGATGATACAGAGCAAGATGTCCCATGGTAGACAGTTTGCTCGCAATAAATGCTTTCTTGGGTCGTTCTGAGTTGCTGAGTGTCTGACGATGGAGTTTCCAAACCGTCTATAGAAGGACGATTGAAGTGGTGCGTCGAAGCATCGAAGTTTTGGCTCATAAACTCAACCTCCTGGATAAAATCTTTAGAATGGGCAGAGAAGTCGGAACAGAGCTCGCATACTTCGGATCGTGGAGGGTCTTCATCTACAAGGGTAGAGACCAGGCTAGAGACCAGGCTAGACACCTCCAAGTCGTTACGCGACATCTTGACGTATTTTGTTAGTATGAACAACAAAAGTACGAGATAGAAATGAGGGAGGGATATGCTTCTGCTTATGAGTTTACTTGGCAAGGCAGAATTCGGGGGTTGTGAGACTACCCATAGAATCAGGCTCTGGTATCGTGTGTAGTACATGAAGAAGTCATACACACCAACTGCATATTCCATCGAATATATGCACCACACTCGAACAACTTCTGTCTATAAGCAAACAAGTTCTCTTTATACTAGACATTGATGACATTCACCGAGGTCGAAAGGAGAGAGTTGCAGGCCACAGGTGTGATGGCAGACAGCCTGATTCCAGAACATGGTGTTAATCGCCCGAGTCTCCCAGAACCAGCTATCTTTTAGACCACGGATGTCTTTAATAAAGGATCTGAATAAAACACAAAATTGTATAAAAAGGAAAGATTCTGTCTTAACTTCCATTCTACTGATGCACGATATATGGTCATGGCTTAATCGGATTGGCGAGACTACTTTCACGTGAACCAGCTTGAGCATCAAGACACTATTCCACGAACCACCCGACAAGCAGAAACGTATTGTCACCAAAAACGACAAATAAATGCATTCGAGAATCCAGACGTCTGTTGCGGCTCTGTCAGTCACAAACCGCCAAGGTTCAGCTTGCCCCTACTGAGTAGTTTACTATGTAAGGTACGGACTGTATTTGGTGAGTTCCTTGCTTTCGGGAATAACGTCCACCCAGATTGCAATATGCGGTACCTTCCGTCTGCTTTACTCCTTGCTAGCAACCTGAGATCTCTCATTGTATGTCAACGTTGGGGCGTCAATGGCTGGGAGCCAAGGCTCGGGAAAACATGTCCAGGATTCGTCACCATCAACGTTTTTAAACCTTTTGGCTTGGCTTGGCAACTGTCAAACTATAAGAATCCGAGAAAAATGTTGATCAATTTCCCTGAAAAGGCCATCATGGGTATTGTAAGGAATGTAATTCTGCGCATATTTAGTTTAAAGTTGAGGCTTATACCGGCCAAGTCTAACGAACGGGACCTTTCTCCGTCGACCCAAAAAAATGATAGTATGATATGATACTGTAGAAGCGAAAACACACAGACCTCATTACTCGCGCCCGAAGGAAAACATAATTTCCCAATGCAAATCCGCCTTATTCTTCACATACCCCTTTCCTCGTTGTGATATCATCTCAAGCCCCAAAAAGCCAATATCCAATGGCTATAGTTAACGGCTAGAGCGGCTTTATCACAAGGCGAACGCCAATTGCACTAGATTTTGACTTTAGTCTAGCCTTGCTGTCGATCCTGGACCTGGCTTCCTCGTCGTAGTTTGAATCCACTGAATACGCGACTCATTGAATGTCTTCGTCCCCCCTGAGCTGTCATTTCTGTGACGAGCTCGTCGACGCGGTCCATGGCATCGATGAAGACATGAAAATCAGCATCGTCTTCGTAGCACAAGTTTTCATCTCGAAGGGCCAGGTATTCGACTTCGTGGTTGCTGAGAGTACTTTCGTTTGATACTGTTGAAGATGTTCTTCTCGACTTGAGAATGTTGTTGTTTTGGCTGATCGGGCTTGACATGATGGGAGAAACGACAGTGTTGATTAGATACCGTTTCTAAAATCGTGGTATAAATGAAAATAAAATACCAAAAAGAAATCAAATATTACAAGGTATTGATTGATAATGAGAGCAGAGGAAATGAAATTATGAAAGGCGGAGGCCGCAGGTCTATATAACTTAGGTATACTAGTAGATCGATGGACCCATATGTGGAGGGGTATACACGAATCTATCGAACGGCCGCATACAACGACATGATGAAAGCTGACATGTGGTGCTCCCATCAAAACATAGTGATGGCAAATCAGTCTATGATTGTCAGCTTCGCTTCCTAACGTAGTACCAATCAATTATTTGCCCGCACACAGGTACATGACGGGTCCCTGGACCATAATATGTAACGCCATCATCAGTCGCATTCCTCGGCATTGTCAGCCAGCATGATGTGCAACACCCGCGTCCACACCTTGTGGAATATGTATGTAACTAGATTAGCGTATTGCGTATCCCGAGTTGACACTACAGATGACGACTGCACCACGGGCGGGATAGTCGGATGCTAAGCAAAGTAATATTTCTAACAAATGACATCTTATACAGCTTGGAGTGAACTCTTTTATTTCTTCTCCTCCGTCTTCTCCTCAGGCTTGGGTGTTGGCAGCTTGAATGACTCGGGTGTGCGGTCCTGTCCGGCTCCAACAGGCTCCCAAGCGCTGGAACCACCCTCAAAGTTACGGAAGGCCTGGGTGAGCTCCAGAGGCTCGGTGACGATACGCTTCTTCTCCTCGTCGTATCGAATTTCAGTGTAACCAGTCAAGGGGAAGTCCTTGCGCAGAGGGTGACCCTCGAAACCGTAGTCAGTCATGATTCGTCGGAGATCGGGGTGACCAGCAAAGAAGACACCGTAAAGGTCGTACACCTCTCGCTCGTACCAGTTGGCACCGTCAAACAGTCCGGTGATACTGGGGACAGGAGAAGCCTCATCGGCGTAGGTCTTGACGCGGATTCGGGAGTTGTGGCGGACCGAGAGAAGGTTGTAGACAATTTCGAATCGGTGTTCGCGCGTGGGGTAATCGGCAGCAGTAACTGTGCTGACCTGGGTGAACTCAGCAGCAGTGTTGTCTGTCAAGTTTTAGTAAACGTTCTGCCATCAATTGGCATCATACTAACACTTGAGGAAGCTGAAGACAGGGTAGACACCCGAGGGAGAGATGTAGATGGTGAGCTCGTCCTTCCAGACGGAGAACTGCTGGATGTACTTGGGAAGGCAGCCCATCAACCAGGCACCATAACGGTGCATGTTGTCAGACTTGCTCTGGTACTTGTCGGCAGGGTTGACGATTGGGGCCTTGAGGGAGCCGATATGATCGCGAGGGGCCTTTCGCAGGTTGGGGCTTTCCTTGGGCATTGCGACATATTGACGAGCCGTGTTGGACAAGCAGCGGATTGCTTGATCGTTGCGGACCTGGACGGAAGGCTTCGCGGGTCGTAGAGCTGAGGCCAAAGCCCGGCTTCGAGAAATGCTGGTCGCCATGGCCGGTTGTGTGACAATTCAAGGCCAATTGACGATGGAGGAGGTCGTCGACGAAATACCTTATGGTGTTGGTAATGATGCCGCGAGCATTGGCTCGAGAATCTTAGCGGCAGAACAGTGAAACAGAATTGCCGTTGTTCAGCCGACGATACTGATTTACCTTTCTGTGCACCCCACTAGTGGCTGATAAGAGGTACTCACCTATCAGAGCTCCAGATTGCCCCGGATTCGATGACGGTGTATCATAGCACGTGATACTGCTGTGGCGCTAGCTCAATATTGCTTAGCTTGGTTTTCCATCTTTCACTTTCCCGCAGCCTTGGATGCATACCAAACACCGTTCCTCTCCTTGTACTCACATTTCCATTTCTGCCCATCGTATTTTGATCTTCCCATTTTACTACCTTTCGAAATAATCACACGTTATCACCATGGCGCCCCAAGATTCATTCATAGAGGAGGAGGAGGATACCTGGTATGTTCCACCGCTCGCTCGGGGTTTTGGTGCTCTCTGCGCACTGCTCCTTGAGTAATGTTAGGTGCCCGAAGCTGACATCTTGACAGCCCTCTCTGCATCGAGGAGTTCGATCTCTCAGACAGGAACTTCCGACCATGTCCTTGCGGCTACCAGGTACGACACTAATACAACAATCTCTCAGCTGCAGCTGACGTTGCGGCCACGTTTAACTAACCATGGAGCTATAGGTGTGCCAGTTCTGTTTCAACAACATAAAGAATAACATGAACGGCCTATGCCCCGCTTGCCGACGACCTTACGACGAGAAGACAATACAGTGGAAAGTTGTTACGCAGGAAGAGTATGATGGTCCCTCCTTGCCACGTTGCCATGCTAACGAACCCCTCAGAGTTGCGGAGTTCCGTGCCAACATACAAAAGAACCAAAAGAAGCGGGCTACTGATCAGCGACAAAAAGAGCTGCAAAAGCGAGAAGCAGAGAAAGAAAACCGAAAGAACCTCATCGGCGTACGCGTTGTCCAAAAGAATTTGGTTTATATCACCGGTCTCGCTCCGACTGTGCGCGAAGACGAACTACTCAAGACGTTGCGAAAGCCCGAGTTCTTTGGCCAGTATGGCAACATCCAAAAGATTTCGATTAGCAATCGAAAGAGCTCGGATGGCCAGCACCAGTCACTAGGCATTTACGTTACCTTCGAACGTCCGGAAGAAGCCACGCGTTGTATTACAGCTGTGCACGGGTCACAGAACGGCGACCGAGTGCTCAAAGCCCAACATGGCACGACGAAATACTGCTCAGCCTGGCTTAAAAACGAAAAGTGCAGCAACCCCGGCTGTATGTTCTTGCACGAGCAAGGCGACGAAGAGGACAGCTATTCTCGACAAGACCTTTCTTCGATGAACAGCATTGCCTCCCAAAGACCCCTTCCTGGAGGTGGCTCGCGGTCCGCTTCTCGACAACAAGCTCCTCACCCTACGCCGCCGCCGGTCGTATCTCATCCTATGACCCGCTCCATTAGTAAAGAGGGCTCCGAGAACGGTGCCGATGGGTCAGCATTGCCTTCCTCAGCTAACTGGGCACGTAACCCCCAGAGGAGCCGTAGGGGTAGTCTTGCCACTAGTGGTGCTGCGTCAAGCCCTGCTATCTCGATGGCTCAGCCTGTAACTGCCGAGCCGGTGCCAGAAGAAGCCGTCGAGGAAGAAGAGGAAGAAGAGCTGGAGGAAGAGGAGCCCCAGCCGGAGGAGCCAGTGGCTGGACCCTCTAATTCCCGTTCTACGGCATCCGAGTCACCCGCACCATCCAAGACCTTCGCTGAAAGTGGCATCAGGGAAATTCTCAAGACATTGCAGAACTGCCCCTGGCCAGTGTTCTCTGATGCTGGAGCAGATCAATACCCGCCTTTGTTTGATCCTCGTGGAGGTGAGAAGCGCAGAGCTATGCGCGAGGAGGAGGATTCGCGTTTGAGTGGTGAACAGGAAGAGCGCCCTGAGGCCCGCGAGCCATCCGAAGGAGAACCCGAAACCGGTGGCAGTCTTGCTTTGGGAGGTGAACCCGAGGACCGCGACGTCTCTAACGACAACAGAGGTTTCGACCGCCGAGGCAGCACCCAGCCTCCTATTCAACGACTTTCCACTGATGGCTTATTTGGACCTGCGCTTACTGGAGCATCGC
This sequence comes from Fusarium flagelliforme, assembly GCF_020744385.1. Lineage (NCBI taxonomy): Eukaryota > Fungi > Ascomycota > Sordariomycetes > Hypocreales > Nectriaceae > Fusarium > Fusarium flagelliforme. The sequence goes on from NW_025763503.1 coordinate 4,751,497, forward strand.
CCTTTGGTCAAAGTGCGGGCAATCCTGGCTCTCGGTCTATGACACCTCAGCAGTTGTTCCTTCGATCTCAGAGCGGCTTTGCCGATGCACCACCTGGTATTGCTAACCAAAGCAATGCTTTCCAGAACCAAAACCAGAGCCAGGGTCAAGGCCACAACCGTCAGTCGTCGAGATTCAGCTTTGCCAATGACAATGCTAGCTCTACGGCCAATGTCAAGGTTTCCGCCAATCCTCGCATCATGGCCCAGCAATCTTCCATGATGCCCAACACCTTTCAATCGCAGGGCAGCAACCAGTTCTATGGTGCCTCGATGCCTGGACCTCCTCCCGGCCTCAAGTCAACTGGCACTCCTCCCAACATGTTTGGTCAGTTTGGTGGACAGGGCTTCGGTGCGCCCAAGGACAACTCGAATGAGCTCCTTCAAAGTTTAATCGGCCGCAGTCGGGCTGGCAACAACCAGTCCCACGATGCGGGAAAGCGTGAGTTCATGATTTCTTCTTTTTCAAACCAGTACCCACCATCCTCTACCTCCACCCCAGCTCCTGCTCCTGGACTCCTGCCGTCGCTCTACGGTGGTACACCTAGTGCATACCAAGACATGAACTCCAAGCAGAAGAAGAAGGGGAAGAAGCACAGACATGCTAACACTTCCTCCTCGGGGGGGAGTGGCTTAGTAGATCTTGCAGACCCGAGTATCTTGCAGGCGCGAATGCAGCACCAGTCACAAGGCAGCGCTGGAGTCGGACAGGGCTTGTTTGGTGGTCAGAGCCAAGGTGGGTACAATCATAATATGATGTATAACAACAATTACGGTGGAAGATGGTAGTTTTGATTTTGTCTGGAGTTTCAGATTGGGAGACTGAATGCTTGGCGACCTCCCGTCTTCGACTTTTTTCTCTTTATGCACAAAAGGGGGGCGTTTTTCGGAAATCAGGTCAAGGCTAAAAAGGTGCCTACTATCTTCATCAGGGGGACACGAGTTTCAAACGCATTTATGATTCAGCAGACATTCGCAATGTCAACGCAGCTCAGGGAGGTCAGCTTTGCATCAGGCGTCATTTTTTCTTTTTTGGGAAAACGGAGGGCGACATGAGAATATCTCAAGTCTTTGCAATCCGACTCTTGCCAGTCCTTGAGCGACTGTGTATGGGGGTTCACGTCAGGCAAGCCATCATCGTCTTCCACAAGCCCCCTATGTATGTTAACAACGTCGAACCAGCCGCCTAGGTTTGGCGGTAATATTGGTCAGAAATAGCAATACCCTTCTATTCTCTCCAAATCGCCTCTTGTCCTCGTCCCCCTGTGGAAGACGATGGTGCTCGCCGTAGCATGACCCTGTCCCCGAAATCTTGTATATAAATGGGGTGGTGTTGTCGTAGTGTAGTTATGCTTTGCTTTTGTTGCGTTCATAACGAGTGACTGAGCCTATGCTAACTATCGTTCAGATGATGAGCTCCCGTCTTTGGACGAGGCTACGAACTCTGTCGATGCGTTGGTTTCCGACTATCCTATTCTCCCTGCAATCGGATTTGAAGGCCGCCAATCGGTCCCTCCCGGCTTGGCACTACCCCCCGGACTTCCACCCATCTCAAGACCCCCTTCTACCGCCAGCCATGGAAGATTGAGCAATCTTGTACCAGCGTTGCCTAAGATGCCACCCCCTGGTCTGTCACAAGGTGCTTTGACTCCAGATCAGTCACCCATGAAGTCAAAGCCGGCAACGCCCGTCTCAGAAGTAAAGAAGACCTTGAAGTCTTCAGCAGCCGAGAGCGGGCTTTCGAAAGAAGTTGCGACCGAGTCACAACCAAAGCAGCCCAAGGGAATATCCTTGCAGGACGAGGATTTCCCAGCTCTGGATACACTCAAGAGCAAGAGCCGACCTGCAACGCCAACGTCCAAGCCCACTCCAAAGGCTAAGCGCAATGCTGAAAGAATCGTGGATAGAATGATGGCCAAGGCGGGCGCTAGTAAGGAGAGCAGCTCAGGCGAAGAGTCGAAACCTCAATATGAGAAGGCTCAAGGCGCAAAGGCTAAAGACACTAAAGTGCAAGAAACCAAGCCACAAGAGACGAAGGTTCAGGAGTCGCCAAAGCCTACCCAGTCTACCAAAACGGCCGAGAAGAAGCCTATTTCTGTCAACACTCACGTCGAAAAGCATATTGCACCCAAGTCTAGCGAGTCACCTGCAACGACTGAGAAGCCCACCCCTGAAAACGCAGCCGCGTTCCCCCCATTGCCTGCACCTTCATCAACTGTGACCCCATCTCCTGTTACACGAACAGGGCCGAAGACACTGCGGGTTATTGCCACTCCTAAGACAGAAGCACCTCCTCCCGCATCCCCTGCTCTGACTATGGCATCCGTTGCTCTGTCAGGAACATCACGAGGTGTATCTGCTAGCTACAGACCAGACACACCGGCAAGCAGTGAGGCTGTTAGTGACAACGCCTCGGTAGTCTCCGCCTCTGTCACACACTCTCGTGCGAGCTCCCCACCTCCCAGTAGGATCGGATCTGCTGCAGTGAGAACCACAACAAAGAGCCAGCAACGAAAGGCTCGCAAGGACGTCTTGAAACAGGAGACCAAGATGATTGCCGAAGCGCCTAAAGTTGAGCCAGAAGTCCATGCTCCGATTCTTGGACGAAAGAAGAAGCAGAAGAAGGAAAAGCCTGCCAAGACACCTCAATCTGATGCCACCCCGGCCGTGCAAGAGCCTGTCAAACTTGATACCCCCAGTCCTGAGCCTTCTCAGCCAGAACCCACTAAGGAACCCGAACGAGAGCCGGAAGAGAAGCCCGCTAAGAGCAAGACTGCTCAAAAGAAGGCAGCAAAGGCCAAGGGAAAAGCCAAAGAGATCGAACCTGAGCCTGCTCCTCAACCCCCATCACCCGTCAAGGAAACAACCCCTGAAGTCCAAGAAACTCCCGAGAAGCAAGGACCTGGTCCCGCGTCTGTCTTTGCTGAAATCAAGAATACTCTCTGGGCTTCCAGTGTGGACAAGCTGCAACTCTTTAAGCCTATTGCTGGTGGCTCATCTCGTACTGATTACAGTTCTGCCAACAGCAACGCCAACAAGGCTGAGCACTGTAAGGACTGCTCTTGCAAGTGTGGAGAGATTCAGGACGACGATCTTGCGGCACTGCGTGCAGGTAAACCTGTCCGCAAACAATTCCATGTCGATGGCAGCCGTATGCTCATTACTCCCAATGGGGACTGCATTCGTGGCCTGACCCCAGAGGAAGAAGATGCTTTCCTTGAACTGCAGGCTGCTATTGCGGGCACAGCAGAGAACCCTGGATCATTCATTGCCCCCAGACATCAACCTGGAAGCGGAGCTTTCTCCCTGATTAAGGGCAGGGCTGTTCCTAACGGGCGTCCCAACATCTTTCCCACTACTGCTCAGCTTCAATCCCAAGACCCTATCGGGAAGCTCCAGCGGGAGGACGCGCTTAGCTACATCAACCAATACGTGCTGCCTCGTCTTAACCTGGGAGCCACCAACATGGGTTTCCCCAAGGGTGCGTCGCCCACCAAGGATGCGGCTGCTGCGAGCCTTAACTCCCTTGCTCCCTATTTTTACGGTCCTGATGCCGCGGCTGGAGTGGGCATCTATAGCCCTCCGGATGGAGCACGAGCGATGCAGGATTTCAGCTCAGCAGGTATGTCGGGCGAGGAGCGTGGAAAGAACTTTGGCATGGGTGTTGGTGGCATGCCCTTGATGAGTGTCGAGGATGCCGAAGGCGCACTGGCCATTGCTAGACGAGAGACGGAGAAGTTGGAGAAGGGGCTGAACCAGGTTATTCGCCGCAACCGACGACTGGTCCTTGGAGGCAATAACTAGGCGTGTAATCCTGTAACAACATGTTGTATTATCATGATGAGTTGGGTTTTCAGCATCATCTGCGAGAAGAGGGCACTAGCATACTCGATGGGAAAAGCGATCTGTATAAAAGCGACAGCCCAGTGTAAGAGAATAGGAACAATGAATAAAGCGATGAGCCCACTGAGATTTCACTTGCGTGGATAGTCATTTTACTGTTGAAAACAATGAAATCCTAAAATATACATAAGTAAATAGGGTATTAAACGTTTTCCTCTCCGCGTTTCCTCTGGTAGGTATCATCTGGCGACCGTCGACGGCCTGCTCCAAGAGCCCTCCTTGCATCAGCCGTGGTCTGTCTCCTCCCTTCAGCCGACAAGGACTCACGAAGTCGTTCCATAAGCCTATCAAGAATCCACTCGGTCTCTTCCTGACTCCCCATAAGCGGACTCCGATTACCAACCCAGGACCAAGTCGTATTATGTTCCTGGTCATGATTGTTACCATGCACTGCTTCGGGGGAATCATCGGTTTTTTTGTTGTGGTGGTGTTGATGACGGTGATTCTTGGGTTTTGGTAGGGCTTTGCGATGGGTATTGGCGCTACTTTCGTCTTCGCCTATGAGTTTGAGATACCATGCCCATTCTTCAAAGGAGTATTTGTGCGGTTTTTGGGATTTGAGATGTTTGGTGAGAGCTTGGATCTCTGAGATGAGGAGGAAGTGGAAGTCGGTTCCGATCGGTAGTTCCTCGTGGGCATCTCGTATACGAGATAACGAGCGACGGACTCGACTGGTGAAAGTTGAGTTGTTGCGATTGTGGTCTGGTCGTTCACTGTATGAATCGTCGTTCCCAGTTTTAGGATCTCGAGGTCGTCCGCGCGAACTGTCCTCTCCCTCTTTCATGTTGGTGATAGCTTCAGCGGCATCACCGCTAGAATCCTGGGCCGAAGGTAATTTCTTGATATTTCGAGGTACTGCCGGTTCTTCGTGGTTGCGGAATACGAAGCCAAGCGTGCATCTGTGGATGATGTACTTGAGATCGTCTGAGAAACTGCCCTCTTCTCCAGGAAGGATAGTGACATTTCCAAGTCGCAGTGTTCCATCACGAATGAACTTGACAACCGTATCTCCGGCGTTGGATATAAGAACAGTCATAGTAGGCAATGCAAGTAGAGACCAGAAGACAAAGAAGGACTTTCCAGCGTTGGAGGCAGGAGTCTTATCGCCGTATCCGATGGTTGTGAGAGAGACAAAACAGAAGTAGAAACCGTCAAAGTAATTCCATCCTTGGTAGTTTTCTTCGCATTTGACAAAGACGTAGGCACCCAGCAGCCACAGGATAAGCCAGGTACTTGTTGATATCGCCATGGCCATCCAGCGTCGTCGAGATGATGTCTGAGCCTGGATCTTACGCATGAGCTCGAATTCACTCTTTCGACGCTCGAATTCTGTTGCGGGGAGTTTCTTGTCTGATTCGTCGCCCTGAGGCATTGTCGATTGACGCCGTTGGGGATCGCGGATAGGTTCGAGCATATCATCCTCGCCTTTCCTGGTCATACGCCGAACTAGTCGTCTGCGTTTCTTCTCCTCCATTCTGGCATCGACTTGACGTTTGCCTCGCTCGAGAACAAGACTCCGGATGGAACCAACGACCAGACCGAGACTGATGACGCCTACTAAGGCGTACGGCATCATGAGAGCTCTTCCAAGCGTGGTCGATGCTGTGTAGTCTCCAAATCCGACGGTGAACAGTGTAACATCTGCCCAGTAGACGGCATCGAGGTAGTTCCAGCCCTCAATATTGGAGAAGACAAGGGCTCCGAGTAGTAAGTAGAAGAGGAACATGATGGTCTGCAGCATTAGTGTTCGCTGACTAGGCGTTAGATTAAAGTCCTTGTTATAATGGCCAGTCCAGGCACCGTAGAAAGTAACCAGCATGAGCGAAGCATCAACAAAGTAGAGAATAGCAGCCCACATGCCGTAGTAAAAGGCCTGCGACCAGATGAGTTCTTCGGTTGGATGTTTGAACCCCTGGTACAAAGGACCAGCAGCGGAGCCAAGGAGAGCAATAAGAAGAATAGCAGAGATGTACCAGCCGATGATAGTAATCGGTTGAGCAATAGTGAAGCGAACACGCCGTGTCATGTTGAGCAGGAGGAACATGTTTGAGACAACGGCCATGGCGAGCTGAATGGCGTTGATTACAGTGAGCCAGATGGGATCATCAACAAAGACGGCATTCTGGACGTCTTGTCCGGGAGTCAAGTGTTGTCTCCATGGTCGAACGAGAGCGCATATACTAAACGCTGAAGCGACAGGGCCGAGGGTGCCGGCGATCATGGGGAATGCCGATGAGGCAAACCACCAGCGGCTGAAGCAAGTTAGATGATGAGAATGAAGAGTGTGGCAACAAGAGTATATGCGTACTTTGGTGCGAGATGAGCTTGATCATTTTCTATACGCTTGTCATGAGAGACAGTCTCTTCGATAATCTCAGTCTCCTCCTGAATATTGTCTCCGAGATCGCCGTCGTCCATGGATATTTACGCAGCCTAGAGCGGCCGAGACAAGCGTGACGTTGAATGTAGAAGAGTACAGGGCATTACATAAAATAAGGTATTTATGTTGAGGCTCTCCTAGGAATAAGGAGAGAGGACATGAATAGACTATAGTTACACCGTTTTAGGATACCCAATAAATAAGAGTAAAAGAACCCTTGGCATGATGGATGGGGAATCACTTGATAGCGCATGACGTCGCGTACCACAGATACGGTATTTAAAGGGCGGGAGTAGCAGTGGAAACGGGTTTTTTAATCACGAGCTAGGCCAAGTTTCCCAGATCAGATCTTTTGACTAAGGGTCTGGCCTGTCAGAGACAAGCAGGGTCATTCATGCGTTTGGAGAATCTAGGGCTGATACATTAGAGAAATAGGGCGCGGATATGGCGGCTCTGATTTAGTGGAGGATCTGCAGGATCTAGGAAGGGACGGCAAGTTATAGTTAGTGCTGAAGGTTCAAACTATCAATTCTCTGGTGAATTCTAATCTCTAGTTTACTTCTTTGAAGGAAACCTGAACTGACTTATATTAAGTCTTATCTCCGTGTCGCTATTTGCGGGATCCCGATTTAGTTAGGCGGGCCAATGACATGCATGGAGACAGGAATTGCTCTTCATCTCCACTCCATCAACCAAATCAGTCTTTCTCTTTCCACCCGTCTTCGATCTTGTGTCCTTACAAGTCTTCGAATATCAAGGCCTCAGCCAATCATTCTCTTCTCGTCACTCTTTACTTAAACGATGCTTATTTAGCCGTTGACCGTTTCAAGATCTCACGTGGCTTTGTTATTGCTTTGTTGAAGAATTAAGCCTGTCCCTGCGCGTCATTCTTTCTTCCCTTCAAGGATCATGTAAGTCATGCCCAGTACCATCAGCCTCAACGATAACTAATACACCAGAATTTAGCATCCCACCGACACGTTTCGGCGTGTCTCTTGTTCATCAGTAATGCGGTAGCAGCATGCAAGGATGCCTTCCTTTTCATGCCCTTCGTCGCCTTGGTCATAAACGGCTCATCGGCTCTTTGCCTAGACACTCACAGAGGCTTTACAGCTATCAGAGTCATCAGCGTGTTGGAGTGCGATGCGGCTCAGCTGGCTATGTGAGCATTGAGTTAGTCACCAGAACTCAATTACTATAAAACATTATGACTAACGATTTCCATAAAGCCTCATGAATATCGCTGAACAGCCAAACTCTCCCCTCTTCATTTACTTACCATCCGCCCCTTCAACCAACAGCCAGCCAGCTCCAATACCCAGATTCCTTCAGGGAAAGCCGGTCGCTAGCATCAACTATCGATGGAACTCCTTTGATCAAGAGGAGGCAAATTCATCCTCTGTTGATGATGTCTGGCCAACGCCTGTTCATGATACTTTCTTCGCCTATCAGTGGCTAGTGGAAAATCTTTCACCAGAAGGCCTCAAAAGGCGCGATATCTACGTCTATGGATCTCACCTAGGAGCCAGTCTCGCCACGTCTCTTGCGCTCACAGAGTCACAACCGCACAAGCCTTTTGCAGTCCGAGGCCTGGTGTCATACAATGGTATCTACAACTGGACCATGTTCTTTCCAGACCACCCAGTAAATCATCCTAGTAAATACGCCAGAGCCTACCACAGGCCTCGCGAGGGAACGTACATGCACCACCTCAAGCAGATGCTGCCGACGTTCTTCCAATCTACGGCAGACTTGTTCGACGTCTTTGCGAGCCCAAGCCTCTTCTTTCACAACCCTGGAATTAAAGTCCCGTCGTCTTACCACCTGTCGGAAGAAGAGTCCACCGCCATCGAACTCCTGGCCAACCCACACGCTGAGAATGATCCTCCGATGAAGGCGCCGCGCAGGTCACGACTGGTGTTTCCGCCCCGCACATCGACGCTCAAGATCCCCGAGACATTGCTGCTGTACGACCTTCTTCCTACGCCGCCGCCCACGAACAAGCCTGGTAGACCATGGCTCAGGAGGCAGTGGGGAAACAGTCTGGAGATGCAGGCTAAAGAGCTGGCAGAGATGATGCAGTCTAGTATCGAGAAGGTTGAGCTCAAGCAGAGAGGTCTATGGGATGACGATATTGATTTCTACGAGAACGAGCAGAAGAGAAGAGTAAAGGTTGAACGAGCTGGGGAAGAGTCTCCGAGCATGGAGCTGAGTCCGAACGGGGAGCGGCTTGTTGAACAATGGTTGACAGAGAGAACCGCACCAAAGAAGATTCCATCTCATCTGTAACTGTAACTGGATATACTGTAAGATAGTTTTGCACTGTACAATATTAGACGTCGAATTCAGATTGGTCCGACATTTGGCGTGGCACAGCACTAAAGCAGTGACGGAACATTGAAAGCTTAACCGGTGGGGGCATTGCTTTTCTTGGATTCAATCCCTGGCTTTGTTATATCGTCGAGTCTGGAACAAATGGCTGAAGCACGTTATCAGCCAAGTCAGGTCACAGCGTACAGACTCGTGATAACGTCAATAGACGCTCGACACTCAAGTAGAAGGACTCAAAGAACATTCCATCAAATAAACGAAATAACATTATGTCTTGACTTGAAAGGGTCTAAAGCCTGCTTGTCACTGAGACGTCAGCTGTGGTTCACTTCTCCGAGATGAGAAGTGGGCCAGCGGCTAAACATGCACGCTGTCGTCAGTTTAACAGGGCACTTTGAATATTAGCGGCAATGGTGCACATGTCACAAGGTCACGTCTCTCTTATTCTGGGTTGGCTTTGGACCCCTTGATCTGGAGATTTCAGGTATCCTCTTCAGTTTCAGCTCTTCATGATCATGACTGAAAATGTAGATGAATGAACTGCAATGTCAAATACGAAACGCCCCTTGCTATTCAGTCCTTCCACGAACCAGGGGTAATCATAATTGATAATCTCCAATTTGGATCTTATCCGTGACTTACATCCAAGGGTGCAGCGCTTCCAGTTACGGTGGATCCACTTACACCACCCCTAGTGACGCTGCAAAATGCTTGTTTTTCAGTGGACGTCTCAGATTCTCAATCCCTGGACAAGGATGCTTCAGTCCCGTTGAGATTGGATGTCACCCACTGCCTGCCCAACCTTGAACAATGTGTCGTGCACGACTACCATGGCTGAGTCGTTTCATCTCCCGTCTTCCCGCCGCTATCTTCATCCTTAACCTTTCTCCATCCTCCACTTTCTTTCCATCTTTGCTCTAACACAATACAACCATCAAGCTCCATCTGGTATGTTCTTCTTACCCAGGACGAAGCTTATCCTGAGCTTTATCCTCATGACAGTCATGTTCCAGCTTCGTATACAGCTGCTGCCATGGCTTACGCAGCTCGGTGAGAGCATAAGCTGACCATCACGCATAGAGAACCACGGTTTCTAATTCATAACACTCACCATGCCTGGAATTCGTAAGTTTTGAATACACAGCTTTATACTACATCTCTGACAACCGCTATACAGCTCTGCACGCCCTTGACAACTTCAAGGCTAAGCTCAAGGCTGCCTTCAAGAAGAAGGATAACAAGGAAGAAGCCAAGCCAGCTGAGCAGAAGCCCACCGAGACCAAGCCCGCCGAGACTAAGCCTACCACTACCGAGCCTACCAAGACCGAGGCCGCTCCTCCTGCGCCAGCCAGTACATCTCACCCAGCACGATATTCCATATACTTCATTACTAACAGATATGTGCTACAGCTGAGCCTGCCCCCGTAGCTGCTCCCGCTGCTCCTGCGGCCGAGCCTGCTAAGGAGGTCAAGCCCGAGACTGAGGTCAAGCCTGAAGCTCCTGCGGCTACTACCGAGCCCGCAAAGACCGTGGAGACTGCACCTGGTACGTTGAAAGAGAAGACAAGCTCGAAAAGCTTAAATTGACTTTTATAGCTCCTGCTACTGAGCCCGCCAAGCCCGACGCAGCCCCGGCCACTGAAGCTCCAGCTCCCGTTCCCGAGCCTGCCAAGACGGAACCCGCCCCGGCCGCTGCCCCGGCTGAGCCAACTGCCCCCATCATCGAGACACCTGCTGCTCCCGCGCCCGCCGCAGCTGATACCACTCCTGCAGCTCCCGCTGAAGCTCCCAAAGAAGAAGAGAAGAAGGATACCCCTGCTCCTCCTGCTCCTGCCCCTGTGGCCTCTGCTTAATTAGGGCACTTATTTCTATTATGCAATCACCGACAGACATGTATGGTGGCTTGTATAGATTGCGCTGTGCGGTTCAGTTGTTGTCATAGAGGCATGTGTTCTTTAGTTGTTTGAGACCTGGCAAATTTGCCTTGACCATGTCTATTCCCTTTTCTCCTAGCAGTTGGCTGGATACCCCGAGAGAAAAGTGTTGCGATGCTTTGTTTCAGATCTATACCCGCTTTTCCATAATTAATGTTGAAAGGACTATCTATATCATGCTCATCAAATTCCCGTAATATGCGCCTGACATCTCCTAGTGCCCAGTCAGGTGGGTAACAGAAGGATTGTACTTGAAGGTCTAGGCTGTCAGAATAAAGTAGCCTAAGTACTAGTCTAAGCTAGCATAAGGTAACTGAATTATTTCGTCTCTTATGTTTTCGGCGGCCAATCTTTCTAACACCCTGACGTACACCTCATTTTCTTATGAGTCCCTGGCCCACGGCGCCTTGGTGACAGTGATCTGTGCGCTCGTAGATCCTGAGTCGGGTCCGCCTCTAGGTGGCCGTGCAAGTGACCCTGTGTTGGATGCTGGTGGTGGCATACGAGAATAGGGAATGCCAGGACCTGATGATGGGGGCATTCTTGTAGCTTGAGCCCAAGGTGCGGCTGTTCCAGCCCCTGATTGTGCTGGAGGTGCCATGGTTGGCGGCTGATTTGCCATGTGGACACTCTGGGTCGGTGTTGTAGCATCTGGATCGATGTCCCATGAGAAGAGCGATCCAAATGGGAAGTGTTGGACAACAGGGAATTTAGACAAGACTTCAGCATTGAACATCTTGATCATACCCTTATTGATCTTGCCCCAGCCGACGCGAATGCCCGAGATATCGAAAAGGATCGGACTATGCTCCCAGAAAGGACCCTTCTTCACGTCGTTGATGAAGCCAACGGCGGAAAAGTACATGTTTACTTGGCGCTGATCCTCAACCACGGCAGCTTTGGTAACGTCGCTGGGCTTGGGGGCGCCTTTCACTGATCCCTCCAAAGGCATCGGTTCGTTCTCGTTGATCGGTCGTGTAAGCTGCGCTGAGCCGAAAATGTAGGGCATGAAGGAATGATCGTCGAGGCCCCAGACGCCGTGGGAACCAGCAGGTTCAAGGGTATACGTCAAGATAAGTTTCCTTACGACGTTGAGGTATCTAGGAATGTCAGAGATACCCTTTTGGTAGCAAGCAAGCAACTTACGGCTCAATAACTTTGAGGACAATCTCGCGCTCAATTTCACCACCTTGCTCACCATCTTTGAAGAAGCCCAGCTTCCATAGACAGCCGAGAAAGGCGACGAAGCTTAGCTCATGCCCGGTTCCATAGTCCAATCTCTGTACACTTCCGAACCCGCCAAGAAGGTAGCTCGAGACTTCCTCTTTCGCCTTGCCATCGCCAACTTTAAGTGTTTCCCCTAAAAGCCCCTCTCCAAGTAGCGCATCCAAACGCTCTTCAAAAATAGCATACCACTTGCGGAAACTAACGTTGCCGAATCGTCGAGGACCAGGATCAGGTGGCGCTTCATCGATGAAGCTTCCAATCTTTTCCAAGAGAGCTTGTAAGGTCTGAACAGATGGTGTTGTCGGCGGCTTCGAGTTGAGGGGAAAGGTGCGGGGGAGGGGCGACGAGGATTGGTTACGAGGACATAAGGAGCGGTTGAGCTGGAGAATGAAGACGCCAATGTCCCGGTAGGCTAAGCTTGTGAGGAAACGAGCGACGTCGGGGCCTTCGTTGATGCGCTTCGAGGGTTTGGTAAAGGCTGGCGGGGAGCTCAGGTCCAAAACCTCAAGCGCATTGAGCTTTGGAGGGGCAGTGGACGTCATATCGACGATGGTGAGACACCGCAGTCACGAATCTTGGAGGGGTGCGGTTGTGTGCAGAAAAGAGTGCTTCGTTCTGATAAATAGAATGACTTTTTAAGAAGACATGGAGACTGGAGTGGATGATGAAGCTTGGTTGAAGCTGAAACGAATGATGTTGGTTGAATTTAGTCAGCTGTTAGTAGTAAGTTGCCATGTCTAGCTATTAAATCGGCACCCTCAAGAAGCTATTGGATGCTAGCGACAGAAGCGGGTTTCAAAAGGATGGCCTAAATATTGTGTGAATCTCGATAACATAGAACTTGCATTAGACTTTCGCCGCCTAAATCAAATAAATTGGATCTATAACATCTTTCCAGTGTTAAGATGTTTGTTGGTTTCCTCGATGAGCTTCACCCGTGCCCCACTTCCCGTAGCACGTCTTTGCGCAACGCGCTTGTTGGTGGTCGGTAGCTGTTAACTTCACAACATTTGTTGATACTTTCATTAGGTTGCCCCAACAATCACCCATTTTAAACGTAAACTCAACTTTCAGATCTTTACTGATAACCTTGTAAGACTGGTTATCTATAATCGTCTGCATGCCGCGACGGCACGTCAAACCTTGCCGAGTTGTCGCATCGCGATAACAAAGGATCAACATGGCGCGGCTGCGGTCCGGACCTAAGACTGTTGAATTAACAGCTGAGTCTGAAAACACACAACGAACCAGAAGACATTCAACAAGATCCTCTGTTCCTGTGCAAAGCATCGAGGAAGATGATACTGTGCCGGTGAGAAAAACACGCCAACGATCGAAGGCGCCGACAAAATCGCAAGACAAAACCTCGTCAAACAAAGGCCGAGTCACACGATCGAATAAAGGGAATGCACCTCTTGCTGCGTTACCTACGGATACCTCACGAAAGCGTCGCTCTAGCATCGTTGCTGCCCAGAAGAAGCCCTCCAAACGTCAGCGTAGCAGTAGTAACGAGCCTGCAGAAGAAGAGGGTCCCCTTCAGTCAGATCAAGAGGTCGAGGAGGAAGTTGATGATAAGAACGCTGCTCCTCCAGGGGAACTCTTTTATGAAATCAATAAGAGCCTTGGCGTTATCGATGTGAAAAACAAGCTTCCGAAGCTTCGACCCGGCACAAGTGTTGAGAATGCTGTTGAGGACGACAACAGAGCCGTTGCTCATGTTGACCATTCAGACGAGGCCGATGCTGAAGAAACGATCGTAGCCGCCACTAGGGAAGAAAACGAGAGCCAAGGTTCAGTTGGAAACTCGGCCGAAACAGAGGCTGAACAGGAACAGCAACAGCTTGAACGAATTCAGTCAGAGGCACCTCAGTCAGCGCAACGACTTTCCCAGTCCGATGCTTCTCAAAGAGAACCCTTACGGCCTAAAATACGAAAGGGAAGACGCCAAAGTAAAAAGACTGTCTATGTCGAGCCCAACGATGACGCCAGAGATCCATTGCCAGGACATGGCTCAGAGGTTTCAGGAATCAATTCAACACAGCCAATTGAATCCAGAAATACCCAGTTCGAGAAGAATATATACGATCATCCTGAATCAGACGAGGAGCGCCCGAGCCAAATCGCACTAGGCAAGGGATCACAGAAGACATCTGCGTCACCGGTTGGAGATAGTCGAAAGACGAATCGAGGCAGAAAAAGAAGTAGCCAATCTGGTCGACAAAGAGCTGATACCGCTACGCCGCAGCGGGAGAAACAGCGGCAGCTAGAAGAGCGACAGGAGGAAGAACAAAATGAAGAACAAAGTGAAGGCGAAAGTCAATGGGACTTCAACTCCAGCGAGGACGAACCCGAGGTTGACTTAGAGTTCGATGCATCACATCCAGCTGAAGACTCGCTTGTGATCGATGCGCCGCCTGACGGTTCACAAACAGAAGCCTCCATACCCACCACCCGCTTGAAACGCGCATACGTGCAAAAGCTTATGTACGCAATGACACTTGCGGGATGGTTGAAAAGAAGACAATGGGCGGGGGATATTCTAGAACAAGCCGAAGCCGTGAAGTCGGACGACCGTGTGCTATCAAGAAGAATCCTGGCTCAACTCTTCGACATGTACAATTTATGCAAGGGGATTCCGCAATCTCTAAAACTTGATCAACTGGAGTATCTGCGCGAACATGCGACACAGTTTAGTGCCTTGATCAGCAACCTTCGTCAGTCGATTGATCTATTCATCGCCAACATAAATGCCAACATGCGTGAGACCAGCACAGAGCATGTGAGCATTGGCTTTAGATCCGTTACGAAACTTCACAGACGCATTATACCTATGTTGGTGCTGATGCTCGACACGACTTTCGAAGCCGGATGCGGAGCTCCACTAGAAGGTGAAAAAGCTTCGCAGCAAACTGGGGAGTTCACAGTGCATCTGTTAGAACCTCTAGAACGAGCCGCGGGTTGGGCTTATAGACTCTCACAGACGGTGAATGGCTGGTACGAGCTGCATCCTCCCAGGAGGGAATGTGACAAAGAGACCAAGGCAAAAGAGAACCGCGCCATGTTCCACGTTGCCACAACCGTGTTCCAAGAACGGCTTGAGAAAGCCATGAGAGACCTTGACAAGCTTCAGGTGCCGCCCGAAGTACTCATGCAAAGAGACGAAGCTATTCGAAAGGAACGCGAAGCTGAAAAGGAGCGACGCCGGGAAGGCCAAGACCGTCAGATGCAGCGCTTCCTTGACTCAATTAAAAATATCAAACCGACTGAACCACGATTGGGGATGAGGCCTTCCCAGCAATCACTGCTCGCTCCTTCTAGGACAAGCCAATCAACTCCTGCTGCAACTCAGCAGTCGGAGGCGGAGCTGTACTACCAAAAGCATGGATGGCATTTTTGGGAAGATGACCAGCTTCTTGGCTTGATCAGGACCACGTCCGATCCCAACTACGAGAACTTTCGACAGATGCTCCCCAGTCGAAGCGCTGGTGAAATGAGAGAGCGGTCGAGATATCTGAAATTGGTCATGCGCAACAAATACGAACGTAGAGGAGTTAGACCACCTGGATGGTGTATGGAGGAGGAAGGTTGATATTCAAGCTGAACACCATGTGGAATTATTGGGGTTGGAGTTATATGTTTTACGATACCCGGAAAAGCTTCCACGATACGGTTTACACGACTTGAGCTGGACTTGACATGCCCAGTAAACATAGATTCATGTATGTATTTTAGCGGTTAGGAGTTTATCTTCCTGTTATCCCAATTCGCGATTGCGAATAGGGCATGATCAGCTCAAGGCCTTCTTTTAATGACATAAGACCGGATCGGAAAGAAGCCGGTTTTAATCATCAGCGATCAACTTGATATATTGTTTCGTGCTTCCCTATTGATGTTGGGCTTCTACCAACAGCGCCATGCCACATCATTGAGTCCCCCAGCGTAGCATCATCTATCTGTCACATTTCCTCATAGGGAACAAGCACTAGCAATATCGCCAGCGCATAAATAATTACTCTGGTAAATATGTATAGTACGCTGATGCTTTAGATACTTGGCCTACTTTACTTGTTGTAGCCGTGTTGTGATTTATTATTAGGTCTTTTCGATATTCAAGAATGATCACAGACTCTGGAATTGGTTGAACCGGCTTTCCGCCACATGTGATATGTCTAGAGTACGCTTGCCCAAGCAAGCAAGGCGGCGAATCAGCTCTAGATCATTTGTGGTAAAAAGTCAACAGATCAGGTTTATTTTGGCTACCTTTACGCGTTTTCTACGCGGTCGGGGAGATTTGATAGACTCAGCCATAAATAGGGATTTCGCCCCTTGACCTTTTGTCTTTGGGCTTTGTACAGTACTGACTCACCACCAGAAACATGGGGCTTACCTGGCAAGCGAAGCTTTGTATTCTTTATATGGGTTTCTGAAAGATACCCAGGTCGTGGCTCGCATTGCATTACCGTGCATTGCATACAGTAGTGCTTTGTTTAGGGTGCAGCGGGTCGTTTGCATGCAGGATCAGATGTTGCCCAACGTTCAAGAAGACTCCTGCGAAGTGTCTCAGCAGCGAGACTAGTAATTCTACAAGTCTAGTCCAAGATCGTCTTGGACCAAGACATTGAAAGAATGTCTAGTCACAGAGTAATGTCCATCCTTCCACTCGTAAAAACCACCCTAGACCACCTCATATTAGATCTTGGGTCAGGAACCAACTGGACAGAGCTCAGGGCATGGCAGCCACCCGCGCGTAGCCTAAAGACCCCTGAAGTGGACGGGCAGTGGACAGAACCCCTGGAACGGTCGCTACAGGCCGGCCGCTGAACACTGGGGTCCATCAGGGCCCTAACGAAAGGACTGAGCAATGTTAGTGGTCGGTGATACTCCACTTTGAGCTTCCAAGCCATGGAAATGGGAGGAACAGCTTGGGATGGATCCATGGATCACAAGGTAAGGCAAGGTGATGGACATGGATGACCGCCCCAGACCTAAGTCAGGTACGTATCCATATCCATCCGCAATCTAATATCCCGTCCTATCCATCGACAAGACAGCTCAGCTTTCTTTTCCACTTTCTTTCCACCCTTTTTACTTACTACTTCTCCTCTCTCTTGGAAGCTAGCGGATATCGAAAGTAAAAGGAGTCTTTGTAGTCTTCTTTGTCTGCTTCATTGCAAGCTTTCTTCCTCACGTTCCTTATTTCTATCTATCAATTTTATTCCCTGCTCCTTGTTATCTAGACTAGGAGCTTCCGGCAAAGTGTAGTTTTGCTGGATAAAAAGGAGACCACCCCAAGGTAAGATTAACACAGTCCCTATCAGCTCATACCCTTGCCATAGCTTGTGGCGATTTGTTCTATTGTCTCTCGATCGTTTTGGAATAACAGTCGAGCTTCTTTGCGAAACGGCTGATGTACAAACTTTCGTGCGACTTCTTTTATAAACTCAATTCAACCCATCTTTGGCTGGTGGCTTTACTAACACTACCACTCTCAGAATACTACTTTTAATACCAATTCAACCCCGCGAAAATGTCTGAAACCGAGAGCTTCGACGTCGTCCAGCATGACGAAGCTGTCGCTTCCCAGTCGGATGCTGCTACCCACACCGAGCCTGAGCCCGAGCCCGAGAGCCCTCAGGCGGCGGCGACTCCTGCGACTCCTTCGTCTCCCGATACACCAGTGAAGGAGAAGGCCAAGGAGAGCCCCGGAGCGAAGCCAGCTCTCAAGCAGCCTGGTGCGGCCTCTGCGACTGCTACTCGTCGACCTGGAGCTACGTCTTCCTCTTCGACTGCCAAGCCCACCACCGCCTCGAGCACTCGTGCCCCTGGAGGTCTGAGCAAGCCCCCAACTCGCCCCCCTGGTTCAACTGTTCGCCGTCCCCCGACTGCAACCTCTATGTCGAGCCACCGAAGCCGTCCCAGCATGAGCGCTAGCGAAGATGACAGGAAGTCGACCACCTCCTCCCTTGCTTCTGCTCGTAGAACGAGCTCTATCGCGTCTAGCCCAGCCAAGACTGCTGAGAAGAGAACCGTGGGAGCTACCGGTTCGACAACTGCCACCCGACGACCTGCGTCTACGACGACCGCTGCTCCTCGAACCAGCACCACCACTAGCCGAACCGCGGCCACTCCCAGCGCCTCCGCGACGCGAACAACTGCTACTCGAACAACGGGTGCGACACCTACTGCAAGCAAGCGACTTTCTACTTCTGGATCTTTGACTGCCGCTGCTCGAACAACGGCCCGACCTGCTGCTTCTGCGGAGGCTGCTAAAGAAATCGAGGCGCTTAAGGCCAAGTTGGCAGAAGGTGAGAGCGAAATCGAGACTCTCAAGGCGGAGGTCAAGACTTCGGAGGAGAAGATTGCAGAGCTTACCGAGAAGATTGGCAATGAGTCTGCCTCCACCGGTGCGGATGACAAGCCTGCCCAGGACAACGATGAGGCCATGGCTACCCTCAAGTCCGAGCACGAAGCCGCTATTGCTGCTCTCGAAAGCCAGGTGACTGAGGCGAATGAGAAGCTTCAGGCTGCGGAGGGTGATCTTGCGAAACTTCGAGTTGATCTGGATGCCGCTGTTAGCGCTAAGGAGGCCAGCGAGACCGAGCTCGGTTCGCTCAAGAAGCAGCTTGAGTCCGCCCAGGCCGAGAACGAGGAGAAGCTCAGCTCTAGCCAAGAAGCACTTCAGAAGGCCATTGAGGAGCACGCTACCAAGATCGAGGAGCTCAAGACCTCGCTCGAAGCTGAGAAGGCCTCCGCTATTGAGGCTATTGAGGCTAAGCACAAGGAGAGCCTCGACAAGGACCAGACTGATGCTTCTTCTCACGAGACTGCTCTGGCCGAGCTCAAGGCTAGCCATGAGGCTGCAACTGCCGAACTGCAGAAGAAGATTGACGAGTTGACCTCCTCCCAATCTGCTCTAGAGTCTGCCAGTGACGACAAGCTCAAGACCGAGCAAGAGGAACACAAGACCAAGATCTCATCTCTCGAGGCCGAGGTTGCTGAGTCTAAGGCGAAGCTCGAAGCTGCTGACAATGATGCCCAGACTGCCAAGTCTGAGATTGATTCTTTGAACAGCCAGATTACCCAACTTCAGTCTAGCTTGTCTGAGAAGGAGTCTGAGCTCGCGAGCGCCAAGGAGGACCTTGTTAAGGCTCAAGAGGAAGCCGCATCTCTCAAGGCTGCCGCCGAAGAAGCCCAGAAGTCTCTGGCCGAGAAGGAAGATGAGATCGCCAAGGTCAAGGAGATGCACGAGGAGCGAATGAAGAACATCTCTAAGGATTACGAGACTGAGATTGAATCTCTTCGAGGAGATGCCTTCTTCAAGCGTAAGTACGAGGAGCTTGAGGCTCAGCACAATGAGCTCCAAGCTTCCTCTTCCGAGGCTACCGAAGGCCACAGCAAAGCTCTTGAAGCCGCTAAGGCTGAGCATGCCACCGCTGTTGCCGCTCTGGAGGAGAAGGAAGCCGAGTACCAAAAGAACCTCGATGCCCTCCGCGCCAGTCATGCTGAGGAACTTGAGGCTTCAAAGAACTCCGCTTCCGGAGACTACGATGCTCATATCGCTGAGATCGATTCTCTGAAGGAGAACCATGCTAAGCAACTTGAGGTGCTCAAGTCTGAGGGTGCCAACACCCACACTGAGGAAATTGAGTCGCTTAAGGCTGCCCATGCTAGCGTCTTGGAGGCCATGAAGAAGGAGTATGAGGAGGACAAAGAGAAGCTGGTCGCTGGCCACCAGAGTCAATTGGCTTCTGCCAAGGATGCCGGCGAGACTACACATGCTACGGAGATCGCCAGGCTTATGTCGGAGCTTGACAGCGCTAGAGAGTCCGGCGAGAGTGCTCATGCTGCTGAGTTGCAGTCTCTGAAGGCCAAGCTTGAGGCTGAAAAGGAGGCAAGTGACAAGGAGCATGCTGAAGCTTTGGCCAAGGCTCAATCCGGTATCGATGCTGCTAAGTCTGCTGGCGATGAAGCCCACGCTGCTGAGATCGCCAGTCTTAAGGCTGAGCTTGAAGCTACCAGGGACGCCGCTAAGCAGTCTTTGGAAGCCGAGCTTGAGGCCTTGAGAGCCGAGCTGGAGCAGGCTAAGAAGGCTGGTGATAGCCAGCATGATGAGCAGTTGGCCACACTCAAGGCTGAGCTTCAAACCGCCAAGAACGAAGTTGAGAAGGCCCGCGAGTCCAATCTGGAGGCCATCGAGATGGCTCGCTTCGAGCTTGAGAAGGAGCATGCTGATGAGGTCGAGAAGCTTCTGGCCTTCAACGGCGAGGTTATCGAGCGCATGAAGCAGGAGGGTGGTGATGCCAAGAGGGAGCTCGAGGAGTTGACTAATGTCCACACCAAGGCCATCGAGGATATGATGGCTGAGCACAGGAACAACAACAGCCACTTGGAGGACAGGCTTGCCCAACAGGCTGCCTCCAACGCTGAGCTTGAGACTGCTCTGAAGGCTGCCCAAGAGGCTCTTGCGAAGTCTCAGCAGGAAGTCGAGGAGCTTTCCCAGCTCTACGCACAGGAGAAGACCGAGCGATTCACTGCTCTTGCTGAGCTTGAGGATGCGAAGAACGTCAAGCCCGACAGTGCCGAGGCCGATGCTCTCAAGAGGGAGCTTGCCACAGCCAAGAAGTTCCACGAGGATGCTCTGGCCAGTGCTGATGCCGAGGCCAAGGCATTCCAAAATGAGCTTGAGGCTACTAGGGGTAACCTGATCACCGCTCAGGGACAGGTTATAAGCCTGACAGACGACCTCAACCTTGTTCAGAAGGATCTCGAGGCTTTCAAGGCCGAGGCAGATGCGGGCAAGAAGACTGCCAGTGCAGACTACCAAGATCTCAACGATAGCATGACCGCGCTTGTTGAAGAGGCCAACACCAAGGCTAAAGAGCTCCAGGCTAAGCTGGACGAGACCGTAGCCAAGGTTGAGGACAGTGAGAAGAAGGTCGAGGTCCTCGAGGCCCAGCTTAAGGTGAAGGACGCCGAGATCGCAGAGGCCAAGGTATGTTTTCACGGCACAAATTGTTATGAATACACTTACTTACAGCGATAGGCCAACGCTGCTGTTGCTAAGCCAAAGGGACTCTCAGCCAGCCGATTTGCCGAGGGCGACGACGACGCTGCTGCCAAGGAAAACGCGGCAGAAGGTGAGGAGATTGATGACCATTCCTCAGTAGCACTTGCTTCGGTGCGGAAAGCCCCTGCATGATGCACTCCCCCGATCCTATCCAAATCATGCGCCGTTTCGGTCAGCACAGGGCTAACATATCTGGTTTATAGATAAGTAAGGCTAGGCTCACAGCTAAGCAAATGGATACCCTCGATAGGGAAATGAGGGATCGCAACTTGCAGTGAGTACATTTTGTATCTGGCTACGAAGCGACCGTACTGACTAAATGCAGGATTTTGAGGTCCATCACGGACGTCAAGTCGCCAAAGCTGGGCAGTGAACATCACTATGAGCAGCAACAATACGACCAGCAGCAGTACAACTAAAGAGGCATGACATACGGTATCATTTCGCTTTCTGTTGTGTTGTGACTTTACTTTTTAGTTCTGTGTAATACCCGCAGCTTCCTGCAGAGCTGCAATTCTGCTTCTTGCTTTTAAATCACATACAACATCATCGACAAGAGTCATAGGATATCGGAGGTACAATGGATGGAGGTGTTTAGACCGTCAAATACTTGGCATGTAGGAGGAAAAGAGATGGCGTGGAATGGATGTGTGGGAGTCATACAAGTATGTACGACATTGTCGAGAAGAATTGACGATACCCTGGTTCAATTTGAATCTGTCAACTACTGTACAGTTCTGTGATGATGTTCTGTAGATGGGTCATCCATTGGTCCATCCATGCTGCAACTCTTGACTGACGCCTGGGACACGAGCGATAAGCATTGGAGATCGGCGTTTAAATGGTGTAAACCTTAATGGCTTTGATGCAGAGATCAAACCTGCAAACTCCATCTAACCGCTTCGCTTTGTTGCTGCATCAGCTCTTCACCAATGGAATGACCAATTGTGCCGAATAATTCTCCCAAGAGCGGAGACTCATGCATCTGACTGAGACGGAATGACGTTTACCTATGAGCTATGTATTTGTATGCATGTCTCTGCTGTACTTTACTTATCCCCTCACAACAATTCTCTCATATCTCAACATTTCCAAACTTGAGAGTTTGGAGTCGTACAAGATATAAACCTCTGGGCAGTATATAAGACCCCGCAGCTTGTACATCACCTCGTCATCAACACCTTCAAGTCAGGCCTTAATTGTCATAATTCAACAAAATGGAGGATTACAAAATCTCATGCAAACCCGTTGCGAACAAAGATTCAATTGTATCTGGACCTCAATGGCGCTTCACGCTGATCAACGATCTCGTTCTCCGCTATGAATGGGCTGAAGATGGTGTCTTCGAAGATCGCCCATCAACATTCGCTCTCAATCGCGAATTCCCCACACCAAAATTCACAGTCTCCGATACAAATGATCAGCTTGAAATCAGAGCGGATTCTTTCCATGTTACTTACAACAAGAAGCGCTTCGATCGCTATGGTCTTGTCATTAGCTTTACCAACAAGAACACCCTCTGGGGCGCTGACTGGCGATATGGAGAGACGCCTCAGAATCTTGGAGGTACAGCGAGAACGCTAGACGAGGTCAATGGTCGTTGTGAGCTTGAGCCTGGTATTCTGTCCAAGGCTGGATACTCGGTTCTTGACGATAGCGAGTCTATGCTTTTCGACCCTTCTTCTGGGTTTGCGGCGCCGCGACGAGACGGTGATCGCATTGATGGATATCTATTCTCTTATGGCTACGACTACAAGGCTGCTATGAAAGCTTTCTTCGCCATTTCCGGCAAACAACCTGCTCTTCCGCGCTGGGCTTTGGGCAACTGGTGGAGTCGATACTATCCTTATACTGACGAGGAGTATTTGAAGCTCATGGACAAGTTTGAGGCTGAGAATGTCCCGTTGTCTGTTGCGGTTATTGATATGGACTGGCACCAAGTGCACGGCGATCATATTCCTCACGCTGGTTGGACGGGATATACGTGGAACAAAGAGCTCTTCAAGGATCCGAAGGCTTTTACTAAGGCGTTGCACGATAAGAAGCTCAAGGTGACATTGAATGATCATCCGCATGGTGGTGTTCATCACCACGAGGATCAGTATGAGGATATGGCCAAGGACTTGGGTCATGATACTTCTGCCAAAGCGCCTATTCTTTTCAACCCCGTCGATCCAAAGTTTATGCACTCGTACCTCAACACGCTTCATCGCAGCCTTGAGAACGATGGATGTGATTTCTGGTGGATTGATTGGCAACAAGGTCCGTACAGTCGAGTGCGCGGTCTCGATCCTCTATGGCTCCTTAACCACTATCATTTCCTGGACCACCAGAAGCAAAATGGAGTCGATAAAGCCATCATCTTCTCTCGCTTCGGAGGACCAGGTAGTCATCGCTACCCTGTCGGTTTCTCGGGTGATAGCATCATGACATGGGAGTCTCTCGAGTTCCAGCCCGAGTTCACAGCTACAGCATCCAATATTGGTTACGGATGGTGGAGTCATGACATCGGTGGTCATATGGGAGGTTACCGTGATGATGAGCTTGCTACTCGCTGGGTGCAGTATGGAGTTTTCTCGCCTATCATGCGCCTCCACTCACAGATGGGCTTGTTCACTTCCAAAGAGCCCTGGCTGTATCGCCCTGAGTTTGCAGAGGTTATGAAAACCTTCCTTCGGTTCCGTCATCGCCTGGTTCCTTATCTGTACGTCGCAAATCTGGACTCTACGCATCTTGATGAGCCAGTTGTACAGCCTCTGTACTGGAAGTATCCGGAGAGGGATGAAGCTTATAGTAAGCCGAACCAGTATCACTTTGGGTCGCAGCTCGTGGTTGCGCCTATTGTGAAGCCACGCGATAAAAGGACGAACCATGGCGCGGTCGATGTATGGGTACCTCCTGGTCGCCATGTTGACATCCTCAGCGGAATCATTTACGATGGAGATCGTGATGTCAGGATGTTCAGAAATATCAAGGGTTTACCCGTTCTTGCTCGTGAGGGCGCTATCGTTCCTCTTGATGCGAACCTCTTTCCTAAGAATGGAGGCGACAATCCCGAGCACCTAGAAGTTCTTGTCGTTGTGGGTAAGATCGGCGAGTTCACTCTCGTGGATGAGAGTTCTGGTAAGCAAGAAACAGATACCAGCAGTGGCTGGAAGTTTGAGTACGGCCAAGACAAGGGTGAACTCAAGTTCAATCCAGAGGGCAAGAAATGGACGATCAAGTTCGTCTCCATCACCGACATTCCCGAGAAGTTCGAAGCTTTTAAGCGCAACGAATTCAACGACAGTTCTCTCGACGTCAAGACAAGAATCGACGAGTATCCCAACATCCCTGGCCTTGTAGTCGAGTTCCCATCTCTCCCATCTGGATCAGGAGATGTGGTCATTAGCCTGGGTGATAACCCACAGCTGAGTGTACTTGATCCATTAAAGCGCATTCAGGATCTCATTCTGGATTATCAGATGGATATGTGGACCAAGGAGAAGCTCTGGGGAGTTGTCAAGGCTGCTCAGCCCACGGCGGTGAAGATTGGACGATTGATGAGTTTGGGCTTGGATGAGGGATTGCTTGGGCCTGTGATGGAGCTGCTTATGGCTGATAGCCGATATCAGACAAATTCTGGTTGATGAACCTGTCTGTACGAGAGAAAGGGAGTCGTTTTGCGGAAGGGACACTCTTGGCTGGTCATGAGACCCAGCTCAATGCAACCTAATCCGGAGAATGAGAATAGCAGCATATCGGTAATAGGTTCATGTCAATAGTGACCTTGTACATGACAATTATGAAAGCTGGTGGGATTTGAACTCGTAGGCAGTGCCTTTAAGCCTTCTATACACCTTGGTATAGCAGTCTAAGAGAACGATCTTGTGGCATGATGTCCTTGCTATAAGATTACCTAGGTACCTAATATGACTGAAGAGCTGATGAGGTTCTTGTATGAGTATTAAGAAGAACTAGCATAACAAGTAGACTGCAATCTCATGTGAAGCGACTCCATTTCTAATTGCAATGCAAGGTCAAATGGTCGATATAAGAGCGGTCGTACAACGTTACTAACAAACAGCTGAGCGGATGTGGCAAGTGGGGCAAACTCAATCTCGACATCGTCACTTCCTGACCTCAACTCAATTTGACTCATCATGACAACGAGGCTCAGAAACGCGAATCCATGCGATGGATGCGCATTGCGACGCGTGAAATGTGAAGAAGGAAAGCCTTGTCATGAGTGTCGTCTAAGAGGCATCGAATGCACGGCTCTAAGGACAAGGAAGAAGCGTGGACCAAAGGGTGGAGTGAGAACGACTACAAAAGAGAAGGTCGAGAGATTCCAAGAGAGCATCAAGAACAATCAACCTTCTTCTTCTGCCACTCAAATTACCACCCGCAATGGACCCGAGCTTTCCGGACCTTTACCTCTGCCACCTTATCGAATACCACTTCCTGAATACCAGCGCATCCTCGATATCTCCAAACGAGTGGTATCGTCAATATGGATAGTCATCAACCCCGAAGATGTTCTCACCAAAATCACACAAAACAATGATGATTATGAGTCTCACGCTCTAGCAGCAGCATTGTGTGCCGCTACCATAGCTCAACTCCGACTCCCTGAGCATGCTGGGCCACGGAACACCACATCATCTCTCCAATTCGCTACCGAATGCCTGCAATTACGAGAGCTTTATGACTATCGTGAGAGTCACAGCATTGCTTCTGCGCTGATACCATTCTTTCTTCATGTCTATCACTCCAACGGGAATAAACTACGTACTGCTGGTTTATTTCTGAGAGAGGCTGTCACGCAGGTTCAGTTTATGCAGCTTGGTTATCCTGAGACTTACGATCATTTGAGTAAGCCGGAGCAGTCGCTCCGGTTACGGATATACTGGCTTGTACTCATCACCGAAAGGCAAGAACATCACTTTGCTACATACTCCCCATGTACTGATAGTCTTTTAGAACATACTCTGCACAACATGGCTTGCAAGCTGTTCTCCAAGTCATCGACGTCTTCCCAGATACTCAAGACGACATGGCCGACGAGCGCCGTCTACAAGCCTTCGTATCCCTAACACGGCTATTCGCCTATCTCGAGAGTAACCTGACAACAATTTCTTCTAACCAGCAGCCACTCGAAAGACAAAAACTAGTATCTTACCAAGCCGCGTTATGTCTTGACTCACACGACCACGCTGCTCGTGAAGCTCAAAGAGTCGACTTGTTCGTCACGCGCCAGTGGATCAGACTCATTCTATGGGAGTATACCGCTCGCCACTTTGCTATGTCTTGCTACCCAGATGATGAAGCTTTCTCTCTGTTTCTACCTGTCAAGATTGGGCATAAGATGCTTGAACTTTTTTCAATGGTGACGAACGCAGCCATCAAGACACATGGATATGGTATCGTAAGTAGGCCCTCAACATTTCAAGCTCAGTATAGTCTAACATTTGATATTAGGAACTCAAAGTGTTTCGTTTAGCGGATGCAATGCTTGATATTGTTGCTTGTACACCTTTTTCTGCCCATGGAGACGGTATGCTTGTTGGTGCAGGAGATATACTGTATTCATTGCAGCACGTACTACATTCCGTGGGTGGAAAAGACTCTGGGTTTCTGCGCAAGATACAAACTCGCATGTCACAACTGGAACTTACTACTGGATCTTGGCCATATCTTGCTTTATCGGAAACGGGGGATGTGGTAGAGGAGTTAGAAAACGACGACGATTTATGATTATGATACTCTTCAACTCGCCGAAGAACACCAATACCCAACCTTGTCTTTTTACTTCCAACCATCAGACCTCCGTAGTTCGACATTAGATCTCGAAAGAATCATAAAAGCGCAGAATTACTTTTCAAACTATTAATATCAATATGTTCTCTCCCTACACTGAGCAAGTAATCAACAGGTCTCTCTTGGATACAGACGAAGGCAAAGTGGAGCATCACTGAACAAAAGTTCAAGCTGTTTCTAAACAAGAGCCCTCAAAAGGTTGCTACATAGCAGAGCGTGATTGATCTATGCGAGTGTTTATGAGAAAGGGAACCAGCGAACGATAAAAGTTATTGTTCTGTCATTTGCAGCGATATGTGTGTACTTGTAAGCAAATAACGTTACTAAAATTATCAATTATCCTATCCCCTGTGGCTTAGTTGGCTAAAGCGTCCGACTGTTATTCATAGACAATCGGGAGATCGGAAGTTCGAGCCTTCCCGGGGGAGTTATCTTTTGCTTTTTGGACTAAATGATTAATTATTGAGCAATTGAAGCTTTTTGGTCCTTTTTTTTTTTTATCAATCCGTCCTCTCACTTTTACTTTTTCATGCCATACTGCGCTTGTCACTTGCCGTTCAGGATCGTAGCTCATTGATAAGATTTTGTAGTGACCTTTAACTTTTGGACGCCCAAAATATTGTTCGGGTTTAGGGTATGTAGCTTGGCCAGTCTCTTAACACCAAGCGAGCAGAAACACTAAAAGGTCGGTTCCTAGATGAATCTCCATGATCATAACTGTGCCTAGTTTATTTAGAACAGTCATATAACTCGTGACAACTGCCGACGGCGAAGTTGTGTCGACAATAACAAGTAATCTTACCCGCTCCTTGCACGCATTTCTGCCGCAGATCAAAAGGAAATTTGTACGAAAAAGGTGACCCTGAGCGCTGAGGGACAGACAACCCTCAAACTAAGCCTTGGACAAGTCTCATAACGAAGAACATACACAGCCAGAACTATACTGAAAATAGTGTCTATCTGCCGCTGTGAGTTTTCAGCAGTGAGCACTTAGGTTTCCCCTGTTAGAGATATAGCCAATAAGCGACGCTTTGTGACTCGCTAAGCCAGGGACAATCGCCAAGTCTAACTCAGACTGTAGATTTGTAGCGCTGTAGGGCTGCTAGTGGGTTGAAGCTTACCCGACTGTGGCTGCGCCATGTAGAAGATGCAGGCCAGGATGGCTGAAAGAAATGACGGAGGGAACTGTGATAATGGACAGGAGTATTTATATAAGAGGAGATCTTGGGAGTGGATTAAGTTCCCAACTATCATCAAAGAGTTGCTTAACTATTGCTACCAATGGCGAATCCGACCAAGGACAATCTCTACGGCTATGATGCCAACAAGATACTTCCAATTGTTGCTGCTGTGATAATTGGTGTATCAATGATTGGACATGCTATACAGAACAGGTAAACCACCCCATGGACCTTCATGGAATGCATATGCTAACTCAATCATAGCCGATACAAATTCTGGAGGGTAACATTCTTCATGTTTTACGCCGGTCTATTCTTCACCATCGGCTGGGTGTTCCGTGCCATCTCAGTACGACAGCCAGACAGCCTGCCGTTGTACATGATATCGACCATATTCATCTACCTGGCACCACCAATTTACTCGGCTGCCGAATATAACACCCTCGGACGTCTAATGCACTACCTACCCATGCACTCCATCATCAACCCGAACCGTGTGGTCTACATATTTGTCTTTCTCGGCTCATTGGTCGAGGTGCTTACTGCTGTTGGTGCATCATGGATCGCAGCAGGTAATGGCCGACAAGACAGTGACCGTCTAAGTTCTGGTGCAACTTTCATGGCAGTCGCGGTTATTCTCCAAGGCGCAATTGAGCTCGGCTTCATTGCCCTGGTTGGTGTTATTCATCACCGTTGTTCGCGGGCCAATATGCTGCCTCCCAACGTTCGAACGTTGTTCATTATGCTTTACGGCACCTCGATGCTTATTCTTATTCGCTGCGTCTTCCGCGCCGTCGAGACTTTTGAGCTTCGGGACATCCTTTCAAGCGGCGAGGATAACAGTAATGCACTCATGAAGCGCGAGTGGCCGTTTTACGTCCTGGAAGGTATTCCAGTAGCTTTGTATACTTACTGGCTCAACATCATTCACCCAGGACGGTTTCTGCCTTATGACCAGAGACAGTATCTTGACTTTGATGGTAAGACGGAGCGTATGGGTCCTGGGTGGATTCACAAGCGACATTGGTTCATGTTTATCGCCGATCCGTTTGACTTTAGTAAGTATACTCGTACACTATGATCGATTTAAGCTAACATATTCTGCAGTCGGAATGTTGTCGATGAAGAAGAGAGACCCTTATTATCTTCGACCGAGTGAATGGCCCGAAACAGAGAATTGCTTTGCTCAAGGCAGGGGATCTAATGCCAAGCCGGGGAAATATACAAGGGTATCGAAAAGGGAGTCGCATGAGTCTGAGGTCTGATGTAATTGTCAGGGATGAGAGACGATCCTTTTGCATGTCATTCACATTTTGTTACTGCCTGTTTTTTTCCTCTGTGGTTAGCGATACGAGAACGATTAGAGATTCTATGCATTTCTTTATATGTCTCGTATCCATGTGAAGACGCAGTGGAGCCCAGTCAGTGTATTAGAACTGAAGTTACGGATACTGTACATATAATCTTATGCAGCAGCACTTAACCGTCTTACTCAAACTACCTATGTAAATCCTGTGAATATTATGGCATGTGAAACGCAAGTCATACATAAATTTAACCTCTTTGTTAAGCTTACGTTCTGGTTGGAAATCTTCTTGGCTCTAAAATTAGGGGATCATGATGCTTTCTGCTAGTAAGCGGAGCTTTTTGACGATCAGTGAAGTCATCGCTCCTGCTCTGAAAACAGCCCCACATAAACTCCCGTTGATGACGTCGCTTGGCAAGCGTTGACAGAATCTTGGCTGCGTCCTTGGCCAAAGGGGAAAGAGCGCCTCGAAAAACCTCTTGTTCCCGATGGATCCTTTAACGTCATGCTTCAATCACAGGCACGATAGGTATCAAATTCAACTGATTAGTGGTCACATACCCCTGGAATGATAATTGATAACACTAAACTATCATTGAACCCTTCCACTGTTACATTCATCCAAATAGTGCACGTCAGTCTCACAATCAGGCTACCCTTCTCGTTGCTCTCTGTTGTTGTTACACCCTTCTTTCTTAAATATCCCCCTCCACCTAACAATTAGCTTAAACTTTGCCACTTAGATGGGCCAATTTCCATATTCTTCCTAGAACGAACTGCACTGTCCGCTCTAGTCTAGTCCAGCTTCGTCCCGTCTCTTACTACGACCCAGCTCATTCCTCTTCTTTTCATTTCCATTCTCCATTTGTATCACCATCACTCAAACATCATAAAAAAATCAACAACACTACTTCATTATGCCTGAAGTACGACGGGGCAGTCTTGCTCCCTTATCCGACTCTGCTCTTTCATCACAAGAACCAGCCGGAGCACCCGGCGTTACTCGTCCATCGCAGTCTCACCAATCTTCAACTGATCGCGTGCGCTTCAACATTCCTGAGGAATCTGCATCACCAATATCACCGCGCGAACCTCTCGATTCAGCCTTTGCAGAGCTGCCCCGACGAACATCTGAAGGTAGACGAACCTCGGAAATTCCTAGAAGGAGCTCTGATGCACCTCGACGAAGCTTGTCATACGCTCAACGCCCCGAAGCCGAAGCATACTATGATTCTCGGGCAGCTACTGAAAAAGAATATCGACGACGAGCAACAACTCTCTTAGAGTACTACGACGAAAACCCCCAACTACTACCGCAGCTTCCGTTTACTTGGCATCATGGCTGGAAACGTTGGAGACTTTTCATCTTTGCGTTCTTCGTCTTCGTCGACGCATCCGCCGTTCCGATCGCTCTATACTACGGCATGAAGTACGCTGGCGATGTCGAAGGCTGGATTATCTTTGCTATTGTGACAACCATCTGGGGTGGCCCCACGTATCTCGAATTCGCTCTCCGTACGCTCCGATTGATCAAGGTGGACAGGTTCTATCGACCCCTGGGAACGAATCATCGGTGGTGCTTCGATATGCTGACGTACTCGTCCACCCTTACTATCTTCGTCGTCACCGCTTTGTTTATCATTGGCAGCGCTCCGCATAATGTGTGGTTGAGGGTTCTGTGCATGCCTGCTCCGGCCATCCTGTACTGTTACGGCGGTACACTGTTCCTTATCACTCTTTATCACCAGATGAACTGGCCTGCACCCTTCCGAATCAGCTCCACTGCCAAGGGTGAAAAGGTATGTCCATATATATAGAAGTAACTATTACTATGCTAATCATCTTCCAGGTTCTACCAGGTGTCTACTACTTCATTGAGGATGTTATCGCGGTTAATGCCCTCGGTGGCCGACCCTATCGTGAGGCTTTAGCAGCCCGATACAAGGCCAGTCCTCGCT
Organism: Fusarium flagelliforme; assembly: GCF_020744385.1. Taxonomy (NCBI): domain Eukaryota; kingdom Fungi; phylum Ascomycota; class Sordariomycetes; order Hypocreales; family Nectriaceae; genus Fusarium; species Fusarium flagelliforme. Next base: position 4,782,620 of record NW_025763503.1, read on the forward strand.
TCCGAGAAATGGTTCACAAGCAATCCTGGTTCTGGTCCATTCCTGCACTCGTACTCGCCGTTCCCCTGACCGTCATCTCTGTCATTCCCCAGGTTCCAGCTACTGGTGCCTACGGTGTTGCATGGGCTGTCCCCTTCCTGTGGGCAGTGGTCTGGGGTATCATTACCATTCACTGGTGCAAGAGAGACATGAAGCGAGAGAGGGAAGAGTGGGAGCGAGGTGTCGACCCCGAGAAGGAAATCAAGAGAAAGGGATCGTCTTTTGAGACAGCTTAAGTGAGGAGGAATAACTTTCTATGTTTAAAAAGCGAGCATTATGGCGACTGCGAAAATTGGTCTTGGGCGTTTTAGGAGTGAGTAAGGCAAGGCGGCACTGATAATGGCGACAATCAGAACAAAGTGCGGCCATTGGAGTACATTAGGAGCTATTTCATTACATATCTGTACTGTAAATCAGGGATTTGTAGCATACGAACATGAAGCATACGATTATCATGACTCTGATCATACCGTTTTTAGCCCCAGTTCAGTCGAGAGCACAGCTACAAGGAGGACCAGTAGGAACACACGTACCTGTCATCGCAACCTTCATAGAAAGTCACGGCCATGTCGGCAACGGCACAGCCTCAGTCTCGTCATCATTCATTCTTTTGCACGGCAGTTATGAAATCGGACTTTTTGGATAATGAATTGCCCGGTAAAGAGTAACATTCGCGATGGATCCTGTAAAGGTCTTCCGACTTTGTATTCCGGCTGAGCCGAACTTTGAACCTGGCGTGATGCTACAGTTAGACTCGCAGGTTATCCTTGCTCGCAGAATTTACACCCTTGAAAGGTACTAAGCATAAGCAGAACTTTAATGAGGGTATGGGGTCGATTGGTATTGGCGAACCATGTAAAATATGCCAAGGTTGGCTGCTTAATATTGATTGTTGAACTACCTGGCTACTCGCAACTTTAGATCGAAATAGCTCCGGTAATTCTGACAAACTCCGTCTCCAAGTCTTTCCAGACTTTATCAACCATGTCTACCTGTCGATACTCATCCAATGACTTGACAACTTCATCAGAAGCACTCTCTCCGTCCCAATCAACACTGTAAACACCACTTCCCCTACCGCCATCGACACCGACCGCAACCTCCTCACTTTCAACACCATTCTCACTCTGACACTGCTTATCAGGATATCTCCCACTTACACACAACCAAGCATGCCGCTCACCACACTCCTCCTTAGGAAGCCACTTTCTCGTAACAGTCATACTGATCTTGAACCAGTACTTCATAACATGCATCATGATTCCATCTCCAGGCCGAATAAGATCTGTGTCAACTGAACCGGGGAAGTTATGGATGAAAGATACTTCTGGTGCTTGACGGGCAAGAGCCTCAAGGGAGAGAGTGATGGCGGTGCACAAGTGGCCGCGGGAGTTGTGGATGCTGGTGAATGGGATGTTGCGTCCTGCTATATCGTCGGCGAAGAGCTTGCCTTCTTTCGTGCCGGCCATGACGGATATCACTCTTCGTAAAGAAGGAGCTTTTCTGAGCAGTGGGAGGAGGTTGAGTGTTAGACGGACGCGGGAGTAGTGTGCGAGGCCCGTGACTAGAGGGAGTCCCTCTTCAGTGTCTATATGTGTAAGGATAACATCTGAACACTGGAGCAAACAACATACCAACACCAACCCTCAGAGTTCCTTGACTCATAAACAGCACATTCAAAGCACTCTCTTTGCTCTTGATATCCCGACACACCTCGTCCACGTTCTTCAACAAGCTCATATCCTTCTTGATAAATACATAGCTCCCCTCAGGATTAAGCTCTTTCAACTCAATCAGAAGTCGATCACCTGCTGCCTGAGAGCGACCTATGAAGTAAATCCTAGGTTGAAGAGTGTATTTAGCAAAGTCTTTCAGAGCTGTCTCGCCGATACCTGCTGTTGCGCCTGCAAAGACAGCGACGAGACCTCCTGGAAGCTTGGTAGCTGCCGAAGCGTTGGTTTGGTGGACTTCAGTGAGAGAAACCATGATTGTCAAATATGAGAAACAACAGCCCTTTGCAAGGAACCACGACCATTTTATACATAAGTTTGCGGTAAAAACGGCATTATCTACAACATATTCAATACTTAGACGCCAATAGCCTCCCGATCTGAATACGAAATGCGGTTAGCGTCAATCCTGCAAGTGGACCATCGTGTGCCGTATCCTGGGGAAGAAAAAGCGAGTCCGAGACAAACAAAAACCTCGGATCCGAAAAAGGTCAAACCACTGTGCAATGACGTACGTGACTTTTCAACTCTAAGTGAGTGATGCTTTACAAGTGTCTCAATGGCTGGACAACACGCCAGCATTCCTGCGATAGAAACCAAGATTAAGTACACAATGAGACTAAGGACTTCTGCTTAAACTAGAGCCAATATATTCAGGCGAGTAAATTAAATATGCAAAAAAGACTTATACGCTGTCTCGGGAGCTCCAGCCCACTGCTCGTAATACACGCTATCCCTTTGTGATGCAAGCCCCCATGTATCAAGATATCAAGATATTGCCGAGAAGAAAAGTTTACAAAAGAAAAACGCCGTATCTGCAAGTCTGACTAGAACCAGGCTTGTACTTGTAGCCCTACCAGAGAGGCTTCGTATGCCAAGCTGTTGTCTGTTAACCGTTGGTACAAAGGAAGTTGATATATAGTACGGTAAACAAAGGAAAATAATGTGTTTCGGATCGGATATGTCCATGTCTGGTTCTCGTATCGTCTCATCGTTGATGGGCCAAATCGATAGCCGCACCATGAATTATGAAATACCGCTCATGAAAGTTACAAATCTTCCAAGACGAAAGATATAATGTCGTGATCCCCTTTTATCAACAACCCATCATATACCCCAGTTCCTCCTCCTCATACAGGCCTGCCCTTCTTGTACATCTACAACTTATTGCTCGGGGCGCGGAGGCTCAGATTGCCACCCATTGATGTACGCCATCAAGCCCATGCCAAACAGAACAACACCGATCATAGAGGCATATGGTAGTGCGGCTTGGAGTCGCTGATCCTGACCTCGCACACCACTATTTGCTGGTGTGATGGTACTGGCCCGCGACAACGTTGGTGCGTCTGGCGCTTCATCGTTGGCAACCGGCTCGACAACATGTCCAGTGGGACCCTTAGAAACAATAGAATCTGTGGGTGACCCAGCAATAACGCCGTTGGTATCTGCGTCTCGCTTTCTTGAACGTGATCGGGCCTTCTCTTCTGCTGCTTCTCGGCATGCCTCCTCAGCACGTAGTTGAACGACCATCTCAGCTAGCGTCTTCCTGTCGGCATCGCGTTCAGACTCTACCGTTTCGCATCGCTGCTTCCACTCCTCCATCTGCTCCTTCATGTCTCGCATCTGAGTCTCCATCAGGTCAATTCGGCTTTGAAGCGCGGCGGCTGTTTCCTGTGCTGGGTCGACAGCAGGAGTTGACTCCTCAGCAGCCTCGGTTTCGGTATCATCGATAACGGTCTTGTCATCTTCTGAAACCTCAGTCGCTTCAACTGATGGTTCTAATTCTCCGGGCACGGCCGATCCGTTCATGTGTACAGTAGCCGATTCCTCCAGTCGTTTAGCCAACTCCTCTGCCTCCTCTCTGGCGATTCTCTCCTTTTGTAGCATCTCTTCCAGTTCGAGCATACGGGCGGTTTGTGCATCGATGTCACGCTTGGCGTTGTTCAACGCTTCGGTGAGCTGAACAATTTGGCTGAGATTGTCAGGGCGGACAGGAGAGTTGGGAGGTCCTGACTTGGGCCGCTCAGTTGGGCCACGCTTGAGAGAGGGGACATCAGGCTTCTCAGGAAGAGGTTGCTGTGGAGGTGGTGCTGGGGGGTCTGAGAATCGCGCTTTGGGATCAGCCCGGAAGGGTATTCCGTTCATCATGGGCACGGTCTTAGGGTGCTCAAGACCCTCGGGCTTTTCAAGGTCCTTAAGGTCATCCTTGGATAATAGTGTATGGACGAACTGGTTAGTCCGTCCAAGGTCCTGAGCCTGGAGTCGAGCATTGCGCATTTCGTTCTGACAAATTAGTATCAAGTTTTTGAGGGATGTGGATTTAAACATACAGCAAGTCGCTTTAAAATCTGATCGGTGGCAACAGGGGTGAGAAAGAAAGGTCGTTGTTGTGGCATGCCGTTAGCCTGCATGTTCATTACTCCTCCAACGCCATTAGGCATCATTCGGCCATTGCTGGCCGCGGAAGCATTACTGTTTGTACGGCCCCGCATCTGCATCGATCCAGAAGGCATCATCATGGCACCGTTGGCAGGGTCTAGATCGCCAAAGTTCATATCCATAACGTTGCTTGAAGCGCTCATGAACCCGGCATGCTCCACCTTGGCGGCCACTTTGTGATGAACAACAGTTTTCTGGTCCTCGCTAACAATGTCGATACCGAGTTCAAGATGGTCAGAAGTCTGTAGCTCGTGGGGTTCAGATTCGCGGTTTTCTTGAGATAGACGGGTCCCATTAACGAATGTGCCGTTTGAAGACTTCACATCGCGGATGTAGATTTTGCCGTTTCGTTCCGCATAGATCTCAGCGTGTTGCCTGGACAGCACTTTACTGTCAAAGAAACCGTTGGTTGGTGTCGGAACTGTCTTTTGATTTGTTTGTCGACCGATTCGGAGAGTTTCGGGAGCAAAAGGGACGGCGATCGTTTTTCTTTCAAATGTGCCGTTCAAAGATAATAGATATAAAACTGGTTGACCAGAGGGAACTTGTTCACCTGGCATAGGACGCATCATGCCTTGAGGTGTCATCTGAACCTGACCAGGACCGGCTTGCACAGGTCCGTGTGCCGCCATCATGCCCTGGCCTCTGCCTTGAGGAAGTCGTGACATATCCTGTTGTTGAAATTCCCCTTTCCCTGGAGGCCAGGGGTTTTTCGGTTGGGGTCGTTTTCGAGGAGCGCCGTTAGCTGACCATTGGCTCAGATCTGTAGTCGACGACAAAGGAGTGCCATTGGCGTGGGATCCGTTCGAGGCAACTGTGGTAGCGGAAGAGTTCGAGGAAGTTGAAGAGACAGATGATGACGAGTTGGACCGAGTAAGACCCTTGCGCGGCGCGAACATGCCAGTACCACCTCGACCTTCTTCTGAATTCATTTGATGATTTCCGTTAATGGTGCCCCATGCTGTTCTTGAGTTGGGAAAGTTCGGTGGGTTTGCGACTGCGGTCATGAGGATAGATTCTATTCAGCAGCTTGCGGCCGAGAGACGCAATTTCGGGATATTTAAATGTAGATGCCGGATATGGAAGAGAAACGTGTCGCTCGCGCCCAGGGGATCGATGTCACTCCACCGGCAGGTGAGAGACTGAAGCGTTGCTGTATAACCGACAGTTGTAGAGAGGTTGCAGCTTTAATAAAATACACACGAAGAATCAATGCTTCAGTGTGGCTTGACGTTGCTGGTGAACAAGAAAAATCATGAGCTCGTGGCTGGGAACAGGTTTTGGCTATGAAGATAGACGATCGGCGATGACCCCGTTGTACCGCGGGACAGGGGTCAAGAGGCGAGCCGGGCCAGCGACGGCCAAGAGGGTGCTTAACTCACCAAGCACGAGGTTATTCGCGATGTCGGAATAGGGTTTTGGGTCGCTAGCGATGATTCTCAGAGGGCTGGAGGCCGTGGAGTGAGTTGAAGAGAGGTTGCCGTAACAGTGACAGTATGGGGAGGTCTCGCTAAGCGCTGCTTGGCGTGTTGGCGTGTTCAAATTTGGAGCCCCCGGTCGGCACCTCAGCTCAAGCACACGGAGTACAGAGCACAGTGGAGCACACGCCCAAAAGACTCTGGCATGTGCTCGTGCTCACTGGTGGCATAACCCCAGGCACCACGAGAACAAAGGTGAGGATGTCCAAGACAGTCTTGTAAGCGCAATGAAAGCGTCTGAAAAAAACATGAGCAAGCAACTCTCTCTTGCGAGTTAGAGCCGTGCTGTGGAGCCAGATCTCGACCCACGAAGGAGACCACGTGACGACTTCTTCACAGTACTGTCCAAGTCGTCGGAAGTATACGCACTGTAGTTTGAAGTTGATCCGTGCTTTCGAATCCCGCACCGACCTTTTCCCGAACGCTTAGTCCACTTGGTCAGCCAACCAATGACAGAAAGCTTCATAGGTCATAGGATTTGAGGAAGTCGTCGCAAGAGAGCTTCATCAGCAATTGCTTTGCCTCAAGCTGTTCAATCCCGCAAAACTCGTCAACCACGGTGGATAAATCGCAGTCGGCTCCAATACCAGCATTTTGCTTACCGATTCTACTCATTCGCCATGCCTCCTGTCGCTCCTATCAATGCTGGCCAGCACGGCCCCTCCACGGCCGATAAGCGTATGTTTGTATCATACCATCTAGAGAATATTCGCTAACAGATTCCATAGTCAAGATGGGTGCTATGATGGGTGGAAGTATGACTTACTCCTTGCTTAGTTCTTGAAAGAAATCTTGTTCGAATATATCTGACATTTTCCAGCTGTCGGTGTCATCATGGGCTTTGTCTTTGGTCGGTCTTCAATGCACTTGCTGTCTAAGCTCATAATTAATGATGTCCAGGAACCGTCAACATCTTCCGATACGGAGCCGGTCCTAACGGCATTATGAGAACCCTCGGCCAGTACATGGCCGGGTCCGGTGCGACCTTTGGGTAATCAAGAGTCCAACCCTAACCGCTTACACGATTGCTAATTGCGATGATAGCTTCTTCATGTCAATTGGTAGCGTCATCCGATCTGATGCCGACCCTAAAATGCACGACATGTATATGCGAGCCCAACGCCGACCTATAATGCTGATGGCGAACCCCGCATGGAGGAAATCATGAGATCAGCAACAGATCATACGAGACGAGAGCAATACCCAGTCGACTTCGACATTCACCATGTACAGTCTGGCATCTGATGGCCGCATTCTGTAAAATATATCAAAACTATTTCGAAATGGTCCAATCTCATTGTCAAGCTCTCAGACCCACAGCCGATAATGCAACAGTCCACTCAGAGACAGCTGAATGTCTTACTCCTGCGAGGATTTTTTGTTATCCTGCAGACTCTGCAGAGCGCTGCGTTTGCTGGGTTCAAGTGACCTCAGTATCTGTGTTGTGAATGCGGTCAAAGATTACAGCGCAATCGCTGAAAGGCGGCGGGTGAGCTGTGGCGCTCGATATAGCCCATCAACCGTCTAGGTTACATTTGCAGACAGGACATGATCAACACACCATCACCGTGACGCGACCCAGTATGCCGGCCTACCTCAAGGCGCCGATACGAGGTTTTTTGACAAGTGCGCTGCGATATTGTTATGCTGGAAACTTTTGGCTGCTGAAACTCTACTCGCACTAGCCTTTTTGGTTGGGAAATTGGATGGCGCTCAATAGCCAGCCTTTCCTGCATATGTAAGAGGAGGCAGGCAATCCTGCCTCTACAGGATTTGCGCCATGCTTCTTGGCGATTGGTGCCAGTTCAATTACCTGACAAATTTCTTCTTCAAGACACACTGAGAGACAACGCTCACGTCTCACAGCTTGTGCACATTGAACTACATTGTGCATTGACAGAATATCTCCTTGAGTAATGATTGTGTTGTTACATCCTTCTGAGGTTCTCATGCAGCAGTCGCAGGATATGTTCGCACCAAATACCTGTTGAAGCTGACATGGATTTAGTTTGACTCCCTGCCCTATCTGCCCTACTAGATTACGATCGGTCGATCACAATTGGCTTGGGAGGTTGATTGCCTGATGAGGAACTCGCCGCTCTACGCCGTTAAACCGTCAAACCTTGCTGAAACCTTGACTGTTGTTTGAACGTGCTGTGCCGTTGCCAATTGCAACCAGGGATATTACCCGACCCGACGCTGAGGTTAAAGTTTCATCTCTCGATATGTGTCACTATTCTCAATCCAAACAATTCGAAGAATTGTCAAGTCTTGGGAGACTGCGTCCTTTGACATAACGCCAACGCCCTACTCTACGACAGGTGTTGTTGGCTGACACTGGCTTATCATGCTATGCTACAGCATGGATGTCAGCAGGCACCACAATCAGCATTTTCGTATTGTTGGTCGGTTGGCTTACAGCTTCTATGCCATTGGGTTAGCCACAACCATGGACCATGGATTTGTTTGAACCCTCAGAAAGCTGAGCGTGCTGTCTGAGACAATATCCACTGACAAAAGTCGAGACACATACGATCTGGGGATATCCTAGTTACAAATCTACAAATATCCTCCCGCGTGCATCAAATGACAAACTCATCTTAACATACGAATTTACGAAACAAGAGAACTTCACAATCCAGTCGAAGTATCGTGTCATATCATCCATCTACAGCTGGGGCAACTAACTTAGCGGATATTCCGCCACACCCGGATTCCCTTGACGACCATCCCTACACTTACAATTTGGCGAAAGCATGAATCCTTATCCTGATAGGACTAATAATATGCTTCACGAGGTTTGCCTTAGTGTGGGTATTGTCATCAATGGCTTGCAGGTTGCCTTGACTCACTTGAGTCCTGCCATGTGGTTCCATCTCACTAAATTTTGGCTTTCAACACCACCACCAACAACAACACCCTGGCGTGAGGATTACAGCTGGCTGACTACCTTATCCTTGATAACCTACATTAGCTCAAGATAGATCCAAATGCGATCGCCCGGTCTTTAGCAGAAGAGGCTTGATCCCGCGGGTCTTCGGCACATACCATGTCCTGGTTAGAAGCGCCTCATGCAGCAGCTATGGAAGGGCTGGGCTCACTGAAAAGCCCCCTCTCAGAGTGAGGACTATATAGACTGGTGTTGTTTCCCGTAAAATATGTTTGAAAATTGTCTTTCAGCCTTCTCAGAGACTCCTGAAAGCACATCAGTTGTTCAGTATGGGGAACACTCATAGCAACGAGTTCAGCCTAGGGTCTCTAGGTCAACTATCCCAGCTTCAGACCAATGGGTATGGTAGACTTATTATGGCTTGTATAGAACAATGCTAACATACCTATAGCGAATCCACGTATGGCACGCTTGATGCACCAGACTTGCCAACGTTCCTCACTGACAACCCTACTCCCAATGGCTACCCATGGAGTACCATGAACACTCGGACAAACTACTATCAGGATCATCCTCATACTGGAGTCATCCGAAAGTATGATTTCACTGTCAACCGAGCCAACATAGCGCCTGATGGATACGAGATGTCTACCATTCTTGTGAACGGACAGTTCCCTGCCCCCCTTATTGAAGCCAACTGGGGTGACACAATCCAAGTCACTGTTCACAATGAACTGAAAGATGAAGGGTTGTCTTTGCACTGGCACGGCATCCTCCAGAAAAACATGCCCTGGGAAGATGGCGTTCCTGGTGTTACCCAATGCCCCATAGCGCCGGGTCAGTCTTATACATACTCCTTTATCGCCGACCTCTATGGTACCAGTTGGTATCACTCGCACTATTCCGCTCAATATCTGGCTGGTCTCTTTGGTCCCCTGGTTATATATGGTCCGCAAGAAAAGAAAGACTACGATATTGACGTTGGTCCCATCATGGTGAACGACTGGTATCACAAAGAGTATTTCGACCTTGTGGAAGATGTCATGAAACCTGGCGCCCCCGGCATTGTGTTTTCTGACAGCAATCTCATCAATGGAAAAATGAACTACAATTGCTCCAAAGTCCAGCCGGGGGATAAATCACCTTGCAAGAACAACGCTGGAATCTCAAAGTTTCGCTTCAGACGGGGCAAAGTGCATCGCCTACGTCTTATCAACCCCAGCTCTGAAGCTATCCAACGATTCTCCATTGATGGCCATGACATGACAGTCATTGCAAATGACTTTATTCCTGTTGAGCCGTACAACACAAAAGTTGTTACCCTTGGTGTTGGCCAACGTACCGATGTGTTGGTCAAAGGGAATGGCAAATTGGAGTCATATTGGATGCGCGCCAACATATCAGCCAACTGCAGTCTTGCTTTCAATCCAAATGCTCTTGCAGCAATCTACTATGACCATGCGAACGACAAAAAGGAACCAAAATCGAAACCATGGAACATACCTGATCCAGCGACTTGCGCCAACGATGATCTGAGCATGACAAAGCCTCTGATGAAGTTACCCTTGCCTCCAGCTGATAAGACCATCGAACTGGATGTAATGTCGTATAAAAATGCCAGCAACATCACACTCTGGTCTCTGGGAGGCGTCTCTGCAAGGACGAATTACAACAGTCCAACCCTGCTTTTGAGCAAGCTTGGGAACCACACTTTTGACCACGATTGGAACGTGATCAATACCGGCAAGGCGAAGAGTGTCCGGGTGGTGGTGAACAACAAGACACCTGTAGCGTAAGGAACAACAGAAGCATGTGATTCTCGACAATAGCTGACATTGAACTTGACAGACACCCCATGCACTTGCATGGCTTCAACATGTATGTCCTGCACGAAGGTCTAGGTGCCTGGGATGGCACAATTATCAACAAACACAATCCACAACGGCGTGACGTCGTTCAACTCCGGGGCAATGGACACATTGTCATTCAATTCGACGCTGGAGATAACCCAGGTATGTCTTCCCCTGACTCAGCCTCATAATTCTTCCCCTCGCTATGGTAACATTTGCTCACGCATCGACAGGTGTATGGCCGTTTCACTGTCACATCGCGTGGCATGTCTCGGCAGGGTTTCTGACGCAGTTTCTCACTGAACCAGACAAGGTGGAAAAGCTACGTATACCCAACGTGGTGGCCGAGACGTGCAGGCAATGGGGACACTGGACGCTGTCCAATATTCCTGCGCAGATTGATAGTGGGCTTTGAGCTGAATGCCCTTTGGTGTTATCGTTGCCTCTCTTCGCTTGGGCTATGAACTAACTTGGAGTATACGAGGCGGGGTGATACGAGGTCATATCATGTTCTCATGACGTATTTGTAGCAAGCTCAGGGGCTTTAAGTTTCTTACGACATATTATCTATAGTTTCCTTTTTATATATATGATTGTGAGATTCTCCTGCCGTTTCGCTTATCTCACTCGATCCTTCATCCCAGCTAACAAAGGTTGGCGGGCTACCGTCGCTACTAATGCAAGGTCATACACCGTAGGGCAGGATTTCGTATATGCCGGAACTTTTGGGCCGTCTCACCACTGTATGTAGACAGATTCCATACGTTACCCGGAGCTTTGTAATCTCATAACATTTCTTTAGACTAACAACGCGTCGGTGTCAGCCAACGCGAACCATCTATACAATCATATAGTAGTACCTTGCCTAGCGCATTTCGTCGTGACCTAACATAGGAAAGCTCATCTAGTTCATCTGCCAGCAGCTTGTGTGATAATAGCAATAGCCCTTGATTCCCTTAACGTCTCTTTTTTGTTGTTCTTTATATCTTGTTTAGAATTTGGACTTGTTCTCTTCTTCTTTCGGAGCAGTCTCCGTAGACACAGCCGCATCTATGGGTCCATCCTTGGGCGTGTCTGCCTGTGTTGTTTCCTCCTTCGATGGCTGTGGTTTGGGCGGCTCTGTGACCATGGACTGTACCTCAGCTGCCTCTGCTTCGATCTTCTCGAGGTTCTCTGGCTTGAGTTGCTCGGTCTTGGGTGATTCCTTGGTGCCATCTTCTGCGGGTGTGAATGATGAAGCGGGAGTATCGGAGGGGTCCGAACTGCTATCTTCAGTCTTGGGCTGTCCCTCTTGAGGCTTTGCTGGCTCTTTTTCCAAAATGACATCCTTCTCCGTGCTTTCTTGCTTAGTATCATCGCTCTCGTCACTGTCATTGATTGCAACAGCTCCAACCTCAGCAGCCAAGCGCTCAACTTCATCTTGAATCGCCTCCTTCTCTCTGCCGCTGTTCTGTCTATCTGCCTCCTCATCGCCCACGGTCTCTCTCCACAGCGCCTCAAGCTCGTCGCGCCAGCCGAGCTCATCAGCAAACTTGCGGATACCGGCGTCGCAGTCGCCCAGCTGAATCACATCATCGGACCTACTGCCAAGCTGACCCACCTTCTCCATGTTGAAGAGCACACGAGGCTTCCCCTCTTGCGCCATGCCTGGCAGAGCAGCGAAGGGGTAGACACTTAGACTGGTACCGACAATCAAGACCAGGTCTGCCATTGCGACCTGGAAAGTATTGTTGTCGAATGCCTTGGGTAGAGGCTCTCCAAAGAAGACAATGTCAGGCTTGACAAGCCCGTTGCAACCTTCCTTGTCGCAATGAGGTACCTTGCCTCCAAAAACGTGCTTCTCCATCTTATCCTGAGGGTATTCCTCCTTGCATTCTATGCAGCGCTGCTTTGCGAAGCTTCCATGGGCCTCAATTATCTTGTCCGAGGGCACTCCGGCTACGCGCTCAAGGCAATCGATGTTCTGGGTGAAGAGCATCTGGAGAAGGCCCTTGCGGGCGAGAAGAGCGATGAAGGCATGTGAAACAGTCGGATGGAACTTTCCAGGATACAATTCGTTTGCTAGAACGTAGAATGGCTCGGGATGCTCGCGAAAGTAGGAGATGTCGAAGACGGCTTCGGCGTAGGGCAGATTGAGACGGGCAAGGTTGGCATAAAGACCAGTTCCAGGCGATCGAAAGTCGGGGACTAACACCGTAATCAGATACAGTTTAGAATATTTGACATTTTATTAACTTACTACCAGCAGCAGTTGAGATACCAGCACCAGTCAAAACCACAATACGCTTGCTGCGACCCGACTTGATGTAGTCCGCGACAGCGGCCAAGCTCCGCTCAGTGAGCGTTGCGGGCGGGCCGCCGTAGCTCATGGAGGACTCTTCCTGACCCATTTTGCGAGATAGCCAACGAGGGACACGTGGTCCAGGCTTATTCTTATTCTTGCGTCTGCGACCTATTTTGGCGACGGTAAAAGTAAAAGTTTTGTACTTTTACAGTGCTGATGGCGCATGCAGATTGGGAAATGTAGTGGAAGTCAAGCCTCAAGGTGGGGGATATCAGATTTACATCATTTTTCACTTTGGCGCTTATCGATAAGGATGACTGTAAGTGATTCACTCATCAGGCAACTACAAACAGCTTGACAATGTCAATATTGAGTTACAGTAAGGTTAATATATACCACGTCATTAACTTTCAACACAGCCTCCCGATTTAGGCACCAAACACGTTCTATAAATGGCTGGGCAACATCATGGTTGAGTCATCACAGGGGACAGCCCTATATGCCCAGGGACCAGTAATCATGGTAGAAATTCCAACAATGCAATTCAAATCATATACCTCCCTCATGGCAAAAGCCTTGTCAAAGGTCTATAAGCGAAAGTGATTCAGTAACGAGTCAGCCAACCCGCCCGCTCCCATCCAAGCTTAATCCAGTCCAGTCCAGCCAGTACTGTACGTCAACGCCTAGCAATGCCAAAATACCCCGACGCCCTTTTCCTACTCTCAATATGACCCATTAGCGTCCACATTCCTAGTTGTGGCGTTCTCGTGCCGCAGCGAATTGCTCCTCCTGTAGTCGGGCAAGCTCTTCCATGGACATGCCGCTCTTGGCAAACTTATCTGCCTTCTTCTCACGACCCTGGAAAGAGTTAGCAATGGCCGCAAATGCATAATCATCAGAGGTGAGCATACCTTTTGAACTTCCTTGTGCTCGGCTGCTGCCTCGAGAACGGCAGGAACCATATCGGTGAAGCCTAGTTGTTCCAGAGCCTTGGTAATGTGATCGCAGGCGATGGTCTTCTTTGCCTCTTTCTCTGAGATTTCGTTTGCCTCTGATGAGATAAGAGTAATAAACTCGACGCAACATTCTATGAGCAGATCACGAGCTTCTTTGGCAAAGGCCACCCCTGCTGATGGGGGAAGGATTTCCGACACGATCTTTTGGACAGTAGCTGGAGTGATGTTAGTTTGAGACTTAGGTATAGGGGAAATATGCGAACATACCTTTGGGGAGCGACAAGTCGTCGTTACCTGTGAGAGGATTGTTAGCAAAGGCTCTGGACAAAAAATGAGAAGCAGACCCAGTGTCCCGATGTCAAACTTTTGCCAATACTTGGTAGATGCTGGCAGAGGCATGATGGAAAAGAGTGATAGGAAGATATGGGAAGGGTGTAGTGTATTCAATGTTGAATATGATAGTTGGGATGAAAATGGCGATATGAGGGTAAGCCGCTCGGTCTTCATGAGTATGGTAGATGTGATGAAATGGTTTGAAAGGCAAAAGTGAACGGAGCCAAGTCTCCTTTTTAACCAGAAGAAGCTGAAGGATTCTGAATCACAGAATAGTATCTCAAAGTAGTGAATCATGGTGGTGATGCTCATCACAGGCCAAGCTCAGATGAAATAAGATGTGCAAACAGGAAGCAAATAAACAAATAAACAAAATAAATCAAGGTCAAATCTTACCTCCGAACTCGTGATCAGACATGTTTTTCAATAAAAATTAAAATCTGTGAATCGATGGTTGTTGGAAGTGTTTGTTGGAAACCGTTTATGTGACTATACACCAAGACGACGCGGTTGGGTGCCAGTGACTTGCAGGGTTGCAACGCGATAATGGGTATTGATCAAACAGAAAGAATTCGAACAAAAAGTGACTTGAAAGAATAATATTGTCCCGTAATGTCGGCTTCGGTCAAAGAAGTGTGTTGTTTGCTTGTGCTGCGCTGAGTTTTTGTCGTAGGCCTTCTCTCTATATATCGTAGATGAGCTTCAAAAACGTACTGGCAATGAACGGACCTCAGGCTGAAGGAGACGGATGGTTACTCAGGCCCATGAGTGGTGGGGCAAGCCTCTTTTGTATCTGAGAGCTGCTCTGCTTTGCTTTCGCGCTTGCAGCTAAAACGACCCCACCTGCACCTTCTCAGTGGAATGGGAAAGCCTGGCACAAACCATCACCGGGCAGCATCACAGCGGGCAGTGGGCACCCTAGGCACCTACCTCTCTAAGCACCCACCAGTATGGAAGCAGAAGCCTCAGGTCCCAAGGCCAAGTGCCCCGTAGTGGAGGCTCAATAGCCACACGGGGCGCGTCTTTTTCAACGCACGGACCAACCATGCACGTCTATTTCAGAACTTCCATCTTTTTGAAAATTTCCATTTCTCGTTCCTTCATCAACACTTTCCTCCTCTCTTCTCTTCCCTCTTCTCCCACTCAAACATGCCAAAAAGCTCAGATTGAGCTATGGCTTTGCTATGCTAAATGGTGGCGTCTATTGCGCCTTGCCATATTGCTTGCTATACCTCGAAAGCACTCGCTTTGCGCGATGCTTTCAACACTGAGTGCAGCCGCCAGTTCACTGGGTAAGTTTTTTACTTTTCTCTCTACACCTGATCGCATGAGGAGATATGTTGTCGCCCCAGGCTTAGGAGGTTCGACAAGCCTCCTGTGCTGATTGACTTCGTCCTGTGCCAAATGGACAAGAACTGATTGATCACGATCCTCTTCATTTTAGCCATTGAGAACTTCGACTTAAACAGTCGCTAACAAACTCAAAGTCTAGGCTACTCTCTTACCCACGCTGTAAGACTCCCTTCAGCATCCTGCCCTCCTTCGATACGCCGTGATGCACTTTGCTATCTGGTACTATCAAATACCGACTCTCATGACGGATAAAAACGATAGCCTGAGCACATTCGACTGCACGCTTGCTTTGGACAACATGTTTGAACAAAGAACTAACATGCGACAAAGCAGCTGCTTCGGATATTGGGTTCGAATCTTGAACACTGTCGCATGCGACAACTGAGCACCAGGTAAGATCATATTTTACTTTTTTTACTCGCAAAACACAATGCTATGATGAAGAAACTTACATTCCATGCTAAATCCGAAACTCTATGTGGAGCAAACGTATTTTCATCTTTCGACTGACTTGCATTTGTCTTTCTACTTTTTGTCTATCTGCATCATTGTAAAGACATAAGCTAACATTGCTTGAGATATACAGGTGTTTTGTGTTCCCAACGCTGCCAAGGTCTAGTCTATTCCTGGTACGCCTCGACCTCTGGTGAGTTCCATCTGCATAACCGTTAGTTCTTGATTCCACAGCATGTCGTGAAACGTACGAGAAGAATTTTCCGCTCAGCTCCTTGAGCGGGTCGGCGACAAATTTGGCCATAACATGTCCCGGTTGTTCGGGCTTGAGCAGGATACCCTTCTCCTTGGCGTCGACAAATGAGTCGTACTGCGCCTTGTTCATAGACTCCTTGCCTCCTGATCTGATAACTCCTTGCATCTCAGTGTCGACTCGACCTGGTGCAATGGCAACACTTGTGATATGTGGCTCTTCAATCGCGATGTGACCTGAGATAGAGTTGTAGGCAGCCTTGGATGAACCGTAGCTTGACCATCCGGCATACTGCTTTGTTGCTGCTCCCGATGACACCCACACGATGCATCCCTTAGACTTTCGTAGTTCTTGGATTGCAGCTTGGGCCTAATGTTGTCAGTGTAGTACACAAGTGCGTAAGGCTAGGTATTCATACCAAGGCAATGCCACTGAAGACGTTGATGTCATAAACCTTCTTCCACTCTTCAAGGCTTGTGTCTGCGAACTTGTTGGGCGCCAACATGCCATGGTTGACAACAAGACCGTCAATCTTGCCAAAGGAAGACACAGCAAGGTCTACCAACTTTGTAGGCATCTAAGCAAGCATTAGTTCTGGTCTTACAGACCGATGACTGGGTTACGTACTTGAGGCTCAACGATATCACCAGCGATGAACTGAACCTGCTCAGGATGGGATTTCTTCAATCCCTCCAAAGGCTCAGAAGACCGCGCTGTGATAACAACCTTGTGAGATTGGTTGACAAGGTAGCGAGCAATGGCGGCGCCAATACCCTTGCTGGCGCCTGTAACAATGAATACTTTGGAAGCCATGATCAAATTATAATGTTCTTGGTGAAGTTGAAGATCAGGAATGAGACCGTAGCTTGGCAGCTTTTCACTGAAGCTTCGACCTGAGTGGGGGTTGGAGGGGTCAATTTTTGGAGCTTCAATTTTGTCTACCCTGAATCTGTGTCCCTCACGTCATCGGTTGCTTTGTTGGTAATCGCCTCCCATCAGCTGAGATCCTTTGTCGATACTTAAATGATACATCCTATTTAATTCATAATCCTTATTTCCGATGGCTTCGACGGTGATCGTTGGCGGTGGCATCATTGGTATTGCAACGGCATATTATTTGTCTCAACATCAACCCGGTTCAACAATTCATCTTGTTGACTCATCTTCCGAGCTGTTCGCCTCTGCCTCAGGATACGCTGGTGGTTTCCTCGCCAGGGACTGGTTCCATGAGGATCTCGCATCTTTGGGAGCTCTGAGCTTTGATGAGCATGAGAAGTTGGCAGAGCAGTATGATGGGCGTGAGAAGTGGCTGTACGCCAAATCAGTCACTGTGAATTATGAGCTACCGAGGAAGAAGCCCAAGAATTACGGAGGAAAAGATTGGCTAAGTGAAGGCGGAAGTCGTGCGGATTTAGTGAATGAGAAGGGAGAGGTGAAGGATAGGAATAGTCCGCCTTGGCTGAAGCGTGTGAAGGGTGATGTTCTTAGTTTGGTTGATGAAGGTGAAGGAACCGCCGTTCTGTAAGTGATCGATCGAGTCTGTGAGATGTACATGTCACTAACAATAAATGAATATAGTGACCCTCTGAGACTATGCCAATTTCTCCTTGAAAAGTGCAAGGAGGCAGGCGTTCGTATATATCAACCTGCTATTGTACGATTCGTAGGCGCAGACTGCCACGATGAGCTATCATATGTGCGCATTGGCTATACGGACTGTTCTTCAGAAACGAATATTCCAGCTACTCGTATACTGGTCTGCGCTGGGGCTTGGACACCAAGTGTTCTGGAATCTATGTTCCCAGGGTCTCACATCAACATACCAGTCATAAGCCTCGCAGGCCACTCACTCGTGGTGCAAAATCCCCAAGATATAGGCGACACGTTCCACTCAGTATACACCACCATGGATACGTTCTCACCCGAAATCTACGCCCGACCAAACGGACACATTTGGCTCGGCGGCGTGAATGCTTCAATACGCCTACCGCCATTAGCGACAGGCGCAAAGCCTATAGACTCATCACTCGATAAGTTAAAAGACCTGGCGAAGCAGATAATTGACACTGAAGGCGAGGAGTTGGAGATATTACGCACGGGGCTGTGCTTTCGACCTGTTTCGGAGAGGGGGACGCCTTATATCACGAGGATAGAGGATTTCGATCTACGGCAGGGCTATAGTACGCGGAAGGGGAAATATGGTGGTGTTTATGTTGCTACGGGGCATGGGCCATGGGGGATCAGTTTGTCGTTGGGGACGGGGAAGGTTATGGCTGAGATGATGCAGGGGAGGGAGTTGAGCGCCGATATAAGTGGATTGGGATACAATCCGTATTGATGTTGGCGACTTCAACATTAGATTATGATCATATATGGCGTCTGGACGAGTAACGAATAGAAACAATGAACTGGTGGTTTATTGGATAAGTCGATCCCGAAGCTTCTTAATATCCTCGCTCCCAGCTCTGCAGCATCCACCAACCAGAATAGCAGGCCACTTTCCTCGACTCTCTGTAGCTTTAACAACATCTTCAACCTGGCCCTCCCAAGACGAGCGTCTCTGAGTATCAACACCATCAGGTACCTCCCACTTTTGTGTGGTCGTGTTATACACTTCTCCATTGGTGCCATCGGGATACAGCACTAGGGCAGGCCACTCCGTAATCTTGCCTTTTTCCAACATGCTCGAAACAGTGCGCTCGAAAATCTGAAGCAAGCTGTCCAGCTTGTCAACCTTGGTGCAGTTGATACCGATGCCCCAAGGTAGGTTGGGAGAGATCTCGGGGTCAAGCATGGCTTCGACGGCGGCCTCAATGGAGTTACCGTCGGGCATGCGAAGGTCCTTTTCAGGGGAGAGAAGGGCGGTCCAGTATGGTAGTTTGGAGAGTGTCGGTGTTGCTGCAAGGGCTTTGCGCATGGCGATGATCTCGTCTAGACGAGGAATGGTCTCAAGCGCAACATAACCCAGTCGCTCCTGAATCTTAGGAACCTCGGCAAACACTCCCAAGCGCTCAGTATGCCATGATTCCAAATCCTCCAAAGAATCATGCTTATCATCGTACTTCCCGCTGTACTCTTGCCCAGGAATCATACAAGCGCCATACGGTCCAATGCTCAAAGCCACACAACCCTTGTCCCCGACAGCACGCTCAGCGATGCTGACAGAGTCATCCAAGAACCGCGGAACATTCTCACGAGAAATACCCTCAGGGAAGTCTTCAGTGCGCGTACCAGCGAAACCGTGCAGTGAGACCTGGTACGTCGCTGTGAGGAGCACGTCAACTGGAACAGCGCCGAAATCGGCCTGGCATGATTGAAGAGTGGGCTGGTCTGCCACGAGCAGATGAGATGACCAAAGGGGAGTTGAGCGGGAGAAAGTAACCGAGTATTTAGACTCGAGGGACGTGCCGAGGCCGCCGTCAAGGATGAGGATTTTAGAAGGCATTTTGGGAGGTTGTTTGTGGTTGTGGTTGAGTTTTTGCCCCTCCGATGAGAAAACTAATTCTAATTCATGATAGTGGATATTTGAGACAATTGATCACCTCGGGAATATGCATCATTTAGGTGGCTTATGATACAATTCATAAGAACAAAGAAGATCCAGCACTTTTAGGTAATAGTTTTTGCTAGTATAGTCAACTCTAACTATATATATGGTGGTGATGCTTGAATAATGCAACAACACATTATGAGCTCAATTGACCACAACCGCAGTAAAAGGAGAGATTCTAACTATAGTATTAAGAATTATAATTATCCCACACCCAAAAAAGATATCATCGATCTTATTTTTGTGTATTAGGGTGATAACTGCTACTTTTCAGATTTTGTGGTGGCTTGACAGTACCTATATATAGACAGCAAAAATGAGAACAAGTAGCGAAATGCTGTTCTTGAACATTCATCTTGTTCGAGTATAGTATAATAGGTCTGTAAGGTATACAATTTAAGAACACTGCCTGGCATAATAGGTGTTCGATGTTTCTACCAGAACACTCAACTGTTCAGACAAAGGAACAAAGAACCGAACCCTCGAAAACCGTATGTTCGGGGTTTTTGAACCGAACACCAGATTCAAGCCATTGTTCTGTCCACATGTTCGAAGAACATCGGCCAGTGTTCGCGAGAACACATCTTGTTCGATCAGTAGGACTATGGTTACACAGAAAGTCACTGTATAAATACGTGATAACCGCAAGAATGGCTACCTCTATTATCCAGGATCACAGGTCTCCCTCCAGCCCAAGCTTGTTCTATCCAACATCTGCTAAACTCCGAACTTATTCTTGATATCATTCAATCTGTTCTTCATCATGCCGCGTTACAATTCGCACAAGACGCTGACCGTCCGCCGTATCGAGGACAATGAAATAGGTCCAACCCCCCGGTCCAAGTTCAGTCCAACGCCCATCCGCAGCTTGAAGAGGAAGCCAAACTTCTGCCACCAGAAGCCATTCTCCTGCGAGGAAAAGGAGCCTTGGGTTGAAGACGTGGGGGATGCTCAGATCCAATGTGGTCGATCAACCTTTGAGATTCCAACACGAGATAAGTCTGATCTTGAGCATGATGGATCTGACTTTGGAGACGATGAAATTGTCCTTGGAGATGGTGAGTCTGAACTTGAAGACGGCAAGTCTGATCTTGAGGTCATACTCACCCCTGACCTTAAGGAAGACGAGTCTGTCCTTGGAGACAATGAGTCTGACCTTGAGGACTTCCCCATGCGAAACACCGCTTTTGTAAACCCATCTCGCCACGACTATCTGGAACTCAGCCTTTTAATCTTCGATCCGTGGCACCCGTACAACCCTCGTAGATGGGCCCTCCTGCTCGAAGACCAATTCTTAAACGTAGAATATTGCTACCAACTCTTAGAACGGCCAATTGTCGGTAAACCTTATGAATTCCGCTATGACCCTGGTGAACTTGGCTCCTTTCGAGAACCCGATGAACGCCATCACATCACCTGGATTCGGCGGCGCGATAAGACTAAAGTCTACCGTACAGTTAGTAAGGCGCAGCTTCAGTTTTCTCAACGGTGGGTTCTCGAGATAATCTGGAACCTGGAGTCGCAAGAAATTGTCCTTCCAGGTAAGGGTAACGCACTCCGGATGCTCGAACAGGAAGACAGGTCCCCTAGAGAGAAGGTTGATATGGTGTTAGTGATTGAAAAAGAAAAGGCCAGGCCTTTTCATAAGAAACTAAGTGATTGGGCTCGTGGACAACCTGACGCGGTATCGAAGATACGTGAACGGATGGACTGTAGGATGGTCGAGCTGGTGATATCCTTTGACCCTACGCATAAGTACCGGGTCATGCTCCACAAACGAACCAGTTCAATGGAGGACTATTACGCTCATGTCCGTCACGCACTCGTGCAGGTTGCGAAGAGGATCATTCCATTCAATTGGCCCGATGACGGTCACAAACCACATTCTTCAGAATGTCCGGATTGTCCGTATTCAGAGTTGTACCTTGCTTTTGCTGCTGCTAGAGGTTCGAGTTCCGACGCGCCGGTCGCCCAGGATAGTCACCTCGATGGATAAGTTGAGATTCTAAAATTGGATCATGGGTCAGAGCGCTAGGTATTTATACGTTTTGCCTAGCGTCGGGAGTTTGTAGTGTTCGCGTTCTGAGATGCTATCTAGATTGAACATAGACGAATGAACCTGGTGTTCTCATGAACTCAACATTGAATGTTTTGTGACTTGTGACTTACGATTGACAGCAGATAAAGTTACTGTCTACTCATAATTCATGAGTAGATGAGATGGCTCCGATGACAACAAAGGAATTAGAGGAGGGAGATGTGTGAGGAATGGAGGCACTGCAGATCATGGCTTGGTGGTTTACCATCCCTCCCTTCCATACCTACTCAGCAATTGATCGTGTGCCTCCATCAACAAATATTTTATATAATAAAGATGAGAACAAAAAACAAAATAAAAAACGGATAATTGGGAAAGCTCTTTACATTGACTTATTCAATCCCTGGCCTTGTAAATAAGCTGATGACAGAGAGACAAAGATGTCAATCAATGGTCGATCGCCAGATAAGCTCGATCGAGCTTCAGCTCTTCTTTAACTTCAGCCAATTACATGCCCTGAACGCGTTGCACTGGCGTCGCTGCTCAACTGTAACTGGTGCGATTACAGGACAAGCTCAAATAAGGTTGGCGTACGTCAGTAGCTGAAACAGGGCCTCAGCTTGTGATGAAGCTCCCTAAATACTGGGGGAGCTCCGTCATCAGCAGCACCTAAGAATTCCAATCTCACCTCCACAACACAACAAAGAACCATGATGGACTTTTCAGACTTTGAAATCATTGACCCAATTGCCGAGTTTGGCCCCGAGAGTAGCGACGACGAAGATGTGCCTCAGCCTTCTTTGCCCCATCTCCAGGGCGGTCATCCTCCGTGGCAGGGTCATGAGGGTAAGCTAGTCGGTGTTGTTGACATGGGAAGGTGAGGCTATTCATTGCACTGTCGCGTGAGAAGTCAGACTGACAGAGATTGCGACTATCAGCAATGGCATCCGTTTGTCCATCTCCGACCTTTCGAGGCCATTGGCCCGTATGCTCCCGACCGTGTATCAGTATCGCGCGTCCATCTCGTTGTACGACTCTCAGTATGATCCCGAGACGGGAGAGAAGATTCCCATTCCCGACGATATTATCGAAGCCGTCGTCTCAGTCCTGAGCAGATTTGTTGTCATCTGTGACGACTTTGGTTGTAAGAAGGACAGTATCCATGTTATCGCGACCGAAGCTACGCGCGCGGCGGTCAACTCCAAGCAATTCTTGGCTACCATCAAGGACAAGACTGGCCTGACGGTTGAGCTTCTGCCCAAGGAGGAGGAAGGCCAAATTGGCGCTCTTGGTATCGCCAGTGGCTTTTCCAACATGGAAGGTCTTGTCATGGACCTGGGAGGTGGCAGCACTCAGATTACCTGGATGCTCAGCTCTGGCGGTCAAGTCCGCATCAGTCCCAAGGGAAGCTTCAGTTTCCCATACGGAGCCGCTGCATTGACCAAGAAGCTCCATGATCTCCGACAGGACAAGAAAAAAGAAGAAGCGGATGCTGCTGTCAAGGCATTCGAGCAGGAGATGATTTCCAACTTCAAGGATGCTTACCACAACCTTCAGATCCCTGAGGAGATGGTCGAGAAGGCCAAGAAAGAGGGTGGATACCGCATCTACCTCTCTGGAGGCGGATTCAGAGGATGGGGATACTTGCTTCTTTATCTTAACCAGACGGATGGCAGTTATTATCCCATCTCCATCATCAATGGCTACACGGCCAAGCGCAAGCAGTTCGAAGACACCGAGGCTCTCAAGCATGTCGCTCATGCTGCCAAGGACATCTTCCGCGTTTCTGATCGCAGACGATCTCAGGTCCCGGCCGTTGCCTTCCTCGTAAATGTACTCTCTGAGTCCATTCCTGGAGGTATCAGAGAGGCCCACTTCTGTCAGGGTGGCGTGCGGGAGGGTTTCTTGTTCCGACAGCTGCCACCATCCATCCGAGCTCTTTCGCCCTTGGAGGTGGCCACTGGCTATTTTGCGCCAGGCTCGCGACATCTAATCCAGCAATTGCTCAAGAGCGCGATCCCGAAACCCGGTAAGAAGAAGGAGTTTCCGGAAGAATTCGGCGAGCCCGTCGTGGATTCATTTGCCAATGCGATGTACCTCCACATGTTCATGTCAAAGGAAACCGCTTCGACGACTGCGCTGTACTCGACCAGCGTCGGTAACATGTCCGCGATTCACGGTGTATCGCACCAGGACCGAGCCAGGCTGGCCTTGATGCTTGAATCCAGATATGGTGGTGAGCTTCCTCCTCGCGAATTGGAGTTCCGCGAGTCTCTCCGTGAGATGCTCACGCCCGAAGAAGTCTGGTGGGCATCTTACCTCGGCAGAGTAGGACAGCTCATCACAGCGCTCTACCCAGCTGGCAAGATCCACCGATCGAAGCCGCGCGTGGTGTTCACTGCACAGTGGTCGTACACCTTGGGCAAGAAGAAGAACAAGGAGGGTCTCCTGCTCACCATTTCGGTACAGAAGACCAAGGATGATCCTGCTCGGACAAAAGAGACGGTTGAAGAAGCGGCTAGTGATGTGGAAAAGATTGGAAAGAAGAAGAATTGGATTGGTGATGATGAGCCTTGGGGAATGAAGGTTAAGGTTAAGGTTGTTGAGGAGGGGATCCTTTCGGAGGACATTGACGAGTAAAAAGGGATATTGCGATGGGTAAATGGGAAAATGCTAAGAGACAAGGAGAAGGAAAATACTGTATGATGAACTGATTTGGCATGAATTTGAGTACCTTCTTTGACAATACCTGCTGTGTCCAGTGATCAATGTTCTACACAATTAACCAGCGTAGGTACGTGTTGGACAAGATCCTGTCACCGCTTTTGAGTAGTCAATTGACAGAGACACTCTCGGTAAGCTGACCGATTTAATGAATAGGCCAATATCCTAGAGCAGCTGATCAAGCAGCATGGTCTTGTCGCAGCGCGGATCCCAGTCGGAGACAGCGAAGCAAGGCTTCTTTGCGATGCTCGGTGTCTTTAGGCGCACCGCGTAGTCCCATCAACCCGATCGGCCAAGCGCTCGGGAGTCTCTCTAGGGATTAAAAAATCGGGAGTGCGCGCTTCATTCTCACGCGATTTGTTTTGGAGAGGTTGTTAAGGACTGAAGATGTCGTGTTAGTAGGAAGAGGAAGGGGATCCACTATCATGAAGTTTGGAGGGTGGTTTCATCCTACGTCCATTAAGTAAGGGTCCAGGGTTCAAAGTTTATATGGTCAGTTATTCTGTAAAACATGCTCTGTATAGCAATAGTGACTTTGTTTGGGAATAATCGAGACTGTGTGAGCTGTTTGAGAGACGAACAGGGAACTACTCCCTCTTGAACTTCTATGACGTGCACCAAATGGTTTCACTCGACAGAGTATTGTGATGGAAGATTATAGCAAGGAATATGATCGCGAAATGACATTGTCTATCTTATGCTATCTTCTAGCCCAATCAACTCCATTGTGTTCTAGTCAATCCACGCTCTTTAAGTACTAGACACTTCTTCCTGTTGAGAGCCTGAATCACACATGTATGTCTGACGGCTGACTTCGACCCAAGAAGAAGCAGTCTCCAATTCATCAGCCTGAGCTTTCCAAATCTCGTTCCCCATCTGCACAAACGCCTTCCCAAATCGGCGCAACAATGCCATCACATATTGTTCAGTAAACTCATTTATCTGCTTCCACGCCTCGTCACTGCCAAAAGTCGCAATTCTGTACTTCTTCTTCCACATCCTGATTAAGTCCACAGGGATTTCATAATCTGACTGCACATCATTGGTAATGAGGTAGAAAAACGGCTGCATATGATGATGGCGGGGATGTTTATACAATTCCGCATTGCCAATAAATGTGAAATTGTAGATCATTTCAGAGGTTGTCCAACTGTCGAGGTTTTGCATAAGAGCGATCATCGTTCCGCCGATGCTAACATGTTCAAGACCGAGAGCTGCTTGTGTGAGTGTTAGGCGTGCTGCCTCGTGGGCAGAGGGTGGGTCGAGGCTTATGGCTTGACCGTCGAAAAAGATGAGATCGTACTTCTCATTAGGATAAAAGACTTGGTATAGATTCAGTTTGTCCCGATCTGGGAAGTTTTCCGGGATGTGCTTTTCCTTGATACCCATGTCCCCTGCTAGCATCGTGATATCTCGGAGCTCGACATTGACATGCTTGTTCTTGAGTCTGACTTGGAGGCCGCCCTTCTCGATGGGGAGACTCATGGCTCTGGCCCGGCGAATGGTAGGGACTCTGGCCAAGGTTTGATCAACAAAACCTCCAGGGGCAGCGCACATATCTAGCAGGCTCTCTGGTTTGTTGGGGACTCCTGTCCAAGCGTTTGTCTCCCAATCGAGATCATCCGCAATGTCCTTCATGATGTTGTAAGAGGACTGAACCTGTCCGTCGTCATTTGGGTCTGCAATTTCTCGTTGCTTGTTGAGGTGGCCATCGCCTTGACCATTCTCCCGGGCCTGTCGGAAATGGTCAGCGGGTGTTTAGAGAACCCGAGTGAGGAACTATACCTTCTTTCTTAAGCCCTGCAGACGGCGATACTCCTCAGAGTTGTCCTCCAAGTACTTGTTGAAGATTCTTTGAGCGTCTGCGGCTCAAGGGCCGATTAGCCCATCGTCATCGGTCGGTCCCCTAGGGTTCTCTTCATCATCCAGAAGAAGAGAGATGTAGTTGTACTCGATAGCGCCCTTGGTACAATTTACGAATGGCATGACTGCGGCAAAACCCTCAATACTCAGAGAGCGTAGGCTTTGAGAGAGAAGTTATTGATGATGAGTTGGGAAGAAATATTAAGGTCGGGATTGCACATATTTATAGTTAGAATTCCAGTCGGAGAGCATCTGTTTGGCAGATGCCTCCTTACTGCTGTTACGACTTTCTTTGTCGATAGCCTGTCAATTAGAAGAGGCAGCAGTTAACAGTATCTGCTAACAAAGGGCTAACCTCCTGCGTGAAGGCCATCTCCAACAGTGAACTTGTCTCCATGTTTAATTGCTATTCACACTTTCTGTCTCCAGTGTTAACATTGGGTATCATCCTCCATTCTAAATCTCGATACCAGTCTCATCCTTTGGTGGATCGATCTTCTTGATCTTTCGATATCCCTCTCTCATCTCAGTCTTCGTAAACCTGGTCGAATGCAAATAGTAAACAACAAACCATTGGTATAAGCAAAATAAACTGCAAACATCAGCAACTAGACCATTCACGGGTTCAAAGACGACTTACAATGCGCAAACTCCGAAACAACCACAAGCAATAGTAAGATTATCCAACATAGCTATTGCACCCGTTGAAACCTCTCCAACAAAGCCCGTCCTTCGTTTCTCATGCTGTGACTCTTCATAGGCCTTGATATCCTCTCTCACGACAAACATGACGACAAGAGCGGATAGCCACATTGCTGATGAGACAGCCAATATTAAGCTGTACCACATTGGCGGCCTGGGGTTTGTCAGACCTTGTGGGCTGACTGGTATTTTGGGAGCAAAGAAGTGAAGAGCTCCCTACAAGATGTCAGTAACAAGAACAAACGTTATGAAAGATGTAGCTTACAACTGCAAGATTATATGCTGAAGCAGCTAATAGACCTTGACCAGGCTCTTTCGAAATTATACCCGCCGCAAGTCCAATAACCGCACAAGCAGCGATCCATCTCCCAATATCAGCTTTGAAAGCATCATTGTAGAGTTTCTTGACTGGGTTTGTTTCTTTTTCTTTGCCGAGCATATCCCGGACGATCTCGCCCAGCGGCATAGGACATATTGGACTTGACATGTTGAACACCTTGATTTGTTTGGTGTTATCTGCAAGTTAAGAGATGTGTTTTGTCAGATGTTAAGTTATGGTCTGAGTTAGATGGCTGTGGTCTTGGCAGTATGACGAGAGCCAAGACAGGGATAATAAGCACAGCCACTGTAGACAGGCTGTGTCTGAATCTTTTGTTTTTGTAACTCTCATATTATTGGTCCAAGGGTTAATATAAATCGGGCCCTCGCGCAATGATCCTTTTGGTTTTGTTGAACGCGGAATATGACTTTGAACAACGATATGCTTGGCAATCCACTTTGATCAGCTCTGCTCGCTCGCGTATTCTTCCTAATGCATTTAGTCCCTGGACCAACTTTACAGTTGTTGGCATTCCGATGGAACCTAGTTTTTAATTTCTTATTGTACGGAATTTCCAATTTTAGATAAGACTGGAGTAGCTGTTGGTTGTTGATGAGCTATTCAGCCTATATAAAACGCCTGACCTGTTGAAGTACCATCTTGCAAGGGGCCAAGATAGGCAGGAAATAAGCGATTTTAAACATTTTCTCAGCAGATTATATCGAGAAAGAAGCATTAAGGTTCCTCTCAATACATATTATTCCTTAGCATACAACCCAGACCTAACATAGTGGTGATGTTCTCAACAAGCAGCGTAGTCCAACAAGATCTCGTGAATAACTATCTCTCGTAATACTAATAAATGCTTTTTAAGATCTCTGAGGGTTGAGATTGCCCACATCAAGGTCGATGTCATTGTGTATCAATGACAAAAAATCAAATACGCATCCAACATGCGTTCCCACTTGGAACATCAGGAATGTTCCCCAGATTCAGCCTCAAACCCACACAAGACTAACGGAAATATTTCCGAACCCCTGATCTTCTCCTCGAACATTTTACCTAAACGGGAAAACCCTGCGCATGAACAACCCATGCCCAGCTGAGCTCCAAGGCTGAAAATCAACCAACTACGTTACGTTAGTGCTTATCTCGCTGCAGATTGACGACGGCCCGCGGGTTATTTTGCCTGTCTAACTGTTTGCTTACGAGTCTCATGCACAACTTTGAGGTGTGATGGGCACTTGCTGCATGTTTCGTAGGGAAATAGCATGGACTTGGAAGATAAGCCACTGACAGAATGACAGGTATTCTTATCTAGACGACATCTGATGAGTTACAGTGCAGAAGAGTGGAAATTAAAGACGAGGATATCCTTGAAGTCTGCCTGAGTTGATTGTCACACAGCCCTGTTCATTGCGTATTAGTTTGTTATACATAGTCTTATTTACTTGTCTCTTGTTATATAAGACCTCCTTGTCTCTTTCTTAAATACAGACATATTGAATATTCCATATTATTCCCTCTTCAGCAATACAATTCCTTTCACTGGTATCACAATCAACATGGGCGACACAAACGACACCTTCGTACCAAACTACGACAACTGCAACGAGATTTCCGACAAATGCCCCGTCGAATTCACAATTTATGGTGACTATCTTTCCGATGGCGCGGCGGCCTTCTTCGCCATTACATTCGCCCTCCTCCTCATAGCTCAGACCTTCCAGGGCTTCAAGGCCAGAACATGGTCGTACATGATATGGCTCGGCATAGGAACCCTCTTTGAAGTCCTCGGCCATGTTGGACGCTTCAGTCTAGCAAAGAATCCATGGCGTGAGAACGTCTTCATCATCTCGTACATCACACTTCTTCTCGCACCGACACTTGTTGCTGCTGCTATATCCGTCACGTTTAAACACATTGTTATATGGTACGGAGCGAAGTGGTCACTCATCAAGCCGAGACTGTACCCTCTTGTATTCGTTGGTACAGACTTTATTTCGATTTTTATACAGGTTATTGGCGGCGGACTGACGGCTTTGGATACTCTTGGCAAGGGAAACAAGACTACCAGGAAGTTGGGAGAGATTCTTGTTACGGGAGGAGTTTCTTTCCAGGTTGCTAATATGTTGTGCTGTGGTACGCTTATGCTTATCTATGCTCGACGTCGAAGCCAGTCGCTGAAGCATAGTGATACTTTGATGGATGGTGCTGTTCCTCCCATGTACTCTGGTGCCCAGGCACGTGGTAAGGTCCCTGTTGCACGAGAGGAGGCCACTATCCAAGAAGCCAAGAGAGCACGATGGTTTGTGTACTGTCTTGGTCTTGCATATCTTTGCATCATTATTCGGTGCTGCTACCGGTAAGAATCACCGACCTTCCTATGGAGATACCAAACTAATTTCTCTCTTAGCATTGCAGAGACCATCCCCGCTCTTGCGAAAGACGTCCTTCGAAATGAACCGCTCTTTCTCGTCTTTGATGCAGCAGCAATGCTTATCTCTATTGGAGTCATTACTGTACTGCATCCCTGCTACTTCTTCCCCTACCTGGGTCTTAAGAAGAGTAAGAAGAGCCAGGGTAAGGTATACGAGACTTTCCGCATGGAGAATAACGCTGCTATGATGGGACCACAGCCACAGCAGCAAGGCTATACTTGAAATGGATAACGATGGATTGAATGTGGTTTTCTCTTGATTCTGTCTCGAGAGATGACAGTGTGAGGCTAAGGAAAGTACAGAATGTTATTAGCGAGCGACAATTGAATTGGATGGATTTTGGAGTTTCTTATCTTCGATTTTCTGTTTCTCTATATGGAGATGTGGAAAAGCCCATTGACGGATGTACAATCAATCACTTTTATCTTGCGCGGTTGACCTTGATTCATACAGACCTAATTTTTGGAGTAGCCACAGTGTATTAATCTATTAGACCATTCTATTAGACCAACGTTTTTAGTTTTCGATTCTATGTGACCATTCGATTTGACGATTTTATATCAAGATTACGTTAGCGCCTTCCTTAAGGAAAGATAGTCCAAGCCCTCTGCATTAGCCCAAAACTCTCGACTAATCAACCTCATTCCAGTCACCGGATCATCAAGCCGATGCTACAGTACATTCTGTTCTCTTATTAATTGCCTGTCGTGGCTTACACCCGATGTCGCACACGTTTGTGCGCCCTACAAGTACAACAACAAGTTTGAGACATTGGAGATATGCAGTCAGCATTGGGCTTGGGGTAACTACACAGGGCGTGTTGTGAAGGTATATATAAGAAGGATTTTCGCTATAACATTCTGCAGGCACCTATACAATCTGGCTCAAGAATCATAAAGCTTCAATGTCCCAAACATCCATCGAGCTCGTTACTCCCAACAGGGCTGTTTCCGACGATACAGCCCAACTGCAAGACACATTTAACCAAGGCTTTGAATCTCGAGCTACGGATGCCGAGTTCTCGTTGCCGCCCGTCGATGGCGGAAGAAAGGCATATCTCTTCTTGGCTGCGTGTTGGGTTGTTGAAGCAGTAACATTCGGTAAGTCCATCTATCCTGTCTTCCCGAGCACAACCTGACTGGAGTGACGGTAGGTTTCGGTTTCTCGTTTGGTGTCTTCCAAGAGTACTACAGTCACAATGAACCCTTCGCAGGATCCAGTAACATTGCTGCCATCGGAACTACCACTACCGTAAGGATTTCCTTCATCATAAGAGGATTAATTCTGACCTCGTCCAGGGCATGCTCTATCTAGGAGCTCCCTTCGTAGTAATCATATGCCGCTTCTACCCCCGTCAAGCCCGCTGGTTCACCATCATCGGCCTCTTCGTAACATCCCTCGCCATGGCAACAAGTTCCTTCTGCACAACAGTCCCCCAACTGATCGCCACACAGGGAATTCTCTTCGGCATAGGCGGCTGTTTCGCCTACTGTCCCTGCACACTCTACATCGACGAATGGTTCGTCCGTAGAAAAGGCTTTGCTTACGGCATCGTCTGGAGCGCAGCTGGTGCTGGTGGTGCTGTGCTTCCTTTGGTCCTTGAAGCTCTGTTAAAGAACTATGGATTTCAAACGACTGTGAGGATCTGCTCCGGGATCTTGTTTGGAAGCGCGGCACCTTTGGCGTATTTTATCAAACCCCGAATTCCCCTTTCGGCTACTATTCATAGGAAGCCTTTGAATATGCGGTTCGTTACGTCGAGGGTGTTTTTACTGCATCAGTTGGTTAATGTGGTTGAGGCTACGGGGTATTTCCTGCCTACCATCTATTTACCGACTTATGCTCGAACAACATTCGGTACTTCGACTATCCTATCAGCTCTGACAGTTATTCTGGTCAACATTGCTACTACTATCGGTCTTATGGTTATGGGTTCTCTCAGCGACAAGCTTGCGGTCACTACATGCATGCTCATATCAGCAGTTGGAGTAGGCATTTCTGTTCTATTGGTCTGGGGTCTCACAGCCTCTTTGCCTGTTCTTTACGTCTTCTGCATCATGTACGGCCTCTTTGCAGGCTCTTGGGCTTCCATATGGCCTGGTATCATGAAGGAAGTCACGCAGAAATTTCAAGATCAGAATGAGTATGTTGATCCAGTCATGGTCCACGGTCATCTCTGCGTGGGTAGGGGAGTCGGCAATATCATCTCCGGACCACTCAGTGGTTCTCTTATTAGGGGTCAACCGTGGCAGGGGAAGGTTATTGGGGGGTATGGAAGTGGATATGGGATTTTGATCCTGTATACTGGGCTGACGGGTTTGGTGAGTGGTATGAATTTTCTGTGGCGGTATGTGAATATGCTATGATCTGGGATGCCAAGTTGTTCTACGCCGAAACTGTCCTATTTCACAAATCTTTATTGGGTCCTGTCAACTAAAAGTCTTGTTTGTCTTTGATATTTATATGTATGGAAGAAGTAAATACATGAGCTATTCAATGAAGAGTATGCTTGATCGTGTATATAGTGCCACAGACTTGAAATTCACCTGCATATCATAACGTTTCTTCGAAATCCCTCAGCCATTTCTAGTTGAGGCTGATGACTTCTACGTTTCGGACCTGAAAGGTGGTTGCTGCCAAAGTCAGTATCAAGTAGCTTGGTCCCTGTAGACAGGAACACTCACGAGTCGTAGGTCCAGGCGAACCAGAAGATCCCTCGGTTTGATAGTTTACAATTCTGCCACCTCGTTAGCCACTTGCGTCACATATTCTCAGCCTCAAACTTACAGACGAAGTCCAGCACCAATATAATCTCTTCCATACTGCGTCGTCTGCTCAACCCCATCCAGGAAAAACTTAACCCTCACATCCGCCCCATTCTCATCCCTCAACTCAGCCCTAACAGAGTGCCACTCTGCCGGGTTCGGATAATCTCTATCCAAAGCGGTAACCTCATCAGAAGTATTAAACGTGTTGAAAGAAATCTTGCCGGAACCTTTCCACTCGGCAATATCAATCTCGGGCGGCCACCCGCTTGCAGCATTGAGCCAGAAAGCAGGCCACGTTCCTCTATCCACTGGAGCGATAAACTCAGCGCTGATGTCGTACCCACCGCCTGGGGCGACAGTGAAGGTTGATTTGGCGTGGATTGCGCCGGAGAGGTAGTGGATAGGATCTTCTTGGTCGTCTCTTGGTTCGGCAGTTAGAGTTAAGACGCCGTCTGTTACGGAGACGTGTTCTTCATCCATGCGTGCGCCACCATTGTGAGTTGGGCCCCAAGGGTAAAGATAGTTCCAGTAAGTTTCAAGAGAGTTAAATGAATCTTTGGGGATGTCTGTTACTGCGCGGGCTTCAATCGGTGGTCGGAGGGCAGAGCATGATACTGCAGCGCATTGAAGCGCAATGAGAAGGCTCTTGGAATGCATGTTTGGTACTGAATAGCAGAATGACCTTGATGACTTGGGAGAATAATGGCGGCCAATGCTGAATTTAAGTACTGAGGCGTTCACTTTATCGCATACGAGATGGTGTGCATGAAACGGGTTCGATGGAACCTCGGCCAGGATGTTGAAACAGGATCGCGTGTTGATCATCCAAACAAAGCGCACGAATAAACAAACGGCATTGACTAATGGTCCGAATGTACAAGCTTAAACCATGTAATTATGACAAGTAGACTTGCCTTTTCGGAGAAATAGGAAGCTGTGAAGCTATAGTATCAAAGAACTATACTCAACATCCTTGACCAGCTTGCTTATCTTTTGGCATTAGATGAAGATTATGACCTGACAGAAAGCCTTGTACCATCCAAACAAAAATGGCCATCACATCTGTCTATTGCCTGAATGGCAAAGCCAAAGTTCATGACACCTGCCACTGTATTTTCAACTCACGTCTGAACTCAGTTTCTCCAAGCCCTCAACAACTTCTTCCACAAAACCTTCCTTGATTTTCCCTGTGATCTTGCGAATCTTGACCCTCTTGTCTTCATCCACATTCGCCTCCCACTCAAGCGGATCCCACCGCGCAGGCTTCACCAAAAAGGGAGTCTGTTCAAACAGAGTCAGCAGCGGTAGAAAAGGACCATACGGCC
The DNA here is from genome assembly GCF_020744385.1 of Fusarium flagelliforme. NCBI lineage: Eukaryota > Fungi > Ascomycota > Sordariomycetes > Hypocreales > Nectriaceae > Fusarium > Fusarium flagelliforme. The sequence goes on from NW_025763503.1 coordinate 4,816,408, forward strand.
GTTCATGCTTAGCCCGAGCCTCTTCACAAGAATAAGGGACAGGATACGCTTCAAAGGGGCAGTGCACGGGTAGTCCTTGGGGCCGGCCTAGTAGTTTGACCCAGTACTCGACGCGCTTGTTCCATCCACAGATGATAGAGTGTTGGAACTGATAGAGATCCCATGCTGCGAGACTTGCAAACGTCCAGCGAGGTTGATACTTGGAGGGTTCGCCGGATAGTGTTGGACCGTAGGGGTGGGGAGCTGTTTTGGAGCAGCTCAAGTCGACAAGCACGCCGTTGACATATTGTTCGCCCCGTATGTCTCTCACCACAATCCCGTTCTTGTGAAGTTCGTTAAGGTTCTCGATCATCTGTGGGATGTGGAACACCTGGTAGAGTCGATCGTGCACTTGTCGTAGATCCTCGTCCTCGTGCGGTGCCATGTCAACCCAATCCTTGACAATACCCATCATAGGCTCTTGTATATTATGTTGAACAAGGTCGTGAAACTGAGTCCTAGCTTGGATTGACCCGAACTTCACCTTGACCTGAGTCGATGTGGCACTGACATAGCCATGGGCTCGAACAGCAAGGTGTTCGCAGCCCACGTCTTGGAGCCTCCCAAAAGCTCGACACTCCTTTTCGAAGGGTGTGAAGTGGCGTTCGAATGCATCGCAGCAATCCCAGGCGGTTTCTTCATTTACGGAATAGCATTGGTCGTAGTCGACCTCGGGGGCTTCGTGGGTGATGAACTACCGCACAATTAGAATGTCGAGCCGATTTCCTTCCACGTTCTTCAACTGACCAGTTTGATAGCGTATAGACGCCTCCCCGTTGTAGCCTTGATAATGAGTCCATGGCTTGTGTCCCGGTCTAGAACCTCGAGGTACTGAAAGTCGTCGCTGAGAATGTCGTGCTCGAAAAGTTGAAGCCCTGGGCCTTCGCCCTCTGGTAGAGTTTTCATGTATGCCATCACCGCCATGATGAAGGCAGGGCAGGGACGATTCCTTGGTCGATTCAATGAAGACCGCGAGTCTTGGATAACAGAGGTCTGCGTGAAAAATGTTGAAAGAAGTGATGCGACGTGTTGAAAGGTGAATAAAGTCAAAATGCGAAAGTCACATTTTCCAATCTGGCTGTCTGTGACAACTCGACAGCATTACACTTTCGTGAAAACCTACGGGCAAGACAGATCATTCCCATTGGTATCACGCCTCAGCCGAGAATCTTACATACCTGGCATATCTAAATGCCTCTGCCCAATGACTCCAGCGTCACTGGGATCCTCCTGTTTGAGACCACTCATCATGCAGGCACTCAAAGAGTATACTGATAACATTGGATAGCAATATCGAGCACCGGAAATCACAAGTAACGGCATCTGCATCATTCAGCACATTGCTTTCACCATTTGCGTCTTCGACTTCGTTCACACATGTCATCAGTCTCAGCGTTCAGCAAAATGCGATCTCGTTGCAAGATGTGAGGTCTGTTTGGAACCTGGCTGTCATCCAATCAGAGCACCGCCTGGTTAGCTCAATCGGTAGAGCGTGAGACTCTTACTAGAGTACACAATCTCAAGGCTGCGGGTTCGACCCCCGCATCGGGCTGTTCCTATACAAATGATACGATTGATCACTTTTTTGCTTTTTGTTGTCTGAAGCGTCAAGATTGAGTTGGCGCAGGAAGAGAGACGCTCTATTTGCGGGTTAGTCACACCACAAGCTCAGGCATTCACTCGCTGTTGGGATCGGATCGGGTCGCGTGTCGTTCATCAATCATGCAGTCTGTCATTAAAACTGCAGATGCGCCGGCTCATAACCATCCGGTACATAATTACATATGGCCCAAACGTGGTTTCAGCTCCTCTACCTCACATAACAAACAAGAGGTCGGTGTCTAAGGAAAATGTTAGTAACCTATTCGGATAACACCAAGACAGAACTTACCAATAGGGTGACTACTCGAGAGCTGTGGCTTCTGGGTATACTTCTCTTCGAGAATGTCGCGGACGCTGTTCAGCAACTCGACGTAACTCTGCTGAGGGTTCGCCTTGAGTGCTGAAATGAACGCCCATGACATGGCACCAGTAGCCTGGGAGTTAATGGTGGCATCGGCCCTAGATAATTGTTAGAACAATCTAGCGAATTGGTGAGCTTCACTTACGATGTCTGGTCATCTTTGCTTCCGGAGAACATAACAACGTCAGCAGGCGATGTTCGGGTTTGCTTGTTGTACTCATAAACCTCATCGCCGGTCATAGCAGACTTGGCCAACGCGAACACTGAACTAGCAGCCCCAGCAAGATCTCCTCTAGAGTATGCGCTGAAGGCGTCAAAGAGACCTGATGCGGCTTCCTTGGCCAGGTTTGGTTCCTTGAGAACACCCTTGGTTGAGTAAACGTATGGAAGATCCATGACGGTGGCGGAATGACACGAGTCAAAGATGGCTGTGAGACGCACACCCTGGAGCAAGGGCTTTACGACGCGGGCATGGATTTCGTCGTCGATGATAGGACCAGCTTGGGCGTGGTCAACTGGGTAGATACACTCATCAAATCCGTCATCCTCATCGCCGTCCAAATCCTCGACTCGGCCACCGTGACCTACACAATAATTGTTAGAAAGTACAGTATCTCATGAAACGCGCGCTGACTTACCGGAGTAGTGAAGGAAGAGAGCATCATTGGGTTGGGCGTTTTGGATAAGCCAGCCGAAAGCGCGGATGATGTTTTCGCGAGTGGGAATCATGATCGGATCTTGCTGGTCATCAGTCAAGATGATCATGTCCTCCCTCTTGTAGTTGTAGCGCTCCACCAAGAAGGCCGAGATGTTGTGTACGTCGTTGATACATCCACGCAGCTCGCCTTGCTGACCAAAGTAGTTGATGCCGATGAGAAGCGCCTTGCGACGACCGTTACATTTGGAGTATTGGAAAGTATAGCCTTCAGGGGCACCGTGGCCGAACTGCTGGGGAACATCGGGGGGAGGTGGTCCGGATCGAGCGTGTTGGGCGTGGTGGTGTCGACCTTGTGGAAGAGGATAGCCGTACGCATCTAAATGAGGCGGAGGAGGATAATTAGGAGGAGGATATCTTTTGGGGGCTTGGGAAGAGCCTCTGGAAACACTACCGTAGTTTGTCGGGGGAGGAGGTCCGCCGGGAGGTCCGTAATGTTGCTGAGGAGGACCGTAATGGTTCTGAGGAGGCCCCGGCGGAGGACCGTAATTGTGATGCTGAGAAGGTCCAGAAGGAGGACCATACGAACGCTGCTGCTGGGGAGGAGGTCCAGAATAATATTGCTGGGGGGGAGGATGGCCGGGCGGAGGACCGTATCCATAGCCGCCTCCTCCTCCTCCGTTGTATCCTTGGCCTGGATAGTAGGACATGGTGTTTATCTGGTGAAACTGATGCTCCTGATGCTCTAGAAACTGATCAACGCAGAAAGCAGTAAAACAGGAAGAAAAAAAGATGCAGGAGGGAGCCCGAGAAATCTCAATAACAAGATGCAAAAACGAAACAACAATGGGTCAGCCAAGCAGTAAGAAGCCCATTCTGACCTTGGTTTTCAGCAATGAGCTCTCTCGTCAGTGCATTTGCGCGGGCGCTAATCACGTCCACGGCTTGAAGATTCCGAGAACTGACTCTTGGCAGAGGCGACAAAATAATATGGTCATCTCGAACCATTCAAAGCTTGCTCTTGGGCTTCGTCTATTTTGGCAGCCAAGCTTACGTCTCCATCTTGGCCTTGGTAGAGGGGCAGAGCTGGAGGGGCAACAGAAACTCCCTGCCTGAAGACGCGTCCACAGCCTGATTGTCTAGCCTTGAGAGCCCAAAGTCCCCTGAAAATCCCCTGACGGTGAATGTTCTGGAGGCCGCTAGAGGGGAAGTAATGCCAAGGACCTGGACTTTTCTTGGCGCTGCAAGAGCCCCTCCCCCTCACCGCAGTGTCAGACAGGTGTCAACAACAAAATGAGTCTGTGAATCATTCAGACATGTCACAAGGGAGGTAATATCGTGAGACGACATGAAACCCCCATGATATCTGCATCTCATCACCAGCCTCATTCTCTCATTCTTCATGATGATATCACGGGCGGCCTCTCGCCTTTCAAGACAAGTGACGCGGCAAGTTGCTTCCCTTGATCAAACTCAAACAATGCTTATGCGCATCGGCCGTTGATCAGCCTCTCCCTTTCATGAGAAGGACAGCATAATCGCATATCATGACTGCTTGCATCTTTGCTCCGCCACAATAATGTTACAGCAATACCCATGCCCCATTCCTCCCTGCCCTATAGCCTATGTCAATGGACATGGCGCGGGTATTGCAGCGCTTGGGAGCCGCTTCGAGGTATCATGAGCGTTTGAGGCGACTGTCAGAGGAAATGAGGGAAATCCTCTGCTCTGCTTCAGTATCCGTAGACTCCACGCTTTGCTGTGGAGCACATGCTTTTCCCCGTCGGCTCCGGGGCATCTCGATGCGCCGTGTAGTGGCAACTGACAGGAATGCTTTTCTGTCTGATAATTTGGTGTAGGATATCCCGTCTGATACTGGGAAACCCCCAATTTCTTTATCCCAAACATGAAGCATGAAATCCATCGTATCGTCGTAAAACGTGAGGCTCGAGCTTGAAGCTATCAACAGTTAGTTGCCTGGTTGAACGTTGGGCGCCCCGCCGGACCGGCCCGCAGGGGTCAAAAAAAGGTCCACCTGATTGGCCACGTCGTAGCATTGAAGTCTAAGTTAGTGGACAGGTCCCTGGGGATTGAGGCTAGGTGTTGAATGGAGGGGTAAACGCTCTAGCTCATCAATCGCGACGGGAGGTGAAGTGCGATATCATCAACAAAATTGTTCCCGTCGGTACCTGGGGCGCAAGACTGGGGGCCCGTTAGTTCCGTATGTCACTATGTCACTGACAAGGAGCAGCCGGGATCCATTCTACGGTGATATTCACTGAGCTCTTTCCCTTCTCAGCAGTGAGACGTTTCCTTCCACCACTCTCATGCACTGTCGGCAGCTGCCAAGAAGTCCTGTCGACTGTTGATAACTGCACGGGTGGCACATACCTTTCCCTTTTCTTCCTCAGGCCTCTTCTCCATTATATAAACAGAACCTGGTCTCTCTTCCTCTTGACTTTCTATTCTCTCATCTACTTCTTTTCCCCTCCCCCCTGAACCTACAACACTTATCAGGCTTCACCCCATCGCGAAGTCATCCATCATGTCTTTCTTCAAGAAGATCACCCAGGAGTTTGAGAACCTTGGGTTCGGTGACAAGAAGAAGGAAGAGGGAGCTCCTCAGCAGGCTCAGGATAGTAAGTTTGTCAAGTTTGTCGAGCTCCATAGTTTCGTTGGCTAACCTTTCAACCTAGACACCCGTGCCTACGGCGATAACGGATACGGAGCTCCCCCTCAGGGCTACGGCTCTCCTGCTCCTCAAGGCTACGGTGCTCCTCCTCCCCAGGGCTACGCCTCTCCTCCTCCCCAGCAACAATACGGAGCTCCTCCCCCTCAGAGCTACGGTGGTTCTCCCCCTCCTCAGGGTTACGGTTCGCCCGCTCCTCAGCAATACGGCTCTCCCGCTCCTCAACAGCCATACGGTGCTCCTCCTCCTCAGCCCGGCTACCAACCTCCTTCCGATCGTCCTCCTCTGCCTCAAGGTTGGACTGCCCAATTCGATCAGAACTCCCAGCGATGGTACTACGTTGAGCAGGCCACCGGCCGCACTCAGTGGGAGGCTCCCCAGGCGCAGCACGCTCCCCCTCCTCCTCCTCCCGATTCTCGTCCTCCCTACGAGTCGCACCCTTCTGACGCATCTCGTGACTTCGGCGGCGCCCCTGGTGGATATGGTTCTCCCGCTCCCGGTGGCTATGGTGCTCCCTCGCCTTACGGCGCCCCTGGTGCCCCCTCGCCCTATGGTGCTCCCGGCGGTTACGGATCGCCTGCTCCAGGTGGCTACGGATCACCTGCTCCTGGTGGCTATGGTGCTCCCTCGCCATATGGCGCTCCTGGCGCTCCTTCTCCTTACGGTGCTCCTTCTCCCTACGGCGCTCCTGGTGGACACGACCAATATGGTGCTCCCGGCCAGGAGGGTGAGCGTGGTACCAACCCCTATGGACAGCAAGCTGGAGACAAGAAGAAGAGCAACTCTGGTATGCTCCTTGGTGCCGCCGGTGGTCTCGCTGCCGGTGCTCTAGGTGGTGCCCTGATCGCCAACGCCTTGAACGACGACAGTGACGAGGAGCGTGAGAAGGAAGCCGCTGCTGCCGCTGCCGCTGCCAGTGCTGCTCCTGCTGCTGCTGAGCAACAACCTCAGGTCATCAACAACTACTACGGTGCTCCTCCCGAGGACGACCCCTACGCCGCCCGTGGTGACCCCTACGGCGCTCCTCCCGAGGATGATATGCCCCCTGCCGTTCTGCCTCCTACTGATGCGGACGGTGACTCTGTCTCATCCAGCGACCGAGAAGATGTTGAAGATGCTCGTGCAGATTACGAAGAGGCCCTTAGAGATGCTGCCGATTCAGATGCTGGCAGTAGTGAGGAAGAGGCCCTTGAAGAGGCTCGTGAAGAGTACGAGGAGGCCTACGAGGAGGTGTATGAGGATGAGTAAATGGGTTGAAAATGAGCTACGAATAACGACATGTTGCGTCCATTTCTACTGGATTGCGTTGAAGCCATAGAGGCACGGAAGGACGGATTTCTTTCACTTGTTGATACCTCAGTAGTACAATACCAGAACACGTTTCGTATTAAATCTTGCCTGCCTTGTACGTTCAATGGAGTGTATATTCAAGTGGTCTACTGTGGCTGTGAGAAGTATGTATGTAGCCGCCTTCGCTTATCGACATAGAGCCAAGAACTGCAAGACCCTCGTTTTTTGTAACCCATGTCATTCGAATCGACCATGGCGATAACTCGGGATTTAGGGGTCATCTATACTGCATAACGAGCTGAGAACACTTGCATGCGAAAGACTCACTGTGAATGCGAATCAACAGTTGGTGACCGTAACTCTCTACTTTACTTGCTATTGCTCCATACGAATGACAAATCCAACTAAAGGACAGACAAGCATGATCATGAGGCGACGAGAATGAGTTGTTCGTCCCCACGCTTGGCATTACACGAGCTACCTAGGTACGTGTGCCGACACAGCCCCTCTTGTCTTGGCAGCGCAAAGTCGTGATCAATTCCGTAATCCAGCCCATGCAAGTATCTTTTTCCATTTAATTGCTCATAAGAATTTGGTCCTTCAACGGGCGCTTGCTTCCTCCCCGGACCATTTCCGCATGCATGAAGCTTGCGCAACCCCCATACTCAAAGAAAATCCACACCCTGCATTAGACGGTGAGAGTAAGAGAACATGATACACGAGCGTAGCTATACGTTGATCATGGCCGGGATACAAGTTCAAGCTTTGTAGAAGCGAAGAATAAGCATTGCGAGGGGAAAGCTTGTTCTTGCTTATGGTTTATGCTTAGATCAAGGTTGTTTGGTAGGTTACGGTGGGAAGCTTGGCGTGCGAGGTCTGGATCGTGAGGATTTATTAGGCGTATCCGTATTTGGTATGCCAATCGTGAGTTAGAAGATTCAAGGGACTTTGATAGAATGTGCTGGATATAATCAGCCGATATATCAATTCATTTTCTTTTGCTGCAAGTCGTCCTTCATTGAGGGTATATGGTGCAATGTCGTGATGGAAAGCCTCGGCGCATCTTCCGAGGCCGCAATCAAGGGTTCGGGGAGGCACCATACACCTAGACAAGACCCTTTGCGCATCCTCCGGCCTTGGGGCGGGTTAAATTTGCAGTGAAAAAAGTCAGCCCTATCTTCGCCTGGCAGAGCCTCATCTCTGTCGGATTCTCTACATGAACTGATCCCTCTTATATCGCTCTTAAACACGAACGGACTTCCTCGATCTACCCGTCCGCGAAGTTGTCGGAGTGAAGCACATATTTACCATGCAGCTATCTATCCACGATGTAAGAATGCTGGCTTCTATCCCTTACGGTGCCTTATTTGGCTCATACAACCATCGTCTCAAATGATGAGGATAGGTACTCATCAGAGTCTCATCTAAGCCAGAGGTGGACAAGTTTAAACTAGAATTTGCGAGCCTTTGGAGATCCTCAAGACCTGTTGAAGTGCAATTTACCGATAATACAATTCATTATTCATTCTTATTTCTCAGGTTTCTAGGAAAGCGATTCCTGCAACACAATTGGGCTCATAATGACCGTTCAAAAACCTCGCCATCTCATTATGGCCTCTCATCATCATCGCTCTCGGGGTATCTATCACACACGCCAAATCATCCATTTCTATCCCTCGTTGTTCTTCTCGTCCATGCAGATACACAGGGCCGCCATGAGCGCCATGTCAACACCAGGCGCAACCATCAGCGCATACGTCTGCTGCCCGAAAATCATGTCGCGACCGCTAAGAAGCTTGCGATCGATGCGCGCAATGACAGTATTTGTTGATTTGTCAAAGATATCGGCCGCAAAATCGAACCAATTGCCCTTCATCTCCAAAATCTCAGCGGTACCGTCGCTTGAAGTGAAGGTAGCAGTGGCCTTGGAGCCCATAACTAAACACATAGTCAGAACACAATTCTTTGCTAATTGGGAGGAGAAAACTTACGCTTGAAGCTGTTCTTTACTTCCATGATCTTGACGCCCTGGGGATCTTCCACGGCGTAAGTAGCATGAATATGCATGAGCTCTTTTACGATGGAAAAGAGATGGTTGCCCTGCATGTCAAACACCTTTTTGCGGCCCGAAATGCTCATGACTTTGCCCTCAACTTTAAGGATGGGCTGGCCGTTGGCAAGCTTGATGTCGAAACTATCGCCAGTCAGAGACATGACTTTCTCTCTGAGGACGAGCGTCTCGGTTTGCTGAGCCGTGAGGTTCTTGAAGACGCCGACCTGGCGGGGCGCGGGTGGAAGTTGAACTGCGGCCATGATTGTTGCTGATTATTAAATGTCAAAAATAGGAATAGGATACGGGTAGGTATAGAGGGTGATGGTCGGATATGATGGATGGTAGAATTGTGGTATTTATATAGAGCTACCTAGGTATCTACGTCTGTCAGCACGAGGGGTCCTTACCTACCTAGGTAGCAAACGTCACATGTAACTTCCTCAGCCATCAATAAGACCCCTCATAGCAACCTGAGACCTGAATGGCTTAAGGCTGAACAAGGCGCAGTCACAGGCAAGGCTGATTAACCCAGAATTCTCGAATAGAAGGATTGAGAATTGCGTCATAAGAAGCTCTGATACGATGATCTTCAAGGGAAATAATCCTTTCTGAGATCACAGCCCCCAAATCAAGTTCAAGTGACACGAATTCCGGTGATAAACGGAAAAGGCAATTGATAGGCTTCATGCTAGAAGCTGCTTATTCGTCAATCCGTGCTGTCGGGACATTTTGCTGTTCTTGGCTACAGAGGAACAAAATACCGTTCGGCTTCCGATAGGTTATCAATTCATCGTGAGGCAGCGTCTACAATGTTGTGTAGTATTTACTACTATATTAGTTGCATAGCATAAATCATCAAGTAGCATAGATTATTCTGTGTGATAAGGTGGTAGGCAGACTGTCTTTGGAGATAAGAGGGAGCCAACGCCACCTTGAAGCTGAATTAATGGTACTTCAGCAACCAACCATTGTATTGTTTTGCTTCAAGCTTACAATCTCACAAACCAATTTACGAAAAGTAAGCATTTAAATAAATTCTTATAAGATCTGATTAGCCTCGTTATTCTAATCATGAATAGCTGCATCCCAACGATGGATTTCTGAACCAACTCACCCTATATACCAACACCAAAAACTCCCGACATAAGCGACAATTCGGCCATCTCCAAGCATCGAACAATCACGTGATTGCTTCAACAGTCTTTCAAGACTTGTTCGGTCTGGTGGTCTAGTGGTATGATTCTCGCTTAGGGAAAACCCTATAGCATAGCTTGCGAGAGGTCCCGGGTTCAATCCCCGGCCAGACCCTTCCTTTTGCTGAACGTATCTGCAAATGGTAATGGAATTGTTTCTTTTTGTTCTAGTGTTGCAGCTTTGTTGTCAGGGGCCATATTGAGTTCGTAAGGCGGTTGTGGCTCAAGCCGTTTGACGGTTATAACGCCTGGGAAAAATAAACGTTGAATCAGTCTGTGCTTCAAACCAACGCTCCCAACGACGCAAGTCAAGTCGACTTGAGGCACGGGGGACCTAACTTGAATTGAAGAACAAGTCAAAGCCCTGACTTGACTGACTTGACTTGACTTGACTGGGGAATAATAGGTCCACCTTCCGAATTACTGATGTTAGTATACTGACTAGTTGACTTGCAAGTCAGAGCCTACGTAGGTAGACTTGACTTGAACTCGTCCACTTGACTTGTTGGTAGCGTTGCAAGTAAACTGCGAGCTTCGTGTAAGTCGATTAGGAATCCACGCAATCATTCTCACATAACGGTTTGCATCAGTCATTTATCGAGAGGCACAAAATACTAGAAAATAAGCCAACATTTGTCTATCCGTAATCTATCCATAAAACTAGTACAAGAAACAGATCTCGGGCGCGAGAAAAATAAATAAAAGACACGCTAATGGGCGTCATTCAACCCAGGATCCATTTAGGACATTTACAGAGCAAGCATGGCGAAGAAGGCAATGGCGGCAGCGGAGACGGTGAAGCCAGCAGCAGCGTTGACAGTGCTGGGGGTCTCAGCAGCCTCGGAGCCGGAACCAGTCTCGGAACCGGAGCCAGAGCCGGAACCAGCAGAGCCAGACTCGGAGGCAGAACCAGCGGAGCCGGACTCGGAGCTGGAGCCGGAGCCAGAAGAACCGGAGCCAGAAGAACCGGAGCCAGAAGAGCCAGACTCAGAGGCGTCACCAGAGCTGGAACCGGAGCCAGAGCCAGAGGTAGGCTTGGAAGCAGAGCCAGAGCCGGTAGCAGTAGAGTCCTCGTCGTCATCGCTGGAGCCGGAGCCGGTAGCAGAGGCGGTAGCGGTGATGAAAGTACCGGTGGTGTGAGACTCGCCGGTAGACTTGGAAGCGGCGGTGGAGGTCTTGGTCTTGGACTCGGCGGAGCTGGAGGTCTCCTTATCGTCAACCTTGTCGCAAGAGAGGTCGAAGAGAGGGGTGGTGGACAGGTTCTCGGTAATGGCGAACTTCATCTTGTTGTCGGGGTTGGAGTCACGGAGGTTGTACCAGAAGGTGGGGACCTTGTTGAAGAGGCTCTTGCAGCCGACCTCTTGCCAGTACTTCTGGGCGTTCTTGACGCTGGGCTTGGCCTCATCCCAATCGGGACCCTTGTAAGGCCAGCCAGTCTCGGTGACCCAGACGGGCTTACCACCAGCAGCAGCGACGGTGGCATCGAAAGCCTTGTCGAAGAGCTTAGCAGCGTTGTCGATGCTGTTGCCCTTGCCGTTCTCGTAGTAGGGGTACTCATCGACACCGATGAAGTCAATGGCATCGAGGACGGGCTTGTTGGTGGCGTTACCCCAGACGTCCCAGGTGTCGACGTGGCCGAGAGGAACCTTGGAGATGGGGGTGTCCTTGAAAGCCTTGCGGAAGTCGTCAATGAAGTCGACGAGGGCGTCGGGCTGAACACCGACACCACCCTTGTTCTTGACACCAGTAACGGAGTTACGGTAGAGATCCTCGCTACCGACGGAGACACCAATGATGAGGTCGGTCAGCTTAGAGCCGTACTTCTGAACGGCCTTCTTGAGAGCGCTGATCTCCTTGTCGATAGAGTCGGTACCGGAGGTCCAGACACCGAGGAGAATCTGGGTCTTGGTGTCGATGGCAGCCTCGAAAGCCTCGATGGGGTCATCCTCGGAGTAAGCCTGGATGTTGGTGTAGAGTCGGACAGCGTTGAAGTCGCCGGGGGAGGTCTTGAGGCCCTGGGCAGTCTCGAACTCAGCCTGGAAGTCGGCCTTGAACTTGGCCTCGCGGTTGGCGAGGGTGGCACCGGAGTTGAAACCAAGGTAGTTCTTGGCCTCAGCGCCCATGGCGAGGGCACCAACAGCGACGGCAGCAGATGAAACCTTCATGTTGACGATTTGTGATATAGATTATCGAGACTCGGTCGATTTGTGATGTAATACTTTATTCGGTACAACGTTGAGCACGGTCACACCACGTTAGACTGTTATAAAGTCTATTAAAAAGAGTGTGAGTATAATTGGGAAAAGTAGTCAAAAAAGAGAGTGACGATGAAGTGAGAATGTCTACCAAAAAAAGAGAAGACAGACAGACGACAAAAAGGGAATGATGGACGGAAGAGAGGAAATATCAAGATGAAAGAATGGAGAAGAGACTCTTTTGTTTTGCTTGCGGAACGCGGTGAGATTAGGTAGGGGCCGCTCGGTTGCAGCGGGCGTGGAGCCGTCACGTGCCGGACAGGCACTAAGTGCCCGGTTTTTCAGGGGCATGCTTACGACGCTGGTCCACTAAGTTATGGTTAAACCGCTAAGAATAGCAGTAGATGTCTTGGGTACAGGCGATGATTGGTTATCAGTAGCTAGCTTCTCCTGTCTCATGCCCAACTAGTAATTTTCCAATATGATCGTCGATAAACAATAAAAGATGATGAATGATGAAGTCCCACGTATTTTATGAGTAATGCGGATTGAACCAAATAGCTGGGTATGGAGACTTATCCCTACATTGAATCCTCGTACTGTTAGATTTGATACGACGCCGTTATTCGTTTATGTCTGAGCGACTCATTCTTTGACTAATATGTACGTACTATAACTCGGTTGGCGGCACTTATGCAAGGAACAACGCAGATAGCATAAGCCAATTAGAGAGCAGATGAAAGCCTAATGAGCTGAGCAAAGTTTATGTATCGTATATCCCAGTCTCAATATCAAATGCGTTGGCGGCTAGGATCTGACGCTGGGGTAATTCCTTGGGACCAATCTCTGCATACGAAGCCAAGAACAAAGACATTTGATGTTATTTCAGTTTGATGTTGAGACACCCTTAGCAAAAAACTTCATCTGCTTTCCCAATCCTTTGACTTGTGCTCTGACCCTTTGGCTTTCAGCTTATTTGTATAAAACACTACGTAAGAAGCAATTCTTCGCTGAGGCCGGAGAATTCCTTGGCAGCCCTGGGATTGTCATTGTCATCAAGGGCTTGGGCCTGGGGCAAAAGACGCTAAATTAGATGCGACTGGGTGGACTCGTCTTCTCCCTTGAAGTGGAGAGGGCGGCTCTTGGCTGGCACGGCTGTGAGGCCGCTCCATCCGTTGCTCAAAGAGGTTTAGAGAATGAACAAAGAGTTTTGTTAATGGGAGATGAAGTCATAGTAGACAAACTGGAGGGTTGCCTCCCGCACAAAAGTTGCACAAAGAAGATTGCATGACATACGGTGACTGTGGTTTGGTTGTAATCTGCGGATAACAAGTTGACCTCGTTAACACAAAGGACAAATCAGCATACTCACTTTATGCCGATTTCGGTATGATTGTGCTTCGTGTTTGCACTCAAGAGATGCCAATTGTCCTCACAATTTGTGAGTTGGATTGTCAAGCGATGATACATGCAGTGAGACAAGCGATAACTGCTTGTTTAGGCAGATGATAGCAAATTAATGGATTCTGTCTATAAAGAGTACATCATTCTTTTTGGGCGTGAACCAGACCCCTACTCTATGACACCTGGTCGCATCCTTAATAGCAACTACTATTTTCGATATACTATTAAAACCAGGCTCGACACTCCAACGATGGGCTTACTACAGCCCACCATGAGTATATAGTCCCGGTTCTGAAGTGTGTGGTTCTCGTATTCATAACAACGACACGGAAACCAGTCCCAGATTTCACTTTCCCTCATACAACGCAAGTTATACTAAAGACGAGATCTTCCATGGTTCAATACTAGAACGGTTTGCTCAGGCTCAAGGTCAGACATGGAATCTGAATCCCAATGAGACATCGGCTTTGTCCACGATACCGTCTATCAGAAAACGTTCTTGTCGGCCAAGAAAAGGTCTTGGTACATGAAAGCCACGTGTGTCGGGGTGAGATTCACCTACCAAGAGAGAAACTGGAGCCAAATATCTGTGGCAGACGAGCAGCGACATTTCTCTGGCGCGACCATCTTCATCAAGCCTGGCAAATGATCCCACAAGCCATCGTATACATGGACACACTTCGTTACGAACACTCCAACATTCGCTTATACTAAAGCAAAACATGTATTGTCTTCGGCTACAGCGTACAGACGCTGGCAAATGGCGTATCTGTACCGGACCTGGCATCAAAACTCGACACTATATGACAGAGCCAGGTGCGTCCATCGCCATGATTGACTTCAATACGGCGCGACTACAACACAGCAGTGCAAATAAGGAACAGATTTCGTCATCCTGGACATCGAGTTCACGGTGTCTTTCAATTTAAAAACTGCGAGCATAAGAACGTCCAGATTGTCAGCGCCAGCTTCGGCCAGCCCAAGTATCTTATACCTTCAACGTAGCCAGGCTGCGAAAACAATCCCGTCTCTACCTCTCACTGAACTATACCCCAAGCTTGAGAAAGCACCTTTTGGACTGCTTAGCCTTTCATATTGCTTTCTTCGCTCGCACTTCATCATGCCCCTGTCCATTAAGATTCCTACTACTTTTCTGGAAAAGTTGTCTCACGCCGGCAGCAAAATCGCCAACAAAGCCACACGCTTCGTCGCAGAGAGCCCCATTGGCGAAGAAACTTCTGGAGGGCTCGGTTCTTATATCTCGTTACTTCATATATCTTGGATAATTCTTGCCTGTCCGGTAGCGCGCTGGAGCAAGCTAAAGAGCTGGAAGCAATCATCACCACTGGGGCAGGATGTGCGTGGTTTCTCATGGCCAACGTCAAACGACGGTATGCCAATCTACAAAAAAAGCAGCCCACAGAAGCCCTCATATTGAGTAAGTCTTTTGAGTATTAGCAATGTGCTCGGCTTATAAGTATACTAGGGTCTTACGAGGGAGAGGGCAGATGCTCGAGCTGGGGACGACACCAGCTTTGTATATATTATAGACGGGAAAGCACCTCTTCTCCTGGAATGCGACCAGAATTCGATGGGATATCAATGTCTTCGAGTTATACAACACCAGCGAGTCTGTGCCAGACGCAGGTATATATCACAACAGTGCCATGAATCAGCAGGCCATGAGCCATCAGGCAGTAGCGAGAACAATAACAGTCAGACGCGGGGGCATGAGCAAGTCAATCGGTGCCTGAATGTCAATCTATTCTGGTTGTTGCTTTGGACGACCATTCAGCCAGGTGAGTATCGCGTCTTATAAGCCGGAAGACCCGATACTGACACCACAAAAGCATGTTTCAGGCCGAGAAAAGAATACAAATATGATCAAGCATTTTCTCTCTGTCAAACGCAAATTTAGAAGAGTGAAAGGTCCTGGATGTTGGCCAGACTAAAGTCGAATTGGGCCACATCATCAACTGTCACACTCTGAAAGAGTTCAATGCTTTCTTCAAGGCAATCATAAACGGACACCGTCAAGTGTTTGCATTTAGTCAGATGACCAAAGAGGTAGGAAGAGGGAAGGCCCTGGATATCATATGTAAACAGAATGACCTATGGTCTGTTTAGAGAACTTGACCATCTACCATGAAGAGCATCAGAGATGAGATTCGCCAGTCATTTTGCATCCTGTAGACGGCCATTAGCTTATATTTTACGCTCTGAACTCAGAAGTCCAATTACTTAATACATCATAGCATACTATAGCGTATTCATTCCGATAATTATGTATCGAATAGATGCAATGAGTGTTGTAGCGCTGTAGACCCTTCGTTAGATTGATGACTCGCCTATTTAAGCGCTGATCAAGGGCCAGTGTTTCACCACGACAATGCGCTAACACATCGGTTCATCGCTAATTTAGCAAAATTTCAGTCACGGTCATCCACTGGCTATCATCATCAAAATACGAATGAATAACTGTCATGCGAGCCGCTAATAATAAGTCAAGTCATAACTAACTCATAACTCGTCCAGCACAAAACATCAGGCCTCCAATTGAGTGTCCTAAGTCTCTCGCTTCTCTTCCGCAGGTCTGTCATTGGACATGAAGAACTCGCTCTCGTTGATCTGGTACTTGGCGGACTTGCGTGCCGAAACACCCTTTTGGAACTGTTCAACTGTATCAGTACATCTTCTTTAATGTTTTGAGATAGGATTACTTACCATGAAATCCATCTCACCAAAGGTACGATCCTTTGTCTCGAACATACGGAAGTAACCCCAGATGAGAGTCAAAGTGGCCAATCCAGCCCAGAAGAAAGCCTACATTGTTCATTAGCATGTCGTTGTTTATTTTTTGTCCATATCAAGACTTACAGTTTTACCCTTGAGGTTCCAAGAGCCAGGCGACAGCATCTCAGGCTGGATCAGGCCTCCGCAAACGATGTTACCGACATAGTAAGTCGAACGAGCCAGCACGATAGTCTGTGTTCGCAGACGAGTCGAACCAATCTCAGCGACAACGGTGTAGATGATTGGACCGACAGTCATGGAGTAAGCTCCAAGCCACACTATACACAGAACAGACTGCGCCCAGGCTAGTGATAGGGTTTGTTTAGGCAAGGCAAGGAAGCCGATCGTCCAGAGGATGACAACGAGGCATGAGAAGCCGGTAAGCCAGATTGTTCGTCGACCGAACTTGTAGATGTAGAACCAAGAGACGATGGTTCCCATGAAGGCGATTCCAGTTCCGCCAAGAGCGATACCGTATGAGGTCTCAGGACTAATACCGGTTTGTTGGAAGAAGAAAGATCCACTGTAGCAGAGGGCGCCTCCGTTGGTGATCTGAGACAAGAATCCCATGCAAGCGATCTCAGTACGTCGAAGGTTACTGCCGCGGAAACAATCCCAGTAGCTGGTACCAGACCGCTCTTCAATCTCCAGCTTGTTGGTGTGTACCATCATGGCAACGGCATTGTCGTAGTTGATGTTGTGTTCGGGGTTGGACAGTCGCTCGAGAGAAACCTTGGCCTTCTCAAGCTGGTTCGTTCGTACAAGATGCCACGGCGACTCGGGAGCGAGATACGCTGCAATGGCAAGAGGAATAGGCCAAACCCATTGAATCGCAAAAGGAATTCTATATCCCCACGGCGTAGGGTTGGTGACCAGACCCTTCAATACACCAGCAGAGATGAACTGTCCAATACACCAACACAGGTTAACATAAGCAGTGAGGTATCCTCGAATAGCCAGTGGTGTAACTTCAGCGGCATATGCGGGACCAGTCGTGGCAAAGATACCCCAAGGAATGTTGCAAAGGAATTGACCAACAAGCAGAACCTCAATGTTAGGAGCAAAGAAGACAACAAAGATGAAAGCAGAAAGCCAGAAGAGACCGCTAATGAGCACAACGCGGTGTCCCCATCTAGAAGTTGCCCATCCGTTGAGCAAGGCGCCGATGATGTTGGCCAGAGCACCCAGGCAGTTGAAGCGCTGCTGCCAATTGGCCGAGATCTGATATCCGTTGTCCTTGTCGAGCCAAGCGCCGTACTTCTCTCTGAATCGTGGGTATCCGTAGAATGAACCTAGGAGGGTAACGTCATAACCTTCCATGATGACGGTCGTCGAGATGACTGCATTGTCAGTTACTCTCACTCCAGCTACAGGCAGGTATGAACTCACGGATTGACCAAAAGGCAGCGGCCTTGTAAGTTTTGAAACCTTGTATAACGCCATAGCTGTGTTCGTCGGCGGTGGCCTCGAAAGCTTCGTTGGCGAGGGCTTTGTCGTGGAGGTCAACGTTCTTGAGATGATCGAGACCAGCATCGGTGCTCTCGATGTGAGGATTGATCTCCCCAGTCTGCTTTACAGTAGCCATGATCGTTCACTCAATGACTTGGACTACTTTGTTGAGAAGGAATGGCGGACAGCCCATGTCGTTCTGGACTGGGCATGATGGGCAGTTATATCTCGTCTCAATTGAGACGGGCAAGGATGCGAATGCTTCTCCTCATGCATGCATCGCAAAGCTACTCTGGTCCTTGAAGCCTGAGACCCGTTAGTGTCTGCAAGAAATAGGATCGACGGCCCGCGAAGAATCATGTTAGTGAACTCTGAAGCTATTCGTACTTGACCAACTGCAGCCATTGGTGGAAGATTCTGCGGGGTGCTTGTTCGAAGGATGCATCACCTCGATCTGAGTGGACCGGATAATGATGAAGGAAGCATCTGACCATTCAGGATCTGATTTATCCTCCCCAGACTGGAGGTGGAGAAATCTGGGGTAGTTATTTTCTGGGGGATGAGCCGGCTGGTGTTGATCAGCGGCTTTCCCTCTTGCATCACTGGTAAGGTTTAGACCATTTCTCTAGGTCAAGAGATCCTTCAAAGTGCCCGCTTATTGCTTATTCCCAGTCTCCGGTTAAATGTAATTGTCGTTCGTTGTTTTTCCAATCGGGCAGTCGAGAGGATCTCCAACCTCTCCACTTTGATCATGAGAAGAGTCGATGCCCAGGAACCAGGGCCCCATGAATAACGCTGCATGCAACTGTGCCAATGATTCGCGAATGATTCCTCAATGTAACCACCCACTCGAATCCGTGGTCGTCTTGTCTTAAGCTCGGGCTATATGCCTTCAAATAAGTTACCACGATCTTGATGCTTATATTGTAAAAGTAACCCCCACGGCACTCGAGGAATTGGGGGCAAATAGTGTCTGCTTCTTCAGCGTCCATAGACTATCGCATCTTTGACGCCATTCTCTTCACTCTCGGTAGACTTCAACCTCATTTCCCACAAGACTTTTACGCGTAAAACGGACGTAAAAACCTGTTCTTGGCAGCAGACCTTGCCAACATACGTGACCAAAACGGGAGGGTTGCATATCGACTTGACAGACAGGGCAAGCCCCCATTCGCAATGCACGTACGCGGCGTCGGCCAACTCAGGCTAATTTCGTCCAAATACAGTCCGAACACAACAAAACATCATTGGAAGATGAGGCCGTAAACGCTGAGTCTAACGCTGCTCGGTCGATCTTGACCCGAGATAGCGGTACCAAAGCATAAACACAACTGTCAAACCATATCTGACTCGCCATGATTCGAGAACCACTGCAGGCAAGACATCAGGTGGACTGAATTGTCAACATGCAGTAGCTTTTTGACCTGTCTCATGCATTCTGTTCTGTCAGTTGAGGAAGGTCTGTTCGGTTAACGGGCTGCACTGCCGTTAGCTCAAACTGTAACCTTTCGGTATGGGCCGGACTAAGATGGACCATGGAGTCGGAGTTTGTTCGTCGTTCTCATGTCGCATTCGCCCCAGATTGTCAATAGCTTGTCTTGCTGGACACTTCGTATAAGACACTCAGTTGGTAGAATATTTTGCTTCCTTCATGGCTCCAAAGCACAATATCATCAGGACGAGACTGGGGACGGTCTCCTTTTTGAATGCGTTCATTGTTCAAATATGTTCAAATAGATATCAAATAGACCCCAATATATGCCATATTATGTTAAGATGCTGAAATTGACCCAATATGTACAAACCAAGGTATCCCAAACTCATAACAAATCATTACTTTTTAGATATTAATAGATATGTCTCCTCACATCCGTGGCTCCCGAGGCTGCTGCATCATAGACGCAGCCATCTTCAGCCGATTCCTTGCCTCAGAAAGAAGCTCCCAGCCGGTATTCGACAAGGCGTCGTCGACAATACTCAACAGACCGATGATCTTGTTTCGGTTTCCAACCACGCCAGCTTGATTTTGGTGCAAGTGGAAAGCTTTGATGGAGTCGATTGTGGGAGGAATCATGATTTGCAGATACGTTCGGAGATCTTCGTGGCGATCGCGCTTCAGCGTGTCATAATCCATATTGGATGACATGGGAGTTTGCTCAGATCCCTGAGGGGTGCTGGTTGCGCCCCGGTTTGAGGTTGAAGGAATACTCGGGTCGGTGGCCATTGTTGAGATTCCAATGCTGCTGGAAGGGTACTGGAGATGATCTGGGAACGGTTCGATGTTCCCATCTTGCACAAATCCATATGCCCACAGCACCAAAGACGCATAGTATAGAGCCCAGGTTCTGACCAGCAACTTATCATTTCCAGCATCGTATTTTGGGTAGGCAGACGGTGAGAAAGCCGATGACATCCCACTCGCTTCGCTAGCCATGACTCTTCTGGGCTCCTCTCGAAGAAGAATAAGCCGGATCAGCTGCAAGGCGTGATAGACTCCACCAATGGCTCCAGGCGACGCCACCCACTCCTTGATCTTACCCTCGGTCCTCCTCCAATCGACAGAAGAAACCGTTCTGCCAAGAATCTGGGGGACGCCAGCAAAGATGCAAAGTTCTGGCATGCTGATGTAAACCGTGATATGACCCAGATGATAGAGGACTGTGCCCAGTGTTTCCATGGCATCCCCGTCGTCACTTCCGCCTCTGTTGCTCGATCCTAACCTCTGCCAATCAAAAGCAGCATGCTTAACATGGGCAACGCCGTCATCGTAGTCCTTCTTCCACCAATCAAAAGCTCTAAGCAGCTTCGGTCGCCAACGCTCTTGAACGCCAGGTATTGTGTCGGTCCCGAGAGTCGAACGGTCCAGATCTCTCTGGTGCATCTGCCATGTTACAGATAGAAGCGCAGCTAGAAGTGCTATTCTTCCAAATGGACTTGTTCGCACTCTCTGCCCATTGAGCGTCCGTTGTAATCCGTCCAGAAAAGTGATTGGTGTAACTCCGTTGGCATGAAGACTTGACTCCACACAGCCGATCTCCGATGGTGAATCGGAAGACCATAGATTATTATCGCAAGGAAGTGGTAGTTTGATTTCATGGATAACAAGCGTGGGCGTATGTCCGAACAAAGCAGCGTGCGTAGCGTCGATAATGAACGCAGCGAGAGCAGCTCGTCGTGTAGCTTCTTGTGCGATCCAGTGATCCCACCACTTCTCAGGCGATGAGTTGAAGGTAGGCCGATTCGGTCCAGGGAAGATTCTAGATGATCCCATCTTGGGGCTACCCATAGGTGTTGGGACTCTGGACACATAGGAAGACTGCTTTCCTGTCAAGGCACTTCCTCTGCGCATGAGAGACAAAGTCGTAGGAAAATAAATATGAGCACGCTCGTGAAGAACACGAGTCGCATTCATTTTCTCGTAAACCTCCAGAATCAGCAATGTTTGAATAACCCAGAGCTTTGCAGGAGGATGGGAGTCAGCGTGCATGAAAACCTGCCAACGTAAATTCCACGAGACAAAGGTGGTGAATTTTGAAATTTTCTCCACGGTATCTTGTGATTCCCCTTTCTTATCAACCATCGAGGCACCCATAATGAGCACAGCGAGCAGAAGAAAGTCGTTTGCAGTTTCGGGGATGAATGTTGGGCGATGAAGAATAGGCAGCTGGTCATGGAAGTTGTCCCAGTACGAGTTGAGATAACGTTCGACGTTGATATGACTGAGAACATGATTCTCAGCATCAGAATCACTTCCGAAAATCTCGTCTTTGATATCTGCGGCTGATCTGCTTCCTTGCAAGCTAATTTCGTTGAAACGTTGCATCATATAGTGAAGTAGTGCTTGTCGTTTGTGTTCTGAAAGGCTGTTCTTTCCAAACTGAGATACATCCACCACTGGCGTTGCCATGGCCATCGGTTCTGATTGGAACCATAGACTGTTGATCGGTTCAACGTAGGAACTACCCATCATGCCTGGCTGAGCCGTGTAATCCGTACATAGTTGACCGAAATTATTCGAGTATCCGGCCATACC
Source organism: Fusarium flagelliforme (assembly GCF_020744385.1). Classification (NCBI taxonomy): domain Eukaryota; kingdom Fungi; phylum Ascomycota; class Sordariomycetes; order Hypocreales; family Nectriaceae; genus Fusarium; species Fusarium flagelliforme. The sequence goes on from NW_025763503.1 coordinate 4,838,164, forward strand.
GAAGTTGCTGGGCACGAAATTGTAATTAGAGCCTAGCCCCTGGCCGGTAAATAGCCAGGTCGTGAATTCGTCCGTACTTGATGGAGAAAGTCCGAAATGTTGTTCTTCCACGTTGATGTGCTCGGTATTCGACGCTGATAGCCCGTTGTGCATGGCGAAAGACTGGTTTCGAGCGCGTTCCGGGCGGCTGGTTAGCTCAGGACTTGTCAGAGGCATAGACATATCCGCAGGTGGCATCTGTTCAATCCGAAAGGGTACAGAACTCAAGTTCTGTTTTTCTGGTGATGATTCGCGACTCTGTAGTTGTCGCTGGTCTCGGTAGTAGGCGCTTGATCCACCCATTTCATTCCTCTGGCCAGAATCTTGACGAGACAGGCCTCCTTCCATCCCAAATTGCTTCGAGCTGCCGGAGTCGAGCCCGGACACCTCCATCGGCGGTCGTGTCATTGAATCCTGTCGTTCTTTCACTGATTCTTCCCTCCCCTCATCCTGGGTATCACTCCAAGCTGAACCATCCTCACTAAACGAATATCGCTCACTGCGCTCCCTGGGCAATTTTGAAAATTCCTTTTGAGGCCGTTGGGAAAGGCGGCCATTGCCGTACTGCTGGACTTGCCGTTCGTGTCTCAGTTTATGACGGGCATAAAGATCTTTTCTGACAAACGTGAATGAGCAGTCAGGGTAGTCACAATAGTAGATCTCTTTGGGGGAGTCTATAAACGTGTTAGTACTGCAATACAGCCGGATTGAGTATTACTTACGATTGAGTTGATGCCTTTGAAGATGTTCGGCACGTGAATATGTCCTCCCGCAGCCTTCGTGGGTGCATTGAAATTCTTTGCACGAAGGCTTGCGGCGTTTCTGTCGCGGGGGTGAAGAAGCCATCGTGGCTCGTGACCCTTTGTTATGCCTCGGCTAGAGTTAGACGTGTCTCTGCCCCTAAGATTGTCCGTACTGAAGTGAGACGCAGCCTCTACGTGTCTTGGCCGTCTTAATCGTGACAAACATAAAGACAAAGTCCAAGAAGTCAACAAAGAATTGGACCTCGAAATTCGAGATTTTGGGGGTGAATGTGACCTTCTCTAGCCCCCTTCCTTCCCTCCCACTCGGTCACCTGATGGACCATCCCGTTCTGGGCTCATTTTTTCGAGGTCGCTCCTGCCATCCCCCGCGATTCCCCCGCCTCCGGGAGATTGCCAATTGCGGGGATTTTATCCGAGGCTTATTCTAGTTGAGAAAAGTATAGGGTAGGCTGGATGGTCTCGACCTTGACACTTTCCTTTCTTTTCTCTTCCAGATTAAAGGTTACATTGATGCAGGTGGATGAAAGAGGGTCTCTGTTGAAAATTTACGCGTATGACAAGTGGCGTAACTGATGTGACACCATTGTACGGAGTATGCATGCACCGTTAGCTTGCAGATTTTGTCTCATCGCTCAAGAACTCATTGCATAAGGGCGCCTTTTGGAGGGTGTTACTGTTGGGGAACCCAGACAGGAAGTGAAGGGAATGACGATATCGCTAACAAATACAACCAGATTATGACAGCCTGGACAACAGGAAGATATTGGATGAATACCAGATTTTTCAATGCCCAGACATGTCATGTTTGAGCTAGGGGGAAGCATGTCATCCAAATCCAGGTGCGTCACCCGATTGACAGCTCAATCCACTCCGGTGGTTCTGATGTTTCTACGCTGGTGGGTGCGTGTTTCAGTGTCGCTGGACCCTCCCAATTCTTGGTTCTGACAGCCATTGGATCAGCTTACCGTCGTTGATCAATAATGGGCTGATCCACAGATACTGTAGCTACTCGATAGCAAAAGGTGATCGTCCAATTTTTAGGCGACAGAAGCAGACAGACCAGGCAGCATGTTTGTACGTCTCGGTGGTTGAGGCGGCCAAGTTAAGTTGTCTGAGACCCTGATGTGTATTAATATACTACCGTTTGAAGCGTAGCGGTTGCTTGACGTGATCGCGCCGGTTGGGCGATCAGTTGAAGGGGTTCATCATAAAATCTTGGTGGAGCGAGCCCACAAATGTCCTGCCCGTTACGTGTATCCGTAGCGTTGCGACACTGACGGTGCAATTGATCTTTAGCGAACGTCGCATCTCGAAAGATTAGTGACATTTCTCAATCCACTTGCTCTCATTGTGAAGCCGGCCAAGCCGGAATACCATGCCTCGACACTGAATTGGCGAGCGCTGCCATTACCAATTTCCCCGAAAGTCACATGGAAGGATTTTTGTCTCTTCTCTGGAGGCTTGCAGCTATTGTTGAAATGTAACTCTGCGCCGGCACCAAGAAATCTTAAACCTGGGGTGGCGTCTCGTGCAGAGACAGATCGAACATCACACGTGGCTCGCCCTTGCAAAGTTTATAAGCGATGTCATGAACATGGACGTTCCCAGTCGATCGAGACTCTGTTTCAAGTTTGATGATACTTGTGTGGCCTATTAAAACAATTCATGACCAGAGGGAGAAAAAGAGGCTTCAGCCACTGCGTGATAATGATACGACTACAGATACCTGTCAAGGGATACGAAAATGCATCGTGATCAACATCGCAAGCCACAAAAGAAATTTGACAGACTCTTCGTATGAATTTCGCTTTGCCCGCCTTACCACGCCATTACGGTGCCAGCCAATTTTGGAAAGGCGGACGGGGAGATTCCGTTGGTTTGTTCATTTTTATTGCAACGTTATGGATTGTAAGCTATAGGCAAGGTTTGGCTGTGCTATAGCGAGATATCAATGTCTTAGGTGCATCATTTGGTACATGTACTAATCAGCCACGACAGCAATGATCGTCCGCTATCCACTGCCGATACAATGCTGCAAGACAGAAGGGGTAAAGTGGACGAACAGGCGATAGAACCGGCGACAGGGTGATATGTCTCCAGGGGATGATCACCACTTTGTTCGGCCATAGTCAGGAGAAAAGTCAGAGAATCAGGTCCCAGATTTTAGGCGACCAGGGGTGATAGATTGTTTGAACTCGAGATGCAGGGGCTCTCATCACCGCTTGGCCAAGAGAGCGAATGTCAACAAGATAGTCTAGTCTAGGTATAACATATGAAGTATCAGAATATAGTCTTTACTACATGTCATATTGCGGACCATTTGCTGCTTGTTCATGACTCAACGGAAATAAAGCATTTATTCTAGACCCTGGCGGAAATACGAATGTCGCACTAGAATCCAAGAGTCAATGCACAGGGCACGGCCTCATGAATGGAGTATAACTGAGAGTTTGCATGAACACATTGATTGCAATGTCTGGTCATAATACAGTACCAAGCTTTTTGCTGCCGTGAACTAGGCATAGTCAACTCTTCAGCGTTAAACTAGTCGACGTTAGCAGTAACTAAACTAATGTTACGGCTGGGCACCCAACTTCTCTAGTTGCGGGCGCTTGATTGAGCGTAGAGCGGCGTCAGAACAGCCTGACAGAGTGCCCATCCCCCGGCTCCCCGCTCGGTAGCTGGGCATGAAGAACAAGCACAAGCACAAGCACAAGCAGGTACAATCTCACTCACCGGCAGTGACGGACAAAAAGCAAAATTGCAGTCGATCAGTCTAACCAAGAAGAATAATTACTGTCCTATTTTGTGTTAGTCTAATGTTCATCACTCAAACCTCGAAAGTGTTCGTCTCTTGCGGCTAAATCGCTAAATCGACAAACAGTTGAAGAACTTTGTGAGACAATTCAAGTGGCGCTGTATGACATTTTTATCGATAGAGTCAAAACGCAAAGCCAAAGCGTATTCTCCGAAAGAAAAAGACGCTTGAATTCAACAAAAAAGAACAAAATGTGGTGGTGGAGATTGTCTCGGTGTTGCTAATGGTTCGCTTTCCCCTTTGGGAAATGAACATCCGTCCCTCGGCTGGACGTTCCTGTGACACTTTGACCATCATTTTATCTGAAGAGCGTTAGCGTTTGCCCTTTTTAAACTCCTTCTGGTTATAGCGCCATCTAGACATTTCTTCTGCGAACAGACTGCATATCAACTCAACTGCACTGCAGACGACACTAGACTAATGCGAATGCCCACATGGGCCTTCCTCATTCTTCTTTTTCTCTCCGAGGCGAGGGGCCCCTTGTTTTCCATTCCACTTCTGCTCTAGCTTCTACAGAATGTGGCTGTAACTAGGCACATACTCGGTACTGTACTGTAACATTCGTATTATGGACCGGTCTCCAAGGGTCCCGGGATGTGCTAATGGCCTTCCCCGTCTGTTGCCCCCCAAACCGAGGCAATGGTGTGGACTTTCAATGCTGATCCCGCGAATGGTAGCCTTAGCCTCGCTGCCCAAGGCCTGGTACCTGTACGCACGGAGTCGATCAGAATAAGTTTCGTAGGTCCCCTACCAGATGAGCCAAGCTCCGGGTGGGTTCAATATCCTGTTGCGGTATAATGTCTTCATGACTCCGTGAAAGGACCGCAGGGGGGTAAACTGACCCAAGATGCTGGTTTCATGGCAAGCCCCATCCTGAGGTAAACGAAAGCTACCAGACTCTCGGTTCTCTTTACCATATATCTGCGACGGACTCCAGTTCAGTTCCCTGGCGGCCCGCTCCTCCCGGTCTTGGATCCTTTCGTCTATCGTCAATCCTCCTTCTCTTCTGCCTTTTTTTTCGTCTTTTTTATTGTTATTCCCATATGCGACCCTTCCTTCTCCTTTAAACGTTGACTTTCTCCAGTCGACATTATGAGTGAAGGTGTCCCCAATAGAGGCCCCGAGCTTCAGGCAGTGTGCTACACACTAGTTGTCTCTTCAGTGATAGCATGTGGACTACGAATCTATGTCCGTACGCGGATGGTGAAGAACTTTGGCTTTGACGATTGGGCTATGTGTGCTGCTCTTGTATGTCTTTCATATAACGATATTCATACCACGTTACTGACTGCTACTCCAGGTCACATTCATCTTATTCTGCACAAGTGCCCTGAGTGGAGTGACTCACGGAACAGGTCGTCACCGAAGTGACCTCGACCCAAAGGACTATATGCAAGCAAGGAATTGGTGGTGGTGGTGCTATCTATGGTACTGCCTAACTATGATTGCTTCAAAGATCTCCATCGGCATTACACTCCTTCGAATCACAAACCGAAAGCTCGACATATGGATTCTCTACGGAACCATGGCCATCACTCTCTGCACCGGAGTCGTCTTCTTCTTTGTCACTCTCTTCCAATGCTGGCCCATCTCCTACTTCTGGAACACCGATCAGAAGGGCTCCTGCGTCAGCCCCGATGTCATCATCGCCCTCACATATCTATACAGCGTCTTCAGTGTCATCTCGGATTTCACTTGCGCTATCCTGCCGATCTTCTTGGTAGCGAAGCTCAACATGGGAAGGAAGACGAAGCTTGCTATCATCCCTCTTCTCGCCATGGCTTGCGTGTCAGTAACCCCTCATTATCATTCTGTTGTACACCAGCTCACATCATACAGGGCCAGCGCAGCTGTCGTCGTTCGTTTCGCCTTCATCAAAGATTTCAAGAACCCAGACTTCTTGTGTATGTCCACCAACTCCAAAGCCGTCAATCATAATTCGTTCATCGTAACTAACAAAACAAAAACAGGGGCAACCGTCGATATCGCCATCTGGTCGACCGCAGAAGGAGGCCTCGCCATCACCGCCGGCTCTTTGGCAACGCTGCGGCCTTTGCTTCGATTAATCGGCCGCAAGCTTGGCATAACGACATCGGGACGGTCTGAATTGCGAGACACGGATCAGCATATGGGATCAGGAATGTTCGGAGCTTCAAAGGCTACAAACACCGGCAACAAGCAGGGCGATCTTTTTGGGCTCGCCACATTCGCAAGGGAGGACAACCTGAACGGCAACGGGCGAGACTGCGAGGCAGGATATACTGGGAAGAACCATTTCGGCAGACCGTCAAATGAAAGAGGTGTGGTGTCGACGTGGAGTTCTCGAAGGGATACTGTTAACTCCAGTGAAGAAGAGTTGACACCAGGCTTGGGACCCAAGGGTAGTAGTGGTGCCGTCAAGGTGACTACTACTTTCAAGGTAGAGGAGGATAGGATTTGAAAATGGCGACGGCGACACAACTAATGATGATAGCCTTGATATTTATAGCGAACAATTGCGTATGTTTCTTGAGTCTAAGAAAAGTAATAATAATGGGAGAAGAGGATGAAGCAAGATATTTAAGTATTTGACTTGACGTCTGTCGAAGCTCAACAGATTAAAAGTTCCAATGACGTCAATCAGAGATATGGTGATGGTATGGTATAGCTCTGCACTACTGGACTGTAGCTACCCAAGCTAGGTCAAGTACTGTACAGCTATTATATGCAGACAGCTCCTTCTGAGGGGAAGCTCTGCTCTAGCTCAGCTTAACCAGGTTCAAGAGTTGCAACCCGACAACCGAGATGACAACCTCATCGCTGAATGGGTAGATTGTCAGAAAGATAAGCCTATTCGACCGTATTGAGACGCATCCGAAGAAAAGCAACGTTCCACCAGCCAGAAACCTTTAGTAAGTCGGCCTTGGATCTTGTTTTTGGTGCATCAAACATCCGCCAGCAAACAAATGACTTCTCACGGCCCCCAACAAAGGAAAAAGAAACGACAAACGACAGAATCAGTTATTCAAGGTTTGGCGTGGCTGCGGGCGCTTATTAGGCTGCATGCCAGCGGCTCATAGAACCTGATTGAGTTAGCCAACGACTTGGCTTGCTGATGATCCATGTTAAGGATCTGCACAGGAGAATTTCCGAGTCTTTGGCAACCAGGAGATGTATCCAAATGAGGACATGAGTGCGATGAGAATATCAAAAATACAATCACGAGCAAGTCATTATCGATCGATTCCTCTTTGGGGTCCAAAATTGCTTCCTCTTTTGACCCCAAATGACCACCTTGGCTCGGCATGTGCCGCTGAATACTACATGACTTTGGAATTGGTATCTTGGCCAAAGATACTGTTATTTATCGTATCCGTATTTAAGTCTATAATTGTGGCATTGTTCGGATAGTGATGCTTCCGGTGGCCTGAGTATCGAATTGTCGTATGGAGGATTGAATACCATGTTCGTTCCTAAAAGCAAGTGCCCATGCGGGCACATGGCGTATATATCCCTTCGGCGATATCTTAATGTGGCTGTTACAAGATGGATAGTTCGATGTCTGATCTGCTAGAAATTATACAGTCTTCAGATCAGGGACGAGGTATCTTGTGTGGTGTGTCTGTGATGATAGTTCAAGCAAGAAGTTGGAGAAGAACTCATTTTCAAAGATTAGAACTAACAGAGAGCTATAAGAGTATCAAGACATAGATCTTCTATAGCTCTAAGGGCAAAAACATATAACTCATGCAACAAGAGATGAGAAAATATAGTCAATTGATTTTGGTGTTGACACAAGGGATTGTCCCTGATAATGCAATATCGAATACTCAAATGATTATAGGGATGTGTAATTCTACAATACTATCAACATGATTTTCCACGTTTCTTTTTAGCTAGCCGTTTTTGTTATTAGTTATTTTCCATCCGTAGACTCGTGAAGGATGGTGGTGTCTTGGATCGGGAGCATCTCCGATGCCTCGGTCATAGTGTCCGATGTCGGGCGAGTTGTTAGTCATCTTGAGATATATTTCTTAAACAGCAACAGCACAACAGAACAGTCATAAGAATATGATCGAAATATTCTAATACTAATGAGGATAATCATCTTGTGAATTGTCACTTTGGTCGTCAGTAGTTATCAGTCATAATCACCGTTATCAGCCTTACTTCCGCGATATCTTCAACGGCTTGGACTGACCGGTCCCTGAACCGTGCTTCCCACTATAAATCACCAGCTATCAAGATAAACTCTTCTAAGCCCCTACTCCAACCACTTTGTGGATCAAATCCTTCCTCATAGGGCGGGAGCTGGCCCGACTCTGGGGAATATTGGGACTACAGAGTCACGTGAGCGGATTAGCGCGTGGAGAAGATTATCTGCGATAAAGTCAAAGTCCGGAACTTGTCCCGAGAGAATAACAACGCTCCAGTCCCCCTCGGAGTTTCCCCCCATCAGCTCCAGTTTCTCTTCGGTCAAGTCTTCCAGACTCTCAGACCACTTGCTTCTCAGTGTGAAAGGCTACTTCGTCTTATCAATGAGCGTCGTCGCCGAAGACATAACTCCCTCAATGGCTCGGAAGCGCTCGGCGCCCTCCGATGGCAAAGATGCGCGCAAAGCATCATTGGCGTAAGTGAATTGATATTTCTCCACTATTATGCTGCTGTGTAAGTAATGTGACTGACATAAACCAGCTGCCTTACATGTCGAAAGAAAAAGGTTCGGTGTTCGGGGACTACGCCTTGTCAGTATTGTAGCAAGCGTGGGCTTGACTGCAGGGTTCCTGAGCATGGACATAAACGCATGTATATGGCTAAGTAAGTTCTGAAGATCATGCTTATATATCTCATATCTAACCTTAAACTAGTCGCATCGAGGAACTCGAGAGTAAATTAGCCAGATATGAAAGAGATGGCTATGACGGCCTGCCTGCTACTTTACCTCCTAGAGCATCTGGTATGTAAGAACTTGTTGGTCCTGTTGACTTACACTGACATATCATAGAACCCCCGGTCTCAGGTACAGCTCAGATTGGTCAAAGAAGGGAATCTATCCTCCACCCACAATCGTCTCATTCTTCTCCACAAGACCCTCATCACAGCAGATCAAGATCTTCCAGCTTCATTCGTCCGTCTACTAGCTTCTCAGCACCTCTAACCCAGCCTAAATATCCTTCTTATGATGGCACTCATACATCACCTGCCGCTAGTAAGTCGAATTCATGCTCATATCCAATTTGATCTGAGACTTACACGTAACAGCTATTCTTGCTGGCTCTTCCCTCAGCTCAAGTCACACGTTCGGTTCTCGAGTTCAAGATCTGCTCGGCTCATCTCGTCTCGAATTAGAACAAACTGCTAAACCATGGATAAGCCCTGAGGCAAATCAACTTAATGAAATCATCAGCCATCCATGGCGTCTCTCAAGCAGCGACTTTCCTAAACTACCACCCAGGCATGAGGCACAACGGTTGTTGGATACGGCTCTGTTTTACATCGGCCAGTCACAGCACCACATCGATGCTCGAGAGTTCTCAGACAAGATGTGGGCGTTCTACCAAAACCGTGATGACCCTGCTCAACTAGAGTCATTATGGGTTCTCGAGATGATTCTCATGATTGCGATTGGAACGCTATTCGATGCTAACCCTGAGGGCAATGATGAGTTTTCAGGTGTTGTTCTCTTCGAGTACGCTCACAGAAACGTACCGACTTTGTCTGATTTGCGATTCAAGGGAAAAATTGGAATTGAGATCTATGCCCTTTTCGCTATCTACCTCGGCAACATGAATCGCAAAGAAGAGGCCTATCTTTATGTAAGTTGATATTCAGGCAAACAGAGGATACATGAACTGACACAGATGTCATAGATCAGCACAGCTATGCGACTTGCAATCTCCCAAAAGTATCATAGAGTCTGCGGAACGAGGCATTTGATGCAATCGGAGAGAGTTCATAATAACCGTTTGTGGTGGACAATCTATATGCAAGAACGGTAAGTCACTCAATATGAGGATAAAAAAGATAGCCACTGATGGTTTATCGTTTTAGACGCCTAGCTGCAGCGACAGGAAACCCTCCAAGCATAGGAGATGAGGCGATCAACATCCCTCTTCCCACTGACTCTCCTGGTTTCCCACCCGTCGGACCCATGTGCACAAACATCAAGATCGCCAGAGCGACAGGGCGCATCTTGGCTGGTAAGTCTGCTTGTACTTCAAGAATCGGGATGAACAAGAGTTGACGTATGTTGAACAGTGCTTTACAACCCCGAGGATGAGTCGGAACATACCTTTATTCCTCATGTTCAGGACATTGTCAAATCTCTTTACGAGATCTCTCAAGAAATTCCTTCTGATTCAGTTACGGATGTGTATAATCTGGGTCGGGATCAGTCTTTGAGGACAACTGCTTCACTGCATCTGATGCTCTTCCAGGTACGTTGAGACGCCGAGTTCAACGGCATGGATAATACTAACGTTTGCATAGGCAACAATTCTTACAATCAGACCGATCATGCTTCATGCTGCAAAGCTAATTCTCAGTGGTCATGGTCCCACTGGAGAGCAGCTACATGCTTCGCCACTCGGTAGACTGTCTAGAACTTGTGCTGAAGCCGCAAGAAGGCAGCTTAAAGTAGTCGCTACGCTCAGGAAGCGAAACATGATTGGTAAGCCGATCCCATTCCATTGCCAATCCTCTACTGACACCGCCCCAGCAATCTTTGGCTTCTACGACTTTGAGGCATCCTTCTCAGCTGCGTTCATCATGATTCTTGCTGCAATCTTGGACTCAGTATGCGAAGAGAACATGAAGATCAACCCCAAGCCAGGACTGCCGCAGGCGTTGGAAGAATTGCAGCATCTCGCTGATCACGGCAACACGTATGCACGCGAGAGATTGAATGAGGTCAAGAAGCTATGGAAGGTGATGGCTCAGAAGATTGAATCACTTCAAGGAGTCAACGTTTCGCCTCAAGGCATCAACGGCGATGCCCAAGCCAACAGAGTCTCCCATCCCAACGGTGCAACACCCGCTGGGTTCGGCGACTCAGGCATTCATCAAGACATGGTCCCAGGCACCCAAGGTCAAACATCCCCAGAAGACTTCATGCTTCTCGACACAGATCTCTGGGACAACTTCTCCAATCTCTGGGTTCCCATGCCTGAGACCAACTCGCAGCAGGAGATGATGATGGCAGATATTCCGCCTGATGACTTTTACAAGCACTGTTACTCTATGTATAACAATCCGGATTGGGATTTGACGGGAGAAGATGTTGGAGACTTTGCAGAGCTGGGAAGACATATTCAGGATTCATAATGGAGTTTGGGGGAAGAGAAAAGTTTTTGTTTGGGCATTCAACTACCCAGCGTGAATTGTTTTAGAAGAGATCTCAACTAATTAACCTATGTACGATGTTTTAGCCCTTGCTGGGCAGTAATGTCTGCAATATTCATGAATTAGATGCGTACAAATGTTGATTGTCTGAAGCGAATGCGAAAAAGGATGAACAATTGAGCCGATATCAATATTGTCTATGTGAAGTATTGAAGTGCATTTCAGCTTATCAATCCTCTCGGCGCAACTTTACAGCGCTACCCGCTCATCGGATGAATCCTTCCGATGCAAATCAACGTTGAATAACGCTGCTGCGGAGTTGATCTACAGTGAACAATGCATGTGTCAGCGCGCATTAGTAACTGAATACAGCGCTAAGCCCTAAGGACCTTCTGAGTACCTCGCGAATGGAGGCATATTATTCGTCAATTGATGAGGTTCGGGAGATTGGAGAATGACCGAAGGATTAATGATGCAGATGGTTGCTTATTGGGATTGTCATTTTGCGGAAGGATCAACGCGGAGTTTGAATTGTGATATATGGCATTGCGACAATTGAGAGTTGCTTCATGATGGAAGATATAAGGCAACCGAAGCACCCATCTTGATGACTTGAACAACAGCTTCACTCAAGCCTCCAACCAGAATAACAATTTTTTATCATCAATACCCTCCAACTTCAACTTCAAAATGTCAAAGACACTAGCAGTCGTCGGCGCCACAGGCAAACAGGGTGGTGCAGTCATCAACTTCGTCCTCAACGACCCCGAGCTCTCCAAGCAATACACCCTCCGCGGTATAACCCGCGACCCCAACTCCGAAGCATCCAAAGCTCTCAAAGACCGCGGCGTTGAAGTTGTGCAGGGCGATCTAGCCGATCAAGCTTCCATGAAGAAAGCTTTCACAGGCGCCCAGTACCTCTTCTTCATGACCACTCCTGCCTGGACAGCCACCGATTTGAAGCCTGAGTTCGAAATCATCAAGAAGACAGCTGATACTGCTGTTGAAGCTGGGATTGAGTACATCATCTTTAGCAGTCTCCCTAGTATCACGGATCTCTCTGGTGGGAAGTACACTCTTAACCATCCCTTTGATGCAAAGGCTGAGGGTGAGAAGTACATTCGTACCCTCCCCATCAAGAAAGCCTTCGTCCGTCTCGCTTTCTTCCTCGAAAATATCACTCAAGTCCCTCTCTGGCAACCCGCAAAAGACTCCGAGGGAAACTGGGTAACCTCCCTTCAGCTCGCTCCCCACACGCGCATTCCCTGGATCGACAGCTGTAGCAACACCGGAAGCTTTGTCGGGGCCATCCTCGCCGAGCCAGAAAAGTACGACGGTGTTACCTTTGATGGAGCGGAAGGGTTCTACAGCATGGAAGAGCTAGTCGCTATCGAAAGCAAGGCTTGGGGTAAGGAGATCAAGTACAAGCAGATTTCTCCTGAGGAGTTTGCGGAGAAGTTGCCTATTATGAAGGATGTTTATGTTCAAGCTTTCCATGCGGGTGAGGAGTTTGGGTACTTCGGACCTGAGGGGGAGAAGTCGGTTGCTTGGGCGAAGGAGAGGGCTAGGGGTAAACTTGTTACGCCTGAGGAGTTCTTTAAGGCTAACCCTCTCAAGTTGGAGTAGGCATATGGACTATGTTATAGAGGAGGAGGTTCATCATTGCTGCGTATACTTAGGATCAATATTATTGTTTTGTTATGGTCTATAAACCATCTCATTCGAGATTGAACATTGAGCGTACTCAAATAATATAAAGAAACTCTGTACTATCGTAAAGGGCTTATAGCCCCTAGGCTCTTATTCTAACACTAATTCTAGTCAAAGAGAAGTTGAGAAAACCTCTTCTTTGCCTCCTCTTCATCCCATTCCATGATCTTTCTCTCCCTACCCTCCTCAATCTTCTTCTTCTTCACAAAAGGCTCGATTGCCTCTCTCACTTCTTCAGACAACAAGTGTACGCGCGTCTTCCAGAGATCGTCTTTAGTAACACTGGCATCCCGATCCCCAAAGAACCTCTCATCAAGAAAGTTCCAGTACATAGCATCAAATGCCCAGCTCTTCCTAGCCGCATAACTCAAGAAGAAGCGCGCTGTTTGCCAGCTTTCCCGCATATATCTCGACAGTGGCGCCGGTAAAGAAGTCTTATGGGACTCTGACATATTGGCTTCAGCTTCTTCCATTGCAGAAAGCCAAGTCTGGAGACGAAGCTCATATGTAGCCTTCCAATCTTCAAGACCAGGTGACCACATCTCTGGGGTCTCAAGCAGCAGCCACCACGGTGGATCAAGAATGAATTGAGTAGGCGCAGCGTATGTAAACTCCCAATCGATGAGAGCAGCGATCTCATCCGATTCAGCAAGAAGAATGTTTCCTGCTCTAAAGTCATCCCCCCAAAGTCTAAAAGAGTCTGAACTAGACGGAGCTGGCAATAGTGTTTCTGGCGAAATCTTGGATGACTGATGGGACCACTTGTCGTTCGAGAAGCCGAAGGTAGATAATCGACCTGCTTTCGCTAGTCTTCGAAAGAGTTCGCGCGAGACATACTTATTCCGGCAATCGTCCTCAGATGTGATGAGATCGTTATGTTGGAAGATAAGCTGTGCAATATGCATCTCTGCCAAGGCAGTATACCACTCATCTGCAGTTCCATATATCTTGTCTCTAGGTGGTAATATGGATCGAGGAATGTTTGCTAGTCGAATCATGTCTGCCATGTTATGACTTAATGGACGACCAGCTACCTCATAAGTAGCTTCTTCGGTCTGAACTAAGGAACCAATTTTGGGGAAGGTAAGTTGCGATAGTTGCAGCAAGCAATGTGTTACTTTTCCCCAAATAGAGTACAACATAGATTCAGATGCATTTGGATCCAGAACATGAGGGCTTGAGGGGTCTTCACTCGGCCTCGTTAGCCGAGCTGATATGCTCCCTTTATTCTCGTGACGCTGCAATATTATAAACGGACCCAAGTTCGATTCGTCTCCAAAGTCCATGGGACGAGGAATTGGCAATTCTGTTCTTTCTGCAACCATGCAGGCTGTAGCCGCCTCGTATATAGTCTTCTCGCCAGGAAATGGAACAAGACTTGGGCAGGGAACTCGCAGCATGACATCGGGCGACATTCCCTCGACCCTAACACGGTAAAGAACGTTGAATCCGCCGACTATTATCGGCGTGATGTGCTTCGCAGGTTTGCCGAACTTCTCTTGGACAAAGTCTTCCACTTTCTGACAAAAGGTGGTGAGCCGTAGTTGTTTCTGTGCTGCTTCGGTATCCTCGTCGTTTTTGTCCCAGACAAGGTTGTCTAGTTCTTCCTGGCCATCATAGAAAATCATTGCTGTAGCAATATAAGCAAGGGTCGATACGAATGGGATTAAAGCACCGTGAGCTACTTATTGTTAACTGATGGAGTATAGGCATGAAAGACAAGAGACCCAACAGATATATGCACGATTAGTCAGTCATATATCCATACCGATTGGCTACTGTCAGGACTTCGTTTAGTCAATTTGCATCTTCACGACAATAAGGCATAGAGGCGATCATGTCTAGCGGAAGGTTATGGCAAAGGTAAATTCATGATTTATGTAAATAGGCGCACCTCACACAGTGAGTTAACACACAACTAACCATCTACGACGAACCAACAATCTCAGCACCAGCAGTCCGTCCATAAACAACACACTCCAAAAGCGAAGATCCTCCCAATCGGTTATCCCCATGAATGCCACCCGTAATCTCACCAGCAGCAAACAGTCCAGGAATAGGAACAAGCTTATCCCCGCTCTTCTTCAATACACGAGCCTTCTCATCAATAGCAACTCCCCCCATAGTAAAGTGTGTGATAGGTGTTACTCGACCGATGTAGATCTCCTCGTCTCGGTTCGTCTCGCCAGGTTTAAGTGTCCATCTTCCTCGCTGTGTCCGGCCAAACTCGTCTGGTGAGTTATCGGCGACAGCTTGGGCGTATTTATCCACAGCAGCGATTTGAGCGCTTGTGAGATCTCGTACTTTGACTTTCTTCATAAGGCCTTTCCATTCGTAAAAGCTGATATGATTTGCCGATGCCGCTGAAGCACCGGGGTCAAGAAGGAGGGTTATATCCCACTGCTTGATAACTCCATCGCCATCAGTAGCGGTAGGGAGCTTCATTATAGCATCGCTAACGTGCTCACGAGTATCCATCTCATTAACAAACCGAGAGCCGTTTAGTGAAAGGAGAATACCGCCTTCACCGCGGAGCATCTCGGCTGCGAGGAACTTGAGCATCGTGTTGGGACTTGCTGGATCGACGAAGCCTGTTGGGTGAATCTGAACGCTGTCCATGTCTAACAACTCAGCCCCGACAGAAGTGAGAATATCGTGAGATCCGGGTCTTTCATCGTTTGTTGAAGGAATACCCTTGAGGTCGGGGCGATATCGTGCCAAAAGACCTGTTGCATCGCCAGCGAAACCACCACTGGCGAATAAGACTGAACCTTCAAGGTTGTGCTTTTGGCCCTCGAATTCATATTCAACACCTTTGACGGCTTCACCTTCTTTTAGTAGTGCCTTGACTTCCGCTAAGTTGGTGATAGAGAACTTCTTGTTCTCTTTGAGTTTGTTGAGTAAAGCGATAACAATTGCCGCTCCAGGTGGTGTCTTCCCAGCGCCTCTATGTGTACGAGCAACACTATGTCCACCAAGCGGCGCAACAACACTGAGATCAACACCGATCTCATCAACAAGCCAATCAACAGCGGCGGCTGATTCACTCGTAAGTTTCGTAACAAGCCTCTCACGATCAACAGGTGGTTGAATAAGCTTGAACCTCTCCCCAGCAGACTTCACAGAATCGCTATAAAAGGAAGTATCGCTCTCCACACCCGCAGCCCGCTGGTACTTTGTTCCTGCACCGTTAATGCCAGAAGAAGCTTTGATGCTATTACCACCAGGCTTAGGCGCGCGATCAAGAAGATGAACAGATGGTGCACCGCGCTGTAGCGCCTCGTACGATGCAGATAGGCCAGCAAGGCCGGAGCCTACCACGACGACAGGACGAGGAGATGCCATAGTTTTTGAGAGAATTGATGTTAGAGTTGGTGAATGGATAATGTTTCCGTAGAGCATAGCAGTGAGGGCGACTGCGATGCCGAAGGTAGAGAGGAACAGAATTTGAGGCCTGCTCATTGTCCAGCGAAGGATGCGAGGCATTGGGGTTATTAATTGCGGGGAGTGATCACGGGCGGTATCGGCGGTATATAATCTTTATACAGTTGCCGATGCAATTGTATGAGGCGGTTGTCAGCTGTTGGTTGATGGTGGACTGTTCATGATGGTCGTGGCTATGGCCCGATCAGGCGATTTTGAACATCATACGATGAGTGAGAATGGTGTTTCTCCGGTCTCAAAAAAGGGGTTTGCATTCTTCAAAACTATCTGTCATGATTAAATCCCGAGTGATATGTAAGCTAATAATAGTCTCACAAAGTTTCGGGAATGATGATTCTAGATCCCATCTTGCGTTTCGGACATCGGCGGTGTCACTGGTCGGCCGGTCCCGGATTTTCGGGTCTGAAACGGCCCCACTTACGGCGAAGGCGGATGAACGATGGATCACAGCCACGTGGGAAACGCTTCTCAAACGTCTACGAGAAGATCGTCCTGTTGACAGTAATTGGTGAAGTTTCGTTTATGGTATTTCAAGAAGTTCGAGATATCGTTCAAGATCACCGGCGAGTGGACAAAGCAACTTGGTTCGCTCTCGCGGACAGCAACATGGAAGGAAGTCCAAGTCGAACAATCTTGAAAGTACATACGTACTGATGGCAGATCCGTACGTAACGGTCCCTGAAGATCGTTGAGCTAAGATTACCTTGTGGTCCCGGTGGCTTCTCAACGTGGGGGTTCTGCACAACATCGGCAGTGACAGATCTAATGAACTCGCGGGGACCATGATCTCAGACTAATGGTATCTTCACGTATTCTAAGGGCTTACAAGGGTCTTTGGTGGTGAATGTGGCTTTCATTTACAGCATCACTTACTCGGATATCTCACGATACTACACATGATAATTTGTTGAAACTTCAAATGCGATTTCCAATGAGATTCATCATTTCAATATATGTACGTCCTCCAGCATATTATATAACATCCATAGTCATCAGCCTCTATACTCGCCGCCTTATCCAAGCAGCAACGGCTGTGAAACAAAAAGCCGACCATCGCCGGCTGGAACAGCGAAAATGACCTTCTAAACTCCTTCAATGCAGACGAAATGAACTTTTCGTCAGATGCCTCCCATTTTTACAAGAAATCATGTCGTAACGCGTGAAATGCAAAATGATCAGGCTCTAGTCTAAGCCAGGTTGCTCTCAGTCTTTTGGTGGCGGTGGGCTCGGCCCTCATCAGACCAGGGGAAGTGGATGACGGGAACTTGGAAGAAAGAGTTGCTGAAGAATGTTAGTATCTGAGATTCATATTGGTTGAGGGAGAAGACGTACCTGCTGTCCTGGAGACCGGCAAGGGCATTGTACCAAGCCATAAAAGCAGCCAAGAATCCAAAGAATCCAGCTGCCTTCTGCAGAGCGATCTGAGCGGCGTGGTTGCCCAGATCATGAGCGTAGTTCTCACAAGCGAGCAGAAGGAAGCAGATGTCGAGGAAGAAGAAGAGCGAGAAGAAGGCAACAGTGGATCTGAGGGTGCAGATGAGGAGAAGAGTGGTGAAGATGAACCAGCCGGTAAGGAAGAAACCCATGACTGAGCCGGTCTCACCCTCGTAGGGGCCATCAGCACCGAGGACGTTCCATGTGGGAGTCTGGAGGAGACCGTAGGCGATCCAGAAGCCTCCGTAGGATGACAGGGCAGTAGCACCAAAGGTGTTTCCAACAGCCATTTCCCTGTTTCAGTCAGTATATAGTAAATGCAGGTTTGGACGCGAGACATACCACATGCCAGCCAGAAGCTGAACGAGACCACCATAGCCAAAAGCAACAGGAATAGCAATAGCGGGTGAAGTTTCACCGCGAGCGTGCATGTTGATGCATGACAGAACAAAGGTAGTAAGAGCGAAAGCGCTCAGTCCAAGAGGCGCAGGGTTGGCGAACTTGCGATGCTCTGTAGGCTTCCATAGACCAGGCTGAAGAGCACCACCGAAGGCGGCCTGGATCTGGTTAGGGTTTGCGTAGAGATGAGGATGGGCTGCTTGGTGAGCAGCGGTGGTTTGACGCTCAAGAGTCTGGTCTGAATCGTGGTGGTCGTTTGTGTACGACTTTCGAAAGTCGGGCATTTGGTTTTGTTCAGCCATTTTGATGTGTTGGATGTATCGTCTAAGTGATGTACAGCAAAGAGTCTATAACCACAGGTAAAGAGTAGAGATGACGGGAGGAAGAAGAAAGGCAACGGGGAAGAAGATGAGGTTTATAAAGCAAAAAAGGGGACCAGGGCAAAAGAAAAATTGATGAGAATATCTTATAGAGGAAAAAGAGTTGGGAATGGGGATGGGGACTGGGGACCTGGACTGGGATATGTCCCGTGGAGTGATATGGAGACTTGAGTGGAGTGACTTGAGTCTAAGTGGAGTGGAGTGCCCCGAGGGGAAGAGAGGGCGTGGGGAGAAGAAAGGTACCCCAGTCAGAACTGCACTGCACGGTTGATGCAGTAGAAATTGGGGAATAGACATGACAAATGATATATTCCAGTAAACACATAGTCAATAAGCAAGAAACAAGACTGTTTGTGACGACAATCTCTTTGTTGTTGTGGTCTATCTAGGTAGTAGTATGAGGTGAGAGGTGACTCAAAAGGCTCAGCGGCCCGGATTGTCCATTGTCTCCTGATAAAAGACATCTCCGGTATAAAACAAGAAATACAAACAGATGGCCATCAATCTGAACAATCTAATTGGTACTCAAACAAAAGACCCTCACAAGCAGAACAAACAAATCCGGAGAACATCAAAGCCCGCGGGGAAACAACTTAATGTGGAGAGAGCTTCCAATTTGATGATCTATTAGAAATACAATACGCACGGTCGTCCGAGATGCCTTCGGCCATTGACTTCCAGAGTCAAGTGAGGGTGTTGCATGCAGGTTAGTGCTGGGGTGATCCCTTTATTCTGCGGAGAAGAAGGGCGGTTGTATAGGGATCAAAAAGGATTCGGGAATTAATGTCGGCAGAGATCAAATAGTCTAGATGAAGATTAATGGGGTTGAGGCAAGTGCTTCAGGTGGGATTTGATGATCAGTTGTTGAAGATCGTGGATACTTGTTCCAGTTCCAAGTATCTGGGACAAGTGAATGTCAATCATTCTCTGAGATAGCAGATCTTTTAGAGGGTCCCATTACAAGATTTGAATTAGTAAAAGAAGAACAACTCTTTGTTTAACATACTGTTTGTCCATCAACATAGAAACTGCACTCCAAAGACTGGCGATATTAACTTGGCTCACTTCAACACTAGACGGAGAATTCTCTCCGCAAAGATGGCCTATACCCAAAACTCATCTCATCTCATTGAAACAACCCCACGAGATCTTAGACCAAAAACACCAACTTAGCAGAATAGTCTCCAAAGCAAGCGCTGATGCTCAAAATTCAGGGCGATCCAACGTGGAGAGACCACGCGGAATTACCGCCTAGCGCTGATGATCTGTGCCTACAAACTTGTCTACGGTGATGAAAGAAACTTGAAGGGCACGTGGTTTCTTCCACTACAAAATTGAGTTGCAAGCCATGATGCAAAGCGTGCGGCAGGGGCAGAAGCAACTGTGGTTGCTAATACTCTCCGACGGCTACGGCCGAAATACTACCCAAGAGAAAACGTGAGTGACCTGAGCAAAAGAGGCTGTGAGGGACAATTGGAGAAAATAAGCAGGGGTGTGGTTAACAAGAAGAGCTGTGCCACCCCCATGACAACATCATCAAAAACCTCCCCTCTTCAGATCTTGACTTTGATGCAGAAAATTAAGATAAGAAACAGATTAAGAAACCTGGAGAATTTAAACTTGAAATAAACAATTCTGGGGGACATGCCAGATTCTGGGGTCGAATCCGATTCTATCCGATTGTCTTTTTCGACTCTGTCTCAAGCATGAAAGATGGACGATGACCGAAGGGTTGAGTGGGACTTGAGAGATCCAATATCGTCACGACCCAGTTTATATCGACTGTACATGTACAGTACATAATTACGCCGACGTATCCGTACAGGAGATTTACAGTTGATCTTGACTGAGGATAAGTGAATCAAGATGATCGCTACATCACTGTGGCGAGCACGAAAGACCCTTGATTGACAGCGTTTCGTTATGACATTGGCCAAGGCTGATTTCTCCAAATTGTAGTGTCTAAGGTAGGGTTCTCCTCATGATTTGGAGAAGTCTTGGATGAAGAGCGGGAATAACAATAACCGTAGAACCAAGCCTCAACTTGAGCCCCAACAGTGTAAAGGTCAGTGGACGTGACTAACAGTGTATAAGAACACGAGAGTAAAAGGGCCGTTTACTGCATGTCTGGTTAATTAGAACAACAGTCCAAGCTCCCCATTCAATTACCCTCGGTTCTCAGTCGGCTACAAGACGGGTACTGTCCATCGAATGACAGAGTCTCACTGAAAAGAGCCTCCTGGCCGCTAAGCAGGGGTACTGATAGCGTTCGGCATTCCAGGGCTTGGCGGTAAGCGGCTCTTTTCGGAGACTTGGTCAGAGATTTTTTTCTTTCTTTTCTCTGCAGCTGAGTCGAGATGTGCTGATTATGGTGAAGTTAAGTATTATTCTGACTCGCTATGCGTTAGAATCTCAGAGACAAAGACAGACCTTCCCTTCGAGAACAATCTCATCCAATTACCAGGGATCTGTCGTTCATGTTTTTAGTAGCTCCTGCCTTAGCTGCAGGAACTGAAGTCACTTTCTGATGACGCCACTCCTTGATTCTCACTGAATTCAACTGAACAGAAACACTCTGTTCTCACCTCGTAGCTGGTCTTCATTATTGACCATCAGCTTCATCTGTAGCCGTCATCGCTTTATTCAGTACGCATTCAGCTTATTATGGCAATGCAGACACAGAGTGCAGCAAAATTTGCCCCCATCATCATAACCTGACAAGGTCCCACTGTTCAATCCTTGAATCGTATGAGCCATGCCCCATCAGTGGCGAGACTTGTATTCCGCAGGCGGAAATACCATGCATTCTATTCACTCAGTTTTTGTTTGTGTTTTTGTCCTTTTTGCGGACAACTGCGGATCCGAAGTTACAATGAAAGTGTCTGTGAATATATATGAAGCAATAGACAGGAAGAGAGAGAGAAACTACGCAGAGAGAGTCTCATAAAGTTATCCTCCGATCACGGAAAACCTCATCATTCTCAAACGGAACGGATAAAAGCACAGGCCCACTGTCTTTGACCTGAAGAGCTAAGTTTGTTCAGGATCAGATCTGCTCTTCACGTCGGCAGCAAAGATGCCGTCCAATACTGTACAAGTGCAGCCCACTACGCATATCGGATTTCAATATCCGTGTCCACTACGAGGGTCGCATGCAGTTCGACGCTCATTAACCCACTACTGTTTCCCCTGATTTGCAGAGGGTAGGGTAGTGCTTGTATAACACGATATCCTCGGTTGGATAAAGACCTTTTGTAATCAATGGAGAATAATTGAAAGATTTTCACATCCCTTTTAGGTAACTTCCTTTTCTCCGTGCGGTATTTGTGGTGTTGTTGAGTTGGTCTTCTCAGAATTGTGTGCTAAGACTTCGCGAACTCGCTATTAAGCATTGCGGACACTCTGCTCGCAGAACATAACCTCGGCCCTCGCTCTTCCCCTGAATACGCGCATTACATTTCGTAAAGCGCTGGTTGGGTCTGATGCTGAGAAAAGTTCCCCTGGCCTAAGCGACATGAGAGTCTCCAGTATCCGGATGGACCGGCATCGAAGAACCTCAACCGATGCGAGTTGTGAACTTTTGCAGAGTCCCTGACTCCAACTCCTGAGTACGTCGAGCTGGTGGTACTGCAGTATGGCTGATGCTACTGCATCCCATCTCAGGACGCGTGGTAATCATGAGTATGTTCACTTGGAGAGGCAAGTTTAGCCATGAACCACGTACGGAGGGGCTCTTATAATCAGTATTAACTTGCGGAGGCGGCTCCGCTTGATGTTGAGAACTTGATGTGTTGTGGAAGATCACAGCATGTCTGTGACCATACTAGTAATGAGGTTCGCCAGGCCAGCAACCTGAGTGTTACCGGTAGCTGTAACTAGCCTTGTTGACGATGGAATGTTGAATCGTAAAGGGGACTTGAAGGCGATTCAAACACATGCCGTTGTACGCTTTGTTCTATTATGAGTACTTTGCAGTACACTCAATCACTGCTGTTGTTCTATCGTAGTAGAGGAGTGCGCTAAGCTTCACTCTCTAATCCTCGCAACACTTCCCCAGACTCCCATACTCCCTGAGAACTAACTGTCCAGCTCACCTTACGAATGGCATCGGTTCCGCAATCATGCCACTTGATCTAAGATCCAACGCTGATCTTCACATCCGTAAGCACAGACATGTCCATGAGTCCATCCCCACGGGGCAAAGCACCCCAGAATGCTTCCAGAGCACGGTTTTGTCAAATCTGAGATCTTATCTCTTGCCACTTGCCGTCATATCCGAGTCCCACTCCTGAGTGTGTTCATCCCGGAAGCATATTGCGACTTGTCACCACAACATTGGAGCGAAAACTATTAGACGAGAGACATGCTAGTGCTCAAGATTTATCCTCTTGGAGGTTTGTATTATCTAGGTATCCCTGTGATGGGAATTCTTACATAGTGTGAAATCACAGTATAGAGATTTGGCATAATTGGAAAGGGAACATAGTAGTCACTGAGGACGAAAGGGTGGTGCACCAAATAGTAGTCAATTCATTCTTTCTACTTACCTGTTTGACATTACCCGCATGTCACTAACAAACCGCCTGGAAGATCTACTTCTCGGCGTGCTCATGCATTTCAATGCCATCATCCTCATCAACCATTGTAATCATGAACCAAGTGGCGGGATTCAAGAATTCATTATCGTCATGATCAAACTCCCAGCCCCAGCTCCAGGGGAGCTCACTATCGCCAGTCGTCTCAATGTCATCCGAAGCGCGCTCTTCGGTGTCCGCCTTCCAGAAGGTCAAGATAGCAGCGATCTTAACAAACTCAAGAGCATACTGGAAGGGAAGACTCAGCAGTAGGCACAAGAGGGTAACGACGATGTTAAAGTCGCTTCCATCGCTGCGGTGCATACGGATAGTCACGAATAGACCTACCATAGCTTGAAGGCCGAGCACTGTGCCATGAACTGCGAGCCATGCATGTAGAAATTCGTCGTTGAGGAGATCATAGTTGAACGCCATGATCACACTGAGAATGTCTGCAAGGAGAACGAAGGAGAAGATGTTTGGCCACCAGGTCATGAAAGCTGCGGCAGGATAGATGACATGGTTTCTCCGAATCAGCAGCCAGTGGGAAGTAATAACCATATTCCAGCACGTTCTCCAGTGGTTCCGGGTTTCTCGCAGGAACTCACTGATGAAATGACCAACAGTGTTCATCTCAACGGAAACAGTTGCCTCAGGGCTGTCCTGGAAGTAGACATGCTTGTTACCACTCAGGAAATAGCGGTTCAAGAAGAAGTGCTCATCACCCTTCAGAACACCCGATCGTCCAAAGAACCACTTCTCGTGCTCGAATTCTCTCTTGAATCTATCGTCCTTCAGATAGTGAGTTCGAACCAGGGTGGCACCGCCGCCAAACAGAGCAGAGCCATCGAAGCTGTTAACAGCCCGGTTATCCTCAGCCTGGACACTGTAGTAGAAGGAGAAGAGGTGTGCCTTGACTTTATCCCAGATGCAGTTCGAAGGTCGTAGGTGCGCTCGCTTGGGGACAGTAACTGCAGCGACTTCAGGGTCATCGAAGGGACAACAAGCGGACATGAGGAAGCGGGAAGGCCAGTAGGTGCCCTGTTCAGCAATGACGGTCATAGAATGAACTCTATGGTCGATAGTTTTCAAGGCGTGAGCGATCTGGCGACGTTTGTTAGTTTTGTTCACAGGACCGACGTTGATCTGAGTATATCCAAACTTCTCTCGTAGGGGATCCATTTCTGCCTCGACTTTATCGAAAGCTTCTTGGCCGGTGACCATGACATAGAGCTGTTGGGGGCGATTGATCAGGATGCTTTCGATGGTAGACAATAAGTTGTCATTCTTGTGGTCCACGACAGGGAGAATGACGGCGATTTTGTAGAGGTCGATGGTCCCTGGGTATTGAGTTCGAGGGGTCGAACGGTATTTCGCTCGACCAAAGTGGTGCAGGACCAGCCCAAAGCACCGGGGGAAGTAGATGATGATTAGGACGATAGCCAAGGCGAGAGCGCCCTTCTTATCTAGGAATGAATCCCACATGATGAACTCGGCGTTAGGGTGATGGGTAACAACAAAAAGCCTAAAAGAATTGTGGTAAGTGAACAGACTCTCTGTGAGCTTTCTGGGAAAGGATGATACAGAACGAAAAGAAAAGCACACAGAGATCGGAGAGACTATGGGTTTATATATTAGTTGGGATCCTATGCGAATTTGAGCTACGACAAAGGCATTGTCTTGTTAGCAATTGAACACTTGGACAATAGTGTTGGGCATTGATGTGCTTGTTATAAACGGTATGTTCATAGCACAGACTACATGAGATAGAAGATATGCTGTATCGTGGGAACGTGCTCAACTGGATAGGTACAGACTACAGTCTTGTGACAAGTGAAGCATCGTGATGTGATTCCATCCTATAACAGACGACAATGCATAAGTAGCACCCTTGGTCAATTCATGCCTCGGTACTTGATATGTAATCAATTGCTACTGCAATGACTGTCGATCTTTAATTGACTTTACTAAACTACCCCGCGAATAAGTCGGTCGGGATAGAATAACTTAGGCGGATGAGGGAGCGGGTAATAGCCGATCTGATCGGCCGAGATTGAAGCTTGATGTCTTTCCCCCGCTTTATCCCCAGACCGAGATCTTACTGACCCCGAAAAGGAAGCAAAAAGGAGACAAGATTCGAGCCGAGAAGTTATAAGACAGAATAGCCAATCATCAAGGAGCCGAGAAAATGGGCTTGAGACTCGAAACAAGGACTTCATGATAGGTCATTCATCATTAATAATGGCTTAAGCCCCCCCGCGTGGCTTTCTGCGCCGTCATCCGAAAGACTGTAGCCAAGATGCATCAAAACTGGGTCCGTTTTATATCCGGACGCCATTTCCGGCTCTCCATATCCTCTAAGCCGGGGTAATAAGAAAGACTTGGGTCCCTTTTTTTTTCTCCTCTCCTCCTCTTTTTCCAATTGATCATTAAAATGGCTGATCCTGAAGAGAAAAAGACAGACCAGACTCCAAACCAGGAGACGGCAGCGAGGAGGAGTCAGGATTCTACTACCACAGAAGAAGGCGATGTCATCACTCCTGCGCACCAGATCCAACAGACGTCAACCTCGGAAAAGCATGATGGCGATATGTTCCCTCCTCAAAACGATGCTCCTCCTCCACCGCCGAATGGAGGTTATGGATGGGTATGTTGCGCCTGTGTCGCTATCATCAACGCTCATACATGGGGTCTCAATTCGAGTTACGGGGTCTTTCTCGCGCATTATATCCAGAACGACACTTTCCCTGGTGCAACATCTCTTCATTACGCCTTTGTTGGGTCGCTGAGTATTGCTTGTGCTATGCTTATATCACCCGTTGCTACGCTCTGTGTTCGCGAGTTCGGCACGAAACCGACTCTTTTCCTTGGCATTATTCTCGAGACTGCTAGTTTGATATGTGCTAGCTTTGCCTCCAAGATCTACCAGCTGTTCCTGACTCAGGGTGTTTTGTTCGGTCTTGGAATGGGGTTTTTGTTTGTTCCAAGTGTTGGTATTGTACCTCAGTGGTTTACTACCCGTCGATCTCTGGCAAATGGTATCTCGGCTGCTGGCTCAGGCCTCGGTGGTCTTCTTTACTCCTTGGCAGCGGGAGCAATCATCCGAAACATCAGTCTTCAATGGGCATACAGGATCCTCGGTATCCTTGTCTTCGTCGTCAACATCATCTGCACCATCCTTGTCAAAGACCGTAACAAGATCATTGGCTCACGACAAGTTCCTTTCGACCTTAGTCTCTTCAAACGCCCCGAATTCGTCCTGCTTCTTGGCTACGGTTGGTTCAGTATGCTGGGCTATGTCGTCCTTATCTTCAGTCTTGCCAACTACGCCAACTTCATCGGTCTTGATGCATCGCAAGCAGCCATGGTCAGCGCCATTTTTAACTTGGGACAGGGCCTTGGTCGTCCTTTTATCGGATACTTTAGTGATCGAACGGGACGCATCAACATGGCCTGCGGAACTACTTGGCTAGCAGCAATTCTTGTCTTTGCAATTTGGATTAACGCCAACTCATATGGTCTGTTGCTCTTCTTCACTATCATCGGGGGCGGTATGGCTGGAACGTATTGGGCAACGGTCGCACCAGTCACAGTCGAAGTCGTCGGTCTTGCTGATGTCCCTGCGGCACTCAACTTGACATGGCTTGTTATCAGCTTGCCCTGCACATTCAGCACACCCATTGCACTACAAATCGTCGCAGGAACAGGAAAGTACATCGGAGCCCAAGTTTTTGTCGGCTTCATGTACATCGCTGGAGGGCTATGTCTATTCTTCCTTCGTGGATGGAAGATCGGTGAGCTGGCCGAGATATCTCGAGCTACGAATCACGATCCCGATGAGATTACTAGGGTTAGATCTCAAGCGAGCGGAGCTATTAGCATTAAGAGCAGAAGGGTTGGAAGGAAGAGGATGCTGGCTGAATGCTATAAGCCTGGGCAAGTCTAGGTGGCTTGCCGGTGGTATCAAACAAAGACTTTATATCAGTTGTATTTAAAAGCAAATGTATATACCGACCTAGAGTCAAAACTTCGGCGTTCAGTATATAAGCATACGGTATCAGTCAATATATTGGTTTGTCCATATACATACATTCATATCGTTATGGCATATGATCCTCACTTGTATCAGCTTGAGATTACCCAACAATGTATCACATGGAAAGTCATGGCAGTTCTCTTAAGGAGCAGATGACTTGGCTTGCGAGAGTCGTAAAACTTGATATGACACATTAGCAGTCACCTTTGTACTGGCCGAGTGTCAACTACAGAGCTGCATCGAAATGAAGCCCGAGTTGCAGACATCACCCAAGTGTGTTGAACATATGTATAGGTAGCTACATTGTACCAGAATCCGGAAATACCCTCATCTTGAAATGTCGCTTGAAATTCGACCTACATACGAACACACAGAACAGCTCCATTATGCAGTTGAACATGTTTCCTAAAAAGACGACTGCTGAATCTTAATATGTGTGGGGTGATTCTTCTCGTGTACTGTTTGAGAGAACATTTGCTAACTACCTTAGAAAATAGTGTAGATACTAATTGGCCCCTTGGTTGTATTCATTTTTGTAAAGAGAAGTCCTTTAGTATCAGTCTTTATTCTCATTGAAGCAGATGAATTACACCAGGGTAGGCACGTGATCAGGCGTCGCGCCTGCCTGCTTCAACGCGTCCATCGCCCCGCAAGATTCGCGGTCTCAACCTCACGTCATAATCCTACTTCGCCAAAAACTTCTATGGGATTGTGAGCGACGTCGCGTCGCACTTGGCGCAAGGAGATGTGGATCTTGGAGAATTCCGAGGCCTTTGACGGTGAGAAAGGGCTCTTTCAACTTTGGGAAACCTAGTCTAATCATCCCTAGGCCGAAGGCTGTGGTTGCGACCAGGGAAAACATATCTCTTTGGGCGAACAGCAGCAGAGCGTAAGGAACATAGTCCTATAGAATATGGCCTCGAACTGATATGTGGAACAGCCGGCCAATTGGCTATATCGCACAACACCATCTCGCGCAAGCATCTAACCATCACAGTCAGCCCTGTCGAATCAGGCCAGGCGCATAACCCCTCGAGTCGCTCTACGCTTACGATCGAGGACCTGGCAACGAAAATAGGCACCGTCGTCAATGGAGAAAAGATCAAGGGCAACAAAAAAGTGGTCGAGGGAGACAAGGCCGAGTTTACCATGGGTAAATGCCCAAACAAGTTTTGGTAACCCGTTCCATCCGACCTTGGTGTTGCTTTGCTTACAATCTGCAGTATTACATGGGAACCAGTCATCTTCGCATTCTCTTTTACCAGTAAAGAACTTCAAACAGACCCCCTGGCGACACTTCGAGAACGATTCGAGCAGCTCGATATCAAAATCGTACACGAATATGTCAATTCCACCACGCATGTCGTTTCAAAGAAGCGAAATACTGCCAAAGGACTGCAAGCTTTAATAAATGGGAAATACATAGTGACTGAAACCTTTATCGATGCCGTGGTGGAAGCTGGAACTCTGCCAGAAGGTGCTCAAGCCACTGAGCTAAGTCCTTTGGAGCAAGACTTCAACAAAAACTGGCCCGATGCTCTGCAGCATTTGCCCCCAAGAGGTGGTGAACCTGTACAACATCCAGACTCGACATATGCTCCGGACCCAGGACGAAAAGACATTTTTGAAGGATACACTTTTATTTTTTATGACCCTGTGCAGTACAACAACTTGTTGGCGCCCATTACGAATGGCGGCGGCAAGGCATTGTTACGAGACGTTACACCTCATGAAACTCAAGTGGATGAGTTTGTGCAATATGTCAAAGGCGTCGCTGGAGAGAAAGGCCTTGGCGCTTTTGATGATGGCAGCGAGGGTAAAGGTGTTGTGGTTGTACGCTTCGTGCCCTCCAAGGGAACAACCGTCGACTGGTATGTTGAGTTCTTCAGAACGGTGTCCGTGAGACTGGACCATCGCCCTATTGAACAGAGTGAGTTCTTAGAGGCAATACTTATAAAGGATGCGAGTATCCTTCGACGGCCCCTGGAGGTGGAGTCTTCGCATAACACTCCAGAGCAGAGTCATAATCAGCAAGAAGCCGAAGTATCAGGTGGCTCACAAAATCTGAACACGCAAGCTCAGACATCAATGTCAGCCGAAGAGACACAGACCGCGCCTCGACGAGGGCGAACTAGGAGACCCATCAAGAGACGATTCGCAGGCTTCGATGATGAACCCGACATTGATATGGATGATATTCTTCCCGCCCCAGCCCCGGCACCTGTGCCCCAGCCTGCGACTCATCAGCCTGCTACGCAGATGCAACCAGAAGAAGGGGGGTTATTTGTTTCCCAAGAACCTGACATTCCACCCGAGCCTCAACCATCTAGCAATACTCGCTCGTCGCAGAGAAAAAGGCGACACTCACCATTGCCTGAAGATGACCTCATGGACGGCATGACGACTGCAGCAGAAAGGTTCAAGCGTCAGCGAATAGAGAGAGGCGAAGACATGGGTGAGCCACCCCAACAGATGGAGACCCAAAAAGCAGAGCCTGTTCCAGAACCAAAGAAGAAGATTAAGAAAGAATTCGATATTCTGGCAATGGCTGCTCAGAACAGAGAACAAGAAGAAGCTCGTGCTCGAGCAGAAAAGGAAGACCTGGCGAATCTACCTGACGATGTCGATCTTTCCGAAATTCGCAGACTCAACATAGTAGAAGAGATAGAAGTGCGACAGCCGAGTAATGGCCGAACCCGGGAACAAGACATCCGTGATGGCAGATGGAATCCTAAATGGAATGGCATGAAGAACTTCAAGAAGTTTAGACAAAGGGGCGAGGCGACAGGACGACAGCCAGCAAGGACTATCGTGCCCCTGACGCAAGTCAAGACAAAGGAGTTTGGCGTTGGCGACGACTACTGGCTCGAAGACGAGGAAACAACCCGCGGAAAGAGCAATTCAAACCTACCATCGACCAGAGAGACACAGCCTACGGATCCAACTCCAACTCCTGTTTCTATCCCCACGCGCCCTCAAAAGCGAACAGTTGCTACTGTTTTGTCTGACAGTAGTGACGAAGAGGACAGTCGAGTTACACAGCAATCATCAGCACCAGCAACACGGACAAGAGGGGCACAAGCTACAGCGTCGCAATCCCAAGCCAACACAAAAAGTCAGACATCACG
Organism: Fusarium flagelliforme; assembly: GCF_020744385.1. Taxonomy (NCBI): domain Eukaryota; kingdom Fungi; phylum Ascomycota; class Sordariomycetes; order Hypocreales; family Nectriaceae; genus Fusarium; species Fusarium flagelliforme. Next base: position 4,868,210 of record NW_025763503.1, read on the forward strand.
GTCCACCAGTAGCCAAGGTAGCAAACGAGCTGCAGCAGAGCCTGCTGCAGGACAGCAGCCTGCAAAGCGGGCACGACCAACGAGAAGGGCTGTCGAAATCGCCGATAGTGACAGTGATGATGAGCTCAAGTTTCGATTCGGAAAGAGACGGTAGACGCCGGTCTCTATGGGGTATCTTTCTAGCTAGTGTACATATATATCTATCTGTTCCGGTAGGAGCTTCTATGGCGTAAAGATGGCGGTCTAATACATTCAATAACTCATTCTCCCGCATTATGAATGATCTAACTGTTGCAATTCTATGTTTGGAGTTGGCTCTCAACACGAACAGCCTAATCCATCTGATCCATCTGACTCTGGGCACCTTCAGATTCCTCGACAAGGAGTCCTACCAGACAAGCAGAAAGCATAGTCTCGTAGTTAACCCAAGGATGAACCTCACCAAACAGTTTGGTACCATCACGTCCAGCAGCGCGCATCAGCTCGGGAACACCACCGGGGTGAAAGTCAGCATAGGGTGTAACATTGTACACCTTGCCGTTAAGCGCCATCCAAGCATCCTTGCCCTTGCGACCCGTCATGCGCTTCAGCATGGAGGGAGTGACGCGCAGATATGGTGTTGAGGGCGCGACTCCACGAAGATCGGCATTGGGTCCTGAGATGCGAGCCCAGTCGAGAGGAGAGTGTCCTGGGGTAAGAAGAACCTTGCGATTCGGCTTATTGGGCTTAGAAGAGTGTGTCGGCGGCGGCGCAAGACCACCAGATGATGGAGGACCTCGGTTCGGGACAGGACCACGAGCTCGTTGCGGCGAGTTGACAGCGGGGAACTGGGATAGTGTAGGCAGGCGGCCGGCCGGAGGGTTGGCGGTGGAAGTTGGAGGAGGAAGACGTCCCGGAGCGGGAGGCGGAGGCATCATAGAGGACTGGTTCATATTAGGAAGGCCGAGAGCGGGAGCGGGACCCGGCGCTGTGGGGTCTCTGCGCGGAGCGGGGTGGGAACTAGGCGCAATAGGAGCATTATCGAGGCTGAAACTTGGGACAGCAATAGATGGAGGGTTGGATGCGACAGCCTTGGGAGTTGTCTGTTCCTCTGGTTCGGCGATGGTCGGTGGTGGAGGCGCAACCTTTGGCAGGGGAGGCGGCGGCATAGACGAAACATCGCTCTTCGCGGTCTTCAACGAGTGTGCGGCACTGGTGGCTGTAGTGGTAGCCTTCCCTTGATTGAGGCGTTGGTCGTTGTCTTGAGTGGTACGGTTATCGGCCGGACGAGCCCGGAGTCGAGGGCCCGGTTCCACCTCGTGATCCGACACCATGATACGGGGTCCGGGATCAGAATCACGCTCAGCTTCAGCCTCAGCCTCATCCTTAGCTGCAACAGCGGGACGTCCATCGCCTCTCCAGCGGAGAAGGACCTGCAGCGGCTCTGGCATCCATGATGGCGGGCGAATCATGACCCAAACGACCGAAGCGACGATGAGCGATATGCCAATGTAACCCATGACGACACTCTCCTAAAAGAGAAAGAGAATGAAACAAAGTGAGGACGAAATGAAGTTCTTCCCCAGGTGACTTGTAGAGTTGGGGTCGATTGGCGAGAGAGTGGGTTGTGGAATGGTTATTGCAGAATCATCGAGCCACTTTGCGATGCGCCTCCAACGTTTGTAATTATTAAACTTGTCAGCGGACAAAGGAAAAAGAAAGGTGGAGGCAAAAAGTCCAGACTTTCCGACAAGCTGAAAATGGATGTCCGAAACAGAGCTGGAGCCTTGCAACGGCATGGCGTTGATTGGTCGAGGAGCTTGAATTCTAGGGTCCTTTAGTGCCCCTCAGGTACGAATCCCCGGGAATATTTAGCGGAGTCTCTTACAATCACGAGCCTGTCTGCCTGTATCAACAGGAGATATGGAAGTCTTCTAATGGTAGCTTTCTCGTCAACACGATATCTGTGATTTCTGTAATAGAACCAGACACGCTCGGAAAAGAGCTTTGCATAACTTCAGCCATGTTCGGAACCTCAAATATCTGTAACGCCTCCCGAGTCTAAAAAAAGACAGCCGAAATATGGTATCCATGTGAATAACACGGGTATCAGATGGATGGGGAAAGCTAGAATAATTCCAGAACGCCAATTATATACTTTTGCTAACATATGCAGCAGCCTCATCTGTAAATGTTAGAGAGCAACAAACGCCCGCTTCTTATTACCTTTTAACTCAAGCATAACAGCGATGTTGACGTTAATAAACCGGTTCCCTCACAGTCATACCACCAGACCTGCGATCGACAGCCGTAGAGCTAGCATAAGTATTTGGCAGGGGCCAGGGCCTTCGGGGGACGAGATGAGGACCTCACGAGCAGGGGTCATTCCATGATCAATGTTCTCGGTTGGCATGAGAATGTAATAAGAGTGGGTTATGAGAAAGGGGAATTTGAATAACTATTGTCCCGAGGTAATTCTACAGTTATGATCAGGTTGATAAAGAATTTGAATCTTTGTGAAAGACAAACAATTGAATCTTGTGCAGCTAACCTATCATGGCATATGCAGACCGCCAGGTATGTTTCGTGATGATAAGAGCCAGTCAAAGTCCTCAATTGAAGCACATATGAGACGTGTTTCAATAGCATGACATACAGATGTAACCCGGCATACAAATGAATGCAAGGCATATGAAAATAATATTCAGAAATCGGTAAGCATGATCGGATTCATGAAGAGAGCAATAGGAGCAGGAAACTTGAGCAAGGATGGTCCCATCCTGACCTTGCCCATGGCTGAGATGAATGACCACAATCCGTTCATCCCGCTAGTCTCTCGTCAAGGCATCTATGGAGCAATATCCCTAGCATCTCCGTCCTTTTTGTCGTATTGTGACTCTTCTCTCCCTTCTCTTCCCTTTTTCTCCTCCTGCGTTCGCCTCATTGACATTACTCCTCCAATTATATACATACCTATCAAACCTCCACTGTGACAATCTCTGTTTCTACCGCGGTTCCTCGTTAGCGGTGAACAACGTCTTTATTTCTATACGCTCGCTGCACAGAAACAGGATCCTCTCACCTGCATGCAGCACAAGACAGAAAAGAAAAACGTCCCCCGCTTTGTTCCTCGGACAGGAAAGCCACCAGACTTCATTTATCCAACAATCGACTGACCCCACCGCCTCTGGTCTTGCCTTGTCTCTGATTTCTCGAGCTGTTTGTTTACTTTTTTGACGTGGTCGCCTCGACACTGGAACTGGAACTCTAATTAGCCAGAGACCACTAGTGCTTTAGTGATCATCAGCGCTGCGACATAGGCGCTCCAGGCCATTGCCCAGCACAATTTACTGAAGGTCCCCTAAACCTGATTCGCTTCGGTTTCACCTCACAGCCAATGAGAGTTTACCGCTCCGTCCCGCTACCAGTCATCTCAGCCTGAGCCAGCCCGCCCAGAAGTTCGAGGCGCTCGTTTCCGACTTGTACCCAACTCGTGGACCGGACAGGATGCGCACTCTAAACACCATCAACTCGTCATCCTCTCGTCCTACATCTCCGGGTCTTACAGCCTCTCAGCCTCATACTCGACGTCCTCTTACTCCTTCGACAAACGAAAAACTAGTCACTTCTTCTAAACCACTCCCAAAGACAAGATCCCAGGCCCCTGCCGGAAAGACCCAGGCTCAGGCACAAGCTCAGGCTCAGGCTCGTCCCCGATTCTCCTCGGCTGGCAACACTCGCACGTCGCCATCCCTTGGCTTCCACGATCCGAACCAACAACATGTTCTTTCAGTAACCGCTACAATCACCTCGACTCGTTCAACCTCGTCGAGTTCCGCACCTCCTACCGCCAAAATGGCCCCTAGCGAATCGAGACACCGCCCCCCGCAACTCAGCGCCGCTGCTGCAAAGTCGGTCGGACGAACGCCCTTGACTCCCAAGATTGCTTCGGCAGCCAAGGGTCCTACGTTAGGTGCACCTCCTTTAGTTCGAAGATCGACCCAAGGACTGTCCGCAGGCACATCTCATCGAGATGAAAGTGCTGTAACTCCTCGAACCGGTAGTCGACAAAGCCGTCACAATAGCAATACTACTACTCCCAATGGGACCCCAAGTTTAGACCAGGAGGGCTGGAACCCTCGAAACTCCTGGACTTCAACAGGGAGGCAATCTCTGTCTCGAAGTGAATCTCGAGCTGAATCTCCTGCTGATCCAGATGCCAAATTCTTCCGTGCTAGCGACAAACCGCCTTCATCACAACCATCCGGCCGTCCTTCGCTAGGCTCTCAAAAATCGAACAACTTCTTCCATGCCAGTAAAGCCAGTTCGGAATTCAAAAAGGCTACCAGTCCTTCTACTGCGCCGCATATTTCAGCATCCAATGCCGCACCCGAGCCTTCAGCTTCAAAGTTCTTTTATGCAAATGGCACTGATCTTGAGCTAAAACCTACATCAGCCAACGCATCCAGCACGAGACTCCAGTCCAAACGTCCAAGTACCAGCAGCTCAACAAATGAGCACTCGATCAGCTCGCAAACTTCGAGACCACACTCTCCCATCAAGATTGCTCAGCCAAATCCCTCTATTCTTAAGAACCCTGGCGCAACTGGACTCAGCGGCAGACCGCAAGTAGCGTCACCGCCTCAGATAGCTTCTCCACCGCCATTAGCTCCCCCGGCATCTATCACCTCCAACAGACGGGTCAGCATCGAGTCGGCCCCTAGAAAGAGAGGCCATGCGAGAGCTGGTAGTGTTCCGAATTTTGATCACTCTAATTCGCCTAGGCTGCCCATGTCGCCGGGCCGAAGGCAGCATGAATTCTCGCCTCCCGTAAGCCCTGGTGGGATACAGCCAGCTTTCACTATGGCGTCGATTCTCCAAATGGCTGAGGATATCAGTGATGAAGAGGAAGAGGAGGAAGAAAAGGACACTCAAGACGAGGGATCCCAGCCCGACCTTCAAAGCCCTACCAAGTCCAGCCATGGTGAGCCTGTGAACGATCTGGTAGCTAATGCTCGAAGGGAACGAAAGGTGCAAGACTTGGAAATCACCAATGCCTCTCTCGAAGCTATAAATCGCACGCTAGAAAGGCAAATGCGGAAGCAGCAGGCCGAGATTCGCCGGTTCAGGCGACTATCCAGGTCAGGTCGGCTTTCTGCCGTTGCTTCAGCTGCCTCTAGCCGAGTTACTTCTGCAGCATTGACGGATGCCCCTATCAGTCTTTCCGATCTTAGTGAGGAGGACGACTCAGCACCTCCTTCTGAAGACGAAGAAGAGGACTCGCTTGACGAATCTGACCTGTCAACTGATTCGATTTCAGCTCCCGAGGCTCTCGATCCCAGTGACGAGAAAGCTATGGAGAAGGCTATGGCGCGACGGAAGAAGGACGAGGATCGCCTCCAGCTCGACTTGTCTAAACATCGCGATATTCTCGTCGATAGTCAAAAGATCAATCAGAGCATCAAGCGATGCCTCAACTGGACTGAGGTTCTTATCAAGGAAGGCCAGAAGGCTTTGGAATACAAGGTCCGTGTCACAGACGTTGAGTTTGGAGGCCAAATATTGCCTCCTCTGAACGATGACGACGATGAAGATCTGTCCGAGGTTGACGATTTCGGAACCGATCCTGGCAGTCCAGTAGATGAACCTCCTCTGCCTTGGGAAAAGAACTCCCAGGATCGTGATAGTGGCATCGAATTGCAGCCGGACAGCAATTAGTGCCGCTCAACACCACTTTGACATTTATAATTAGCCTCAATACCCATTACAGCATTTCAAGATCGGCAGTTCGCATTTAACAAAACATCGGATTTGTTTCTTTTCTTTCGACTATACACACCAGCCAAGCCTCAGGGCGCCACGACAAACAACAACACCATCTCAAGATCAACGAAGTCAATGGAATGAGAACATGCATGCATAATAGGCGTTGAGCAAGCAAGCGATCGTTTTTGTTTTTCTTTTGTTTCTTTCAACAGCGATTTGCTTGCCAGCGGCTCCATGACTATGCACCATCAATTCCACCTTTCAAATCGATCTTATGCGCCCGTCTTCTCCCACGAGAAGCCCCACCACAAAACAACAATCGGCCTGGACAATTATACACATACGCCCTTCAGAGAATTGGGTACTTTTTGAATTTTTCATTTGTCGCAGAGATTTTTGCTTCAATTGTTTTTGCTTTTGAATACATACTATGTATAACAGATACCCCGGAGGAAGTTTTCACGCCAGAACCGGCGAGTCTGAGATGGAATCATTGGAGGACATTACAGAAACGAGAGCCTGCCATGGGGATCGCTTTTTAGGCTCCTTGTGATAGTGTCTTCTCATGTACTGGAAAAGAGGGAATTGAGAAATCAAGTAGTCAGAATAGGAAATGGTCATAGAATTTCAGGAGATGGCTCCAATCTTCAACTCAACTTTAAAGCTCTCATCACATCACATATTGACTTTGTATACACGCGCGGTGTACCTCTATACCGAGTGACCATTCACATCGATGTTCCCCTCGACATGTAGAATGAAAACAATTATACCCATTATGGGCTCATCAAGAAAAGGCTCAAAATGGCTGTAAGATCATATTAACAAAGGGGGAATAGCGTTATGAAAATTGTATCTAAACCAGTGCCAGTTGTCCTCATCTATACCCATCGTCCATCCGCCAATCATCAAGTAAACCTCCATCAAATTGATATCTACTACCCTTCTCGAGGTTTCTCAGCCACGCAGGTGTCCTGTTCCCCTGCTGTGTGATTTTGTTTTCACACGATCCTGTCTGAATCGCAAGTTTTAACAGTCTTTTGCTGCAGCTCAAGGTGTCGCGGCAGCAGGTTCCTTATCCTTTTGCTCCTTGTCCCTGTGGCTGTGGAAAGACTTGCGGTCCTTCTTCTTCTTATGGTCCTCCTCTTTATCCTTCTTCATAGCGGCCTCAGCGACCAGTTGCTCGAACACCAGGTAGTCGCCTTCCTCTTCAGGGGATCGTTCAGCCTAGAGATTGTTAGTCAGAATCAAGTAAAAGTTGGGAATTCTTCGACATACCCTGACAAAGACATCACCAATAAGAACCAAAGCTTGTGCGCGCTCTAGTCGTTTGTTGAGGTGAACCTTCTTATCGTTCAGAATGCTGTCGCAAACCTCACGCAACACGCTCTGAATCTCAAACTTGCTTCCCCTCCATGCGGCGGTAAGAATCTTGCCAGTCACACGTCTCTCGTACTCAGCACGCTTCTCATCGGTCCAGTCCTCGCCACCCTTCTGCTCCATCTTGGCCATGTCCTCCATAGTCTGCTGAGCGTCGATAGCGCTGCTGATAGTGTTCCATGTCTCTTTGACAAGTGTGCCCTTGTCACGAAGTCTGCTGAAGAAACCGCCGATACCGAAGAACTTTTGGCTGCGGAGGAGGCCAGAGGCTTTTGAGACGTAAGTTTGACCGATGGCATGCAGAATATCAATACCGAAAGACTCCATCTTCAAGTTCTCAACTTCAAGACGCATCTTCTCCTGGAATGCCCTGGTCACATCGGGTCCCTTGTCAGTCTCTGTCCAAACGCTAAGTCGGTCGAGGAGCTTCCGGGCGAGTGTATCGACACGCTCCTGTCGGATCTTAGCGCGTTCCTTCTCGTAGGCTGCAAGTTGCTCTCGCTGCTCCTTGGTCAGGCCACCCTTCTTCTTCTCCTTCTGCTGAAGCTCCTCCTCTGTCAGTTCGCGCTTAGTCTCGGCGTCGAGAAGGTCCTCATGGGACTTATCCATCAATGCAGGTCGGAGGGGGATCTGGGTTCGGTTACGAGAGCTCGACGAGGGGGTGGGTGATGTGGCATCGGATCGTTGGGGAGCGTCGGCAGAGAGGCCAGCGGCAGGAGGAGGAGGAGCAGCGGCCGCCGCGGGAGCAGCAGCAGGTGAAGCAGGCTTAGTTTCCTTATCGTCGCTGACAGAAGCAGCAGTGTAAGGCGGGGGAGGCGCGCCAGCCTGTTGCTCAGCTTCAGCGGCGGTCTTCTCCTCAGCCTTCTTCTCCTGGTCCTTCATGCTCTCCTTCTTGGCCTCTTCGGTTCCGGGGAAGTCCTCTCCAGCGGCCTCGGCGGCAGCGGCTTCTTCAGCAGCAGCTTCAGCGGCAGCAGCCTCCTCCTCTTGCATTGTGATGTCCATAGTCGCCGTAAGGTCCTTCATGAGACTAATCTCGCCGATCCAGTCGACGAAGGCCTCGCCTCCGAAAATGGAGCTGAAGAACTCAGCAGGATCGGCGAAGCCTTCCTGCGGCCTGGCAGACTCCTTTCCGAATTTGTCGTATGCTGCTCGTAAGTCGGAATCGGACAAGACCTGATAGGCCTCACCGATGGCCTGGAACTTTTCGTGTGCGGTAGGATCATCGGGATTCTTATCTGTCGAGCGCCGTATGGTCAATTTCGGGAGCAGTAAGCAAATCGCAAGGCCGACGAACCTGGGTGATGGACAATAGCCTTCTTTCGATAAGCCTTCTTGATCTCCAGCTCGGTGGCTGTGGGCTGGACGCCCAAGGTGTCGTAATAGGCGGTATCGACAACCATGATGGATGGTGTTTCCAGGTTCTAGACTGATATTTGGATATGAACTAGATACCTTGGGTAGGTAGGTGGTGATTTGGGTATTTTAGTATGGAAGGGAAGAAAAAAAGAGTAATCCCAGTCACTGTAACAAGCAAGAAATGGAAATGTCGATTGATGATGGCGTCGGATTGCCTAAAATGACCGCCTGCCCGCTCAGTCTTGGCTTGGCGGAAATTTCCTGGTATGAACCTGACTTGACCTAAGAAACTTTCCCTTCTCTGGGCTTCTTTACAGGCTTCATGCCCAGCGCAGCCCAGTCTAGCTTTAGGTCGAGTTAGTAGAAGGGAGGGGTCTTGGTGTCATTAGGGTCTACGTAATGGTGGGGCAGTGTCTGGGCAGTTAAAGCAGCGCCTCTTTTTACCACGTCAACATTCAAGGATACACTTATTAAACAAGAAACTATCTTGTGACAATACGGCATATCCAATTACATATACCCAATCGTCATATTCATGATTTTCCACAATTTTAAATTATAATGGGTTTTTTTGTCTTTTGGTTTCATGAGCCGATAATACATAATAACCCAGAGCTCCGGCAGGACTATATCACAGGCCCAGGTGTAAGTGAATACAACGACTTTGAAGAAGAGTGATCAAGACCATAAATAAAGGGAAAGTTGACAAAATATTATGGTTACCCTTCCTTACTGAAGCTAGCGAGCAAATCTTACTGATAAAGCTACTTATCACAACTGTATTGCATGGCTGTCGGGTGATATCCCAAGCTCTCTATCACGACCTCTAGTCAGCGCAAACCTCCATGACAGACACAGGTTTCATGAAAGAGTACGTCAGTTACGATGAGCTCTGGCTTTCCATCGCCGGTTCATGTACTCATATACATTGCAATATGAGACTCGAATGACAGCGGCAGCTAAGAGATCAACGAACGTGTACAGAGTACAGTATGATACAAATACAAACCAAAGCTTTGGCATACAAGTTCGATCAAGGGTTGTGTCTAACTGGCCCTTGTTTCTTTCCAAGTGGTAGATGACAAGCATTTGGTAGCGTAATTTCCCGTGACCACTGCAACCTCTTCCAGAATCGAGATTACCAAATGCCATCTCGAAAGCATCCAATCCTAACGAACCTAGCTAGATAGTCTAGTCAAGGCGCGCAGACTGTGCTTGGGTAAATCCGGGAGGGCGGTCAGGGCGGCCGGATCGTCTACATGCATAGGGGTCCGTTGTCAGTTGCCTCAAAACTTAATAGGTCGCTTCTCAGACCAGGCTACTGTATATGATAGGACCCAAGCCATTAAGATCCTTCGTATTATACATTATACATGTCTAGCAGTGTATCCTCCTTGTAGTATGGGTCATTCAGCAGTAGGAAATACAGAACTTGCTAAGATGTGTATAAAGCAATCGTATCGATGCAGAAGACATCATTACAGACAAATGTTTATGCTTGGAATGTTTCAATTTTCAGGGTCTGTCTGACCAGGGTAAAGTTAGCTCGCTTGGATGTTTCTCTTCGGGTCGGTTGTCAAAACTGCGGTGTCCGGACCGGCAGTCAAAGAGAATCCGGGCAATATCGATATCACAAACCGGTCGATAGCAAGCTCGGGATCCGATCAAGATCTTTCGTTATTCTCAGTTGTTGCATAAGTTACCTTAATTTAACTTGGAATTGAGTTGGGTGTAGGGAACTCTGCTAAATTGCTAATGGATATAGAATCCGAATACGACGGGAAATGCATATAACGGGGCGCTTGGGCCTCACTCGTATCGCTCTACAAGGATCAGCCTCATCCACAGTCCAAGGTGAGAAATTGAGCTCTTGCATATTGTGGATTTATCCGGAGCGGAGGTCAACCAGTCCATTTTGCTTCTCACATCTATCTGTCTTCTTTCTTTTTCTCTTCTTCCAATCATCTTGTGGTAGCAAAAACACCACAAGACGTTTCCGGGACCTGGTCGTAACTGAATTGGTATATAACCTTTTCTACCTCCCGTTTTCAAGACTCTGCACGACTGTAATAAGACGTGCACTGTTTCTCCATTCTCTCACGCGCTCAACCTTTACCTCTCTACCTTAACCCCCTACCCCCTCACGCCGCCGCCAAGATGGGTTACCTCTACTACCTCCTACACCCTTACCAGCTCCGGTCCATTATTCAATGGTAAGTCTATACTGCTCTGGCCCTCGCCTACAAAGAATTTGACTAATAGCGCCTTAGGAAGGTCTGGCATGATCCCGTCCACGAGCGCGATCCCAGCACAGAGTCACCAGAGCTGCAAGAATGCTTCCGTTACCTCAACCTGACAAGTCGCAGTTTTGCGGCTGTCATTCAAGAGCTTAACCACGAACTCCTCGTCCCCATCACCCTCTTCTACCTCTGCCTCCGTGGTCTGGACACCATCGAGGATGATATGACCCTACCCCTGAGCAAGAAGGTTCCCCTTCTGCGAAACTTCCATATTACCATGGAAGAGGACGGTTGGCAATTCCACGAGAGTCAAGAGAAGGACAAGGAGCTGTTGGAACACTTCGATGTCGTTATCACCGAGCTCAAGAAGATCAAGGCCCCCTATCGTGAGATCATCAATGATATGACTCGCAAGATGGGCAACGGTATGGCTGACTACGCTGAGAACGAGGAGATGATTAAGAACGGCGTGCAAACGATTGAGGAGTACGAACTGTACTGCCATTACGTTGCCGGTCTTGTCGGCGAAGGTCTAACACGCCTTTTCGTCGAGTCCGAGCTTGCCAACCCTAAGCTTGCCGAGCGACCTTCTCTTACCGAGTCGATGGGTCAGTTCCTCCAGAAGACGAACATCATCCGAGACATTCACGAGGATTGGCAAGATGGTCGAAGATGGTACCCCAAGGAGATCTGGAGCCAGCACGTGGATAAGTGGGAAGATTTATTCGATCCCAAGCAAGAAACTAAGGCTCTTGAGTGTGTTTCCCACATGGTGCTCGACGCACTGAAGCACAGTGAAGAGTGTCTCTTCTACATGGCTGGCATCAAGGACCAAAGTGTTTTCAACTTCGTTGCTATTCCTCAGGGTATGGCTATTGCGACACTCGAACTTGTCTTCCGCAACCCTGATGTGCTTAAGAGAAACGTCAAGATCACAAAGGGTGACGCCTGCAAGATCATGTTCGAGTGCACACAAAACCTCTACACCGTTTGCGAGGTCTTCAAGCGATATGCTCGAATAATCGCCAAGAAGAACGACCCCCGCGACCCCAACTTCCTTGCCATCAGTGCGCAATGTGCAAAGGTATGTATCTGACTCTAACCATGAGCTTTCCTTGCTAACAAACAATAGATTGAGCAATTTATTGAGACTCTTTTCCCCAAACAAGATCCCAAGAAGCTTACTCTTGTGCAAAACCAAGCACAAAACAAGGAGCCCACTATGGATGCTGGCGAGGCCGTTGTTCTCTTCGGTGTTGTCATGGCAGCTCTGGTCTGCATTGCGGGTATCATGGTACGCAATCCTCTTGCTCCTAGAGCCGGACTGAACTGACATTCCTTCTCCAGCTTGGTACCGCTTGGTTCTTTGGAGCCAGGTTCGATCATATCTTTAAGGAAGCCAGCGTTTTCCTACCGGGTGGCGAGAAGGCCACTCCCATCATCACGGGTCACGAAGAATTGTAGTATAATGCGCGCCGACTTGTTTATGTTTCTTTCACGGCACCTACCTTTTTTAACGATATCCTAACGTACATACCCCCTTTAGCACAAGTCCTTTTTGATGGGACCAGCCCATTGAGCGCAGTGCTGGGCCTTACACTATTGTTAATACTACCGGCAACGCGCGATACAGCCCGCGTTGCCATTTCAGTCTTGTCCCCCGTTCCTAACACTTATGGTGACTGTTTCTTATCCCAAAAACACCCGCACGGATGTCAAATTACAATCTAGTCTTTTCATGACTATGGTTGCGCCGAAGAAGTGCGTAAATTAAATCTCTTGCTCTTGGTTTCCGCCGCGAGGCGACGTCAACGCCACAAGTCTATCGCGACTTTTAACAGCGCAATAGGCCGGTGGTGGCGGGCATACATTTCAATATCTACTTGTAAAAATTTTAATATATATCCATGAAAATGGTGTTTGACGATTCTTCCTTCTTTGGGGACCCTAGCGTAACTTATAAGGCATGACATGCGTTCGGGCATGGTTTCATCTTTACCGTCTTGGTGCGACGTGATGTGACACTACGTATAGCTGACCCATGCCTTGACTGATCTGCTGTTGACGGGCCTTCCCATCATTCAGGGGTATCTAGCGCCAAAGGTTACATCGTGCTATTTTTGAGGCACGGGCTGCTGCAGGAACGGTTTTCCGCTTTGTTAATCCGCGGGATCTCTGATTCCCGAAAGTCAAACTGTTACATAGTGTATCACGTTTTGTTTGGAGATTCCAAAGTGGTTATTCAGAAGGTCTATGATATCGTTACGTACCATCCGTCTATAGTAACAAATGCGCTCGTTTCAAAATGAAAACTCCTGATGCATGACATGAGGCCATTCATAAATGCACCCTGTATTACATCCCACACATACACACAGGAGGGGTAGATAGGTCAGGTATGTGTGGTTAACTAAATCCAAGTATCCTGAAATATGTTTTATGATATAAAGAAAAATTGTCGCTCTCCCTCAACCCTAATTCCCTAATTGATGCTGAGATGCTGCTTCTATTGGTTGCCGTTGTTGGCGATGCCGTCGGTGGTGCCACGGGCGTTGTTGCGGACCTTGGCGCCGCTCTCGGCGGCGAGGCTCTTGATAAGGCTGGCAACCTGCTGGGGGCCCTCGAGCTGCTGGAAGCCCATGAGGTAGGCAGCGAGACCGGCAACGTGAGGAGAAGCTGTGATAAATATTAGCATGAGACTTGTCTCGGAAGATTAGAAAGCAAAACATACCCATGCTGGTACCGCTAAGAGTAGCAGTGTCAGTGTTAGACTTGATACCAACACTAAGGACATCGACACCGGGGGCGTAAACGTCGACCTCAGGACCAAAGTTGGAGAAGTTGGCACGCTCGTCGGTAGTAGCATCGATGGCACCGACAGTGATAGCGTTGGGGGCAGAGCCAGGAGAAGTCAGGGAAGTAGCCCGCTATAAAGATTGTTAGTTATGATGGAGACATTGGGGAGTTGATGTTGACTCACGTTCTCGTTACCGGCAGCCACAACGGGGACAACACCGGCCTTGAAAAGGGCCTCAATAGCACGGTTGATAGCTTCGGACTTGTCACCACCAAGGGACATGTTCATAACAGCCTTGCCAGCACGGTTGTTCTTCTTCACATCGTCGACGACGAACTGCATGCCCTGAAGAACACCAGAGTTGCTACCACCGCCTGAGGCGTCAAGGACCTTGACGGCAACAAGGTCGACCTTCTTGGCAACACCGAAAGTAGCACCACCAATGGTTCCAGCAACGTGGCTACCGTGGCCGTTCTCGTCGTCATCCTGTATTCGGTCAATATCATGCTTCTTGTGGAAATCAAGCAGTCAGGGCTCTACTTACAACATTGTTAATGAAGTTGCCGCCGAAAGTGGCACGGCCCTCAAATTCGCTGTGGTCGACCTTGATACCAGTATCAACAACGTAGGCAGTGATGCCCTCACCAGCTGAGTCGTCGAAGACGTAGGTCTCAGCGTTGGCCTTGGAGGAAGAGAGGCGGTCGAGGCCAGGGGGAGCGTTGACTTGAGCAATAGCGGCGTTGAGCTGAACACGTGTGTCGGCCTCGATGTAGGCAACCTCGTCAGAGTTCCAGAGATCCTGGACCATCATGTCGTCGGCATCAAGGGCCATAGCACGCCAGGTGTTGAGGCGGAAGGACTTGATGGTAGTGGACATAGCCTTGCCGACAGAGCTTCGCTTGTTGAGGTTTCGCTTCTTGATAGCGGAGGAGATGGAGAACTCCTTGGCACTGATAGTCTCCTCGTCGAAGGTGTCATTGTAGACAACAATGTATGAGTTAGGAACGATGTTAAGAGCATCGGGGTTGCTAAGCATAGGTCGAAGGAAAGCGCTGATTCCCATCTTCTTGTCGAGTTCATCGCCAAGGCCTTTACCAATGTCGCTGCCAACAGCGTTGGCCATGTCGCCGAGGGAGTCGGCGATACCAGTGGGGGCGGCGGTGGCCAAGGGGGCCGCAACGAGCAGCGAGGCGAGGAAAGTCTTTAGGAAAGCCATGATGAATTGAATGTTCGGTTTATGTTTGAAGTTGTTTGAAAAGTTGTTCTAAAGTGAGAGAAATGTGAAGTGGTTCCAGCCGTTTCACTCAGTTGGGAACTCGATAGTATAAATCGAACTCGGATTTTAAGGAAGGTGAGCCTTGAATTAGCAAACAAAGCAATAAAAGAGTGCTGTAAGAGGAGTGAGGCGATCAACGCTCCTCTCGTGTTGTCTGAATAAGGACTGGTCGTGAGAGTGTTCACAAACTCGCGATACACTGTTCAGGATAAACAATGAAATGAGAGTGATTAAATCCAATTTACACTGACTAGCAGTACAAAGAGGCAAAGGGAAATAGGGAAAGGAAGAATGAGAAAATAATAAAAGACTCAAAAAAGAAGTCTTCGAACAATGAATAACCCGAACAATAGAATGAGAATGGCCGTCCAGCAGCTAACAATGGGTGGGAGATGTGGGTTTAATAGGAGAAAATCCAACAATAGCATCTAGGCTTCTGACTGGTGGCTTGGATATTTCAGATCAAGCTTCAGGAGGGAGCCGCAAGATCCATGGCGGGGATGAGGCGCTAGGGGCCGTGGGCCCAAGCTTTCGGCGTCAGGGACCAGGGCCCCAAGCGTTGTTTAGTATTAGTGTATAGAAGCATGTACGACGATAGTCGCCAAGTCAAACACCAGTGCCTGACTCCAAGAACCCCTTGGAACCCTCAGGATTTTCTCTTCTAGGTGGGTTTGTCAATGCATATGCCTGTTCGCCCATCTTCTTTATTCGAATCAGCTGAATATAGACAAATATCTGGCACACTTATAGCGGCAGTGAATCGAGGACGAAACCATATTTGCTTTGAAGAAGTCATAACGGCGTTTGTAACTGTAAGGGCATCTGATCAAAGGTCATGATTGATTGGTACACCGAAGATTGGCGTTTGACTGTTGTTTCTCAGAAACACCGAAGTAGCCCGCAACAACAGCGCGGCCCTTTCTCTCGTCCGCAAAGCGTTGGGCGAGAAGAACCGTTACTGTTGCCGAAAAACGGCAGCCCCAATCACCACCACCAATGGCAGAGAACTAAACCCGCCTCCACTGTAAAGTTGATAGTTGGCGCGTCGCCTGTTACGGTAGATGGCCAGCAATTCAGTTCGGTACTCTCAGTGCCTGAAGCGGCAAGATTAGTGATGAGCTAATCTTGATGGCCTGAGCAAGGGGTAGTCAGTAGCGAAAACCAAGTGCCTCCCTCAGGATAGTCGTGATCTTGGCTAGCTTGTGTTGTCAGCTGGTCTTTGCAGTTCAACCCCAGATATCTGCATCTCAAGATGAAGCCGCACCAACAAGGCCAAGCCTCAAGCCAAGGACGACACCGAGAAACATTACTGCGCATCGTAGCCATCAAAAAACACAACTGTTTTGTCCCTCGTTGGAGAAAACCTCGATAATGCAGTGCAATTGGCGGCCAACACAAAACCCCAATGTCACATCATTACCGAGTATCCACCCATTGGAAACCAGCCAAGCCCATCTCGCCTTTCAAGCCACCCAAGCAAGAATCGGCGCTTGGTAGCCCCTGGACTACCCCTGTCAATCTCAAGTTTGAAACAGCAACGCTAGTCTTTGGCGTCTGCACCTGCAAGGTACAAGTCGATTCGGTTGGTCCATGAAGGCTTTTACCACGCGGCGTCTGGTGTTCAAACAGCCCTTACTCCAAGCGCCCGGTGGTGACAAACGCCATCTGTGGCCGAATTTGGAGTGGTACGTGTCCAAGGCAAGACAGTATCTTTGTGCTGTTTGTCCTGGTCGGAGAAAAGTTTTGCATCTGTTCAGGGTCAAGTCGGTCTAGCGTATGGAAGACTCACCGTTAACAAATGACCCAGGGGCTGTCTGGACATGGACATTCCTGAAGGGGTATCTGATGGCCGAACACACCAGATGATGAACATCGCGGGGGTTAACAACCCCGGGCTGTCGGGGATAGAATAGGTAAGTTTCTATGCAGGTCACGGGCCCATAGTGTCTCGAAGATGGCCAGGGCAGGGTTTTTCGCGTCGAGATTTGGTGTGGCTCGACGTTAAAGCAAGGCAAATCCTCAAGGCCCTGGGTGATTAGCGATCTTGAGACAGCTCGGAGAAATCGACCTTCTCTAACAAGACCAGCATTAAAGTGGAATTCGTCTGCTGTCGTTACTTTTAGACGGGTATTTCTGTGACGAGATGACACTAGATAAGGCCAGGGTGGATTGTGCGCCGTTGAAACGTAAGGCAAATCGAAGCGACTGTTACTTGATCACTGATGAATTGGTTCGGGAATAACCTCTGTTCCATTGTCGACGTTGGATGTTTCAGTAGCGTTGCAACTCAATGGTTTGTTTACTTGCTGAAGCGATTTGCACTTCGGTAGGTGGGAGCGAGGAAGTCACGTCACCTGCCTTCCATTCTCAGAAACATGATTCAGTTACTGTCAACGGTGGTGAACCAGGGAAGGAGCGACTCCAAAAAAGCAACTTACGTACTGATTTCACAACGTGGAGCCGTCGAGTAAAGTCTAATAGATTGCCAAGTTTATTCAGACGACAAATCATTTTCCAGGTTCTTGCCATCAACATTCATTCACTTTTGCCTCTCTTCGTATCTTGACACAGATACAAAAACAATGCACCAATTTGGCACAACAGACACTCACAAAGACGATCGAGGCTTCTTGTTTTAGAACGATGACGCTTTGAAACCTGCAGAATCTCATCTCTACAGTCTGGATCGTCTCAAGAAGCACTTGACACAGAGTGATCCTTGTCCTATAACATACCCTCTTAACTTCGCCCACAAAAAGCCCAGTGATTCCCACCACCAAAGTGACATGAGAAGTCGGAAAAGCGGCAAGTGATTGCGCAGCTGTTTCGATCATATGTAAACCTGTTTAATTTTCCCGTCAAACGATGCTACATAATTAACATGATGTGTTTACTTGTCTTCAGCTAGTATTGCGTGCGTGTGATGTGTCACAGTTCCCTTCCCTAAGTCGGCTCGGGGCGGAGATCAACGGATATTAAGACCACATCAGCACCCTGGGCTTGAGTATATACGCGTTCAATAGACTATAGTTTCACTCTATTGGTCTACACAGTTCTATATGTCTTCGTGCCAAGTCTATATGGGGTACTCCGTACCTGAGACTATGCCTAGGGACGAGAAATGAAGGACAAGACGAACAGGGGTCGCAGGACCGACAACAGCAGGTGGTTTCTATCCTAGAATATATCACGGCTTTCGCCTGTGACTTGGAACACCAAGTCCGCTGTAAATGTTTCTTCTATGTCGAAAAGGCAGGCGCGCCAATAGATTATACGGCGGCTATTATCCTCCACAAACTGGATGAATTGTCTGGAAACAGGAGAAGACACTGACACATATAACGTCAAGAGATCTCAAACAGCTAGCTCGATGTGGCACACAACTCCTCAACCTTGAGTCCCGAGGCTTTCTTTTGTCTAGAAGCGGCCTTGACCGTGATACTTCAAGGCTGGGCAGGCTCAACCGTAGCCTTCTTCATGCGCCCCTTTTTCGGCCAAGAGGTCGCAATTCTGGTCTATTGTCCGTACATCTATATTTTCTTACAGTAATAGGAGCTAGCATTGAAAGCCAAGATGCCAATGTTATAGCCGCGATGGTCTCGACCGCTCTTGCAATGAGTTCTCCGAGGAAGTCCTCCCACAAGCCGCTTCCATTACGCCTCTGTCCCATGTCACCCTTTTTGCCAATGCCCTCAGTTACCTACTAGCGTCTCAAATACCGGGCCAAGATACGAATGCAATTTTGGCTAGTGATGGGCATGACTGGATAGTTTCTGCCCTTTTACTCTCGGCAGGCGGCAGCATTTCCTATCGAGTCACGGCTCTACGACGACCGATTTAGGTTCTTGGTGCAGTCTCGCGGTTCCAACAAAAGGAGACTAACCAAGGCCACATCTTTCAGTGATTTGATGCATTGGACGGACTAACGTCACAGAAAGGCTTCAACGCATCGACTCCAATCCAACCAAGCATGGTGCTCCTATCAAAGACTGGTTCGCTGTTCTCCAGGAACCTTCCTATGTTTATTGTGACCGCATTCTACAAGAAGAGCAAAACTTCTAAGGGCAGATATCTTGGATCGTTATTCAATGTTTCAAGATGATATATCGTTCTCAGTACATAGTCCCGCTTGACAAGAGCAAATTGAGTAATGGCTTCCTGACAACACCCAGTCAGATTAAAGGAGAGATATAGTGACCCCAGGAGATTGACTTATCTAAGAATCTCGACCATTCCTGGAGTTCTCTAGTCTGTTCAATAGACAATATTCACAAATTCTACTCAAGTCGCCGCCAAGAATATCAAACTCTCTTGACCAACATTACCGATATGTCGGTATTATGGAATACCCGAAGTTCGGGTTTATTTTCAAGGAATCATCTTGTGGAGTTTGAGGCCGAAGTGAGTCACAGGATGGTACAACATCGGAGACTTCGGGTTTGAATGACTCTATAAGCCGATGAGTGTTCTTGAGGCCGAGGAGCGGGGTTAACTCTTCTCCTCTTCAAGACTTCCGATCCACATTTTGATATCAATATCAAAGCAGGCACTGCATCTTGTCTGACAGTGCTATCATTGAATTATATAAAGTTCAGCCTTTACTCCGAGTCTGGATAGTATCTCTGATTTCAATATCAGACTTCACCTCTAGTGTCAACACGCACAATGCCTGACTACTCTGTTATCGAGACGACTCTGGCTTCTACAGCCGCGAGCTCAAAGACCATCGATCTCCTTCGCAATCTCCACAAGCAAGCTCTCGATGAACCAGCCTACGTCAGCACAGATGGCCCAGCATCTACCGCTCTTGACAAGTTTGTCGCCCTTGATCCTGACAAGTGTGCCTTCGTATATCTCCTGCTACGTTCCATGAAGGCCCGCTTCGTCGTCGAAGCAGGAACATCCTTTGGCCTCAGCACCATTTATTTAGCTCTAGCAGTTGCACAGAACTCTGGTTCGCAGCCAGGCAAGGTCATTGCTACAGAGAACGAACCCACCAAGGCTGGTCGGGCTCGCGAGTATTGGAGTCAAGCAGGTGATGATATCGAAAAGTTTATTGAATTGCGAGAGGGAGACTTGCGCGAGACGCTCAAGGCGGACTTGCCGGATGAAGTAGACTTCTTGCTTCTCGACAGTGAGTTCTTATCTATTAAAAGTTTCTGTTTGAAAAATGTTGCTGATCGAGTTATAGTTTGGACCCCGCTGGCTCTGCCTACGCTTAAGCTGGTTCAGCCTCGTATGAAGCCAGGTGCTACGGTTGTGGTAGATAACACGGAGGCTGCCAAGTCGGGTTATAAGGATCTCATGGCTTACTTGAACGACTCTGCGAATGGCTTCAAGCTCTCGACGATTCCATATTCCGGAGGTCTCTTAATGGCTGTCTATGTTGGGAACTAGATAACCCGCCACTGCAGTCAAGAGATTTGATGATGGGGATTAGTCTTTCTTCATAGGCTGTCAACTCTTTATAAGCTTATCTTATCACAGCAACATTGAACTTCTCTACTCGAGAAGCTTGCCCGGATTTGCTACTCTGAGTGTCCGACTAGTGATACCAACTGATAATATCACGTTGGTAGCTAAACTCCTAAGATTCAATGGCATATTTTTGTTGTCGATGGCACTCTTGCGCGCAGTTTCCTGAGTGAGGTGGTTGTCAATGTAGTCACATGTTCTAACCGTGATCTCTGTCACTGAAGGTGGGTTCGGCATTTGGTCATGTATGGAGACGCTATCAGTTTTCAATATTATGACAGGGATCATCATGCAGCAGGAAGATCATCGGCAATTGATGAAGATCATGAATTATACGGGTCGTGACATGTCTGAAAGCATGGTGTCAATCACATCAAGCCCAGCTTCATTTGGAAAATCATTTGTTTTGGACAAAATGTGACGTTTAACGCTCGACCAGTGTTACGATATAGGGTAACTCTGCCACGAAGATCGAAATCTTATGCGCAAGTCTGGGATTACGATGACCAATGTGCAATAAGAATGGGACTTAATCGACTCATTTCAAGAACAATTAGCCATGTTTCAGATTCAAGGTTCATCTGGTTGCTCCGTCCAACTGTCTATTCACAATGTGCTTCTGGAATGAATCATCGATAGTGTCTAAGACTAGCGAGTCGATGCGGATAACCCGTCAACAGGAAAAGAGACGGGGAATAAGCAAACAGATGGAGCATGGCGCGGCGCTAACAGGTGGTTCCATCTTCAGGGTCTTGCAGGGGGTCAAGAATTGGCGAGAAGATGCGGTTCCTTTGCTTCTAGACGAGAGAGAATGTGAGGGGATTAGACTAGACTAGACTAGACTGGAAAACAACTGGGCAGATGGAGGTTGGGAATTGATAGTTAAAGTTTGAAGGTGTCTTGTGCCCAATGACGTGATAAAAGTTGCTGATTCAGTTGGTGCATTAGCATCCAAGAAACCTGGGCTGAGACTGAGGAGCTGGCACAAAGTGAGGCGTCCCTCTTGTTCGGCTTATGTAGGCTTGGGTGTCCACTCTATGATCGCCTGTCCACTGCATTTTGCTGCGGTTGTGGTTACAGTTACAGTTACAGTACAGCGAAGAGTGGAGGTCCAAGGTTTGTCAGTACCTAGACGGAGAAGACCGAGCAGACGATGAGAAGGGATCAACATGACAAAGAACTCATAGTAATTTCCTTGTTACCATAGAAGCTTAGCTTTCATTGCCTGGTTACCCAGACGTCGTTACAAGCAAAATTCCTCTTGCACTTCCACATGCCTGCCTCTTGGTCTTGGATGGATGGATGGATCCTCTACCCAGTCCTAGGCTGCAGAACAGTGGAGTAAGACTCCCCGTTGCCGCTAATAAGCACGCGACCTCCACTCACTTAGGTTCTTTGATAACGATGTGATCCATCTTGGGACAATGGCAGCGGCAGTTTGTTGACCGGAATACTACAGTACAGTGCAGTACTGAGACTCAAGATAAGATGCCGATAATCACGGCCACGTCGTCACCTGAGAGATCACACACGCACACACGAGATCTTTCACTGCCACTTTGGAAACATAAACAAAGCATCCATACCCAGGTTACACGTAACCGCGCGCTGGGCTAGGCAGTGACAGACTAAAAAGAAAGATTCATCACAAAGTTTGGTTCGGGGTATTTCCAATTGGCAGAGTAGGTTAGAATAAACAAGGTCAGAATAGTTTCCATACAGTCCATAACTTCCAAGGACAGGACAGAGGACAGCACAGGACTTTATAACTGCCCGAAGTGAGGGAGGGAGGGGTAAGGTAGAGGTACACTCCCGTCAGTCAGTTAAGTCGCATTTGCGCTGTTCAGGCTCTTCTGCGCTGAGAGATGGTGCTAATCAACGCCTCCCA
The DNA here is from genome assembly GCF_020744385.1 of Fusarium flagelliforme. Classification (NCBI taxonomy): domain Eukaryota; kingdom Fungi; phylum Ascomycota; class Sordariomycetes; order Hypocreales; family Nectriaceae; genus Fusarium; species Fusarium flagelliforme. The sequence continues at coordinate 4,890,367 of NW_025763503.1, forward strand.
ATCCCCCCAATCTCAATTCTAATGCCAATCTAATTCCTTCTCATCCATCCATATTTTCCCCCTTCCCTTTTTTTTCCTTTCTTTTTTCTTCTTCCCTTCCATAAGATATCCTAGGAATCAAAATTATTGATTGTTCAACCCTGGTTTCGGGGTTTCCATCCCATCGGGTCTTGTCTCGTGTCGTATCGTATCGTATTTATTCGTCACATTTCCTTTTTTTATTACTACCTGCCCATTCTTCCCCTCCCTGGAAACGCCCAAGGTCCAGGCCACCAGTCGCCTGTTCTCCTTCCCATCCCTCCCGTTCGTTCCCTTGTGGTTCCTGTTTCTGCGTACTGTACATACACAGCCCTACCTTACCTTGGACTCAAACTCCAGCCCTCTTCATTTGCATCTGCCAACAACAGAATTCGCTTCGTCGCCTCATTTTATTCCTCCTGAACCTTCCTCAATCATCCAACAACCGCCGTGCCATCGTCTGCCAATTACCGTCAACGTAACTCCAGCCCTCTGAGATGCAATACGAGCCGGCCTTGGAGGCATCTTATAGAGCACCTTAAACTGCAGCCCGATAACGATATCGATATGGGAGACTCTATCAGCGAACCCATGGACACCGCCGATGACGGCCATACTGGCCCTCGTGCGCCTTGTCCTACCTCTATTACTGCATCTGCCCTTCTGCCTATCCGAGATGGCTATTCACCACGTAGAAACGACTTTAACGACAATCGAGACGACGATGCGGATTCCGATACTGAATTCGCCTCCATCATGGTTTCGTCCATGTTAACCGGCATTCACAACACCGCATCCAACCCCGTCTCTCCTGGCTCTTCCAGCCCTTCTCACGATCAAGCCAAGACATCCGATTTTGTACCTCCCACGAGACCGAGCAGCACACCTTTCCCTCATCCCGATCGACGACACTCCAAGCCATGCTGTTTGAGCGGCTTCTCGCACGGCGCCGATGAGAACCCTGCGACAGATTCTACAGCTTCGCTTGACGCTGAGCCGGTGGTCTCACATCCAGAAACCAATTTCAACGATCTGCCGATTGAAGTTCATGAAGCCATCTTGGACCACCTTTTTGGATATCGAGTTTCCGCTACATCCCGGAGTTCGATGGCCGTGTCGTGTATCACTAAGAGTTGGGGAACAGCGCTTAGACACTCTAGAAGAAGGGAACTGACAGCGCTGGCGCTTGTGAGTGGTGTTTGGCGAGTTCTCGTTCAGCAACGGCTCTATCGCCATATTAAACTCAAAGCGACTGTGGATTGTCTTGAAGATGCCATGGTGCACTTGGCCATGCATGAGCATTTGCAAGTTTATGTGAAGCATATTGAGATTTGGTTTCCTGTTTTCCAACCTACGTACGGACCAGTCGCTCTCTCTAACAGTTTGACGCTGCCTACAGTGACGATGGAAGGATTAACCAACGCGACATACACTCTACCAGGCAATAACTGCACACTTGAGCAGGTTTTCCAGTTTGTTGGACAGACTCTGCCACAGGCGAGAGTTTTGACTTTGGAAGGAGGTGAGCGACGCAAGGCGCCTAGAGTTCTTCACTTTCCCGAACAAAGGATCGACCCAGCTATCTATAAATCGCTACCGACACTTCACTCGGTACAGACCCTGGTAACGAGGGGCCAGTGGAATCTGATGAGGGACAACCAGGACTTTGCGACAATTTTGAACGCGCTACCAGGTCTTTACGAGTGGCAGGGTTCGTATAGTAAACCGAAGTCTAAAAGCTACATCACCATGGCCGAGTTCCTTCCACAGCTTCCACGCCACATTACGAATTTAAGCCTTTGCCTTGAGAGCGATTATCGAAGGGAGGGGGTCATGCCTCCATTCTACTCAAAGGTTGTCCAGAAGACGCACATCTGCGCGAGAATGGCCGAAGCACTGCCCTCACTGGAGCATTTGGCCTATACTGGCCGTGTCTGCCACCAATTCTTTGACATAGCCATGCGATCTACAGACCCACGAAACTCCCGACTCAAGACACTGGACTTGACTGTCAAGAATTGCTGCCGCTACAACACTGCCTTCCATGAGGCTGGTTCCGGCATTCAAGATATGGGATTCATCGATGCATTTGAGAGACTGGTGTTGTCGGCAATCCGGTCACTGGAAAAGCTCAGTGGGGTGGTCTACTTGAGGATTCGATTTGTTGATCTCGGTTCGTTTCTCTGGTAACTCGACCCTTCGTCATTGACTAACACACTTGTAGATTCTGTGCTTCCACCTCTTAACCCCTTCTTCATCATGCGCAACGGTGCATGCTCCGGCGTATGGAGTGAGAGAATCATAGCCGAGATGGGACGCGTCCGCCCAGACGTCCAATTCACAGAATTGAGCGAGTCATTTGGCAACATTGTATACAATAAGGATGGAAGAATGGTCATCACACCCGAACCTCCGAAGACGAGGATAACGTCACTAAAGTTATCAAACTACCAATCTCTTGCGACAGGCATTACCATCCAGTAAGCAGATAAGTCGCCATACTGCAACGGAGAAAGAATTTGAGAGATCCTCAAAACTCGCGAATTACTTCGTTCCGCATCATTGTTTTTATTTTTGAGCAGGCGTTGAAGGATTGGACTTTGGTTGAATGGTAAGCTGTTAATCGAACCACATACCCAGGAGGTGGGAGTTTTGAGGGCGCATGGACATATGGGAATGCGGACTTGGCTTTGAGAAGAATTTGCTTGGGATTTGTCAAAAAAATGATGAAGAATGGAATAAAGTGTAGCGAGCTTCTAACGTGGCTTTCATATACCATACGATACTGGCGATGCTATAATTGGTGAATAAATTGTTTGGCATTTAGTTTATATGTATCGACAGTGAACCAGTGACGTCTGTTGCCCGCTGCCGTTAATGCTGTCCAGGTGAACAGCACACATTAAAGGTCCTCTACTCAACGTGGAACTTGACAGTTGATCTAGTCGACTGACTTGCACCATCGCTGATGATGACACCCAAAATCCAGCAGTTGACCAAGAAAAATCCAAGCGAGGCAAGCCAGAGACCAGGGTAGAACGTGCTAACACCCAGAAACTCGAGCTCATATCCTTGCTGCAACCAAGCGGCTTGAGAAACGATCCAGAGTAACAGAGCAGAGATGCCGAGTTTGCCATTTCGCAAAAAGGACGAGTTAGGGAGGTAAATTGGCAGGAAAATCATGTACCACAGGAAGTACTGATTATCAATGTCAGTAAGTGGAAGTCAAGCAAGTAGTGAGGCTTCTTACCTGAGAAGTGCAGACCTTGTTGAATGTAACAAAAGCAAAGGTTTGAGCCATCATGGATGTTGCAAGATCGCGCTTGGCAAGGGCGAGAGGGATGAGAACACATGAGAGAAGCAGTTGAGGGAAGAAAGCAAACGATTCGACGCGGAACGTAGGCGCAGCGTGAGCGGGTGTTGCGGAAGTAAGATACAGCAAGACATTGTAAGGCGAGAAGTTGTGACGATGATCAATCCTTGTAACGTGGTGGAAGTAAGTGTGAACAAGGAAGGGAGTCTCATAGATGGCGAACATGATGAGGTTGAGGATCATGAAGGTGATGAGACTGAGAAGGCCAAACTTGAGACGGTCCGGTGTAAAGAAATTTGAGACTGTTTCCTTAACAGATGAAGGCTGACGGGCAGGTTTTGTCTCCTTGCCCAAACGTGCATCGTCCATCCACCAAATGATCGCTGGCGCATAGATGAAAGGGTAAATCTTGAAGTGAACCGACACTCCTAGAATGATAGCTGCAAGGCTGAGCTTTCGCCTCTCAACAGCCCACAGCAAACCCATCGTCAAGACACCCAACAAACCCTCTGAGCTTCCTCGGGTGCTGATAGTCGCAACCATTGGGTTCCACAACCATAAAGCAGAAAATCCTCCAGCTGTAGCCTCATCCATGCCCCGCCTTCTGAGCACGCGCAAAATGAGCCATCCTGCGAGCAGATCCGCCCCAGCAAAGACAAGCTTTCCAAAGGCGGGAAAGTGGACGGTTGGTAGGAGCAGCCAGGCGAGAAGAGGCGTGTAACGGTATGTGTCACGGGCGTACGGCGATAGACCCTCTGCGACGAAGCGCGAAGCGTCGGTGAAGACGAGATAGTCGATGTCCGTGTACTTTAGAGCTGAGTTTGCATCTTGATAGATACCGTAGAAGAGAAGACCCAGACGCAAGATGAGAGATATCGTGAAGAGCGGCGTTGTGCGCAAGAATGGGGCTATTGAAGGCATTGTGAAAGATGACAGTTGGCGGTGTATGTGCGTGAGATGAGCGAGTATGCAGAGTTGGCGAGATTTTAATAGACCATATCTTATAGATAGGACGATCTGTATGAGGTTTTCTCAGCTTGGCTCAATTTTATGTGGTCAGAGCTGTTGTTGTGTGCCAGTCAATGGCAGGTTACAAACGATGAAGTTCCTTCCTGCTTGTGAGGTGACGGACCTTGAGGTGACTGCCAAAAATGGAGAGCTAGCTTAACAATTTCACGTCATCCCTGCAAGCCCGCACTAACAAATCAGGACCCGCCTTCAAACCAACCTCCGACATCATCACCAAAAGAGCTTCACTTTAGTCGTCTCTACTAAGGAAATCATTTCTACAGTCAAAATGTCAGGAGGAGTTAAGAGAGATCGTGATGGTAACGCCCGTGCTAAGAACACGGGCGCGCCGAAGCAGGCTGGACCTAGGGGGAGGTTTCATGATATGTTCGAAGGTTTTCGCGATGAGCTCGATGAGCATCATGATCGACGGGAGAGGATCGTGAAGGCTTCACGAGATGTTACGGCGATGAGTAAGAAGATGTAAGATACCAAAGCAGGATTTTTACTTTTAATTGAACAAATGCTAACCAATTCTCAGTATTTTCACCCTTCAGAGGTGAGCTTCTATTATCGATTAATATCAGTGAATGTCTGCTCACATATCACAGAGTCAAGCATCTCAACAAAGACTTCCCACCTCACATCCAACAAGACATAGACACTCGTCTTGAAGAAATCGCCAAACTTCTCAGCGGTATCGCCCCCGATCTGCAAAACGTCAACCGCTACCGCTACACTTCTCCTCTCCGATGCCTTGAAGAATTCGTCGAGGCCCTCTCTTTCGCACACTACCTCCGCCACCAAACCCTCATCACGCCCACACAGGCCCAAGCTGCCATGCCAATGGAGATTGCTCTAACGCCAAATGACTACATGTACGGTATCTTCGATCTCTTTGGCGAGCTGATGCGCTTCGCGACTGTCACGACAGCCCAGACGGGTGAGCTGGCTGGAAATGGGGAGCGAAACATCATGGGTGATATTCAAGAGCTTGGATGCGCGTTTGAGATTCTTCCGGATGTGCCTACCAAGGATTGGAGAGGCAAGATGGGTGCGATGAGACAGAGTGTTAAGAAGGTTGAGAAGCTGGGCTATGGACTTGTGGTGAGAGGGAGTGAGAGGCCCAAGGGTTGGGTGCCGGATATGAAGGACGATGCTCCTGCGTCGCCATGATGATGGAGATTACGACTTGGTGCGCTGGCAAGTGGGAAAGACGGACTATTGTGGGAGACATCGTATGCTGTGTGGTTGAATTGCTAGAGCTGATTGCTCTGATGTTAAGGGATGTCTCGCTTGACCTATCGGGCCACCACCGTTGCTAAAGAATAAGAAAAACAAATAGCTTCATGTCAAAAGAAAAGAAAATCATGTTCCATGAACAGATTGTGCCGAAATCTTTGATCATCCAAGCCAGGCTTCAAGGTTAGATTGGTTGGAGTCACCTCATGATAGACAGCCAAGGAAGATATACTTGCTGGGTATCCTTGGTAAGCGGTCATTTCTCATTGAATCAGAGTTTACAATAGAAACCGGAAAAATACAAAAACTTGATAAGTATTGTTCGCTGGTGTTTGCAGGCAATAACTGCTGCTGTCCGTGACTGGCACTGAGCTGCCAACCGATTCATAACGGCTAATGAGAGCAGCGACAAGCCAGAAAGACCATTGTTAATTATTCTGAACTGAGTGAGTGACAAACTGCCTGCCTGGATATCTTGGTGTGCGTTCTACTTCATTCACGCTCCTCTTTCATCTCCCCTCTTTGTCTTTCCTCCCTCTGCCTGTTCCTCATCCACCACGGCGTTCCCCTTTCACCTCAATCGCGCAGGAACAAAACTAGGATCAAATGTCATCTTGCATCAAATATTGTTTCTACAAAGAATCACAAAGGCATAATTAAGTCTTTGAATGCGCCGATAGCGGCTCGAAATTATTACTTCACTGCCTGCCTTTTCAGGCACTTCTACAAAATCATTTCATTTCCCCTCCCTCACCAACACGCATCACAGCGATTTTCGTCTACAGAATTCTACCTCTCACCTGCAAGCACGGGGAACAACCTGTGCCGGGTAGTTTTCGTCTGATCTCGTCTCACTATCATATCGCGCACCTTGCCAATCATAGTCGCAGTTCGGCGTCTTGAGCAGGCTTCGTCGGATCCAGGAGTTTGTTTTCGTGGGACTCAAATCACAATGAACGAATCATCAGAAATGGAAAACCCGACCGAAAGCAAAGAACCGTTATGTCGCCGAACGACATTCTTCGTGAATGTCGACTGGCGAATGGGGGCAACACTGGCGACGGCCACAAACATAGTGGGCCAGATGTATGTCGAGTGCCTCGAGCCTGTCGACAGGCTGTACCCATATCCGATTGTCCTTATCCACGGGGATTTCCACACTGGTCAGGTAATTCTGAACCGATACCTTCTCGAGACCGGCCGAAACTAACCCCCAGTAGGTCTAGACGACCAAGCCAGATGGTCAACCCGGTTGGGCCTCGTTTTTTCTGAAGAAAGGGTTTCAAGTGTTGATAGTCGACTTACCTCCCTCGGGTCGCTCCAACTTTTTGACGACTTCTCACTATCTTCATAGAGACGTGGGAGTCACTTCGAGTTCATTGAAAGCACAGGCCGTGGAAACCACACTTACTGCACCCGGTAAACGGAGAGCGCCCCATATACCTCTTCAGTACGAAAAGGCAATCCTCCACAACAAATGGCCAGGCGTAAGCAAATATCTATTAACCTTGTTATTATGCACTTGCTAATCAAGAACAGACTGGACAACGTGGAGATCCCATCTTTGCCAAGTATTGCGCTTCTCTAGTCACGCTACATCTGAATAAAGTCGAACGACAGTCACTCGCCCAGAACGCTCTGCAGGCCCTTCTACGCCATGTCGGGAAGTCAATACTTATTGGAGAAGGATCCGGAGGAACCATGACTTGGCTAGCAGCCGACGTTGAGCCCGATCTTGTCGCAGGAGTCATGGCTGTCGAGCCTGTGGGACCTCCTTTTGGGACAGCATGCCCGAAAGGAGCAAATCCGTATCGCGAGTACAGTCCCTTTATTGAAAGACAGGAGGGAATGAGAATTTATGGGCTGGCTGATATACCCGTCACATATGATCCCCCCACTCACCCTCATGAAGGCTTCGACCCTCCCGCGAAGGATCCTCTAGACTTGATCAAGGCCGTAGCGCCCGATGGAAAGAGCGAATGCTATATGCAACGCAGTGCTAACGGCAAAGTGAACAACAAAGTCCGGCAGCTTATCAATCTCAAGAAGGTTCCCAATTTCGTTCTTACCGCGCACGCCAGCTCGCATGCTATGTACGACTGGGCAACAGTGGCATTCCTGATGCAAGCTGGTGTTACGACCGAATGGGTCAAGCTTGGGGATGTGGGTATCGAAGGCAATGGACATCTGATGTTCCTCGAGACCAACAGCGATGAGATTGCTCAAGTGTTGCTTGGTTGGATCCAAAGGAACGTACTCCCAAAGTCCTTTTCGGAGACGATGGACAAAGTCACGTTGCCAGAGCAAGCCGATGTTGCTGAGATGATTGAACAAGCTCAGAAGAAGGATTCGCCTCCTGTCCTGGCTTGCAATTTGCAACCACCCAAACCAGAGAAATGTACAAACACCCAGCCGGCGGATAATGAGCCGATTGAAGCACCCGCTCTAGCAACACCTCAGATCCTGAGCCCTGAAGTAGCAGAAAGCCGTCCGATCGAAGGGCCACACAAACGAGCTCGATTAGATATTCCAACTACGGCATCTACCCAGCCCCCCACCCCTGCCACGATACAACTGCAGATCCAAAAGGCTCCCAAGGAGGGGCGACTGCCGCGTGGGCAACGAATTTCCACAACACCTCAACAGCAACACATGCCTTCGCCCATGGGTCAGAATATACCTGGCCTCTCCTTGGTGGGACACAGTCATCCAACAGGAGGACCCTCTCAACTGCGACAACAGGCAGAAAGAAGTATACGGTCTCCTTTAGGGAGCCCTGCATTTGGGCTTACAGCCTTTGGGCAAGCTTCCGATCCTTTCCATGACCATCCGAAAGATCTGACAGACGGGCTATCCTTCGGACAGCGACTCAGCTCGGCTCATAGAGAAAACCAGCGTAGTTATACTTACAACAACACTCACACTACAGCTCGATTCGAGTGTTCGACCGGAACCGCTGAGGAAAGCATCGCTGCAATGACCATGAGCCATCCAAGTCGTTTTACATCTGGCTTGGAATACACACCTTCCATGACAAGCCAAATCCACCGCCCTATCATGTCGTATTCGCAGCAACAGATCCCGTATCTTGGGCAACTAGGACATACCCCTCCAGTGAATTTCGCAGGAGAATTCAAGCCAATCTCAACTTCAACTCCAATCGAGAGACCGATGAGTATGATGGGTAATGCTCCCCCTTTCACCCCTCTGGAGTCATTCGCAGGTTTTGGTAGCCGGGGACAAAATCAATTTGGCGGGTTGCCACAGATGACACCTCCCAGTCCATCTCCTGCGCCGAGACAATCCATGAACCCTCTCAGTTATAATCTCGATACGGATATTCCCGTACTGTCGCAGCCGCAAACGAAAGCAAGTCCCAAGTGAGATTAAGGTTATCGAATGCCTCTGAGTATGTGGACGATTTTGGTACGATCAAATTTGCTAGCATGTCCTGGGAAGAATACTGGAGGATTGGAATTCACAGTGAACGGGAAGTCAATGCAAGGCTGGAATGTAATCTCACATTGCCATCTGTTTTCTCGAGCTGATTACACTGAGATTCCTGATATAGAAAACGAGGTGCAGTTAAATAACAAGTTCGATACCATTATCCCGTGACTCACATTCATACTTTCTCCAAGTAAATAGCCTTTTGGTATTGGAAGTTATATACCAGGTTAGTCTTTTGTACTATTGCCGGCCAAGGCGTCCCGTCATGCGGGCTGTGACCTAATGGTCACAGTTTACATGTCTTTTTTTTTCTTCCTCTTAGACGTTGAACTCTATTCGGGACATTTTCCTTGCCTACATTTTGTATTTTCTTGGCTGACATCCTTATCTGTGTGACGCTCTCATAATAGAGCACCACCGTCTTCATCCTCGGAATCAGGCCAAGCGTCCTGTATCCGACTGTCTTCTTCAAATCCATCTTCCTCTTCTGATGTATCATAGTCCGAGACAGCAAAGCATGATATGTCATCACGATCGAAGTCGCTATCGAGGTCGCTATCTTCTTCCCCAGGTTCCAAAGGCGGCCATGGTTTGTCGTCCCAATAAGGACATTCGTTTTCCCTTCCTTTCCACAGCTTCTCGAAATCTTCGCGCGTATAAAACGAGTCATATCTCGGTTTACGGCGTCGATTTTGGCGACGAAACAAGACGATGTTCCAGCCAGAAATATGCAGCGCTGCATCCCAAATGTCTCCGTAACTACCCTCTATCTCATCTCTGAGACCCAACTGGTTATATGCAACATCCGAAACTGATCTCCCTTGGTTGTCTTTTGCATGAGGGTCTGCCCCACTCTGGAGAAGGAATAAAAGACGTTCAAAGCAAACGAAGGTAGAGCCGACGAATTCCAATACCAAGTGAAGGCATGACTCTCCGCCAGGTGCCCGGCCGTTGATGACAGCGCCCATTTCTACGTGACGTTCAAGAATCTTTTTGTCAATGTTCAGACCTGTACAGGCTCTTTGGAATGGTGACAAGCCAAGGTAGTTACGCCAGCCCAGAAACGACGCATATGGAGCAATAAGTCCAGATTGCCAGACCAATGAATGAGTCTCCTAAAGTTTTCTGAGTACACGATACAGATGGGACATTAAACATGATGTGTGACTTACTACGTCATTCGAATAAGTTGCGATAGATTCGAGAAAGCTTTCCAAACCCACTTTGTAAGTTGGGTCAGCTCCGGCCGTCAAAAGTAGCCTGCGGCATGCATTTATGGGCTTGAGAGCCGTCTTGGAGATTTGCGAATCCAAAACCGCGTGGTCCGCTTTCAAGCAATTCCTGCATTATTAGTGATCCAATCGTATATAAAAGCAACGCGTTGACTTACGTGAGCCCTTTTGGTGACCACCGCAACGCTACATGATCAACGTCTAGTCCCTGCTCAATCAAGAATTTACACATCTCTGGCTGTCTCATTGAATACTCGAAAATGACTTGTCAGATCATAGACTGCTCGTGCGATGTTAAGTATAGGCCACACTTACAAACAACAAGGATGCACCTCTTTCATCATGGTCTCGTAGAGAAGCTTCGCCATTTTGTAACATCCGCAAAAGATCTTGTACTCTACCTTGCTTCACGAGGGTGAATACTGGAGATTGTCTTGGGAGAACTCTGTTCACTTGCAGACGTGAGATAGATGAGACGCTGCCTGCTATAACTTCGTTCGTTACTACGGAAGCCACCAACATATGATGGGATCGGTTGTCGGGTAAGAACGTCAGTGACATGATATAATCGGTCAGATGTCCTTCGTTTGATGTTGTCGAGCTCTTTAGGTTTGTTGCGAATCTCGTCCGTTTTCGTTTGAGAAACCTGAAGCTCACTTTCCCTATTCCAATATCGGCCTCTTTGTGGCCTCTGTCTTGGTTTAGGACTCGACCGACAATTCGACAGTTCTCATTACCTTCCCAGTTAATAACTAATGTGCATTTGGGGTGATAGGCAACTGACTTTGGGCGTTGATAGATATTTTGTTCTGTCCAAAAGATCGGCCGAATCGACGCAGCCCCTTGTCCAACTCTTTCTCCAACCTGAGATGTTTCCTGCTTCGAACAGCAGTTATCATGCTGCGCAGATCTTCTATGGCTGATTCTGCGAGTTCATCTTCTTCGGTGTAGACATCGACCGCTTCACGCTTTTTGTCGATCAAGGTGCAGAGACGCTCGATGCTCTCCAACACAGCCTGGTTTGGAGACTGGTTTGTGGTATCTTCCCTGTTGACATTGCTGCTGGCTGATACTTCTCTGGTCGCTTTGCCTTCTGAGATAACAAGATTCTTAAGCTCGTTTAGTTGCGCGATGAAGGTGGCCGAGTCCTTCATGGAGATGGAAGCTTTCGATTCAATTTTCTGTTCAATCGATGACAACTCGTCTTGGACATTTGAATGATTCTCTTTGTATGTGGTTAAGAGGTGTTTCTCGAAAGCCTGTAAGGTTGCCCTTTGTAATTGATCTTGAGACTGTAGCGTAATATCCAGCGTTTGGATGTGCTGCCGAATATGTCTCGTATCGTCCTTGACTTCAGAAACTATGTTCCTGCGTAGATATGTTAGCTTGTCGGATGAGAGATAATGTAGGTGAAAGCACCAACCATGATAATCCAGATAATCTTAAGTTAAGAATGATAACAAGCTGCCCCAGCTCATCTCTTACACGATTCACATCACTCTCGCTCACAACTGTTTTGAGTTGCTTCCAGAAGCGCTTGCCACCACTGTCTCCGGGCGTAGCTTGCAAGCTCACAAGTGACACTGCTCTTGAACAAAGAGCCTGTATACTTTGTTGAATATGTGCATCTAGAGCTGAATCGGCTGATGTAGATGTTGACTGATGAAGTCGTTCTAAGATGTCCTGCACGCGTAGGAAGTCATCTGAAAGCAGTTTCAGAATATCTGGGCCATCTTTAAATGTCGATAGAGCTTCGTGGGTCTCTTTGACGCACTTGAGAGACAGCAGGACAAACTGGGCAACGCTAGCTGCACCGCCTAAAGCTTCCATGATAGTTATCCAGAGTATAAACTTGATGAAAATGAGATGAATCGTTTGGAAACTGAATTCATCGCGAAGCAACCAAGAAAAGAGGCATTGATTTTGTCCCTGAGTATGCCTTGTGCATGTTCGTTGGCGCAATCGCCATGAATCCTTTCATGTCTGGCATCATGGTTCTTGATTGGATGATCCAGCGACAAGGATAATTGTACAACATGACATATTGGGCGCGTAAAATAAAGTGTGTATCACTTGCACAGACAGTATGTTCTGGTCTGGTCTGGTCTGGTCTGGTCTTGTATGATTGACTGTCCGAGCACATAGAGACGAGACGAAATAAAGATGGTGATCTTCACATTGTTCCTGCTCCCCTGGACGTAAACTTGAACCAGTTTAGGGTATCCATATTTGATGAATGTATAAGTTGATGGATGTTGGATTCTTGCAGTGGGGGTATGCTTTGGAAAAATGCATAATGTTTAGATGGCCTTTTGAGAAATGGTATTGAATGCCTAGACGATTGAAGCCTAACATTGATTCGTTTATGGTGGCGGAAGGTGAAGATGATTAATATTGTAGCCGTACTATGGAAGTTGTTCTTGCTTTCCTTCTGTTACTCTCGTGTTGTTTCATTGGTCATATTGATAGCAATGCTCCACTAACGGTACCTGCCTTCGAATCAATGGGAAGCAACCGTCAACATCAACTTCGATCTCTGTAATACTTACCTCCAGCATAATTCCGGAAAAATACGAGTCGAGTCACTATGGATAGCTACAACTATACTCCTGCCTCTGGCGAATTCTTAACCATTATTGCTTCTTTCGATGATGACACATCTCGATGGGATGCGGTTACCTCAAGGAATACCACCGCTGATGGCTTATTCGTCTACGCAGTGCGCACTACAAAGATATTCTGTCGTCCTATCTGCAAAGCCCGACTTCCCCGTCGCGCAAATGTTTCCTTCTTCACCAACGGTCATGAGGCTCAACAGGCTGGTTTCCGTGCCTGTAAACGCTGCAAGCCTGAGGTAGCAGGGGCCATGCCTGAAGAGGCTGCTGTACGAAAGATCCGAGCTTTTGTGCAACAGCATGCAGAGAGACAGGACGATACGGAAGTCCGATTAAGTTTGAGTCAGATGGCGAGGCAAACTGGACTATCCAAGTGGCACTTCCATCGAGTGTTTAAGAAATGTGTTGGTGTGACGCCAACCGAATACCTGCGGGTAAAACGACAGGGGCTCTGCCTCCAGAATTTGTTGCAAACAGCAGAAACAAGTTCGGTTGACAAGTTTGACTTTGAAACTCTAAGCCAAGACTATGACACACGAACTTGGGACGAATCTGTTGCTTGTTCAGGGTATGCGACCACAGAAACACCATCAACAACACTTGGCGATAACCCTTGGTCCATCGACGAATTCTTAATATGGCCAGAAAAGAATCAATTGCCAATTGCACAAGATACCTCCCTGACTTGAACAATCTTCAGCGCTGGCATAATGAGTTATGCGTTGAAATCTTGCGAAAATTCAAAGCATTATGCGAATCGGTTATGAACAACTATCGCCAATAAACATACCAACCAGTTTTAGTGGTGTTTACACTTCAACTACGTTTCTGGGACCTTCATGTTGTTTCTAGTTGCCTAAACAGAAAGTGGAAAGTTTCGGTAGCGTTTCACCTTTCCCGCACATATGGTTATACTATTTACAGGGGTCCTGAAGCGGGCCCTTTACCGAAACTCCAAATTCATCGGGATTCTTCGTTGCCGGTCGCAGTTGCTGCACGGAGATAATATTGGACGAGGAGGCGGTAATATCAACTAAGAACCAATTTGGCAGGAAGTTGAAAGAGATGGAGCAAAGAGACTGGTGTACTCGATCGTTTTCGTATCAACGACTGCTTTCAACAACGAAAAGGCTGAATTGAATATCGTGATCCGAAGTGATTTGTGGTTTCCACATTGAGCATTTCTTCAAATGCCTTTTAACTACGGATTTCATCCTGTTCAATTGTACCAGCCTCAGAAGTCATCTCAGCCTCAAGACCACAGTCTACACTTTTGCGACCTGCTGTGCGTCAAAGGGGACGGGAGTTGCGTATCCGAGACCTACCATGCTTCGGACCGTCGGAGGAGCCTTTTTGCGACGGATGCCTGTCACTTAGCATGGCCAAGATGTTCGAGACTATAGCGTATCTCAACTAAGCATCTATACAACCATACTTGCTATAGTCTAATCTTGCAAAACACCACGATAGTGAAGCCTGAACCCCAGTTCGCAAGAGTTTCGTCCCGGCTTGGGTCGCACCTCAGAGTGTCAAGGGCGCTTACAGATATGGTTTCTTCAAACTCTATGGTAGCAAGTTGTGTGTGATCGCCATGACGGGGTTCAAGCTTGTCCAGATGTTGCATTGACACGAGCTTATTCGGATTTAGCTATTCAATCTTTGAAATAGGAAACATCTATATAAGTCAGAGCGTTTGTCCTCGAATTCATCCTTTCTTTTTTCATCATCATCACTCACACAAGCCTCTTCTCAGCATCTCCTTCACCTTCGTCTTTTCTTGCTTCTTCTGCTGTTCTGTGAACGCATTCGCTTCTACCACTCCTTCTATTTTAATACCTTCTTTTTGCACCGCTGGTTGGTTGCTTCACTGCTCTCTAATCTCCAAGCAATCCTCTCTACCTCTCACTATTATCTAACCGACAAACCATTCACAATGGCTTTTTCCAAGACTTTCATCCTTGCCGCTCTTTTGGCTTACGCCGAGGCTCGATTCGGACAGGAGCAGGAACCTGTTGCTGCTGTTCAGGCACTTGATGGCTCTTTCGGTGACCCTGGTGCTGCTGCCACCATTGCTGGTAGCATCCCCAGTGCTCTGCTTGCCGCTGCTAGCCCCTGTGACAAGGTAAGGATAACTCGAGTTATGAGGAAGAGCCATGTACTGACATATCACAGCTCACCATCGCTGATCAGATGATCGATGAGCTTGGAGATGACCAAGAAGTTATCGATGCAGCCATTGGCCTCGTCGCTGCTGAGACCAACTTCAACCCTTCGGCTGTCGACAGACCATTTGTCTGTGCCGACCCTGCTCTCCCAGCCACCGCTGCTCTCCGAGGAATCATCCCCCTCGTTGACCCAGCTGTCGATGGCGCCGACACCCAGAATGCCAACTCGGCCGCCTCAGTCGCCACCCCCTTTGATGCTACGGGTCTTTCACAGGCCGAGGTCATGATTGCTCAGGGATTCAGCACCTTCCAAGCTGTTGATGCCAACGGCGACAACATCGAGCTCGCTGGCCAGGACGGCGCTGCTGGAGGCGGTGCTGGTGCCGGTGCCGGTGCTGGAGCTGGAGCTGGTGCTGGAGCTGATGCCGGTGCCGGTGCCGATGCCGGTGCAGACAACGGAGGAGCCAACAACGGTACCGCTCCTGCTGATGGAAACGACAACCAGAATGATAACCAGGATGAGGACTGCGAGGAGGATGACACCGCTAATGACAACGGCAACAACCAGAACAACAACAATGGCAACCAGAACGGCAACAATGGAAACAATGGTAACAACAACAACAATGGCAACGACAACCAGAATGACAACCAGAATGACAACCAGAACGATAACCAGAACGATAACAACAATGGCAACAACAATGGCAACCAGAACGGCAACAATGGAAACAATGGTAACAACAACAACAATGGCAATGGCAATGACAATGCTGATGATGCTGATGATGCTGCTGATGCCGACAACGGTAACAACGCCGGTGGAAATGCTGGAAACGGCAATGCTGGTGCTCTCGACTTCGGTGTCTGCCAGCCCACTATGGCCCGCATCGGTGGTCTCAACGGTCGCCCTGCTGATGAGTTGACCTTCATTCCCCAAGACCCCCTCATTGCCGACGGTCAACAAGAAGCTCTCAACCCCAACATCATCACCAACCGCATTTGCGACCAGCTTACCAACGTCTGCAATGCTAGCGAGGATGCTGTTGCAGCTTGTGAGAGTGCCCAGGCTGAGATTGAGGCTTTGGGAACTCGCGACCAGAGCACTGCCGACACATGGAACGCTCTACTTGGTTTCGCTGGTGCCGACTCTACGCAACAGCAGGTTTAAGAAGGAAAAGGGGCGTAGGAGATAAATGCATGCTGGTCATGAGACAATGGGTCTGAGGGGAGGCTTGAGTGACGATGGTCGCATGATACTAGTTTTAGCTTAATTTAATTCAATCATGGTATACCCAACTCTGTTGTTCCTTTGTGATTTCAAGTCAAAGACTGCATCAACAGTAGTCATTAATGATACGACACATACTGCTAGACTACAAGTATGTGACGAAAGGTCTAAGAGAAAACTACATCCGACCCAATATCTAGTAATTACTTAAACTCAATACTGGAAATACTGGCATGACCTTAATTGCATTGTCTGTTGCATACATTATCTATGTAATACTTGATACTTGACAGCAGAAAGTTGACAGCCGAGTTCATGATGAAGGAAGAAATAAGCATAATCATCAGTTTCAACAAGTATAATTTGATTGGACCATTCCATCTCTTAATCTAATCGCTATCCTATGCCTGGTACATAGCGCTTTTACCGTCCTCCTCGCTGTACAACATTCCTATAAGCCATGTGACCTTTTCCCATTGTCGCGGGGCCCCCCTACGGCCAGTCATAAAAACTCCCGTATCTGTTATTCCATCCCTAAGGAATACAAAAGTCTATCCAACTTCCGAGATAGTCTAGTCTGTTGCCCTGGTGCTCTTGGCTCTTGTAAATAGCTTCGAACTCATCGAAACTTAGCTTGCCCCATCCGCCTCTCTTGGAAGCCTGAGCTTCTGCGATACTCAGACGTTTCCAATGTCGTAGCATGTCTGATGTAGGAGCACTGTCTGTTTCTTCATCGTTTGTGCTATCGCCATCGGAATTATCAGAAAGAGGCTGTGTAATTGGATAGTAGATTCGAGCGGAAGAAGAAGGCGCATCGTGGGTCGTGTTGGGCCGATACTGGGGCAAAGTGGGATCGTAGCTACGATCCTCAAAGACTGGCTCGACTGTCTCGGTTTCTGGCTTGGGAGCAGGTTCTGCTGTTCCGTCTTCGTGGATAATCTCGACTGTGGTATCGATTTCCACGGCATTTCGTCCTTCAGGCAAAGCGATGGTATATCCAGTCTCAGACAGGAGTTCCTCAAGTGTCTTATCCGTAGCGGACCTGACCTTGGTGTCACTCTCGCCTGTGGGCTTGACACTCTCATCGTCGCCGAGTTCGATGGTATCTAGTACATCTTTGTACCTTTGTCGCTGATCTTTTGTTTCAGCTGCTTCTATAGCGAGATCCTCCGCTGGCTTGAAAATGGTATCAAGTAATTCATTGAAGGCTTGTTGAGTAACCTGGTAAAGGATCTCCTTACCCGCGTCCCGTTCAGCGTGGGGTATTCTCCATCTTGGAATGTCGTCGGAAGCACTACTAGGTGAAAATGTCTTGTTATGGTAACCCTCATCCGACATATCGCCGTTGGTGAAACGGGCCTTTGAACCGTTCTGTGCCGCCGTAGAATGGCGTTCGTGGTCCTTGCTAGATCCCTCATCTGCTTGACGGAAATCATTAAGAATGTCCTCACTGCCTTCCCAGTCATCTGGTGCAAAGCCACCCTCTTCTTCGTCAAGATAGAACTGCCGTCTGCGCCATCGCTCGTGTAGTTGTTTCCTCGCCATGTCTTTCTTTCGCTTATCCAGTCTAGGGACTCGGCTACGATCCTTGGCGATTGTCTCTGCTCTCATTTCACTTTCCGTCCTTGAAGGGCCTCCAGTGTCATTATCACCATTGCGGATACCGTTGATACCGTCAGTGGCATCTTCTTCATCGTCATCGTCGTCCGAAGGCTCCTCAATCTCTGGGTTCAAAGCATCCATAATAAGCCCTGGGAGTTCCTCCAGCGTTGACGGCGGTTCTAAAAGCGTAACCCAGTATGCACGGTCGACGTCGCTGTCACTTATCCGACGCACTGTTCTCCAGTTGCTATCTGTGTCATTTCTGGCGATGAACTGCCTTCGGGAACCAAATCGACGATCCGTATCGTAAGCGAATAAGTTGGTCAAGATATCTCCTCGCGCAGCCGTATCCCCACGATCTGGCGCAACGACATGCTCAAATCCATCAGCGATGTCAACGCTGCCGTCTCGATGATATGTCTTGCCTTCATGGCGGAACTGGCTGTCGCCAGGAGGGACTCTGCCTTCTCGTCCAAACAGACTGCTTAGCGGCTGTCGACTGGTGACAAGTTGCTGGGCTTCGGTGCTGGCAAGCAATTGATCTTGTAGACCATCTAGAATATCCTTGTGCATCTGCTTGTAAAGCACGTAATATGCCCGGAACATACGTAAAAAGTCTTTTCGGTCAACATATCCATCGCCATCCAAATCATAGCCAGTAAAAATCTTTCGCAGCTTATCCTTTCGCTTTCGATACGATAATCCGTGAAGAAACTCAGTGAAGCCAATCAAGTCGTCGTTATTGGAGTCGTAGAAGGAAAACATTCGATCATGAATAAGGTTTGGTTCAGCATGACGGGAGCCTCCTGTAGGAACGAGGCATCGCTCGAACGTCTTACGATCCATTGCAACGCAAAGTTCGTCAGGATCATCTCTCCATTCTGAGTTAGCCATGAATGTCCATTGTTCCCAAAATGCTTCCAGCTCTGGTCTCTCGAAACCGGTATCCTGCGACAACTTGGGTATGAGACTGCGGGGTAAAGTTCGCCTGCAAGTATCTGGATCCCCTGTGTACCAGACTGCTTGCATCTGTCTAGGACCAAATGGTGGTGCTGGGATCCGGATCTTGTAGAATATATGAGTCTTGATGTGAACACCCTGGGCTTCGCATGTTTCGCACAGATCAAAGTCGGCACAGTTTGCGCATCGATAACGAACCCCTCGAATGGGGACCATGCCACAGGAGTTACACTGGCAACCCCTATGAACGCATCCGTTTCTGCGGGCATTATCTTCTGAGACACGAAAGAGAAGGGTGACGATATTATGTCCAGTTCGTTGGTTCGCAGGGAAAGAATTCGGGTCGTTCCACCATTCATCTCCGCCTTCTACAATCGTCTCGCCGTCGCCTAAAGGTTGAGCCGTATCTGCGTTGGCATTCTCATCTCCCGCAGCCTCCGACGATGAGCTTGAGCCGTCTTCGGTTCTCCGACTCCGACGTTGACGTCGTACGGCATTGCTCCTGTGCAGACCACCACCTGGCAGGGTTTCGAAACTTTGCGATCGGACCTGGTATGCGTAGTATCCGGCTGTGAGCGCAGCCACTGCAGAGACTACGGCCACAGCCAGCCGTGGCCGCGTTATACTCTCGACGGACGGCGTCGGCAACCACATTGTGGGCTATATCATGTGTGTCGCATGATGTTAAAGCTAGACGTGTCAGGGGAAGCGGGTGGTTGTGGAAGCGGGCTTCGAATATGTCGTGCTGATTCGATTGATTATCGCGTTAATTGGAATATCGGGATTTTGGTAAGCTGGCTTTGAGAAACTGCTATAAACGAGTGAATCATAAGTTGTTTCTGGTGATGACAAAGCTTCTATACATTTAAGTTGAAGCAATGAGATGGAAGCTGTGAGGTTTTGATGGAGCAGAAGCTAGACCAAACATGGAAAGACGATCGATAGCTGTTGGTACGTACCCTCCGAACTGAAGTGGGGCTCGCCGTCAGCGAGAAAAGTGATGATGCTTGTACGGATGTGGGTGGATTTGTGTAATGGAGCCATCATGGGCGCTTTTGTAAATCCTCAGCCCACTATCTAGAGCTTCGATTTTACTTCCCCCAAGCTACCAATTGAGAACCCACACCTTCAATCGCATTGTCTGTCAACATAATGGCTGACGCCCCTCCTTCACTCCCGGGCCCTATGCCCTCATCTTTCGATGGCGACTCGTATGCTTCATTGACCCCAGCTTGCTATGTCTTTGAGTCCCCGCTCATGCGATAGTATAGGGAATTCCATAATGAACGTCCTATGCAAAAGGTTGTTCGAAAGATTAAGGAGGAGCCTCTGATCCCTCTCGGTAATATTCCCTTCAAGCGATCGTCATGCATGGGATAGCTTCTAATAGCTCGCTTTTGCGATATAGGAATCGGTCTGACTACTCTTGCCTTCGTCAACGCCTACCGAGCCCTCCGTCGCGGCGATTCAAAGCAGGCAAACCGCATGTTCCGAGCTCGTGTCGCAGCCCAGGGATTCACCGTTTTCGCCATGCTTGCCGGCAGCATGTACTACCAGAAGGATCGAGAGAAGAGCAAGGAACTCCGCCAGCTCCAGGAACAGAAGGACGCCGAAGAGAAGCGTCAGAAGTGGATTCGCGAGCTCGAGGCTCGAGACGACGAAGAGAAGGCCATGCGCGCAAGACTCGAGAAGAGGAGACAACAGGTCCAGGCTCAGCGGGCCGAGGATGCTCAACCAACCGCTGCGCCCACCGAGCTGAAGCCTGAGGGCGCTGAGACGTCCAGCAATGGAGGAATTCTGAGCCGAATTGGTCTGTGGCCCCAGGGCAGCAATGAGGAGAAGAAGGGCATCGAGAAGGCTGTCGACGAGGTTGTGGATGAGGAAAACGCCAAGCAAAAGAAGAAGAACCCCAAGAGCTCACTCGGTGATCTTGGCGAGATCATCTCCAAGAGAAAAGATTAAATATTGAGATTGTATATCAAACGATTGGCCATAAGGGAGGTTTGTACAAAAGTTTCATGTGCTGATTTATGGCAGAAGCACATCATGTATGATAGTGGATGAATAGCACCTTCGAATACAAGAAGGATCCATGCTTTGAAGTTAGGCAACTTCAATGATTGCGATGTTGGACTAAATATGCTGCTCTTTTATGTTTATTCACGTATTCTAGTTGCTTTCGAGTTATTGAGAGCAGTTCATCGTACAATGTGGTAGTATTCAAAGTCGATCAACTTGTAGCTATATGCCATTGCGCCCAACATGGAGGCAGGACAGCAGTTTTAGTATAGGACTTTCTAAAAAGGCAGTAGCCCTATGTCATTGAACCTCCACTTCGGTTTCCTCCAATCAGCCCTGCCATCTCCAGCAATGCTCGATCAGCCTCTATATCTCCGGAGCCTAAATTGATCTTGCGGCGGGCTTCTGCTTCTCGTTCCTCCCAAGCCCATTTCTCGGCTTGAGCTTGTGCTTCCTTATCGCCGCCGCAGCCCCAAACTTCAAGACTCTCAATCTGGAAACGGTCTTGGAAATCGTGCTTTCTCACTACACTTGAATGGAATGCACCGCCCCGAGAAGTATGGTCATGGTTAAAAACTCCAAATTCGAAAGAATCGTCAAGTAATAGTGACACAGGTCCAAGGTGTAGCATGTCGGGCTTTCTGTGAGCTTGAGAGGGATGTGGGTGAGGACAGCCAAATGACAACATAGGATGGTGTGCTGGTGCTTTCGTGAAAGTGACATAGTCCTTGTTGATGGTTGAGGCCGGGAAGACGTCATGAATTGGTTCTAGTTGAAAGAGAGTGGTTTCAGAGTCTCCGAAGCATTCTCGATGGGTATGTTTCCAAGGTTCTCGAACATAAACACCGAACGTGAGTCTGTCAGACTTGCTTCCATGAGGGAAACGTTTTGGAGGTAGGGATGCTGCGAAGCTTGCCTCCTGGCCACCATCGGGCTCATCTCCTAGTCTCGTTCCACTTACCAGCAACAGTGTAGGGGCTTGCCAGTTGAACACCTTTGTCTGGAAACTTCCCATAGAGAAGCCCGCATCATTGCCCGAATACAGTAACCTGACTCGTCGGAAAAGATCCGTACCAGGGAGGAATAGTGAAATCTGCGAAAGGGTGTTCTGGTTCAATATATCGCCAGTATCGGTCAGTAGAGGCTGTGCTGTTTTGGGTGGTGAATTTGCTGACGGGGTATCATTTTGGTGTTTAGAAAAGTCTAGATTCTGGGAGAAGAGGAAACGCTCAAATAAACCATTGAAGCCACGGAAAAGATTAGGCGAAATCACAGGTATGATAGTTCTGAAATGGTGGTACTTGATGCCAGTCGACGTTTCGGCATTCACGAAAGAGGCAAGAATGCACTCGGCAGCTCCGCGAAGACCTTCGAGTTCTTCACCGACCACGCGGTGTGAATACATCGACAGACTCTCCTGGGGATCCAACGGGGCCGCCAATAAGAGAAGCATGACGAGCTTCCGAAAGTTGTCTGTCGGGATTGTTGCGCCATGAAAGATTGGCGCATGGCCCTGGTCCACTGCGTCCTTGACGTCCAGCAATTCGAAAGCTGTCAGGACAAGATCATCGTCTTCGTCGTCTTCTTCATCATCCTCACCAGCTGCGTCGACAGCGAAGCCAGTTGCTTGCGACTTGGGCTCTTCATGATGGTCTTTTGTTTCGGGGGAATCCAAGGTCTTTGCATCTGGTCGAAAGCCTGCTTCAGATACCTTGCGGTCAAATACGGCTAAGCTTTTGAATAGAAGCTTAGTCCTATCTGCTGAGCCACGCGCCAAAACAGTCCGGTAGCGCTCAGTCATGATGACCACAACCATGATCATCCGCTGGAGTTCCAGAACTACTGGTGCTTCCTGTAGAAAAGGAAATGCTCCAATGTAAGATACCATCTGAAATATCACTGGCGAGGTGCCGAGAATATCTGGTATCTCCAAGTACCGGGCAATGGTATCCTCCTTCAGGTACTTGATAGAGTCCTGCTGGTCTGCAAGACTTTTGAAGACATCTCTGAGAGAGTACAATTCGAGAGAAGTGAAGCATTTCTTCTTGAATTTCTCAGCCTATTAAATTGTGTTAGTCAATGGTGAATTGCTTCTGGCGGTGGAGCATATGGTGATAGCGACTGACAAGTTGATGGGTTAATTCTTCATGCGACCGCCGTTGCGGATGCTCATCCGAAAGATTCTGACCCATTTTGTAAGGGCCACTGTGTTCTCATCACTTCAGAACTGTTATTGGCTTCTGATTGAAACAATTCAGCAATTGTTGATGATATGATCAGATCAAGATGAGAGCCTGCCTGGACGATTTCATGACATTCCATCTGGGGGTGGGTGAACTTGCTGACAGGGCAGGTACGTACCTATGCGTAATGATTCGCTCCTTCCCCTGTCGCTCTATCTTGCGCCAAGCATCAATGACGGTGCTGCCTTCCAAAGTTCCAATTGATTGACACGTGAATCGGCGAGATGATCGGCCCGAGCAGCTGAAAGTTGAGAGGTTCGTTGGATTTGAAGCTATTCCCAGATTACAATCACAAGGTCACGGTGACATTTTGTCAATCTAGGCAATTAATGTTCATTGCATATCTAAGAGAATCGAACGCGAGGAGAATCGTAGCATCTCCTACTCTTAGCTAGCTGAACTTAACAAATCACCTTTACCTTCTCCCTTCAAACAATTTCTAACATCTTCTCTAGCTTCTCCAACCGCTATGTCTCATTCTGAGCATCCTTCTCTGCGGCCTCTGCAATCTCCTCTTACGCCGCCTCTGCAGCTTTTGTAACCTTCTGTTGCGCTGCCTCTGCAACCTCCTCTTGCGCCGCCTTTGCAGTCTCCTTCAAAGTGTCCTTGAGCTCACCAAGAAACTCGTTGCACCATCCATTCTTCTTCGACTGCTCAAGCTTGTCTTGCAGATCGCCATCTGTTGAAGTCTGGTTGCTGGCAGGTTGATCCGCTGCGATCTCGGTCACGTTCTGGCCGGCAGCGTCCTGTGGCTCTAACAACTCGGTCGTATTCAGGTTGCTGATTGCCTGGGGCGCTATCAAGTCTGTCGCGTTCTGGCTGCTCACTGTCTCATTACTGTTACCGGCGATCAACTCGTCAAGCGCCTTGGTTGCATTGAAGCTTGGAGTGGCCTTCTGTTGTTTCTTCTGCTTCTTGGCCCCTTCAACCTTGTCATGAATCATCTCGCCGAACCTCTCGATGAACTGCTCTGTGAGCGCCTGAGCGTACTTGAACTGGGGGCTGAGGTCCACTTCCCAGTCCGGGTCTCGGTCAGTTTGCGGAATGTCCGTCGTGCTTGGGACAAGTTGGCGCTTTCCATGATTGCTGTCTGCAAGATGATTGTTTTCGTGATCACTGAAAAACTCCAAAAGCTTGTTGTACTTGCGGCCTCCCTTAACCTGGGAGTACACCTCGTTGAGCGTCTTGACAAGATGAGGGGTGAATTCCTCGCAGTTGACGAACTCCTCGGCCAAGTCCTTTTTGAAATTGAGCGTTTCCGCAATCAGTCGACGTTCAGACTTTTGCATGTGCAGGATCTTATCAAGTTGCTGTTCCGTGAGTTCCTTGTGGTATGAGTCCCGCTTGGTCTTGTTGTTACCAAACTTCTCGAGGACAGCATTATACTTGGGATCGCTCTTGATGCGTTTGTACTCCTTATCAAGCTTCTCAATCAACTCAGGAGAGAACTTGTCAGCGTAGGCCACCTCCTCTGAGAGCTCTTGGCTTATGCCAAGCTGTAGCGCGGCTATCTTGCGCGCCGAAGAGCTCATGCCTATGATCTTTTCCAGTTGTTCTTGAGTGATGCCGGGAGTCTCGCTCTCTCGCTTGATTTTCCTGCCTTTACCATTGTCTATGTAAGGGTTTTTGTAGTGAAGTCGCCTATACTTAGTAATACCCTTGAAGCGTATATACTCCACTTCAAGCTTCTCAAGATCTTCTTGCGTCCACCGTTCGATACTGGCAAGCTCCTCTGCAGTCTTTTCTTTCGTACCCCTCAGTATTAACCACTTCTTGCGCTCCTCGTAAGACTGGTCGGTGAATTCGTAGAAATCGTCCACAGAACATCCGAAATAGTCTTTCCCATTTCCTCTTCGCTTGTAAATGGATCCCAACCTTCGGAGGATACTCGCGTATTTAGGATCGTTCTGGACTCGAGCATACTCCCGATTAAGCTTCTTAAGCAATTCAGGGGTAAGCTTCTCAGCGTTAACCAGTTCCTTTGTGAGCTTGGGATCCATATCAAGCATCTCAGCAGCCATTCCGCGCATCCTTGGGCTCATACGCTGAACCTTGCTGATCATTGCCCCGCTAAGTTGGGGCTCTGCTCTCTTGGAGTTAGATAGGAACTTGTCGAGAATATCCTTGTACTTGGGGTCATTTTTGATGCGACTATACTCCACGTTGAGCTTCTCAATGAGCTTGTCAGATAGCTTATCGGATTTAACAAGTTCGTCTGTAAGCTTAGGATCTAAGTCGAGCTTCTGTGCAACTATTCCGCGGACTGTGGAAGATAACCCCTCGATCTTCTTGATAGCCTTTTCGCTAAGTTGGATCTCTGATCTCTTTGAGCTGGAGAAGAACTTTTCGAGGATATCGTTGTATTTTGGATCACTCTTGACACGAGCATATTCAACATTGAGCTTCGCAATAAGCTCGTCAGACAGCTTATCGGTTTTAACCAGTTCCGCTGTGAGCTTAGGGTCAAGGTCGAGCTTCTTGGCAACTATTCCGCGGACTGAATAAGATAGTCCCTCGATCTTCTTGATTGCCTTTTCGCTGAGTTGTGGCTCTGATCTCTTCGAATTGAATGTGGAGGCCTTTTGGACCTCTTCGGCTTCTTTGGCTTCTTTGGCTTCTTTGGCTTCTTTGGCTTTGCAGAAGGCTTGGGCCTCTCTGGCTTCTTTGACTTTTCTGGCTCTTCTGGCTTCTTTAGCGTCTTTGGCTTCTTTGGTTTTGCAGAAGGTTTGGGCCTCTTTGGCTTCTTTGGCTTTGCAGGCTTTGCACGCCTCTGCGGCTTCTTTAGCCTTTTTGGCTTTTTGGGCTTTTTGGAACCTCGGGGCATCCACGAACCTCTCACGCATCCGGGACCAATGGAAACCATTCATGACACGAGTATACTCGACGTTAAGCTTCTTGATAAGCTCTTTAGAGAACGGGGTTGGGGCATTGACCAGTTCTGATGTGAGCCTCATGTTAACATCGCAGTACTCGCACAATGTTCTGCGGAGCAGAGGACTCGTATCCTCGATCGTCTTGATTTGTTCTTTGTCGAGGTAGTACTTCTTCTGCCCTCTCTTCTCTTTGGGTAGGTACGTATCGCGGACATCCTTATATTTGGGATCACTCATGACACGAGCATATTCTTTGTTGAGCTTCGCAATAAGATCGGCAGAGAACTTGCCGCGGGCAGTGGCCAGTTCTTCTGTGACCTTTGGGTCAAAGTCGAGTTTTCTTGCAGCCATTCTCCGGAGCCAACCGGCCGATCCCTCGATCTGCTTGATTTGATCTTCGCTGAGTACGGGGTCTGCTCGCTTCGACAGGGCCTCGATCTTGTTACTTTCCTCCTCGCTGAGTTCTGGTGTTGCTCTCTTCCTATCGATGAATTTAGGCTTTCTCTTCATAAGTTCTATGAACAACTGGTTGGCGGTCAAGTCCTGGTGAAGTGTAGCCCAGAACTCGTTGAGTTTAGTGATCAACCGAGGAGTCAATTCCTTGTATGTAGGAAACTCCTTCTTGAGCTCTTCATCCATCCAGGGGAACCTCCCCACGATCTCTGCTCGTCTCTCAGCGCTGAGTCCTTCAAAATTCAATAAAGCTGTCATTGGGAGCCTGGGGACTGGTTTGTTGGGGCCAAGCTTCTTCTTCTCCTCGGCCCCCTTCTTTGCATCCTTCTTCTTACCGCAAGGGGTTCTCGCTTCAATGCTCCTCTTCCCCATGCTGCTTGAATGGCGATGGATCAGTTTGTATTCTCTCTCGTTTTCATCGTGGTCCTTATCCTGCGGTCTGCCCTCATATCCGACAGGCGAGCGAGGCTTATAGCCAGGCTGGTGAAAATGCATAGTGGAGTGGGGCTGAGGATGAGGATGAGGATGAGGATGGGGTGTAGATGTGGCCTTGGGATAGTTCATGGCAACACGTCTATGTTCACCATATCTGGGCGCCAGCATGAACCAGCCTCCCTGAGGACAATCCGTGACGCTGGGGCAGGGAACTTCAGTGACGCGGCCAGGTCCTGCCCACTCAAAGCCGGGGATGACCTTCTCGTAGCCGGGCAAGACGTGGTTCACCGTGTCCTCCTTGTAGTCAGGCCTCGAGTAGTCGGGCTCGACGACGATGTTGGTTCCAGTGATTCCAATGCGTCTATGCTCGCCGTCCTTGGGTTCCAACATATGCCAATGCCCATAAGGACATCCCTCCTTGGAGGCACAGGGAGTCTTGGTTACAGTTCCAGGACCAGCCCACATGAAGCCCGGGACGACGTTCTCGTAGCCGGGCTCATCGTAGTAGTGTGTGTGGTGCTCCACGTGGTGGGGTTTCGCCTTGAAGTCACGATCTTCATCGCCAACCTCCTGCTTGCGATAGAACTTGGTGTTTTCCTTCGGCTCATACTGGGTTGGGTAATACACCTTCTTGTATCCATGCTTCTTGTCTTCTTCTTTGTGGCCATGCTTCTTCTCCTCATGGGAGGAGCTGTGCTGCTTAGGATGATACTTTCTGTAGCCATACTTCCTGGCCGTGTTGGGGTCGCCTTCTTTGTCTTCCTTGTCGCTCTTCTTGGGGTAGTACTTCTTGAAAGCGATCTCTTCAGGCTCGCCTGAACCACCATGCTTGGTTGTATAGGACTCATCATCAAGGAACTTTCCTTCTTCAGGGTTGTGCCCAAAGTTGAAGTCGTAGAATCCCTTCAGCTTAGACTTGCTCTCTTTCCTCTCGGAGTACTCCTCCTTGTGGTACTTCTCTTCAGATTCAGGTCCGTACTTCTTTTCATCCTCCTTCTCATAGTTGGGCTTCTTGTAGTGTTCCTTGGCATAGTCATGCTTGAGCTCAGAAGAGTGATGAGTGTTGTCTTCTCCACCATACTCTGCCTTGGGGACGGATTTCCTCTTTTCCTCAAAAGGCTGCTTGGGGAGGTACTTTTCAGGGTACTTGTCGAAGTAGGGAAGGTTGTCGTTCTCCTGCTCGTGCTTGTTGAAGTGGGAGTACTTTTGATCCTCGAGTTCAGCCTCATACTGCTCAGGTGGGTGATAACCAGGCTTGAACATGTGCGAATGATGCTCCTTTGCCTCGTTGAGGTCATGTATCTCCTTGGCGTTGTACTTGAATTTTCGAGATCCGGTGGTGTCAGGCAATCTAGGTTCCACCTTATACTTGTAGGAGTGAGTATGCTCTTTGTTGGGATCCCTATTATACTCCTTAGATTGGCCAGGGTGCCACCACTGCCCCATCACGTCTCCCTTAGAGGTCCATCGCTTGAAGGGACTTCCCTGAGAATCCCCAATATCGTCCGACTCATGGTCTTTTGAGGAGGCGTCATGATCCTTGATGAAGTACTTATCGAAATCATGTTCGTTGAGACGGTAATGATCGTCTGACGGGCCAAAGGCCTCTGTCAGATAATCCTTCTTATACTCGTGCTCCTTTCCAGGGTACTCAGTCTCGTCGTTGTAGTCGTTGTGATGATGTCCTGTTTTGGGGTTGTCATAACTCTCACTATGGTGGTAGTGTTCCTCGTGGTTGTAGTCTTTTTCAGGATGGTGCGTCTTGAAATGGGGCTTCTCGGAGACATGATGTCTCTGAGGTTCATACTTGTTCTTCATGCCGTATCTGTCTTCAGACTCATGATCATGGGGATGATGGTTTGTGGTGCCATGTTCATTGTCGTGGTGGTGTTTCTTGGACTCGTACTCGTTGTCCTCGGGAACGAGAAATGTGTGACGGGTAGTCGACTTGGCCACCTCGTATCCCTTGAGGAACTTCTTGCGGGATTCAGTGAGGGAGCCTCGCTTCTCATGGTCTTCTCCGATCCACTGATGGATCTTGTCGAGATACTTGGTAGAAGGAGGCGGAATAGCATGAGCCAGGCCCATCGATGCCTGGACGGCAACGAGGACGGTTGTAGAAAACCTCATGATGAGATACTCGCTCTCTAGGAGAGTAGATGAGTAAGTCAAACGATACACGAGATGTTCTTGACTGAGCTTTGAATCGAAGAAGAGAAACAGAAAAGGTCCCAAACCAGATATTGGGGCCAACTTATACCTGAGAGGGGGCCACGGGATTACCGCCGGTCATGAGGAATGGCCTCAACTTCTCCTCTTCCACATGGTGCCATGGCGCAATATTCTTCTACATTGGATTGGGGATATGTCCCGGTCCACCCAAACCATTGGCTGCTCGGGTACATATGGTTTCATGGCTATCCTACTGACCTGTTTCTCTCGGCGTGGATGACACTTACATGAGGCCATATCTCATCTAGTCGCTTCAGCAATACTATTCGTCTTTGGTGGAGCGCCCTGTTGGTCAATACTAGTCAATGATATCCAAGATAGTACTATAGAAGCATCACTGAGCTGAGGGGTAGGCTATCATTACGACAAGATTAATTAACTTCCTGGAGTTCCCTTAACTGGATGGATATTAACTGCGATGTCATCACTAAGCCCTTACGGTCATGTCTAGTGGTCAATCCGATTCGGCCTCCTCACGTATTGTGTTCTCGCCACAACCTGGTCTTGAGAAATGGTGGCCTTCCTCTCATTCATTTCGTAAATGCCACTTATCATCAGACTCAAGCCTACCTCGGAGTTCTCCTAGGCGGCGTTTCCACGGGAATGGCAAAATTCCACTTGTGACCGTTGCTCAGGTTGGACTTTACTTCTCGCCGTGTCTTGAAACGGCCGATATGCATACAGCTTCATATCACCCCTCGTACTTGGACGACAGTCACCTATCTGCATAACAACCTCACACTCTATATCTATGGCCGATGTGAAGTTCGCGCAGCATGATAATGTAGCGATCTTCAAGGATAGCAGGATAACTGTCAATGGATGCATGTGTGCGTATCTACTTGGTCACTGGCGATTTCAAGCGAGGCTCAGCAAACCTTGAGTTCGATCACGGGCGCAGAATCTGTGAAAAGCAGTACAAGATGCAATAATGATAGATATTTGCCACAAACAAAGGCGGTGTGTAAAACTCAATTCGAGCCGGATTCACCTGGACATTGGGTTACCACACGCAAGTGCTCTTCAGGCAAATATACCATCCAGATTGGGCTCGTACAGTCCTTGTTTGATTCCTTATAATCTATTCCAATACAAAAAAAACAAAGACGAGCATGCCCCCTGCCCATATAGAAAAAATGACCTACTCCACGCTCCCGACTTCGCCAAAGCCCCAATCCCGATGAATTCGCACCGATAAAAAAAATATAAGTTTATACAAAAAAAAAGAACCGCACAGAGAACTGGACATGTTAAGCTCCAGTATCTTTGGCAGACACCTGGTTGATCAAACGCTGATATCTGGCCTCCGCTTCCTGCTCAGCATCCCGAGCAGGCTTAGACAACCGCCCTTCCACTGATGGCGTTTCTGAGTTTCCTTTGGATATCCAGAGGACACCAGGTTTCGGAGCCGCCTTTGTTTCAGTTGCCACGTCGGGTTTTGGTGTAGATCCGTTGGTTCTGGGTTCCTCCGAAGCTGTACCATCCTTCTCGCCATCCGGTGAGGTTTTTGGAAGCCTCATGGCCAAAAGCACGTACTCAGCCCTTGTCATGTTGTCCATCACATCATCCATATAACGCCGAACCTCATCCTGAGGAGCAACAACTCGTGCCAGATTATCCAACTGGCGACCAGTCTGCGTGAAAAGGCGTATCGTGACAGGCTGGTAATAATCAAGTTTGGGGTCTCCTCCATATTCTGACGTGCTTCCCTTACGAACAATCAGGAATGAAGCGACGACTTGCTGGCCGGATGATGTAGGTAAATATTCCAAGATGCTAAACTTGGGGAAAAGATATCGATCTCCACTCCCAAAGTCGAATACCACTGCCGTGACATCTTGCTTGGGAGCAGGTGGAGGCCCCTTGGATCGTAGAGCCTGAACCCCAGGATAGGCCGAAGTTTGTGGCGCTTTAGCCTGACCATTTGGCATGCCATTCGGAGCTGGCTGTCGATTTTGTACCGGAGCAGAAGCTTGTGGCGCACTTTTCATATCGCGGTGCAGCCTATCCAAGATTTCCTTTAGATCTGTAGCATCAGTGAAGCCCGGTCGGCTTTCTGCAATCCTGCGGATCATGTCTCGAGTCTTTGTATCATCCAAGGCAGTTTTGACAAGCTGAACGACGAGTGGATCACTTCCTTGTGGTGGCCGCAAGTCGGTCGATTTCTGATTGGGGTTTGAAGCCAGAACAATGTCAAGAATGGTCCGAACCTCAGTAGCGAAATATTGTACCGTTCGACCATCCACTAAAAGTCGGTCTGCTGATGGTCCTTGTTGCCCTCCTCTGCTTCGATATTCCGCATTCAATTGATCAATTATCTTTTGGAAATGCGCCAATTCGCCCTCTTTTGCCTGTCCCACGGCCACTCTCTTCATGAGATCACGAAGCTCTGCGTCTCCTGATGCTTTCTGCGCGAGCAAAGCAATAACAGGGTCATTTGCCGAAGGTTTCGCCGCAGGAGCGGACCCTGGCGCTGCAGGTCCTGGAGCTGGGGCGGGCTTCGCGAGGCCACCTGCGGGTGCTTGAGCATTTGGCGGTGGCCTCGGCGCTGTAGACATTGCAGGAGCGGCCATTGGGCCAGCTGGCGCCGGTGCTGTAATCGGTGCAGCCGGCCCAGCAACATTGGGTGACGGATGTCCGACTGGCGGAGGGGTTGGAGATGGTGCTGCAGGTCCTCCTACAGCTTGTGGTCTCTGTTGGTAGGTCGGGTTTGTAGGTGGTGTCATGTTGGATGGCGGAGCATTTCCAGGCTTTTGAGCTGTTGACGGGGAGGCAGTCTGAACTTGGGGAGCCCGAGGAATAGGTTGAGGTGGTTGCGCCGGACTCTGAGCCGCACCCAGGCCTGGACTAGGCGGTACAGATTTTGGCGTAGCTGCCTTGTTCTGGTTGGGGGTGCCAGCTGTCGGTGTTGGAGGTGCGACTGGTGGAGGCATCGAGCCATTTGGAGGGCCATATTGAATAATCGGGCGTTGCTGCGGTTGTTGTTGTGGTAATGGTTGGACTTTCGGTTTTGGATCCTTGACCACGTACATCGTCGCTTCGATTATATGCGGCTCAATTGTGATTGTCACATTGCCGACCTTTGACATGGTCTCCTTGGGCGGGTTCTTGGGGTCTTCGTTGAGCACACCCTTGCGCTTGTGCGGTTTCGTCCAATATTTAGCAAAAAGACCTTCGCTAATCCATTTGTGACGGGATCGTGAGAGCGATTCGGCGAGTACGCCGCTAGAGCCACGCGTTAGTTTGTGTCATTCCCTCATGCCGCACTCTAACACGACGTACCTTTCGCCAACAGACTGATACTCCTTGGAGGAGAGATCCTCAGGCTGCGCGACTTCGACCGTAGGGAGCGGTTTGCCAGCCTGGACCGACTTGGGCAGCGGCGGCGGCGGAGGCTCTTCTGGCTCCGGATCTGGGGCTGGGACTGGCGCTGGCGGGGGAGCAGCGGGTGTTGCAGAGCGCTCTCGGGGTGTAACATTGCGCTTTTTAGCAGCGGTTTCTCCTCGAGCAGCTGCCCGCGCAGGCAATTTGCGCTTTCGTTCCATATGACAGCTCGTCCAGTAGACAAACTAAAGAAAGCGCAACAAAATTATACTGTAAAGCGGAAGCCAATCATTATATATAAAGACCATGCAAGGCGCGTCTGGATGCAATATGAACGTGTAGAGCTTAATATTCGGTTATTTTCGCATAAAAAATGATCGGTTGGTGACGTGAAGCTGAAGTTGGGTCACGAGGGCAGGTCGAGGGAGCATGGAGGTGGAAGATGGAAGATGGGAATGGAGACTCCCATTGGAAAGAGAAAGGTAATAGTAAAGTAACAGCCACGGCCAGAAATCCGAGGCTCAGTGGTGCAGGTCCGACACACCTTCATGATGGAGAATGGAGAGTAAACGCAGAGACGCTATTGGTCAAAAAAGGCGGAGGAGCCAAGCACTGCCAATTCTGGACTGGGCGCGGGCCTATGAATCTAGCACTGCAGCGCCTAGAGTCAAATAAGAAGCTGGGGCTCAGGGGACTTTACAGCCTGTCAAGGCCCGCTCGGCCGTTTTTTCTGGAAGCGCCGCAAAAGTGACCGTGATATTCATGGAATAGAGCCAGATGAGCGATAAGCAAGGAAAATCATAACGCCAGTTGATTTTAAATGCCTGTGTACACAGTGGCTTCAACGAGAATGCTTCACTGGTATAAATCATACACAGCTCAATACTCAATCCCATGCAATCGAGATCATCAACCAGAGATGTTGTCAGGTCCGCGGCTCTTTCTTGCTGTTCAAGGGGTGGAGCCACAGCCCGAGCCGCATCAGACGCGCCTCAAGGGCAGGAAGGGTACTTGGATGCACTCGTAATTTTCCCCGCGTGATAAGTTCCGCTGCTGATCACCGATGCTTAGCGCGAACAAAGCAACGTCTGCTCAACCTCAGTCCTCCAAGAATCCTGCAGTTGATGACTGTACATCCTGCGACAGTGACAGTTAGGGATATCACTTGCATTAATCCCTGTATTTCTTTTTTATTTTCTTTTTACCTAAACATTTTCTCTTTATAAATTCCTTGGCTTGTTTGTCCTCGCGATTGCCTGCCCAATCATGACGTCTCTACATCCCGCTGTACGGGCTGTAATTGCAGTGGTCGCGGCGCCACTGGGTCTGTATTGCGTCTTTCTTGGGCTGGGTATGACGCCTTTCTTTCAGAGACAGTAAGGGTACGGAGTTTCAACTTGTATTTCTCTGACTGACATTTCATATACAGTTTTCTTTACGCTCACAAAATCAATACGCTATTATGGAATAATGTAAATCAACCAGAACGATGGGGCTTCGCTCGTAAGTTGAATACATCGCTCATATAGCGATCAAGCTTATGATGATGACGACGACTTATCGACATCTCATCAGGAAACCAAGTTACCCCTTTCTCACTCAAGACTCCCGATGGAGAAAAGATATATGCTTGGCATATTCTTCCTCTGCCACTTTATCTTCAGAATGAAGCCAAAATCGAATCCCAGGAACCAGGGTTTTCAGCCGATTTCACCCAAACCGAGTCTTTTCGCCTACTAAAAGAAGACCCAGAATCCCGACTGGTCCTTTACTGTAAGTCCCAATCATATATACTGTCGCCCGCTCACAGCTCACATCTTTTTCAGTTCACGGTGTAAGTGGTTGTCTCAAAATGTCAGCAGCATCGACTGACGTCACACACAGAACGCTGGTCATATCGCACAAGCTATTCGTCCACTCAGCTATCATTCGTTGACCGATACCTCCTCATACCATGTCATTGCTATTGATTACCGAGGATTTGGTCACTCCACAGGCTCACCTACTGAGACTGGGGTGATTCAAGATGCTGCGACACTTGTGGATTGGGCTACCAAGGTCGCAGGTATCCCAGCCAGTCGCATCGTTCTCCTTGGACAGAGCTTAGGTACAGCCGTCGTCAGCGCAGTCGCCGAAAAGTACGCCCTCCAAGGCGTCGAATTCGCTGGAGTCACCATTGTTGCAGGTTTCAGCGATCTGGCCAATCTCTTGTTGGGTTACCGTATTGGAGGTGTTGTCCCCGTCCTCGCACCCTTCCGAATGTGGCCTACGCTTATACGATTCATTCACCGATTCGTCGTCGACAAATGGCGTTCAGATGAGCGTTTGGCTAATGTTGTGCGGCACACGAAAACAAGGCTCAGACTCAATCTGATCCACGCTAAGAATGACAAAGACATCCCATGGACCGAAGACAATAAGCTGTTCCGAGCCGCTGCCCAGGAGATGGTGGGAATTATGGACGACGATGAGTTTGCAGCTTGGAAAGAAGAACGCACCATTCGTAAAGGAAAGGATGGATTTGTGACCACATGGAAAGCCGAACCTAACATGATTATCCGACAAGAACTTTTCCCATATGGAGGTATGTAAAATTAATCCAAGTTGAGACATCAACTAATGTGTCGATAGGTCACAACGATATCATGGGCTATGCGCCAGTTGCGCTTGCTATCATGAGAGCCTTTGATCTCCATGGGACGACTTATAACAATGACGATGAGCCTATTTCTAAGTGAAAGTTGATTGAGTAGCATTGGTAGAACCAGAACTGACATGCACGTTGTGTTCCTCATCCAACTCCATGACTATTATGGCTGTTTGGGTGAGTATCTGTTTTCGACGTCTTATCTTGACTAGGAGTACCTCCATTCGAATCGCTTGATTCATTTGAGTTGGCTTGAATCGACGAAGTACCAAGGAAATCCAGTTTCGCATTAAGTCTTGGTTAGATACCTCTACACTACTAGATACTGTTTCCAGTAACTCCCGGGGGTTAGTACCCAGTCACAGGAGTTGCTCACTCGTCATATATAGATATCGCTGGCTTCATTGTCATCTAGCTCTGAGATGTACTCAAGTAGCTTGCATCTACATAAGAATCGAATAACCCATGAACCTATTTACCAAACCCAACTTAAGTTCTCAGCTAAAAGACTACTGTTTTCTTCTTTGTTTGTCGAATTCTTAGCTTCTAGCTTATTCATGTACTGTTTGAAGAGCCAAGAGCCACTTCTGTAATAGTGGATGCCAGGCACATGTTTCGCACATCTCCCACTAATAATTACCCCACCAAAGAGCTCTCGTTCAACCCCCCACCCCACGTAAGTACACTTGTTGGCACCTACATCACCTGCTACACCAAAGGTCCATCTCGAACCAGCCATGTCCGAGGAGTCCAAACCAGTTGAGCCCGTCGTCGACGAGACGAACGCTGAGCTCAAGGGCAAGGCAATCGCACAAGCTGACGCCGAAGCCGACGACCACGCCGAATCCGGATCCGAGGAAGAGCACGAGGAGGAGCACGCTGCCGAGGGATCAAGCGACAAGAAGAAAAAGAAGAAGAAGAAGTCGAAGCGTTCCAAGGTCAAGGATGCTCTGACTGGCTCAAAGTCCGCCCCTACCGATGCCGATTTCCACAAGGCCCTCGATGGCCTCACTCCTCAACAGGTCAAGGAGTTCCTCGCTCTCAACCCGGCCCTCGCCCAGGAGGTGTCCAAGGCCTCCAAGAGCGACAACCCCTCCGCCGACCAGGCCGCCGATATGCTCAAGAAGATGTCCCTCCAGGATATCATGACTGGTCTTGCTGCCGGTGGAAAGAACGCCAAGGATATGGGCTCATACAAGTTTTGGCAGACGCAGCCTGTGCCCAAGTTCGGAGAGGATAACAACTTGAAGGAGGGTCCCCTGCGCATTCAAAAGGTCGAGGAGGTCGACAAGGAGCCTTCGGCTTTGATTCCTGGTTTCGAATGGGTTACCATGGACTTGACAAAGGAGGAGGAGATCAAGGAGGTCTATGAGCTTCTCAACAAGCACTACGTTGAGGACGACGAGGCTATGTTCCGCTTCAACTACTCGCCAACTATCCTGCGATGGTAAGTTGTACTCACCAATGATCCATGAAAAGACCACTATCGTAGAACGGCTCGTACTAACATGTGCAGGGCTATGATGCCTCCTGGCTGGAAGAAGGAATACCACGTTGGTGTGCGCGCCTCTCAATCTGGTCTGCTTTGCGCCTTCATCTCCGCCATTCCTGTTCACCTGCGAGTTCGCGAAAACGTAGTCACTTGCTCTGAGGTCAACTTCCTGGCCATTCACAAGAAGCTTCGAGGCAAGCGTCTCACACCAGTGCTTATCAAGGAAATCACCCGCCGCAGTAACCTCGATGGTATCTGGCAAGGTCTCTACACTGCTGGCGTGGTCCTTCCCAAGCCTGTCAGCACCTGCAGATACTTCCATCGTGCGATTAACTGGCAGAAGCTCTACGAGTGCGGTTTTAGCCCTCTTCCTGCCAACAGCAAGCCTCAATATCAGGTTCGCAAGTATGCGCTGCCCGACGACACCGCTATTAGAGGTCTACGTCCGCTACAAGAGAAGGATATCGAGGCTGTTATGGACTTGTACCATCGCTACAACACGCGCTTCGATATGACACCACAAATGACGCGTGAGGAAGCTCTGCATTGGTTCCTGCCCAAGACCGGACCCAATGAGCAGCAGGCTGTATGGACCTACGTTGTTGAGGTAAGTTGAATTAATAACGATACATACACGCACCGATGCTAATGCACCACACAGGATGAGAACAACAAGATCACTGACTTCTTCTCTTTCTTCTGTATTGAGTCCACTGCTATCGGTAACTCCAAGCACAACGTTATCAAGGTGGCATACATGTTTTACTATGGTACAGAGGTGGCTCTACAAGATAAGTTCGACAAGGCTGCTTTGAAGAAGCGCCTCAACGAACTGGTGCACGATGCCCTCATCATCTCCAAGCGCTACAAGTTTGATGTGTTTAACGCTTTGACGCTGATGGATAACGCGCTCTTCCTCGAGCAGCAGAAGTTTGGCGCTGGTGATGGTCAGCTTCACTACTACCTGTTCAACTACCGTGTTAACCCCATCGCCGGCGGTGTTGATCGCAAGAACCAACTCGACGAGGAAAACCTGAGTGGTATCGGACTGGTGATGCCCTGAGGCGGAGGCTGAGAGACTGTGCGTAGAATGGTGGATGATTCAGTTGGAACTGGGACGATAGAGGGGTCTCCATATATAAGAAAAGAGAAATGGACAAGTGAGAAATGATGAGATGAAAAATAATTTCAGATTTAGCGGGCACGATCAATCACAAATTGGTTTCTGCGAATCCTCTCACAACTATGTATGCACTTGTATCAGCAAAGCACTGATTAATGATGAATGCACCGCACATAAAGCTGACATTTTAAACTCCTCGACTAATGGATACTATATATATATAGCTCTCTCTCTCGAGGCTTGAGAGTTTTCCACATCATTCTCGCCATGGTCACTATCTTGAAGAGACTGGAATGTAACGAGCGGCTTTGCAGTAGCCTTAGCCCATAGCATCCTTGTTCGGATCTCTCTACATATCTCTCTTGGCACGTGGCGTTAGTTGTTAGTTAGTCTACCTAGTCTAGTGCCGAGGTCAGGAACAACGTCACAATAACGAAAGGGACGAGCTGTGATTCATAGCTGGAGATCTCGGGCTATTTTCTTCTCTTCCCCCCCTCTCCACTTTGGACCCCTGGTCCAACTGCTCCTGACAAGTGATTAATTGCTTTTTGCGTTAGATATATCACAATACATACTGCAAAACTCATCACCTCTTTTCTTATTCTCTCATCTTCTTCAACTCCTCGCGTAGGCTAGTCTATCTTAGTTTGGTGACATTCTTAGATTGAATACGATACCCGCAACCTGCAGATACTATCCGACAGCGTCGTTGCTCTTCTTGCGACAAGACAGCTCAGCTCAGACCTTCCTGTGAGCTACACAACCGTGTTTGCGCAGAAGGAACCAGTGGTATAAAAGCAAACAACTTCAAGTATCTATAATGGCGTCTGACATGTGAGTCCTCCATCATCATCATCACCTTCATCCTAATCGTCTTATTTTCTACTACATTGTTATTTTCTTTACCTGCATTCTTTTTTCATTTCACTTGTTCTCATGTGTGGTTTCAAAGGTCACTTACACGCAATGCGTCATCCTAGAACTCGCTCGCTTCCCTCCATTGAGGAGACCCTCAACCACCCAGCCTACCCAACTACCCTATGGGCGCTGGAGCCTCACTCTCAAGGCAAAGTTTCTGTTGCCGAAGGTCGCGGTGGTCCAGTTGGCATTGCATGGGAAATTCACGGCGAAGGACCCGTCAAGCTTGTGGTACGTTTCTTCCGTCAAATCTCCTCAATCTCTCCGTCCATGTATTACGCTTTTACCGCTTTTGCCTTGTTACATTCGTCCTCAATGACTTCGAGTAAACGGTTGGGATGAGTCCACTAACGACATAAGTAGCTTGTTATGGGCCTAGCAAGCGTCAAGACTTCGTGGCAGCGTCAAACAAAGTATTTCGGCCATGATCGTGGCGACAAGTACTCGGTTCTAATCATTGATAACCGAGGGATGGGCGCTAGCGACAAGCCATTTGGTGTCTATTCTACCAGCGGCATGGCCCTCGATATCATCGAGGTTATTGATCATGTTGGTTGGACAGCTGAACGTGACATCAACCTCGTAGGTATCTCCATGGGTGGCATGATCTGCCAGGAGATTGCTATTCGCATCCCTGAGCGTCTGCAATCCCTTACCCTCATCTGTACCTCAGCGCGTGTCCAGAATACAACGGGCTTCTTGGCTACAGTGACAGAGCGCATGGGCTGGCTTGTTCCTAAGACCATGGAGCGCACTATCGTCGACACATCGCTCAAGCTCTTCACACCAGAGTGGCTCGTCGCACCAGATGATGACGAACTACCCGAGCCCGGCGTCACTCCAAGATGTGGTCCACCGCCAGCAGAGGCTGGTCCAACATACCGTCTATTCGAATCCAACTTCCAGCGTTTCCAAGCTCAGGAACTTACCAAGAAACGGAACCCCGAAGTATTCAGCTCCACTATGCTCATGTGTCAACTCGCAGCAGCGGCCTTACATAACAAGTCAGACGACCAACTGCGTCAGATAGCAGATGCTGTTGGTTCTGAGCGTCTTCTCATTATGCATGGGAAGCGCGACAACATGATCACGCTCCCCAACGGCGAGAGACTTATCAAGGTTATGAAGCCAGCTACTGTACACATCGTGGAGGATATGGGACATGCTCCTATCCTAGAGCGGTCACAATGGTTCAACAGTGTCTTGGAGGAACAGCTGAGTATGTGGGAAAAGCCGAAGGAGGAATGAGAGTGGGCAGCATTTTGGAGATATGAGTAATCTTGCAGGGTGATTGGTTTGTGTGAATGAGAACAGGTGAGAATGTGTAGGAATTATAATGGTTATAAACAAAGGGGTTTCACATGTCTTTAATCCGAGAATACCTAAGTTAGCAAGTAGATGCATTCATGACACAAATTCGCTTATTAGAGCCTATCAATCATTCAGAGCCATTAGATTTGACTCTAGGTTTTGCTTCTATTCTACTGTACATCTATTTTAAGCTGTCGAATCGAAATCGTCCTCTCAGATAAGTTACCCCTCGAAACCCCCGTCGTTAACGTTTGATGTTACAGTAGTTCCTGGTTTTGCCAACACCATGCATGTCTCCAGAGCTCATGTTGGGGTAGATAAATTCGTATGTGTAGATGTATCTTCTCATAATCCACTTACGAAGTGTCGGCCGCCGAAGGCATAAGAAACGAAATAATTTATTCACCTTATGGTAGTTTCGGTCAGCACTAAGGATACTTTATTTCGGTAACCTAAGCCTTAGACATATCTTGTCAACCCGCTCATCTCTTGCGGTCGAGGCGGCGACCCTGTACCTCGCTCAGAGCCTTAACGCCGCTCAAAAAGCACACAACACCAAGGCCTGCAAAAACGGGCAGTGCCTCGAAAAGGTTCCACTTCAGGTAGTAGAGAAGAAGAGATCCCTCAAGAGCGACAATAGAGCCACCGAAGAGAGCATGGGAGATGGGTGCCTTTTTGAAAGCCTCGGGTAGATGGTCCAGGTTGGCGCCGTTCACACGCCACTATATAAATATTAGTTTGATTTTTTGTTATAAAGGTAGATGCACATACTGCGACGATAAGACCAGGGAAAAAGAACGCAATGCTAAGCACGGCCGCAATTGAGAGGATCTTGGGAGGGCTCGAGTCGCCGACCCTGAAGATGTGGTGGATCTCGGCTCGAGGTCCGTATCGTAGAGGACGCTCGAATGAGGGACGAGGAGCGTTGGGTACGTGGTAGATCTCGATGTCGAAGATGGGAGAGATGAGAGGGCTGGAGGAGCCGAAGGAGCCCAGCACGAGGTTGGCCTTGAGAGGTTCGTCCGAAAGGATGAACACAGTAGGGAGATCCTTGTGCGACTGGGAACTTGATTAGCTGGGTCGTTTATGGAGGATTCTGCGATCGCATACAATAGTGACACTGCCCTTTCCAGAAGACTTGATGTCTAAAGGCAGGGAGATCTCGAGGCCGGTCGACTCGGTAATAGTAACAAAGGCCTGGTGAGGACGCTTCGCCTCGTCACCTTCGGTCGTAGTCAATGAGAGTTTGATAGAATCTTTCTCTCCAAGAATAAGAGTCTTATCCACGGGCTTCTGGCTGCTGAACCTATACAGTTAAGAGCTGTCAGCACGCATTCTTCTGCAATCGCTTCCGCATGATGCAACACCATCATGGCAACTCTGGAGGAACGGGACAGCTAGCTTACTTGGCAGTAGCGCCGTGTCCTATTTTGGAGGCGACAGTAACAGAGCCATCTTTGAAGCTCCAAGAGGAGGCAGCGCTAGCTACACTCGTCAAGAAAACAAGGGACGATGCGATTGAGAAGCGCATGATATCGACGTTATCGCAGGTCGATTGGGTTCGAGAGTTGAGGCCAAGTGGATGGGACAGGACAGCTTGAGAATGGACCTCGCTCGAAACAGTAGCGCAGCTTAAGGTGCGTTACGTGGTGGAAGTGGGATTATTTTATTGGTCAAAGCTATATGTAGAGTGGGGATGAGAATCGAGCTCCTACTTTAGGGTAAGTGTAACTTGCAAGAGACTGGATGGAGAAGGAACCACTGCGAATTTATCAACTTGATCTTTCCTTCTAGGGCTCTATAAGTTTACAGCTTCAAACTCCCAAATCGCATTTAGTTGTACTTTGTTCATCTTACTTCCTCAGAAGTCGAGAATAGACGAAATGACACGAACACGGTAGCGGCAAAACGAATCTGGGTCACCAGTTGCTAATGAACATTCAGTCTAGAATTAGAAATATAGAAAAGACAGCTCTACTGACCGTGAGCAAGAGCAAACAAATATAGGATCCATTTCTGTTATGAAAAACCAACCTAAAAGACAAATAACCAATGGTATACGCATTCTACTCGCTCTTAATCTCAGTCTCAAAGCCCTTGATGGCCTCTCTCTCCTCCATCGTCAACTCGATCCCGAAATACTCCTTTAACGCCTCCACTCTCTCACCCTCACTCTTCAACTCTTTAAGCACTATCGTCTTGCCTCCAGGGTTCTCCTTGACTACG
This sequence comes from Fusarium flagelliforme, assembly GCF_020744385.1. NCBI lineage: Eukaryota > Fungi > Ascomycota > Sordariomycetes > Hypocreales > Nectriaceae > Fusarium > Fusarium flagelliforme. The sequence goes on from NW_025763503.1 coordinate 4,932,499, forward strand.
TCGTTAACCAACATGCGCTTTCCATAAATCTCCTCGCCCGTCGGTGACGTCTTGCTTTCCCTCAGCATGAACTTCACAACCAGAACGGTGTGTGTTTGGAAACTTCGAGGGCTCGTGCCTGTGTAGCAGTTGGAGATCTCGAAATCGGCAGGTAGCCACTCGACAGAGTGGCTGAAAGCGTAGAAGCTGGTCCATGACTGATCGGGAGAGTTGCGACATTGGTAGATCCAGAGGCGGCGACCGGCTGTGAGCTCTGTTTGACCGGGAATGAAGTCCTTGATGAGACGGGCGTCTTGGGTTCCCATGTTGCGCCACTCGGCGCCCTCAACCAGAGGCATGGGCTTTGTAGGGCCATCGCCGCCAAAAGAGGCATCCATCACCCAGCGGGAGTTGTCAGGTAGTGTCACGATGTTGACAATGTGAACCCTGTTTGCAGATTAGAAAACAGGACTTGGAAGAAAGCAATTACACAGCTTCAACTTACCACCCAGGATATCCGCCATGAGGAACACCATCTTTTCGAAGACGGACTCGTACACCAACAGGATACACCTGAAAACCAAGAGCTCGAAGCATGTAGCAGAAGAACAGATTGCTCTCCATACAATAACCTCCTCTTCCGCGCCCATCAAGCACAAACTTCTGATACAGAGCCTGAGGCTCAAGAGTAATGTTGCGATGCGACGAGTAATGCAACGTCATGTTATCATAGGGAATCGTTGCAATCATATGCTGATGCAGCACAGTGAGAAAGGCATGATCTAGTATTGGCTCATTGTCGACGTAGAATTCTTGCGGTATTTGGAGATGCTTGAGAAACTTGGCGACCTGGGCTTCAGAGTATATGGCCGACATGATGAAGGTATAGTGGGAATATTGAGTTGATGTCTCAGTTCAAAGGATCAAGACTTCAAAGAACGAAGTTGGGAAAAGCTATCATTTAAATAGAGAAACTAACTACCTAGCCAGGTAAACTTACCAATGAGTCAAGATGGCTCAAAACAAGGCGACGTCGAATTGAATTACAAACATGATAACTACCTTACTCGTATGTCACGCAAAAGCCGTCGTGGAAGTTGGCCGTAACGTATCACGAACCTCGTTATCTCTCCAGACTCCATAAAAACGGTCCGGGGCTCAAACATGGAGACGAACGAATCATTCAAAAGCCAAAATCTACATGCGCCCTCTTTAGACAGACGCTGCCAGGGTTCACGATAGAAACGGCCAATCAGGACAATTTTGGCGTCTACTTCGGATGTTCTATGTTAGTCTGATCGGTAAGAAATGCCTCTGCGTCCTCGGTCCGTCTTGTACGGTACCCACGAGGGTTATGAGCGTTTTCTCAGGGTCCTTTTGACGTTGAAGGATCAAGTACGTGGTATCAAATGTGACTCAGCCAAAAGAGTAAATTCGCATGTCTTTGTAGATCAAAGATGCCCTGACTCCGGTATTTCTAACAAGAACCATTCATTCATTACATGACTCTTCCCATCACATCGCGCCTTTAACGCCAAGCCAAGCCCAAGAAACCCACCGACATTTCTCTCACTGGTGTGAGTATGTACTTCAATGTCTTCTAAAGTTCCGTCCTCTTGCTTGATGTCGTTGTGACTGCTGCACCATTCCTCTTCGCTTTAGTCCCTGCCAACTTAGGCATAAAGTCTTGAATGCCCATCCAATCCACTACAAACGCAGTCGTGATCCTCGCCCAGTCCCGCACAGTTGGCAGATCGAGGTGCTCACCGTCATCCGTCATCTCATGCCAGACATCAGGGAATGGCGTTGGAATAAGGTGCAAAATATCAACGCCGCGCTGCATAAAGGGTCGGTGGTCGTCGTCGATGTAGCTGCGTGTGAAACGATTGGCAGACTTGTTGCTCTCTGGCATGAAGTTGACCTTGGGCTTAGTCTCAAGAACGCCGAGTTGTCGCATTCGCTCCTCCAGGCCAGCCATAGCCTTATACGCCCAATGCGTGGTGAGAAAGTACGAAGGAATGTTAGGGTTTGGAGAACCAAGAAGGTCGAGCAGAACAAACAGACTGATAGAGTCGAGAGGTGTCCTATAAGTTGCTAGAGAGCCGTGGAACTGGGACTCCCACTCCGCAGCAAGTGATCTTGAAACAATGTTAGACAATTCATCCACTTTCCGTATTGCATGCCGTGACTTACCTTGCCCCGTAAAGTGAGTCTTCATCAGTCCAGTGCTTGAACGCCTCTTCACCGTCTAGAAAAATGATTTGGATTCCCTGTGTCTCCTCAAGGCTATCGTCTATATCGCCATCCTTCTGCATCTTGTTCCACTTGGCCTTCAGGGGCTCCTCAATACTTCTCGCGACATGCATCAACATGGCACATGGCGCAGCGCTATCGATTGCGCCGATGAACCCCTCCGGCTCGTACTTGCTGTCGTAGTGTGCGACCAGCGTAAGTCGACTGACATCTCCCTTCTGCGCCCATGGGGGGTCTCGTCGAAAGATGAGGTTCGAGAAGGGAACCTGCTTGTTTCCAGTCACAGGAGTCTTGGAGGTAGAATTCTGCCACTCGAGTGTCCATTCAGGAAGGTTCTCCGTAAAGAAGTCGACAAAGTGCTTTTGAGTGCGCAACTGCCCTTCGGTGCCGGGGACACGAGGGATCAGAATAGGAGCAAGCAGCTTGCCATTCTTGATATCGAAGTCGTCGCCGGGCGAAGGAATGCTCTGGAGGACATCGTCGGAAAGCGTCATGGACTCGGCAACCGTCGATACGAGGAGACAGGCGAAAAGGAGTAGCTTTGCAAAGAATGGCAGCGAGGATGGCACTCGAGGCATTGTTGAGGATGCAGCCATAGGAAGGACGGACACCAATAAATACTACTTTAAACCAACAAGGAGCGGGTTTTGGGTCGATTTATCGTGGGGCGCAAAACTAGCTCATTCCGTCCGAAGGATTGTAATTCGACGTCGAGCAAACTGGCGGCAAGGCGAAGCAGCGAACGTAAATGTCGTGGACAAAGCAATTGGAACAAACAAACCGCTTCGTGTCAGGAGTTGTGAAGCTCTCCAATCCAGACCATGCAAGGGATGAGTATAAGGACAGGTACGACAAGACCGGCTGAAGTGGGGGAGACGACAGCGCTGTGGTACTCTAAATCAAACCTACTGCTGCAGCCAAAAATGTGTACCTTGAACTAGCATGTATGGAGCGAACCACATGGAACCCCAGATGTAGCAGGTCAAAGCGTACTATTATTCTATATCTTGATGGTCTGCACTTCTCATCAGTTGGTTAGAACAATAGAATACCTGTCAAGCCACTGTAATACAAGATCAAATAGCAAGACACAACAATGGAATTTTGTGCCCATCCTTGTGGGCAGAGACCGCCTCCTTCATGCTAAATGGCGGGGAAGACACAAGACCCTTGATCACATCAGTCACTCTAATAAATCACAGGCAGGGGCTGAATACTAGAGTCTAATTGGTCCATGATAATAATTGCACGGCTAAATGCCGAATAACCTCACCGATATTGGATGCCCGAACAAGACCTAGGAACCTACTCATTTGGGTTTCCAAAAATGTCAATTATTACTTCTATTTTAGAAGCAACCATGCTCGCTTTGGGACACACACTGCCGAAGTTTCCTTATGTTAGTTCGTGTGTAAAGAAAGGCCAGAGGAGACGGAAGAATGCTGCGCTTCCGTCTACACTGGATCTAGGCCAGTTGATGGTGTTAAGCTTCAGCCAGTGTTTATGGATTTGCTTGCACAGGTGATCAATCTACCTAGGTACTTTAGTGAGTTCTTTGATAGAATCTCTTGATTGACAACCTATTTGAGAAGCCCACTAGCTCTATCTGGTACGTAAAAAAAGGCTATTGAAAGATGCTGTTGTAGGACACCAATCAGAATCTCAACAACATCCAACAAGATATCCTCTCCCAATAAGATCAGTTCGTAATCGCAGCAACTCAATCAACAGATGAGCTAGCGCAGGCTACGTCATCCCGCTCACACCATCCCTCAAGAACGGGAGCATAGCGAACTAGCATGGTAACGTATCACAAGGCGGCAGAAGGAAAGAAAAGCGCAGAGATAAAATATAAGTGATTATAATGCTGTCATATTGAATTTCGACTCGCGTGCTATGCGCCAAAGCCGGGCCTTATCCAAAAGGCCATGATTCCCCTGTCATCTACACATACTCCTCGTTGAGATCTATTAAAAGTTATACTCCAAAGGTTCTTGACTGGACATAAGATCTTTATCCTGGCGTCAAAAGAATGCGGTAACCCGCTAAGTAAACACCAAACGCCCATCATCATGCTTTGTTCTTTCGCCTGTATTGCGACACCGATAATTTTTCCATGTTCTCTGTCTCAAATGCTGCGCCTTTGTAGGAGAATGCCGATTAGGTGATAGTATATTCATCGCTTCGATCTATCAGGCATCGTTTTTGCTTTCAACCAAGTTCTGAAAGAACCAGAGCGGCTATTTCCGGCTTAATGCAGCTTGTTGGCAGCCTGAGCCGCCTTGTTGGCGATCTGCTTCTCCTTGGGAATGGTGAGGGCGTTGATGCCGAGGTAGTTGCAAATGCTGGTGACAACGAGCCAGGCCCAGCGGAAGTAGATGACCATGGAAAAGAGCAGATAAGCCCACAGGTAGAAAAGCTCGAACTGAGCGCTGATTTGAGGGAATCCGAGACGAGGCAAGTTTCCGAGGATAGCACCACCAATGAGGGGGTACAGCATGGCGGTCCACCAGGGGAAAGGTTGGCGGGTCAAGTGGGCGAGAATGATCTTGGTTGTCAAACGACCGAAGACAAATGACATAATGAAGCAGAAGAGCATGAGGTGGTTCTCAGATCGAATAGTGCTGTAAGGGGAGAAGATCCAAGCAGCGATCGAGACGGTGTAAACGCCCATGGGAATCCACTCAAGGAAGACAGGGAGGACAGGCTCTCCTCGAGATCTGCGAGCCTTGGCAACGTTGAGAACACAGAAGGGGATCTGTGTGAAGACAAGGGAGCCAATGATCAAGCCGACCCAAACGTCCTTGAAACTGGTCTCACCAAGGAGCTCAGCGAGGCCGGGGAGGCGGTCCTTGATGCCATTAGCCAGAGGAATAGCCCAGACACCAGGTCCCCAAATTCCAGAGATGATCATGATCGCGCAGGCAATAAGGATACCCTCGGTAGGTCCGTTGATATAACCGAGGAAGAGCGTGTGCGTGTGGTAGGTCTCCCATGTCGAGAAGAACATAGGCAGGCAAGGGCAGAGAGCCGTGACAATACCAGCCGTAGAGGTTCCCAGGCCCATGGAAGCGGTTCCGAGCAGACTGCCGAGCGTGCAGTTCAGAGAGTCAATACCGTGGTCGAAGAGTTCGCCGAGGCCGCTGGAGGTTCCGGTTCGTCGTGCTTGCTTTCCGTCGAGGTTATCCATTGTTTGATACATGAAGAGACCGAATGCGAAACTGAAGTAGAGCCATGATGGAGCCTACACCAATATTAGTTCCTGGTTCCAAACAAGTCAATGGTTCAAACATACCGGTCCAACCAGATCAGGCATCCAGATTGCACAGAAAACAACGTTTATGAGAATGAAGCAGAAACCCAAAAGGGTGACCATGTTGGGCGCGATCCATAGTGGCAGGAGGTTGACAGAGGCGTTCCACTATGACAAAATGCGGGTTAGCTATCGTGAGCTTTAAAAACTTGGCAGGATATGGACGAATTGCTTTCGCTACGCCAATCTGGCGACTGAAGCTCCAAGGAAAACGATAGGAATGCGGATAGACTAGTTCGAGGTTGGGGAAGCACATACGAAGGGACCGAGAACGTATTTCGAGACTGGCGACATGTCGACACTTGAGTACTTGTATGACTTGAAGTGCACAAGTGCGTCATCAGAGATGCACTCGGCAACATTTTTTTCTATTGAACATGTCAATTAGCTTCCAGCGCACTTCCACAAGCTCAAGCAATCCAAATAGTTAGAATGCTTCTCATGGGACTTCTCAACTTACTCGTATTAGGAGCCATATCAATACCATCCGGGTCGGTGGCCGTTGGGTTGTAGAGCGGGAGAGTCTCGCTTGTAGACATGGTGAAAAGAGAGGGGCCGGAGGAGGAGGGGCAAAATGGGGGTCTCTTTTAAACAGAAGGAGGGAAAACGCGTCGGCGATAAACCCCCAAAGATTGGACCTGCAGCAGCGTGCACGCGCGAGAATATTTCTTGCAGTGACAGGGTACAGTACTGGACAAGAGCTAGAAGATCCTCGGTTCTTTCTTAGATAAGTAACCCTGAAAGAGACGAGCAGCGTAGCACGTGGGCTGTAAATAGGTTGACAATAGGCGGGCGATTCTTATCGACAATGACAGATGAGTTTCAAGCCAAGGAATATGCGACAGAGCTGATTTGCGCAAACGATCGGGAGGGCTGAGACAGAGTAAAACAGTCCCAGAATAGCGGTGAAGTGCGCAACAATGGATTATTATAATACAGAATATGTGTCGATGGACAATTGTCGCCAAAGGGCTTTGTTGTTTTTAAGAAAAGAGAGGGCTGAAGAAGGTTTAAAGGGGGCAGGTTCTGCTCACTCAAGACGGACGTGGACTCGAAATTGGAACTTGGACTTTCGCACTGGTAAGGTATCGTCCACTCGTACCAGTCAAGCCCCCTGGGTCGTAAACGCCCCATGCGTAAAGGAGCGATCAGATCCACTGGACGACTCCGCCTACAGGGGAATTAGACGTCTAAAATTGGGCAATTAGCGGCTCATTTACGTATTAGAACTCGACCGGTCCAAAAAAATTCAGTCTGACAGCTAACGAGATAGTTTCTGTCGGCTTTCAATAGCCCCTTTCCTGACTCGAGAGCTGAGTGACCTCTTGCTGGGACTCTCATAGTGTTAATCCCATATAAATGAACAGGAGTCGCATGTCTATAAACGGCCTTGCGTTGGTACTGTATGTGACACTCGTGTTCATCCGTCAGAGCCGAGAAGATGGGTCCCGTTTATCCTGCATTGACTTTCACATGCCCATTCAGGCTCATGAGCGCGTGAGCACACTGTCAACAAGTAACATGGATACGAGAACTGGCCATTCTAGCGCCATTCGAAGAAGGATTGGAGTGCGAGTCAGCAAACAGCACTGTACACCGGCGGCTTGGTTGATCCGATGGCCCGATGAGGCGTCTAGAACGTCCCAACGGTCCTGTAGAACTGGAATGTGGAGTGAAACTCAATCGATTGTTAGCAAACTCATCAATAGGGGTGGCGCCTAACCTCAAACTGAAGAAAGGTTACGTTTCTCTGACTAGATAGTACAGCTGATAGATCACGTCGGATTCAATAGTTGCAACTCAGTGTGGTGGCTTGACTGCAGGAAAGCAGTCAATGACATTGTATTGTGTCCTTTGCTAACCACTCGTTTCCTTTTAGCTGTCTTTCGACATTACCCCTATTAATGCTGCGGGAGGGCGTTCCCTAGTATATCGAAATCATGAAACCAATAATGTACCGCCAAAAAGACAACCAAACACCTAGACGTCCAAGGCTTTCAAGGAATGTATGCGCAATAAATGAGAAGTGAACAAATGCAAAAATCGGACACGAAGTCCATGTCCGTCCATCGCAATAGTGCAAGAAGCCGACATTATGCTCTTACGCACTTATAGCATGGCAAAGCCGGTGAAGATGGTGCCCAAGACAATAGTCAGGCCCCATGTTCGACCAACCTCGATGGCAGCAGCACCGTTGCTCTTTTTTGACTCGGCCGACTCAGAGTCGTCATCCTCGCTTCCAGGGGTGCCGGTATAGACTGTGTTGGGGTCATCGGTGGCACTAGCTGTAGCCTTAACAGCAGCACTGTCGGTAGCTGTTGATGTGGTGTTGTACTTCTTAGGGTTGCTGGCACCACAAGGGTTGTCCTCTCGGCAGGAGGAAGCACAAGAGGCGCTGCCCTTACAATCCTCAACACACTGGTTTCCCCATTCTTGGCAGACGTAGAAAGGCAGAGTGAGCGAGTATTCGGAGATGTTGGGCTGTTTGCCGTCACTGCAGATACATCCGTATGTAAGAGTTTTCTGAGAAAGAATGTTAGTCTATGCCGAACTATTAAAAAGTTTGAAGACAGGACTTACAGGGTCACATTCGTTGACCTTAGCATCTCCCTTACTAGTCTGCTCACAGATCATGGGGCATGTCTCCTTCTCGTTCATGCACCACACACCTGCATTGCTGTTAGAAGGGTTTGTCCTAGACATGGAGAATGTCTACTCACGGCGTTGAGCGATGGGCACACTCTCAGGGTCGATCACATAGTCGGCATTGACAAGGGTGACAGCTGAAGCAGCAGCTGCGAGAACGATTGTTCGAAGAGAAGGCATTATGATGGCGTATCGTTGGTTTGTAATGAAAATTGACCGTGTTTTATGCTGGTAGGTATGTGTGTCGGTTTCGTGTCGACTGTTCGCAAACGATGAATATTGATGGAAGGTGGTTTGCTTCTGTAGGGGGTCAGCGGTCTTATTCTATTCGAGAACTGGCGCTCGGTTCTTCTTAGACTGGGGAGATTGAAGTGATTGTGAGGAAGAGGTAGGTATGCAAGAGGCTATCACTAAGACAACCAAAGAAGGAAGTGTCACCTTGCCGCTGTTTGACTTACAAATAGGTAGACAGTAGCAAATTCTAAACGAGGAGCGACAGAATGAATAGAAGATCAAGATGGAGAATTAACGACTGTCTGATATAGCGAGTGTATCAAATACAGTTGAGGAGAGGAAGGAAGAAGATGAAGAAAAAGGTCGAGGAGGTCCGAGACATATCAACGATACCACAGACCACAAACCAGCGCTGTAAGCGGTAAGCCATGAACCCATAAGACCTGACCCCAGCTTCTCGCTACCACCGCGTTACAGCGTTAAGAGAAATGATCTGGAGCAAGTTCAGGGCGAGACCCGAGGCTGGGCAATATCATGACCACGGAGTTGCACCAGCAGCACCAATCTTCCTCGTTACTTTTGGCAGGGAGCAGGGGACCTCAGCAGTGAAAAGTCGATATTGGGTTTAGCTCAGCTTCATACCAACAGGCATGGGAGGTTATTTGCTCCATATCGCCCGCCACTCGGCGCATTTCGTGCGCAGAGCATCCTAGCATCCGCTCCAAGCTATGCCACATCGACTCCAACTAGCACGGCTCGCCGCTGAAGCTTGGGCGTTTTAGGGCGGTCTGGGGAGCTTGGCCTGAAGTTCCATGATTGTAATCTCCAGGGCCCTTGGTTTTAACAGACACGATTAAAAGGAGTCGATTTTATTGATCTGATTCCCAATAGCCCTGTCTCTTTCTCTCTGATCTTCCGCAGATCCCAATGGAGATCTCATTCAGCTTATTTTACGATAACATTTGGTGATCATTTCGATCAGTTCCATGTCTCTCATGGCCACGCGAGTATTCCCTCGTTTCCTTTGAACCACCTGTCTCATCATTCAATCTTTCTTGGCTTGGTGGCGCGAACGGCCGAGGACGACTAAAGACTCCACATAATCATGAGCCCACTGCTGCACATGCACATTTGTTATGAGGGTCTTGCTCATCGTACGCCAACAAGTGCATCTTGAATCACGCCAACGACGCGTTCCAGTTGGTGGTTGAGGTTGTTCACAACAAAGTACGAGCCCACCATGAGCACGTCGGAGGATTCGTTACGGAGAATTGGCCACTCGGATGCGAGAATGGTGTCCAACTCTTCCCGTAAAGGGTAACTCTGTTTTTGTGCTAGGCATCTGGACCAGCCGATACCCTTCGTATTTCTTGCATGTAAGCGGGGCATGTCACTGAACCCTTTTTTCCTCAACCCCGCGCAATGCACAATGCAAGCCGACGAAGACATGATGCTTGATATCGCGCCAATAGTTGGTGTTGAGAGTATCTTTGTTTTGCTCCTCAGTGGTGCTGACGCGGCCAGAGAAACACTTGGCGTGTGCCGTGATTGCAAACTTGTTGAGGCGCTTCTGTGTACGCTACGCTTTTTATGAGATATCAGACACCAAAGTCTGTGAATCATGATTTAGACACCCAATTATTCCCAATATCGTAGGTGGTTTCACCATTTCTGTGGGCTGAGACATTTGAAAAAAAAATCGGGGAACCCTGGGACTTGGGTTATCAAGACTCGATTTGTCAATCGAGTACGGATACAATGTCCTATCGTCTGCCTATCCTGTTATCCGTGATGACTGGCTCTTGACACCTGTCGAGTTAGGGTGATTGCAGGATCTATGCTTACCCATGCTTAAAATATGGTGGATAACTCTATCTACGTAGTATGGGTGGCTAGCCGCATGGACAAGAATTCGAGACACTGACGTGCGCGGCACAAGCATCGTATCAAGGTCATCACGAAGTTACTACTAGCATGTCGTATCCGATCTGGGCTATCGAGGGCGACCTCGATGAGCATTCTAATTCTCCAATACAGTCGATTCCTGCCAAAACGCCATGAGATTTCTTACTCAGCCACCAGCCTCTCCATTTCTCTGCATTCCACTGGGAGTCTGCGAGTGGGTTTACAGTTCGGTCTGGACCGATGGCAATGTCTCATGATAGCATGAGAGTTTGCAGCCTGGAATAAAGCTGCCAGGGCCTCATGATACTTCCATCTCTCATCTACCTTGCTCCACAACATCCCGGAACCTTAGACATTCGGCATCCGACCCGGGCCTCTTTCTGTCCGGCATGGAACGGACGTGGCTTGCTGAACTCCGGAGTGATAAGTATACGATGTTGGTCGTGGACCTGTTGACGAAACTGCTTCCTTCTTTCACCGAGCATTTACCATTTGCTATAACTTTCGTTCGAATAGCGGCATGAGAGCGGAATTGTGTAGGTGGACATACTATTCCTCGAGCCAGATCATGTTATCGCATTATTGAATGGCCGGTCTAAACTTGCTTAAAGTGACCATATTATATCAGTCCTCGTGCTCAACGGTCAATTTTCCCGACACCTTGGCGCCTGCTAACCAGAGATCATGACCTGAAATTTAGAGGTGACAAACTCTACCGGGGCGTTGTGCTCACGGACTATGAGTTACCATCGACCGGGGCGCCGGCCCCTCCATCAACCGGAAAAAGGCAAGCTGCACGGACGGCCCGTCAACGGCGCCGTCCATACAGGAAAAGGAAGGTACAGTTGGGTAGAATTTCCACGACATCACTCCCATCCTTTCCATCAATTGAAACGAGTTATCGCCACCTCCATTCAAAGAACCATGTCTCTGTTTAGATCTCTCGCTCACCTTTCTTATTGAAGCCATCATTGTCTTCTCATGAATTGGATAATCAATTAAACATACTGATCATAATCAAATCTTTGCGCCCGAGGTATCGACTACTGCACAGTACTAGGGAAAAAAAGCAGGGCTGCAATTCATGGGCTGTTATTATCCTGACTCGCAAGACGACCTTGACCATTCATCAACATCACCCAGCTGAATCAACTGAATCACTGTTTCGATATTTCACAATCCGATTCCTTTCATCTCTAACATTGCCGCCCATCACCTGATACTCCCGACTTCCGCGCATCGACATTTTTCTCCCATCAGCGACTTTTGATATCCACAACTGTAGTGGTCACCGCATGGTTGAATGGCGACTGCGGTAGATCAAGTGCCCAGCAATGGCACTTTGGGCGCCGGCGCCTCGGTTTCGGACAACATCGAGACACAGACGATTTCTACCGACGTATTTGAGACACCACGCACATCCCTCGATCACGACCGAAACAATGACAATAACCCACGACATCTCTCTACCTCGTCTCCTCTCTCCCCGGTGACCTCCCCACCATATTGGCTCAATACACGTGGCGGCCATCAGCGGACGATCTCAAACATGTCGACCGAGTCTGTCCTTCCAGCCGGTGCCATCACCCTCCGTGACAATGAAGCGAGCGACTACGACGATCGCAATAGCGCTTGCTGGGCCAAGAGTGTTGAGATCGTCAACTATACCATCGTCAACGGTAGTGCGACAAATATCGGAGCGTTTGTGGTCTGGAATATACGTGTCGAAACTCTCAATGTAAGTGATCGGGCATTCTGGTGGTGGCGTTTTTGGCTTGACAATAAACTGACTGATACGGCAGGGAAGTTATATGAACATTCGAAAACGGTATTCGGAGTTTGACGACTTTCGATATCGGTTGGTTCAGACCTTCCCCGGGTTCGAGGCAGCTGTTCCGGCGCTTCCGCCTAAAAGTGTCATATCCAAATTCCGACCCCGTTTTCTGGAGAAGAGACGGGCTGGTTTACAATACTTCCTCAAGTGAGTATACTGGTCACCCCTTCCCCAAGATTATACTGACCTTATTAGTTGCATATTACTAAATCCCGAGTTTTCTGGGTCACCTGTACTCAAAGAGTTCCTCTTTGCATAGCGCCACTATCTTTTTTAGCATATTCTCTTCTTCACATATGTTTACCTTTCGGTCTCGAATATGAGCCCCCTTTGTACACACGATATATATTGCTAGGTCTGGTCGTGCACACATGCACAGGCCAGCAACCAAGATTAATGATAATGAGTTGGATGACTTACTACTTCTTAACGTCTCGCAATTGTCCAACATATTGATTGTTGACCAGAGCCAGCCTTGCGACAATGAGACTTTGCCCATTGGGAGGCCATGATATTGCCAAGACCTGGCACCGATGGAGAAAAAACAGTCAAGACTCTAATTATCGGATATATACCAATTGTCTGCCAAGGCGGCATCTTCAGCGGCATGTCATCGCTAGGGGTTTGAGATATCGTGACTGAGGGGGTCGAGCACAGCCTCAGAAATCCGCATGAAATTTCGATCCCTTCAGTCTTTATGAATTCGGTCACAGTCGCGGCGAAGCTACAGTGCTCCTATACCAAACCAAGCGTCTTATGGAAGCGATGTCATGGCCTAGCAGGAATAATGAATGCTTGTATCTATCTATTGAAGTAAGAGATGAGTTTCCCTGTTCTATTTACCTGCTTCCCAGCCGGCTAACGGTCAACGAAAGAAGGCTCGAATAGTTTACTAGAGACCCAATAAAACTCACCACAAGTACGTACGTGCATATCTTCAAGTACCGGTGGACGATTCAAGCGCAGAGTCTAGATGCTTATTTACGCTTATGCCAATCACGAGCGTTAGTAGCTGGGGGAAGGGTCCACAAGGCATAGCCAGGTTCTTGAATTTAACGTTTCAAGATAGGCACAGCATCCGTATACTTTACGAAATGAGCCTTAGACCGTTTAAGACGTCGGGACTTTGGTTGATAAAGGGCAGGGACACAAGGCTGAGCTGTTTAGAGGCCGGAGGGGATACGATTATGCCAATAATCTTGGATCTCTCACAGGTTTGCCAAGTGCCGTTCTTCCGGGGCAAGATCTTGTTGGTTTTCTGGGCATCGCCCTATGCCTGCGTCAGTGACAGAAGCACATGTATAAGAACGAGATAATCCAGATTATAGAGCCAGATGTTCGACTCGGAGATGATGCATTAGATCACAAGCAAGTTTTTATTCTTCTTTTCTATCTATAGTCAGTCATTTATGCCAACTTCAGTTTCCACCCCCACACTTGATCCAAGCAACCCCACGAACATGACGCAACTCGATATTCTAGAACAACGTTGTTTGATGTTACCGGTTTTAGTACCAGTCTCAGACAATATGGAGGGGACGACCCCGCGACAATCGCCAGTACAATTACCACCCCGTACCCGTGCCGACTCCAAATTCTCAGTCGTCAGCACTGCGTCATTGTCCCCCTCTACTGCATCTATTAGTGGTTACTCTTTAGCGACCAAAGCTAAGACAAGAGAATACATGGACTCTTTACGGCCCCCTTCGCCAAAAGAGTTCGAACGAATTGCATCTATTCAACAGCAGCGCGAACAAGAAACAAAGCGCAGAGATCGTGAACGCAGGCGCTGGTCGCGCGAAGCCCAGCGTCAGCGCGAAAGAGCAGCAAGCATGTCGACAGACAGTCAAAGTGACCAGGCGCATGCGCAAGCTGCCCGCACTATACAAAAGACGTTTCGGGGCTATCGCGCACGAAGAGAAATGGAAGGATTTGGCTTAGATGCAAGCACACGATGGGTTACGGCTGTGCGAGAAGCGCAATTTCGGAATGCAACTAGACCACGACCAAAGTCGGAAACCGAACTCGATGCTGCTGACGAGCCAGAAGCGGACGCTGTTGCGCAACATAGATCAGCAAATGCTCGTGCGAAATGGAAGAAGGCTAGTGCAATCGCACGACGAGCTGGTCACGATGACCTCCTCTCTGATTCCTCCTCCTCAGAATCCTCAGATGAAGATGCCTCGCCCGAAGAACGAGCCGTTGCACGAGCTCGACGTGAGAAAGCCACTGCGGATCGCAGGCACGAAGCTCGCATGATGGGTATCCGATACTTTCTCGAAATGGTCGATCAGAAACACCGATATGGAAGTAACCTTTGCAGATACCATGAGGTCTGGAAGAAAGCGGATACACATGAGAACTATTTCTACTGGCTCGACTATGGCGAGGGTCGCAATGTTGAGGTTGAAGGCTGTCCACGAGACAGACTTGACAGAGAGCAGGTCCGCTATCTGTCCCGCGAGGAGCGTCAGTACTATCTGGTTGAGGTAGACAGTGAAGGGAGGTTATGCTGGGCAAAGAACGGCGAGCGTATTGATACAACGGAGCAGTTCAAGGATAGCATGCACGGCATCGTGCCTCTGAATGACTCCACACCGGCCTTCAATGCCGCCGCTCAACCAGTGGATTCTCAATATACGGGATCAATCAGCAGCTCAAGTTCCCAATCTTCACTGGAATCAGAACGGGAAGCAGATCTGGCGGCTAAGTATGCAACTCCTGGCTACGACAACAGTCAGGGTATGCACAAGGTGTCGCAAATTTCAGCGTCAACAATATTCAACAAGATGATGCGCAAGTCAGTCAGAAAAAACACTTGGATATTTGTCGCAGACACAAACTTTCGAATGTACATTGGCATCAAGGATTCAGGCGCTTTTCAACATTCGTCCTTTCTCCAGGGTAGCCGAATTTCTGCTGCTGGTCTCATCAAGATCAAGAATGGCAGACTGTCATCCCTCTCTCCGTTGAGCGGACACTACCGTCCTCCAGCAAGCAATTTCCGAGCCTTTGTTCACAGTCTTCGCCAGTCAGAAGTAGACATGAGCCACGTCTCCATCTCAAAGTCATATGTGGTACTCATCGGACTAGAATCATATCTCAAAACAAAACGCAAGGGCAAGGACTTGGCGCAGCGTGTGGGACACAGAAAAGACAAAATCTTGTCTCCTGAAGAGGCTGCACGGAGAGAAGAGGAGGCAAGAGACAAGAGTGAGAGCGCAGCCAAGGAAAGAGAGCTGCTCCAACGAGAAGAGGAGGAGAAACAAGAGGGTAGACCGGTGAAGAAGGTCCTGAAGAAGCTCGGCATCAAGCCAACAAAGGAGGAGAAGCAGGCTGCTAAGAGAGAGCAGAAGGAGGATGTCGAACAGATGCATGTGTGAGAGAAGGTTCGTGGGCGGTACGATGTTTTTGTTTCCTGATATAATACCCCAAGCATAGAGCAGTGCTCGAGTTATGATTCACGACCTTAAGCACAAATACCTAAAGTCTTTTATGATATCCTTTTAGATACTAGAGTTCAATCGAATTATAATACCAGCCTGGCTAGTTGTAGACATTTTCTTGAGGTTAACTGATCATGTTAGTTGATAGGCCAATCATTCCAACACCATTTCGTGAGGTTGCTGTTAGTAGAGGTGCACTTCCATACCAGTATGCTGTCGCGGAGTCACAATCTCAACCACAGTCTATATCTCCATTGTCGCTACTTCCATAATATGCTAGCTGATGCTTGTGTTTCTATGTGAAGCTCAACCAGACTGATAATCCAATGACGTGTAGATAGGCAAAGCACCAAAATTTAATATTTATAAATTGCTGGAGTTGGTCTAAAGACGAATCGAGTTTCATGGAAGCCTAGCCCGGTGTTTTAGGTTGGGTGACTTTAGCGCGCATATGCCCTGTAAGCTGGGCTCATCAATGCGCTGCAGCGGTTTTTGCAGCGCCACCTCCCTAAAACACAGCATTACAAAAGCTTAGGCGTAGGGGGCATCCCGTCTGGAGCCCACCTCAGCTTCCATTTGACTGCAAACGTGCAGTCGCACTCGTACCGAAGGCGCCCAGCAAACCCATCGAAAAAACCCATCAAAAGTCGAGGCGCCATCGCCAAACTGAGCCGGCGGATTGAAAGGAACACAGCCTTGAAAACATGCAAGGCATCTCAACATATTCCAATGGCTTCCGTCACCCGTTCCTCGCGGCGCGCTGAAGTTCCGCACCAGCATCATCACTCGCACCACCACCTGCCCTCCCCAGCAAGCGTATTCGCCCACGCCCAGGGCGGAGGAGTAGGAGCAGGAGGAGCGTCAGGGGCAGGGCGCAACAAGAGGGCACTCGACGCCCACGATCGCGACTTTGATGCGATCAAGCCCAAGAAATCGCGTATAACAGTCGAGATTCCCGCGAGGGGCTCTCAAAAACTCCGTGTCGCCGACATCGACAACAGTGAAGCGCCACCACCCACGCGACAACCTGCTGCGACGCCCACAGTGGCGAGTGCGACGACACCAAACATCCCTCCTACCTCGACCGACAACGCGACATCGAAGCCGAAGCAAGAACAGACCCTTACAAAACACCAGAGTAAAGTTATCAATGGCATAAAACACGAACTCGATCGGCTACAGCCTCAGCCGAGCGATACCAATACCAAGGAACAAGGCCGGAAGCTTCGCTCCCAGGAAGCCAACAGGTTCAAGAGCGAGCTTTCTGCCTATTTTTCCGATTACGATGAGGTGATTGGCAACGAGCCCAAAGAACAGCGTACGTGAATGAAATTCCTGTCGCTCACCTGTGCTTCACCATCTCTACACTGCAGTATTTTCTGACCTTTCTTTTTAGAACTGTTCAATGTCGATACGCCAATAGTTATAGTCGATTCTGATCCACGACGCGCAGTTTCAGACAACCAACGCGCTATTCCCAACCCCGCAACTGAGTATCCCGTACGAGGATATGGCGATGCACTATTTTATAACGTCTTTGATTGTCAGCTAGTCGACTTGGGATTCTTTCAATCACGGTCCAATAAGACAGTCGAAGATCCTTTACCAGATAAACTATTTCAGCCGATCCATCGTCGAGCTGAACGACTGGAAAGATCGGTCCGCAATGCTGAAAAAGGTCGGGCTCAGCATGAAAAAGACCACATCATCCGACTTCTCGAAGGCCTGCAAGGTCACGACTGGTTAAGAGTAATGGGTGTGAGTGGCGTAACAGAAACAAAAAAGAAGACGTTCGAGCCCGCTCGCAACCACTTTATCAAGGGCTGCCAGGCCGTCTTGAACAAGTATCGAAACTATGTTTTGGAAGAGAAGAGACGCAAGATGGAAAAAGATCGAGCCAGAGCCGAGAAAGAGCACGAGGAAGACTCGAGTGTTGGTGAAGATGAAACCGGCGATGAGGCGGATGATAGTAATGCCAGCGATCTGGCATCGCCGGCAAAGCAGCTTCAAGAAGAAGCAATGGCGAGATCCAAGGCCTCCAAAGGGTCAAAGAACCGCAAAGCGACGCCTCAACCAGCTACAGCCAGAGCTCCACGTCCTGTGAAGGCACCGCCGGCTCCAAAGCCTCCAGAACCACCCAGAGAGTTCAAGTCGTTTTTCACTAAGAGGTACGAGCGCGATACCGCTCTAAATAGGAACAGGCGTACGGGGAGGAAGGTACTGGCATGGGGTCTACCCATACCTGAGATACCCGAGGTTGATTTTGATTTGCCGGAGGAATACCGTGATGAAGATACCCTCAAGGTCCGGGCGAGGAAGAAGCGCCGGGACCGAAGACGCAGCAAGAAGTGATGGTCACTCACTTGGCTGCTTGTAATATACGCAAGGCAAAGAAGCTGTGGAAGTCAGTTGTTATATACATGGTTTGGCGTTCAGGAAAGGAAGGATCGAGCTGTCCTGGTAGGAGCAAAGGTATTGCAGTTTTTGGGTGTGGATTTTATGTGGTCTTGATAGGTAGTTATCATCAGACAGTGATGGAAATAATATCCTTTGCAAACAGCAACATATCCTGATGCCACTGATGTGTGACGTCTTTTGGTGGTACTGGAGTTTGGCTTGGTGGAGGTTGAGATGTGTGATGATCACGACTGTAACGGTCATTTAGTAAATCTTTTGATAAGAAAGAACTGATTCTGTATCACTGGCAGGGAAGTAACTGATATGGTCTTTCATCCCGTCTCCAAGTAATAAGTCACGTATTGTTGTAGTATTGTAAAGACCTATCATCTATTGTTCTGAAGTCATTCAATCAATGTTGGCAGTTGTTAAGTGGGTCGAATGGGAGTTGAGCGGATGAGTGGTCCGTGCACAGAAGCTTCCTGCAACGCGCCGCGAGCTGTCTTCCTTCTTTGCAAAGTGCACGGCGAGAGGCACCCGACGGTCTTTTTTTTTCTAGGTTTGCGCGTGTTTGCGCTTCTACAGTCTTTGGCTTTCTGAACTCACTTCTTTGCTCTGTTAATCCTTCACACCGCCTTCTTAATTACAACCTTCTTGACGCACTTCACTGGATTGTCTCCGTTGTCCCTGTTCAGATTGCGCCAAAGCCACCAACGAAACCTGCGACCGCGCGACGAATTCGATACCGATTACAAATACACTCAGCGAGTTCCAACATTCTACTGCCTTGTGCAAGAGGCCGGTATTTCTATCGATGCAGCATTCATAAAACGAGCTCAAAGGGGCCCCTCTGGCCGTCTTTCCTATACCCTGCGTACCATCAGTCGAAATGGCTACCCTTGCCATGCCGCAGGCTTCTGAGCCTCTGAATCACTCTCTCCTGGATGCAGATGATGGAGTAGCTTCTGCGGATGATGGACCAGTTCTTGAGTATTTCGTTCTCAAGCAAGAAGTCAACCTCGAGGTCAACTTTCGCGACAAGCGCATTGAGGGAACAACGGACATTTTCCTAGTGACATTTAACGATAAGGTCGACGATATAGTATTGGATGCTGCAGACTGCGAGATCGACACCGAAAACGTCTACGTTGCCGAACTTCGAGAAATTAATGGTGATATCGTCGAGGGCCAGAAGCGGAAGACAACTGCGACCTATAACGACCCGTATGCGAAGCTATCACATCCCGCAAGCTGGAGTCTGAGGGCCGGCCATCACGATATTCGCCGCAAACGGGCCCAGTCTCTGTTCAGCAGCCGAAAGAAAGATGTCCCCGCCGAGCATAGAGAGTTCGCGGGGTGCACCCCCGTCTATCGATCGCTCAAGGTGAACTTGCGCGGTAAGGCCGAGCCAGATCGCCCGAGGCTCATCATTAGGAAATCGATGTTAGGTATTGATCCGGCAGAAAAGACCAACAAGCAGTACAAAATCACAATACCCTTTGTCAACGATAACCCGCGGGATGGAACACAGTTCGTCGGTGTAGACCCCCTGGATAATCGATTCACGCATATGTATACCCGAAGCTCAATACATCCTGGAACCGCATCTTGTATCTTCCCATGTGTGGATGACCATGGATCACGGTGTGACTGGAGGATATCGATCAAGTACCCCCGCACATTAGGTGATGCTTTACAGCAGGCGCTTGCCACGCAGCAGAATGGCAACAATCCAGACAAGATGCAAATTGATGGCCAAGAGCGAGCCCTCAACCTTGCTGAAGAAGATAAGCTCCGGGAGATGTCAGTCGTATGCTCAGGTTTTCTCATGGAGGAGACAGTGGACCCTGATGATGACCACAAAAAGATCATGACTTTTGAGCCCGAGAAGAAAGTATCCTCGCAGAAGCTTGGTTTCGCTGTCGGACCCTTTGAGCATATCGATCTGTCCTCCGAATTTCGAACAGAAGAAGACGAGGTCAAGCTTGGCATGAACGCGCTTAAAGTGCACGCCTATTGCCTACCGAATCGTGCCGACTGGGTTCGCAACACAGCAGCAGCCATCACCATGGCGGCTGATTTCTTTACATTTACGTTCGCCCGATACCCCTTTGGCAACTTCAAGCTGTGTTTCCTTGACGACATGGTCCAAGACACGGTTGCGTTTTACTCTATGGCCTTCATCAGCAATCGACTGCTATTTCCAGATGACATTATCGATACCGAAATCGACGTCACTAGAAAGATCGTCCAGACATTAGCTTACCAATGGATTGGTATCAACATGATTCCCAATACGAGGAATGACATGTGGCTCATTGTCGGCATTGCACATTACATGACTGACCTTTTCATGAAGAAGTTGTGCGGAAACAACGAGTACCGATTCCGGATGAAGACTCTATCCGACAAGCTTGTTCAGGTGGACGTCGACCGACCTTCCCTCTATGATCTTGGTGCCTATCTTCATTTGGGAGAGTTTGAGATGGACTTCATGGTTCTCAAAGCTCCAGTGATCTTCTTCATCTTGGATAAGCGGCTCATCAAGGCCTCAGGAGGACATGGCCTGACCCGCATCCTCTCAAAGATGCTGACAAAGGTTCAAATTGAGGCTTCCGACAAGGCTACCATTCTTGAAACAGAGAAATTCAGGGCAACATGCGAGAAAGGAGCAAAGTACCGGCTGGAGAGTTTCTGGAATCAGTGGGTGTATGGTTCAGGCTGTCCTCGGTTCGATGTTAAGGCGAAGTTTAACAAGAAGAGGTTGTGCGTTGAGCTCACCCTCAACCAAATCCAGTTGCATACAGCAAAGAAGCCTCCTCTGGAGAAAGACGATTTTCTCCGCGTTGTCAAGGAGCGCCGATCCGGTGTTAAAGCTGGTGAAGTACAGCCATTATTTACAGGCCCAATGACTGTTCGAATCCACGAAGCTGATGGAACTCCCTACGAGCACATACTGGAGATTCGTGAAGATGCTACAAGGTCCACCAAGTTCGAAATCCCATACAACACGAAATACAAAAGACTTAAAAGGACTCGACGCATGAAGGAGAAGCAGAACGTTGGCGCCAGCATGGACGCAGAGAACCTGGATGACACTCTACTGTACTGTTTGGGTGACGTTCTCCAAACACCCGAAGAACAGGCCCAATGGGAGTTGATTGATTGGGATCCAGAGACTGAGCGCAAGATGGACCAGGAATCTTACGAGTGGATACGTGTAGATGCTGACTTTGAGTGGTCTTGCGACATGAAGAGGACACTAGAACCGTACATGTACGTGTCGCAGCTACAACAGGATAGAGATGTTGTTGCCCAGCAGGATGCTATGCTGTATCTCACACACGGTCCTCTGCATCCCATCGCTTCAGGTTTCCTTACCAGGACTCTTGTTGATCGCCGTTACTTTCATGGCATTCGAACTATGGCGGCCGAGGCACTGCCAAGACAAGCCAACATCAAAGACCTGTCAAACCTCGGCCTTCGACAGTTGATAAAGGCTTTCAGCGAGATGTTCTGCCACAAGGGAACAACCCAACCCAAGCCAAATGACTTCTCGGACAAGAAGCAGTACAATGTTCAGTGTGCCATTATCAAGGCCATTGCACAGGTCAGAGAAGCAGACACTTACAAGTGTCCACTTTTCGCACGTCAATTTATCCTTGACCAGCTTCTCTTCAACAACAATGAAGACAACCCTTTCTCCGACCATTTCTATATCGCCACTCTTGTGGAAGCTCTTGCGACCTCCCTTATTCCTTCCAAACAGGACGATTGGTTTGCTATGCAGAACAAGATTCCCAACCCCGAGGAGAAGCAGTTCCTAGACAAGGCTATCGAGCAAATCGAGAGAGTTCTTCGCCGAGATGAGTGGACAAACTCATACCAAAATGTTTGGACCATTGCTGGCCTCAGTGCTAAGCAGCGGCTCATGAAAGCAGAGGTGATCCCGAAAAAGTATAGTGACTTTGGCCAGTACCTTCTTGACGGAACAAGAGATCTTATCCGTATCAAGGCGTTCGAAGCACTGATTGACTTGGGGGCCATGCTGGACCCGACAGTATTCTCGTTCCTGACATACTCTCTTATTACTGATCGATCACCGTACGTTCGAAACAAACTCATTGAGGCCTCTGCCTCCGGTCTGGCAGCTATCGCTTTCGGGGAGCACACCAAGGTCACTAAGAATGAACCTCCTCCAGAAGACGAAGAGGGTGATCTCTTGCTTGTGCAAGATAGTGCCCAGGAGATTGAGGCACGAAAGGAGATGTTCGCAAGAAAGGAGAACCTAGATGCAGCGCTCAAGGCTCTCCGGAGGGAAATGGAGGAAACCTACGGCGGCGACGAGCGTCATTATAGTATTGCGATGCGCAAAGCCCTGGATCACCCAAGTCTTGGGCGAAGCGAGATGGAAAGCATGCTGGACTTGGCTGCGATGATGTTCGAGGAGGCTGGCGATTGGGTTATTACGATTCCTTTGCCAAAGGCCTGGTCAGTAGAGCGGCCGCTGCAGCAACTTCAAAATCGCGTAAGTATTGTAGTTGTCCATCCCGTCAAAAGCTTTAATACTGACCAAACACAGTTGGTTGTGAAGTTCAAGGCTCATTATAAGACGAAACCTAAGGAGCCTGTCGTTCAAGCACCATCCCTTCCACCTCCCGTACCTGCTGCCACTGTTCCTGTACCTACAGAGCCAAAGAGGCCCGCGCCTCTGCAAAAGGCCTCTTCTATAAAGATCAATACTCACAAGGCGGTTCCCCCTCAGCGACCGAGTGTGCCACCCCAACGCCCAAGCGTTGCCACTCCGGTTCAGAGTCCAAAGCCAGGCCCAACAAAGCAGGAAAGAGATACTATCGTTGCCTCTCCTGTTCTTTCTCGACAGCCAAGTGTTTCATCTTCATCAGGCTCGAAGCCTTCTTGGCCATCTGAGCCTTCATCTGCATCTAATATCAAGCGACCTCGCCCAGACAAGGATGAACATCACACTCCTGCACCAAAGCGTCCGAAGGTGGAAAAACCCTTCGGGGCCGATTCTGGTATCAAGAAGAAAAAGAGACGTATGGTCAGGCTCAAGGTTTCGCCAAGTCGCCTTGCCAGCTTGATGAAAGACCAGAAGAAACCCAGTATCAATGGTCGGACATCTCTGCCGTCAGGTAACTCTCGAGACCCTCTAATTCCTTCAAACTCCAGGTCGGATTCTATTACGGCCAAGCCTGCGAGGAAACCACTTCCATCGGGTGATGCGGCACGAAGGCCTTTGCCTGGGGGTCCCGCAGGATCACCGCAACCACCACCAGAAAGAAAGATATCGTTGAACGCCCATTCCAACTCGACGCCGAAGCCCAAATCTGCAAGTCCTGCGGCGAACACGCCACCTCCAGGGGCACCACCACTCACTCAAAGGCCGAAGATTAAGATTATCAGAAAGTCGAATCCACCACCGCCGCCAGCTCCTTAGAAAGAGGCACATGATACTTCACTTTTCAGCCATTCAACGTACCCAGAGTCGCTAGTTGTAGCAGCGTTGAGGGAGGAAGTGGCAATTACATCCGATCCAGAGGGATGCGTGGGTTGGACCATGGAATTATGCGAGCAAGAGACCGAGAAACCAGTTTTGAACGTAGAATGAAAGGGCGGCAGAAAATGGTAGTCCTTTATTGAAGGGTGTTTAAGTACTCAGTATAGGAAACGGAAGGCATTGGTATTTGCATTTTTTTGGGCGTTAGGAGCGCGGCATCGTATCCAAAACGCGCAGGGGAGCCAGAAAGGCATGCAATGAGAGATAATGGGTGTACAGGCAGCTATTGGGTTGTATTCATCACGATATCATTCCAGGACTTGTCATGATCCGACTTTTGTGATGATTTTGTGAATGATGTGTTGCAAAATTCGAATCAAAGTATATAGGCACTGCGCTACGCCAAGCCTCGTAAATTATATCTTATGGAGTATATATTTCCATTTCCATGCCCAAGTCGTTGTAATCAATGTGCGCCTACTCCTAGTATCCCTATGTAGCACGTTGCTATCAATCATTTCTTTCTCTGACCCGTGAAACAGAGCGAAGCCATTGAGAAATTTCCTAAATATTCGCGCCGTGCTTTCCCTCTGTTGTCTGGGCTTCCAGAAAGGCCTTCCTTAATTCAAACCTCTGCTTGCCATGTTTCTTGACAAGACGGTTGTGTGCTTTCTGGGCAAGCTCCTGCTCCTGTTCCTCCTCGTCATCGGCGGGCAACTGGCCGAAATCCACGCTCGATGAGAATCGTAAGTCTTCATCATCACGATCTGTCCATATGCCCTCATGACGGGAGGGCACTCCGCGGCCTGAGTTGAGGTATTGCATAACAAGAAGAGCCAGTTTCCCAGGTGTGAGAGTCGTCCGCTTAAGGCCTTCAATAACGATACGACGTGGGAATCCCATCGATTCGTAGTACGAAATTCGTTCTTGAATCTCACGAGAATTGGAACTATCCGGATCACGGGGCTGGCTGCTCCTGGCCGGTGGATTCTGAGGGGCCCGGTTCCGGGAAGAATTATACGAGGCAGGAAGAGAGCGCCGCACTGCTTCAGCAGCCGGTCTCTGGTTTTGAGTGACCGAGGAAACAGCTCGCCTGGGGTTTGTTACATGTGTCAAACTATTGTGACGATTCCCCTTTGATGGTTCGGTTTGTAATTGCCGTCGTTTCGTAGCTGATGGCCTGTCCTGGCCTGTCTTATTCAGATGGAATGGTATTGGCGTGGAATCGAGTGATTCGTTATCTGGAAGTGGATCGACGTCCAAAGATTGCTGGCGAGTTTCTTGGGGAGGAACTGCTGTTGTCCTCGAGTCTTGCGATTCGTCTTGCTGGGGAGGAAGAGGAGGGAGATGCTGCGAGGCTTCACTTTCGCCAACATAGTCAAGCCACTGAGAGCTCACACGAGCGCTGGGAGAGGGTTCCCGAGTGGGAAGGACTCCGAGAGCCAGGTCAGCATCTGGTGTTGACGGAGTGTCATCATCTGAGCGATGACGCCTCTTTTTATGTACATTGCCAGATGAAGTGAGCGGACGATGCGCTGTGGATCGTTTCAAGCCAGTAGCAACAACAGGGGGCGAAGACCGCTCGTAGGTTTGCGGCGAACCGTCTTGGTCGTCTTGGTCATCTTCCCATTTGATGTCCTGACTAAAATCCAACTCAGGGGCTATGGCTTCTGAGTCTGGGACAGGTTCGTCTTCGAAATTTTGGATTTGAGCCAAAAAGTCATCGAGATTTTCTTGATAACAAAGGTGCAGTTCGTTGAGCATATGCTCGGTGGGACTGACAAAGCCTAACTTTTCGGCAATTTTATTCCAGTCACAACTCCCAATTTCGTGGAGGACGGCTTGAGCAGCTAACGCGAGGTCAAACAGCTCAAAAGAAATTCCTTCGATTTTGAGATATCTTTTGATGTCTCTGTCTGTGGAAGCGATCCAGTCGTCGAGGTCACGATAAAATGTATCTCTTGCATCGTCCTCTTCTGGAGTGTCGACTGGACCAGATTGAATTTGATGTCCTGCTGGCGACAGTGGTGTTTCATGCTGATGTTGTCGTGCTGTGCTCAACTGCCGGCGGTCTTCTCGAGTACCAGTCCGTTGTTTCTGTTTGGGGATTTGCTGAGCAGCAGCTTGTGGCGGGTTTTGTTCAGCCGCTTTGGGCGACTGCTCCGCCTGGTCTGCATCGTGGTTGTCTGGCAGAGTTTCTTCTGGTGCAGAGGCTGCCATACGCTCCAGGTCGCCCCTGTCGAGATTTGCCAACTTCTTGACGTAGCGATCGCGCCACGACTGTGCAGTATGTCGAGTATTCTTAGGATTGTTAGTTTAGATCCTGCTGACAATTCAGTGAACCTACAATGCATGCGTATTCTTTCCAGATCTCGTTTCCCTTTTGATCAGTTGGATGCTGTAGAACCCATCTCGCAATTCTTGCATCGTCCTCCCGAGTGAAAGGAGTACGAGTTGATTTTGTGGGCTGGCCACTGCCTACAGGCCTCGGCGCATTTGGAGGAGGGCCTATTAGATACCTATCTTTTAGTTGTATAATGCCATTCTTGACGGAGTCGTCGATGAACTGCCACGAATATGACCCATGTGGAGCATCTTTCTTTGCTCTGGCATGATCCGCGATAAGCATATCGGCTTGCTTTTCTAGAAGCACTACAACGCCGCCATTTTGCTATTCATTGTTAGAAACAATAATGAAGGAACAGTGGATGATTCCGACATACCTTGATTAGGTCTATCCAGCGAGATCTCTGGGGTACTCGTTGTGCCATCCAGAACTTGACATCTTTGAATATTGTTCCACCCTCAGCATTTCCAACTCCATTGTATGTCACCGTCGAGGCCATGATGGCGAGTATGCGTTGTCTTTATAGCTTACAAAGGAATGCACCCTGCTCGCCGAGAAAAGAGAGGATCACGTTAGATTTCTTGAAGTTTGACGCGCTGCAGCACAAAACGAGATGAAGGCAATATGAAAGGATTTTAACAGACAAAGAAGCGGGTTGAGTTTCTTTCAAAGGCATAACGCCGCCTGCGGCTTCAACATCCTTTGTGTGTAAGTGACACGAATAGAAGCTTCGCGTCGGGACCCATCGCGCGTTCACGTGCCAGACAGTCATTTGCTGAAGTGGTATTCACTTATCCAGAGTATGAATCTGCTTATACGCATAACCCAAAACACAGATTGAATATGCTATCGCAACACGATAGAAGGTACCGACAATGTTGGGAGACATTACTAGACTATAAGATATCCCAGAAGTCCGAATGACTGTTTTTGTGTCACCTACTTGTTTTTCACCTCGTGAAAGCTTGGAAGCTGTACGTTTGAAGCGCAGATCACATCGAAACCCACCTGGACTGTACCGGGTTATTCAAAGCTTAGCCTCCAAGCATCAAGATACAAGGAGAAATAGAACAAGAGCACAGTTAATGTGATACATAGTAAATGCATCAATCAATTCCGTTTCTTATTATCATTTGAAAGACCAAGTTCTAGTCTCTGAAGCCCGCAAACAAAACAGAACGACGTCACTCTGCGAAGCCTTATCGATAAGACCTTACCGGGCTATCCCCCGTTGAGATCAGCTTTGACCACGGTTGCCATGGTAGCAACGCAGGACTGTTTACTTCCAATCAGAGCCGAGGCCGTGGGACGAGTGGCCGGGATTATTTGGGTCTAAGCTGCAAGTTGCACGAACAACGCAAAATAGATCCGTTTACTTGAAGCTTCCCTTTTCCCTCCTCCTCCTTCCTCCTCTCTTCTTCATCTTCCACGTTGTCTAACCAATCGCCTTACTAACCAAAGCAGGTTGTCTTTGTGCTTTCTCGTCTCTTTGTTGCATTTACAGTCGCATTCGCATTCACACTTTCACGGCCTAGCGATAATTTATCTGGTTGCATGGGTTGAGCTCAATATTCGACCGTGAATAACTTCATCATGTCTTCCGAGGACAAGTACGAAACGTTGGAGAAGATTGGTGAGTCTATTCAGGCGAGAGCAGTCAATGCGATTGCCATTGTTCAAGTCGCTCGACTTGTACTCTCAATTGAGACACAATTCTAACTCACCGTCTTCTTGTAGGCCATGGCTCGTTTGGCATCATCCGCAAAGTCCGCCGCAGGACAGATGGCTTCATCATGTGCCGCAAAGAAATCTCCTACCTCCGCATGTCGCAAAAGGAGCGCGAGCAGCTCCACGCCGAATTCCAGATCTTGTCGCACCTGCGCCACCCCAACATCGTCGCTTACTACCACCGAGAACACCTTAAAGTCAGTCAGGACTTGCATCTCTACATGGAGTACTGTGGCAATGGCGATCTGGGTCGTGTCATCAAGGACCTCGCCCTGAAGGGCCAGAGAGCTCAGGAAAGCTTTGTCTGGAGCATCTTCAGCCAGTTGGTCATGGCTCTCTACCGGTGTCACTACGGTGTCGACCCCCCAGAGGTTGGCTCCAATGTTCTTGGCTTGACACAAGGCAATGCTGGACCCAAGGTTCCTGCTGGAACCATGACGATTCTACACCGTGACTTGAAGCCTGAAAACGGTGAGACAAACCTGATGCTCTTTTTCATGGTACAGCATGGCTAACAATTCTCAGTCTTCCTCGGTGAGGATAACTCTGTCAAGCTCGGAGACTTTGGTCTCTCCAAGATGATCAAGTCCCACGACTTTGCCTCGACTTATGTCGGTACTCCTTTTTATATGTCTCCTGAGATCTGTGCTGCCGAAAAGTACACCCTCAAGTCCGACATCTGGTCATTAGGCTGCATCATCTACGAACTCTGCGCACGCGAACCTCCTTTCAACGCCAAGACACACTTCCAATTAGTGCAAAAGATCAAGGATGGCAAGTTCCCTGCCTTGCCCGATGTCTACTCTCCCGAACTTTACCAGGTTATCAAGGACTGCCTCCGCGTTAACCCTGACCGACGACCCGACACTTCGGAACTCTTGAACCTACCAGTGGTCAAGCTGATGAGGAAGGAGAAGGAGGTTGTTGACCTGAACAAGGCCATTCGTCTCAGGGAAGATGCTCTCCGTAAGAAGGAAAGAGATCTTAACGAGAGACTTGCCAACATGGAGAGGGAGAAGGAACACATCCGAGAGGAGCTGGACTCATCACTACGGAGAGAATGGGAGGTCAAGGCACGCCTCGAGATCGATCGTCTTGCCAATGCAGAGATTGAGCAGCTCCAGAACCGATTCGAGGAGGAAGTCCAAGCGCGCGTCGAGGCCGAATTGCAGAAGAAGGCAGCATCATATGCCGGCTCAAGACCTAACAGTCGAGAGGATGAATATGCGACGTCGATGGGCAAGTCGGATTCCAAGTCCGACTATCCTCACTCATCCCTCGGCGGCAGCGAAGTTGAGTTTCCCTCAACAACGGATCTCACCGAGTACTCCATCGATAGCCCCGAGGCGACTCGAGAGACCAAGAAGACAGCTCGCACACCTTTTAGCCGTGCGCAAACAATGTTTGTGGGCGCCGGTACCCCCATGGATATTGAGATGAACTCACCCAGCCCTATTGCGATCGCATCGCTTTCTCTCTCACCGCGTCGCAACGTGAACACCAAGGCACCCACTGCCACATCTGGCAATATCTTCGCTGTTAATGCCAACCGAAGTGCTGACAACTCTCGATGGGATCTTCGCGACACCCTATCTGATTCTGAGGATGAGGACATCATGCCATCGCCTACGCGCAACATCAAGTCCTCCAAGAACCCCTTCACTTCTAAGACGCGTCCTGTCTTGACTTCTCAGAAGTCAGCCCCCATTAACCGTCAGAAGTCTCAGCCTTCAACATCGGGCTTCGTTTCCAAGCAGGTTTCTCAACCTGAAGCTCCTAGGTCACCCACTCGTCGCCTGAGCAAGATTCCTTCAGCGGCAAATCTCCAGGCTGAGAGCAACAACACAAACGGAGGAGGCTTGACACGCCAAAACTCCCTTAACAGGAAGAACAACCACTCAGACGATGGCTTGGGCAAGGTCGCTGCTAAGAACAACATTCGAGGCCGTACCCTTGTTGAGCTCCAGCAAGCTCGTGCCGGCGGACGCCCCATGAGCGCTATTGTCATGCCCAGCACAGGCGAGAACGTCAGCCCTAAGAGAGCATTCCGGGATCGCATGGGCGCTGAGCGCAAGTCAAGCGGCGACGAGCCAGTCGCTGTCTGGGACCCGGAGCGAGACGAGATGCCGAGTCCTTTCCTGGTCCGACAGCGACGCATTGCCCGGGTGTAGGCCGCCTCTGTTACCAGTCGCATAAAAGAAGTAATGATGAAAGAGGAGTAGTGTTTTTATGGGTTTGTTTTGTTTTTCACGCATTAGAGGCGAGCATGATGATATTGCTTTTCAGGGTCTGCATTACCCTTGCCTTACATACCTCTTTTACCCTTCGTTTTCGTTTTGATTCCGTTGCACATTCTTCCTCCCTCATACGTGAGGGTTTGGAAACGAAACATGGAAAACACTTATCGGCGTTTTGGGCGCGAAACACAAAGGGATCATGTCATGGCATGGCATGGCACGACTTGCATGGAATGGGTTCTTCTTTATTTTAATGAATGCTCTGTCCAAGTGCGTACTTGTTTACTGTATATAAACGAGCATGTTTGGCATTGTTATCATGATTCATTGATTGGAGGATTAAGTTGATTTGATGATCATGGGGCGTTAATCGTCTGCGATTGGATTCATTTTGGGGTTTCGGATTGGATTGTTCCTTCTTTTACTTTTACGTATGTTTGCTCTTAGACGTTGTACAAAAAGACAATGATACTCAGAAATACTTTCATTTGATTTGGTGTCTGTAGTGACAGCGGTCAGGAATGGATTTGGCCCCCAAGTGTCAGGCTTCTCATAGGAACGCATCAACATATCGAGTTCTGAGTATCCAATAAGATGATGAACCGTTAAACTACATCATCTTTTACAGATGAACCCTTGTCTATACATGCAAGAGAGCGTCATTGGTCAATCAATCATGATGACAATGGATGCATGAGGTACCCAACTTACACCAGAACCCAACTGCTACACCTATTATTCTCTTGTCGCCTCATTTCCCAAAGCCCAATGGACCAATTTCTCCAATGTTACCCTCATATCGGATCATAAATCATATTTCGATCCGGCTTCAAGGCCGGCCCTTTTCCTCACACACGTAAGCAGCTATTAACTATAGGCTTTAGTGTTGGGCATCACTGCGTCTCCCCCATCTTCAATGCTTTATCCCGCCTTGCATATGCGTGTTCAGCGCTGCACCCCAGAGCCACTCGTGCAAACGAGGCGTTCAACTGCGCAAGGACACGAGTTAGGGTGATCCAAAAAAGTCAGGTTGCGGTGAGAGGCTTTGGATGGACATCGTCATTGGCAGGGACATCCATGCCTTCTGATCTTGACATCAAATCATGAGAATAGGTTTAACGGCAGTTCCAAGAAACGCAGCAAGATGCTGTAGTAAAAATTGCAATGCTAAGCCAGATCCAAAGGGGTATTTTCTCCGTGCGCAAGCTTTAAGACTAGGTTTGTCAGAGTAAGGTAAAAAAAAGACTGAAGCAATCAACCAAAAACTGAAAGCACACGTATATGCATACATATTGTCAAAAACGGGCGCTATTCAACGCCGAGCAGCACCAATCCAACCCAAATCAAAAGGACATGAATGATAACAAAAACAACAAAAAAACATTAAAATAGGCCAGGCCGCGAGGCCGATTCCATCTTGCGTAGACGTAGCGTAGCGTATTGTAGCCGTGAGGCTTATCATCTTCCGAAAAATTCCCACGTTCCAGGCGCCCTCCCCGATCTTTGTATCATCATGATGCAAGACTAAGCCTGAGCAAAAGCCTTATCGCGATGTAGAATGAGCATGGCGGTCCTGTGTAACCCGCGCAGGACTTTTTGTCTCTTTTCCAACATTTTCCTATCTTCCTTTTTTAAAACTTTTCGTCTTTTTTAAGTGTTTTACTGTACCAAGAATTGTAAATGAGCGGTCTCTAACCACGATTTGCTGTCTTTGGGGAGAGGGGATGTTCAGTGCCTTGAGCGGTGAGAGCTGCCGTGACGGTGGGAGTGGCCATGGCTGCGATGGGACGAGGAATGGTGTGATGAGGAATGCCGATGAGAATGATGTCGGCTGGAGCTTCCACTGCTCTCGAGATCCCGCTCCAAGCTTTCGACTCTCGACCTGTAACCCTTGACAATCTCCTTGATGTGAGCGATACGATCAAAATCCACCTCGAGCTCATCAAGCTGCTGAAGAATCTCAGTATAACGGGCAATCTCTGCGTCAGCGCCACCAATTATCCCATCGGCTTCATCGTACTGTAGTTGAGTAAAACGCTGCGCTTCATGACTCAGGTAGTTGATACGCTGCTCGATACTGGCCATGAGGTGATCAAAGTAGCGACCCAATGCAGAAAGTGAGGTGCTGTCAAGTAATAGAAGGCCTTGGCTACTGGCGCGACTAGCGGCGCGCGAGCTGCTGGACCCCCCTCCCAGTGCCGCCTGCCCCTGGCGAAGCAGCTGGATCTCCTCGTTGGTGAGCCCTAGCTGGGTGTCCGGGACAGCCTGTGAAGACATGGCGGGCAGCAGCTGGAAGGGCTGCTAGCTATGGCACGAGGAGACCAGGTAAGTCGCAGACCAGGCGGTTGAGATCGATGTTCGGGGGGTCACCTGAAGGTTTTGGGTTTCGGAATCGTCGCAAGACAGTAGGTGGATTGAAGATGCGATATGGGTCGAGCAGGCGGGCGGGGCGAGATTCTCTTGGTGTATAGAACGTCTGCGGCGACTCGGGACATGGACTATGTTGAACGAAAAGTGGCCGATAGGCCGAATAGAGCCTGTCGAGGCGATTGATCGAAGGCGACTGTGTCGGTGTCGATTGTGATCGGAGGGGTAAGGGCGTATAAGAGTAACCACGAGAGGGCAACGTATTCAAGATTGACAATGATGGCGAATGTGAGGATGATATCAGATGCGACGATGGTAGAATAGGTGAATGGTCTGCTGCGCAGAGCATCATGATATCGAGACCAATACGATCATGAGCATCATCGGTGTAGGTTCAAGGTGGAGTTGAGTTGCTCCGGAGCTGGAGTTTGTATAGTGGATATTTGTCGGGTCGGATCGAGTCGAGTTCAGTTGAGTTTGGTGATATTTCGGAGTAGCTTGTAGTATATCTGGAGGCTCCCAGACCTCGGAGCACCCAAAAGAAGAAGAGGAGAGGGAAAGAGAGCGGTAGAGGGAGTTGGGTCTCTTTTGGGGAATAGACACAAGAGGTGTGATTGGAGAATCGGGGGAGGAACCCAAGAAGACGGGAATTAGGTAAGCTTGGGCTTGGATGTGGAGGGTGGGGGACTCGGACTCGAACTTGAAGCAGCCGCCGGATGCAATACAGTACCTTACTGTACAGTACTGCCGGTAGCTGCTAGTAGTAATGGATCGGGTACGTATCGTTTCGTGGGAAGGTAGTTTTCGGTGAAAGAAGCAGGGATGATTTGACGAGGGTGTTTACATGAGAATTGCGACCCAAAATGACCCAAAATGGTGGTTTCTTCGGTTTGATGGTAAGATGTAATGTAATGTAATGCACTGCAATGTGAAAGCGAAGCGAGATGCTGTGATGATGCGATGGAGCCAGAAAGGTGATGACCTAGATTCTTAATATTAGCGATGTTTGATAAATTAGTAGTTAAATTGATAGTGTCTTTGTTTGTTAATTAGGTGATGGTGTTGAATAAGAAGAAGAAAAGAAACTAACCTCCACTGTCTTGAGTCGGTAGCGTGATGAGCGAGCGCAGGCGCAAGCGGGAGGGGGATAGACAGGAAGGTAAGATGGGGGCAGCCCGTGGATGAGATTGGGAAGGAGGATAACTGAGAGGTGGTTGCACAATTTGCGTAAGGAAGGTAGGATGGACCTTTAGGTAGAGTTGCACGTGCAATTGATTGATTCAGCAGTCAATTGATCAAGCCGCGGTCAAAAACAAGATGACTTCAACTGATTGATTTGATCTGCTCTGATCGACTGATTGATTGATTGATAAAATGCTGTCCCGACAGAATGGACGCTGATGGAGCTTGAGCTGGACCTGGACCTGGAGCTCTTAAATTCCCCAGCGCATGCGATTGGTAGCGCGCGCTAATTGGAGCTCCCTGTCATGTCATTAGAATGACGATCACAGAAGGTCAAAGAGCTGCCTCTTTTCTTCTCTTTACTTTTTCTCAACCTGCTTTGCCGGGCTTGACTCTTTTCGATCAGCTGGGAAACGACGAGACAAAATAGTAAAAGAAGCAAACAAGACGCCCACAGGATCAATAGTGTTCAGTTGAAGGACCAGCTGCACTCGGGTCTAAAAGGGTACGTACTGCAATGTACCGTAACAGCATCAACAGTGGTCACCAAGGGTTGGTGAGATAACTTTGACGGTCTCTGGACTCCGAAACAAGTCACAGTTGAGAGATCTCGATGAGTCGAAGAGTTGAAGGGGGATGAGAGAAGAAAAAGCAAAGAAACGGCAGGAGAACATTGCTGTACGACGGAGAGAGACAAAAGAAAAGAGAGGCTTCTTTTAACAAGAGACAAAGGTCCTCCCTTGGTCTGTACAAGATCAGAGTGTCGGGTCAAATCTGGTCAGGAGATTGCGTCTAATCATGGTAAAAACCTGCCGAGATAGACTGTATCACCATCAATCAAACATACGACATAGCAAATTTGCCCATGACAAACGGGCGGAAACATGAAAAGACCATCATCTCCGGGGACTCGGATCAAGGCCCGTCCATATAAGTGAGTCTCTACTCGGTCAAGAGTACAGTAAAACCTCGGTTGAACTTCCATGTCTGTACTAATCTGGCATAAGATCTAGTCATATTGACCGCTTCCTTTGGCAGATTTTCGTGCATGATGTTAAGTTTCTGTGCCTCTTTCTCATTATGACTCTGCTGACCACGAAAGATGTAGGGTTCATCCCAGTCTGTGATCCATGTTCAGTTCGGTTCAGTTCAGTGAACCACAAGCTGGTGGAGGCAGCCACCGCGGGGATGAAATTGAGAAGCCGCGGGATATTTAGCATGCCAGAGGATAGCATAGCAGAGCAGTATCAGACTAATGATGAGGGATAAAATGTACACATAAAGTCTCTGTATGGTCTTGATATGCTCTACACCACCAGCCCTACAGTACTTGAGCTCTATCCAAAATCGGTAGGTGCTAACGATCAGGGAGAGACAAAGCAACTCAGTCACTTTATGCCATCTTGGATCAGCATTTAGACAGTATTTATTTTGGCGCCCTAAGCCTTGTAATGCGCACGTGTATCCCCAGTCCATCTCCCCACTCACTAGGTTGAGATGCAAGTACTTTAATCTCTATCGATCCAAGATATTGAGCCCAGCTTATCTCTGCAACTCACTTCTATAACAAATACAAGTAACAGTATCAATAGATTCAGTATTGTGCATAAATCCAGACCTGTTGACTCAGCCTGAAACCATCCATCATCACACAATCCTCGTCTTTTATGTCTCATACAAAAACAATAAGAAACTATTCCTCCCTCTTTTTTGTCGTACATCGATTCTGCTCCGTCGATCCGGGAATCGGCATCCATCTTCCCCGAAACATGAGACCAGAAACTTGGCTATTGGGTGATATATCTGTGGCGCGCGCCAGTTGAAACACACATCCCTGGTAGTTTAGCAATCATCTGGCACACCAAACAAGAGGAAAGGAACTCCAACGTCAATTAATCTATTTACCCGTTCTTCAAATTCTTCCCATGTTGATGCATTGATTCCAACTTACAGTGCATGCAGATACTAGGCGCATCTACATCTGCATCTGCATAATGCATCTAACCTACCGCTGACCTGCAGCTCCTCTTCAGCCTCAACATGACATCTATTTCTGGGTTGGAAATCTCATAGAAGCCCAGGTTCCAATATACTTTCCATCTCGGGATCTTGCCGTATCTCTTTGTGCCTCCCCCTCCTTCACGTGCATCACCCAGAGTCAGACCCGTCGTCCTTTCACTCTCATTCCGAGTCCAAGCATCCTTCTTCTATCACATTTTGCCTGTTCTCAATTTGCGTCGCATCAAGTGGCACGAGGACATTCAAAGGATCATCCATGTCAAATGCAGCTTGCCGCTGCAAGTAATACCACCCTTGCTCTGTCTGTTGTGTGCGCCCATGAACATGAACTCCGTCCTCCTTAGCTGAGCAATCGTCCGTAGATCCGCTAAAGATGGCTGCTGTGTTACAATCGCTCCTGTAGAGGGCGTTTGGTGCCATTGTAACACAATGTGTTACTCTGAACTCCTGTAACTGTAGAGCTGACGAGAGAATCCTCTACAGTTTAACCGGACGTAAAGTGAATGTCGTCCAGATATTCAATCTCTTCCATGTTAGCATCTACTCAGCGCCGATTACTTTACGGTTTCTCATTCTAACGATGACAGAGCTTAGACTATCACTTACACCGGTTGTCATACCATAGCTAAATCATGTTGGTTGCTGTGATGAGTTGAGTACGGGCTGTGGCCGTGGCGTCCTCGCCCAGATGAATACAAACAGGATCTTCTCACTCTTCTAGTACAAATGAAATATCAAACCGGCTGTAAAGCTCTGAGGAAACAGGAATCTCACAATCTGATTTATTCATGTCCGCGGACTGGCTCCTCCTTGTCAAGATGTCTGTCTGTGAGTAGCGCAACCCTTATTGTTGGACCCCCTTTGTTCATGTTTGTTATATCCGTAAATATAATTAAATAACTCTCCATAAGGTAGTCAGTGCCTGCCAATTATCAGCCAGCGTCAACAGTCTAACAGTTTAGCTCCAATACCAAATACAATAGTGCTAAATAGCATCACCCGGCCCGGCCCATAAATTACCCAAAGCCACGAGGTCGGGTGTTGATCATTAGGGGACTCTATGGAATAAAATTGCTTTATCGCCCACTGACATACAGACACAGAAGTTGTTGTTGTCACTCGTTTCGCATTCAACCTTTGTCGCTCGTTTATTAAACATCCAATGGTTTCAACTCAATTCCTCACTGGCGTGCTGGCGTTGCTCGCCGCCAACGCTGTCAGCGCCGGGCCTTGCAAACCTTCTCCATCTTCTACTACCGTCTACACAACGACCACTGTGGAAACCACCGCGACTGAGATCTCGTCTGCCACAGTCAGTGTGTCGTTTACTGAGGCTTTCACTAGTCTTGGCTCGACTGAGACTATCAACTCTTTCTCTACCTCGGCCGAGACTTCAACTGCCCTCGGTACTTCCACAACATTGCTCACCACAACAACTGAAGAACCAACTTCATCAGTCGCTGCCTCTGCCACTACTTCGGCAGCTGCTGCCGAATGCACCACCAACGCCGACTGTGATGGGGCGACTCCCTTCTGTGATGCAGGAACATGCGTTGCTACAGACCCCAACGTCGAGTGTTCTACCAACTCAGAGTGCTTGATCCTTTATGGAGGCGACGCTCCTTTCTGTTCTACTTCAGGCAACTGTATCGGGTGCCGTGGCGATGGGGACTGCTACGGTGAAACACCCTACTGTGACAATGATTTCTGCGATGATGCCGGTGGCCATTTTGTCGCCGGGGTCTCAGGCTTTCGGCACTTCACTTTGCGTTAGTGATTGAATTGCTTGTGTGTACAAAATCAAGCATTCAAACATACCACAACTTGGAAAGAGGAAGGTGTTTCCTCAACGCCTATATAGATTTTGTATAGAGATGGTGGGGGCACTAATATGTGAGAATAAAGAAACAAAATTGGTATGGTACAACACATTCCATACTTGAGATACATCTTCCCCTGAGGTAGCATATGTTGTGTTCCTAATATTCACAACGGCAGCTAGTTGTATGTGTAGCTTCCATTCCTGTGAAACCTTTGTATCTTCCTTTGTAGCATTCAGGATATGCTAACTTGAAGTCAGTTATATATGCGCTCCTCTTACTTACCTGCTAACCTCAGGTTGTCTGACTGTAGCTACTCTTTCAGACGCACTTG
This sequence comes from Fusarium flagelliforme, assembly GCF_020744385.1. Taxonomy (NCBI): domain Eukaryota; kingdom Fungi; phylum Ascomycota; class Sordariomycetes; order Hypocreales; family Nectriaceae; genus Fusarium; species Fusarium flagelliforme. The sequence continues at coordinate 4,970,058 of NW_025763503.1, forward strand.
TTCCAGGAAACCACATACTCACTTTCCTATGACATCAAAACATTAGATATAGTAGCAAGCTTTCACATCAGGTATTTGCTTTGTCACGTTTCCAGAGACTTGGGCATGTCTATGCCTCATACCTGCCTACCTAACTAGTCAAGAAATGAACGTCTCCTTGGCTTCAGGAAAATAGGATTTAGTCCAAGGTCAGAGAATCAGAGAATCAACAATGCTGATATAATCTACTATTTGTCTGTGTTGAGACACATATCTCTTGGACTCCAGAGAACTAACTGAAGAGAAACAGTCGGTTGGTCCTTACTTCAAATAGTGTCGATGGTGGCCTACTTAAAGACATTAGCACATTCGTTCATCATCCCAGTGACAGCCAAAGCCTGCTACCATCTTCATTTCATGTTAATGTTCAGTCAGAGAGAATTCAACTTAACTTACATATATATTGTCGGTGATCGGTATGTTCTTAGGTATGACTTATGACCTTGTTCGCCTCCTCCGTCGTTTCTCGGTTCGACATGAAGTTACAGTTAGTCTTTCATAGATACTCGCTATTGCCCTCTCCAAACAACGGCTAGAAATACTGCATTGTCTCTTTTAATGGTATATAACCACCTGTAACTATGCGGAGTGCCTCTATGATAGTCACATCCGTAATAATGCATCGACATTCGCATCTAACACCAGACTCCGGCTGTCAATACTACCGCTTTCAAAAAGTCGGCCGGCAGGTTTAGATTTGACTTTAACATGTAATAGTTATATGTAACCTAAGAGCTAATATTGGTTCTCCCTAAAATGTCTTACTAGATGTCCTCGTCCTTCAAGTTCTCTGCCACTCCAAGGTAAGGCCCGTGACTGGTGAATGAAAAGTCGTGCGAGAGCTATTGGGACTTATTACCTAGGTAGAGAACTGCGATTTGGTTACTTCTTACCGTCCACTTCTTGTCTTTTATTTGCTTCTTCCCCAATGACATCAAGAACGCAGTGCAGCCCTAAGTCTCTGACTCGGCCACCGGGCTGATTAGAAACCCCCAGATAGCCACCAGGATAGATGTCCATTACTGGAATCGTCGTTGTGATCCCAATATCTTCTTTTCGCTACTTCTAAGCTAGACCTCTCGATCAACTGCATTCGTGGTTCACACATTGCTGTCTATGTAGCCTCTTGCGCCCCTGTGGGAAGATATGTCCGACACTCTTCCCTTAGCCATGATAGGAGTCCTCAGGGTATCAGAAGAATTGGCCCCTGGAGGCATAAGAGACGAAATAGTTCGGTCACTTTATGCTAGCTTAGACTAGGAGTTAAACTACTTTATTGTGGTAGCCTAAGCCTTAGAGAACAATTCTTCTGTTATCCACCTGGAGTTCCTTCATGGCGTATTCAATACGTCGTTCAAATACAAGCAGATGGTTGTTCTCAATCCTATGCTTTTGGTTCTACTTCCGGGTCATCTTCTGCATCTGGGCCAACGGGCACTGGTCGATCTTACGTGCGTCAACTGAACAAAGAATTATGCTCCTGTACAGCTTCTACTACAAATCTTGCACTCCTTAAGCAATAACCGTGCGATCCTCGTCGGTACTTACCATGTCTCTTCATCGTCGCATACCTTGTTATCGCTAAAGATAATGGGCTTCCTGCGTGTTATGTCGACCAATCCATCGTGAACCCTACAGAAGCTCAAATATCTTGCTACATGAGGAACTACTGTGAATGAGTCTTTAAAATATAGGTGCAATTGTTGCGTGATCTTGTGTTGTTTCGTTGCGTGGTTGGCGACGAGCGACAAGCGATGTTGAATGCCCGAAACGACTACATGTTCTAACATATGGCAAGCTTTCCAGTCACTTTAAGACACATACACAGCCTAGTCAACTACATATCACATAAAAGATGCGACGTATATGACATGACATCTATCAAGAGATTTCGTTCTTGTCGATGTATCCAAAGTTGTGGTTTAGGGTAGCCTATCACACCACAACGAGCCGTCACGTACGTCTTAAACATTGTGTCTAAGAGTAAATTTACATTCTCTAGTCGTATAAGATATTAAATGGTTTATAGTTCATATCGCAGCAGTTGAATAGGGTATCTAAGCTATTGTGGGTGAACCACGAGCGAGTGTCATGATTGTAGAGGTCTCTATGTTGCGACATGAAGACCACCACCCAAACACGTATAACCTCTGACAGAAGCTCTCGTTGGTATACAGATAACTATCACACTGGAAGCATACTAATAACACCATTCTAGAGTAACACCCTCATTCCCTTCCGTGTCTTCGCCTTTGAGTTGGCCGGGGTATCGCTGATAACTTCGATCACAGTCACTTGTGAGAATACACTCTCGACCAACTCTGGGCAGCCCAGGTGTCCTATCTCGAGCTCAGACTCTAGCCTGAGTTCATATCGGCGAAGTTCAATCCTTCTCTCAGACTCCCTTGAGACAACTTGCTTCTCCACCGAACGTGCGCGTGAACAACACAGCTACCAACACATTAATCTAGAACACTTCGGGATCACGTTCCGTGTCAACAGCACCTACCATCACTTAATGAACACCCTCACTCATATCATGACGATCCTGCCTGGTCCCTACTTTCTTGACCGGTCTGGTGTTTTGATATCGTCACCTGTAACTATGCAGCTAAAGTCTATATCACATACAATATCCAGCGCCTGTGCTGACTAGTAGCGGCGATCGCCTATTAACACGAGACATAAAACGCCAGTGCAGACAGGTCTAAGCACCCAATCGCGACCTTTGAAGATAAATCCACTGTGTGTCTCTACAATACGAAAGACTCTCGAACTAGCACTGACTAGATCTGTGATTCAGCCTGACGATAGCCTCCTGTGAGGCTTGAGGTTCAAAGAGGCTAGGAATGGAGCAGGGAAAAGGTCTCAAACCGAAACAGCGGACTATGTCGGTTCGATGAATAAACACGCAACCGAGACAATAGTCTATTATTTCGAGCTCGGTTAGCAAAAAGGGAAATAAAAAGAAAAGAATAATAGCAAAAAAGGGAGACGGGCGGGAATCCCCAGAGCAGCCATGTCTCCTGCAGAATGAAACAAAACGTTCCCTTCAGCAACCTCACCAAAAAGAAAAAGAAAAAGCAAAAAGAACATCGGGATAAAAGACGTAAACAGTCCGAGCTTTTAGCTGAGGCTTGTGCTGCGTACTATGTATCTGCACGCACAGCTTACTTGTCTGGGGTCAAATATCCGTAAGGGTTCTGGAGCAATTCCTGGGACAGCTTTAAGCTTGATTCCCTAGAATGCGTGTCAGACGTAAGTACTAGAGACAATAGTTCGATCAGTATGTACAGGCCTCCGAGGCATTTTACATAGTGTTTGCTTTTTATCTTCTGCACTGGAACCTCAGTGGTAGTTTAGTTTCCTTCTCCGTGTAGAACGTACCACGTCCAGCGATGGGCCCTAGACGACGATCGCAGTATAAGGCGTTGATCAGGGGTTATCTGTCACTTTTGGCGTAGTGTAACATCGCGTCTTGTCTTTACATTTCGGGCTTTCTTGCTTTTGAAGCGATGGACGCTTGACCAGAAGCTGGCCCCTGCTCCCGAGACCTGAGACGCCTCGGTTCGGCGTGGGCCTTTTATGAGCCAGGGCTTAGTTTCTTTTTTTGCTTTTTGGGGGCACAGGCTGTGTGAAATCTGCTTATGTGAAGATGATAAAGCGTCTCAACGGGCAAAAAGAGTACGTACCGATTCAAGCAGCAAACCACAACGACATGCCATTTGGCCCTTGCCAGAGGGTATGATTGGAAGATCCGTCAATAGCATGACCGATTAATGGGACTTTCGATACCTGCAGCGTATGAATGAGGCCAATGAGGGCTAGTTTGTAATGCAACACCGACCAGAGGGAACCGAAGATGATGAGATTGAGTGATTGATGTTCAGTTTCCACCACTCTTCAGCTGACCTATATCGATTCCCGAAGTCGATCCCGTTCTCACCAAGGCCTAACGTGGCAATGTGACCGAGAAAGAGCAGGGCGATTTCCAAGTTGTTTCCAGACTGACCCAGCAGATCAGGGTGTGGGATATCCAAGAGCTCATTTCCACAACTCCAGTGCTGGTTGTATCAAGCTTGACTCAGTGAACTCAGTGTACTCGTTACGGCGCTCACGATGTGACATGACCTAAAGCAAAGGCTGACTACCAAATGTCGAGAAGCCTGGCAATGACCCTGTCTAGTGATAATATCTTACATGCAGGACGCTGTATCGTCAAAAGTTTCTTTGCCTCTCCTGAGTCAGTTTGCCGCAGAAAGTTGGCAGCCTGGTCAGATTGAAGCTGGGGAACGTTAGGATAATGCTCGGTTGGGCGGCAAAAGCAAATAGGGATCACGGAAAAGCAGTTGCTTCCAGTAAGGGCTGTCTGACAGTCCGGGCAAGGTGGGTTTCGGCGGAGCTTAACGTTTGCATGGTGGCAGGGAAGCGATAGAAACCCTCGTGGAACAGGGTCCTTGTCGATCAATATCCTTGATTGATAGAAGGGATGAATCGCCCCTTTGTCAACGGTGGACAGGTGGATCTCCAAGAAGCCGTCGGCATAACCTTGAGAGGAAAGGGACAGAACAGACAACGGAGTTTCCCGCGGGACACGCCATCGATGTGCCACCCTCAACGCCTCAGCTGTGATCTCGGAGTGTTTGAGGTACTACGAGATGGATCAAGGGTTTGGGTTGGGCGAAGAACGGAGAGAGGGACTGTGGATTGTGGATTGGCCTTGCGGTGACCATGGTGCTTGCTCCGCGGGAGATCCATGTGCAAGTACGAAGAGTAAGTCGCCCGAAGATATCCCATAATTAATTATCGTTTCCAAGAGAATGGGTAGTAGATCGACAATGTGCAACAGGGAATGGAACAAGACCTTGTGTCACATCTCCCACGAGGTGTCCACAGCCTTACAGATGATCGTACACACGGGTAGTGACTGTTTTGATCCCCCGTGTCAGCCAGCGTCTCAAGTTGATGACTCGCTAACCGCATAGCTATTGCAAAGTGTGACATGTCTGCAAGCTGTATTTGTTTTTGCTTGAACTGCCGTGATAAGTCATATCCACTTAATACTGACATCCTCTTTCTGTCCATCTACCAGACCAAAGGGGAAACTAGAATCGACCAAACTTGGCTCAAAGGCGATATGACAGCTGACACAAGACGAGGCTTAGCTGAGTTTGGTCACGGAGTAAATCATAGTGTAATGTAAAGACGGTGAAGGCAAGATGCAACGGTTTCCTGACTCGATGAGAAGCGAGACGAGGTAGTCCCTTGTTGGCATCCGCCGTTGCAGTACCATCGTGAGTGGGTGACAGAATGGAGTGATACTCCTCCTGGCTGCTGTATTGCCGCCATCGGGACGCCAAGAGGCCGCGAGATGAGACGCAGCAATCAGAGTATCAGTGGGCGATCTCAGGGGGAGCAAGAGAGAGTGGGAGAACAGGAAAATGAGTGGGAGAGAGGAATCAAGGTTGTCAAGGTCTGTCCCGGCAGTTGTGTACAGGTTGGCCCATGCGTGCAGCGTAGCGAGTACGATGATGTTTTTGGTGATGATGAGGATGAAAACGATGACGAATATACTGCAAGGTGCAGTACAGTACAGTAGACTAGTTTCCAGTGCATGCATTGCATTGGAAGGGATAGATTTGGTTGGTGATGGAGTCGCGTGCGTGTGTGAGATGAGTTACGAGTAGATCCGGCGGACCAATATCGGCAAAGGTAACATCAGACGATGACAAGTCCTTGGTACCTGCTCTCCTGCCTTCTCCCCTCAGGTTCCTTCCCCTTCTCCTTCTCTTTACCCTTCCTTCCTAATTCTGAGACATAAAATTAGTTGGCCGATGAGATTGGACGCACCTTCCACGATGCGACTCGATATAATACGATAGATAACAGGCTAAGGTGCTAGAAGGTAGGGATGCCCCGTCGATATCACTGTCGTCTGAACTATAAGGCGAAAGATCATCTGTGGTAATTACGGTAGCACAGTGCCTCGAACCTTGGATGAAGATTTATCAGTGCAAGTAGTAATTATTCGGAAGACTCGGCCAACTTGTGATCTTCTGACTACATACAATAACAAAAGAGCCCATCTTTAATCAAAGCAAAGACCATAGAAACCAAGCATGGATATCATGAGTTTGTTGTTGTTGTGGCCTGGTGTTGTTGAACAAGCTTGATCCTGATAGACCATGTGTTTAGGTCCAATGACATCGCTTCTCTACCCGATTTAGGACTGGACTGGCGTGGATTGGAAATCTGGACTAAGTTAGCATCGAGGTACAGAGGTACAAAGTACGTTACGCTACGGCAGTCAGTGAAAGGACATGGAGGGGTGTGGCCCAGCGACGCGGGGCGGGGATCTCCCAGCGAGCCCAGGGATCATGATCACCGCGACACACCCTCCCAGTTTGGTCACCCATTGTGGTTTAGCGTCAAGGCGCTAAAGGCCAGCACCCTTGGAATCTCTAGAAGCGCCCTCGGAGCCGGGGCTTGGGCTGGGGCTGGGGGGAGTGCAACTATTGTCAAACGTCTGGGCGTTAATCCTCACTCTTGGGACGGGATGCGTGCGTGGTCCTGATCCAAGCTTGCAGTTAATTATTGTAACATGTCTAAATCAATCGAATCGACGATAGAAATACCCTGACAATACCTTACACTACCCTAAAATATGAATGGCGTCTTACGTACCCTTCAAGTATCCGTTGCCTGTTGTTCGTAAACAATAGATCTCATCCTTCCCTTCCACAGCTTCGGTGCTCTCCAGACAAGCATCACCCTGGGAGAGGACCATGTTCTTTCATCATTCCTTCAATTGACCCAACGTCTTTCTTTCCTTCTTTGCCCCCTGCGCCCGTTACAATTCAACCGTCGCAGTTCGACTCGAAAAGCTCCCCACTCCCTCCCGTTGCAGACAGGGAGAGAACGTGGCTCCTCGATGAATATCTCCGTGGTACTATCGACAACGCTTCTCAAGGGAACCTTGAGTACCTCTAGACAGACACTGTAGAGTCAAAGCGTAGAAGCATCAAAGAAGAATACCAAGTTTCTAAGCATTTCCCTTTTTTGCATGTTTATGTAATTACGGGTTTGCCGTGTTATTAATATGCACCGAGTGTATAAGTTTGTTCTGTGACACGTGCATTGACGCGTGCGCGTACACGGGACACTTCAAGTCAGAAAAGCTCGGATTGAGGCTATCGTCAGATCAGATCAGATCAGGTCGGGTCAGTCGAGTCGTGTCAGCCCAACCCGACTGGTCACGTCGGTTCAGCCTCCTCCGTCCCATCCCAGCTCGTAAAGAAGAAGGAAAAGTCTATTCTGACATTAGTTAGTACAGTATCCATCGCCCACTCAAAGATCCCACGATTCCTTCACTATGGTCTGTGCCGTTACAAGGCTACCTTAGTACTCAGTCAGTCACTGTAGCGTACGTAGCGTACGTTAGTAGGTAGCGTTGACATTCCGTCAACTAACAGATCTGCGCTTTCCTTTGTTAGGAATCCTCCTCGTGGCCCCTTACCCAGGCCAGCCCAGTTCAGTTTTAAAGTACCGTGTTATTTCTCCCGACGGATTTTATGGTGGATGGATGGATGCTAGGTCTAGTAAATCAGCGCCAACATCAGCCAGCAAGCCAAATGTCTCAGGCGGAATCCCTTAACTTCGGCGATAAAGCAAGATCCATTAGATCTATCATTAATAATTGTACGACTCCTGTCCTATATCACCTCGCTTACATTCATCACTGCAAATCCTTTCTCCTTCTCATGCAGCCATGTAATTTAATATGAGCAGTTGCTCAAAATACCTACCTAATAATATGATCTATCTCCAGTACGTACCATCCGCTATGCAGGTGCCCTGTCAACGATCCAACCAGTCGATCATTTGAGCCCTTGTCCATGTCCATGTCCATGTCCATGTCGCGGATGTCAAAATGGATGGATGTCAATGTCAATGTTAATCCTCTCCTATCCTGGGACATAGACCAAAAAAGACACGAGGCAGGCGGAGTAACAACCCGAACCGGTCTGCCCAGTCTTGACATGAGCATGAGTAACACAACCCCAGGTTTACCCCTACCGCCGCATTCCATTTTGGGCGACTTGCTACTCTTCTGGTCAGGCTCATGTTCCGCCAACACTCTTTCATCGACAAAGGGACCCAATCTCTCGGGGCACTTTTTGTTTTTAATTCCTTCGTAATCGGACCTTGTGCTAGACTAGACTGTGCCGCCCTGCTGGGATCCTCCTGTCCTTCAACGGGTATCCGTCAACTACTGTACTGTACTGTACTGTACTGTACCTAAGGTTGCATTGCAATGATATGATAAACAAATAAAACAACACACGCGAGTCAACGACGTCACTTCGCTCGACAATATGGGTCCCTTTTGAATGAGTGAGACATGATCCGTTCATGCGTCAAAGACCCTTACCTGCCCTGCCGCCTGTCTAGTTGCCTACCGCCGCAGATGCCGATGCAAGTGCAAATGCAAATGCAGATGCAGTGCAGACTAGGCAGACTTGTTGTATTGTAGATAAATCTTGTCTGTCGATGCAGTTGTTGCTCGGTTCTGATTGTGGTCCTAGTTCCAGTCAAAGAGTCGCTAGAGATGGAGGCGTCCTGGTCATCGCTTCAGCGGTCAGCATAACTATAGTAACTGCTGACACTTTGCATTCTTCTCGTGGGGTCCGAGTCCTACCAACGGTTTCTGTATGTATTCGTAAGTTGATTTGACTCGATAAACCGACATAACCAACATACCTAGTACCTAGCCAACCTAAATAACCAAAATTACCAACAAGCACAAGCAAATTGAACCCCCGCATTCAAGGTTGCCATCCTCTTCTCTATTTTGCCGTCCCATCTTGTCCCTGTATACCCTATCAGCCGGTGTTATTACCGCAAAATACCACTCAATGTCCATGCTGTCCAGTCTAGATGTCCCCGTCTCCGGCATCTCCTCCACCCACCATTGGTCAATGTACGCTAATATCAGAAATATCGGTAAAGCATTTGCCCGAGCTAATTTACTGCGCTGTAGCAGGTTACATGCATCCGGATCGGCTTGTGAATCACGGTTTGTGGGAGCAAAGATTATTGTCATGTTTGGATATTCGCGGCTTCGAGGCCTGCATTGTATTGAATTGTAGTTTCTTTGGCGTTCCCGCCTCGACTCAAAATAGTCGATCCATCCTCTTTCCTCGAGGAAAATAAAATAATACTAAACGCCGTGCAAGATGCTTCGCTAGATTCTCAAGCCGGTTTCCACCTCTGCGCCTTATAAAATGTCCACAGCTTCTCCCAAAAAATAATGACAAGTTCCGCCGATAAGTAGTAGTAGTAAAAACATGATACACCGTACTTCCAGAAATACAAACTATCGCCATGGAGGAAAGTGGATATCCCTTTCCTCCCACTTTTCTCCAGTTATCCGCGACGCCAAGCCAGTAAAGTCCTTTATACACAGGTCTACAGTGTTCCCATGACACTTTGCAGACCAGATTCATTCAGGTCGGGTCGGAAAAGTGCCCGCTGAGCTTTTCTTCAAATTCGTCCCTCTTCGTTTAACCATCTCGTCGTGTGGAGACAAAATCCCTCATCCTCTAATCACCGATCCGTTGAACTCGAAGCTGTGGCAGCCCCTCTCGTGACGCTTCATGTTGCTGCGTACACTGAAAGCCTTGCCGCAACCGGCATGCGGGCACTTGAAAGGCTTCTCTCCGGTGTGGGAGTGGCTGTGGATCCTGAGACTGCTGGGTCGGCTGAAGGCCTTGTTGCAAGTCGGGCAGATATATCGATCCTGGCTTTGTGGGAAAGCAGCAGCACCAGTTGGGTTGAGGTAGTGGTGATGTTGCCATGGGTTGGAGCCTGATGGAGCAGGTGCTGGCATGGTCACTGAAGGAGGGTATGCTTGAGGAAGAGGGCGCTGGTAGTATGGGTTGAGCTCAGGAGGCTGAGCGGCGGAAGTAGGTGCCTGAGCCGGAGGGTAGTAAGCGCCTACTGGCGGAGGGTTGGCGTAAGTCGCGGGATGAGGCTGGTGAGTATAAGGAGCTGGGGCGGGAGGCGTTGCTCGAGGGATACTTGGAACTGGTGCTTGACGTTGAGCATCGGCTTCTAGTGGAGGGGTGGTCTCGTAGTAGTATGCCCTTGGAGTGGCGCCTTGGTATGGCTGGCTGGCGTGTTTTCTGGGAGGAGAGCTGTAACTTTCGAATGAAGTATCTGTGCTCATAGGTGGTGTTGGGGGAAGTCCTCGATGCGATGACCTGGCCCATTCTGATCCACCTCGGCTGTGTGAAGGGGCAACTGTTTGATCGTAAGCCAACTATGCGTGCGAATAATTTGATAATATGACTAACCTTCAAATCGAGGAGAGTGTTGTCTTGAAGTGGGAGAGGACTCGCTAGTAGGTGAGCCGGCATCGGCCAAACCCAAAAGGTTTGAGATGGAAGGCAGAGAGCACTTTTGTTCCTCCATTGGGGGCGAGGGAGGTGAATACAAATTGTGTCGGGTTTCTTGTTGTGTGTAGTGGTTAGGCATATAAGATGCAGTTGCGGAACGCATTGGCAAGTTGTCTCGGGATTATTAAGACTTTGCTTGTAGACGTAATCGAAGCAGTTGAGTCGGCGGTGACCAGTTTATTAAGACAAGTAGAGTGTCGATCTGGTGAAGGCCGTTGGTATTAAAATGTTGTGATGGAAAAGGCACGTATGGGAATTAATGTAAGCCTGTTGATGTTTTCAAAGTCGTGTTCGATATGAAGAGTTGTATAAGAAGCTCCTGCTAAATGTGAAATAGTCGGGGGCTTGGGAACTTAAGTAAGTCTTTGGTGTGGGAAAGGAACCTGTCAAAGGGTGGAGGAGACCCGTCTATCAGATCTGAGGACCGTAGACTTGTTTTCATGCGCATACGCCCCCTCCAAAAGGGCCTTTCGAGCGCAGCTGTCACAAAATTGAGAGTGGAGCCAAACCGGTGCATTCAAATCCTGGGATTGAAGGGAATCGTTGGCAACGGAACAGGGTCGCAAAGGGGACGATAAACAAGGGCAGGGGCTGAAAGATACTGACGGGAGGTTCCCTGATGCCGCTCGATGGGTCTAACCTCTTGAGTTTGTGTCGAGTAACTGTTCCGGCAGTCATGTACAGTATCCACTCATAGAGGAAATGCTGTGACGACTCTGATGGTGATCTCGAGCAGGGGAGGGGCGGCTTGCAAGTCGACGTCGGATCCAAGGGGGGGAGTGGGAGAAACTCAACTACGCATCTGCGTGTGGGTGTGAGTGAGATCCACGAGCAAGTGTGTGTGCGAGAAGGCTTGGCCATGCGCCAGGATAATCGTGGATCGCCCCGTGGTCAAACGGTCGATAGATTGGTACGTACCCAGAGGGAAGAGGAGGTACGTACATGCCGACTGGCTGTGAACCTTCATCCCTGCTGTCTCGACATGGCTTTCGTGAGGTCTCATTTGCCTGTGTCGATGCCATCGAAGACAATTACATGTTCCGTAACTATTCTCTCCCCTGGCGCTCAACGACCGTGCCCTTTCC